>NC_140589.1:1535512102-1536942102 GCF_964204655.1 Triturus cristatus | reverse complement strand
CGAATTTCTCAAAATAGGTGGGGCGCTACGCTCCGCTCCTACCCTGAAAGTCTCGGGGGGATTCGTCAAGCGGGGGCTGAGATAAAAGGGGGGTCCCAAAACGCGTTTTTCCCATGCATTTTTCCATAGGACCTTTAGAACGAGCTACAGCCCGAACGGCTGAACAGAATTACTAGAAATTTGGCAGAGAGGTAGTCCCTAGGTCAAGGAAGTGCCTTTTGTAGGTTTGGTGTAAATCTGTTCAGTAGATTCTGAGAAAATAGCCTTTAAATCAATATATATATCTGAGCCCGCTTACGGTACGCTTACGGTACGCTTACCGTACGCTTACCGTAAGCTTATGGTGGCGTGCGCGAGCGCGATTCTGATTGGCTCTTAGATCTTAGTAAACATTCGAATCGGCCGAAACCAGGAAGCGGCGTCCGCCATTTTGTCTCTCGCACTGAGTGTTGTTTATCAAACATGATGGCCAAAAACATGTTACGGGGCTGTTTTGACAACTCCCTCCCACATAGTCATGTTGAGGGAGTCCCCAAACATCCCCCAAGAGCAAAAACGGTTTTATTTTTTTTTAGGCAATTTCGCGGGGTACGCTTACCGTACGCTTACCGTACGCTTACCGTAAGCTTACCGTACGCTTACGGTAAAAAAATAAAAATAAAAAAAACACTATCCACACTTACCCCACCCCCTGTGCTTTTGGTGGCCGCAGGCCACCAAATGTGCAGGGCTTATTAATAGAGAAAAAAAACGGAATTTTGGCAACATGAAATTATAAAATCGAAATAAAAAAAACACTATCCACATTGACCTCACCCCCTGTGCTTTTGGTGGCCGAAGGCCACCAAATGTACAGGGCTTATTAAAGTTGATAAAAACCGTGCACGGAACTAACTGCGTTAAGTGGGCGCGCACGCCACAAATGGCGTAAAGTAACTTAGCATTTAAAAAACCGTACAAATTCACTGAAAAAACCATAGGTTTCACACACGTTATAGTTAGGAAATAGCATTTAAAAAACCTTGCTAATACACTGAAAAAACCATAGGTTTCACACATGTTATAGTTAGCTGGACATTTTACTGATAAAAAACCAATGAAATTCCCCCGTTATAGTTACTGTAGGCAACTATAACTCACGCGACCGTAATCCTCTGCTGATGACATATGTGTCTTTATGAAAAAAAAATATTTGTAATATATGTATAGCTAAAATTTAATGGAAGAAGATATGGGCAAATAAGTGTCTAAATACAGTATTAGCATCAGCAGAGGATTGCGGTCGCGTGAGTTATAGTTGCCTACAGTAACTATAACGGGGGAATTTCATTGGTTTTTTATCAGTAAAATGTCCAGCTAACTATAACATGTGTGAAACCTATGGTTTTTTCAGTGTATATATATATATATATATCAACAAAAAGCAGGCTGTCTTGGTACTTCCTCTCGGCGAACACCAGACAAACGAGTCCCAAAGTCTTTTAGGCACAATTACTTTATTCCTCGAACTGCAAAATCTGACGCGTTTCGGGCAGGTGCCCTTGCTCACAGATTGCTGGTTTTTGGCCATGTTTTTCTTTTTTTTGTTTATATATACAAACTTTGTGTAAACATCACACGTGATACTAAACATAAACAACACACTATAGCCACTTTTTTTTGTATATTTCCAAAGGGTAAGTCTTTCTTCTACCTAGTCAAATATCATTTGACCTGTGATGTCAATTTCTGTTTGCGTTATTTTTGAGAAACAAAACATGTGTGGTTTTTATCAGCATAAATGCAATATTCTCTTATGGATGAGCATCAGTTTTTTTAGCCATTGTTAGAAATGGGATTTCTGGCTGGCTAAGGCTTGCGCCAAAGTCAGGCAGAAACCACCACTCTAGTCAGGGCAAGGAAGTTACACGCCAAAGATAACCCCTGCTCACCCCCTTGGTAGCTTGGCACGAGCAGACAGGCTTATCCCTGAGGCGATGTGTAAAGCGTTTGCGCACGCACCCAGCAACAACACCCAAGGCCCACCACAAAGGAAACTCCACACAAGGTATTCTATAAAAATAACCTTTGTATTATACACAACACATTAGATAAAAACACACACTTTACAATGTGCCAACAGGCACGGGCAGAATTTACAAGGGATTATATATACAGGGGACAGGGCCACATGGACCACTGTCAGGAATTAGCACTCTTTAGAAATAGCACTTAGAACGTAGGAATAATATTTTAGAACATAGCACATACAATCACTGTAGCACTAAAAATAGAACATATAGCACACAACCAGTAACTACTGGTAACCAGAAAGTACCACCTACGCAACCCTAACCACCTTTAGGAATATCACGCAGGGAACTAGGACCTTACTAGTACCACCTGTACTAAGGAGAAAACAACCACCTAAGTATCACTCTACCTGTAGGGGTCTAAGCACATAAACACAGGATGCATAAAATACATTTAGAGGTGTAAAGCACATGACGCATAAACACATTCAGAGGTGCAGGAAAGGAAACAAGAACACACTAGTATAATTACTACTAGTAAAACAATCTCCAATGCATAAACACAGTTTAGGAAGGAGAATATCATAAAGACATTGCGCAGGCGCCAAAGTACATATATAAAAATCACCAGGTACCCTAGGGGAGGGCACAATACAGAAAAACTGTCCCCCAGGCCAACTGGCCTCTCAGGGGTGCAGAAATGCCCAATCCAATAATATCAGGGCGCGACTTGCGCAGGCTGCGCAAGCCAGGCGCACCCTGCACAACCTAAACGTTGCAGCTGCCCACTAAGTGCTGGCAGCTGTAGGGACTGGGGCCTGGGCACCTCGGGGCCCTTAGAACACTTATGGGAGTCGTTGGAGCCTGTCTGGGCTCTGAATCAATAACGTGCCCCTCGAGCCTCGCAGGCTCTAAACAATAATGTGCCCCTTGAGCCTCGCAGGCTCTAAATAATAATATGCCCCTTCGTTGGAGTCCGCACAGGGGACTCGTCAACAATTAATGCCCCCGAAAGCGTGGGAGCCTCGTGGGCTCTGCACCAACTGTGCCCTGTTGTTTGGAGTGCACTAGCGCTGTCCGCCGGCACACAATGCCCCCAACAATTGGATTGGAGCCCCACTCACCGGGACTCCTGCAGGGGCGTCTCACTCATGGAGGCAGCAGCATGCACGGGGCTCACTTCTTCGCTGGCAGGCTCCCGCTGAACCTCCTGCTCCGCGTCTCCTTGCTTCGGGGCCATACGCGAGGATCCCACCATCACCGGGGAGCCTCGCTAGGACCAGCGACACTTCTTGAGCTTCTGGCTCGGCCTTGGCACTGGAGCGCGGGGTAGGCTCCCGTCAGCTCCTTCCTTCAGTACCGCGGCCTCCCTCAGTCACGGCGTTCTCCGGCACCGGCGAAGGCGGGGTAGGCTCCCGCCCTTCCACTTCCGGTTGTCCCGGAGGCCCGCCCTCGGCCGCCTGACTTCCTGTGAGCCCGGCCGCGGCGGTGATTTCAAAACTCGGCAATAAGAGGGGTAGGCTCCCTCTGCAGGTGCGATATACGGCGGGGTGGGCACCCGCCGTAAAAATAAACAAATAAGCGGGGTGGGCACCCGCAAGCACACCACAATGCGGGGTGGGCACCCGCCAATTAAATCACGGCAAATAAGCAGGGTGGGCACCTGCGACAGCACCAGTATGCGGGGTAGGCACCCGCTATCAGAAATAAAGCGCTCCTGGCGCTGAGGGCAGAGGTGGAAGCGCTTTCTGCGCTAAAGTAGAGTCCAGCGCTCCCAGGCACTGGAGGCTTCAGCAAAAGTCCCAAATCAAGTGCTCCTAGCGCTGAAAGTCAAAATGAAAGCGCTTCCAGGCGCTTTGGGGGGAATAAAAGAAAAAGAGAAGGTCCAGCAAAGTTTTAGGAAGGGGGCAAGGCTGGGCCAGGGGCCAGCTCACTGGGCCCTCCAGGGCAGGGAGGCAGTCCCAAGTGGCGGTTCCTCCTAGCCTCCAGCAGCAGCAGCCCCCTCCTGTCAGGATCCAAAAAGCAGAACAGTTTCTGTGGGGACACAGCCCCATTTTTATACAGCAAACCCCTTTGTTCTGGGTTCAGGGTGAGGGGGAAAACCAGTCGCAGCTGGTTGGGGAGCACCCTTGATGTGCTCAGCCCCTCACTCTATTCACTGGCAGGGCTAGGGTCGTCAGTCGCACCACAGGGGGCGGGGCCAGCATTGTGTGTGGAAAACCCTGTCCTATTCAGGACCCAGGTGTACTCCTCCCACCCATCTAGCTGCTGATCTCCCCATTCACCACTGGGTGACTCATCCTGACTCTGGGGAATCCCTAGCCCGTCACATGACATGACCAGCCAATCACGCGACAGACACACTGCACACAGAAGTGCCCACCTCTAGAAGTGGCACTTCCACACTAGGTACACGCACGCCGCACACATCATCGCGCAGCATTCACTCCCACGAGTCCGCACATACCAAACTCGGGCCTGCACACCCCACGCATCAGGAACTACTAGGGACACATACATTCCCCATGCATTCCTATGGGAGGGCAGGCCTATCTCACCACATGCACTCAGAGCACGCACGCACTTTACCCTGGGACACAGGGAAAGTGCGCAGGAAACCAAAAAATCACCACACCAAGTCATCAGTAAAAAGAAAAAAAGTTCAGGGGTGAACCTGCCAGAAGGGCCAAGTCCAACACAACCCCCTTCCAGCCAAAACGCAGGGCAGCCCAATCACCACCGTGATGGACTTCCCTGCTTGGGGCGATAGAACACGGACGCGGGCCCGCAACTGCAGGGACACCCTCCGGTTCTACGCCACGGTGAACCCATGGAATTCTTTCTAACACCACTGTCTGGACCAACTGGGCTACCCCACTGGTACTCCCAAGCTGTCCGCGGCCAAGACCAGGCCCTAGGCCACCCAGGTGCCACTGGTCTTTGCCTAACCACAGAGTGGGGGGTAGTAACCCCTGGCACATAGCGGCCATTCTCCACTCTTCCTCTCTGAAAGACAGGACTAGACTGCCACTGGTTCTCCAGCCTAGGGTCTACACCCTCAGGCGGACCAGGAGTCTCAGGGAAGGCTCTCCTCCCCCTACCTCTTCTCCTAGGGTTCCTCCTCCTCTGGTGAGGGGTACACCTAGAACGCCATTCCAACCCAGGGTTTAACCCCTCAGGTTGTACCGGGGGCAGAGGTGGGCTCTCCCACCCTCTGCACCCCCTTCCAGAACCCTGCTCCCTACCAACTGGGGCGGTACCTCTGGAAGAAGAACTGGTCGGGATGCTGATTACAGACGTCCCACCCTTCAGGTCAGGCTGATTCCGAACCTGGCCTTCCAACCTCCGGCCTAGAACCTTTGGTGGAATAATTGCCTGGCACTCCAGGACTTCTGGGGATCTCCACTCCATCCCCCTGAGGCTATCAAATGACACGTATGTCGAGCGACTGTCTGTCTGGCGCTGATCTCCCATCCCCTGTCCACCTGACAGTGCGCGGAGATCCCCCAGAACAGAAGTGGTGTCACCCTGGTCACTACACGGGAACCTAGCCCAACTGGGAAGTCCCTGACCCACCGGCTCTTCCACTGGGGAACTCATCCCCCAATCACTCACGCTGGACTCCTGTACCCTCCCTACCGGAGCGGTACCGCCAGACTCCAGAACCACAGGAGCCCTGGTTACAGGTGCTCCAGGTCCTCCACTCACTAAGAGATCTTCCTCAAGTGGACTAACAGGACAGCCTAGGTCCCCAACTTGGTGTTCCCTCATGAAACCATCCAAGTCCTGAGGCAGGGTTTCGGGCGTCTGGGAACCCTCGGTCACCCCCTCACTCCTGCTCCACTGAGCCAGGCAGTGAGCCCCTACACCCTCCTCGCTATCCTGGGACCTAGCTGGGCTACACTGAGCCTCCTCCACCACGCTGGGCTGGAGGATCTCTGACCCACTATTGTTGGAATCACTCACTAATGACACTAGAGAACCTCTGGCCCTTTCCCAGCGGTCTGCTTCCTCTGCAAGTTCAAATGGACAAAAAGAGTTATACCTCAACAGGTGTTGGCGCAACCCTGGAGAACAACTACTGAGCATCTGCTCCTTGATAATCATATTTAGTACTCCATCCAAATCCTGCTCCGGGTTAAACACCAACCAGTCCACCAGGGCATCATGACATTCCTCCACAGCCTCCTCCCAAGACTGGTGAGACAGCTTTTTACTGCCCCTGAACTTCAACCTACATTCCTCCTCTCGGGAACAAGGTACCACACTCGGAGAACTGGGACTGGGACTCTCTATACTGCACTTTATATTGCTGCCCCCCCTGGACTCCACCCTCACTGGGGAATCCAGAAAACTACCACTGCGCTCAGGGGACAGGGAAAGGGGTGAGGCGCTATCTTCAACGCTGGACCCAGCAAGGGACTCCCTACCTACGGGGTCCTCACTCTCTACTGGCGTCCAGGTACTGTCATCTTCTTCTGAGTCTTCAGGGCTCCCCACAGACCCACCACCCTCCAGGTGTGAGGCCCGGGCCCTTTCTTCCTCACTGCGCTCACGTTTCCATTCATCTGCTTGCCATCCAATCATGTAGTTCCTCAATTCGTACACCGTGTCTGACTCTCTCACCCCTATGTTTCTTTCTCTACAGAACCTTTCCAACTCCTGCATACTGTAATAAACTAGATCACTGAGATCAAAAGCAGGCTCCATTCTGGCAGACGTTCTAGAGAAAAGATCACACAGGGAACCTAGGGGTCTGAGTTTAACAGGAGTACACAATTCACAAAAAGATTCAGCAAGCTCTCTAACCCAGAGAACTCACACTCACCTGCCTAGTGCCACTCACCACTCATCCACACACAACCCTCCCCTCGGACTGGTAAGGCAGTTTCTACCACCCCTGATTCCTCAACCTGACCACCACGTGACACAGGTACCAACTCTGGGCGCAGGGCGGGGGACAAATGTACAGGACACTATTAAGCTGCCACCACTGGATCCCACCCTCTGGTGAATCCAGAAAACACAATGCACTAAGGGGGATGATCTACCCTCCCGAGCTAGGGACACCTAACTCACAGTGCACAAAACCACATTTCCAAAGAAATGACAATTAAAAACAATTTTAAAACAATAATCCCTATACCATGTGATTTATCTAAATGCAGAGTTTTGTAGTGCGGCCAGTTGCTGCTGCGGTACAGCGCAAACGCAAGTCCAAATCCCACCGCTGATCACCAATGTTAGAAATGGGATTTCTGGCTGGCTAAGGCTTGCGCCAAAGTCAGGCAGAAACCACCACTCTAGTCAGGGCAAGGAAGTTACACGCCAAAGATAACCCCTGCTCACCCCCTTGGTAGCTTGGCACGAGCAGACAGGCTTATCCCTGAGGCGATGTGTAAAGCGTTTGCGCACGCACCCAGCAACAACACCCAAGTCCCACCACAAAGGAAACTCCACACAAGGTATTCTATAAAAATAACCTTTGTATTATACACAACACATTAGATAAAAACACACACTTTACAATGTGCCAACAGGCACGGGCAGAATTTACAAGGGATTATATATACAGGGGACAGGGCCACATGGACCACTGTCAGGAATTAGCACTCTTTAGAAATAGCACTTAGAACGTAGGAATAATATTTTAGAACATAGCACATACAATCACTGTAGCACTGAAAATAGAACATATAGCACACAACCAGTAACTACTGGTAACCAGAAAGTACCACCTACGCAACCCTAACCACCTTTAGGAATATCACGCAGGGAACTAGGACCTTACTAGTACCACCTGTACTAAGGAGAAAACAACCACCTAAGTATCACTCTACCTGTAGGGGTCTAAGCACATAAACACAGGATGCATAAAATACATTTAGAGGTGTAAAGCACATGACGCATAAACACATTCAGAGGTGCAGGAAAGGAAACAAGAACACACTAGTATAATTACTACTAGTAAAACAATCTCCAATGCATAAACACAGTTTAGGAAGGAGAATATCATAAAGACATTGCGCAGGCGCCAAAGTACATATATAAAAATCACCAGGTACCCTAGGGGAGGGCACAATACAGAAAAACTGTCCCCCAGGCCAACTGGCCTCTCAGGGGTGCAGAAATGCCCAATCCAATAATATCAGGGCGCGACTTGCGCAGGCTGCGCAAGCCAGGCGCACCCTGCACAACCTAAACGTTGCAGCTGCCCACTAAGTGCTGGGCAGCTGTAGGGACTGGGGCCTGGGCACCTCGGGCCCTTAGAACACTTATGGGAGTCGTTGGAGCCTGTCTGGGCTCTGAATCAATAACGTGCCCCTCGAGCCTCGCAGGCTCTAAACAATAATGTGCCCCTTGAGCCTCGCAGGCTCTAAATAATAATATGCCCCTTCGTTGGAGTCCGCACAGGGGACTCGTCAACAATTAATGCCCCCAAAAGCGTGGGAGCCTCGTGGGCTCTGCACCAACTGTGCCCTGTTGTTTGGAGTGCACTAGCGCTGTCCGCCGGCACACAATGCCCCCAACAATTGGATTGGAGCCCCACTCACCGGGACTCCTGCAGGGGCGTCTCACTCATGGAGGCAGCAGCATGCACGGGGCTCACTTCTTCGCTGGCAGGCTCCCTCTGAACCTCCTGCTCCGCGTCTCCTTGCTTCGGGGCCATACGCGAGGATCCCACCGTCACCGGGGAGCCTCGCTAGGACCAGCGACACTTCTTGAGCTTCTGGCTCGGCCTTGGCACTGGAGCGCGGGGTAGGCTCCCGTCAGCTCCTTCCTTCAGTACCGCGGCCTCCCTCAGTCACGGCGTTCTCCGGCACCGGCGAAGGCGGGGTAGGCTCCCGCCCTTCCACTTCCGGTTGTCCCGGAGGCCCGCCCTCGGCCGCCTGACTTCCTGTGAGCCCGGCCGCGGCGGTGATTTCAAAACTCGGCAATAAGAGGGGTAGGCTCCCTCTGCAGGTGCGATATACGGCGGGGTGGGCACCCGCCGTAAAAATAAACAAATAAGCGGGGTGGGCACCCGCAAGCACACCACAATGCGGGGTGGGCACCCGCCAATTAAATCACGGCAAATAAGCAGGGTGGGCACCTGCGACAGCACCAGTATGCGGGGTAGGCACCCGCTATCAGAAATAAAGCGCTCCTGGCGCTGAGGGCAGAGGTGGAAGCGCTTTCTGCGCTAAAGTAGAGTCCAGCGCTCCCAGGCACTGGAGGCTTCAGCAAAAGTCCCAAATCAAGTGCTCCTAGCGCTGAAAGTCAAAATGAAAGCGCTTCCAGGCGCTTTGGGGGGAATAAAAGAAAAAGAGAAGGTCCAGCAAAGTTTTAGGAAGGGGGCAAGGCTGTGCCAGGGGCCAGCTCACTGGGCCCTCCAGGGCAGGGAGGCAGTCCCAAGTGGCGGTTCCTCCTAGCCTCCAGCAGCAGCAGCCCCCTCCTGTCAGGATCCAAAAAGCAGAACAGTTTCTGTGGGGACACAGCCCCATTTTTATACAGCAAACCCCTTTGTTCTGGGTTCAGGGTGAGGGGGAAAACCAGTCGCAGCTGGTTGGGGAGCACCCTTGATGTGCTCAGCCCCTCACTCTATTCACTGGCAGGGCTAGGGTCGTCAGTCGCACCACAGGGGGCGGGGCCAGCATTGTGTGTGGAAAACCCTGTCCTATTCAGGACCCAGGTGTACTCCTCCCACCCATCTAGCTGCTGATCTCCCCATTCACCACTGGGTGACTCATCCTGACTCTGGGGAATCCCTAGCCCGTCACATGACATGACCAGCCAATCACGCGACAGACACACTGCACACAGAAGTGCCCACCTCTAGAAGTGGCACTTCCACACTAGGTACACGCACGCCGCACACATCATCGCGCAGCATTCACTCCCACGAGTCCGCACATACCAAACTCGGGCCTGCACACCCCACGCATCAGGAACTACTAGGGACACATACATTCCCCATGCATTCCTATGGGAGGGCAGGCCTATCTCACCACATGCACTCAGAGCACGCACGCACTTTACCCTGGGACACAGGGAAAGTGCGCAGGAAACCAAAAAATCACCACACCAAGTCATCAGTAAAAAGAAAAAAAGTTCAGGGGTGAACCTGCCAGAAGGGCCAAGTCCAACAGCCATCAATCCTATCAATATCTTAATGATGTTACCTTTGCATTCCTTTCCCACTATTTTTGTGAGAGACCTGCAACCTGTTCATATATGTATTTATAGCCTGTATCAATAGCTATGTGCAAAAATCGCTTTTTTCCACTTTTTCTGGTGCAAAATTCGCAAATAAATATATTTTATCAACAATGTGCAAAATACGCAATAAGTAAACATATACATGTGCAACATGACGCAAATAAATTATGTAAACAAAGGTATTTTGAATTGTGCAAATTGCGCTGATGTTGGCTATGCTACATATTAACAGTATCATAATGGTTGGAAACACAATAAGTATACAGCCTAAATGTTGACTGATAGACCATGCCCTAATCAATAAATAAAATTAATTTTCAAACATATTGTTTCATCTCTTTTGTGAGAACGAAAGAATATAGACCCTGTTTTTTGCCTTTTTTGAATTAATCCCTAAAGTGCAATAGTGAAAAAATGTATTTACCCCTATAAAAACTGTAATAGTTTTTATGTCATCAAATTTCCTAAGATTGGGCTTAATTTGATATCCCAATAGAAAAAGTCTTGTGTTTATAAAAATTATTCTTCAGTAAAAAAGAAAATGTGCAAAGAAGTAAGATAAAAAGTGCGGCAGGGAGGATGCCATATTATCATCTGTGCAGATCTATAAATTCTTGCTATCCTGATGCCATCTATTATAGAAACTGATGTAAGTCCTCCGTAGTATTGAGGCCGTTGGGGAATTTGCTATCTAGTTCTAGAATTATTTTGGATTCCAACCTTCTCAGCATTTTGTCTCTATCTCCTCCTCTTTGTGGTTTGGGAATTGATGAAATTACATAATATTTGAGGCACTGCAGATCGTTATTGTGCACAGACTTAAAATGTCTGGCCACTGGGTACGAGCTATCGTTATTAACGATTGCCCGGAGATGCTGGAGGATTCTGACATGCACCTGTAGCTTGGTGCTGCCAACATATCGTAGGCCACAGGTGCATGTCAGGACATAGATAGCGTACTCAGTTTTGCAATTGTAGGACCCCTTGATGTTAATCATTTCTGGACTAAATGGGGTTGTATATTGTGTTGTGTTAGTTCCAAATTTGCAAGCTCTGCAACTGGAACATTTGACGAATCCCAGCCGGGACTGCAGCCACATTTGTTTTTTGCTTAGTTCTGGAAAACTTCTGCTGATTTGAGTTTTCATGGAAGGTCCCTTCCTATATGTAATAGTTGGAGTGTTGGGAAGTCGAGGAGCTAGAACTGCGTCTGTTAATAGAATCGGACAGCTATGTGTTATCATTGACCTGATCTTCCTTTCTTGGTGGTTATAGGTTGTTATAAACCTAGGAGTCGGATCTGGATTATCTATCACTGTGTCTGTATTGATAGTTTCATCGTTTGTTAATAGCGATTCTCTCGACCTAGCCTGCATTTTCTTAAGTGCTTGATTTAAAATGGCATCTTTGTATCCTCTTTGTTTGAATCTTTCTAATGCTAGTGAGGTACAATTGGCTAAATCGACCTCTGTACTGCATATGCGTTTAAGTCTGAGTAATTCCCCGTAGGGGATATTGTTGATGACATGTTTGGGGTGAGCACTACTGGCATGTAATACAGTGTTTCCAGCAGTGCTTTTTCTATGGAGTTTGGTAGCTATTTGTCCCCCCTGAAAGAAAACCTTTACATCTAGGAAATCTACTTCTTGTTTACTGATGGTCGAAGTAAACTTTAAATTTTCATGATTGATATTGATTTCACTGATGAATTTTTTAGCATTGCTTTTGTCACCCTTCCATACAATAAAAACATCGTCAATGTATCTCATCCATTTTAGCACATGGCCTGAGAGAGCCGCAAGATGTGTGCGTCTGAGGACCTGCTCCTCCCACTACCCCACGTGTAAACACGCGTAGCTGGGAGAGAAGCAGGCCCCCATCGCAACTCCTCTCATTTGAAGATATATTTCATTGCCAAGCATAAAATAATTGTTGTTTAAGCACCAGGTAACCAATTCCACAATCATCATGTTATGACTAAAGCAGTGTGCTGATCGTGTTCCTAAGAAATATTCTAATGCTTTTAACCCAGTGTGATGTTCTATGCTGGTGTACAATGATTCAATATCAAGAGTGATCAACAGCAAATCCTTAGTCTGGGGAATATTTCTGCTCTCTCTTAAAAAGTCACCTGTATCTTTGATGTAGGTTGGCAAACTTGTTACTAGGTCCTGTAAGAAATAATCAATATATTCAGTGATATGTTCCGCAACACTTTGTATGGGCGATATGATGGGACGTCCTGGAACTGGAAATGTTTCTTTGTGCACCTTTGGTATTAAATATAGTTTTGGTAAGACTGGATTTTCTACATGAAGAAATTGGTATTCTTGCATTGAAATCATCCCTTCTCTTTTCCATTTGAAAAGGATTTTTTTCAGTTGATCTTTGGCAATATTGTAGTGTTTTAAGCTGGATTTTGCATAGCACTGGGGATCACTCAGTTGTTTCTGGGCTTCAGCAATATATTGTTTCTGTGGCCAAATAACAATATTGCCACCCTTGTCTGATGTTGTGACAATAATTTGATGATCATTGTTCAATTTTTTGATTAGGGATGCATAATTCTTCTCCTGTTCACTTTTGTACCTTTTTCGGTGTTTTAATTTGTGGTGCAACTTTTTTAAATCTTCCACTATCACATCGTGGTAGGTATCAATAGCGTCTTTTGGCATGTTTGGCATAAATTTTGACTTCGGCTTGAACGGACTTGTATTGGCTCCTATTTGTATAACAGCTGCATCCATTAATTCTTGTTGGGTTGATATTGCTTCCCCCTCTATGGTTGCATTGTTCATCTCCAATTGATGCATTTTGAGGAACATTCTCGTATCGGCCGCTGTTAGCACGAGATTGGGTTAATTCGATGTATTAGATTCCATTTCTTTGAGGCCATCTTTAATGCTGAAAAATTTACGCAGCTTGAGTTTGCGAATATAGTGAAAAATGTCTATGCGCGTTCGTGTGTAATTAAAATCCGAGATAGGGCAGTATGATAAACCGAGGCTGAGAAGTTGTTTTTCTGCCTCGGTAAGCACAGTCGTAGATAAGTTGATGATAGTATTGTCATTTAGTACTTTTTTCGCCACTGCTGCCTTTTTGATTTTTTGTGAGAGTTTGCGCTTTTTGCGCTGTTCTCTCCGTCGTTGGTTGTTTAGTGTTCTTTTTGCCTTTGATTGCGGGGCCTCAGTGTTTGCATGCGGTCGTATACTAAAAAATCGACCTCTTCCCCTAAATCCAATACTCTTGACTTGTCTGCTATCATAGGTCTGTTCATACTTCCCTCTTCTGAAGATACGAAACTTCCAGTGGAGTCATTGTCACTGCTGATTTCCACTGATTCACTATTGTTGTCTGTGGGAATTGTTGGTTGCGTAGTAGATGGCATTTGCTGATTTAACCTGGATTTTTTATCATTTTCATATTTCCGTGCAAACGTATAGATGCGCCCCTGCTCGTAATCTTCCTTATCCCGAGCAAACTTGTATACTTTTCGCGCCTTGATTTTTTCTTCTTGTTTGATTAACCGTTCCTGCATGTCCTTTTTCGATTTGCAAATGCGCTCATTGGGTTCAAATTTAGATAATTGTTCATTGATTTCTTCAATCTCTTTCATTAAAGCTTCTCTGTCAATTGCTGCGTATTTGACCAAAATTTTTATTAAATTGGTTGACGCTTCCAGATTACTGTGTCCCCATTCTTTTAACATTTCAGGATTCGGGCTCTCGTAGCTTGGGGCCAATAGAATGCGTAGCCCCCTAGGTACTCGCCCCTCCTCGATACATTTGGATAAGGATTTATGTTCCCACCATTTAGTCACTTCTGAATGCTTACATTTTTCTAAGCGCTTAAGTAAAGTACGTATAAGATTTTCATTTGTGGTTGCAGTACTGCTGGGTGCCGTCTTACTCATGACCCCTTTTCCCATTGTTTTTGGTAGGTTCGCAAATAAAGCATCTGCGGCTGCCTCCCTGCCGCGTACTTCTTCTGCTGACATATATATATATAGATAGATAGATAGATAGATAGATAGATAGATAGATAGATAGATAGATAGATAGATAGATAGATAGATAGATAGATAGATAGATAGATAGATAGATAGATAGATAGATAGATAGATAGATAGATAGATAGATAGATAGAATAGATAGATAGATAGATAGATAGATAGATAGATAGATACATGGATACATAGATACATAGTTACATAGATAGATAAATAGATATTCACTGAAAAAACCATAGGTTTTACAGACGTTATATTTAGGAATTAGCATTTAATAATCCTTAGAAATTCACTGAAAAAACCATAGGTTTCAGGGACGTTATAGTTAGTTGGACATTTCACTCATAGAAAACCATAGAAATTCCCCAGTTATAGTTAGTTGAGCTAACTATAACTCACGCGCCCGCAATGCACTACTGATGACGTCACATACTACATCATTCATGATATGGTCAGTGACATCACTGATGACATCACTGATGACATCTCAAATGACATCACTGATGACATCACTGATGACATCATCCAGTGATAACTCGTGCCCCCGCAATGCACTGCTGATGATGTTACATATTACATCATTCATGACATGGTCAGTGACATCACTGATGACATCTCAAATGACATCACTGATGACATCATCTAGTGACTATGTGTTTCTATAAAATGTAAATATGTTTTATAAATATATGCCAAGGTGTATTGAAGAATGAATGGGTGTATAAGAGACAGGATGGATGATTAAGTAGGTGTGTAACTGACTGTATAAGTGAGTGATTAATTGTGTCTCACTTAATGCATGTGTTAGCGACCGATACAGACATTCACACAGTTTAGGTTGTCAGTTGGTGTGTAAGCGATTGCATGCGTTGGTTAGCAGTTAAATGAGGATCTATATGGGTATTGATTGGTTGTCTGAGTATCTGTATGGGTGCCTGAGTGTCTGTGTGAATGGGTGGGGGTGTGACTCTGTGCATAGATGAGTGAGTGGATAATTCACTGGGTATATGTGTTCAAGTCTATATCTGTGAAGGGCTGTATGGCTTGGTGAGTGTGTGTATGAGTGTATTGGTGAGTGAATGGATGCCTCACTGGTACATGTGCGAGTAACTGCATATGTGAAAAGCAGTATATATTAGTGTTGGAGTGTATAAATGACTATACGTGAGACTGAGTGATTGTGAGAGAGCCTGTATGGATCAGTGTGTGCTTGTGTTAGTTATTGTATTAGAGTGGAAGTATGTGTTAGTATATGTTTAAATAAGTGAGGTGTTATATGCGTAACAGTACAGGTGAGTAAATAAAACTGTGATTGATCATTTCCATTACTGACTACATGTGTGAATAACTCTATCATTGAGAGGCGGTGTGTTAGTGTCTGCATAGATATGTGACTGGATATGATAATGCCGTATTGATGGCTGACTGTATGTATGAGTGACTGTATGGGTGAATGAATGGATGTGTGTGTAGACCTAGGAATTAGTGAGTGGATATGTACTAACTGGGATTGGTATGTTAATGGATTTGCAAATTATAGTCTCCATTTTAGAGTGGGTGTATCAACTATTATATTAGGGTCTGATGAGGTGCATCAGATTTTCACGTGGATGATGTCATCAGTGATGTCATCAGTGAGGTCACTGCCCATGTCATGGATGATGTAATATATTTCTATGGTTTTCCATGAGTGAAATGTCCAACTAACTATAACGTCCCTGAAACCTATGGTTTTTTCAGTGAATATATATATATATATATATATATATATATATATATATATATATATATATATATATGAACGCTCATTCCTTCTTCGCTTTCTCAAACGGGAAAAGCACTCACAGGGGTCTTTAGTTTGGCAGAGTTTTTAATTCATGCAACCCATAAATAACATGACGCATTTCGGCTACTGCCTTTTTCCAATGTTACAAAATTGCACGCCAAACACCGACACTTTAAAAGAGATCGTCAATATCCGGTCACATGATGCAAGTCAAAGCAAGATCAAAATCAACATAGGACCACGCTCTCACTGTTCTAATACAGGCGCCATCTTGGAACATATATCAGGAGGTTAGATCCAAATGTCCAAAGCAAAATAAGCCTTCTAATGTAAGTACTATATTGTACTTGCAATGATTAACATCAGACATATTGTGTAATGAAATCAGGACATTGTCATGATTTAAACAGATTGCGCTAATTACAATTTAGCCGTATATCGGCATCTTTACGCAAACATCTCCTTCAATTTCCAAGGTCAGGGCGTATCTATAGTACAATCATGCTGTGTATCGGTAGGGTCCCTACTATGTTTAGTTGATTACATGCATCAAAAGACCATCAAATCAATAAATCACATAGCATGTTTACAAGACTACACAAATTAAAATTACAGTTACAAATGTTTTTCTTTCAAATCATACCTAGAAAACCTTAGAATTCCTGATAGCATAAGGTCTCAGATCTAATCACCCAAATGCACAGCTAATTCTTCCCCTATATTCATTCCCTTGGGGGTCTTGGTTTCTAGGTCGATGATGTACCTAGATTCAAGTCTACGCAACTCTCTAATCCTATCCCCACCTCTAATGCTGGCGGTAATCATATCTAGGCCATAATAACGCAACAGATCCATGTTACTATTATGCTTTTCCGCATAATGCCTCGCGACTGGATAGGTCTCATCTTTTTTGGCTATCGCCCTCATATGTTCCAACACCCTTATCTTTATAGGGTGTATGGTGCTGCCAATGTATTTCAATCCGCAAGGACATTCCAAGCAGTATACTACATAAGTAGTATTACATGTAATACATTTCTTTATGATTCTAGATATCTTTAAGTCTGTAACTTCATATGTAAGTGTTCTTCTACTTCCTATACAGGCCTTACATCTGCCGCAAGGGTAAAATCCCCTAAGCTCCTTTAGGGTCCCACTAGTACTAGGTCTAGTATAGAAGTGGCTTTGGACTAGACTATCCCTCAATGATCTCGCCTTCCTATATGTTATCAAAGGGCCGGCTGGAATATCTGAACCTATCACACTGTCCGTTTTGAGTATGTGCCAATTCTTTTTCATGATTTGTCTTAAATTGTTGGCTTCATTTGAAAAAGTGGTTACCATCCTGAACTTATTATCTCCTGTGTTTACTTTATTAGCCTTTTTCTCATTTGACAGGAGTGTTTCCCTTGATATGCTCTTCACCCTATTTAGAGTTACTTCCAGAATGTCCCTGTTATACCCCCTAATGACAAATCTGTTTAAACTGGCCTTGGCTGCTAGCTCAAAATCCGAATTCCTTGTGCTGTTACGCTTCAGCCTTAAGAATTCACCATACGGGATACTTCTAATCAATCTTGATGGATGATTGCTAGCCGCATGTAATAAGGAATTCCCAGCTGTGGGTTTTCGGTAAAGTGACACATTAGGTTTATTATCTATGATGGTTATCTTTAAATCTAAGAAGTTTACCGTATTTGGACTAACCTCCCCACTGAACTCTAAATTTACCACATTGTGATTCAGATTCATAATAAGCTCATTAGCTGACTCCATTGAGCCATTCCACACAATGCACAGATCATCGATATAACGGTACCAGGAAACCACCCTACTCATATCGATAGTTCCCTGTGCTTTAGACACCTGCTCCTCCCACCAGCCTACGAACAAGTTCGCATAGCTGGGGGCAAAGCAGGTGCCCATCGCAGTACCGGAGATCTGTTGCTAATAATCCTCACCAAATACGAAGATGTTATTTGTCAAACAAAATTCCGTGAATTGTAAAATCATTTTGTTATGTTCTGTAAACTTCAAAGATTTTTTATTCAGAAAATGGGCCACCGCTTCCAGACCATGCTCATGATTAATGCGGGTATAGAGACTTGTGATGTCCAGGACAATTAATTTATACTCAGAGTCCCATGATAAATTTTCAATTCGGTTCAGAAAGTCTCGCGAGTCTTTGATATATGCTGGTAGTTCTTTGACAAAAGGAAAGAGGAAAAAATCAACAAAAATTGATAAATGTTCCGTAAGTCCCCCTTGTGAGGAGACAATCGGTCTTCCCGGAGGTTTTTCACAGTCTTTATGTATCTTCGGACTGTGGTAAAAAGTAGGCACCACCGGATTTAAACATCGAAGAAAAAGGAATTCGTCCATATTGACCATAGATTTGTCAAACCACATCTTGATAAGGTCATGATATCTTTGGACACTTTCCAAATAGGTATTCCTATTGGTTTTCCGATAGTTATTACTGTCTGATAACTGTCTCTGTGCTTCTTTGTTGTAGTCCTCTCTCATTTGGAGAACTATATTGCCTCCTTTATCCGAGGGTTTACACATGATCTCAGTATCATCACATAAATTCTTGATCGCTTCCCGTTGTTCCTTCGTTATATTCTGGGTTTTAAATCCCATTTTTCATTTTCTGAGTGTTTGAAGATCTTTAGTCACTGCCTCAGAGAAGACATCAATCGCATCCGGAGATAATTGAGGTAGGAACTGGGAGGTAGGTTTAAACGGACTCTCATCCCTTTCTTGTTCAAAACCCAGTTGAACTGTTCTTTGAACCTGATCTAATGTGGGGTTAATGTGTTGCTGGTTATCGAGTCTGAGTGATTGCATCACTTCTAAAGCCGTAAGATCATTTCCTGTTAGAGCATCAGTTACCAGATTCAGATTAGATTGTGTCTTGCGTTTCAAAAAGTTAGGTTTGGTCTTGAAGTACTTGTGAAGTTTGAGTTTGCGAGTTAATTTGAAAAGGTCGATCCGTGTTTGAGCATACTCCCACTTATTCGAAGGACAGAACGTAAGTCCCAATCTCAAGACTTGCTGTTCTGCAGTTGTTAGAACTCTAGATGTTAAATTAACTATGGTTAAATTTTCTAGTTCCATTTCTTCGTTTTCCTGTTGCGAGTAGCTCTTTTTTGCACGTTTGACCCTTCTGCTTCAGCTCCCCCTTGTTTTTCTTTTGCTGATTCCGGGGGCCTGGTTTTTCCTCCTCTCAGCCAGGTTTGTCTCAAGATGCGGAATTCCTCCTGAAAAGGGGTTTTCCCGAATGTTAAATTCCTTGCCCCTTCATCCGAAGACTCTCCACCTGTTAAGTCTGACTCCGAGGTTTCAATTCTGGCCGGCTCAGGTCCGCTCTCCTTGGCACTTAACTCTTTGTGTGGTGCGTCAAATTTCCTCGCAAAGGTGAGAACTCTACTTTGAGCATAGTCATGTTCGTCTCGTTCAAATTTCTCTTTTTTCCTTTGTTTGATTTTGGCCTCATACTTCACAAGTTGTTTCTTCATTTGCGCTTTGAGCTCCTTTATTTTGCTCTTATCGTCTTCCTTGTAGATTTCCGCCTCTACCCTTTCTATCTCCAACAATGCTTTATCCCTGTCACTCCAAGCGAATTTGACAAGGATAAGTAGCATACCTTTGCTTGACTCTGCCGTATGTGCTGCCCATTCATCAAGTAATTTAGGATCAGGGTTCTCATATGCGGGAATCGTATAGATGCGTAAACCTTTAGGTACGCGATCTACGTCTATATAGCTTTGTAATGATGTAGCTTCCCACCATTTTCTTTGTTCGCGTTCATAGAGTCTTTCTAACGCCATAAATTTCGATATCAAATTTGTAGTCACTGGTGGTATATTGCTACCTTATTGTTGAGAATCCATTTGTGTAGTCTTCTTAAACATGCCTTGTGCCGCTTCGCGGCGCTCTGATAGGTTGAACATGCTTGTGGGTTGCTGTCCTTTAAACCCGTAATAAAGCCCCTTCGTCCTGCCTTGTATGCATGGGGAACGCGAGTAATAAATTAAACTCGCTTCCCCGACTGTCGTTGCTGCTCTCCAGGCGTCCTCCGACACTCCCAAACCACAGTTTCTCTCGATCGGGCGTCCCTCAGGCGGTGCGTTGGAATTAATAGATTCAGCTCCACTGCACCTTGGGCCAGCGCACTCACGGACGGGTGCTATAACGCGGAGGTGGAACCGCGTACAATGTGAACGCTCATTCCTTCTTCGCCTTTTCAATCGGGAAAAACACTCACAGGGGTCTTTAGTTTGGCAGAGTTTTTAATTCATGCAACCCATAAATAACATGACGCGTTTCGGCTACTGCCTTTTTCCAATGTTACGAAATTGCGCGCCAAACACCGACACTTTAAAAGAGATCGTCAATATCCGGTCACATGATGCAAGTCAAAGCAAGATCAAAATCAACATAGGACCACGCTCTCACTGTTCTAATACAGGCACCATCTTGGAACATATATCAGGAGGTTAGATCCAAATGTCCAAAGCAAAATAAGCCTTCTAATGTAAGTACTATATAGTACTTGCAATGATTAACATCAGACATATTGTGTAATGAAATCAGGACATTGTCATGATTTAAACAGATTGCGCTTTCATCTTTAGAGAGGAATTTGGGAGCGAGAATATATATATATATATATATCGGTTTTTTAAAGATGAGTCTGTACATATAAGTCGGCGATGCAGCGTGCAATGTAATTATTTTTATATATTTATTTCTTTACTCAACTCCAGTCGGCCGTATGCTGGACTTTACTACCCAACCCTCCACCCAGTCCCCTCCCCCAATCTGCAGCACTCCCTCAAGGAGCCGCTACTGATCAATATTAAAAATAATACTCAAAATAATATTTTTACCTCCGATATTCCTCCCCATGATATATTTGAACTCCTGATATTCTTGACATGAAATTTTTGCATTACAATATTTTGTATCCAATAGTTTGTGCAAACACCGAAAAACATGTTGCACTACTCAACTAGTGCAACAATCATTCACTTGGGAAAAGGCTTTCCATGGATAGGGTCCAATATAATCTGTAGAAATAAAGTAATATTGAATGTGATACATATTGGCACCAGCTACAGATTTGTGCATCTATTAATTGAGAACTCACTAATCCTCCTTAGAAACTTCAAGTGAAAAAAATCTTTTTGTTCTAATGTATGTTTGATAAAAAATAATTTTTCATATGAGACACAAAGTCTTTTATGTCCGATTCTAAACATATCCCTTCTAGTAACCCCTAGCCCCATCAAATTTTCTATTGAGTGCCAGACATTCCTAACAGTAGGAATTTTAAAAAAATCCCTCTGTGGTAAATGAACTAACTACTGGTGTAATACACTGAAACCCTTAAGTTCTGTATCCCCAGCATTTTGAGTCTTGGGTATTAGCAGCTTACATCTCCATGTGGACTGCAAGGAGATTCCTACTGATAGTAACTCTTGAAAGAATTCTACTCTTCTGCTCCAAATTTCTGTGGCGTAACATATCTGCTTGTACGAATCAGCAGAACCATGACAAATTCTAATATAAACAATAGTAATCGCCAAAAATTAGACTGGCAGGTTGCTATAGAGAACGCCTCATAAAGATTTATTCTTGCCAAGCCTAATAGGCATTTCAGGCGAGTTGTATACCCTTCTAAAGGAATAATAGAGGATGGCAATGATCCCTCATCCAGAAAAAACATAAGCTATTTTGTAAGAGTTAGAGCTAATATTAATTCTAAAGGCTTGCAATGTTCAATGCCTCTGCCATTCTCTCCTGCTTATTTTTCACACACCAAACTTTCAATAACTTTTATGACTTCCTGTGTTTGAATTCAACCATTAGATTTGCCCTATTCTCAGCAGATATTCCTTGCACACCAAACCATTGCCTAAAATCTGAACTGTCCTCTAACACATGCAAAGAAATAGCATTCAATTCTCCAATTACTTTGCTGCGCCATGCTGAAAGCTGCCTCTTTTATTACATTCTTCAATCATTTTGCCTGTGTGTTTCGAAAGACATGTTTTACCCTCCTAATTTGCTCAAATTCAAAATCAATTCTACCTGTTGATCATTTAACAGAATGGAACGTTTCTACCTAGTCCTCCTTACACCTCTGTGTCAAAATGTACTGCAATATCTGAAGGCCTCTCATATACTATGAAGGTTTCCCATGTTGCATGAACAGGGACAGGAGCCGGGTTTATGAGGTCCTGCTCACTGGCTCCCAAAGGAGATCAGTATCAGAGGGGTGAGCAGTTCCTGGTAGGACCAAGGGAAAGTGGGGGCAGGCAGGTCTTTCTTCATAATGCCCTCACACACCTCAAGGGATGTCATGCTTCATCATTTGGGCATTTGCCCCTCGTCAGGCTGGCGCTGCAATGCCTGACGGGCTCCCAAAACCAGGGCTCTTTATCGGGGATCTTTTGAAGAAGCCATAGGTTGCGTGCGGGTGTGGGGGCTAGGTAGTGCACGAGTGCAGTGAGTTAAAAAGGTTCAAGCAGTCCTGCTTAAGTGAAGTTTTATTATTAGGTAACTCTTGCCTGGTTAAAATAGTGAAGGAACCCTTGTGTTGGAATAATGTTCCTAAAGGGCTGATGTAGTGTCAGAGGTCAACATGTTTCGTGCCCAAGCTGGCCGATAAGGGTCAATTGGCACTTCGTCAGGACCATTAAACTAAAGGTAGTGTGTGCACTACCGTCTGGCAAGTGAGATTAATTATGCCAGAGGCGGTAGGGAGTATACTGGTAAGCTAGTGCTGGGGTATACTTATAGACCTGTGGGAAAGGGGAGAGAGAAAAATAAAATGGGGACAGACAACCAAGAGGTTAAAACAAATTAAAAATAGAAGCAAGCTCCTTAATTGCAACAATATCCTGTGAAATACATTGATTACGGACACTCCAATTCGCGTCAACGTTCTGTATTTGTAATGCGACAAAATTATTCTTTTGTGAAATGCAAGGATAAGCAAGTAATTGGAAGCACTCCGCTTATTAGCAGAATTGGAAGGCTAGGGGAACTAGTGGTAATAGTGAAAACGCACTATTTGGGGAGATACATCAGAGGAGTGCCTCGCGGGTAAATTGCCGCAAGGATGGTAACGCTTATCTTGTGGTAGCGATGGTCGTGAGGAGTTTATCTTGTATGGGGATGCATTGGTGAGCAAGCACAGGAGTATCAAAAAACCGTGATGAAAACGAGGTGAATGGTTATTGAACCAATGTCAGTGCCGGCAAACTTAGGGGCTGCTGTGCGTGATCATGTGTCCCATGAACCAGCATCGGGGCAGTAGCTCTGAGTGGTTATTTGCCGTAGTGAGGGTGGAAAATAAAACAAGGTACTCCAGGACGAGCACACCTCGGGGATTTGAAACGTACCAATGGTCGGGTAAAACCTATGAAGGAATGTGACCCGTGAACCGGCATCGGGGCAGTAGCTCCGAGTGGTTATTTGCCGTAGTGGGGGTGGAATAAAACATGGTACTCGAGGACAAGCACACCTCGGTGAATTGGGACGTACCAATGATCGGGTGAAACCGACGAAGGAATAGCAGCGGGGTACATGTTAACTAATAAAGAATAGGCGAAGTGCCAGTGGTAGGCGCGATGAAGTAGTGAGCGTTAAGATGCGATACAAACAGCATGTAAAAGTTATTTCATGATAGTAAGACACTCACCTCTAGCTAACTAGTCAAGGCTGGCGAGATAAACCAGAGCACGTCGTTGCTCCGATCGCTGTGAAAACCAAGCACACCAGAGAGGGCACTAAGAACCTATGGTTTGAATACAACATACGTCACAAAGATGCTGCTTACCGGTGGTATGGGAATGCAGGCGGATACTTACAGGTGTAGGCGGGCAACTAGTGATCGCCCTACCCTTGCTCAGGGCCCAGTGTGGAAGGTTTCCGACCGACAGCTTAAGTAGAGGTGTGTCGTAACGTAAGGAGCGTGGCAGCCATCTTGGAAAGGGATATTGTGTTGAGGGAAACGTTATTGAGAGAAACAGCGTACAGCTAGCTGGTTGGAGGCAAGGGGTGGATAATGACTGGCTACCTACAACGAGTGTTTGAATTGTAAGGTCAACATGATGGTAGCCTCATGGAGAGGAAATGCCTATTGTAGGTCGCTCACCAAGGAATTGGAGCACTATTTATGTATCAATTGTAGCCGATGAACGCTGGTCATGGCTAAGGGAAGGGGAGACCTAAGTTCAGGTTGGTGGCCTCGCTAGAGTTTAAACAAAAGTACACAAAGGGCGGTCCAGGATCGTGGTAGGTACTTAGTGAATCCAGCGGGAGGTACGCTGGAGGACTTGACCTCTGGGTCTTGTTGGGGTTGTGTGGATTCAAGATGATTACAGTGCAAGTGTATGTCTTAATGCCACTATAAT
The DNA here is from genome assembly GCF_964204655.1 of Triturus cristatus. Classification (NCBI taxonomy): domain Eukaryota; kingdom Metazoa; phylum Chordata; class Amphibia; order Caudata; family Salamandridae; genus Triturus; species Triturus cristatus. The sequence goes on along the minus strand of NC_140589.1, from coordinate 1,536,917,667 downwards.
GAACTGTTAAGGAAAGTGTCAATGGCGTTTCTTGGTAGTTGCCAGTTAAGTAGAGGTTAGCATAGAGGGGCTGTGTAGAGACAGGAGATGCTAGTGGTGTAATTCTGCCCATGGGATGTCATCATTGAGCCCCCTTATGTGTCCTTCCAGTTTAAAGACCCAGCATTGTTCTTTCCTGAAAAGGGTTTCCTTTGTGATGAAGGGGAAAGCTTCAAGGACCGTCCACTGTAGATCGTTAGAAGTATGATTATGTACATAGTGTGAACACATCTTGGTATTGGTTTTTCTGCAGCGTAGATTACTCCTATGTTCAGTAATTCTTATCTTCACTGCGTATTCCTATATATTGGCGATGACATGGACACGTAATGAGATAAATAAAGTTGCGTGTGTTACAGTTGGTGTGTTTGTTTTGGGTCCAGGTCCAGTTGTGGGTAAGTTGGATTGTCTTGGTTGCTTGTGTTAGCGGACAGACTACACATTGGCCACAAGGGTAGTGTCCAGTAACCGGGGGTAGGTTCCATAATGTGGTGGGTGCTGTGCTAGGTGATTTCTTAGGTCTGGTGTTGATCAATAAGTCCTTGATGTTGGACGTTTGTTTAAAGGTGAATCTAGGTTTTTCACGGGATAGGTCGCCTGCATCAAGTATTTTCCAGTGTTTGTTAATGACCCGTTTAAGCATATTGGACCCGGGGGTGTAGGTGGTAACACGTGTTATCAGGTCTGTTACGGGTTTGGTCTGTGTTTCGAGGAGGCTTGATCTGTTTGTGTTACGTGCTCGCTTTTGTGCGTTAGTGATAATGCGTGTAAGGTATTGTCTCCTAGCCAGGTGGACACTAAGCTCAGATGCTTGTTTTTTGTAGTCTGCAATATTACTACAATTCCTACGTATACGTAAGAATTGGCCGTATGGAAGATTCTCCCTAAGGGCCTTGGGATGGAAACTTTGGTACTGTACGGGACAGTGGCTGTCGGTCGGTTTTTTGTAAGTAATAGTTTCCAATCTGTCAGGTTTCTTGATGATTGTTAAATCAAGGAAGGGGAGTTCATGTTCAGAGCAATTTGCAGTGAAATTAAGGTAAGGGTTCAATTCATTAATCCATGTTAGGAAGTTTGGGATCACGTCTTTATTGCCTTTCCAGAAGAACAAGATGTCATTGATATAACGTTTCCAAACGAGAACGTTATTCGAGAAAGGGTTGGTGTCCGTGAGCACGTATTTCGCCTGAAAGTCTGACATGTAGAGGCATGCCAGACTTGGGGCGAAAGTGCTGCCCAACGAAGTGCCTTGTATCTGGTGAAACAACTGATTTTCGAACTGAAAGAAGTTTTCAGGGAGAGCAATATGGGCACATTCCATGATAAAACTGATCGGAGTAGGAGAGTCCCAATTGGTGTTGAGTAGGATAGTTTCCACTACCTCAAGGGTGTTAAATTGAGGGATATTAGTGTAGAGGGCTTCCACGTCCAGTGTAAGGAGTACATCTGTTAGTGGACCCTCGATGTTGGTGATTTCAATGAGCCTCAAGACATCTCTGGTGTCCTGGAGAAAGGTCGGGGTGCTTCGGACCAGTGGGCTTAGGAATTGGTCACAAAATTTGGATAACAGTTCCAGGATGAACCCTATGCCCGAGACGATGGGTCTCCCAGGTGGTGGGGTTACCCCTTTGTGAATTTTGGGCAACATAGAGAAATAGGTAAGGCTAGGGTTATGGCTGATCAGGAATTCTGCTTTGTTTTTGGAGATCCAACCCTGGTTGAGTCCTGCTGTGACCATGGAACTTATTTTGGTCAATAGCCATGGGGTAGGATCTAGGGTGAGAGGAGTGTAGTAGTTGACGTTCTATAGCTGGCGTAGGCATTCCATCCGGTAGTCTTTGCTGGCCATTATGACGATAGCTCTGCCTTGGTCTGCCTCTTTTAATGTTATGGTGGGATCGTTGGATAATGTTTTTATGGCTTCTGTTTAAGCATTGGTGATGTTGGAGAATGTTGCTTTGGTGCGCTTCTCTGTTATTTCTTTGAGAACGGCTTTTTCGAAGGTGAGAACTTCTGTTGGTACCATACTGGTCGTAGGTGTAAAGATAGAAGGCTTTCATAAGCCGGTGTCAGTTTGAGGTAACTCCAGTCGATTACCAAAGTAGGCCTTCAAGCGTATTTTCCTAAAAAGATTTTGGGTTTCACAGTTGGTGCGAAAATGGTCCACTTTTGGGGTGGGAACAAAGCCCAAGCCTTTTTTCAGGATGTTGGTTTCTGTCATCATAGGGGGTCTGTCCGAGAGATTCACGATCAATTTTTCTTCTCCTGGTGACTCCTCAGTTCCATGTGTAGTGGTTGTTGTTGCATCTGGTCCTGCCATTGGACTTGTTTGGGTTAGTTCTGCGTACCTCCTCTTCTTCTGCCTCACCCTTTGCCCCATCCTCTGCCTAAAAAAGGTTGTGGTTGAAAGGGGGCGAAGAGTGGTGGTGGTCCATGTGGGTATTGCCATAACGGTGGTCCTTGAAACGGGACAGGTCCCTGGAATGGGGCGGGTCCCTGGAAAGGCATGGATCCTTGGTAGGGTGGTTGGCAATAGCCATACATGGGGTTCGGTGGTCTTCTCTGTTGCTGGTTGTGTTGGTAGCTACCTTGCATCTCAGAGCTGGAACTGCTTCCTGACGAATAAGTTCTCCGACGTGAGTTGGTGCTGTCATCCTAGGAATAATCATCTCCTGAAGGTACGTAGTCGTCCTTGATATAAGGATATATTTGCTCTTTACTGAATAGTGCGATTTTCCTTTTGGAGTTTGGTTACTTTTTGCCTCATCAGATAATCTTTGTTATCGTTGATTTCTTTAGTTATTTCAACCGATTAGCCAATTTGGCTTTGAAAGCGGAGTTGGCGATGTTGGCCTTTAAGGCGCCCTCTGCTATGCTGATTTTAAGAATAAGTTCATCAGCCAATCTTTTGGCGGTCTTGATGATGAGGACCAATAGGTCCCTGGTGCATTTCCACGCCACCAGGGACCATTCTTCCTTGAATTGTTTATCATCAAGGAAGATCCTAAGTGTATTAGTAACGATCAATCCATTAGGTGCTGTATTAGCTCGTAAGAATTCTGTCATAATGGCACCGTGCATGATTATTTTCATGAGTTGCCGTTTCATATTGGTAATGGTTGTCCAGTCGCTAGAAGAGCTGCTGGTTGAAGCTCCTCCATCTGGGTCTAGTATGGAGGGTCCACTCAGTATTTCTGAGACGCATGTAAAAGTTTGTCACTGTTTATAATAATATGCTTTATATTTCAAATGAATTACAATATTTAACCCTTACACAGAATACTTTGGTAACATTTTTATCAGGACAAAGATGCCCCCACTGTGAACCTCTCCCTCCGAGTCCTCTGAAACCCACCTGCTCCATGGTATGCCCCGTTTGCCTTTCCCCTACTTGAATTTACTCTTCATTCTATTTGGAAGAATTATTTTTGGCTTTTTCTTAGGAAATCTTGCAACTCATGTGGTTATGAAATAATACACACGTTTCCATGCCAGTTATCTTTCAGGTTACACAGTGGTACCATAGAGTATGGTTTTGTTGAGAGCTTAAGGAATGCACCATCTCGTTGCTTTCTGTCATTCAGATATTTTATAGAAATAATATGGTGTTAAAGCAAAAGAGAAACCAAGCTTATCAGTTATCTGGTGCTCCCTGGTCAAAAGACCAGGGGGCATATCAGCAACGAGGCGATATAAAATTATCGCCACGTTTGCGTCCGTTTTCGGGTGAAAAGCAGCGATAATTTTATCGCCTAATCAGCAAGGTCACGTTATCGCGTGAAACCTTGCATTAGCGCCCGGATTCTTAACGCCCAGTTTTGCATCTCTAATGAGATTCAAAGTGGGCATTCCTGACCTGACATGACTGGAGAAATGTCGCTAAGCGACATTTCTCCTATCATCAAGCCCCACGCTATGAAGCATAGCGGCAAGAAAAGTAGCGATAACCCCTGTTATCGCTACTTTCCTTACGCCTGCTTCAGGACTGACTTAGCCATGATATCCTACGGAAGGTGGATATCATGGCTAAGTATGTGAAGCCCTATCATCAAGCTAACGCCAATCTTAGTGAGATTATCGCTGGCTTTCCAGCGATAATCTCCCATTTGGCAGTTAGCGCTAGGATTTTTATCGCTTTTGAGATAAGCGTTGCTAATAGCACGCTATCTCCGCGATAAAAATCCACATTAGCCAGCAATAGTTATCCTAGCGCTAAGTGCGCTTAGCAATAATTATTGCCAATTGTTGCTGATATGCCCCCCAGGATCTTTGTTGTGGTCAATCATGAACAATACAGCACTTGAGTGAGATCTGCCTCCTCTTGTGGCTTTGAAAACAGTACACAGTAGCCTGGACTACTGTGAGAGAATGTACATATTCACTACTGCCCTAGTAATCAGTAATGCCACCACCCACTTTACAACGTCACAATTAACATTAGTTCCTTTGTCATAATATCAACATTATGGCATTGTTGATTATGAGTTTCCCATTAGGGTAAACGAATGGCAAACAAAAATGTAAGGCTTTGATTTCTTCATCATAGATTAGTTTAGTGTGTTGTGGCATTTTTCATTATCAGGTAGACCCAAAGTGCCTGGCCAAGGAAATAAAAGGTATTTCATTGCTACTTCTGATGAGGAGCAGCAGTGCAGTAATATACACCATTAGCGTTTGTGAAAATATAACGCAATTTTCTCACTTGTCCATATTCCACCACATTTACTTCACTCCTTAACACAAATTTTGCACGTGACCTGCCCGTGTGTGTGTTCACCACATGCCAGGTTCCCATGCAGCATATTTTAAGCATAAACACATATTTATTGTGCATCGGGCGATAACAAACTTACATTTTTTATCTGTAAGTGCATAACGCTCCAATATGTCGCACTATTTTTAGTGGACAAGGCCCCAATCGTGTTTGGACAAAACACAGGACGCTTTGAAAAAAAAAGAAAAGGATACAATTTTAAAAATAAAATAACCACACTTACATTCTCCTGTGTGAGTATTGCAGAGGAAATGTTGACCTCTAGCTTGATGGTCTCTGGAGATTTTTACTCCAATGATACCCGTGCTTTGAAGATCAACACATTTTGAACACGAGCTATGAGTCGCCCATAAAAAGTTCCGCTCTTTCTTTGGTAGCCCTAAATCATGGGAACGTGTCAAGAACTGGTATTACATGAAATATTCATGCCCTGGGAGGCAATGAACAACATTACATAGAGAGAATTTTCCGGCCTCTGGATCCAATCTAAATTGGCAAACATGATTTGCGGGCAAGTTCGGTTTTAGGCTATATGGACGAAGAAATGAAACTTGCGGACCCACGAAATTGATCTGGTAGGCACAAAAATTATGTGGCATCATGCATCACTTTTAGGTTTTATTGCAATAAAATCGATTCAACAGCAAAAAAACACCAACGTCTGTCTGTCTATCTACATATTCATCTGCTTATCTACAACTAGGTGTCAGTCTGTCCCTCTGTCTGTCTACGTAGTTGCTGGTCTATTCCTCCAACTGTTTACCTGCCTTTCTGTCTATTTATCCAACCATTTGAACACTCTACAGAAAGTCAATGTGTCGCATGTAAATAATTTACAAAGTGTTGAACACATTTGTATACCATGAAAATTGATCGTTTCTAATAAAGCAGCAATAACATATTTATTATTAGAGGTAAAGCACATAGATTACGCACTCAATTGTCTACAGAAGACATGGCATTATTTGCAAAGAAAAATGGCAGTGGGCTTATTGTAATCGTCCTTTTCAAATATGAATTCACGCAATCACATAGAGAGCGTGGATATAAGCGGCCCCTTCAGTGTGTAGGGAGATCTTTCTACTGCTTTGTTTGCCCCCCCCCCCACACACAATACATAAAAGCCTTCCAGCTTAATTAGTCTTTTTGTTTTACTAATGTCAGTATTCACACGATACAATAAAAATGTCACATGCCCTAGATGACGCATTTGCAATGAATAACAGGATTGCTTTTGAAAGCAGTAAAGAAATGTGTCATTTCACCTACCGACTCCTTTGCGCTCGGGATGAATATATATGAAAGTGCAGCAAAAAAACGGGGAAAAAAAACACAGCTATGAGAAATGAGCCACTCAAATTGTTCGTCTTAAATCACTCACTAGAGAGAAACTAACATGGCCGCAGCACTTTAAATCAACCAAGAGCGTAACCACAAAACAGATACACAAGGGGGAGTGAGTTTTCGTGTAGTAGGAAATATAGCCACACAAGGACGCATTTAGGCAGCCGGACTTGAGCGAGTCAGACATGTAGGAGCAACTATGAGTGAGATAACGCGGGATTTCAGCGGATTAAAATCAAACGACGAAGAAAGGGATGGGAACAAGGATTGCTACCCTTGTGAGATAGCCCTGTCGCACATGGTCCGTGACTGGCTACCCTCCCCTCCCAGCTTTCCACACCACCTTGACGAATTGACATAAGCAAATTATCTTTGGAAGGCGGGGGGTCAGGGACCCCCGGCCGTATTTATTATATAAAACAATAAAAAGATGAATATCAACATTACTTCAGTTATGCAAGAATAAGCAAAATTCATGACATTAGATTTACAGTATCGTAGACAAATATCAAAGGCTAACCTTAACAAACGTCTAATACAGCGTGTTTCCTATCCGAATCTAACATCCTGCCTGAATTTTGCATTCTAACATATCTGGCCGGACGGCAAGGTCGCTAACCGGTGTCAAGTCCTACGAACCACGCCCTTACCTAGAGGTGCGCATGCGCGACAGGGGACCGCCTACCCCGTCTGCATCGTGAACTCCATTTAACCAACAAGGAGGGCCCTTACACTTTGCGTCGTATGCTGACGTCATGGTGTATGTGCGGGGTGGCTACCAGCCTAAGGAAAGCGTGACTCCCTCCCCCGCATTTTTAGCAGCTAGCGGATATTCCTGCCCCTGAAGTTCTAGGAGGGACCAGTGGCCCCTCCCCCTGGGCCGCCCCCTCCGTGGATGGTGACGCCCCCCTTAGGACCTTAAATTGCTGCTTACCGCCCCGAGCGTGGGGCACACGGCAGACGCGGGGAGCGAGCCAGGAGCAAGAGGGCGCCCCCCCCGCTCCCCGCGCCTTATAAAGGAGGCTGCCGTCTCACTGGGGGCCCGCAACCCCGATCGTCCCGCCCCCCCTGCCCCGGAAGCCGAATGTTTGCTTCCGGGTCAGTCACTGTGAAGTCATCAACCAATCGGTGTTGGGGGCGCGCCGCGCGCGTCATCGCCCCGCGACACACCCCCAACACCGAAAGGCCGGGGGAGGGGGGGCGCCGCACCGCCATGTGGGCGTGGGGGCAGAGTGGCCCCCACTTTATATTTACACAACTCGGTGCAAGTGAAAACTAAATCATACAACAGATGTTCCGTCAGGACCTCTACCCACATCATTAGACAAGGCAAGGTACATCCTTACCCAATATGATGTTAAATTACATTTTGGCACTGCGCATGAATGAAAGTAGGGGTTCTCCGCAGAAGAGCAGATGGTGTTCAAGGGTTAAACATATGAAGGAAGTACTTTGAAGTTGAGTTGCACAGTGGGACCCATGATTAGAATAGGCACCGAGGCGAGAATTATCAGGTCCGGGGAAATTGAATCCAAGAGCCGCCAGACCTCCGCATCAGGGTCTGCCGCTCTAACCATTGAGCCACTTCTCTGTGTGGTGACTCCATCCTCCAGGGTCCTCGTGTGCCATCGGGAGTGCCGTGTTTGGCGCTGGAGTGATCTCGACCGGTGTTGTGGGTTGATCTTCCTCCTGGGTGCCCAGCCAGGCGTCTCCTTCACCCCCGTTTCATCTTCCACCTTCTCTGTTCGGTCCTCTCTGGTCGATTCGGGGTGACCATTCTCCACCTCTTTGAACCAGGATATGTTTCTGGTTACCGTCTCCCCGCTCTTCTCCGCTGTCATTAGTCCTGAACTTTCTGCCGTGCCTCCGATCTTTTGTTTCACACGGTCCCCTGGTTGTGGGTTCCAGTGCTGGGCTCTTTGCTAACGGCCGATGGCAATCCTCCTGGTATGGGGGTGGGGCCCATCCAGGGCAGGTCAGATTAGTATTTTGGCGTGGCCTGTTTAACATCAGCACCCACAGCGCCTGCTGCATGGTGCTGTGGGGAGTGCTCCGATAGTCTTGTAGGAATAGTTGTATCTGGTGTTCTGGATCGGAGCCTTCTGCAACAACGATCCTGAGGATTTTATTGAGCGTCCGCATGAACCTTTCTATCTCGCCATTTGCCTGGGGCCACTGTGGGGAAACAGCATTTATATCGCATGCGCTACAACGCATGCGATTACAATGCAGTCGTTACAATGACTGTGTTGTTACAATGCAAGCCATTACATCGCAAGTGGTTTCTACGACTTGCTGTAGGGGGCACGCTAAACTAAGGAATAGCATAATTTACTATTCCAACACCATCCCTGCTCTTGCACACACTGGAGATGGAATAGTAAATTATACTCTTTCTAAATCCAGCATGCCTCCTACAGCAAGTTGTAGAAAGACTTGCGATGTAATGCCTTGCGTTGTAACAACGTGGTCGTTGTAATGACCACGTTGTAATCGCATGCGTTGCAGCACATGCAATGTAATTTCGCATATTCACCACTGTGGGATGATCCAGCGGTGTCGTACTCAGTGGAGTCTCATGAACTCACGGAATTCTGCTCCTTGAAATGTCGGCCCCTTGTCGCTCTTAATCTCCCTGGAGCAGCCAAACATAGCGAATACCTTTTCTAGTACGGAGGCTACTTGTATGAATGCATTGGAGCAGATCACTTCTACCACTGGGTATTTTGAGTAGATGTCCATTATGATCAGAGTTGTTCTCCCATCTGGGTAGCTCCCGAAATCCATGCTCACCTTTTCCCAGCTTATTACAAAAAACAGTGGACCCTAGTAGTTGGGGGATTAAGATAAGGATAGACACAAACTAAATAGTATTTATGTCCTTTGTCCAGCCAGACAGGAATTTATTTGGCGATGCCCAAAATCAGAAAGTAATGTCAAGGGGGCACAGCCCGTGACCTACAGTGAACAAGACAAAACAACAAATATAGGCAACAGCGAGCAAATCGGTCTGTATACTTATAATCAGTGAACAGACTTGATTATAATTTGAGTGACCATTATACATAGCATTCACAAGCATATTCAGTACATATGATCCTTTTCTGTCGATGACATTTCAATGCCGAAAAACTAAATAAATGGCATCATCTTCAGGACAAATATATAAATCAAGTTTGTCTTGGAATTATAAACAATTTGCCTTTCATCCTACATACAAACGACATTTGTTAGGAAAAAATAAGGGAGAGAAGGAATAAACACTGTAAATAAGAGGCCAGGCATGTTAATTTAGAACAGAAGTGACATGGATAAAATTAGTGATACGGTTTGCACCAAACGGACCATTCTTTTGAGGCATGCTTAGTGCTAGAACAACAATATCATACTGTGCACTAAACAATGGTGCAGTCACTATATTTGGATAGTGAAGTGTGTTTAGGAACTGGGATCGGTACTCGGCGTAGGCGGCAAAAAATAGAATAGGAGCTATCACCATGTTTAAAAAAAGACGGCGCAGTGCGGGAAGATATTAAAAACCAAAGTTCCATTTGGGAACAATAGGGGAACCAGGTGAATTAAAAACCAGATCGTTACATATGGCGCAGTGCAAGACAATATTTAGAATAGAGGTGAAAGGTTCAAAGTGGACCAGTGCATTAGCGAAGACTTAACGGTGCTGGGTACACAGTTGTCTATATAGTGATTAATCTGGTGTAAACGGCGCATTTGCATTAGAGGAAAAAGGTATTACCAAGGCTGGTCCATAAAGCGGGGAAGGTCGTTCAGGTAGAGAAAGATTAAGACCTATGGGGAAATTTAACAATCATAAGTATAGTGCATTCAGGGCGTGAGAGAAGGGGGCAGAGTATAATTACCATCAGTGGTGCGTCGATATCAGGATATCCCGCGTATTTATCAAGGAAACCGTCCAGATCACGGCTCACTGGGGAAAGGAAGCACGGGCATTATTCAAATTAAGTGACAGTGGGGCTGGAGCAAGGCTATGCGGGTTAGGGGTTGTATACTTACAGTGGTGCTGGTTGCAGAATCGCAGGACGCGGCATCTCTGGCGGGGATCGCTTTTAGACTGTACGAAGAGAACCGGCTATAAAGCTAGCAAGGAACATGTGGTCTGAAAAAATAAAAGTGGGACTAATGCTGACTGTGTGGGGGCCATATTGGAATGACAGTCAGGTAACTAAAATGCAGTGGCCATCTTGGAGTGGTGAGTGAGAAATAGTCAAGTGGTGGCCATATTGAAATGGCAGTCAGATAGCTAAGACGCGGTGGCCATCTTGGAGTGGTGAATAAGAGATAGTGAAATAGTGGTGGTGGTGACGTGAATTACAGTGAAAAATTTCAAAAACTGATTGGAATTATACATTCAAAATAACAATTCAGCTATTAAGAAATGGATACAGAAAATCACATTGAGAGAATATTTCCTATACAAGGATAGAGACAAAACATTTCTTTGACACAGTAATTTGTAACCATTTTGCACATTCAGTTAGAGGAGGGACGTCCAATCCTCAAGGCGATTGAGTCCCATGCGGATACTGGTGGTCCTTAATATCCAATGGAGCTCTTCCTTGTTTAGTAGCTGTGACACATCCGCACCGCGTGGTGGTGGTTTGATCTGTGTGATAATTGTCCAAGTCAGGTCTCTTTCATTGTGTGCCTTTTCCATAAAGTGTTCCACCAAGGGAGCGTTTTCCATGTTGCATCTTAGTCTGCTCCTGTGCTGCCCAATGAGAAGCTTTATTTTCTGAGCGGTTTGACCTATGTATATTTTCATGCATGGGCAAAAGATTGCATACACCACATTTGATGAATTACAATTAGTGAAATGTTTCTTTCAAACTTGATCGAGCCAAATGAAAAAGTTTTACCTTCAATAGTTGAGTCACAGGCTACACAGTTGCCACATTTCATGTGGCCAGTTAGTGTGGGTAGTCCCCATACATCATTTAGCGTAACCTTAGATGTCGGTTGTGGGAGGGACGCTCGTAACAGGTGGTCTTTGATATTTTTGGCCCGTTTGAAAGCGAACATGGGGCGTTCTAATTGTAGTTCCCCTGCATTCAGTACTGGCCAGTGTTTCAATATGCTTTTCCTTATAGAGTTTGAGGCTGGTGAGAAAGTAGTCACACATATGAGTCTGTCTTGGTTCTTTTTGGGTTCGGGTTCCAGCAAGACCACACGGGGACAGTACCAAGCTCTTTTTAGAGAGCGGCGTACCAATTATTTTGGGTACCCTCTGTTCCTGAGTTTATCACTGAGAATTTTTGCCTCCTTGAAGTAGTCTTCCTTGAAGTAACAGTTCCTTTGGATGCGTAGGAACTGTGAGTAAGGAAGGGAATCTCTCAAGGCACGGGGATGATGGCTGTTGTAGGTTAACAGAGTATTACGCTCAGTAGGTTTGCGATGGAGACTAGTGGTCAAACGGCCATCTGTGTGTTTAATTTCAAGATCAAGGAATGGTATTGAGTCTTTACTTATTGAGAGCGGGTATTTGAGTCCCCCAATGTTGTATTTAAGCCAGTCTAGAAGGTCGGTGAGAGAGTCTGTATAGTCAGTCCATAGTAAAAAAATATCATCAATGTTTCGTTTCCACAGGGCTATGCCATTGTGGAAAGGATTGGAGGAGTTCAGAATACATGATGTTTCAATATGATCCATGTATAGAATGGCCAGATTGGGAGCAAAAATAGCTCCCATGGAAGTTCCACGTACCTGGCCATAGAATTGTCCCTCAAAAAGAAAAAAAGTCTTAGTTAGACAAATTTCCAGTAGTTGCAGAATGAATAGTGAAGGGACATTATGCGGGCGTGGTCGTGTATTTAGAACTTGTTCAATTACCCGAAGAGACTCTAATTGAGGGATGTTGGTATATAATGACTCCACATCCAGCGTACACATAGTGCTGGATGTGGTCCTCAATCATGTTTATCATGGACATGCTGTCTTTTATGTAGCATTGGGTGTCCGGGACAAATTGTTTAATGAAGAAGTCAATGTAATGTCCGAGGGGCTCTAACAGAGAGCCACACCCCGAGACAATCGGGCGACCAGGTGGACTGGCGGAATTTTTATGGATTTTAGGGAGGCAGTAAATCACCGGTATTCTGGGTGCTTTAATGTTAAGGAATTCGTGTTGCTTTTTGGATAGATATCCTGATTCGAGTGCTTCTTTAGTGACACCAAGAATCATCTTTTGTATTTCGTCTGTCGGGTTACGTGGAAGTCTACAGTAATGTTCGGTGTTCTTGAGCTGGTGGAAGATTTCATTCCGGTAGTTATCTAGTTCTTGAATCACAATTTCCCAGCGGCTCTTCCCGGGCTCTTCTGTCAGGATGGGGGCGGGATGCACTGGTCAATTGGCAGGCTGGGCATCTTCTCACAATCTCGTCTACTCTTTTCTCCAGGCCGGGAAACCAGACCTTCTCCTGCATCCTCGCTTTCATTTTCATTGTCCCTTGATGTCTTCCGTGTGCCACCTGTATGACGTGGTGGTGTAAAGCTGCCAGGATTACAATTCGGGAGTCATGCAGTAGAACGCCTTCCTGGGTCATGCTAAACTCTTCCCTTATCCTCCACATTTTGGTGAGATATTCACGATCTCACCCTGACCAGCCGTTGGCATCTTGTAAGAACCGCTGACATTCCCCTCCTTGAACGGCGCTGTGGACCTTGGTGAAGACGGGGTCCGCTTCTACCGCTTCCATGATGTAAGTTAAGGTTAAGGCTCTTGGGCATGTGGCTGCTGAGATCATGTTAATGTGTGCTTCAATCACTTCCATCTCCTGGGTGTCCTCCTGTGGCTCCCTTGGCACTGGGTGGCGGGGGAGCCGGGTTCTTTGTGCCTGGACGATATGCAACTTCCATTTAATATTATTGTAGCCCGATGGCCCACCATTCGATCCAGGGAGTTTGGTGCGGCACCGACCCTTTGAAGAGCGGCACTAGGTGCTGGTGATCTGTGACTATCGTGAACAGCTGCCTGCTGCTGTACAGGTGGAAGTGCTGGCATGCCCAACTTATCGCTAGGGCCTCGCACTCGATTTGGGCGTACCGTACTTTGGTGGGTGATAGTGATTTGCTGGCAAATACTAGGCCGTTGTCACACACAAAAGAGGGCCTGAAGGAGGTCTAGGGACCTGCGTGGGCACACTCCCCACTCTTAAGACCCCCTTGAGATCCCCACGGGTGAGTAGTGCACTTTACAAATGTTCTGATTGATTGATTGATTAATAATAAACACACAACGAGCCCAAGGGTCCAAAGTATCAATCTAGTAGCTATGTGGAGTACATAAACCAAACACCAAAGAAAACGGGATAAGGTATCCCTTTTTAAGGACGGTTCCCCTCACAAACCAGAGGTGTCATGCTTCATCATAGGGGCGCCTCCTCACGTCAAGAACCTAGTCTTGCCGCGGGCTACGACCCCCTGTCTACGAGGAAGGAGCTCAGGGACGTTTTCTCAATTTGAGCACATGGGTTGTCCTAAAAATCCTATGTGAGCGTGGTGTGTGAAAAAATGTTATGTGCAGTGCTAACGTGAAAGTGGATGTGAATTAACTGCCTACAGAGCTAGCTATCACTAACCTTTATTCAGCTACCCTGTGACAGGATTAAAATCAATAAGCTGAGTAATGAGACTGTCGACATTAGAGACAGCTACATTAACAAGATCAACATGTTTCGGACTTTGGTGACCTCTCAAAGTATCATGACCTTCATCAGGATCAGAAAAACAGCTACTGACAACAAGTGTAAAGGTGGAATTGAAAGAAAATTATTATAGAACAATGGTGTTATATACTGAACCAGAGATTCTTGTGATCAGTGGATTCACTGTTGGGACCTATTTAGGTAGAAAAAGTTACCGCTTCTGTCCAGGGCTATTTAGCCATAGGTACATATACCAACCACCCGCTCATTCTGAGCGTGGTCTCCAACGGTGAATCCACTGATCACAAGATTCTCTGGTTCAGTATATAACACCACTGTTCTTTAAATTCCACCTTTTCACTTGTTGCAGTAGCTGTTTTTCTGATCCTGATGAAGGCCATGATACTTTGAGAGGTCACCAAAAGCCGAAACATGCATTTGTCTCTGTGTAGGTTGACCCTTTGATCCTGGAGGCGCTTGAGTACTTCTCAGAGGTGTCTGTAGTGCTCGTCTGCAGTAGCCGAGTAGAGGAGGATATCATCGCTGACATTCAATACACCGGGTGGTCCGGTTAGGATCTCGGGTATGGCGTTTCGGAACACCCCCATGGCTGATGATATCCCAAAGTTGAGCTGTTTGTATTGGTGTAGCCTCAAGTGCGTGCTGATCGTTTGAATGTATCTGCTTTCCTTCGCCAGGACTAGTTGGTGACACCCCGCATTCAGATACAGTTTGGAGAACCATCGAGACCCATTGATGTCCGCCACTATCTCGTCCATCGTTGGTGTCAGGTGGTGTTCCCTGAGGATGGCTTTGTTCGGGATCTGCATATCGATGCACAGTCTGATTTTGCAGGGTTGTTGCAGCTTTTCTGCAATGACCATGCGGGATACCCAGGGCGTTGGTCCCGACACCTTCTCAATCACTCCCTGGTCTTCCAACTTCTGGAGCTACCGCTCCACCAGAGGTCAGAGGTGGAAAGGACTCCGCCAGTGCCTGAGTGCTGTGGGTTCCACCTGATGCGCCTCGCAAATGTCACCAGGCCCAGGTCCTCCACTGCATGGCTGATGAGCAGCGTGTCTGCCTCTTGGTTGATGACATGGATGGTCATTGTGATTTTGCTGCCTTCTGACTGGATGGGTACAGTCATTTGGCCCCATAGGGGCAGGGGCGTGACAATGCTGGAGGCAAATATCTGTGTTTTGGAGGGCACCAGGATGGGTCTAGGCCACAGTAGGATGTAGTGCTGGATCCCCATGATGTTCACCGAGGCCCCTGTGCCAATGACTGCCTTTACTTCTGATCCAGCTATCTTCACAGTGCACGTAGGTTGTGGCCTCCTTCGCTTCTTTAACTCCTGCTTGAAGGAGACGAGGAATTTCTCTACTTCTCCTTCGTCTTCTGTTGAGGATTGTTTGACCTGGTAGGTTAACTGCATGGCACCTTTCGTACCACTCGCTGTCGCGAAGGAGGCATTTGACAGTTGTCGTAATATTCTTCTCACTGGCTTACCGCCCCTGTTGTCTCTTCTTTGGGTCTTCCTGCGGCATACTACTGCAAAGTGGTTTGGTATTCCGCAGTGTGAGCATGTATGACCTTGGGCTGGGCACGACTGGATAGGGTGCTCTTCCCGCCAACAGTATCCTCACTTGCCCTTCAGGTGTTAGGGTGGGCAGCTTCAGCCTCCTTTTCCTCTTTCCCATGTTCTCACTGCGTCGGCTCGTTCGGTCTTGACGACCATGCTCCTCTCTTGCACCCGTGTTAGTGCCAGGTACATCTCATCTGCCCTTGCGGAGGAGAGGTCGTGTGTTCTGGCTAGTATCAGTCTTCCAGGTCTATGTTCGATTGCCTCAGAATTATCCCATGTAGAACCTTGCTGCAGCAGCCTTGGATGATCTGCAGGCGTATCTCCTTCGGCTGTGCAGGTACTTGTGAGTTCTCGCAACCTTGCATAAAACCCTCAATGGATTTGCCCTCCCTCTGTCAGGCTTGGCGCAGGTTAAACCTCTCGGGTTTAGCTGTGGGTCGAAGTGTGCATTAAGCACCGCTACGGTGGCGTCGTAATCGACGGCTGCTCCTGTATTGGGTCGGTGCTTGAATAGTTGATAAACCTCCCCGCCCCCATACTGGAGGAGTAGCAACCTTTTTACTGCACCACCCGTATCCCATATCACCACGAAGTAGTTATCTAGGCGTCCCAACCACGTTTTCCATCTTGGGGACGCAGTGGCGGGGTCCGCTAGCTCACTGAATGGGGGCAAGACACCTGTTTGGGCATGTTGCACGAAGGTGCGTGTCTGTTGCTGGGCCGTGTTTGCGTCTTCCCCCATATTACCTGTTCAATGTGCAGTCTTTTTTCCTTGCCTCAGTTATGTGCTTTTTGTTGTGCCTTTCGTTTTACCAGTCTTCTTTATTTGTTGTTATTTTTTTTTTCTTCTTTCGCAGGAGCTGTGCTTAGCTATGTGTGCTTGCCCCCACCTCCTTTACCTAGTGGGGCTGGGTGTGAAATTGCGCTTGTCTGAGGCCTCCTGCCATGTGTTAGGGCTTGATCCTGGTCGCGTGAGCTGTGAAGCGTGCTTCAGGGCCAGTGTGACACACCTCAGGCCAAGCTGCCAGGTGGTAGCTCTGCACGGGTTCTGTGCGTGCAGGGAAGACTTCCTGGAGGGCAGAGCAGGGGGGTGCAGTCGGGTCGCTCCTACCTCTTGTTGCCACAAGGCTAATGCGGCTTCACGCCTCAAGTGGGTGTTGTCTGCACTGTGTCTGGGCTGGAAACAGTATCGGGGGTGGTTCGGTGAGTGGACACATTACTACCCTCGTCGCCAGTGTAGCGGGGCTATGCTGGATACAGCACATTCTGGCCTAGCGTAGCAATTATACTCAGGGACACTCTTGTGGAGTAGTGGGCCGAATGACCTTGAGCGACTATCCCCCAATTTATTAATAGCCTCGGGCCACACCTGGCCCAAGTGTGCAGGTGCGACACTTCCGGCTTCACACCGGGCAAAACAACAGGACCGCTGACATGTTACACAGCTGACAATCATTCGTTATTAAATGTGTTTATTAATCATGTCATTTTATATGTAAGTAGGAATATTAATCACATTTGTCTTACTTTCAAGGCAAAGAGTGAAGCTCATTCTCCATTTCTCTTATGTTAACCAAATCTTGTAGGCCTGAAATACGTTTTCCTGGAAGCTCTCGTATTAGAATTAACAGTTTGAATTTCATGCACACAGTGGATTTTGTTCTTTCTCACGTCTGTGCTGCAGATGGAAGAAGCATCCTTGTTAGTTAGAATAATGTCTTTGTTTTAGGTGTTAGGCAAGGAGAGAAGAAGATACATTGGGAGTTAATGCGAATGAGGAGAACTGTTGTATTTTCTTACCAGAGAAGGCCTGTGGAAAACTACCTTTGAGAAAGTGGTTTGATCGGATGGCATGACCCATAAGGAATCCTGGGAACATACCTGTAAAATTGGCTCATTGCAAGTACGGAAAGAGCCCCATTTATTCTGCACCTATGGAGGGAGAACGAGCTCTGTCTCAGTAGCTTCATGCTACCTGACCCATTGTAGTGGAGAGACTTCTACAGAAGACTCCACATGCTGACACCTTTACCTATCCTGTCCTGAAGAATGCTTTAGTAGGGATATCACGTTAGTGTTAGTGTAGTGATAGATGAATGTTTTATTTCTATCAACCCTTGATGCAGGGGAACTTAGACTCATGCTTTTTGATTCTATGCATTCTATTTATTGAATTAATTGTTTTGTGCATGTTGCACTGACTCAACTTTATTAGCAGATTTGGCTTTATGTTGATTCCCATTTATTTCTACAACCTCGTCTTGAGGTGTCTTTAAGTCCGGTTATTTTTGGTTTTGTAATAAATCAACTAAAATGACTTGGTGGTCAGTTGTTACTTTGGGTCCAGAGAAAATGCGATTGAATTGATTGACAATGTGAACGACTTTTCTCCCCTACATGCTTTCACACTAAGAAAAAGTACCATAGACTCTAGAACAGATGTAGAACATACAGTCCTGGCCCCGTCAGAACTATAACGAGTATCTTTGAAGTTGCATCAAAGGCAGTGAAGAGTGTTACTGCCCAAAGCTAAGATTATTTTCCCATCCCGAGGGTGAGGGTTGGGGAAAAATGGAGAGACCGATAGGGACTCATCTCAGCACCTGCCTTTTAGAACTGCCGGTGATGGGCACTGGCAGGACCCCGCCCACTTAAAGCTCTGAGTGTATATATGGTTGAAAGAAGCAAAACTAGGCATGTAAAAAGCGTTGAGTACCAAGAGCATGCTTTAGAATTGTTTCTTTCTCACAGAGTCAGTGAAGAGACACGAAGATGTGGAGAGGTCAAGATGGTCTTTGCCATGCAGGTTCCTGCTGAAACATTTCATATGCATTGACGGTGGTTCAGGCTATAGGTCGTCGTGCCTTGATAAAAGCATTTACCATTTTTCAGAATATAAGGGCATTGCAACGTCCTGCGTCCTTATGCCATTCATTACTAATGAAGTTACCGCCTCCAGACAGGCAAAACAAGCATTGGCAAAGCCAATAGGTCTCGTCTATTGGACAGCTATTGGTGTTGACAATGCCTTATAGCCATGTTGTACAGCAGTGTGGCTGTGTAGCATGGCTATAAGTAAAGTTAGAAAAAAGCGCTATGATGCGAACATCGCTGGCTGCAAAACAGCCTGAGCCAGCCTGCAAGTGCTGCTCTGGTGATCTGTTGTAGGTAGAGTATGGAGGAGAAGCTCCGCCCACTGCCCACCCACATATTTCATTGGCTTGTGTCTTTGTGCTTCGTAAATGTTGTCTTCTGATTCAGTAATTGTCTTGTTAGTCCCTCCGTAGTACGTCCATGTCGTCATTTGTCACCTCCCATGGCTACTGGCCCCTGTACTTGGTTGTTACACGGTACGTGTTCTATTTTGTTTATTGAGTGTCTTCTACATAAGGACGGCTGCTTCTCTTACATTCAGCGCACGATGCCCGCTTTCACTTTCCAAGTAGCTGGGACAATGGCGGCCGTTCGTTTCCAATGCCATAGGTCTCGCATTTCAATGCGAGAACTATAGCATTGGAAATATTTTTTATGTAAATGTGTGCAATTATATAATGTGGGCATGGGGGTGATTAAGTGATTTGACCACATGTTGAGCAACACTGAGGATAGAACCCTAATCCCCAGTTCTGGAGTTTGCAGCTCTGATGCAGCCTCTCATTGGAGGAGGGTGCAGGGTTGAGCTGGGGCTGCTCTGTGAGCTTATTTACAACACGCGCACACACATCACTCGGTGGGGGTGCTTCTTTAGCAGTGGTGGTCGTTCCTTCTTTTCACCACTTGCATAAACTGGAGAAAGATTACGACATGGGTTGTCCTTGTGGATGCTAAAAGCAGTCACCCACCTTCGTATTCTGTTTATTATATATGCAAGCTGTTGAAGATTTCCCACTACTACTGCCCCAGAACTGTGGAACACAGCATTTTCTTGGCAGTTCATGGCAGTCTGAGGATTCGGATCGTTTTCAAATGTAAAAGAGGATGTTCTTTTTTTCTGTGCTCAGTTGTGTGTGGTAATGTATAGCTGGAAAGATTAGTTTAGTTAGCGCAATGCAGACAACGTCTACCCATAAAGCATGTTCGTGTGTAGTTATTGTACGCATGTCATGTGTTGGTGCGGTTTCACACTGCAGAATGAACCATATAATATATCTGATTGCATCTTCAACTCAGAAGTTTTATCATCCTATCATTTTAGACCACTTGCAACCAGATCAAAATACAAATTAAGTTTTCCATAAGTAACTGGTCATTTATGACATCAAGTATGGGTCACCCTATGGCATATGTCCCCGCCCCCAAGCGGACCCCACATGGCAGAGGATGCAATGATTGCGCCCAGACCCTCTCATTTACGGACTTTTCTTTCCCACTCTTGTATCATTGCCGAAGTATGTGGATATGTAGGTTATTGAGCAAAGCATGTAATTTATTTTGATATGAACATTCTTAAACTTTTACCGTGTTACATTTCTTCTTGTGTCTTGGCATTGCTGTTTTCAGTTTAAGCCTATCGTGTTTTAAATGTGCGCTGTGTTTTGGCTCGTTTTCATGTTCTTTTGTCTCCTCTCTATTGATGGTCCCTGTAAAGGGGCAGTCCTGCTAATGTTTTCGGCCCTTCTATGTATCCTCGTCTTCCACAAGAAACTCTTGCTCAATAACTAACAACCTGGATAGCTAACTGCACAGACAGTCCATAGGGGAGATTGAGACAACCCACGCTCAGATATGAAAGTGTCTGCATTTACTGGAGTCCGTGCCATACTTGTGTACGAGAGGACTAGGGTGAAGGTGCTGAAGCTCGAGGGCAAAGCAGGAGTGTTGGGGTGGGTGGTAGTAGGTGGTGACTGGATCGAAGCAGGTTGTGGCAGAATGCCGGCCCCCGGGGACAGTAGGGTCGCAGACCAGTCTTCCCCCAGGTTTTTCACGCAAAGGGCTAGAAGGACAAGCTGTTTGGGGTTAACGGGTTGGTCAGAGGGTGGTAACTAGGGCAGGTGATATAAGGGTGCAGGGGAGGAGGCTCTTACTGCACCCGGCACCACTGGGGAGGGTGGATCAATTTTTGGAGTGTAGGAATTGTAGGTTTAGTTAGGCGTAGAGCGAATCCGATGATTGGTATGGGCAGGGCAGGGCAGGGCATTAGTCAGGTCAGTTTTCAATAAGATCTCACCTTACCGTGTAGACTGGCGATAACTGGACCTGATGCGGAGGCTGTCCGAACTGCACTGAGGGTGCTTGGCCAGGCAGACCGGGAAGACCTCTTGCGGCCTGGCGTTTTTGATGAGTCGTGGGTTGGGATGGCCCGCACCCCGAGGTCAGCGTCGGCAGGAGTCGCTGCTGCAGTGGTGGCCTGCCAAGAAGAGCCACCACTGGTAAAACGAGGTACTTTAGGCAGGGGGCAAAGGGAGCCCAAGAAAGAGGCAGGGAAGCGTGGGGGCAGGCATCAGAGCCTGCCCGTGCATCTGCTAGATGACGCAGCCGATTCCAGCACGTTGCAGCGGTAGCAGGGGCAGGCAGGGGGCCATCATGCGCGGCAGCGTGATGCTGCCCAGGAGGAGAGGGAGTCAAGTTTGAGCGAAGGGGGAGGGCGGGGCTTTGAGAAGCCGGCCTGGCAGGATACTTGGGCCAGCAATAAGCCTAACTTATGCACGAGAGGAGAGGGGCGGGAGCACTTGGATGACGTGTAGGCCAGGGCAAAATGGGAGACCGGACAAGGAGGTTGGGCAATGGGAGGATACTCCAATAGACCTCACGTGGAGGCCAATAGCTGGAATCCCACAGCAACCAAGGGGATTTGGGCCCCCCTCTCATGGGTAAGCACCCCTATGCGGGAGCTTCCCAGGGGAAGTACCACAGTGCAGGCAGGACCTAGGGAGCTGGGTAGCAGAGGCAGAAGGCCCCCACCCATACTTCCCAGATGGGGGGATGACTCTTGAGGAAAAAATCCGGGACCATCACAGGCTCATCCAGGAGTCTGAGCAGAGGTGGGAGGAACTGTGCGCAGCTGGGGCAGAGGCGGGTTTCAACCTCCGGGAGGGGACCCCCACTCCCACATCGGAGGAGGAGGCCATGGCAGTACAGGAAGCCAGCTTTCAGGGAATGGGTGTAGGAGGCGAGTCACCCCAAGACGGGGTTAGGGACAGCCGAGACGGTGGAGAGACCTGGTGGTGCTGGGGTCTCCTCAGGTTGGAGCAGCCTGGGGGGTGCAAACCGGCATTGGAGACTGGTAGACAGGTGGGGAGCTGCCAAGCGCAAAACGGTCCCGAGACACTGGCAGAAAG
Organism: Triturus cristatus; assembly: GCF_964204655.1. Classification (NCBI taxonomy): domain Eukaryota; kingdom Metazoa; phylum Chordata; class Amphibia; order Caudata; family Salamandridae; genus Triturus; species Triturus cristatus. The sequence goes on along the minus strand of NC_140589.1, from coordinate 1,536,895,965 downwards.
CAGCGTTGGGGGCGCTGGCCTACCCTCCACCGAGGGATTGTGCACCGTAACGGTCATAGAGGATGGTAGTGCTGTGTCGGCAAAGAGAGGAAAAGGGCCGAAGAGAGCAGTGCATGAAGTGATGTGGGCGCCTGCGGGGACTGAGTCTGAGTTGCAGTTGGACTTCGGTGATGAGAGCGATGAGTTGGAGGAGGGTGCAGTGCAGGATGATGATGATTTGACCCGGGAGATGGCGAGCGGATCGGGGACGGCAACAAGGATGCTTGGTGTTTTGCAGGAGGCAAGTGCAGCAAAAGGCAAGATGAAGTCAGTGAGCCAGAAGAAGATCGTCACCAAGGGGAAAGACTGGGAGGCATAAGCAAGCCTATCAGGTGAGAGTGACTGGCGGGTTGCTTTGACAGTGGTCCAAAAGGGGGGCATTAAAAAGCCTGCCTGTTGGTGTGTGTGGAGGAGGAGTCCATGAAGGACACGGAAGCGCCAGCAAGCGCAACAGCGGTGCCTGCAGCAGGGTGGAGGGAGCATGGGACAAATGGTTAAGCTATGATGAGGAGTTTAGGGCCCTAATCAGAATTAACCCGGATAAAGCATGGGGTGGGGTGTCTCGAAGGTGCTGTATTCTTCAGTAGATGATGCGATCCGCCTAGTGAGGTTGTGTGGGTAGGGGGTGGAAATGGCTAAATGCGATGTGAAATCAGCCTTCTGTCTACTGTCTGTACACCCTGCGGATTTCTCATTGCTGGGGATGCAGTTTGAGGGGGCCATTTTCGTGGACAAGGTCTTGCCAATGGGCTGTGCGATCTCTTGCGCATTGTTTGAGATGTTCAGCACATTCCTACAATGGGCTTTCATAAGGATAAGTGGCAGGGACATCTTAAGGATTTTGGGGGCCCTGGGCCAAACGTATTTTAGGGGCCCCACTTCAGACCAGCTTTGAATTTATGCAGCCGCGGCCCATGGAGGGAGTTCCATGGGGCGGAAAGGTGGGGCGGAGGAGGGGCAGGGTGGGGGGTGCTAAAAACCGGAATATGGATAATTGGAGGTAAGTAAACAATAAAATAAATAAAATGAATTTCGTTGCGCGACCTGCATCGCAAAATGCGGTGCAGCGCGCGCTACGAAATTAGTTTTATTTATTTTAATTGTTTACTTACCTCCAATTATCCATATTCCGGTTTTAGTACCTCCCACCCTGCCCCGCCCCGCCTTTCCGCCCCATGGAACTCCCTCCACGGGGCGCGGCTAAATTTATGATTATAGGTTCACTTCTTTCTTGCCCTCTTTGGCCAGGTCACTGACAGTGTACAGGCACACTGCTCCAAATTCTAAATGATTTTAGGTCTAATAGGGATAGAGAGGTGTGTTTTCAATGTTGTAACACAGCAGCAGCTCATTCAAATTATTGCAAATAATCTCTGAGACACCCTCCCATTTCTCATACGTGAGGTCCTCTTTTGATTTATAAGAAGCTTTTTTATGGATGTTGCATTTTTACCTAAACACATTTCTCTTCAAAAGGTTGGTAATACACTCCCACATTAAAAATAAATTAAAGGAAAATGGTATTTAAAACAATCAGGAACTATTCAAGGTCATCAGGGTAAGACTCTCTGTAGAACAGAGCTGACAGGGGGCCCCCTGAAAGGCTGGGGCCCTGGGCTAGAGCCCACTTTGCCCATGCCTTAAAACGTGTCTGATAAGTGGTCATCTGAAAGTTTTTCATTACCTGGGTGATTTCTTATTCATCGGAAGAGGAAATTCAAGAGATTGTAGGAAAGCGTTACGACAGTTTCAGGCTATGGCGCAGTGTTTTGGGGTTCCCCTAGCGCCGGAGAAAACAGCTAGGTCCAGCTGTAGATTGACGTTCCTGGGCATCATATTGGATTCAGTCCAGCGGATGGCCAGGTTGCCCCCGGGGAAGGTGATGAACATACAGGATTTCCTGTTATGGGTGATTGGAGAAAAGAAGATTGATTTGCGGACAGTGCAGCAACTCATGGGTTTCCTGAATTTTCAAATTTTTTCTGACGCTGCAGGGGCTTCTGGTTTTGTTGTTGTTTGGGATGGACGATGGTTCACTGAAGAATATCCGGGAAATTGGTTAAAGCATTAGCAGTGTGGGGCCCGGAATTTCAGAACATGTCGGTGTTATTCCATGTAGACAACATGATGGTAGTAGAGCTAGTAAACAAACAGAAAGCTAAAGACTTGAGGGTCTTGCGGCTGCTGCGTAGTTTCATGTTGAAATGCCTGCAAATGAATGTAGTATTTCGTGCAAAGCATATTCCAGGGGAAAGTAATGACATTGCGGATGCTTTGCCCCGATCGCAGTGGTGGCGATTCCGATGATTGGCACCTGGAGCGGATGCATGCAAGACAGAGCGGCATCTGGGCCTGGGGGGAGTGAGAGTGATAGGCCTGGTTGAGAAGTCTATAGCGGAATCCACAAGGTGCAGCTACAGGCTGGCTTGAGATGAATTTGGATCGTTTATGGGCTGGACCGTGGATGCATGGAACATGTCGCATCAGGACACTGAGCAGGGAGTTATACGTTTTGATCTGAGTTGTATTGATAAGGGTCTGTCACAGACGATGATCTCTGGGAAGTTGGCAGCAATCTCTTTTTACAGTAAATTGTACATGGGGTTTGACCCAGCAGAAGATGAGATACTAAGTAAAATGTTAAAAGTTTGGGGTCGGGAGCGGGGAGAAGGGATGGGGGGCACCCTGGGAGGCTATTACCTTCAAATTGTTGCAGAGTTTGCTGGGGAGTTTCCACACTTGTTGTTATGATGGATATGAAGTTTCAGTATTTCGTTTATGCATGTTGTGGATTATTTTGGGGCATTTCGGGTTTCGGAGTTGTTGGGCACGAAGGGGTGGGCGGGGAGAACATATGAGGAAATACGATAGGATGGGGACTGACTGGGGATTTGGCAGGGGCATTCAAAACCTGACCAGGCGGGTAGCAGTAAATGGGTGTGGTTGAATGAGACTGGATGCAGGGGAGCGTGCCAAGTGCAAGAATGGTGAATTGTCTTGAGTGGGTCAGGAGGACTGTTGGGGAAAATCTTTTGTCACATGTCCAGGGAGAGGTTGACGGCGTTTCAGTTCTTGGCGGTATTGCGCATGGCTTTAAGGCGATTGGGTAAGGACCCTGCTAGAAACAGCACGCACTCTTTCTGCATTGGCAGAGCCAGGGCGGCGGCCCATCTGGGCTGGTCATGGGACAGAATACGTCAGATTGGGAGGAGGAGGTCCAGGTGCTGCGAGAGATATGTGCGCAAATAGGGGTGAGATGGTTTCCAGGGGGGGGAGTACTGCAGCAACTAAAGAAGGAGCCTCAATTTGTGCACTAACATCTTTTTCTTGTCGCAGGTTGTGTGGGTGGCCCAGGGACCAAGACGGTTACTTGGTTTGTTGGCCACTCTTTCATACATTGGGCGGCCAGATATGCAGATCGACAGGTCTATGGCCGTAACCGGGGTAGAAGAGAAGCCACCATGAGGTGCATTGGTGGGGCAAAGGAGGGATGCGTTGGGGGGCATTATTGCCCTGGCTGACAAAAATGATATCGCAGAGAGGCTGCCCTGATATGTTGTCCTGCACCTGAGCGAAAATGACTTGATATTAGACCTGGGCGGGAAACTTTGCTCCGTTCGTGGAGTTTGCAGAGTTTTCTTCACTCCGCACTCAGCGGAGCTCGCGGAGTGCAGAAAACTCTACTTCGTGATGTGCAGCGAAGTTTTTTCCCCGCTCGCGATTACGCAGGGTAAGTTTGCGATCTTTACGAGCTGCCGCTCAGGTAGAATTTCTACCCGAGCGGCAGGAATACCAGCACAAATTGTAGTTCGCACTGCACTCCGCCACTTGCAGAGCTTCGCTGAGGTTTTTTGTAAATTCGCGGAGTTCTGTGTAGCAAAACTCCACAAACTACGCCCAGGCCTACTTGATACGTCTGTCAGGATTGGCGATACTAAAGCAGATGCAGAGGGATCTGGAGGTAATGAAAAGGAATCTGGAGAGAACGTGCATTGTCTGGACTGAATTAGTGCCACATAAAGTATGGAAAGGGGCAGTGAAGCTGGCGGTAGTTAAGAAAGCCCGCAGGAAGTTAAACAGGGCAATGAGAGTTTTTTGCGCTTCTAGGGACATTAAAGTGATTGCTCATGTTGGGCCACGGTTGGAGGAGCCTTTGCTGTTTAGGGATGATGGAGTGCACCTTTCGCAACTGGGGAAAGCTCACTGTTTGATGGAAATGTGGGATGTTATAAGCAAATTGTGGAATTAATCCATTTGGTGTCGATCAGAGGTTAAGGAGTGAGGGCAAAAGGTTCATGGTACAAGGAGGTGGGGCAGGTAATCGCCCTACGGGGGTTTCCTTGTTGGCAGTACTTTGGAGGGGTGGGGAGTCACTGACGGGCACACCCGTCAGTGACTCCCCACCCGACTCCCCACCTGTCAGTGATGGCTGTGTGGGATGCAAGAGTGTGACGGCTGGAGATACAGGAGAGGATGTTGAAAGATAAGTGAGGAGGTGAATGGAGAGATGGAGGAGGTCACATAGAGAAACGGAAAGAGAGCAACGGGAGTGAGTGGAGAATGGATGGTGTGAATGAAAGGTTTGGGGTTGGGGTTTGTTATAGTTAAATTGATGTTTTGGTTAAATTATTGTGTTTTACAACCTTTCCTAATAAATGGCCTTTTACGCCTCAAGTACAGCGTGGAGTGTAATTATTGCACAATGCCGGCCCCCGGAGGAAGTAGGGTCACAGACCAGTCTTCCCCCGGGGTTTTCGCACAAAGGGCTGGAAGGACAAGCTGTGTGGGGTCAGGGGGTTGGTCAGGGGGTGGGAACTAGGGCAGGTGATATAAGGGTGCAGGGGAGGAGGCGCTTCCTCTTCCTATACCCAGCAACACTGGGGAGAGTTAATCAATTTTTGGACCACCTACCCACCCTACAGGTTTTGGGGGCAATGTGATGGATAGGTTATAGCGTGACAGTTTAGGACGGGCTACAGAGGCATCAGTGATAGTATCTGCTACAAAAAGTGGAAGGGGATGGGATGAAGAAACCTAATGACCGTGCAAGAGATAGAAAAAAAACTGAACACCAATCCAAGCAGCAATGCACATCCCTTAAAGACTGGCAACCTTGATGCTGAACCAAAGCATGTGCAAATTGCTTACCAAATAACTACTTCCCCGAGTCATTTCCAGTCTGTCCTCGGGGTGTGCAGACACACAGTGCAAATATGCACTCTAGAGTCCATTTAGTACATAAAAATACCTTTAATAGTGCCTGCACGCATATAGCCTAAACAAAGTACCTCTTATTAATGTTCTGTGTAAAGGTGGTTAGAGGAAAATATTCAAAACAGTTTCCTATAGAATAAAAACAGCCAGCCTTTAATTGCTTGCATGAAGAACCACAGATAATGAAATGAGAAATAAAAAGCAGAAGCAAATGAGTAAAACAGGCACCCAAATTGAACAAAAGCAAAGGGAGGGCCGAAGGATGGGCAATATAAACCTCCAAAGGGTGCTAGAAATATTTTAGACCACCTTTCATGAGTCAAAATGTCTTTTCACACTTTAACATTGCCAGCAGTAGTCAGACTTAGGGTCTGCAAGGGATGCCTTGAAATGGAGCCTGCACTTCCAAGCACAGTGGCCAATTAGGAAGCAGCAAAGAAGAATAACAATTAAGCCAGCAGATAATAAGCAATGGGCGGCTCCTTGCCCCTTACAGTATACAATTCTCTCCGCCGTGACAGTGCATGCACTGTCGGCAGGTGAGACCTTACAAAACAGGAAATGCTTCAAAACAAAGCCTGCCCTTTCCCCTCAAAGGGGACCATATATTGCTTGGTTTACCCAGCATCCTCCTGTGTTTTTTCCTGTTTCTGACTAGGGGCAAAGATGAAGGGGCGTAGCTTGGTCACCAAGATTGGGGGGGGTGAGCTTCATACTTCCCAACAATCACGCAGGCATATCTTGTTAACATACAGTAGCTGAGAAGCAGGACATGAGGGGGTCTTAAAGGGCAGTGGAAAGTGAAGTATTGTGGATCGTTATCAGTACGCCAAAACAACATATTTAAGTAAAATAACCATTCTTTAAGAACTTCAAAACAGAAAGGAGAGAGAGTGTGTGTGTGTATCTGTTTTAGTCTGTGTGTGCATGTAAAAATCTGAGGTGAAATCTGACTGACACCTCACCATACCTGACTGAAAGCACCTGTTCCCAACTGATGTAGAGCAAATCAATTTTTCATAGTAGGGGTGCATTATAATCACATGTGTAGACTACATCCACATATAATCTTATGTTGTGTTAACCTAAGTGTTTGAATTTTGTAAAGTGGTAACATGAATGTGACGTGTTTAGGCTATCATATAGAATACATGAAGAATTAATGTAAAATAATCAAATGTAATCAGTTGAAACACTAACAGAAGCACTTGTGTTGTGCAGCTGACAAACAATTATTGATGAATGTGTTTATTAATTGTGTCATTTTAAATGTAGGTAAAAATATGAATTCGATGTGCCTTATGTTCTATGTAAATTCTGAAAGCTCATGTTTAATTTCTCTTATGTTAGCTGAATTCTGTAGGCCTGAAATCCATTTTCCCTGGAGGCTCCCGCATTAGAATTAATAGTTGAAATGCACGTACACGTTTGATTCTGTTCTTTCTCACGTTTCTGCTGCAGGTGGAACAATCATCCTTTTTAGTTAGAATAATGTCTTTGTTTTAGGAGTTAGGCAGGAGAGAAGGGGATACATTTAACGTTGATACCGATATTGGAGGACTGTTGTACTTTCTCATCGGAGAGAACCTGGGAATCAAGGTCATCTCGCCGAGCTCCGGAGCATCGCTGCCCAATGGAAAATTACCTATGAGAAGGTGGCCTGACTGGATTGTGTGACCCGCAAAGGATCCTGTGACACCATCTGTGCTATTGATATATCGTAACTAGGGAGCGAGCCTCGGGGGCTACTGCCTTGCCGAGAGGGAGAGAGAGCATCTTAGAATGAGCACTGTCTTAGTAGCTTAATGCATCTTGACCCAACTGATGTGGGGAGACTTCTTAGGATGAACTCCAACGCTGACACCTTAACTGATCCTGCCTCGCAAATGCTTATTTAGGGGTGCCATGTTAATGCTAGTGTAGGGACAGATTAATGCTTTATTCCCACGAACTTCTGATAGAAGGGGAACTTGGACATTTGTTCCCTTACCTTTTGTATCCTGATACTCGAAATACTTATTCCGTGAATGTTGCACCGCCGTAATTTCATTTGCAGGTTTGCCTTTATATTAGTTCCAATGTATTTCCACACCCTCATCTTGAGGTGTGTCTATGAGCAGTTACACTTTGGCTTTGTAATATATCAATTAACTCTGTTTGGTCGTCTGTGATTCTTAAGAGTCATAGTGAATTGGAATTGAAATGATTGACCAGCTAATGATTTCTCTCCCCCCACGCTCTCATGCTGAGAAAAAGTACCATCAGCTCGAGGTTCCAGAGTGGATCTACAACATGGAAGCTCGGCTCCTTCACAACTATTTGTTAAACAATACATTTATTAGGGGGTGTAACACCCCAAACACCCCCCTGAAGCTATGCCTCTGCAGAGACACTTTGAAAAGCAGGCCAGTCAGACCCTAACAGGGCTTAGGTCTGTAACATTACTCTTTTCAACTTAACATGTTTACAGCGGGATCCTGTTGAGCCTGAGCCTCTGTAAAAGAATTATTCATGGTTACATTTTTGCTGGCTTTGTTTAGAATAATGTTACCGTATTATAGTTATTTTGCAGTGCTATATAGCGAGAATTCAATCCAAAGGTATTGGAGATCTTTACAGGAGCACCAGTTTCATTACACAAGGTCATATTTATTTATTTTTTAGGCATAAATGATTTGCCCAGAATCATAGTAATGTTAAGCTTCCTTTGAGACTCAAAACGAGTTCCCAACTTTTAACCTTGGCAACTCAGGCCTTAGCACCACAAAAGGCCTTGATTGGTGTCAGGCTGAGAATCACTTCCTGCAGGACTTAAAGTGACTAGGCCTACATCTTTTTTTATAATTTGGATGTTGTTAGAACAAAGTCTTGGAAAAATGTGTGCACTTACTTTGTCGAAGGTGAAGGCTCCTTCATGGCAGCGGCGTCTGACCTGACAGGCAAGGGTCTGACGGTCGTGCATGCTCAGTGAATGGAGCATGCATGGACCTTCCTTTCTGCATCAGGCAAGTGAGAAGGAGATACTATGCCATTTTTTGATATTGTGACCTGCATTTAGTGATCATTGCACTGTTGTTGGTGTGGTGTGATGGAGCAATGCAACACCATGTGCAGTCTGACTACATTTCTGCATCTTCTCAGTCCTCTTCTACTGCAAGAAAGAAGAGCAGGGAGTCAGGGGAAGATAGATTGGAAAGACATGTTCTCAAAAGTATAATGGGTGTAACAGGCGTAATTCGCTCTAGTGTAGTTTTTTTTTCTTTTGTAAATTCTTTTTATTGGCATTTGTTATTACAGTAGTTGAGCATGTGCATTTTGGAAGCATTAAGATTGTACATGTGCATCTAAATCAGCTGTTATCATTATAGACATTTACATTTGCGTCAATTTCACGTAGATGCTATATGCGCTGTAGCGGGTGTTTGCAAAGAAGAAAACTGGGGGGAGAACCAAACTAGGGGTCGTCGTGGAATTCTAGGTGGCAGGGCCAGAAGGATGTATGGTTTCTCGGGCATCTAATTGGCGGCACAGTTGCATCTCGCTAAGGACAATATGGGCGTGCGGGTGGGTGCGGGAGATAAGTTAGTGTGTCGGTTTAGTGGGATCGGGAGACGAGCGGGCCCTAGGGATGTGTGGGTAACCGGGAGGGGTCCCCTGCTGTGCAGGCATGCACAGTAGGTAGCTGTGTGGTGTTGGGGGTTGCCGCGCCAGTGATCGGGTCATCGTGGGACCGGGACTGTTTGAATTGGTGCAGTAGGTGCGCCCATTCCAGGGAAATTGGGGTTTTATGTATACCTTTAGCTTCCTCGTCGCGCACTGCGTCCTCCTCAGCTGCAGCCCATTTGAGTACCGCCCCCACCCATGCTGCGATTGGGGGGCCTGAAGGGGAGCGCCAGTGCATAGCTATGCAGCGTTTAGCCAGTAGGTGGGCTAGTGAGACAAAGCGTATGGGTAATTTGTGACGTTTCCTCCATCTGATTATGCCTAACGCACAACACTCCCATGTGGTTAGGTGGGTGAGTCCGGTGAGGTCTCGAAGCGCCGTGTGGATAGAAGACCAATAGGCTTGGATACCCGGGCAGGCCCAAAACATATGGTAAAAATCTGCATCTTGCGCCTGACAACGGGGGCAAAGGAAAGTCGTATCGGGGTAGAAACGCTGAAGGCGTGCTGGTGTCAGATAAGCCCTATGTAGAATGTGAAATTGTATATTCTTAAAACGGGCATTCCTAGATACTTTTTTGGGGAATTCAAGCACCCTCTCCCATTTCTTGTCGTGAAATGACCGTCCCGCTTCCTCCTCCCAGAGAGTCTGTAGGGGTTCTAGTAGTGGAGGTGCCAATTCCCTGATCGATTTGTACAACCATGTGGTAAGATGGAGGCCTGCTCCCATTCGTAATATTGTGTGAAGGACTGGGTGTGTGGGGGGCTTCCCTAGTGTGAGGTCGTAGTACGGTCGGTAGTGGCTGAGGAGTTGGCGGTGCAGTAAGAACTGACCTGGGGGGAGGTCGTAGTCGTCAGCGAGTTGTTGGAATGGTCTAAGTTGTCCCTCTTCGAATAGTATTTCTGCTTCAGTGATGTCTCTGGATGTCCATTCCTGGAGCATGGCACAAGTAAAAAACTGGGTGTGTTTGGGCCAGCCAAATAATGGCAATAATGGTGTATATGGGGGTCGGTCTGATGTCATGCGGTGTATGCGTTGGATACATTTTTGGGCTATTTCCACCTGGAGGGGGTAGGTCCTTGTGGGACGGGATCCCGGTATGAGCAGGCGGCGCAACTCTGGTGCCGTCACCCGGCCTGCGGCAGTGTATGTTTCGGATTTGTACCTATCTGCCGTCCAGTAGGAAAGCCACTGAAGCTGCGCCGCCAGAAAATAGGCTTCGAAGGATGGAGCGCCGAGGCCTCCCTGTTTCGTGGGTAGTTTTAATTTTGCCAGCGCAATCCTGTGTCATCCTTTACCCCATATTAGATAACTAAGGAGTGAGTGCAAATCTTTAAAGTAGGATCGGGCGGGATTACTGGAAGGTTGGTAAAGTAGTAGAGCAGTTGTGGAACCAGTATCATTTTAGCGAGAGCTACACGACCGATCGGGGCCAGTGGGAGACTCCGCCAGAACCCAATTGTGGATCGTATACTGGCAAGTACCCTACGGTGGTTGCCCTCGAAGATGTCGGTGGGGGAGTGGTATAGGCGAATCCCAAGATATCGGGGGGCTTCCGCGGTCCAACTTATTTTCTGGTCGCCAATCCAAACTTCCTGGGGGGGAGCGCTCGGTGTAGGGGGTACACCATAGATTTATCCCAGTTCACTTTTAGGCCGGAGGCGTTGGCAAATTCTGTCAAGGCAGTCTCGAGCAGGGTGAGATCCACGGTGATGTCCCGTATATAAAGAAGAAGGGCGTCAGCATACATAGATACACAATGCGTGGTATCTGCGAGTGGAATGCCCCAACCTTGTTCCTCCCGGCGGAGACGGATAGCTAAAGGTTCAACAGCGAGCGCGAATAATAAGGGTGAGAGGGGGCAACCCTGTCGTGTGCCCCTATGTATCGCGAATTCCGGGGAGATGTAGCGTCCGAGGCGGACCCGGGAGGTGAGTTTGGTATATAGAAGGCGGGTGTAAGCTATGAGAGTGGGGCCAAGTCCAGCACATCTGAGGACTGAGAAAAGGAACTGCCATGTTAGGGTATCGAAAGCCTTTTCGAGGTCCAAGACCAGGCACGCCGCCCGTATGTTCTGAGAAGTATTCCTGCCTGGGACGAATCCGCACTGGTCTGGATGCACTAGTGGGTGTATAATTTGGGAGTATCTATCCGCTAAGATTTTCCCTAGGAATTTACAATCGGCTGTGAGAAGCGTGATATGCCGATAAGAGGCTAGGAGCTGGGGGTCACGGTTGGGTTTCAGGAACGTTATGATCACTGATTCTCTCATGGATCTGGGCAGCTCGTCGGATTGTAGCGCTGTGTCCAGCACTGTCGATAAGCGGGGGGTCAGTTGGGAGGCAAAGGTGGCGTAGTACTCGAGTGGAAACCCGTCTAAGCCTGGGGCTTTGTTACGGGCAAGGGCTCGTATAGCATGTGTAATCTCAGTGGTTTGTATCTTTGCATCCAGATCCGTCTTATCTGCATCAGATATCTGGGGGAGGGGGTCTAGGAAGTGGTTAACTGCCTCCAGTTCCATTGAGAGGGGGTTACTGTAGACCGCCGAGTAGTGTTGGTGGAATGCCTGAAGGATCTCGTCCTGAGATTGTACCAGGGTGCCGTGAGGATTTATTATTGCGGTGATGGGCCGCACCTCAGTGTCTTGTTTAGCTAGCCACGCTAACAGTGTGCCTGTTTTGTCTCAGTCTTTATGCATCCGGGTCGCATAGGCCCGAAAGTTGTGACGCCGAAGGTCCGCACATGCTGCCTGGTACTCCGATTTGGCGTGGGCGATTTGTGTCTTCGCTGCCGCTGACTGGTCGACGGTCTTAGTGACAGTTGCGAGCCGCTTTTCCGCTTTGTCAAGGGCCTGCTCCAGGGTGCGCTTCGCCCCGACTCTCTGTTTAATGCATTCCCCTCGGGCCACCACCTTAAAGCTGTCCCACTCAATTAGGACTGATGATAAGGTCCCCGTATTGTGAGTAAAGTATTCTTGAATGCTACATCTTTGCTCATGCGTGAAGACTTGGTCCGTCAGGCAGTCTCGTGATAAGTGCCATGTGGGGACAGGGGGATGTGGGGGTCTCCACTGAAGACTTAAGAGATGTGCATCATGATCTGAGACGACCCTGCCTAGATAATCTGAGTGACATATTTGCGGGAGAAGTGTTGCCGTACATAGGAAACGGTCAAGCCGGACTCGTAGGTTGTGGGGGATGGAGTATGTGTGTTTGAGGGTGGTGCAGTCTCCATGCATCCGTGAGCGACCAGTGTGCGACCCATGCCTTGAATCGCTCAATTTGCCTGTATGTGGGGGAGTGTGGGAGCGGGGGGTGGGAACGGTCCAGTCCTGGGTCCAGGATACAATTGTAGTCCCCCCCTAGTATCCAGAGTACATGTGTGAATTGGACTAGGGTTTTCGTGAGTCGGTCACAAAATTTGTCCTGGTCAACGTTCGGGGCATACACACTTCCCAGGAGGACAGCCTGACCATCCAAGAGTCCCTCTAGTAGGGCGAATCTGCCCTCCCCATCCACCACCCGTCTGAGCTCCCGGAACGGGGTCCCTGGGCGAACCCAAATCAGCGCCCCGCCGGCAAATGATGAGTAGGTTGTAGCACATATGAGGCCGCGCCACTTTGCGTGTAGCTTGCCTGCTTCTGTTAAGTCGATGTGGGTTTCCTGTAAAAATAGGATGGACGCTTTCTGCCGCTTCGCGTATGCATAGATCGTGTAACGTTTACTTGGGGTGTGTACGCCGCGTGTATTCAGTGTGAGTATGTCAATGTCTGCGTTTTTCGTCAACGTTGCCATGGGCAGTTTATGTTGTGTGTGGGTCGGGTGAGGCACCCACTAGATAGGTCAGTAAGTGGTCTCCTAGGGATATGCTGTGCTTGGGGAGAGTAGATGAAGGGTGGGCCTGGCTGCTCAGGTGTTCTACTGTGTGGAGTTCCATGACGGAATGGGACTTGCATGAACTGGGATGTGAACAACGTGTGGGGGTTCGGGAAACAGTCCCAATACAAAGGACTCATCGTTTGGGAAACGGTGTGTCCAAACTTCCTCCCTTAAAAATGGGGGGGGGATAACTGCTCTATATGATGGGGGGTGGCGACATGCAAGTTCGAGGCCGCGCACTAAACGGCATGCAGAAGGATCAATGCGCATCGCTTGCAGGGTATCAAACCCTACTCTCTTGGCAGTGGGCATGTAATGGACATTGCTCATAAGGATACAGTCTGGCAGTTTGTTTTACTGGACTGTTTCAAGGTGATGGAGGATAGGCTTGTCCATCCAGTAGTCCTTCTGCCATTTGTTGAGTGACGTAGGGAGGTGCCACTGAGTCAACCCCCAAGGTGGTGTCATCGCTGTCGTTTTCACCTTCCGATGAGAAGAGATGCGGGGGCCGATCTATGGGCTCCGAGCGCTGAGTGGAGCGTAAATCAATTACTGCTTGCAAAGCTTCGAGCCTCTCCTTCATGATCTGTTCTAGATCAGGCGAGTCGTGGGTGCCAATCGCCGTTTTTGTCTCGGTGTTGCAGAGTTTCATGGGGCGCTTTCTAGCACGGAAAGTTTTGAGAGGTGAGCCACATTCGGGGTGAGTGTCGGGTGCCTGTGTACAGTGTTGGTCTGCCCAGTCATGTGCGGCCTCTGCGGTCGTGAAGAAAGTGGAGGAGCCATTGTGGAGGATCCTGAGGCGGGCCGGGAAGAGCAGAGCATATTGAATGTTGTTTTCACGCAGTCTCTGTTTCACTACCAGGAAGGATGATCTTTGTTGCTGCACTGCCCGGGCATAGTCCGGGATGATCATTATCTGTTTGTTCTCTACCCGCAGCGGCGCTGCCAGTCGCACCGCCCGGAGCACTGCATCACGCTCCCTGAAGTGTAGGAATTTAGCTAACAGCGGCCAGGGGGCCGCGCCAGGTGGGGGTTTTCAGGCAGGCACCCTGTGGGCTCGTTCAATTGAGAAGAACGCTGTTCGGTCTGATGTTGGGGTGAAGGATTTAAGCCATGTGTCCATATTTTCTATGGGGTTTGCTCCCTCGACGCCCTCCGGTAGTCCCAGCACTCGGATGTTACAGCATCTCGAGCGGCCTTCCAAGTCCTGTGCTCGCTCCTCCACTGCGGATAAGTGAGTGAGAATTCCTTGGAGCGTCGTCTGGTGTTCCTTTAGTGTTGGCTGCATTTCCTCCAGCGCCCGTTCCTCCGCTTTTACCCGGTCAGCAAGTTTGCAGTGATCGTCTCAGAGGAGGTTGACGTCTGTCGCCAATGTACCGAGTCTTTCTTCCATGGATAACCGGGACAGTTCGATGGCGGCGAGGACTTTGTCCAGTTTGTCCGAGATTGATAGGTCCGGTGAAGGTGCTGTACTGGGGGACCAATTTTAGTTTTTCGGCATATTTTCCGGGGCAGTTTCCGGTACTGCGTTGTGCTGTGCAGGCTTTGGTTTCCCCACCTGTGTGGGGGTGGGTGTTGCTGCTGGATGGGTCTTGTAAGTCCTTGGAGGTGCTGTAAGTCAGTAAATGAGAGAAGCGGGGCCCTGCGGTGTCGACGGATGGCGGGAGCGTGTCACCGAAAGGAGACAGTCCTCGATGGTATTCCGGTTCCCACACTCCGTCGTGGAGTCCAAGCGGGGGGTGGTGCAGGACGGTCCGGGCATAGAGATCGCCTTTGTCAGGTTTGGGGAGTTGTGGGCGATTTGCTCCTAGCGTTAGTCCGCCCTGTGAAGACAGCGCGTATTCTCGGTGGTACGAGTGGGTCAAATAAATATTGGAGGGTCACGTGTGTTGCCCCAGTGGGTTGAGGGCTCACCCCTTGCAGGTTGAGGGGCTATCGCTGCAGTCGCCGTACGATCAGGGCCCTCACTGGGGGTTTGCTATGGAGTCAGGCGTCATGCAGGTGGCCATGTTAAGGTCAGGCAAAGTCCGTGTTCGGGTGGTTAAGGGACCCAGGATCACGTCACCCCTGCTGAAAGTCATGGTCCCTCTTTGACCCCACTATGAGCCAGCTACGCTAGGTACCTGGAATGTCCTGTGAGGGGTTCAGAGCCCGCTACCGTCTCACGGCGGGTGCTGGCACTCTCCGGTATTGTGGTCTGTCACGCTGGCCCTCACCAATCTGTGCCGCCGCTTGGGGCCCGGGGAGGTTTGCTGTTGGTCCGCTGTGTCCAGATGGCGGGTCGGACTAAACGCGGTGTGTCAGCTCCCCTGGTTGCTTCCTGAGGGGCTGTTGCTGCGGTTGCCGCGGGATCAGGGCCCTCGCTGAGGGTGTTCGGTGAAGTCAGGCATTATGCGGGCGGCCATGTGGAGGTCAGGCAGGGTCCGATGCGGGCAGTTGGGTGGCCCAGGATCACGCTTCCCCCACCGATATCCGTTGCTTCCCCATGGTCCCACTATGAGCTAGCTGCGCTGGGTACCTGGGATGTCCAGTGGGGGGTCGAAGCCCACTTCAAGCTCGTGCCGGGTGCACGGTGTTCAAAATGGCGGGTAGATCGAGGACGCCGGCAATCGCCTGCACTGTGGCCTTCTGTGTAGTCCTTTGCCGGTTCGCTGCAGGTCCACGGCATCCGGATGGCGAGTCGGGCTGAGCGCGATGTGTCAGTGTCCCTGGGCCCCTCCTCGCACCGCCGCTGGGTCCGCTCAGAGGACTCCCGGCGCTATTTTAATATCTGGGGTGCGGTACGGGTGGCTCTGTATAGAGAAGCCCTGTTCAGGAGTTTTGAGTGCCTTCGAGCTTCCATATGTACCGCACCTCCATGTGGACAGACAGGTTCCGACGTTTCTGGGTCCGTTTGTCGGTCTCAGCGACGCTCGGGATTAGATGTTAGAGGCGCCCGAGCACGGAGCCTCATCAATGCGCGTCCGCCATCGTGGCGTGCTTAGCCACGCCCCCCTTCGCTCTAGTGCAGTTGTTCGTAAAAACCAAAAACAGACTCGTAATTAGGCATAATTGTGAGAGAAGACTAATCCTGCATTTTGCTCGATTTTCTTAGAAATGGGCGTGATGATGCATTTTGTGCTAAGAAAATAGCACTAAATGCCACAGGATGCAAAAAGCAATCGATAGCAGCTACTTGCTCTCTCACAAGGGCATATCTACAAGGCGGCGATAGAAAATTATCACCGCTTTTGCGGCCATTTTCGGCCGAAAAGCGGCGATAATTTTATCGCCTAATCAGCAAGGTGCATTAGTGCACGAATTCCTAACGCCCAGCTTTGCATCCCTAATGAGATGCAAAGTGGGCTTTCCTGACCTGACATGACTGGAGAAATGTCGCTAAGCGACATTTCTCCTATCATCAAGCCCCACGCTATGAAGCATAGCGGCAGGAAAAGTAGCGATAGCCCCTGTTATCGCTACTCTCCTTACGCCTGCTTCAGGACTGACTTAGCCATGATATCCTATGGAAGGTGGATATCATGGCTAAGTATGTGAGGCCCTATCATCAATCTAATGCCAAACTTCGTGAGATTATCGATGGGTTTCCAGCGATAATCTCCCATTTGGCATTTAGCGCTAGGATTTTTATCGCTTTTTAGATAAGCGTTGCTAATACCACGCTATCTCAGCGATAAAAATCCACGCTAGCCAGCGATAATTATCCTAGCGCTAAAGTGCGTTTAGCGATAATTATCGCTGGTTGTTGCTGATATGCCCCTTAGTTCGCTGTTTGTGTCCTCCTGTGGTAGGATTTGTACTTTTAACTGGAATAATTGAGTAATTTAATTTAGATAATTTCACATCACAAGAGTAACGTGCAATTACTGAAATAACTCCAATTACTCCGGTGTAATTAATATTTCTCCTAGGCCCACTTTAAAGATAAAGCCACAAAAAGATAAGACTCTTATGTCGATTCCAGACAATTTGACAGTTTCCTAATCTTCTAATTCTGGTAGTCAGATGGAAGTGACATCAGATGATCACTCAGGAAAATATATTGGAAAGGAAATATTGTGTTCAGTTTTGGACCATGTTCACCAGAATATGGGTTTTCCTTCATGTGATTTCTAAGTGCATCATCTGAAACAGTTTAAAGGCAATTCTGAAAGTCAAAGTAAGTGAATATGCCTATTTAACTACATGTGACGGATGTTGTATTGTGTGAGGATCCAGGCATGATTAGAGCCCTCAGGTTCATTTCAAAATTATATTGTGTGGCATAACAGGAATACAATCCTGTAGAGTCTTCTTATAATTGATTGATTTGTTGCAAACCTGCCAGGAAGAACCTGAAGATGCTATATTTAAGGGCACTACAAAAAAGTGTATTCTTCTTTAAACAAGTCATATTCAGGGACACATCTTTTTGTGAGAGCTCAGATTTATGGCATTTACACATAACAGCCATTGATTTCCAATTTCAAATCCTTCTCTAAGGCAACTGAAGAAGGAACTGAGGACTCAGATCTACTGGAAGGCATGAAGAGGCATGTAGAATTTCTGGCGGATGTCGAATTTAATGCTGTTACAGCTTTCACAGAAGGTGCTGTGGTGTTGGCAAGAAGGAATATGATTCTAATGGATTGGCATGTTGAGGATGCTAAAAAAATCAGCTGCACCCAGATATCCCTTTAAAGGAATGAAACTAGGCGGACCCAAGTTGGATAAGAAACTTCTCAAACTGTTTAAGAAGAACAAGCACTCTTCTTCATTTAGGAAGGAGCAACAAAGTTGAGCTTGTTCATCAGGACAATCATGAAGGAAGCGCCAGTTTTCCTCCCATTATCGAGAGCAAGGAAAAGGATTTGTGGGGAAGTATCAGCAGAAACACAAATTTAATTCCGTCAGCAAACAGGCACAGTCCTGACTATGGTGAGTTGGGTGGACAAATCCAGAAGTTCCTGATAGACTAGGGGCCTTACTAGGATGCCGGTCAGACGCGTGCCTGACCGACATTGTTTCTGAATGGAAAATAACCTTACTATTAGTCAGACGTTTGTCTAAAAAATTAGGACGCAAACACCCATGAGGCAGTCAGAAACCTCAATTTTTCCATTGCAGCTTATGTTGCAGCCAGAAAAGGGCTGCAGCACAAGTCGCATTGGAAAAATTGATGTAGTGCCTGGCACACAGGACATGGATGTTTGGGGGGCACAGACCTCATAGTGGAGGCCGCAGGGGGGATGGGGCCCAAAGTCAGTTCATGACAGCCTTTCTATTGCGGTCGGACCGCCATTGAATGGCTGTCTGAAAGGGACATGGTAATCCTTAAAGTGGTGCCTGAGCCAGCACCGCCCCTATTGTAGGCTATTAGGCTCTGACCGACCATCCGATGGGCTCCTTGAGCCCATCGGAAGCATTGATTGGTCCCTTGGTTCGCTGTTTCTAACCGTCCGCATCATAATGCAGTGGTCAGACCGCGGCACCAAATGTCGGTTGGACCGCAACTGACAGTCTGTCGGTTGCGATCCGAACAACATCATAATGAGGACAAAAGTCCGATTGGCCGCACTCTGCTCGTCCTACCAGCGTGTACCCCAAGGCATTGTGGTCCATGAAGTAGCGTCGGCGAATACGCCTGTGCCAAAGTTTTAAGTGAAAGTAAGCATCGCGTTAGCCATCCCTGGACACGTGTTTCGAGGTAGTTGCCTCTCGTCAGCAGGGAGTAGGTATATGTGTGGGGTTGCCGCGTAGGCTGTCAAAAAAGTATTCTCAGGTAAAGTACCACTCATGGCGCGCAGGTGCTGATCCATGGGCTCGTCAGCCCCACCGGCTCAAAGGAGCCTGAATACAAACAAAAGTCCGATTGGCCGCACTCTGCTCGTCCTACCAGCGTGTTACCCCAAGGCATTGTGGTCCATGAAGTAGCGTCGGCGAATACGCCTGTGCCAAAGTTTTAAGTGAAAGTAAGTGTCGCGTTAGCCATCCCTGGACACGTGTTTCGAGGTAGTTGCCTCTCGTCAGCAGGGAGTAGGTATATGTGTGGGGTTGCCGCATAGGCTGCCAAAAAAGTATTCTCAGGTAAAGTATCACTCATGGCGCGCAGGTGCTGATCCATGGGCTCGTCAGCCCCACCGGCTCAAGGGAGCCTGAATACAAACAAAAGTCCGATTGGCCGCACTCTGCTCGTCCTACCAGCGTGTTACCCCAAGGCATTGTGGTCCATGAAGTAGCGTCGGCGAAAACACCTGTGCCAAAGTTTTAAGTGAAAGTAAGTGTCGCGTTAGCCATCTCTGGACACGTGTTTCGAGGTTGTTGCCTCTCTTCAGCAGGGAGTAGGTATATGTGTGGGGTTGCCGCGTAGGCTGCCAAAAAAGTATTCTCAGGTAAAGTACCACTCATGGCGCGCAGGTGCTGATCCATGGGCTCGTCAGCCCCACCGGCTCAAGGGAGCCTGAATACAAACAAAAGTCCGATTGGCCGCACTCTGCTTGTCCCCAAGGCATTGTGGTCCATGAAATAGCGTCGGCGAATACGCCTGTGCCAAAGTTTTAAGTGAAAGTAAGTGTCGCGTTAGCCATCCCTGGACACGTGTTTCGAGGTAGTTGCCTCTCGTCAGCAGGGAGTAGGTATATGTGTGGGGTTGCCGCGTAGGCTGCCAAAAAAGTATTCTCAGGTAAAGTACCACTCATGGCGCGCAGGTGCTGATCCATGGGCTCGTCAGCCCCACCGGCTCAAGGGAGCCTGAATACAAACAAAAGTCCGATTGGCCGCACTCTGCTCGTCCTACCAGCGTGTTACCCCAAGGCATTGTGGTCCATGAAGTAGCGTCGGCGAATACGCCTGTGCCAAAGTTTTAAGTGAAAGTAAGTGTCGCGTTAGCCATCCCTGGACACGTGTTTCGAGGTAGTTGCCTCTCGTCAGCAGGGAGTAGTAGGCTGTCTGAAAGGGACATGGTAATCCCTAAAGTGGTGCCTGAACCAGCACCGCCCCTATTGTAGGCTATTAGGCTCTGACCGACCATCCGATGGGCTCCTTGAGCCCATCGGAAGCATTGATTGGTCCCTTGGTTCGCTGTTTCTAACCGCCCGCATCATAATGCAGTGGTCAGACCGCGGCACCAAATGTCGGTTGGACCGCAACTGACAGTCTGTCGGTTGCGATCCGAACAACATCATAATGAGGCCCTGGTGTCTTTCCCCCTAGAGTTAGGAGTCAAATCAACACAGTGGTCAGGGAAATCCATCCAATAGCTTCAATTGAAAAAAAACGGTTGTACTAATTATGAAGAAGTTGAAGGGAACTGGAGTATAATCTACTATCTTTTTAGTCCCCACCCCCAAAGTTGCAGGGGATTCAGGATGGTAATAAACCTAAAATCTTTGAACGTATGGTTGAATACTATATCTTTTAAAATGGAAGCTCTGAAGAAAATTGCCTCAAATTATTTAGAGGGGCGTTTCTGGATAACAATCAGTCTCATAGATGATTACGAGGTTCTGCAGCAACAAGCTCCATTTTCAGTTCAGGGTTATCCCATTCAGATTCAAGCCTGAGTCTCAGGTATTTATAAAAAATAGCAGATGCATTGGAAGCTCTCCTGCATCTTCAGGGCAAGAATATACATCCATTCTTGGACAATTGGTGCCTTCATGCACCAACAAAGGAGATTGCTTTGTCAGGGTTGAAAGCTCTAATGAGAACATTATGACTTCTTTAGATATTGAAAAAACAATGCTAACCAGTTCCAATGCAAGAGTTGATATTTATTGGAGCCAAGTTCAACACACTAAAGGGCATGGTGTTTCTTCTAGAACAAAGTGCTCTGGTGAGCCAGGAATTGGTAAGTTTATTTCTCTACAAACTGCAAGTCACAGTAAGGCTTTGGTTGAGAGCTTGAGGGGTTGATTGCATCCTGAAGTGTTGTCGGCCCATCTTCATTACTACCCAATTATTTTTCACCTGATCTAACATTGGTGACTTATGTCTTAAGACGTCAACAAACTAGTTGCAGTCTCTTCTTGTGTAAATCAGGAACTGTGGTGGAAGTTGGATTGAGAGAACCTGACAAAGCGATTACTTCTTCATCTAGTGTAACGTGTACCTTAGGATTGGGAACCACACTGAGGGACTATTCAGTACATGGGCAATTTGGGGTTTCATATATCAAACAATTACATTACAGTCCCCCCCACCAAAAAAAAAAGATCCAGAATTAATACTCCAGATTTCCAGAGAGGGATGCATAGGGGTGGATGCTTTTTTAATCAAATGGCCACAGAAACTGCTATATGATTTCCATGTCTTTTCACTAGTTCCACACGTCTTGCTGAAAATTAGAGCTCTCGCTCAGAAAGTGATTATGGTAGTCATCTTCTAGCAAAGGAAGACCAAAGCGGGAACATCATTTTCATCTGGAAACTGAGAGACAGGTGTTGTAAGGAAGAGATCCAATCACATCTAGCACAGGCAATCCAAACATACTGTAAGTCCTCAATGTATAAGGTTATTCCGAACATTGGAATACTTTTCAGCCCTGATGTGATAAGCATTTGATTTCAGCTCTTTAGTGTCAACTTCCATCTACTTTACAATTTCTTTGGGGGGGGGGGGGTTTCAGTACGAATATTCCAGTGTCCACCCTGCAATGTCAATTGGCATAAATTACAGCAATCAGAGATCCATGAAAGTATCTACAATAAGAGGAATCTCATCTCTCATGAATACTTAACATCTTTTATTTCAAACATACAAGAAAGAAGATTTGAACCCCCTGTAAGAAATTAGGTTTTTGACCGAGGGGTGGTGAAAACCCTTTTCAATCAACAACCACAATCCTTGTCAGGGTGAACCAGAAAATCACTAATTTAACCTGTACTTAACCCTCTAGTACCTGCCACAAAAGCAGTCAGGCCAAACGTAGAGACACTGTGCTGTATTTATGCAGCACACAAACAGTAATAAAGTGAAAACAGAAGAGAAACCCCACACCAATTTAGAATCAAAGAGTAAAATCTATTAAATAAAATGAGACCAAAATGACAAAAATCCAATCTGTAGAATTATTGAAATGCACTTTTAAAGTTTTAAGTAATAATAGCAAGTAGGAATTATTTTTCGAAAGAAAGCATATTGGCTTCTGTGCGACCCTAAAGTCGAAGGCAAGTGGGTGAAGATTTTTATTTACAGGGACTGTCACTCTAAGCAATAAATAATAAGACCAGGACAGCCGATTAGAGCGATGTATGGGTATCACCTGCTTCAGGAGTAGAAAGGATTGTCTCCTGTTCCAAAGCCAAATGAAATAGAATTGTCACCCCAAGCACATCATGGGAAGGGAGTACTTGTGCAAACAACGCATCACAGCAAGCTTATTTTTAACAGGAAATATATATTGTTTTGAAACATCTTTTTAGTTTGAACACAGCCGTAAAAATACAGTGCTGTGAATATAATTCAGAGTGACAGGGAATATTAAAGCCATTTATTGTTCAGATGTAGGGCAGTCCTCTACAGAACAAGACAGGCCTCAAGCAGCATGGCAGTCCTCTGAAGATGAAGGCAGGCCTCAAGCAACAGGACAGTCTTCTGATGAACAAGGCAGGCCTCACGTAGTGGAGCATTCCTCTGGAGTACAAGCAGTCCTTCTGTAGTCTTCCGCAGGTTCAGGAGGGAACTGAAGAGTTGGTCTGAGGGTCCACTATTTATGCCTGGTGTCATCACTGAATTGAAAGAAACTTCTGGAGTGTTCCCCTCACAGATGGTTCTCGAATTTCCCTTTGCAGGTTCCAAGATGTATGAGGTGACAAAAGCCTGGTGTCAAGTTCTTTGTGAGTGTGCTGAGGTAGCTCCTTTGAGATGTAAGTGGGGCAGGGAACCGCTTCATTCCTTCCATTCTGGCAGAATGGCCCTCCACAGTCGGGTACTCTTGTTCAATGTCTGGGTCCAATACGCATTCCTGATGGGGAGCAATATATAGGCCATGCAGCTGGAAACTCCCAGGAAGCCTCAATACAATTAGGGCAGGAAGATGGCAACTTTCAAAAAGTGGCATTTTCAAAATTGTAATCCAAAATCTGACTTTACCATAAAAGTGGATTTTAAATCAAAATTGATTTGAGTGTAAACATGACATTCGAACTTACTCCCAAATCAAAAGTTATCACTTATTAAGTGAAGTAAGGTAACCCAATGTTATCCTAAGGTAGAGGTAGGCCCTCACAGTAGTGAAAATGAGTTTAGGCGACATGTAAAACATAAAAGTACATGTCCAAGTGGCATATTCTCAAGGAGCTATCGCCGAGTTAGCGGCACTTTATCGCTGCCAAAGTTGCGATAAATCTCTCGCACCATTCACAAGCTGGTGTCAACAGCCCATAACACCAGTTTACCCATGATAGCAGCCGCAAAAAACATTGCCACAGATGACCCCCGCAACTATCGCTAATGAGATGCAGAGTAGGCGTTCCCGTGCAAAAAGCTGCGTCAACACCACACCGCAACATTCTCAACGACCAGCCACATTGCCGATAAGTCCACAAAACATGCGAAATGGCACGTTAGCAGCAGGAAACTAACACCTGCCCTGACCTGGTGTAAAGTCGGATGGCAGCCGGCCCAAGAAAAGGGAGCCCAGCCCACAGCCACACCTGAAGGACAACAGATGCCATGAAGCTACTCATCATACAGCTTGGAGCCCCAACAGGCTCACCACACCCACCGCCACCACCCCCAGGCCCGCCACCCCCCCGGACCCACCCCGCACCACCCACCATAGAGGCAGCGCAGACACAGACCGTGGACCTTAAGGAAACGCACCAGCCTCACAGACATGACACCAGAGTATGTCATTGCCCACTACAGGATCAAAAGGATCAAAAGGACAACCATCCTCCGCATCTTGAACATCCTTGCCCACAGGCTGACTGTACCAACAAAGCAGACAACCAACATCCCTCTGCAGACAAAGCTGCTGGCTGTGCTGCACCTGTTGGCCTCTGGGACATTCCAACCAACAACCACCAACGTCGGAGGTGTCTCACAGCCAGCTGTATCAAAGTTCCTCACACCTGTCTTGGATGCCATCATCAGCTTGGTACCCCAGTACCTATATTTCCCCCACACTGCGCAGGAACAGCTGGAGACTAAGCAACACTTCTACACCATAGCTGGATTCCCGGCCGTGTTGGGGGGCAATAGACTGCACACATGTCCTACTTGTGCCCCCTGAAACACTGCATACAGTTACCGCAACAGAAAGAACACACATTCCATCACTGTGCAGGCAATAGTGGACCACCGGGGACTCTTCACCAACTACCCAGGCAGTGTGCATGATTCATACATCTTTCGACAGTCCATCATTAACCGGCGCTTCCAGGATGGCACCTATGGAAATGCAGTGCTCGTTGGTAAGTACCAAATGCACACATCACACACCTCAACTCCACAATCATACAACTCACAGCTCTGGGAAGCACACGTTACAAACCCACATACAACATGCCAAACAACATGCCCACCCACCAGACACAACAGCACAACTTACAGTGGGAACCTTGGCTAGCCATGTACATGAGCCATCAACGGCATGGCACCTCAGTCACACATTACCAGAATGTTGGAAGAGGAGGGAACCAGGCATGTGCGAAGGAGGCAATGTGACTGATGAATGAGACTGCACACAAAACCAAGTGTGGTGTGGATGTTTTGGACAGACTGCAGTATGCGTACCACACACATATCCATATCGACATACACCCCTGGTGTTTGGTGTAGTAGATAGTGGACGCAACCATGTCACCCCAGCCAGTGGGGGAGAACAAGGAAATTTAGCTTGTTAGGTCCCCTCCTGTAAGCGTGAGAGGAGTGGGCTGGCCCGGCATACGCCAGGCCAGCGTAGGGGTGTGAATAAAAAGCACGTAGCTCTGGGCATGGTCATCTTCCAGAATGCCCAACGTTCCTTCCAGGGTGGTGCCTCTCACCCCGCCACAAGGTCTACGCCATGAGCGGTGTTGCCTGGGATCCTGTGCGCCTGCTGCACCCCGGGCCGCTGGTCCCCGAAGCCGTCATCGCCGCCCCTGCGCATCCAGGCATCAGTGCTCACCTGCCGACACTGGCGTGTATCAAAGAGGGCCCACCACGTGCCGGTGCAAGCTCCAAGACAGAGGCCCCCGACCTTGGCAGACTCCTCGGACGGTCATGGCCTCTGCGACACAGGCCTGCAGAACTCCTTTCTGGTTGACGTACTCCACCGGCATACTCAGTGGACAAGTAGGACACACATTTGGAACTGAGTCTTGATTACACCATGGCAGGGTACATGATTTAAGGCTGAGTTCATGTCACTATGCTCCCTCAGATATGGTGCCACCAAGTGTGCATAGGACTCCCACCAAACGTGTCTGTGGGCCCTTGCTGACTCCGACCTTCGACCTGCACTGCGGTCCTGCAGGCCTCACACCAATCCAATTCAGTGTGTCACAGGCAGGACACGGCCTCCTCGCCGGCTGCACACCCGCTCTGCTCTGGTGCCACTACCTATGTCACCCACAAATGTAATATGAATGCCATTCCAACGTCGTTTGTGAGAGATCCAGGATGAGATAGCTGGACAGCAGTTGACCCGCGCTGACCGCTGCCTCTGGCCTACACTGCAGCCAACTAGGTCACACTTTTGGAACTGAGTCTTGATTTCTTCATGGCAGTGTTCATGTCACAGTACGCAAAGAGGGGAGTAAGAGGGAGATGCACTTCACTCCAGACGACAAAAGGCTCACCTATCCGGAGGTGATGGGACACTACCAACAATTGCACTGGTGCCTCTGACTCTGTGCAGCGCATGCCTACCACACGTGGCTGTGGGTCCGTGCTGACAGCTGTCTCCTGCAGGCACTGCAGTGGAGTAGGTCACACGATTTGAACTGAGTCTTGCTCTCTACATAGCAGAGTCCATGTCATTGTACAGGCCTCATCGCAGACTACGTCCCCTTCCAGCTCTGGTGCCCCTGAGTGTGTGCCCTGAAATCCATGGGCAATCTCTGTTTGGACATCGGTGGCGTCTGAGCCCATGGGCTGGAGGCTGTCTTCATCTACATGTAGCTGATACTGACAAGGTGGAAAAGTGGGGTCTGTAGTATTCAACTCCACCATCTGCCTGTTTCTGCTTGCTTCTGCCGTCTGCATCATGCCCTGGAAGGACACCTTCCACTGTCCTCCGCAACCCTCAGCGAAATTCCCCTTGGACATCGACGAGTACACGCTCAGCTCGCGTGGCACTACCTCAATGCACCGCAAGTCACCGTCCTGTGGCAGTGTGCCTGTGCTGGACGCTGTGCATCTGGGGCCACAAACTCTGTGCTGGTCAAGTCAGGGACCCATGATGTACGTACCTTGTACTGCTGATTGTCTGCTCATTGTTGTGGTCTTTGCCAGCACCAACTATCCCATGAGTGGTGGCTTACACTACCGAATACCCATCCAGCACAGGCGTCACTGTAACAGTCGCAATGTCGTATACATGATCACGTGCCCCTGTGGGCTTGAGTACATTGGCATGACGTCACGACCAGCCAAGATTTGAATCGGCGAACATAAAAGTAATGTTCGATGCAGAAAGAGCACTGCGAAAATGGCGTCCCACTACCTGTCTGAAACCCACACAGTAAACGACCTACAGTGGACAATCATTGAACAATTTCCATCAGAGACAGGCTGATTGGAAAAGGCACAGCGTTGTGTGTTTCGCCTGGGCACTAGTGTAATTGGACTTAATGACAATACCCCTTGGAACCAGCTCATTTAAACACTGTGACAATCAGACACTATGGGCAACGCCGTGTGTCATAGGCACCAAGCAACATTAACCCCCAAGGTGTGTACTCCACCTCTCACCCCTTGGGCACTAGAATCTATTAAGCCTAAGAAAGATGGTCGACTGTTTTCATTCAGGAATACCTTTCTCTATCTATGTAATTTTTGATTAACCGCCCTTGTAGCATTCCCATTAATGGTGACTCTCCCCCTTGAAGTAACAGAGCTCTAGCGGTTTTATAATTTTTAATTAACCGCCCTTGTAGCATTCCCATAAATGGTGATTTTGCCCCTTGAGTTAACGGAGCTCTAGCGGTTTGTATTTAACTTTGCCCACATAGTGCATCAGTAATATTAGCCACGTTCTGCGTATCGAGCAGGTTTTCACCCCTGACAGTAGACTTGTATACTACACAACGGCAGTAAGCATTCTGAGGTCAGTAGTTTATTTATTAATTTATGTAAGCCGTGCTTGCCTCGTGACGCATACCAAGTATGCATACCAATACGGGCCTTAGACTTACACACCACGCAGTCTCAGCATCTTGAAGTTAGCGGTTCAGTTTCTGTATACCGCTGGTGCCGCGTGATGCTTACCGCAGCACGCATGCATCACAAAGGCATTTGCCCACGCTCAGCGCAGCCGCAGTCTGTTTTTTGAAGCTGCCACTACCTCTGATCACAGTTCCGGTTCTATGTCACACCGGAAACCTAGGCTGATTGCTGACACACACTGTTCGGCACGTACACCTTCGTAGTGGCCGGGAACTATTTGGCAATTAAAGACAGTACAAATACTGCACCCTCCTGACTCCTCATACACCACGAAGCTGCGGAAGGGACGTTTGTAGCAGGTAGTACCACTACTCAAGTAAGTACGGCATAGCCGTTTTCCAACAGGACCACCGTCAGCCTATCCTAGTGAGTACCTCCAACAAGGCTGATTTTCACTTTTATTCTTTCAGAGTGCTATTTAGCACAGGGTCCCCTCCGTTTTTCACAGGCTCATGATGCCACTGGCTTCATTTGAGCAAGTATGCATTAAATCTACTTTTACCCCACTATACTTGTTTGTACCATCCCTAGGGAAGTACTACAGCGACCAATTAGATTAATATAGAGTGTGTGTTTTATGTTAAATGTTGGTTTGTCTAGTATTTGTCTTCCTTCTTTTTTTCAGGGCACTTCACTGACACCGATAGGATGACAATTAAGTCTAGAAACACTGTGTAAATTCACCTTTACAGGTCACGATCTCCATATCAGGAGTACCTCCACCTAATACCCCGTTTTGTACTTTTGTGTTCTTTTTCACAATAACATTGAAGGTATTCACCTTGTTCCAGGCCAATTACCATAGTAGGCTCATTAGGTATTGTTCTACCCATAATACTATTTATGTAGTGACGGTATTACACTGTCCCATGTGAGTAGGGTAGGGATCTGTGCACCTGTCCTGAAGAAGAAGCTTTAGGCTTTGAAACATGTCGACACACACAGGAGGTTATGTACATTAAATACACAAAACCTCCACCACACTATTTGTAACATTACCAGCACAGAGTTATATTAAAATTCTTTGAAGCCCTCACTTGCCAGGTATTTTTTAAACACTCACTTACCATTCACTCCTGACTCTACCACTCACCACCCTCACACACCACATAGTGACTACATCAGTGCTCCCGCGTACCCGCTGGTTAGCAGCATGCCACGTTCCGTAGAGGGACGCGAAGACCCCTATGATGAAGCATGACACCAAGGGCCCTTTTGGTGTGTGAGGGGTATTTAAAGAACACTACGTGCTTCGCACCAATGTAGGAAACACATCCATTTCCAGGCCTTTTTTCTATTTTTTCGCCTATCTCATATGGGTGGATTCTATTTGTTTATTAACTGTAGTATCTGCACCCCCTGTCCCGCAATCCACAATGTTGCCATGTGGCATGCCCCCAGTGTGCGTGCTCAGCTGAAGGGGTACATGGGGAGGGAATGTCCGCTCGGGGTCAGGGATCACACATGCCAACTGTTGTGTGTGTCGCTATTATCGCAGCATGAGCCAAAGATGTACCCTCAACTGCATGTCGGGTTCAGCCAGGCAGGTGCTCTACATCTGTGTCAGCCCTGTCCTTGCAATGGGCCTACATACACGTGGCCGGCCACATTCTGTGCAGCATCATCACTGTTTCGTAGTCAGGCTTGTGGACATGCACAGACAGGCATGACAATGGTGTGCCGTAGGGGTGCATGTGATGCAATTGCGCTGCGCGCAATAGTAAATATGCTTGGGGGAAGTGCAGCAGTGAGGCTACGTAATACTCAGTGATGCTGCTCATTAGCAACATGCAGTACATGTCATACAGGAATCACTAAGTCACACTTATCACACACCAATGAACCAGTGAGCCTACCAATACATTATGCAGTACGTAGTCTTGACTCATGTCTCTCTGCACTGTCACAGGTGACCAAGGATATGCACTCTGCGCTTGGATGGTGACACCCCTCCGAGCCCCGAACATGCAGCCCCAGAGGCAGTACAATTTGGCCCACAAACGCACCAGGGACATCGTAGCGCGCACATTTGGCGTGTTAAAGTCACGTTTCAGTTGCCTGGATGTCATAGGTGGAAAGCTCCTGTACAGCCCAGGCCTCGTGTGCAAGATGATTGTTGCATGTTGTGTGTTGCACAACATTTGTGTACTCAGCAGAGCCCCATGGATATGAGTGCCAGATGCACCAGACGATGATGATGAAGATGAGGCAGGTGGACCACACCCCACTGCAGCCGCAGCAGGAATTGCCCGTAGGGACTACATCATTGACAGTTTCTTCTCTGGTTGACGTCACATTGTGAGGGCCCTTATCAGTAATGGCACAGTACGTTGACTGAACACAGGCACAGCATGTGCTAATAAATGCATTCCGAAAAAGATTCCCTGCATGCATGTCACTCATCTGTAGAGGCACTTCACTCAGACAAGTGTGGGTGCGTGTGAATTGCAGGCCTGTCGCTTTGTTTTCGCAGCGTTTTGTATCGCGCTTGGCCTCATCTCAACTTTTATTGTGTTTTGCATTTTTGCGGCGTGGCGTTGATTTTATTGCGGTCATTTGACGTGTTATCTGGGGAGTATCACATGGTGCTTGAATACAGTGGCAAAGTGAGCAAGGGACTCACGTCTGAGCATACCCTGCCAACTTATGGCGAACAAAGCGGTACAAAAGGGGGTGGTGATGGATTCAAGCAAGCCTGGCTGAAGATGGCTGAAATGCCAGAAATCGGTCCTAGGAAGCTTGTTTCCGGTCCAGGGAAGGCATGGCTTGGCAGTTCGGTCTGGACTGTTCCCATGAGGCACAGGGTCAGACTGATTTGCATATGGTCATGTCTGAACTGGGGTGGCAGAGTGGGCTAAAGAACGGTGATGGATCAAACTCAGATCTGTTGACTGGGTGTGAGTGTTTGATTGGTTCTGATGCTCCGTCCATCACCACCCCCTTGTACCAGTCTGCTAAAAGCCAACAAAAATGGGATCAGGAAACAGGAGAGTTGAAGTCAAAAAGCTTGAAGTGACCCTGTAGAGGGCAAAGTCTAACCCCCCGCCCCCATTAATGTGACATTAGTATTAAGGACTCTGCAGGAACATTGCCATTTGAGCCTCTTGAATAAGGTTATATCATCTTAGAGGCAGTTATCTTCATGGCTATAACATAGGCAAAAAGAGCGAAGAAGTTAGAATGATTGTTTTGTCATCCTCTCTATCTGTGATTGAAAATAACATTATTTTGAAATTAGATCCTACTTGTCTTCAGATGTCTAGAGCATTTAACAGAGCATAATAAATAATCTTGCTTGATTTTTTCCCATGTCCTTCCTCTCCTGAGAAAGAGAAAGTGTCAATTCCTAGATGTGAAGAGAGGGTAATGTGCATTTATCATGAGATTATTTTCATTTATAAAGTGTGGTTCCCTGTCTGTGACGTTTTGTGCCTCAGGTCAGAGGTAGATTGCATCGGTCTGCACACAGACACCAACCAAATATCAAATACCATGGTGGAATGCCTATAACAGCACCTTGGCATTGGAAGCCAAAACAAGCAACGCCGTGAAAGGATAGCACAATGTCTTGCAGTCCACTTTAGGCAGAACTCAACCTACACTCTACGAATTTACAGAATCATCACAAAAAGAGCAAAACTAACAGCTACTACAAATGGAGCAATCTGTTAGCCAAATTGCCCCTAAATGTAGTAAACAAACCAAATGAATGTACGATATGGTACAATTTAAATTCAAACTCTTCATAAATAAATAGCAAAGGACTACACTACTTAGAAATGATAGCCAAAAGCATATTATAAAATAAATATTTACCTACCAAAGTCCTAATAAATTACCAGAAAAATCTAAACCAACATAACAAATCATTTTTTATAAATAATAAAAATAATATTTTGTTACATCCATGAAAATAAATAGAATTCCAATGTTAATGAATATTGAGATAATACAATTATATATTAATTATTTAAATAAAAAATGTAACTGCCACCAACCAATAAACTAAAAACAAACTCAATCCATCAGATACATTCATTACAATACATAAACCACACAATTCCAAATAATAACCACATAATATTTACACAAACAATAAAATATCCCATTTCCCACCCAAAAGAAATGAAATAAATACAACGTACTGTTCTGTAGCTCCATATTTTCCTCTGTATCCATGCAGTCCAAAATTTTAATCCACCAAAAATGGAAAAAATATTGTCCAAAAAGCCCCAAAAAATGCTAAAATGAAACTAATACAGTATAGATCCCTTGAAGCAATTCAAAGTATGTAGGAACAATAAATAACCGGAAAAAGTGTTTTAAAATATTAAACACTCAAGGAATCTCAAAAAAACGGAAATCAAAGTAAAATATATTGGTTATTATAAAACCAAAATTGACTTCCTTAAAAAAAAAATGGAAACTCCTAATCTCCATAGAGCACGTTGATAGATGAAAACCTGTAAAGTACTTCAGAAAACCCGTTCTCAAAAATAAATATACATCACACTTAACCATCAAAATATAAGTAACATAACACAATCTAACAAAGCATAACGATACATCACTCAAATAGTGTATGAGACTACAAACTAGTGAAAAGCACTACCATTAATACAACTAAATATACCTAAAACTTACAACCATTAATACAACTAAACATACCTAAAACTTTCAAACAGCACTGTAACTAACTTGTTGACTATCACCCTCATACCCCTTAAAATCCTCAAAAAAAACCTTCCCTATTCCGACGAACAGCACCACCTTACCGCGTCATGGTTAAAGAAAATAGACTTTTGTTATCTTTTTTATCCACTATGGACACAACTTCGATTTAGGATCTCTTCCTTTCAACAAACGGAACTGACTCACTTCAGTAACGGAATGAGGAGTAATACGATACATCAAGAGTCTCTCTCTCTCTCTCAGTACACACTTCAACCCCCTTCCTGAATTACACGCCACTTCAATACCATCCTTAAGAACACGGTTGAAGTGCTCAGCCTGACCATTCTCCGTTGGTTCATATAATGCTAGTTATAAACTCCTCCATTTCATACGATTTAAGTTACACCCCATTATCAGTAACCCTGGGCGTAGTTCGCGAAGTAGCGCTACGCGTAGCTACACAAAGTGCACTTCACACTACACGAGCTACGCGTAGCACTTCGTGAACTGCATAGTGCCCTGTTCTCACTGTGCAAGACGCCGTTTTCAATGATTACACAGTGCGGACAAGCATCCGGCACTGTGTGCAATAATTGAAAACGGCATCTTGCACAGTGCGAACTGTAGTTTTCTGCTGCTCGAGTAGATTTTTACTCGAGCGGCAGGTTTCTCAACACGGACTGGTAGTTTCTCATCGCGAGCGGTCGCGAGCATACGCGACCACTCGCAATGAGACACCTGACCTCCGCGCGTTGAGAATCTCGCCAGGAGGTTTATTTTCCACGCTCGCGATCGGCAACTTGATGTTGCTGATCGTGAACGAGAAAAAAGTCTCGCCGGGATGTCATTTTGCTTGCTCGCGGTCGCCAACTGGACGTTGAGGACCGCGAGCAAGCAAAAAATGACCGCTGAACTAAGCTACGCGTGTTTGCACTGTGCTACGTGCAATTCGCGTACTGTGAAGTAGCGCAAACTTCGCAAACTACGCGAGCGTAGCATAGTGCTTTGCCCAGGCTTAATTATCAGTCACCGGCACCTCTGGGAATCCTTCTCGAGCAAAAACTTCTCTAAAGAATAAATTACAACCTGAGATGAGGCATGTGCAACAAGCTTGACTTCTGGTCACTTTGAGTAATAGTCAATCATAACAAAAGCAAATCAGGATTCCTGGGGCAAACTGTTAAACGGACCAGAGATATCGAAAACCACTTTCTCCCATGGTGATTTAGGCCACAACACCAGTTGGAGAGGAGCAGGGAACACCTTGAGCATTTTGATAACTGTTAGCACACACCCTACACTCTCTCACCAACTGGTCTACCATTACATCCATGCCAGCCTTTTCTTGGAATACATCTTTGGGTACCCTTAATGCACCAAATCCAGAATGTTCTCTTGCATGGTGCCTGGAGGAACTTCCTTCTTTTCAAAATTAGATCCCTCCACATTTCCAACTCCTTCGAAACCTTGAAAAAAAGGTTGCACTTTAGGAGCCACACATTTCTCTGTGGGCCATTCTTCCATTAAATACTTCTTGACCTGCTGCCACACTCCGTCCTCATCTATCTTGCTTTTCCACACCTCTTCTTACAGACCTATTAAGTCTGCACTCACAAAATCACTAACCGTCACAACCTTTTCAATTTCATTTGGTCCTAACTTCTGTTATGGAGACACAGCAATCGGGACAGACAATCTGCTGTGACATTATAATTGCCTGGTGCGTACTCAACACTGAAGTTGTATTCTTGTGATCTAGATGTGATCTAGGCATGTGGGCAGTGACATTCCACCCACCACCTGGTGATAAAATTCCCTCCATCGGCTCATGGTCAGTCCTCAGAATGAACCTGCTATTACCGCATATTTCTCTCTGTTTGAGTGTCCCGGTTGCACACCACAAACCATTTGTCTTTTCTACGTCTTTGACTCAACACACCACTAAAACCATACAAACTGGCATCTACAGTTACAGTGCAAACTTTGTTAAGACAAAATGGTTTGAGAGTAGGTGCACATGCAATCACAGCTTTGATTCATTGGAAAGCTGCTTGTTGTTTTTCAGTCCAAATAAACACAGCTTTATTCCTTGTTATCTCCCTGAGAGGTTCCATTTTGGTGGCTAACACCTGCATAAATTTGATGTAATACCTGCAATCCCCTGAAAATGACAGCAACTTCTCCTTATTGTTAGAAGCGTTAATGATAACCCTGGGTGTAGTTTGCGAAGTAGCACTTCGCGAAGCTACGCAAAGTGCACTTCGCACTACGCGAGCTACGCATAGCACTTCGCGAACTGCGTAGTACCTTGTTTGCACTGTGCCAGATGTCGTTTTCAATGATTGCACAGTGCGGACAAGCAACCGGCACTGTGCAATCATTGAAAATGGCATCTTGCACAATGCGAGCTGTAGTTTTCTGCTGCTCGAGTAGATTTTTACTCGAGCGGCAGCTTTCTTAATGCGAACTGGTAGTTTCTCATCGCGAGCGGTCGCGAGCATACGCGACCGAACCTGACCTCCTCGCGTTGGGAATCTCGCCAGGAGGTTTATTTTCCATGCTCGCGATCGCCAACTTGATGTTGCTGATCGCGAACAAGGAATAAGTCTCGCCGGGATGTCATTTTGCTTGCTCGCGGTCACCAACTTGACGTTGAGGACCGCGAGCAAGCAAAAAATTACCGCAGCACTACGCAACACTACGCTACGCGTGTTCGCACTGTGCTACGTGCAATTCGCGTAGTGCGAAGTAGCGCGAACTTCGCAAACTACGCGAGCGTAGCATAGTGCTATGCCCAGGCTTAGTTAATGATAGCCTCCACCAAGGACTTCTTTGAAACCATACCATTCCCAGACAAAGCGTGCCCTAGATACTCAACCAAGTTACAGAAAAACTTGCATTTCTCTCCTTTAAGTGTCAGACCATGACACTCTAAGCATCTGCACACTTCCACGGCATGCTCCATGTGCTCCCTTTGATTTTTTGAGAATATCAGAATGTCATCCTGAAATCATTGTACAAATTTGCCCAAGTCCTTAAAACTATGAAACATTGCTCTCTGAAATATGGAAGCCGCAGAGGGTTGCCTAAATGGCATCCTAATGAATTGCCCTAAGCCTTGGGGAGTGAGGAACATGGTGAAATGTCTTGGCTCTTCATTTAACTCAATCTGATGGCATGCTGAATGAATCCAATGTAGAAAACACTTCGGCTCCTTCCAGCATACATGCCTCTTTTTTCATATCTGACAAAGGATTTCAATTCACCACCAAATTTGCATTTAGGACTCTTAAATCCTCACACAACCTCAGACTTTTGTCAGCCATGAGAGCAAGAACAATATCTGACACCCACTACAAAGACTCTACTTCTTCAAATATTGCATCTGTGACCAAACCCTCCATCATATCTTTTAACTCTTCTCTAACATTCTCTGGCACACCCGAAGTTTCTGTTTCACAGGAATGGCATGCTCCTTCACTTTGATTTTGTGACTAAAACCTTCAAATTTTCGCAACCTCTCAGCAAACACTCCGGGGAACTGTTTGATCACTCCATCTTTGTCCAGGCCATCAAAGACTATCAACACAGGATCTTTACTTCTCGGGTTGATAATGATTCCCAGCTTCCATTGATCTTTCCAATCCAACACATTGACATCCTAAGTAGACACATATAGCTTTATCTCAGCCACGCTGCCTTTGAATTCAATTTCCACTTCCTCATACCCCTCAAGGTCTATTCTGGAACCATCAAAGCTTTCTGCAATAACATCTAACTCCTTAGGTAGTCCAGATGCACTCTGCCGCCTAACTGTTGCATATAATAATCTTTCATAATAATGGTCTATGTTGAACCAGAATCAGCCATTAATTCCAGTTCTACATTCAATATGAGAACAA
Source organism: Triturus cristatus (assembly GCF_964204655.1). Taxonomy (NCBI): domain Eukaryota; kingdom Metazoa; phylum Chordata; class Amphibia; order Caudata; family Salamandridae; genus Triturus; species Triturus cristatus. The sequence continues at coordinate 1,536,860,242 of NC_140589.1, read as the reverse complement.
CACATTTGGGCAGCCTCATTGCTCCCTCCTTTTCTAAACAGCTTCCAAAATTCTTGATAGATAGTACTATGCCCATGTTGCCTTCACCTTCTCCAGTGTGGTTCCACTCATCACTCACATACGATACCTTCCGCTTGACATTGGTAGCATTACCCATTTTTTAAAATCCCTACACACCTGTGCAAAATGTTCCATGCACCCACTATTGCTACACTCCTTAACCACTGCGGGGCACTGCAGTGATTATGCAATGTGGTTAGTCCACCCTAACCTAAAACAATAAAAATTCTTGTCATTTTTCTTGTAGGTATGACTCCCCTCACGGGGACTACCAGCACTCACACGCACACATCCTCAGAACTTTTGCTGCCCTTGCTCAATGACTTCATCCATCTCTCGACTGGTCTAAGGCTTTGGCAGTACTGATAACAAATAGCAAATTTGGATCACTCATTACCCACAAATGTTCTTGAACCTTTTTGCTCTTAACATGTACAATGATCTGATCTCTAATCTTTTCATCAGTGATGGGTCTGAAGTTGCAGTTAGTAGCTAGAGCTCAAAATCCAGTGAGCAACTCGTCAAAATTTTCACCCTCCTTTTGCGCACAAGTGTAAAACTCGAACCTGTTGAGCGCAACACTAGTCATCGGCTTAAAATTAGTTTCCATTCACAGCACTGCCTCCTCATAAACGTTCTTGTCACCCTGGCCCTCCACTAGTGGTAATGTTCGGAAGAACACCTGTCCCACTGCACCTAAACAGTAGAAGAGGATGTTTTTCTTACTTTCTGCAGCCATCATATCCCCATCTATGGCTTTGAGATATGTTATAAACACTTCCTTCCATCTCACCCACGGAATGGGTGGTTCTCATTTACTTTGCAAAAACTTGGATGGAGGATCAAACTGCATAGTGTAAGCAAATGTAAGAAAATGAATAAAATTCCAACAGAGTTCTTAAAATGTTGCAGACCTTTGATAATATACTAGATACTCCGAAAAATGACAATCTTGCATATCGCAACAATATTGGAAAGATCCCAAAGACTCTGCTTTTTACAAACTGGACAACCAATAGTTAAATACTGCACAGTTCTGAATTAATGTCAAATGAAGCCCCCCCGCTGCTTACTGTACACCTTGAGAATGGTGCCGAACAATCTGTAGCTTTTCCAGCGTTAGAATTCAGTGTGGGTAATTATCACAATTACACAGGAGCGGAAGCTGGAATGAGGAGTCATACATTAATGCGATGCACGCAGCTGTGGTGACTATGGCAATGTTGGAGAGATGCTTACAGGGCTCACGTAACATCAGTGTGAGAGTGTATGCATTACCATAGCAACATCCAGCCATTTGAGGAGTTCTGGACACAGCCAAGTGCAAGCACTTGATTCCTCATTCTTCCTCGTGGCTGTTACCTGCTCCCTCGGAGGTTGGGGTCTCGGTAAATGTGCCAAAAATGCTAAAAAATGATGAACAACAGAATTGGAGGTAGGAAATCCAAACGGAAAAGGTGGTAAGAATCCTGCAGTAAAATCCTGACTAATGTAAACGTACATAAGTTGAAAATGTGGAACATTATCCTTGGGTCAAATGAAGATAGTATCACTCCTGTGCTGTTCGTGTAGCAGATACTTCCTCATAACTTCTTGCCATTTGTAAAGATCTAATGCTGGGTTTATTATAAAAACTTCTTTATTAGTAATAACACAGTACAACCAGGACATGCATCCTAGTACCCTAGTAACTGTCCCCAGACACATACTAGAATATCACTCTGGAGTCAGCAGAATGATAAGAGTACTTGAAGATAAACGATAATACCTACCAGGACTATGTATATGTAACAGCTTTCCGGTTTTAATGTTTGCTCCACCAGATGAATAAGGCAGCAGTTACTAAAGCTTTAGCAACAAGGAATACTGAAAAGGGGAACATGCCCTGGGCTGAGAAACTTGATGGCAGGTGATTGTTGAATCCTTTTTCGGACTCATATGACCCAAGTACCTCCTCTTCTATCCAATATATAAGAAGAGAATCAAGTCCACTGCTATTGAGACATGTTAGCCCGAAACTGGGGTTTTCGTCATCTCCTTCACCTAATGATGCACAGGCCCTTTTCCCACAATATGACAGACCTCCTTCTGTTGCTTTGCCTATACATAAGAAGAATAAGGACTTGTTTTTCAGGCAACAGAAGGAGGTAGAACAGTTCATCATTCCAAGATTTCTCCACACATTGTACTCCTTGAAGGGCTCAGAAGTTATTCCTCATAATGTCATGGTTGATGTCATTTTAGCTCTTTTGATTGACCATATTTCTGTCGACCAAGAGGACTGTTCTCCTGTAGGTGTGGTGGACATTGGTTAAAAGAAGTTATTTGCAGCAAATAATCTAGTCCTCTAGAATGGTATGTATGTTCATATACTTCCCAATCTGTAGCAAGAGAATTCGAGTATTTTGCTATGACCATTCAGGATGGTACAGATTGCTCTGATCTCTTGGTATGGATGGAACAGGAGTCAACATTCTTGGCTAGACTTTCTTCTGACAATTTAAGATTGGCATCTGTGGCTGTTCCTTTGAAAATTAGGGGTGACTAGTATGACACTCCCCAAAAGGACTCCAAATCCTATACATTACGCAGGAAGAAATTTCAGCTTAAGAAGTCGTCAAAAGTTCCAGACCCTGCAACCCACCCTGAAAATTCCAAGCAGAAGTCCTGACTATTGACAATTACCTTCCAGCACAAAAAGTTGGCTGGTGGAAGAAGTATAAACTCTCAGGCACTACAGCAGATACATTTTTTTTAACAATGGGCATTGAATATTAGCCAGAAAGGTTAACAAATAGACTTCTTTGATTGGCCTTCAGAGTCAAAGGAGTCATCCTAAAGTCCCGCTCCCATGAATCCTATAAAAAAAAACAGGCCTTTTGGGAGAGAATCCTAGCATTGTGGAACAAGGGAGCATTCGTCCTGGTTCCTCCTGGGGAAATAGGAGTTTCTGTATATTCTATACTACGGGCTGGTTCTGGATGTCAAGATGATAATTCTTGGGTGTTAGATCTGACAGACTTAGGGTAGTCTTTCCATAACTTTTTGCCTGCCTTCCTCCATTTTTCTGTACTTGTTTTTGCTAGCTTTAGGACTCTGCACACTTTACTACTGCTAACCAGTGCTAAATTGCATGTGCATCCTCTCCCTAATACATGGTAACATTGGTTCATACTCAATTGGCATATTAAAGTGTAAAGTGCACTACACATGCCCAGGGCCTGTAAATTAAATGCTACTAGTGGCCCTGCAGCACTGCTTGTATACCCACTTAGCAATTAAAACTTCTTGTCAAGCCTTAAACTCCCCTTTTAAAACACCTAAGTCACCCATAAAGTAGGCCCTAGCAAGCCCTAAGGGCAGGGTGCTGTGTAACTCAAAGATAGAACATGTACTTGTATGTTTTACATATCCTGGCAGTGACAAACAGCTAAAAAACAATATCGCTGATGTACACCTACTCCTCTCGTAGGATAACATTGGGAATTCCATAAAATACCTTTAAGCTGCAGTTCCTGGTTAGAAAGAAGTAGCTGCATCATGTTTCATCTCTTTGGAATGGTAATGATAAATCCTCTTTAATGGTAAAATCGGATTCAACCTTACTGTTTTAGAAATGCCACTTTTAGAAGTGGGCTTTTCTCTGCTCTTACTGCTTTGTGTGCCTTGAAGCCTGTCTCCAATACATGTCGGGGCTGGGTGACAGTTACACTTTGTGCATTCCATCCAGACAGCCAAAAACATCTGAAGCCTATGTGTGGCTGAGTACCCATCTACATACACCTGCATTCTGATGGCACTACCTAGGCAGGGAGGGAGGAAGGGGCTCACACTTATTCTTCACAAGGTAGTGGCCTGACCCCACACAAAGGGCTAATTACCCCCCACAGATAGCCTGGCAGACAGGACTGAGTTGAAAGGAATACTGGGTCACTTCTAAGCCATTCTTATCCTCCACTTCAAAGACATATTTGGGTATTAGTACTGGGTCACTGACCCCAGCAAATCAGACACCGTTGGACCTGCACCTTAACACCGGTCAGAAGAACTGCTGTGCTGCTCAAAGGACTCAGCTGGACTGCTGATCTAGAAGGCCTGCTGTTTGCTGCCCTGCTGCGTTTTGACTCTGCTGAAGGAGAGCTGGACTCTGCCTTCTTCCAAGTGATCTCCAAGAGCTTGTTGGCTTGCCTCCTGTTGCTAGAGATTTAGGGATATCAATGTCTCTACCCCTGTTCCTGTAACTGGCTAACTGGTAGTGGCCTATATACTTGCAACATGGATTTCAACGCATCTCCTGTTTGTGTGTAGCAGAACCGGTGCATCAACCTGATTGCGGGAATAAAAACAGCGCATCGCTTCCGAACCAGCCCTTTGCCTCCAGAGATCAAGGCATTGGACAGGGTATCATCGCGGCAGTAGCTTGGTGAGATCAATGCATCTTCTCGACTGGGTGGCCGAAACCAATACATCGATTGATGCCTCTCAACTTTGACACCCGTCTTTGGAACTGTTGCATCACCCTCACTGAGTGGAGAGGATAGACGCTTCTCGCTGCTTGCAACCAGGAAAGGCACTGTGTTCACCTTCCCTCCCTTTTCCCTGATTCTCACTGATACTCAAGTTCTTGATGAGATTGAAGGGGAGAAGGCTCTGGTGATTGTGATTGCTTTTGCTTGACCTCACTCTTGTTGGTATCCTATACATTCCTGAGATCAATGAAAACCTGTCAGGAGATTAAACTTCCAATTTCCCCCTAACCATTTGCCTTTCTTCCTCTTTATCTCAACACCCTAGCAATCCTCAGGCTAACTTCTTGAAAGGTGAAAGGGTAAGATTGAAAAGAAAGAGTCTTTCTAATCATTTAGTTTTGATGTTTCAAATTTCCAGAGAGGAAACTATGCTAAAATCATATGCCATCCACGTTCAGAAGGTGAAGTACTTCAAAGCGATTAAAATCTCAGCAGGTGGACGTAGTCCAGATTCTTTCTTCTTTTTAGGATGGGTTTATGTTTGGATGGAGATTTTCCACATTAAAGATACAGTGGGCAGTCACACGGTCATTCAGAGGTTCCTTTGAAAACTTGTCAGATGAACAGGGATTAGTCCAGGGCCTATTCAAAGGATTGATCATATTAGACCTCCTAAGATACCATTACTTCCGTGCTTGGATCTCCTTTTGGTTCTAGAGACTATTAAATAGCCACCATTTGAGCCACTAGAACAGGTGTAACTTTCATTCTGTTTGTGATAACTTCCACCAGAAGGCTGATGGAGTTATGCTCTTTGTCCTGTAAGCACCCATTTTTCACAGCGTTCGATGACAGTGTCATCCTATGTCCAGGATCCTCATTTACTCCTAAGAGAAATTCTTCCTTTCATAGGAGCATACAATAGCTGTCCCACTAATTTTTCCTTCACATGCGGATTCAGAAGAAGGGCAGTTCTCATCTATCAAGATAGGGTTTCAGATTTCAAATGTCTTCTTATTTGTTTATATATTTTGAACCACAAACAGGGAAACCAAACATTTAGTACAGACAAACCCATAGCATACGGATCAGGACTTTGATCACTTTAGCATTCAAGGAAGCTGGATTTTATTTTCTCCCCCACTAGAGTCCAGGGCATGTCAACTCGAGGGATGTGGGCTTGTTTAGCAGAGGCTCAAGTAGCTTCCATAGAAGAGATATGCAGGGCAGGGACTTGGGCATCTGCCTCTACCTTTGTAATGTTTCAGTCACCTACCAGTAACTGCATTATTCTTAGTCATTCCATCTCTTTAATTCATTACTTCTCTCCTGCTCTGTTATCTCCAGGCCAACTGATTTGGTATGTGGCTTGGTAGAAAATAGGATGACGTGTGGGGGGAGGTTATCAGTAAAATATGTGTGCTGATTGGTGGTGCCTGTAAAGGCAGTGATTCGTTGTGGTAATGAATTAAAAACAGTGGAATAATTCAGAGTAAATCAATTACTTGTAAATAATTGAAGCATTATTTGGGGCTAGAAGACAGCTATTATATGTGGGAATGTAGATTGTAAACTCTCAGGTGCCGATTACAATGTCGGTCAGAAAGCCTCGGACCCCTGGTCGGAAGCTTTCCAACCGCAGGCGGAGGCTTTCCAACCAACGCTGTCGGTTCATGGTCCGACCACCGAATTACGACGATGTTGGAGGTCAGAGTGTACACCGGCCGGTCATTCTGATGTGGTTCCAATGGGCTCACGGAGTCTGCCGGCCAGTTGGAAACACACTGTAATCCCCTATGGATTTTGTTTCCGCTGTCAGAATCATGATGTCAGTTTCAGACAGCTTTTCAATGTCGGCCTTTCCGACATGGAAAGGCTGTCGGATAGTGACTTTGGTGGCCCCTAGCAGGGCTCCCTTGCAACAGTGGCCTCCGATTGTGGGCTGACGGGGTACCTAGGGTTCCCCCCGGAAATCCCTGCACCGTGTGGCAGGCACCGTGCGGTACCTGCCACATGGTGCATGGATTAACAAAGACTCCCTTTTCTCTATGGGGAGGCTTGTGTTACGGTCAGTTTACGGCCGTAACACATGCTCCCATGGGGAAATGTGGGAATTCCACTGCACCATGTGTGGTTGTATCGTAATTAGGCGGTATGGACCGCTGACAAGAGGTTGGGCGGTCCCATTTTCGCCACTGTGTTGGTCGGAGGAAACTCCAAACGACATCGTAATGATCCCCTCAGTATTAGATCTCTCAAACACCCAGTTCCATGCGTGAGCAGCTCATCCAGTCCATGCTTCCATCAATGCATGCTGGTATTTGCAGACATGCATAACCAGAAGTGCAATAGTGCCATATATCAAACAAAGCTTCCTGGGATGGATGACCTATTCAGGTATTGAACTGGGAACTCGAGAACTCTGCGGTACCAGTATAACTCGATGAATGTGCATGAACCCCATTTTCGATCCCATCTGGACCCTGGACTGAAGCACTATTGTTGCTAAAAGTTGGAGACGCCGGGCAGCACAATGCGTTGCAGCCTTTTCATAAAACAACTTGTCCGAACATTGCCAGGGATACCCAATATTTCTGTGCAGCCAAATTCTTTATGAGGCAGCAGCCCAGTGTTGAGAAAATTATGCGAACAGAATCTCCATGTCCAGTTTAATCGAGCATCATATACGTGTGCTCCTCCCCCACCTCTGCAGCACAGTAGGAGAGCCTCGCTAAAAGATTATGCAGGAGACGACTTACAATGAACCTGGCCGAGTTTGTGCTGCATTACAGCAGTGTAAGGAGGGCAACACAAATCAGGCTTGCCAGATGCTATCCATCACTTTTACTGTCTGCAATCAGGACAGCATCCTCGCTAAAGACTGTATGCCCTGCTCCAATCCAAGGAGACAGTCCGCTCTGCATGTATTGATTAATGGCTCATTGCACTCCCTTCACGTGAGGCTAATTGTCAGAAAACGAATTCATGTCTCCTGCAGCAGCAATCAATGGAAAGGTAATTGCATTCAGACCCCTTAATCCTTTAATTACAGTTCCATTTTTATTACAGTTTGCATGAATAGAATTAGTAACAAATGGAGCCCGCATGCTTCTTGTTGTTCTAGTTGCAACTTCTTATTCAAGGAACAGAGCCAAGCACGCAGGCGTTTAAAAGCCTGCACCTGTTACAGGAAGATTTCAAGCCTCTTCGCACAAGCCACTCTGCAGTAAACAACTGCGTCAGTGTTAGCCTGGACCCCTATTTCAATACATGTAAATGCATTCTAGAACGTTTTTTGTGATTATTGCTACAGGACTCTGCCTTCGAAATAGCCGGGGTCTCGTACGTAACTAGCATTTGAAAAGCCACCATGTCTCGCCTTTAACAGGCACGTGCTGTCGTATTGGCTTTTTGCCAATGATTTTTTTCAACGGCAAAGTGCTAACAGGTCTCCGGCTCTCATATGTTTGCTCCCTAGGCCAGTCCTGTTTATATCATTGTGTTTTAATTTAGCTTCGGTTGCGTTTAAGGAGTTGCTGTATACTGCAACGTTCACCAGTTTGTCTGCATCTTTGCACCGGTGGGATTCTGTGGACAAACTGTCATCTGTTGCGTCTGCCTCTGGAATTATTCGACTATCCGGCAGCATTTTCTGCATACTTAGGCATTTGCCATATTTGATACATAATCGTCAGGTTTCTATAGGAAACTGATTTAAGGACAAAAGTCAAGGGGCAAGGACGTAGTGTAACAGCCGGAGCCTCCCCCCTTGGAGCCGGGGAACCAGGCCCGAGCCTCAGCATCCTGCGATTCGGGGCAATTCATTTATTTCCCCGTGCGTACAAAAAATGAATACGTCAGTGGTAATTTGTAAAATAAAAAGTGCCAGGCTCTCCTCAGGATGCAGTGCTAACAGGAGAAATGTGCTAGTGCAAACTGCCTCCAGTCTAGAACCCCGGCACTTATTAACCTGGAGAGGACTTGGGCTAATGGGTAGAGCTGCCGATTTCGGAGTTGGGGAACCCGCTTCGAGTCTCGGCGTGGCTCAACATTCTGTGTCTCTGGGGAAATAGACAGTGCCTTCTAAATAAGGGTGTTCTTAAATGGTACCATACGCACCGTTGCTGCGGTTTAGGTGTTGGTGCTCAGCACCAGAAAGCACTGTCTCAAATTAAGCACTGGATTATGTCCTTGTGTAATATAGCTAGTGCTCATGTAAGGTGCTCCAATGCTTTCGGGTCGAGTTTGCGGTATAAAAATTAATTTAAAAACACACACACAACTCAGACGTTACACTATTGGCAACATTGAGAGGTCTACCTTGCATATCAGCGATGGCCTAGTAATATTGTCACCACAATCTATTTATGCAATACAATACAAGCGTTTTCTGTATAACACGCAAGAAAATATTAGCTTTCAGATAGCACTGTCATAGAGCACTGAACTGGAATTTCAGAATGTTTCTAAGCACTTCTACGTTTGGCACATCATGGAATTATGGTATGGATAGATATTGGCGCAGATTTATTAACATTTGATGCAGCGCAACGCAGCAAGACAACTTGCACTACATCAACTGGAGAGAGCTGGAATGGGCCGTATCTACTAAGATATGTGCATTCCTACTCTCTATCCACCCTGGCACACTGAGTGCAACCTAACACCAATGCAAGCACCATTGCATAGTGGTGCAAGGGTTCCTGCATTGCTGTCAGCATTTTTTTTTAACAGGAAGGGATGCCTTCCTGCACAAAATCAATCCTCGGAGGCATTCTCCTGTTTCTATTTGTGATGTAAAAATGCACCACACTTAGAAGGAGGAGAAAACCTAGAGAAATAAACATATTTGTCCTTGTTACGCCTCCCTTGGGAAGGTGTAGCATTTTGAAGCATTCCCAAGTATACTAGTGTTAGTAAATCTAGGAATGCGCCAAAATCCATGGGTGGATGCGTGGGAAAACCAATCTCCACCCATGCAACGCCTATCCCAGGCAGAGGAACACAAGGAAGCTTCTGCTGCCTTGCATTATTCCAGATTTACCATGCCACGCAGAGCCATGCAAGGCGGCTCTGCGTGGTAGTAAATCACACTTAAGGCTTGTGACGCCTTGCGCCCCCTTGCATGATGCAACAGGAACACAATCCCCTAGTAAATCGGGGTTATAGTGCTTTGTCCAGGGTCGTATAACTTTATAAAGCAGGATATTAGATATATTCCTCCAATAGAACACATTTCCATTTACAGTTCAAGCTTGTCTAGCACTTACCATCGGGGTATTTCATTGAAGCTTGCACAGACTGAGAGCTATACGTGCTAATAACTAAAAACAAGCATGCTCCTGTTTTGCATCTGCAAACTGATAAGATATCTTAGTGGGCTCTGTGTCCACCGCAGACCATGTCTAGTTAACATGTTTGAATTATGAAAGGCTGATTGCACATTTCATCTTTAGAGGCTGATAAAAGGGAGCACCTTTTCCTAAGCCCAAAAAGAAGTGGGTTTTGATGAAAATGGTTGGCTGAAGGAGGCTCTAGGAAATCAGAAGAGTTTCCTATGTAAAAATTGAAACCGGAAAGTGTGCAGCAATATTAGCTCCAACTAAACAGTTATAATGGATCTCTGGGGACTCTGCAATTATCATATCTCTAAAATGTACCAGTAGAAAAGGTCCAGTTCCTCACTGTCTGTATTATGGATACAGGCTACTTGGAGTTAAAAAAAAATGCAACTCATAAAAAAAAACAATATCATATACTTTTATGCATTTTCAAAAAGAGCACAGGGGAAACTGATGGGGAAGCACATTCGGTTAATGGATCTGCTGCACTTATATGTGGACACAGTGTAGCAAAAAAGATACTATCCTTTTAATCCACTAAGATTTTTTGTTTTTGATCACTCCGTGTTTTGGACCTTTACAGTGAGTGAATCTCACTACCAGAATCTCACTCACTGTAATTGCATGGTATTTGTACTGAACATGCTTACCAACAGTATCTGACTTTTAAAATTATGCAGCTCTGGCACAGCTTGGGTAAGGGGCACTAGGCTGGTTAAACATGAACATGTGTGCATGTGAGACTGCCATAATACGCAGTCCAGTAATTGCAAACAGGTAGCCTGGTACAGGAGGAATTTTGCCAGGGTAGGGGCTGACCTGGGAATGGCCTTATAATATTTGTGGGCATTCATCGATAGGTTAGTAGGGTTCACTGCAAAATCTGTAGTGCTTCACTGTTTTATACCCATAGGAGAAATCTGTCTTAAAGTGCAGTTTCACTCAACTTTGGCCTACATAGAAAAGCTAGTTGTCAAACTGGGGTGAAACATGTATGCTGAGTTTGAATATGCAGGTCCCAATAACCTGTGTGTGCATCGTATAGGCCATCAAGAATTGTCATATTTGTCTGGCTCAGCTCATATTCAGAGTCCAGGCCTTTGCCTGTACAAGTTAATTACTTTCAAGAAGGGGGAACAAAGGCCTCCCCACACAAAGGGAGCAATTATCAGTGATTAACTCAGTTCCTGCGAAGGAAGGGATGGGGAGGAAAATCTTCATCTGAGAATTATCTGTCACACTGCACCTGGGATGGGGTGAACAAAGGAAGAAAATCAGACATTTTGAGCTGTTGGGAAGCTAGCTGACAGTGATGTCAGCTAGGATGGATCTGAGGACCTCAAAGAAGTTCTTCACAGAGAAAACTTCACAGCGCCATTTTGGATTGTCCCAGAATGCTATGCAGAAGGATTGAGACAGTGGTGGAGAGATGATGTGGCATCCTAGAATTTGCCAGAGGTGCCTGATATCAATAACTTTCCATTCACAAAAATAAACCCCTGCAGAAGGGAGAGACAGAGAGCAAGACCCTGGAAGACAGCAACAGCTGAATCATGGATAACTGGAAGGAGAAGCCACCTAATATCCTGCTAAGGACTTGTCTTCTGCTGACCCTCAGGACGAGATGAGTCTCTCCAGGGCCAGTGGTGCTGGCCCCATTACACCCACAGAGGACCAGGTTGGGGCAAGAGCTGATCTTCACTGTCACTTCAATTGCCCTGCAATATTATCAGGAAGCTCTGGGGCTTGAGGCTGTGGAAAGAAAGGTGCTCTGCTGGCTAGGGTTAGAGGGCTGTGCAAAATGTCCCCAACAGCAGGAGAGGAGCATCAGGAACCAGGAAAGGAGTAGACTGGTGCTGGGATCCAGTAAACCCAGTCACTGCAAAGTGTGCCCTTTAGAGGCCAGCAGTCCTGCTGAAACTGCTCCAGATGACTAGAACCCACCACCAAGAACAAGATGAGCCCAATATCAAGAAAATCGCCTGAAAGGGGCCCAGGTATGCATCTTTAAAGCTTCGACCATCTAAACATGCACTCAACAAAAATGCAGATGTGGGGCTCTGCCACAGATCCATAGATTTCACCCAGGGCAGTCTAAGTTCCAGAGGTCGATGCAAAACAATAGACTTGTATTGTATGGGGCTGGTAACGGTTCCTTCTAGAAAAGGTAGGACTGCATATTAGGACAACAGGACTTCAGAATGCAGGGACCTAGTCCATCTACATTATAAGAGACTGTTGGCCCAATTTCTTGCTAGCTCACAGTGCCTCACCTGAACCCCTAACCTTCCTGGGGTAACAGGTGATTTTGGCAACCTCCGATAAGATATTTTGATCCCCAAAGGAATCATCAAAACAGATTTTACCCCTTTTGTTGTCTGCTTATGCATACCCTTGGTAAACATAAGAAAGATACGGAGGAATTTTTTAATGCATATATTGAAACAATTGTAATCTTCCATAGAGAGAATGAGCTGCAATTATTAGACAGATAAAACAAAGCAACGTAACCAGCATTATGAACATGGTGAAAAGAATACACAGTCCGACCATGACAGTCTGACTTCTATATCCCTACCTATCACTACGGCTACTTTGAGAGCATAGTGCGTATACCCTCTGCCCGATCTCGTAGGTTAGCCTGAGTCCCTTATAGTTTAATGTAGTGATCTCTTGCCAAATCCAGTGGGCTTGTGTTATATTTTAATGTGGTGACCCCCCCTTTATAAAGTTGATATGTTTGCTTTATATATTGATGTGTATGACCCCTTGACAAAGCCAATAAGCCTTCTTCATTTCAAGTGACACCACCTTATATTATGATATTCTATCTGCTACATGTGGATGGGTGTTACGGTCATGGTGAGTCATGAACAATGAAAGGTTAAATGTGATTTTAGGATGTCACTAAAGGTATTTCCACCTACCTTATGTATATATTTGTGAATTAATGTGAAGTTTTTAGTAGTGTGTGTAATGAATGTACTGTTCGTTTTAATAGAAAAAGCACTGATTGGACAATGATTTCTTGAGTGTTGTTGTTGCATGCCAGCGGGTAGAAATTACTAGTCTACACCATCTCCCATAATTACTAGGTCTTGGACTGCTTTGTATCACTACCCTGAGAGAGTCAAGTGCTACAACGGGATGCTTGGTACCCAGTAAGGAGACAGTTGTTGACCTATAACTTCTGTAGGCTTCACATCTTGCACAACTAATGACCCAATTTCTTACAAAGAGAAAAGTGAAAAAGTATGAATCGCATCCACAAACATTAATGCTTCTTTGATACATTGTTATCTTTTTCCAAGCCTGTAGTTTACTGAAAGGCAATTCATTTGTATTCCTTATTGGGTTTTAAACAAAAACTCAGATCCAGTTCTTGAGTTTATTAATGTCTTTTAAAAAGATAATCTTGCTCTGTCAGTACTGGGAGCCATAACAATGTCTTCTCATTATAATTTATAATTCTTAATGTAATATTTGTAAAGCATCATTCCAGGCGCTGCAAAGTAACAAGGCTGTCATAGCAAGTGTAGCATTAAAACAATTATTATCGCTACGTGTAGTTTACATAGACACTGTCTCTAAACAGGCAAGGCACATTTTAACAACAAAAATAACTTGCAGGTTACACAAACAAGCGCAGGCTCACTCACACTTTCACTATCAGCTGATGGTATGCCTGACTCTTTCAGCTGCTCCACATTTAATTACTGCACACCTTCTTTCATTCCATGATGCAGTTCTATTCTATTGTGTTAGGCAGCAGAAGAAGTGACTTCTATGTATCAGCCCTCAAAATGACGTAAGCTTGCAATGATCATGCGAACACGAGTCCCTGCAATAATATCCCATGTAGTAATGGTGCTTTGTTCAGTGTGTATACCCTACAAGCTGTTGAAACTGATGGTAACAATATCTTGCAGGTATCAATCAGGTTAGAATGCACATTTGCACCAATATAGACAGTGCACCCACAAATGACACCAGGAATTGGCTATTTTCATCAGTTATGAGGAGTTGCCTGTTAAGAGAGAAAGCTGATGGACTTTTGTGAAATAGAGAAAGATGGATAAGGTTTAGACAGAGGTAGAGAATTGTCAGAGGAAGAGATGATGAGGTAGACAAATATATAAAGAAATCAAGAGAGATAGTTGAGGTGAGTTGGTGAGTTAAAATTGAGGAGGTCCAGAGAGAAATATATGTTTGCGTGTGTGTGAAAGAGAGAGAGAAATTGAAATTGAAATTCTTTATTGCGCGATTAATGAAAATCTTTGCAATTTGAGCTAAGAATACAGAAGAAATCACCTTTGCAAAGTGCATAAAAACAACTCATTTCATTACAATGAAGTTAGTTTAAAAACCATTTAAAAGTTACAATGTGTTTTTACTTTTATGTTAGTACTAGTTACTGCAAATGTAAATTGTAAAATCTCTTTAAGCGAACCTAGATTAAAAATTGAAAGCCAGGAGTTTCCATTTAACGGACGTCAGTTTGTACTTTTTCTGCTTACAATACCCTAAAAGTTCACAACAAGTCTGACAAGAAGACTGCTTAACAGATAAAGATTACGATTGCGGGGCTTACATTTTTAATTTTGGCGTTTTTAGTCAATTCATGTACTGGCAGGAGGTTTTAGAGCGATGTTTGCTATTTTCATGAAACGTACCAGTCTGCAAGCTAATTGAATATCTCCTCCTGCAAAGCATGCTATTAATGCTTGTCGGCGAGTTCGCAGGCGTCTTTGATTCAAGAGGTATTTTAATAATAGCCTTCGCTCTTTCTCTAGACCTTCTTTTGCTGGTATAATTCCCATCCTCAACTGCAAGAAGGATTCCTTCACAGCCCGTGAAAACCCTGATCCCCGGTATGCTTGTGGTAGAAACCTGGTATAGCTCTGGATGACAAACCACCCATGGGCCCTCCTGGTAAGTGTGGATTTTTCTTCTTCCGGGGATAGTGTCTTCACTGTTTTGTTTACGAGCTGCTTGAAACATTTGTGAGACCCATTCGCTACCCAGAGTTCTTGTAGTGCAAGAGAGTTTATTGCTGCCTGGAGATAGACCATTGCAGGGCAGTCTTTATTCCTTTTCAGCTCTTTCCATAGATGTGAGTTCAAAGTGCCTGTCTCAGCTCCCTTTATCTTGTGCCAACATTTTGTGTAGGCACCCTTGCGTGCTATTTGTTGTTTGTGGAGGCCGAACTCAAGTCTTAGTTGTGCTGGCGAAGTGTACTGTAGGAGGTTGAATAGTATTCGCATTCCTTTGGACACCACCTTATCTAAGGTTTTCTCGTCTCTCCCTCTCATGCATTCACTGCCGTAAGTTATCGATGGTAATAATCTTGCTTGTAATACTTCTAGCAAAGGGATTAAATTTGGGCCCGTTATTTTGTGCTTGATACTCTTTAATGCGATGGCCAGAGATATCCCTCTATTTCTGATCACCGTTTTTTGTTGCACAAACGTTCCATTCCTGTCGAAGATTATACCCAGGTATTTATATTCTTTAACAACCTCCATCTTCTTGTCCCGTAGAGACCACTGAAGTTGTTATTTGCATTTTTGATTTTTTGCTTGTCGTGTTTATAAGGTGTTGAAGGCCTACTGAGGTTCGGCTAAGTCGTCCACGTACAGAAGTTTAGACGGTGTAAGGCCCCCTAGATTTGGGGCGTGGTTGTTGCAATTATCAAGCTCTGCTGAAAGGGCTGACATGAAGAGGTTGAACAGGGTCAGGACAAGGACGCAACCCTGCTTCAGCCCCTTTGTAGTTGGTATTTCCCTTGATAGACATTTGCCTGTCCCCAGCTTTATTTGAATCCATGTCTCTGAGTGGAGTAAAATTAATAGATTCAAAAGTTTTGGGTCTATATCCCAGCCCGATAGTTTAGCCCAGAGTTTCCCTCTGTCTATACTATCAAATGCGGATGAATAATCAATACAACAGACAAATAGTGTTTTTTTAGTTTTATGGTGGCATCTATTAGAAGAGAGAGAGCAAGAATGTTTGTTGTTGTCCCTGTGCATTTTTGAAAGCCTGTCTGGTTAATGGGGATTAGACTTTTCATTGATGCCCATTTGGTAAGTTCTTCCAATAAAAGTCCCGCAAAGTATTTGGCGTCTATATCTATTAGAGTGATGAGCCTGTAGTTCTTTGCTTGGCTCCTGTTGCCTTTTTTATAAATCGGGGCAATGATTGATCCCTTCCAAGAGTTGGGGATTCATTCTGCCACCCAGATATACTTGAAGAGGGGGTGCATTTGCTCTGCCCAATAGTTTGGGTCCTGCTTATAAAGAATTGGGGGAATTCTGTTTGGCCCAGGGTCCCCCTCTTTGCTGCCATTCGCGATTCTTGTCTTAATCTGTTTTATTGTGCCTGGGAAGTTGGTCTCCTCGACTGAAAGCTTTGGGTCCTCCGGGCGTAGCTGCCGGATCACAGTGTCTTGTTTTGTTCCGTCAGCTTCTTTATTGAAGTGGTACACTAAGTGTTTTACCCAGGCCTCCTCAGTTATGTGGGAATTGATTCCAGGGGCCTTAGGATTCTCTATGTTATTTACTGTGAGCCAGAATCTTGTGCTGTTGTTAGTTTTTGCATCGTAAAGCAATTTAGCCCATGTTTTTTCTGTGTTTTTCCTGTTTTATTCACCACAATATCTTGTTGTTGCTGCTTTTTAGCTTCCTCAGCTTCATCTGTAAGCTGCTGTCGGGACCCTTTTTGCGGAGTCTGTGGAGTGTTCTGTTAATGTCGCTTTCTATTTGCCTTAATTTGCTGGTTTGGGTTGTCAGTGAGTGAAAGAGAGAGAGAGAGAGAGAGCGAGAAGAGATGATGGTAAAGTAATTGGGGTAGAGTAGAGAAACAGAGGTAGCCAGAAATGATTAACATATTTAGAGAGGAAAAGGAAAGGTAAAAGTGGTAGAAAGATAGAAACAGGAGACAAAGAGATTAGGTAGTGAACTAATGATGTGGTACATGGAGTGGCTCCTTAGTGAGAAAGCAGTGGGTCACAAGTGGTGAGGTAGTGAGGATGATATGAGGTAGAGAAAGAAATAAGATAGGTAGATTGGGAAGTGTTGGGGTAGAGAAAGATCAGAGAGAGTTATGGTGATAGAAACCTGGAGAGAGAGATAAAGAGATGCAGTGAAGTTAGAGATGAGACTGTTTCAGAAGAGAAATAGTTGGAGGAACGATAAAGGGTTGTCAGATGGAAAAAGATCAGTGAGCGACAGAGCTAGCCGTGAGCTAGGGAGAGCTGAGATAGAGAGAGGGGATCAAAAGTGATAGATATAGACATAGGCACAGAGAATAAAAGAGGGAGGGGCAAGTTAATGGAAGAGATATAGAAGGACATGAAGTTGTGTGAGGTATATTTGGTATATTTAGTGAGAACTGAGGTAGACAAAAGTTACATAGAGAGAGCTGAGACAGGGAGGGAGCGAGAGACAGAGAGAGAGAAAGAAAGAGAAGATGATACATACGGAAGAAGAGATAGAGAAAAGGTTAAGAAAGGTTACAGTAGAAGAGGTGAAATAAAGTAGGATGAGAGAAATGACACAGAAAGATTGTTCTTGAATTTGATTACCACCAACCACCTGAGAGTGTGGCGGTTAAGACAAGGTATGAGCACTAAGGAGCAACTTTGGTATTTTTTTAGCACCAGACAATGCAGCAACCAAAGTTGCTGTGCTGTACAATGCAAGAAGGAGCACTCAGTTCAAAGCCATATGTATTAAAAAATTACATGCTGCTACTCACTGTCCCTAAAGTTGTACTGGAAGCATACACTTCCAGTACAAAATTCCATGCCTCACAATTCTTAAATATTACACACACGGAACAATGCTGTTACATGGTTATGTATAAATGATAATAATTGTATTTAATATACATTGGGCCTCATGGTGAGATTGACGCTGCCATTGGGACCATCTACTGCTGCTGCAAGGGGACTTCCAGCCCTGGAGACTCTCGCACCAGGAGACACTGACCTGCAGGGGGAGGAGCGCTTGCCATGAGGTGCTTTATAGCACCGTCCTCTTTCCCGTCACTCAGGATGCTGCCATTTGGGCAAACCACCCGTGCTGCAAGGGGACTTTAAGCCCCAGGGACTATTGCACCAGGAGGCATTGACCTGCAGAGGGAAGAATGCTTGGAAACCAGGCGATTTAGTGCGGAGCTCTCTCCCGCGACACAAGACACTTCCATTGGGGCCAACTCCTACTGCTAGTGCAAGGGGACTTCATGCTCCATAGACTTTCCTGCCAGGAGATGCTAACCAGCAGGGTGAGGAGCACTTGCCACCAGGGGCTTTACAGCACCGTGCTCTCTCCTGCCACTTGGGACATCACTGAGCAAGGCTCGGGCCAAGGGCGCGCCCATCCTGCACCTATCAATGACAGGAGGAGGCAGGGCAGAGCCACCCCCTTGACTTTGCATTTATCTGTGTGGGTTGAACCCCTTGAGTAAGTGGTAAGTCCCTGCCCACTCTTCCTTACTGCGTTTTAAACTGCACTCAGATCCTACCTGTGTTTGTGATTGAGTGCATACAGTCTAGACACTGTACTTTTAGCTCCAATGTCACCACCAGGGTGGTCAAATATCAGGAACTGTTGGACTCACTCACCATAGTAACTGCCAGGACCGAGGCATGGTTACTTGATCTCATACATGGACACATTCATTTTTCTTATTACTCGCAACTAAACCTGGGCGGAGTTTGCAGAGTTAACGGACCAAAAAACTCGGAGTTCCACAAGCGGCGGAGTGTACTTGGTCATGCCTGTTTGCAATGATTTTCAGCGGCGGGTGTTTGTCCTGTCCAGGGAAATCAAAGCAATTTGTGCTGCTTCTTTTCCGCAGCTCGAATAGATTTTCTAGTCGAGCAGCAATTTTCTCAACGCAACCACCCGCATTGAGAAATCCGACCGCCCGTGTTGAGAAATCTCGCCGGAGGTGGATGTTTCTCACTCGATGTAGTGCTAGAGGCACTCCTATGGTTTGACACCTCGTGATGACCCTTGACTACTATCATTTAAATTGACATTTGGCTTTGCACTTTACCCTAGACTGAATGTACGTCCTACATATACCTTTTACCCTGAAGATTCTTATGTGTAATCTTACAGTCTTTAAGTGGGAGCTGTCAAAGAGTAAAACAGCCTTGCCAGGAACAGAACGTGTGGGATGTGCATTTGAAAGCATGAGAGAGAGAGGTGTGGAATGTACTTTTTGGTCTCGAAGTGCAATGTTATAAGCAGTGGTGCTCAAATGTGCATCACGTTGTACATTGGCAGATGAAGTGTGTGATGCTATAGGCAGTGGTGCACACATGTGTCTTTCTCTCTTCCTGCGTGTGTCCGATGGCGCCGGGAAACCTCCGGGTAGCTGTGCACCTTAGAAAAAAAAATGTGAATTGTGTTGTACATTGGAAAGTATTCTGAAGTTCTTACTATTGGCTTTGACATGTCCTCATGTCATCTTGAATCCTGACTTTGTCTTGCTAGAGCTTTTTGCAAGCCCAGGCAGGCCCCAAAATAGCTCAAGTTGTTTGGGTTAATCATGTAAGGGTTGCTTTGTTTTTAGAGAGGAGATTGTTGAATGTACCGCCGAAGACTTTTGTGAGCTTCGTTAAGATACAGGCTGGAACATGTGAGAATGCAGTGGGAACGTGGAAACTCCTTTTGCCCTGGAATGCTCGTATCAAAGTTGGCCAATTCCAGTAAGTTTCCTTGGTGCAGAGGGAAGGTCTCTCGAAACCTTCTAGAGTGTTTTGAGACTATCAAGCTGAGGTTTCTGAGTCCCCCTGTCTGGTGTGGGTCAGGATGAAGATTGCACCAGGTGAAGTGTTTGATCAGTCACATGGCCATTTATTGTAAATAAACCAGACATTATGACTGAGATTTATGATGCATTTTCCAGTGCCTATCCCCTTTAATTGGCAATTTGCCTTCCGACATCCCTACTATAGATAGTCAACGCCCTCTTGTTGAGAGCATACAACCATATCTGACTAAGATCTATTCAAAATGTTTGAAAACAGGTATGTGTAGGTGCCTGTCGTGTAATCTCTGGTACACTAAGGTCTGTAGAGCAGCTAAGAAGCGATAATTAGTGGCTCTGAAGACTGACAATATGGAGTTATTGAGAGATGTTAGAGCAGAATATAAGAAAGTGCTAATCATTGCTGAAAAGAGATGGGGTGAGGCTAACTAGGAGGATTTGATAGCCCCATCTAGAAATAAAGATCATGTTGCATTTCAGAAAATAATAGCACTTGGTAGCAAAGATGGTTATACAAGTACAGATCATTATAAGGAACCTGGTACATGGAGTAGGCATTTTATTCATTTACATTCAGAAGTATCTGGGTTCTCACACACATTTACTGGGCTAACTCACATGGAAGTAAATGAGGACATAGCATAGGTCTCCTATTTTAGCTTAGACAAGGTCAAAGAAGCAATGGGTGTGATTAAGACAGGGAAAGCACCAAGTCCAGGAAAAATACCGGGGGACCTCCTGAGACATGATATGGAAGTGGGGGCCCCATATGTAAACTTTCAATACAATACAGTGGCCTTGGGAGCCCCAGTACAATATACAAGGAGAGGAACTGCAATCATCCCTATTTTTAAAAGAGCAACAAGCAAGACCCTGCAAACTACAGGCTGATCAGTTTAATTAATACCTTGCAATAAGTATATGCAAAACAAGTTTTAACGAAACTCAGCACATGCATAGGTGAAAATAACACCCTCTCACTATACCAAGCAGGCTTTAGATCTAGAGTTAGAACAAATTATCAGATGTTTAGTGTTTTATGTATAGCATGGAAATATACTTAGTTGATGCGAGGACACTGTCCATAGCTTTCGTTGACTTGAAAGCAGCTTTTGATGTGGTCTTAAGGGGTTCCGTATGGGACATATTGAGACCCCAAGGTGTTCGTGTTCACAATAATCTTTTGGAACAGAAAGTTAGGCTCCAACAAGATAATTATGCCAAGGTTCGCTGGGGACACAGAGGCAAACTCACAGATGCTATACCCATTATTAAGAGTGTGAGGCAGGAATGCGTGTTAGCGCTTACTCTTTTTTCTCTATACGTCAGTGACATTGTGCAATCTTTACAGAAGTGCAATCATGATTACCCGAAATTAGATGGGGTCCCAATATCTGCATTACTGTTTGCCGATGATACTCTTTTATTACCTCAGACACCACAGGGGTTGCAAAGGCTAATAGACAGCTTTAACAATTACTGTTGCCTTAACGGTCTACAAATCAACTCTAATAAGACAAAATATATGGCAATCAGACTGCATAAGATCTTTAGAAATATATCGCTGTCCACCAACAACAGCTGGAACATGTACCTAATTTTAATTATCTGGGCATTACAATAGATGCAAAAGTGCCATGAAAAACTCCATTAAACAAATCATAAACAGTTGTGCTCAAGAATTCCATGGAAAATTGTAAAAAAGCCCCAAACCACCAAATCAAAGGCAGTGTCACCAGTCTTGGAGGTATATAAATAAAGGGCCGACACAGTAGCCCTCAGCCCTTTATAGGGCGGAACTGTGGGGTGGGAATAATACACTCACAGTAGGCAAAAGTAAATTTGCAAGGGTGTTACTATCCCTCCCTAAGTGAGCACCAATGATGCAAGTGCATTATGACATTGGTATCAGGGGAGTAGAACTTTTAGCCTCTTTAAAACCCCTATTATTTCGGGTAAGTCTTTGGGTTACATATGAACTCACTTGTTATAAGGAGGGATTGAGGGAACTTTTGGAGCTTGATGCCCATGTCACTTTTCATGGTTTCGCCAGGTACATACTTGGTTTAACAAGTTAGGTTTGAGCTGCTTCTGGATGACCCCACTTCATCAACAGCCCTTTCCAAGAAGGTCTTGAAGCAATCCTACTGGGAATACATTGTCTATTATAATCCCAGTTTAGGAAGGCTCTCAGCACAATTTGTAAGCTTTAAACCGCTTCCAAACTTGGAACTCTATTTGGACATTGTGCAATTGCAACTAGAAAAGACACTTTTTATGAAGTTTCGTTTTGATATTCTTCAGAGAAGTGGATTAAACCGTTTGTTGTAACATGAGGACCAGAACATTCTTAGAGCCTTTGAGAATCCTAAAATCTGACACATCGCAGCTCACAGTTTTAGATTTCTTTTCGATGTGAGTTTAGTACGGAAGAATGGCCTGAAATTTTCCTGCGTTGATTGAATATGACTTTTATGCTTTTAACATGTTTTATCCTAAGTAGCACTTAGTTTTAGCATGGTTTTGACCTGCAAGTATTTTGTAGTGATACATGAACTCACACCGTACTGTACTGTGTTAAATGATGTATGTGCTTTGACATTTTACAGTGTCACAAATGTGACGGTGACACCACCAACCTTATCACAAGTGCCTTAGTATTTGAATTCCAATTTTGTGTATGGCCTATATATCACATTGTGATGGAGTAGGGATTCTAGCATTTTGGCAAGCAATGCTTTGTGTTCTATGTAGAGGGTTCTCCGTTCCAAACTTCAGCAACTACCAAGTCCACAAAACAAATCTTTAAGAATGTCATCCTCAGTCAAGTGCACTGTGAAATGTTGAAAGTTATGGTCCCCATTTGCGTGCCAGTTGGATAGGTAACAATCACAGCCAAAGCCTCCCTTGGCTCAGCTAGTGTAATGTGCTAAATCAGTAATGGCGCTAAAACAGCATTCAAAGAAAACATGAAATGCTTTGTGACACCATGGATGTTAATCGATTTATCTGGAGATACCAAAGGGGATGATGGATTTATCTGTGGCATGGAAACTCAGTGATGCAATCTTGGTACATGATTCTGTCAGGCGAGAGAACTCTGGAAGCGGCAGTAACAGAGCCATTGCCGTTGGATGAGGTATGAATAATAAAGCGTTACTTACCTCTACTTACATCGTGTTGTCCTTGGTTTGTACACCACATATTTTGGCGATGAGAATGGGATCCGGAGTCATAATGTGGTAATGCGTAGCATTTGTGAAGTTACTGATTGGACCATATCTGAGAAGGAATGGCTAGAAGGATTACAACTTGATGAAGAATTGGCTCTAGTTATATGAGTTTTGAGTTCGGGCAAACTGAATGCAGCAGATTTGGGTACTCGCAAAGGGAAGAGGGGTAAAATTCTAGAAGAATTAGGAGTTGACAAAGGATTTTTACTGAGAGGTACAAGATTGGCTCCACCAGTAAAGTTGAGACATAAAGTGTTACAGCTTGCTCATGAGGGTCACATGGGTATTGTGAAAACCAAAGAGAGACGTCGGAGAGATTTTTGGTGGCCCTCACTTGATCACGATGTAGAATGTATGATAAGAGATTGTGTGGAGTTTGTAATTTCTGATAAAGGTCTCAAGACTAATCAATTGCCCATGGTTTGTAGAACATTGCCAACATATCCTTGGGAAGAGGTTGTGATGGATATTCTTGGGCCAATAAGAGGTGAACATTCCACTCCTTACATTATAGTTTTGATGAATTTATATTCAAGATGGGTTGAAGTATTGTGTGTGCAGGACATTTCATCTTCAGCTGTGATCAGATTTCTTGAGGGTGTGTTCAAAAGAGAGAGTTTTCTCAGGTACCTTCTAAAAGATAATGGAGTACAATTTTGCTCTCATGAGACAGAATCATACTTGTTGAAGTGGGGGATTGAGCATATAAAATCAGCTTTATAGCACCCTGAAACTAACGGTGCGATAGAAAGAGTTATTAAGACTTTAAAAGAGGGTATATACAACTAGCTTGAGTGAATGGTTTGGATTGGAAGAAAGAGCTGTCAAATAGATTGATGGGCTATCGTTTGTCCCCGCATGGCTCTACGGGCAAGTCTCCTTTTGAATTGTTCAAGGGGAGATCGCTGTCAACAAGTATGTGTCCTGGTTGGATGTACTGCAATAAAGGATGTGTTGACAACACGCCAGGTGAATGGAGAGAGAAAGAGATTTCTACCCAACACAAATGAAAAGAACATTTTGACTCCAACAAGAATGTGAGAAATGTTGAAGTCAGTGTGGGTGATTTTGTTAAAATTGGAGCTCCAAAAGGGTGTGCGGATTAGTCAAAATCTACAAGGAAACTACAAGTGATCAAATGTTTTAGGAATGCCGTTAAGACCCATGATGGTCACATTTGGAACAAGAGTAGGGTTGCTGTGCTTAGGCAGACACATCCTTATTCTTCCAATACGGCATTTACTCTGCAACCATTTGGGAGTAGAGTCTGTGATTCTGATTTACAAGGTTCTTGCAGAGGTATCACAACAGTTCACAGGAGGAGTGGTAGAGAGACTAGGAAACCTGCATATCTTAAGGATTTTGTTGTGTAAGATAATTCCCATGTCTCCTTTCCTTTTTGTTCTGTTGTGCTGTTATTCTTAACCTTTATTGTTTAGTCATTATTATCTTGGGGTTTGTTTTTGTCATTTTGACCGGGGTTGGGTGTTTGTATATTGTTCTTTATATATTGATGGAGCAGGTAGTGCAACATTTTGTATACCTCCTCTATTCTTGCATGAAAATACTAATTATATAATCTAATAACTATAATATTATTAAACGAGTGTTGCCTGTATACTAATCAACATTATAAAAACATAAACTACACCTGGGATTTGCTATTTGCATGGCTCAATAACTCTTATAACTAAAATCTGTACGCATATTAATAAATAGTATATGTGATAATAGAATATTGCATGATATGTTGCTTTGTGACGTTTGCATCTTCGTGGAGGATCGGAAAAGGTGAATATAATGGCTTTAAACGTCGCTATATGCTAGATAAATACAAGCTCATAAAGGGATTAGTAAGGGGTTAACATTAGAATCATCGTTTCTATGTATTAATTATTCTTTTGTGTTTGTTTCGCTTAAGTTGACATCTGGGCCTAATCCAAAATGGCCGCTGACATCGCACGCAGAAGTGGCCACTGTCTTGTGAGGAGCGGAGTGAACTGCGCATGTACAGACAATACATGAACTTCTTAGCGACCTTTACTCATCATGTTCCCGGTCAAGGATAAGAATTTGGTGGTCTGCCAAGATAAGGGAACAATCAACCTTACAGTAAACCGGAACAAGCCGATACTATAGCGGACTTGTGACCTCACCCCTCGGACTGTCCTGAGAATCTGGGAAAAAGAATCGGACGATCCCAACCAACCAATCAACACTGTTCTTGGCCTAAAAATGTATCATGTTAACCTGGTTTTTATTATAAAAAAGGATAGTGGGTTAGAAAAAAAACTCTCTCTCATCAGACAGCGACGCCTTTTTCTTGATGATCCAGATGCTGCCCGACCGCTTGATGACTGCAAACTTTTCCAAACCCCACAGGCCATGATAGATGCTTGCATGATTTCTGTTCCTTAGATACATTTGGGACTGTAACGTGCTGAGCAGATGACTTTGGACTTTGAGCCTTGGCCTGTTTTATTCGGACAATTTGCGACAAACTCGGTTATGCAGAGCCAATGAATTAGAGGATCCCAAATAGCCAGATTAGGGAAATATTATGTTCTGTGATTTACTTAAATTGATCCAGAAATTCTGAACTTTGACGAGACAAAATGCTAATATAAATCATTATCAAAAATATAGATAAACAAATACTGATTAACATGAAAATATGAGTTTGTGGTTTTTCATTAAGAGAAATAAGGATTCTGATTCTTAAAATGTGTTTTAGCTGGTTCTAAGTCACCATCAACCAATCCAACTAATTGGTCTGCCGACCAAGTGGGTGGAGTACCTTGCTGTTTAAGATTAGGGATCTATAGGCGACGGATGATTATGTGTATTTTGTAGAAATACCTTTTCTCTCCCTATAGGTTATAAGGTGTTCCCCCAACATGTCCAGTGCTTGAATTATTCATCCCTCCTGTGTGTGTAGACTCGTGAATGGTGACGTGTGTAAGTTGGTGTTATGGGCCCCACCAATGATTGTGTGTATGAATGAGTGTGCGTGATGACAGGTCTGCGACGCAGGGAGGATATTGGTAGATGTTGTTCCCCATTTCCCAGTCTTGCGCTGGATCAGTTTTTCTGGTAGCAGAATGATGGTTATTATTGTATTGGTTTGGTGATTATTGCTTGTAAATTGCTTATTGATTATTGATTGTGGATAGTATTGGTTTATGTATTAACACTCTATGTTGAGTCGCGTTGAGTTCCATGTTGTTTGACGGCTTCTGGGATGTAGGAAGTCGGAAGTTTGTAACGATTCCGTAGTAGGGCAGACTGTTCGCTGCTCTCGGGAAAGACGGAATTGTTGTTGCCCTGTAGGTACAAGGGAAAAACGTGTGACGATTGGAGTTGCACGACACATTGTCTGGGTTCGATTTGGTAACATCGTCGTGTGTTACTACTAGGGACATTTTCTGTATGAGAGAAATGTATGGTAGCGAAGGTCACCTGTGAAATTTTGGTCTTAGGTACCAGGAGTCCAAAAGGCACTCTGATTATGCTTATCACTGGAAAGGTAATAGGTGTTCCCTAAGCTTGCTAGAAGGATAAAGTAGAGGGAAGTGCTACTTTATTAACGAGTGACATAATTCTGTAGTAGGGCAGATTGTTCGCTGTTCTCGGGAAAGACAGGGTTCTGTGTGAATGAACTACATTTTCTGTATGAAAGTGCGTAAATGAAATAGCATTCAGGTTAATTGTGAAACTCTGGTTTTATTTCTCAGGAGCAGAGCGTCTCCAACAAGGTGTCTTAATTCTAGAGAAACAGTTAGCTAATGCTTGTTAGAAGGGTAAGGTAGAGGGAAGTGCTACTTTATCAATGGAAGTAACGATTCCGTAGTTGGGCAGATTGTTCGCTGCTCTCGGGAAGGACAGAATTCTTGTAAGAAAGGTCATTAACTATTCTTTTGTTAGTGAAACAGATAATGGTGGCGTTTTTATATAATTACTAACAGATTTGTGAGTCAGAAAGAACGTAAAAACGTTTGCCGATAAATTTTGTAAAGGAGGGGTCAGCAGAAGCAGGAGTAGTGAGAAAAGCTGACGTCAAACAGACCGCGCTGGGATTGGCCAGTCAGTAAGAAACGTAGACGCTCCTGATTGGTGCGTTAGTGTGTGTGTGGAAATATGGATTTTTCTGGTCAGTTATGTCCCCTATCTTGGACCCCAACGGTTCTATGTGCATATCACAAGTACATGTATGTTCCCTCCAGTTCCAGTTATGAAGACGCAAATACATGTGCGTCCAACGTCAACATGTCCCATGTCAGATCCGCCATGAATAGGCCGGATATTCCATTCCTAAATATGAAAGGCCACCGGCTTTATATGGTTCACTTGTGCCATTTTACAGTCCAGGCAAGTAGGCCCTGATTCTGTCATCAAAACTCTTCTTGCTTTCTGCCTCTGAAAGCTCCAGTCTGAGCCTGCATCTGTGACCATGAACTTTGTCTCATTCTCTGCGCGGCTCACGAAGCCTGACATCAGCCTATTCTCTGCCAAGAACTGTATTTCACCTTCGAATTATCTGCTTCCCCCTCAGCCGATGCATTCCTGCCTAGTAGTTTAAGTAAACATTCTTCCAGTTACCGAGCAAAAGGCCCGGCTTCTCTGCCCTTATGCAAGTAATTCATAGCCCTGTTACCATGGAATATTCCTACCCCCTCGCATTCAGTGTAGACACTTAGACGCTTGTACACGCACGCACAGTCAGTATAGAATAGATTCTGTCCGAGAGTCCTTCTTTCTTGGATAACATAGTTCTTTAAACATAGGATGTTAGATATGATTTGGGATTAGGTTGACTTGACCCCCCAGACTTTTTGTCTCCACATGTAGAGCTAAATGTCAAGTCCCCTTCACCCCCTAGTTACACGTCAATTACACGTCATACTGCTGCGCGCGCATCTAGGCCAAGTATTATCTTATAGATCCACCTATATATGACATCATAACCAATTATGTTCCTTTTTACTCTTTATTACACCCATTTCTGGTTACACAGAACAACTCGTCATTTTCCTTATCAATTGTTACGCCTACTGCATTCGCTTCATTGTAATGTATGTACTATAAAAGTTACTTCTTGTCAATAAAGTATGTACTTCACTTCCTGAACCCCCGTGGTGATGGAACTTGGAGCAACCGATTATAATCGATCACTGGAATAAAGCCCATTCCGAAACTCTAATATCACGGATTCTGCCTCTCATTTTACTGAGCTATTTTATAATGTTTCTGTATCAAATTCAGTCCCGGTAAAGGAATTTTATTTACCACATGATGGCGCCCGAATAGGGACACTTTCTCATCTCACGCGCCGGCGGTGAGTTGCAGGCCCGGTCTCCTGCCACAGCTGGACGGACAATAACGCGTACCAGCAGGATTTCCTGTATCTCCCTCCGGTCAAGCGGGGGCGACTGAGACTGCGATCAACACCCAGACGAGGCGGTGAGAGGTGCGAAGTATCCCGACCAGAGCCTAGCTGAGAGAGCAAGATCCGAGGTATACAGAGACCCACCAGTTCGAAGTCAAGCCCAGTATCCGACGAGTCGAGTCGAGTCCAGTCCGGTTCAAGTTCAAGTTACCGAGGCCTTCCGTTTCCGAAGCTACCCGGTGAGTACCATTACTGGGGAGGCATTTCTGACGTGCACATAGGTTGTGCCGGTCAAGACGGGTTTGGGTACACAAATCCGGTCTGCACTGTTTTAGCAGTGTATCTGTACTGTTTAGCAGTATATCAAGTATTCCGAAGTATCTAGTTAGTGTCAAGAGTTATGCTTGGTGATTAGTTATGC
Organism: Triturus cristatus; assembly: GCF_964204655.1. Lineage (NCBI taxonomy): Eukaryota > Metazoa > Chordata > Amphibia > Caudata > Salamandridae > Triturus > Triturus cristatus. Next base: position 1,536,831,551 of record NC_140589.1, on the reverse strand, counting down.
AGACGATCATCATTGTTGTTTATTTTAAAGGTTAAAAATGTTTAATGTTTAATGTTTAATGTGTTAAACGTCCTGCATATTGTGGTATGAATGGTTGTTCATTATTGTGCTTTTGTATTAAGTGTGTTCAAGATTAAGTGTCAGATCAGTTGTTAATATGCCGCTCTTTTCGAAATTAAGACAGATCACTACTAGAAAAGGGGTTCTCGAAGAAGCCGTCCCTATTCCTCCTAGGGACACTCCAGGGCACTTCATGTATCACAAACATGGCTTAGACGCTATATTATTTCTTGATTTATGGGTAGACTATACCAAGGGATTACCAGAAAGTCAGAGGTGGCCCGCAGCGGGGACCTGGGATGCAGAGTGCATCATGAAAGTCGAGGAAGAGTTATGGAAAAGGAAAGTCAGACAGTCACAGAAGGACGCCGTTGAGTACGTAGACAGGAAGAAAGGAATAAAGAAAGTTCAAATAAAGTTCAAGAAAATCTATTAATTGAGGAAGGTATCCGAGTGAAATCAGAACAAGTAGACAGACAAAGAAATGCCCTTATGAATGGTATGTATCCCCTTCTGGCCGAAGGATTACCTAAGGCTACTCCAGAGATACCGAAAGACTTGCCACCCCCATTATTCCCAATCAAGGTACATCCTAAGGGGCATCCTAGAACCGCAGAAGATGTTTTTCTTTCCTCATATTTAGATGACGCAGCTCCCGAGTATGCTAATTCCGCCCCACATAGACCGCATATCAGGGAGGTCCTACGCCAAGATCCAGTACCCGTATCCCTACAGCAACAAATCGAGTCACAAGTTCCGGCAAGCACATCTGTTTCTGTATCTGTTCCTACAGCTACTTCTATAGCTGTGTCCACACCTATAGTTGCTGTGTCACGTTCAACGAATCCTTTCACACCCGACGCCCCAGATGGGGCCACGGGAGGTGCCACCAATATCTTTTCTACGCCACCTAGAATAAATAAACTTACTTTTCAAGAGTCAGCGCATTCACGTACACCCAAATTCGTAAGTGCCCGTGCACTTAAAGAGCTTCTCGTAGATTGTAGATATGACCCGGTGCCCGGTATAGAGGACGAAATGATCCTGGCATCATTGCGTATCAGACGAGCCGCAGTGTATTTAGCGAAGTTACCAGGAATGACTGCGCATCTAGACGAAATATATCATTTTGTCCAAACAGGGCGAGATCCAGAATGTATTAACAGAGCTATGGAATACCAGAAAGTAGAGATACAGGGGGAACTGTTACGTTTCCTCATAAACTGTGTGATCAGAAATGTAGACCGACCGGGGGTAGACCCGGAAGCAATGCAAATTCTTACCAGATGGAGTCAGAATATATCAGAAGGGAGACATGACAAGCAAAATTGTATAATAGCCATGTGCCGAAAGATCCGTAAAGAAATAGAACGCCTACACAAAGAGAGATTAGAGGCAGACGAGTTCGAACAAAGCGAGGAAGAAGGGTCAGGACTGCCCGCAGGACAGTCGGACACCATAGCCTATGTAGGTAGAGGAAGATCTTGTAATAGGAATCAGACTAGACGTCTTACTGACGCAATACATCCGATATGTCCAGATAATAACAGGAATTTTCAAATACCTATAATTAATATAAGGTCTAACGAGCATTCGTTCCAAACCGCCGACAAACTACTCCGAGAACGAAGGGGTTATCATTTTCTCGATTCTATGGACGAACAAGATTTAGCCAGGGCAGCTGTCCATTGGGTGGACAGTCCCGGAAAATATAGTGATGATACAGTAGTACGCACATTTTTGAATCTCACCCCAGATGAACAGAGGTTAGCTGGGATTTATATGATTCAACAACTCATTATACTATATCGGAGTCAGCATTCGGACCCTGGTCCCTTACCTGACATACTGACTGAATTGCTTATGAATAAATGGAGAGATCCAGGTACTAAATTAATTAAAGAAATTCTAGAATCAAGAAAGCAGTATATTCTTTTTGTATGCTCAGAGCAGGTCTCAGTGCCCGTCAAGGAAAGAACCACGTATCACGTGGATAGACAGAATCCGTTACGAGAAGTGCACCCAATAAAAGGCGAGGACAACGAGTTTAAGCGCGTATTTGTATATACGCCCATATCAAAAATAGAATTGTTACAAATGAAGAAAGTGGTACCCAGTCATGACAAAGATCCAGCGGGTTTTCACCGAGAAATTAAAGACATGTTACTCATGGGAGAGTATACCTATCCCGACATTATGACAATATTAAAGGTATTGATGCCTGCTGGCATTTATGAAAAACTCAAGGAAAAAGAGTGGGAGGTAGGTGACCAAAAGATAGAATGGTCAGTGTTAGAAGCGGAAGAAAAGGCCCGAACTGCAGGAGCAGGACTTGGGGATAAAACTAAAGCATTACCAGGTTTACTAGTACAGGTACTGCCACGTTTATTAACTACGAAAAAGGAAGATTGGGGAACGATTTCAGCCTGTAAGCAGAAGCAAGATGAAGACACTAGTGATTACTATGCCCGATTTGAAAAATGTTTTGGTATAAATAGTGGCATAAAAGCCAGTAGCGAATCATACCCGCATCTGTTTGTAACAAAATTAGTAGAAAATGCCCTGCCCCCAGTAAAGAATAGAGTATTAAAATTCGAGAGTACCTGGCAAGGTAACACTCCATCACAAATGTTACAAATGCTACAGTACCATCACAATAGAATTAGAGAGGAACAAGAACATGAACACAGACGCATGAAAGAAACGAAAATGAAAATGCTAGTTTCCCAGACAGTTCCAGCGGAAGGACATAAAAAGGGTATGACACATTCCGATTCAGCAGGACCTGTAAAAGGGACATGCAATTATTGTAAAAAGCCAGGTCATTACGTACACGATTGTCCAGTTTTAAAACATAATATCGCCATAGGTAAAACACAAGAAAGATCACGGCCACTCAGACAAGATCAGAATGAACAAGGAGCTATGCAGCATGCCCAGGCCATGCCAGCCGCACAACAGCCAATACAGTTTGTGCCAGCTGCACCACCGTTGCCTGCTGCTGCCACACAGACAACAACACGACAAATGTATCAGACCGCACAGTATGAATATCCTGAGTATCAGCGTTACGCATGAACTAGCCTAGAGAGGGAAATTGACTTACCCCTTATCGAGATTCCTGTAGATCAAGAAGGACCTTATGTACATAGTGAATTATTAGGCCAAGATAGGAAGTTTTTACTCGATACAGGGGCAAGTCGAACAACTATAAAACGTAGTGAAGTTCCAGGGGCACCCCTCTCAGGCTCTCAGAATATTTCCCTTGGTTTTTCAGGAAAACCTATTGTTAATGAAGTATCACAGCCTCTTCCACTTACGATAGGACCTCTGACCCGAACTACAGATTTATTGCTTACTAAATCATGTCCAGAAAATCTGTTAGGAATTAAAACCCTGAAAGCTCTAGGAGCCATAATATGTTGTTCTCCGGAAGGTGTAAGGTTGTTTTTACGTGATTTTAAAGGTCACTATGTGTCTAGAGACATGGATCCCCGACTGCAGATTTTACCTACACATCTATGGGCACAAGGCCCTACTGATGTTGGTTGCATGAATATTACACCATATAGAGTCACATTAAAGGCAGGAGTGGTGCTACCACGAATGCGACAATACAAGTTACCACCAGATGCTGTAGTGGCTTTACTACAAATCATTGACGAGCTCATTGCCCAAGGAGTAGTTGTGGAAACAGACTCCAATGTACGTAATTCACCGATAATTCCGATTCTTAAACGAACGGATCCAAAGGCCCCGCCAGTATATCGATTGGTTATTGATCTGCGCGAATTAAACAAGTGCATTGTGCCACAATTTCCTGTGGTCCCAGATATCTCGTCATTACTGACAGCCATTGATTCCGAAGCAACATTCTTTACTGTAATTGATCTCAAGAATGCCTTTTTCAGCGTCCCAATAGATCCGGAAAGCCAATATTTGTTCGGATTTAGTTTAAATGGACGTAGCTTTAAATTCTCACGCGCACCTCAAGGATTTACAGAAAGCCCCAGCATCTATAGCCAAGCACTGAAACAAGAACTCGATAGTATCCACATGCCAGTTAACACTGCACTGCTTCAATACGTCGATGATCTGCTGATCACCGCGAGAAGCGAACCTGAATGTGAGAAAGCATCACTGACAGTTTTACAATTTCTAGCCGAAAAGGGGCACAAGGTGTCCCCTTCTAAGCTGCAATTCTGTGTCCAGCGAGTTGTTTATCTTGGACACTCGCTGTCCAAGGAGGAAAGGCAGCTTACACCCGACCGCATTCAGTTAATAGCTAACATGCCTATACCCAAGACACAAAAGGAGGTACGAGCTTTCATAGGCCTCACTTCATATTGTAGGCAGTGGATCCCTCAGTATGCATTTCTAGCAAAACCACTCATTCAGTTAACCACACAGGAGGCAGCCACATCGACTGTTCTCCCTTGGACTCAAGAACATACACAAGCTTTTGAAAGCCTAAAGAAAGCTTTATGTCAAGCACCTGTTTTAGCAACACCATGTTACAGAAAACAGTTTACACTCTTTGTTACAGAACGCGAAGGTACTGCCTTGTCAGTACTCACACAGGATCAAGCAGGAGCACACAAACCATGTGCTTATTTTTCTAGTACATTAGATCCCGTAGCTCAGGCTTTGCCTGCATGCCTGAAATCAGTGGCAGCGACAGCTTTAGCAATCAGACAAAGCGATGCCATAGTGTTAGGACATCCATTGACAGTTCAAGTACCACACGCAGTAGAGGTTCTTGTAAATAGAACACAAACACAACACTTGACTATAGCGAGACTTACAGGGTACGAACTAACACTGTTTCAGCCACATATAGAAATCAGACGCTGTAACACATTGAATCCTGCCACACTTTTGCCAGTAACCGGAACAGACCCACTAGCTCATGACTGTATTGAAGTTATTACTATAACGACAAAACCCAGACAAGACCTGACAGATGTTCCATTGTCCGATCCAGACCTGACGTTGTATGTAGATGGTTCATGTATGAGAACAAGTGCAGGAGAATTAGTGGCCGCTTACGCAGTCACAACAGATACTGAAGTCATTGAAACTAATCGTATAAATACTTTGTCAGCTCAAGCCGCAGAGCTCATCGCTCTGACACAAGCCTGTATTCAAGCCACGAATAAAAAAGTCAACATATACACTGATTCACGTTATGCATTCGGAGTTGTACACGACTTCGGCGTACTGTGGCGAGAGAGAGGTTATTTAACTTCCCACGGTGCCCACATTCAGAACGGACCCCTCATTCATGCCTTATTAGATGCAATACATCTACCCACTGCAATATCTATTATGAAATGTAAGGCTCATACAAAGGTTACTGATATCATTTCCCAAGGCAATGATCTAGCCGACAGAACAGCTAAACAGACGGCTCAAACTCAAACCCCCGACATGACAAAGACAATAGTCCCGACACCGACACATTGTATGACAGTTAAAGATCCTACCCTTGACGTAATTGACATACAGACACATGCTACACCAGACGAAATAAGGAAATGGACTGAATCAGGAGGGATTCAAACGGACCAAGGATGGATGATGAAGGAAAAGTCTGTATGGTTCCTTCCTGATTCAATGGTCCAAATTATAATTAACACTATACATAGTCCAGCACATCTAGGAGAAAAAGCTATGCTAGACAGCATTCAACACATTTGGTTCAATAAACATTTACGAGCAGCAGCCAAACAAAAGGTCCGTACCTGTATGATCTGTTGCCAGTTTAACCCAGGAAAAAGCGTTCCCGTAGAACAGGGTGGATTTCATCCTCCTAATAATCCTTTTGAAGTACTCCAGATGGACTATATCCAGATGGAACGATGTCGAGGATTCAAATATGTTCTCGTAGTTGTCTGCGCTCTGTCCCGTTGGACAGAGGCGTACCCGGTTTCAGATTACACTGCCCCGACTACTGCCAAACAGTTGGTTCGAGAATTCTTCCCACGATACGGTTTACCACGTGTTGTTCACTCAGATAACGGCCAGCCGTTCTCATCCGAATTAATGAAACACGTTTCACTTCTGTTAGGTTATCAGTGGAAATTCCACTGTGTCCGACACCCCGAGGCAGCAGGTCTCGTAGAAAGACATAACCAGATACTGAAAATCAGATTGTCCAAAATATGCAGAGAGAAAGGTGTCGACTGGATAGTAGCGTTACCAGTTGCACTCTTTTACATGAGAATGGTAGCACACTCTCGAACAGGGCTATCCCCGTATGAGGTGATCTTCGGTAGACCACCAAATATGTGGGGGACGCCCGTACCACGCAAAATAACTGATATTGACTGTAATATGCTGACAGATTACTTGGCTTCCTTGATGTCTGCACTACAATCTTGTCGTTCACAGGTAGCTGCAGCCTTTCCCGACAACACCGAGGTGAAACCCCATGACGTGGTTCCGGGGGACCTGGTCTTTGTGAGGAATTTTGACCGAAAGACTCAGCTGGAGCCCAGGTGGAAAGCACCCAAGTTGGTCCTGCTGACCACAAGGACAGCCGTGAAGATCGAGGGCCGCAAGGGCTGGATTCATTCAAGTCATATCAAGAAATTTCATGGACTATCCTCGGATATAGACATTGTGCCCTGCACTCCCTCACAGACTGATTCAAAACTTCCTTTGGTTGAAAAGACTGAAACCGAACTTTACAAACTAAAGCTTAGGCCCAACAAGTCGAGCAATTTGATTGTTTAAGTCCTCTCCAAGGTGAAGCGGTTGAATTGTCTCTGACATGTATCCCTTGGACCTGAGTAGAGAAAATACCCGGAAAATGTTGAAACGACAGGCGTATTGTAAATCACTGCGTAGCCACTGCATAGTGACATTATTAATTCTGTTTTTATTAAGTCTTTTAATAATTATTACAAGTATGTTGTTGCACATATATTACCCTATTTCTAGACATGTTTATAATGTTGCTGCTGAACATTCTTTTAGTGACTTACCTCCACATGAATTGTCTTATAGACTTGTGCTGCGCAATAACACTTTCATTAGTATGTTACATCATTCCCATCAGACTAGTAATGCTACTAATTGTTGGGTGTGTGGTCGGCTCCCTCCCTATCAGAATTATGAAGGAGTCCTGCCATTCTTTCCACACCCATTTACACACAATGGCTCCTGTGGAGCATGGTTTAGTTTAATCAATTCCATAGACTCAGACACAGCAGTTTACCAAGATCATTGGGTATGGGGAAATCTGAACCTAGTTTTACTCAAGGTCTGTTACCGCGACAAGGAGGGTCGCCCCAAAAGAACAGGAACTGATCTAGAAAATGAAGTATATGGATTAGGTAATTTTACACCTAATCTCATGATTCTAAATGTCGTATCCGAAATTGAACTAGTCTTACCCACCATGTCAGTATTCCCAGCGAAGGGTGAATTGTGTGTAAGAAAGGTTGGTTCCATACATATGGGCCATAGTAAATGCACTACTATAGTAGAATTCAGTGATCAAGGCAAATCTTCATTTAGAGCTTCTCGCCATTCCTACTTTGTATGTGGTCAGACTGCATATATGCGTTTACCTCTAGATTGGGATGGTACCTGCTACATTGCATTCCTTTTGCCACCTGTTTTCCTAGCTCCTCCTGATTATTACAGAAATATTCATTTAGTACACAACAGAGAGCGGAGAGATCTCCCCATTGTCGATTACACTGAGACGGCATGGGACAAGTATGTAGATTTTAATAAAGGCATCTTTCCCTACATAGGTACCGTTACTAATAGTAAGCTGATACGTAGATTAACTAGAACCCTTGAAGCAGTAGTGAATGAGACTATTTCCGCCTTAGGCAATTTAACAGAAGAGCAGTCTGCTATGCGGATTGTTGTGCTTCAAAATCGTCTTGTCCTTGACGTCATCCTGGCTGATAGGGGCGGAGCTTGTAGGGTCATCGGATCAAGCTGCTGCGTATTCATACCAGAAAATTCGCCATCTGTATATAAAGCCATCACTCGCCTTCATAAGATTGTAAGCCAGATACACCAGAACCCAGGCACTTGGACTTGGTCCAGTTGGTTTTGGAGTGTGATATCAGCCTGGGGATGGAGAGTTTTATCCTTCCTAGGTATTGGCCTTCTCCTACTATTCAGTTGCTGTCTATGTCTACAATGTGGACCAGCGATCTGTGGTCTGTGTGCCACATCGTGTATTCCACCACCAAGATTTCATTCGTCACGGAAGAAGAAAGAAGAACAAATGATGCTATATGAACAGATCAATGGATTAATGAAGATTGATATCTCTTGAAGGGCAAGTAGGGGACAAGGAGGGAATGTGGAAATATGGATTTTTCTGGTCAGTTATGTCCCCTATCTTGGACCCCAACGGTTCTATGTGCATATCACAAGTACATGTATGTTCCCTCCAGTTCCAGTTATGAAGACGCAAATACATGTGCGTCCAACGTCAACATGTCCTCTGTCAGATCCGCCATGAATAGGCCGGATATTCCATTCCTAAATATGAAAGGCCACCGGCTTTATATGGTTCACTTGTGCCATTTTACAGTCCAGGCAAGTAGGCCCTGATTCTGTCATCAAAACTCTTCTTGCTTTCTGCCTCTGAAAGCTCCAGTCTGAGCCTGCATCTGTGACCATGAACTTTGTCTCATTCTCTGCGCGGCTCACGAAGCCTGACATCAGCCTATTCTCTGCCAAGAACTGTATTTCACCTTCGAATTATCTGCTTCCCCCTCAGCCGATGCATTCCTGCCTAGTAGTTTAAGTAAACATTCTTCCAGTTACCGAGCAAAAGGCCCGGCTTCTCTGCCCTTATGCAAGTAATTCATAGCCCTGTTACCATGGAATATTCCTACCCCCTCGCATTCAGTGTAGACACTTAGACGCTTGTACACGCACGCACAGTCAGTATAGAATAGATTCTGTCCGAGAGTCCTTCTTTCTTGGATAACATAGTTCTTTAAACATAGGATGTTAGATATGATTTGGGATTAGGTTGACTTGACCCCCCAGACTTTTTGTCTCCACATGTAGAGCTAAATGTCAAGTCCCCTTCACCCCCTAGTTACACGTCAATTACACGTCATACTGCTGCGCGCGCATCTAGGCCAAGTATTATCTTATAGATCCACCTATATATGACATCATAACCAATTATGTTCCTTTTTACTCTTTATTACACCCATTTCTGGTTACGCAGAACAACTCGTCATTTTCCTTATCAATTGTTACGCCTACTGCATTCGCTTCATTGTAATGTATGTACTATAAAAGTTACTTCTTGTCAATAAAGTATGTACTTCACTTCCTGAACCCCCGTGGTGATGGAACTTGGAGCAACCGATTATAATCGATCACTGGAATAAAGCCCATTCCGAAACTCTAATATCACGGATTCTGCCTCTCATTTTACTGAGCTATTTTATAATGTTTCTGTATCAAATTCAGTCCCGGTAAAGGAATTTTATTTACCACATGTGTTGCGCTGGGATTGGAGAATTACAGAAGTGACATAGACGCTCCTGATTGGTGCGTTAGTGTGATTCGCACTACGATTGGTTAAAACAACAGAACAGTCGTAGGGAAATCTAGCGATACACAGAAGAGAAAATGATGTATTACGATCCACCAGAAAAAGAGAAAAAGTGGTGATTCGGAAAAATTAAGAGCTTATTTAAAAAGGACAAACCGATTGTGACTAGAGATGGACAATTGCTTCCTCCACCAAAATCGCACGCATCCTTTATGGTTGCGAAATACGGATATCAATACATGTATTTTGTTGGAAAATTGGGCAAAGTATACAAAAGATGATGGAGTCTTAGCATTTCTGGAACATGGTTCATTTAATTTAGCGGTTTTGAGAAATTTGAGAGAGAGAATGATGAATCTAGAACCAAGACCTAGACCAACTCAGTTTGAAGCATTGACAGAATGGGAAGACGAGATGGATGACAGAGAACGGCAGAGGAGTGGCGGAAGGTACAAATATATGTTTGGTAGATCATATAGACAGGAGAATCATGATGATAGAATGAGGAGATGGCGAAGCGCAAATATGACTGATGGTTTGTTTCCTGTGAGAAATGCTGGAGAAATTAGCAATAGAAAATGTATGGAAAAGAGAAATAATACCGAGTCAGGAGGGTATGGTGTGCATGAATCGGAGGATGATATTCTTGATGACATGTTTTTATAAAAATCCACCCGCATATCAAGCAGATTCCACATTATTGATACCAAGTGGCCCAATGAGAGAGACTCCACGAAATATAAAATTTGAACCAGTACCACAAGAAGTAGGAAGAAACAATCCTTTTAGAGAAATAGAGAAAAAACAACATGGTAAAACGGGCAATGAAAAATCAGATGAACTAGCGAAAACCACTTTAGAGTTAACTGAAAAGTTTAGGGAATTGACCAAAAATTTGGGAAGCCGTAACCGTTCCTGTAACTATAGGACCTGTAAGGCCTATTTTTGATAAACAGAAGGATAGTGAGCATTGTCTGACGATTCCTTATAACAGTAATAAACAGACCGAGAGGCCAGGAAAAAATTCAGATGAGAACCCATGGAGACAAACAGCAGGTATTCCAGAAAAAGTACGCCTAAAAATGTGACTGTAAATCAAAGTTTAGTGGATAGAATAATAATGACGACAGAATCAGTCCCAGGATCACCAAAGAGTTCAGAACAACCAAGTAGTGAGAAAAATCTTGTAGGACCTACTTCAAAAGAATTAAGTGAATGGTTGAGGAGTTTACAGCGGAAAGATACAGAATCCCAATCTATAGATGTGGCCAAGCTGATGATTGTTTTGGAAGAATTAATAGTAGGGACTATCCCCACGGAGAAGTTCAAAGCCTATCAGGATGAAGAATTATTATTTTTATGTAAAAGTATAACCTGGAGAGCAAGGAATTTACACGAAAGACTAGAAGAAGTGGAAAATGAAATGGGTATAGACTTTGAAAGAGTAAAGGGTTTACAAAAACCATACCGAGTAGATTTTTCTGAAAAAGATATTGAAAATCTGAACACCACAGGACGAACAACTCAGATTAAAGACATAACCATTTTGTTAAGAAAATGGGGAGATGTAGATAAATGGAAAAGTAGGTGGTTTCGAAAATGAGATGATGTCTCAGACAAAACGTTTGCAGCTTTCCCCATGAGAGAAAAGGAAAAGGTAGTCACAGAATGTCCCATGAGAGAAATTCCAGGTGGAGGATATGTACATGTCCCTTGGACTAGACAAGATATTTTGGGCCTCATGTAGGTAAATAAATTTTACCGGTTCTAAAATACCGAGCCGTACCGAATCGGTAAATTAGAATAGGTAAGTTATATGTAGGTAAAAATTCGGTAACAGTTACCGATTCGGTAACATTCGGTAATCACGAATCGGAATTCACCGAATCGGTAAATACCGAGGTGGTATTTACCGAATCGGTAAATACCGAGGTGGTATTTAGCGAATCGGAAAATACCGAGGATTCTACCACCTTCCCTTAACCAAGTAGCCAATATCATAATCATGTTATAATAGAAGGTCTCTCAGGCTTGAATAGGGGACCCCATACCTCAAAAATCAGCTCAGTGAAATCACACCACAGGAGCATCAGGAGCCGTCTCGCAGGAAGGCACGTCTTCGGTCTGAATAATAAACATGATGTCTGTGATATGAAAAGCACCAACTTTCAGGTATTTGCAGCTGCGCGTGTGTCATGGCTAAATAGTGGGTCGAACAACCTAGAGTGGAAAACATGCATCGTGTAAAATTCCAGACTGTGTGTCACAGCATGTACAGACCAAGGTCGCTGCGCAGAGCTTGGGATGGGAACAACAGAATGCACTCGTCTGAAGGAAGTCTCGAGTCAGCAGTTTATTCAAGAAAGAACATGTAAACGCAGTGTCGTGTGCAAAGACAAAAAGATGGCTACATAATATTCAACGTGGTTATGCTAACTGAACAATGCATGTACGTATTCAGGGAGAACTCACTACACACCCCCTTGAGCGAAGCAACATGTAATAAGCAAGAAAAGAGAGAACGCAGAGTTCAGTTTCGTCAGAGCAGAACAAGGCGTAACCAATGCAGCGCCAAAGTCCTAAAGTCCAATTCATTGCAGCATAAAATGCCAAAAAACACAATGCAAGTATAGTGAAAAACTCAAGCCGACCATCAGGAAGAGAAAAACGAGAAATAAGAGAAATAAATGTTGCGCCAGGGTGCTGTCCAGTAGCACAGGCGCAATGGACGACAATCCAGTTAATCCATGAATGTATAGGCAGCATATGTGGCCACGGCTTCCAACAAAAAATCGTTTGCAGGGCCACTAAAAGTCTCAGCCATCCAATTAAGTAAAGAAAAGGAACATACGTGTTCTCCAACCAACGGAGCCTCTAGCACAATCAGAGGGCACCCGGAATGTTCCTCCAAATAGCTCCTGGACAAGAAGTCGTAGGCTGCCGCTGAGATGTCCCAATTACCCAGGATACCATGCGCCGCACCACACGCCATGATCCGGACACCAGAACAGGACAACTCGTGAGACACTAAGGGCCTCATCAGTCGATCGAAATCCGGCACCGGAGACACCATGTTGGTCAAGCACAAATCCAGAGGCCGTTCAAAGGGACAATCCAGGCAGTGAAATACAGGTTGTACGCAGGTGAAGTAGGAATACCTGAAGGATAATCCATAAGCCAGGCTCAAAGTCGCCAATGGCAAAGTACCATAGAAGTCAAGCATCCTATCACGAAGAAGATGCAGACGGGATAGGTGCTCGTGTGGCACAGAAGGAGCAGCCATTCCGGAGTACGAAAAGGTAAAGCAGCACACCTGCCACTAGCGCCAGAAGCAGCGGAACACCTCCAAAGATGCTCGAGAAAAGTGAATGAACAAATGCCGGAATTACACCAAAAATAGTTCGGAAAGAGGTCACGGGGCCCTGAGCCCACATGTAAAAAAAAATGAGCCAGGCCGGTCGTGGACGAGGCATTGATAATAGTTTGGATCAAAGAGCTGAAATGCAGGGGGAGGTCAGTATTCAGAGGCGCCTGTACCTCAGTGCGCGTATTAGCAACGTGAAGGACAAATGTTTCACGAGAGGAAGTCAAAGGCACCTCTTTGTGGGACAATGGCGCTCTATTCTGCTCAACTTGTTGAACTCTGCTTTCAAGGTTGGAATCGAAGGCCAGATGGAAACATCCCGCCGCACATGCGGGGGTGGAAAAAGAACAGTATTGCAGCAGACAACTTTATGCGAGACAGTTATGTACGGGATTCCCACTCACATCCCGCAGCAAGCTTCATTAATCAAAATTAAATTAATACCGTTTGCAAGCAGAGTGAAAGAAGGTGTAATCACAGGCACTGGGATACCTCGTAGGACGCACGCCAAAATCGGGGCTTGTACATTGCATGCGCCGTGTACTTGCATTTGCCTATTGTCTCATGTATGAATCCTAGAAGTGAGAGTGCTAAAGCTATTATCTATGACGGCAAAAGCCTTCTCCATGTTTGCTTGGTCAATAGCTCTCAATCTGGAAGCCGCCTCACTGTGCGACAACTTGCAGACTTCGTTGTAAGTAGCATACGCCCACCTTTGGGTTCTGCCACCCACAGGACCATTCCCAAAATCATTCAATTCGGTATGCACATTGATGGAGTGGGTGGACTTCCTGATCCTGTAGATGTGCTCTGTGTCAGCTGGTGGACAGATTGGGATGTGTGTACCATCAATGCAGCCAATGAAATGGGGGAACTGTGCCATGTGAGAAATGTCTGTTTTTGTTTACTGCAGTGCAGCCTGTGTGTTGTGGAAGCTGATGTGGTGGTGCATTCGCTGCATCATGGCATCCAGGAAATTCCTGAGGGAACGGGACGGGCAACTCTGGGATACACCACCCACCGCAGCTGTCACCACCTGATAACTGCCGGATGCCAACAGATGTGGGCTGCAGAGCACCTGCACATGTGGGGGTATGGCGTGCGCCCTTCTTATTGGCTGGTCCGGGAGTGGGTGCAGGTCCCTGATTAAGTCCATGATGGTTTCGGGGTGTAGCCTGTACCTCTCATGTATCTCTGCATCAGTCAGCTGGAATAGTGTGATGCGCTGTCTGTAGATGCGTTCCTCCCGTCGCCAAACCCTCAGTCCTGCTGCCTGTAGATGTAGGCGCCTTGCAATGACGTACATGGCGGCCATGTTGTCCACGCTGTAGCATTTTGGGATTGCTTATATGCATTGTTGATGGTTACCACCTGCTTTCAATCCGTGTTAATTACCGACTCTAATTTACCGATTTTCTTGGATTTCTTAATTACCAAGTGCTCCTACATGTCATTTTCATTTTTACCACTTCATATTTACCACTTCATATTTACCGATTCGTTAATTATGTATTCGGTAACTCTGAATCGGTATTTTGGAATTCGGTAAATATGAATCGGTATTTACCGCCTCATATTTACCGAAAATTGGTTTTTGGACTCCTACATCTCACTTGTCTGAATACCGGTCGGTAACGGCATATTTACCGAAAATCGGCCGTTACCGACCGGTATTTGGCTACCTACATGAGGCCCTTTGTCATTTACCAATGATTTTCCTCGATTACGCGAAAAGCTAGTCGAGTGGTATAGGCAGGTAGATAGGTTTGTAAAGTTATCAAAAGTTTTATGGATTGATTTAAATAGTCTTTTTGACATAATAGTACCAGCAGATTTATAGACAGAATGTAAAATAATGATAAGCTGGCCAACACAAGGGTACCCTAGAGACCCAAAAACTGGTGCCCCTGATCCTGAAGTAATGAAAAAATATGAACAGGTAATTGCCTTTCTGAAAAACAAAGTACCTCCAAAGGAGACTGATTGGGTAAAAATTGACCAAACTCATCAAGAAGCTAAAGAATCGGTACATGCTTATTATGAAAGGTTAATACTCGCCTTTAAGCAGTTTAGTGGTGATGAAAATTTGAGTGAAAAAGATTTAAGTCACTTTGTATACCGATTTGTATATGGGCTGCGTCCAGAAATAAGTGAAATGATTAAACAGCATACAGTGGACTGGCAAAATAAGGAAATAGATGAAGTACTGAGACATGCAAAATATTTTAATGATGAAATTAAAGCAAACAGCGTAAGTTAAAAGAAAAGGCTATGTGGGCACAGGTAAAAGTGGCAGAAAGACAGGAACCTCAATTGATTGAACAGGCAAATGGTGCAGGTATGAAACCTAAATTTAATGTTGGAAAAGGAAAGGGACACTTTAATATAGAAGAAGCCAAAAAGAAATGGCCATGTCATAATTGCGGAAGAATAGGGCATTGGAAAACCGAGTGTAAATTTCCCCCGAGTGCTAATGGTGATAATGCATCATTGAATTCGCAGGTGCAGAAAGAGGTGATTTGTCAACCACAGCGACAGCAGCAGGTTGTTGCCCAACAGAATCAGGCGCTAAAACCGCCTTTTCCACAAAGCGTAAATCCTCAGAAATACAGTAATGAGACAGGATTCTACAACGAAGAACAGGTAACTAAGCTGCCGCTCGCTAGTGCTGTTTCGCAGTATTGGCTACACCGCGATGAGAGTGAGTCGGAAGAAAGCTATTGACGGTGCCGAGGAGAGGAAGAAGGGTGAGTACTTGGCGCAACTCTAGAAGTAGACCAGACAGGTCCTTTTGTGGATGGAAAGGTAAATGATGAAAATATTACTTTCCTATTAGATACTGGTGCTACTCGTTCAACTGTCAGGTCAGCTGATGTTAAAAATCTTCCTCTCTCGGGCGAAACAATCCAAGTAGTTGGGGTATCCAACAGACAGATTAAAATGTATCTCACTGAACCAGTAAAAGTTAACATAGGAACATTTTCTGAAATGCACCGCTTTGTTGTGTGCGATTCAAGCCCTGTAAATTTGTTAGGAAGAGATTTACTGTGCAAAATGAATTGCACCATATTTTGCACTCCCGATGGTATAGCATTTGAGACCCCTGATGAAGATATACTGTATAAAATGACTATGGCTAATATGGAACCTGAGATTACTGAGGCATTTGCTGTATTTAACCCTGAAGAACTACCAAAAGAACTGAAAAAGACAGTAAATGTGGAAGTCTGGGATTTCACAGGAGAAGATGTGGGATTAATGAAAAATGTAGATCCTGTAAAAGTGACTGTAAAGGAAGGAATAAGTTACCCAAATATTCCTCAGTACAAATTGACACCCGAAATAATTGAAGGAGTTACTCCTATAATAGAGAAAATGATTAAACAAGGTATTTTGAGAGAAATAATGAGTAATCCATGTAATTCACCAATTATGGGCCTGAAAAAGCCTAATGGAATGTTTAGAATAGTGCAAGACTTGAGAAAAATAAACAAAATTGTTGTGTCATGTTGTCCTACTATACCAAATCCATCTGTGATTTTGTATCAGATTCCTTTTGATGCGGAATGGTACACAGTAATTGACCTGTGTCATGCTTTCTTTTCCATTCCATTGCATCATGATAGTCAGCAGATTTTTGCGTTCCGGTTTGGCAAACGTATTTTGGCATGGTGCCGAATCCCACAGGGGTATAGAGAGAGCCCCTCAATATTTAACCAGATATTGAAAAAGTCCTTAGAAGATCTAGAGATGTCCGAGAGCTCAGTACTGGTACAGTACATTGACAACCTACTTGTGGCATCAAAAACTCGAGAAGCTTGTGTAGTAGATACCATAGCATTGCCGAATCATCTGGCAGATGGAGGACTTAAAGTATCCCCATCGAAATTGCAATTCTGTCAGAAAGAAGTACAATATTTAGGCCACAAAATTGAAAAAGGACTGAGAAAAGTAACTGCAGATAGAATCAAGATAATGAAAGGAATGACAGCCCCAATGACGCAAAGAGAAGTGAGAATGTTTCTTGGAATGGTTGGATATTGTCGTCAGTGGATAAGTAACTGTTCCCTGATTGCAAAACCTTTGGTACGCCTGACGAGAAGTGATGTGAAAGACCCCATTGAATTAAATAAGGAAGAGTTAACAGCCTTTAAACAATTGAGAGACAGTTTGTGTGAGGCACCAGCACTTGGCATGCCTGACTATGAGAAGGAGTTTGAACTACACTGCAGCGAAAGGAATGGATGTGCACTTTCTGTATTAATACAGAAACATGGAAAACTGAGGAGACCAATTGCATATTTTTCAGGTATACTCGACCCTGTAGCTGAAGCATTGCCTGGTTGTTTGAAAGCTGTAGCAGCCACCTGTACGAGTCTGGAACAGAGTGAAGGAATTGTGATGGGATATCCTGTGTGAGTGTTTGTACCTCATGATGTGGCAATCCTTTTAACAAGGAGCCGCACTCAGTTCATGACGCAAAGTCGGCTGACTAAATATGAGAAAGTCATATTAGGTGCAACAAATGTGAGCCTTGTAAGATGTCTGAATGTGAATCCTTCAACGTTATTGCCTGATGCTGAGAATGTGGAAGTCAGAGACGATGTGGATCATGACTGTTTGGATGTGCTTGATTTCTGTACCAAACCATGTCCTGATATAAAAGATATACCTTTGACGGAAAGTGACTATGTGATGTTTGTGGATGGGTTATGCTTGAGAACAGACGAAGGAATTCTGAGTGCAGCATATGCAGTGTGCACAGTAGCTGCGGTAATGGAAGCGTCTTACCTAAAGGAGTAAAATCAGCCCAGGTTGCCAAATTGTTTGCGTTAACCAGAGCATGCAAGTTGGGAAAGAATGTAAGAGTGGCTGTGATAACCGATAGTCAATATGGCTTCGGTGTAGTGCATGATTTGGGCCAAATTTTGTCCCAAAGAGCGTTTTTGACTTCAAGTGGAACCCCTATAAGGAATGCTGAAGTGGTTGGGAAATTGCTTGAGGCGATACAGCTGCCTAAGCAATTAGCGGTTGTGAAATGTGCTGCACATACAAAGACTGGAGATTATATTTCATCTGGTAACGAGTATGCTAACGATATTGCTCAATATTGTGCACGAAATCAGGATTCTGTAAATCGGGCAAAAGAAAAGGAAATTAATTCATATCCCTTGTTGTTTACTAACATTGTGAATACATGGGAAGAAGTGAGGCAGTTACAGGAAGAAGCAGAAGATGAGGAAATGAGACAGTGGGTAAAAGCAGGATGTGCAACAGATCATGTGTGGGTTTATCGAGATGGAAGACCAGTTATGCCTGACAGCATGGTGTCCGCCATGGCACGGATGTATCATGGACAAGCACATGTAGGGAGAGATGCAATACTTAGATTGTTCAAACAAATATGGTATAATGCAAAATTCTGACTTGTAGCTGAGAGCCTTTGTCAAAGATGCCTTATATGTCAACAGTTCAATCCTGGAAGAAAAACAGTGGTAAGTCTAGGCACGATAGGTCGAGAAGGAGGGCCTTTTACCAGAATGCAAATTGTCTTCATTGAAATGCCCCCCTGTAACAGGTTGAGGTATGTTTTAGTGATGGTCTGCCTGTTTTCTAGATGGGTAGAAGCATATCCCACAAGAAGAAGTGTTGGAATTACAGTAGCCAAACTACTATTGAGGGTGTTCATCCCTAGATTCGGGTTTCCAGTCACAATTGAGTCAGATAGAGGAAAACATTTCCATATTGAAATCATGAAGCTAATTTGTGAGGCCTTGAATGTACAACAAAAAATGCATTGTGCCTATCGCCCAGAGGCTCCTGGTGTGGTGGAACAAGTAAATGGCACTAGTAAAAACAGAATAGGAAAGATGTGTTTAGCCACAGGTCTGAAATGGCCTGATGTCTTGCCTCTGGTACTCATTACTATTAGATCAATTCCAGATAGGAACACAGGTTTGAGTCCCCACTAAATTGTTATGGGGAGAGCAATGAGGCATGTATTCATACCAGTAAACAAGCTGTTGCCTATCTCTGATGACTTGGTGTTGGATCACTGTAAGGCGTTGGCTGACTCGATTCATTCTGTGTTTCATCAGGTTGGATCGGATGCCACCACCCTTGAAAAGAAGCCAGCTCATGCTCTAAGCCCAGGTGACTGGGTGAGAATTAAAGTGCACAGAAGAAGGAACTGTTTGGTCCCACGTTGGGGAAAACCACGACAAGTGATTTTAACTACAACAACAGCTGTGAAGTGTTCAGGAGTAAAGAACTGGATTCATGCTAGTCATACCTTACGAATTCAAAACCCAGTGGATAACAAGGAAGGAGAGTACTTTGAAGAATCAGAAACTAGTTCTGAATCTGATACTGAGGACCCCAGAACAAGACAAAATCCTGAAAGGGGGGAATCAGAACCAAATGTGACCTTTGCTCCAGAGAACATTCCCTTGAGAAGTTGCAGATTTCTGACACCAGCTTAGACTCAGAGACTGAACAAGCACAGGTAAATACTGGAAAAGAGACAAGCAGTGAAGAGACAATTAAAGACATTTTCGATAAGGAAGTTCCTAATGGAAAGTTGAGAGAAATTCTACCTGAAGTAACAAAAGCAGATGGTCAGGTGCCAGATACAGAAAGTGAGGGAAAGATTTTTGTGGAAGACCCCCGAGGAGTTGTAGGGAATTCAAACATCCATGTGTAGAAGAACCACAAGGAGGGACAGAAGTCGGGAAAATAAAAGAAGTGGTGGAAAGAAGAACAGCTGAAAGTCAAGTTGAAACAGAATCAGAGGACAGTGATGAAGAAGTACCAGAAGGTCGAGTCCTGAGAAAGAGAGCATGGAGAGCTGAGAAAAATGATAAGGGATATAAATTGAAAAGATCAGCAATAGATGAAATTTGGCCAAACAAAATAAAGAGATTACGATACAGATTGACACGAGTGAAGTCATCTAGAGCTGAACAAGTAAACGAAGTATCTAGTCAAGAAAAATTGGAAGACGGGGTAAAAACGACAGCAGAGGAAAATAGGAGAACGAGAAAACCTAACCAGAAGTATAAGTCGCCGGAATGGTCATATGTGGCACTGCCTGAAATAAAAGAAGAGGCGGATAGCCAAGAGAATCCAGAGGTGACTGTACCATAAGTGGTTGAGGAAGACGAAGAATCGGAAATCCTGAGAGTTATCTTGTCCAACATTGGAGAAGAAACAGATGTTCAAGAAGTTCTGTATCAAGATTATGAAAGAAAAGTGAAAGACGATCAAATGCCAAACTGAAAAGACCAAAGGGGATTCCAATGGAAAGGCAATATTTTCCTCGAAAAGACATAACTGATAGAACCAAGTAGGTGCTTAGAGCCTTGGGTTAGACAATACTAGCTGTGAAGTAGAAGAGGCTAAGTCAAAAGACACTGATTATTTTTCGAAATGGCAAACGCAGAAAGTAGAAAAACCAAATGTGTATTTCTTAGAAGATGGTTTAAAATGTGTTATTGTTGTGCAGGATTACTAATGCTTCTATGGAGTGTGTTGGCTTTAATGATTTCATTTAAGGTTACACTAGAAACAATAGAAGGACATAGTGAGAATAAAACTAATGTAGAAAAGATTCAGAAAGTATATCCGACTAAAATAGATAGAAATTATTTACATAAAGACAGGTCTATAAATGATTTCTCTAACAATGTATATTCAAAATTACTGTGCGAATATGTAAAGACGATGGACGTGAGGGACTGCTATGTCTGCATGCGGTTACCTGCATCTGTGTCTGAGGGAGTGACATTTCATCACCTCCCAGTAACATATGGAATAACATGTAGTGTAATAGCAAGTTTGTTTTACAAAATAGGGAAATTAGAATATTATTTTTCAGATGTAGATAGCATATTTTCAAAAGTACCTGTAGTTAACAAATTGAATAAAGTGAAGACTGCAAAGGTGTTAGGTGATTTTTTCTTAGAAACTAAAGAACTAACATTAGAGTCCATATTTAGAAAGAATCTAACTTGCAGTTTAAAGAAGGAGGAAAGGGTTTTCTTAGATATGGTTGAAGAAAGGAGACTAAAAATGCAAAGGAAAATACCTGAAGGAAAAGAAGAAAAGACAGTTTGGGATGTTGAAAAAGAAAAACATTTGAAAGGAGAAGCTAGTCCAACAATGGCTTTAGATTGGCCTCAGAAAGGAAAGTTGTGTATTAGAAGGAATCAAACTGCATATGATAATTATTTTGTAGGCACAAGTGATTGCCATGATACATATCGAATCATGGGTAGATGGGGATTTAAAGGAGGAAATGATCCAGTTTTTCTATATTTTATCTGCGGGAACAAAGCATATTATCATTTGCCAGACCATTGGTATGGCACATGTTATATAGGCCAGGTTTTCCCAATGATATTCCATGTGGGAAGAGGAAGAGATGGTGTACCTCAGTTAGGTAGTCAACTAACCCGTTGAAAAAGAGAAACTTGGTCAGAAATTGTGAGAGACATTTTTGGAGCATTGATGCCAGCAGTGGGAATATCTCCGAATGCACACAAAATTAGAAAATTATCAACAGTAGTGGATCGCTTGTCAACAAGCACAGCTGGAGGATTTTTATTGGTAAATACTGAGATGGTTGCCATGCGTGCCATGGTAATGCAAAATCGACTTGCCCTTGATATAATTTTGGCAAATGAGGGTGGAGTCTGTGGAATGCAGAAAGTCCTACACTGTTGTACTTACATTCCTGACGAAAGTCAAGATCTAAAGACATACATTAAAAATATATGAGGAAATTGCACTACTGGAGGTTGAAGATTGGAAAGAAATTTTCATCTATTAAAGATTTCCTATTAAAATTAGGTAGTACATTTATAGGTAAGATCCTATTTCCATTAACATGAGTGATTTTTCTAGTATTAAGTTTAAGACTAGGATGTTTATGTTGCAAAAGAAAGAAAATACAGAAAAACTTAATAAGAGAAACTTTGAAAAAGAAAGAGAATAAAAGACGAGAAAGAGAATTTGAAGAAGTAGAATTAGAAGAAATGAAAGATAGTATGTATAGAGCAAGAGAAGAAGAAATAGGTGAAACAGAAATGTGAACTAATAAAATTTGAATTCATTTATTTTTATAATACATTTTACAAAATTTTAGGTATTGTGGTGATATAATCACGAAAGGGGGGATTGATGGAGCAGGTAGTGCAACATTTTGTATACCTCCTCTATTCTTGCATGAAAATACTAATTATATAATCTACTAACTATAATATTATTAAACGAGTGTTGCATGTATACTAATCAACATTATAAAAACATAAACTACACATGGGATTTGCTATTTGCATGGCTAAATAACTCTTATAACTAAAATTTGTACGCATATTAATAAATAGTATATGTGATAATAGAATATTGCATGATATGTTGCTTTGTGACGTTTGCATCTTCGTGGAGGATCGGAAAAGGTGAATATAATGGCTTTAAACGTCTATATTAAATGCTATTGTTTGAGAATCAGCATTTATGCTGTTATAATCAATGCATTGATGGCCTAAATGGGCTTTTCTCGCAAGATATAGGATTTATCCTGTTTTCAGATATTTTAATGAGAAAAGAATATATAGAGGAACATACACAGCATTTATGCAATCATATAGCAATAATGTATGCAACTTGTAATTGTAATTTTTCACTGTCATACAATGTGTATTTGAATTTATATTCGCATATTGCACAAACCAAATGAGAATGGAGTAGCGCTATCGAGGATGTTGTCTATGTCTATCATCACGTGACTTTGCACGCACACCTACACACACAAAAAAAAGCTATACGGGTATAAAAACTGTTGGCGGACTGCACTTCCGCATGTGAACAAGGATACTGTGATATCCGAAACGCGTCGAAAGCTGCAAACTTAAAATAAAGACCTGACTTTGCCACGAAGAAAACTGGTGTCCGTGACTCTCTCTTCGCTGTTTGCCGGATGGGAAGCGGGAAGAGTTGGGAAAGTGTTTCTGATATTAATAAATGGTATATGTGATAATAGAATATCGCATGGTATGTTGCTTTGTGATGTTTGCATCTTTGTGGAGGATCGGAAAAGGTGAATATAATGACTTTAAATGTCACTATATGCTAGATAAATACAAGCACATAGAGGGATTAGTAAGGGGTTAACATTAGAATCACCATTTCTATGTATTCATTATTCTTTTGTGTTTGTTTTGCTTAGGTTGACATCTGGGCCTAATCCAAAATGGCTGCTGACATCGCACGCAGAAGTCGCCATTGTCTCGTGAGGCGCGGAGTGAACTGCGCATGTACAGACAATATCGTGAACTTCTTAGTGACCTTTACTCATCATGTTCCCGGTCAAGGATAAGAATTTGGTGGTCTGCCAAAATAAGGAAACAATTAACCTTACAGTAAACCGGAACAAGCCGATACTAGAGCGGGCTTGTGACCTCACCCCTCGGACTGTACTGAGAATCTGGGAAAAAGAATCGGACGATCCCAACCAACCAATCACCACTGTTCTTGGCCTAAAATTGTATCATGTTAACCTGGTTTTCATTATAAAAAAGGATAGTGGGTTAGAAAAAAAACTCTCATCAAACAGCGACGCCTTTTTCTTGATGGTCCAGATGCTGCCCGACCGCTTGATGACTGCAAACTTTTCCAAACCCCACAGGCTATGATAGATGCTTGCATGATTTCTGGTCCTTAGATAAATTTGGGACTGTAACGTGCTGAGCAGATGACTTTGGACTTTGAGCCTTGGCCTGTTTTATTCGGACAATTTGCGCCAAACTCGGTTATGCAGAGCCAATGAATAAGAGGATCCCAAATAGCCAGATTAAATAAATATGATGTTCTGCGATTTACTTAAATTTACTTAGCAAAAAAGGATCTTAATTATCCAGTCACTAGGCACTTCGCCATTAAACACAAAAGTACTAGGGATTTATTACAGTTTTTCAGTATTGATTGTGTCCCAATGAACATTAGAGGGGGAGACAGGGTGTTAAAGCTAAGAAGATTAGAGTTACGCTACATTATTGATATCCAAACAAAGACCCCTTATGGGTTAAATAGTGGGGAAGAACTGACAGTACACCTGGGAACCTAGACAGTGAGATGACCAATAGATTTTAATTAATTGTATGATTCTAAACATTTGATTCAATGATAGAATTTCTACTCGTGTTATGATATGCACATAACAAAATAAATTGACATTTGGGATTAATTTACAGAGGGGGATTTGGCAATCACAAGAAAGTGATTGCCTTAGGCCGATACACGGCGAGATCACTTGATTTTAATGGTACATCCATTATCATGACAAAGAAATTCGCTGCATATAATATGATTTGCTAAATAAATAAGCAGAAAATATAAATACTGCTACGGTAATACCATTACAAAATGGCACTCGTATCTTCACGAGCGTTATCACTCCTCTGTCTTTATGACCAGTACTATGAATAGATTTCAAACTAATCGTATGATACTAAATATTTGGCTCAACGATGTAATTTTCATTTGTGTTACGATTTGTACATTTGTAAAATAAGTTGATACTTGGCATAATCTTACAGAGGGGATCTGGCAATCACGTGAAAGTGATTGCCAAAGGCCGATATACGGCGAGATTATTTGATTGTGAATGGTATATTAATCATGTTCATGCAATATCATTATGATAAAGAAATTCGTTGTATATACCATAAACTGTTGAATATATAAATAGTAAATACAGGCATAAATACTGCTATTGTAATACCATTACAAAATGGCGCTTGTATCTTTACGAGCGTTACCCCTTTTCTGTTTCTATGACCAGAACCATGATGAATAAAAACATGTCGTGGGTAATTGTCAATCACTGACGAAGGACAAGTTCCGAAACGCGTTTGTTTGCTGTGCGTTTTAAATAAAGGATATTTGCTGCAATCGGACCCCGTGAGTGCTGATTTCCTGGTGTAAGACAAGGAGTCGGTAGCGAAAAAAAAAATATATATATAGATATATATATATATATAGATATAAATATATATAAATTCACTGAAAAAAACATAGGTTTCAGGGGCATTATAGTTAGTTGGACATTTCCCTCGTACAAAACCCTAGAAATTCCCCTGTTATAGTTAGTTCAGCTAACTATAACTCGCGCCCCCGCAATGCTCTGCTGATGACGTCACATAATACATCACTCATGGCATGGTCATTGACATCAATGATGACATCTCAAATGACATCACTGATGACGTCATCCATGTGATAAATTAGTGCATCTTCTCACACCCTAATATAACCTTTGATACACCAACTCAAAATTTCAAACGGCCATTTTGACAACCATAGATACTCCAATACCAATAACTACACACCCACTCATTGACTTTTAGGTCTACATACATGTCCACTCACTCACCTGTACAGTCACTCATACTTACAGTCACTCTGTGCATTTATACACCTATATAGACACTCACACACCGCCAATCATCCATTGAGGTACTGACACATCTAGTCAGTCATGCAAATAATTAATCACAGTCCAATTTACTCACCTATACAGTTAAACACACTCAAGTTCACTTACTCATAAAAATACTAACAAATTATGTGTCTTCCTGCAGAAAAACAAACAGCACATGACACAGATATCCTTGCACTATGGCGCATACAGCCACTCCCAAAATCACACGCTCTCACATATAGATAGTTATATACTCTTACACACATATACAATGCGTTTCACATATGTAGGTACTGACACATGTACAACTGAGATATACATTCAATCACTAACAGACCCATACATACACTCACCCAACCATACAGTCCATCACAGTTGCACTCTTAAAACCATGCACCCACTGAATCACCCACTCACACATTTAGTCACAGTCACACACACCCTACCCACACAAACACTCAGGCACCCATACAGATACTGAGACAACCAATTAATAACCCATATAGACACTCATATAGCTATTCACAAAACCATGCAGCCACTTATACACCAACACACAGACACATACAGACATTCACACAGTTTAGTTACTAGTCTGCAGTAAGATACATTTAATGACTCACTTATAGAGTCAGTTACAAACCTAGAAAATCATCCATTCACACACTTGTACACCCACTTATTTTTCAACAGGCCTTTCCCTATATATATTAAACATATTAAAACTGTTCAGAAACACATACTCAATGGATGATGTCATCAGTGATGTCATTTGAGATGTCATCAGTGATGTCATCAGTGATGTCACTGACCATGTCATGAGTGATGTAATATGTGACGTCATCAGCAGTGCATTGCGGGGGCTTGAGTTATAGTTAGCCGAACTAACTATAACCGGGGAATTTCTAGGGTTTTGTACGAGGGAAATGTCCAGCTAACTATAACGCCCCTAAAACCTATGGTTTTTTCAGTGAATTTCTAAGGTTTTTTAAATGTTAATTCCTAACTATAACGTGCCTGAAACCTATGGTTTTTTCAGCGAATTTCAAAGGTTTTTTAAATGCCAATTCCTAACTGTAACGTGCATGAAACCTATGGTTTTTCCAGTGAATTTCAAAGGTTTTTTAAATGCTAATTCCTATCTATAACTTATCTCTAAAGATATCATGAAAAGCATTCTTTTTTAAAAGTAGGGTGCACATTAGTTTTGTGGAAAAGCATCTTTGTTATTGGTTAAGAAAAAGCAGTTTCAACGTGGAGTACATATCATAGGATAAAATTTGCTCAGCTCAACCACACCTGCTACTTGCATTTGGAAGGCACTGTTGGAACTTAAAACAATCGTGAACTTTTAACCTGCACGTGTCATTAAATGTTCAAGAAAATGTTGCAAAAAAATATCGTTAAGTTTTAAAAAATATATGAACTTTTAACCTGCACGTGTTGTAGAATGTTCTAGAAAGTGTGTTGATAGAATACGTTGCACTTCTGACTTCTATGTGTTGTTGAATATTAAAAAAACTGTTCATATGGAAAATTAAAAAGAAACCAATAGAGAAGTTTTGAAACCTAAAAGAATCAAGGAACTATTCTAATTTATTCTTTACATGTATTTATGTGTGCAGCAACAAAATTACAGACACAACAGCACTAGGAAGAGGAAGAAGCAGGGAGTGGGGGGAGGGGGGAGATGGGCAGAATGGCACACATGCACAATTAAGTACAACACACATATAGACTAACAATGGCCAAAATGAAACACACCAACAAGGAGCACAAGTCACACAACCCACGAACATCACACCACTAAACGAGCAGAGAAGTGAAAACCACGCTGCATTCATACAGGATGTGTACAAAGGCCATTCGTTGGTGTTGTGGGATGTCTGCGACCGTGGTCATCATGGATGAGATGCCCAGCATGTGGCACATGGTCAAGTTCACTGTGTGTTATGTTGCCAAACGGCTGCTCCTCCCTCCCACGAGCCCCCACACTTTTGTACGGTGCGCTGTTGTATCTCATGCACTCGTACGGCACACCATTGTAATGCCTATTTGCGCATGTCCTGCTACATTCCAACTACACCATCACAGTGCCGTTTGGAGGTGGTGCATGCCACTTTACAACATCGACTGCTGCGGCTCTTGTAGCAGGCCACACCAGAACACAGCGACACACTTACCACACTTCCTGTACACGGACATGTCCGAGAAACCCAGTTCCCCTTGCCGGATAGGCACACCCCTGCACTGACCTGTGAACCCCAGACCAGCACACGCCAGTTGTGCATGCAGGAGGATGCGTGCGTAGCTACACGTCCAGGCTCACTGCCAACGCTGAGGTGACAGCACACTGTGATGTTGCAGGGCTTGTTCCTATCATGCTAAGACAATGACCACAGGGACACACTTACTAAGATGTGGGTTTGGGGGGCATTGGCGGTCCTGGAGTTGTTGAGATGAGTCTTCTGGCCCTCGTGGGTATCCCTTTATCATGCTCATTGACTCTATGGCACCTGTGGGTGTTCTGGTGTGGCTCTTGGCTGTGTTCCCTTTCATGGTGCAGGTAGTTGTCCTGCTTAACACCAGCAGAAAGCAGGTGTAAAATCCCTGGTGCTAACGTGTCTTATATCTGGAATTTGTTTCGCATTGCAATTGGTGTGAAAGTTGTGGTGTGATTTTTTCGTGTGCAGAACTGAGCAGTGTATCTCGTCAAGATCCAGCACCTGACGCACTATTCCCAATCAATATAAATACAATGAGATTTCTTAATAGATTTTGTGTGTACACTGTAAGTGCAGCCAATACCTCAGTGCAATTCAATACAGGATTTTAGTATTTAGAATAAATTGGAAAGGTGCACCTCGTGTCTTTTTGCATGAGAACGGCTAGTCTCCATTTCATTATCAGCACTTTAACGGAAGTAAAGTTGAGATAAATCTAACACGCTATTCAGAAGTTGGTGCAAACTGCAGATATCACCAGTATTCCAGCAATAAGTGCCCCAAAATTTAACACCATGGTGTACTCCATCACATAACAGTAATAAGAACAAGAAAGAGTCACACAGCAGTTAAGAGAACAACCAAAAACGTTATAAACATATTTTTTTGAAACTTTATTTTTTATAATAATAAATATATAAACGATAAACTATTTTCAAACTTTATTTTTTTATTAACATATATATGAACGATAAACTAATAAACAAAATGTAACAACAATAATACAAAACAACAAGGCGGAACACTCCTGTGGACACCATGGATGTCGACGACAGACCTGGAAAATCAGAAAGATTGTTAAAAAAAA
The DNA here is from genome assembly GCF_964204655.1 of Triturus cristatus. Taxonomy (NCBI): domain Eukaryota; kingdom Metazoa; phylum Chordata; class Amphibia; order Caudata; family Salamandridae; genus Triturus; species Triturus cristatus. Next base: position 1,536,802,784 of record NC_140589.1, on the reverse strand, counting down.
AAAAACATGGTATTCTCAACAAAATACCACAAGAAACAAATCACAGATATATAAAATGCATACAGCTAAAATAAAATTATAAGTTTAACTTACAAAAACTGTAAATGTTGCCGCTTTAAAATATTTGCCGAATCTGAGGATTTTTTTTTGCAGAAGGCACCATGCCCACAATGTTTTTACTTTTTCCAAGGGGCAAACAAAGACCAATGCCACCTTGATCACGCACAAGATTTTCAAAAGAGTTCTGTTACGAGGGGATCCTAACAAAAAATACTCATGATGAAACACCTAAGAACCCTTCATCCGAACAATCTTGCACGAGAAGAGTGCAAACAGATGAGAAACACTCCTATTCTGTATCTGTAAAAAAGAAGCACAAATAAATGTATATTAATAACTTTCAAAATTATACTATTCCATTACTGTACAAACACATTTTATATAAATACTGACTAAGAAACTATGTCCCTGAACCACAAGTGTGACGATGGTTAAAACACTACATGCATAGTGCATACTACTTTGAAGCAGTTCATGCCCTAAAGCCTACCTCACTAAAACTCTACATGCTAACTGACTAAATGATTACAGTACTATAAGGAGACACACTGGGTGAGTGACAGGGTGTTTGCTAGAAGAGTATGAATACTAACTAGGGAATTGAAGGTGTGAAACACAACTGTGTAGGTGATTAGTCGACTGCATCCATACTGCATAGGCATTTAAAGCAGTCCATGTGCTAAGGCCTGGCTCACTGCATGACTACTTGGGTACTGACTGAATGATTAGAGTACAGCAAGGAGAGTGCCTAGGTGAATTTATAAGTGCTAGGCTTTTCGCGCAGGGAATGGATTAGTACTTGGTACTGAATGGGTCACTAGAGGAGTGCAAAGGAAGTGACAAGATGTTTGCTGGACTGTATGGATACTGACTAGGAAATTGAAAGTGTGAAAGACAAGTGTCTAGGTGGTTAGAAGACTTCATGCATAGTACATAGGGGTTTGAAGCAGTCCATGTGCTAAGGCCTGGCTCAGTGCATGACTACTTAGGCACTGAGTGAATGATTAGAGTACTGCAATGATAGTATCTTGGTGAATTTATAAGTGTTTGGGTTTTAGCACAGTGAATGGATTAGTACATGGTGCTGAATGGGTCACTAGAGGACTGCAAAGGGAGTGACAGGGTGTTTCCTGGAAGTGTATGAATACTGACTGGGGAATTGAAGGTGTGAAAGGCAAGTGTGTAGGTGGTTAGACGACTGCATGCATAGTGGATAGGGGTTTGAAGCAGTCCATATACTAAGGCCTGGGTCACTGGATCAGTACTTGGGCACTGACTGAATGATTAGAGTACTGTAAGGAGTGTGCCTGGGTGAATTTATAAGTGGTTGGGTTTTGGCACAGTGAATGGATTAGTACATGATGCTGAATGGGTCACTAGAGGAGTGCAACGGGAGTGACAGGGTGTTTGCTGGAAGTGAATGGATACTGACTGGGGAATTGAAGGTGTGAAAGACAAGTGAGTAGGTGGTTGGAGGACTGCATGCATAGTGGATAGGGGTTTGAAGAAGTCCATGTGCTAAACCTGGCTCAGTGCATGAATACTTAGGCAGTGACTGAATCATTAGAGTACTGGAAAGAGAGTGTCTTTGTGAATGTATAAGTGTTTGGGTTTTGGCACAGTGAATGGATTAGTACATGCTGTTGAATGGGTCTCTAGAGGACTGCAAAGGAAGTGACAGGGTATTTCCTGAAAGTGTATGGATACTGACTAGGGAATTGAAAGTGTAAAAGACAAGTATATAGTGTGTTAGAACACTACATGCATATTGCATAGACATTTGAAGCAATCTATTTGGTACTTAGAAACTGACTAAATAATCACACTACTTCTAGGACAGTGCTTAGGTAAAACTTTTACATTTTCAGTTCTGCTAAGGTGAACAGAATAGTACATGGTACTGCACCTTAGTGTCAAACCCTGACTCATTTTATCAATGCATAAGCAAAGACTACCTTCTAATGCTACTAAAACTTGACAACATGACATGTTTTAAAAGAGTTGTCTGCTAAAAAATACACGATGTTACCAAATGCTTCTCTCACAGTGCTTCCCAAATGCACACAGACTCACAGTGTGATTCTAGACAACAACCACTATGGCTAGGAGTTTACCAAAAATCATTCACTACTGTGGAAGTGGTAAGGGAACTGCACACAATCTTCATATTTCAGGATTGCACTTTTATGTCAAAGCCTGACTCCTTTAATCAAAGCATAAGCAAAGACTGGCTTCTAATGCTACTAAAACTTGAAAAAATGACCGGTTTTAAAACAGTTATCTGTCAGCAAATACACGATGTTACCAAATGCTTCTCTCACAATCCTTACCCAAATGCACACAGACTCACAGTGTGATTTTAGACAAGCAACACTATCCTAGGAGTTTACCAAAACTCATTCACTAGTCTGGAAGAGTTAATGGTACTGCACACAATCTACATATTTCACGACTGCAATTTACTACTGTCAATGCCTGACTCATCTAATGAAAGCATAAGCCATAACTGTCTTCTAATGCTACTAAAACTTGACAACATAACATGTTTTAAAACAAATATCTGTCAGCAAATACAAGATTTTCCAAACACTTCTCTCACAGTCGTTCCCAAATGCACACAGACTCACAGTGTGATTCTAGACAAGCAACACTATCCTAGCAGTTTACCAAAACTCATTCACTAGCCTGGATGAGTTAATGGTACTGCACACAATCTACATATTTCACGACTGCACTTTAGTGTCAATGCCTGACTCATTTAATCAACACATAAGCAATGACTGGCTTCTAATGCTACTAAAACTTGACAACATGACAGGTTTTAAAATAGTTATCTGTCAGCAAATACACGATGTTACCAAATGCTTCTCTCACAGTGGTTCCCAAATGCACACAAACTCACAGTGTGATTCTAGAAAACAACCACTATACCTAGGAGTTTACCAAAAATCATTCACTACTGTAGAAGTGGTAAGGGAACTGCACACAATCTTCATATTTCAGGACTGCACTTTTGTGTCAAAGCCTCACTAATTTAATCAAAGCATAAGCAAAGACCGGCTTCTAATGCTACTAAAACTTGACAACATGACCGGTTTTAAAACAGTTATCTGTCAGCAAATACACGATGTTATCAAATGCTTCTCTCACAATCCTTACCCAAATGCACACAGACTCACAATCTACATATTTAAGTACAGCACATCAGTGTCAAAGCATGACTCATTTAATCAACGCATAAGCAAAGACTGGATTCTAATGCTACTAAAACTTCACAACATGACAGGTTTTTAAAAAGTTATCTGTCAGCAAATACATGATGTCACCAAATGCTTCTCTCACACTGATCCCAAATACACACTAACTCACACTGTGATTCTAGACAAGCACCACTATCCCTAGGAGTTTACCAAAACTCATTCACTACAGTGCAACTGGTAACAGAACTGCACACAATCTACATATTTCAGGACTACACTTTTCTGTCAAAGCCTGACTCATTTAATCAAATCATAAGCCATAACTGTCTTCTAATGCTACTAAAACTTCACAACATGACAAGTTAAAACAGTTATCTGTCAGCAAATACACGATGTGACCAAATGCTTCTCTCACAGTGGTTCCCAACTGCACACAGACTCACTGTATGATTCTAGACAAACAACACTATCCCTTGCACTATACCAAAACACATTTCTTCATCTAGAAGTAGTACTACATTTTAGTATAGAAACATAACATAACTCATTTCACAAATTCATAAACAATGACTGGTTTCTAATTCTACCAAAATATAAAAACAACACAGTTATCTGTCTGCAAACACATGAAAAACACAAATGCTTATCACAAAATGGTTTCTACATGCACCCACACTGTCAATAAGATTGTAGAGAAAAAAAGTAATCCCTACACTTTAGCAGGAGAAATACATTAGTCTGATTAAAATCAAAATAGTCTACATACATACCCTCACAATTAAATAACTCATCTTTCAAGTTCTTTTGTAGATTAAGAAGTATATCAGTCACTCACCATATTTTCTTTTACAGAATCTCTGCACTGTGCACCTCTCAGCAAAAACAAAGAATGGAAAAGTTTCCCTTTCATTTTCCACACATATACATGTAAACATCAAATCACAATCCTTCACACATAAACTCAAAAGCAAACACACATTTCTATTGGTTAAACATTTCAGCCCTTTCCAACTGAAATACATTTAACCCCTTCCCCCAATCTGCCTTCTGCCTGTTACCATAGAAACAGCTCATGGAACACTGCACTGAGCTCACAGGTCACAAGTTCAGCACACAATGTTACTAAACAAGACAGGAAGTGTGCTGGACTTTTCAACATATGAGCTTATCATATATAATGTTCCTTACAATCTGTTTTTGTTAACCAATAAGAATCATACCTTTAAAAACAGAAATATCCACCCTACCTTTCAGTGTAGAAAGTAGTCATACAACCAATGATTTCTTGTCTTTTTTAAAAAAACATTGCCGTGGATCCGCGCACCCAACGCGTGAGAATCCGTGCACCCAACACGATAGGATGCGCGCACTGAGCGCGCATTTCGCCGTTTTTTTTTTTAAAGGGGGCCCCAGGGGGTCCTTCTGGGACCCCCTAAGCACCTCTAGAGGGCCAGAGTATTTCCACTCTGCCCCCTTTTTATGTTTTACACACTTATTCCCCTTGCATCTTCAGCCTCGCTTCTACCGAGGCAGAAAATCGCCGCCAACAGTTCCTGGTTTCGAATGTAGAGAGACACTCGACAGCCAATTAGCATTCAGCGTGCGATCGGGAGGGTGTGCGTTTGGTTTGGGGAGGGTGCACTTACGGTGCGTGTAGGGTGCGCGGATCCTCCACGGCCATAGATATTTATGTACTTTTAACTCTTATTTTCTCAGGAACTACTGAACGGATTCACACCATATATGCAAAAGGCATGAGTCCGAACTGAGGACTACCTATTTGCCAAATTTGGTGTCATTCCGTTCAGAGGTTCGGGCTGTAGCTGCGACAACAGATCCTATGGGAAATTGCATAGGGAAACTGCGTTTTGGGACCCCCCCTTTTTTCTCAGCCCCCGCTTGATGAATCACCACAAAACTTTCAGGGTAGGAGAGGAGCGGAGCCGGCCAAAAGTTTGGAAAATTTCGCGAGGATTCATCAACCGGCGCCAGACTTATTGGGAATAGAATGTTGTGGTTTTCCTATGGAAAATAGGTCCTAACTATAACTACCTACTGGCGACCGCCAGTAGGTAACATATATCTCCAACAACAAGGTGTTCTGGCTTGAAGAACCACGCAGACACAAGCGCTATGCTAATAATGCATGGTGATTTATTTGGCTACAGCAGCCATAATAACCAACACGTTCGGGGAAAGCTCACCTTCATTACAGGACAGAAATAAGTGACCACCTCAAACAGTGATTTAAAAGTTGCAATGCCAATAACATTGACAACAGACTCCACAAAGGTGCAGAAAAGGTAGGTTACATAGACGCCATCTTAAAGTTGTTACACAGTGTTAAGTGCTGTACAGGTAGTGCGTAGTAATCATCTGAGAGAAGGTTACAAATGTCCTCTTTAAACAGTACTTCTCATACAAAAGCAAACAATTTTCGTACTTAAACATTTCAAATATTTTGTATGGTGATAAGTAGCCATACAATCATTCAATATTATTTACCATAACCCACAGATCTTTCTAAACGAATGGCTGCTATGTTTCATGTGTTACATTTCTAAATCATAATAAGCTATTATATGAACTTAAAAAGGCTTGCACATTCCTCTTCCATCACATAATGAATGGAACGAGGTTCAGCCCCCTACTGTTTTAATGACGGCCATGTTCAAATAACAAAAGTATTTGTTTCCTCGAATGGAGGAACTATACAATAAAGCCCGAGTGGGCATATAATTGCTAAATTATTAAATCTCAACATCACTGCTACTTAAATTAAATTGACAAGTGTCCTATTTGCTAGAAAAAAAATGCACTAAAGTCTAGTATGGTCATAAGCAATACCTCATGAGCACTTGTAGCAATTAACAAAAAATAAAAAAATAAAAATTATATTCAAGTGGGCCTGACCTGAACTTAATATGCACTGCAACAGTTCAAGATTCTCAATACAAAGTTGAGCCCATGTGAGCCTTGTATAAACTTCAATTAGTCTATGGCAACTAAATGTGTTTTGTGAACTCTAATATAAGCAATCTATCAAATAGGTTGCAGTGATGTCGAGAATCTAGCTCATATAAAATTAATTAAGCTACAGGGACCAAACAAAACCTTAATAAATAGATCAAAACAATATCTCAATTTACATACATTAAGTACAAAAGAAAACAGTGCATAAACCTTAGCTCAAAAGTCATCATGACATGCTGAGCCCCTTTTTAGCTCCTGTATGGATGACACATTAAAAACAATTAAGACTGAAGTGCTCTTCATTCTTTCCACAGAGCAGAGAAATTAATTTCTTCAGAGGTATGCAGAAACATAAACTCAAACTAGCATTATGAGAGAAGCGTAGGTACAAAAGCATATGTACTAACTCAAACCACGTCGACAGCTCATTCCTCATCCGAGTTTAAGCCCACGTGGTTCATAGTATTAAACTGAAATATATACTTTGATTCTAGTTGCCCTTTATTTTGAATTATTTGACCTCCTCTGATGCTAGGTACTATGACATCAATGACCATCATTTGTAATTGAGAGCTGTAACTGGAGTGATATTGTTGGAAATGGCAGCCAACTGGATACTGGCTATCATTGTGTGCAATGGCTCTAATGTGTTCCAGCATTCACTTTCTTGCTTTATGAATGCTACTTCCAATGTAAGCTTTATTGCAATTGCACCTCAGGCCAAACACACAATAGTCTGTGTTGCAAGTAAGGTGTTTTTCGATGGTGAAGGTTTTATCAGTTTCTAGGAAAAGTATCTGTTTGACATTAATGCTGTGTTTGCATGCTTTGCTTTTTGCGCATTTGAAAAACCCCATAGGTAAATTATTTCTCTGGGGTTCTTCTGACCATATTTTTGCACAGCATATCCATTATTAATCTGCTTGTTTTAAGTGTTCTATTAGGGTAATTGTCAAGGTATTTGACCATAATTTAGCCTTTTAGCCACTTTTTAAAGAAGATTGTGCTAGAAACTCCACCATTTTTCCCCCATAATTTTTATCACTCTGAGGATAACCACACACGCTTGGCACACCATCAAAGTAGTGAAATTGTTCATGAGTGCCCGTTAGAACTGATTTTTAGCATATAAATGTCAAACCTGAGCTGCAGCTTGCACTATTTTGACCCATTTTTTTTCTTCTGAAAAGAGAAATACCGCAAACCCTATGGTAAGGCTCTTTCTTCCCCTTGGTTCAATTCCTGGCAGATATTTGTACTCTACCACTTTCATAGATCATCACCCACCACTGCTAATGCTTGTAATGGGGTTATATGTCAAATCACAAAATATCGGCACTAATGCCAATAAAAATAGTGGAGATGTATGTACGCTATTTTTTATTCTTATGTTATACCGAATAGGATATGATACACAAACCAACGAAAGAATGCATCATACTAATTTTGCACTTGACGTATTTATAGCATTTTACGTACGTAGATAAAATAATCCCCCCCCCCCGTTTTTAAATATGAAACATAGATATGTTTCCTGACACTTTTGAGTTAAGGATTAATAATGAAATATGATTTTTATGCTAAGGTATTTGACTTATAGTGATTTATTAAAAGTACACATTTTGTAGGGGATTTTTTTACTCTATTTTTCTCGATGTTTGCCCTTTTGCAAAAGTAATTCTGTGACACTGTGACACGGACTGCAGTAATATGTGTTTGTTCTTTTCTGCATTATAGAAAAAGTTGTGCGAAATAATTTGCTCTCTTTATTGGACTAATGAAAAGTTCCTGTGAAATGATCCAACGCTTTTTGATGTGAAAGATGTTTTGGGAGTTTCTTTTTACTGTGAGTGCACAGCAATCATTTCTTTTCAGGGCCGCTGATTTTCCTGTGGGCTGATCTTTCTTTTGCAATGAAAGAAATGAGGCTCACTCTTGTGAAGCGCTGGGGTGGGTAATGTCTGAGCTGCTATTCTCTCAATTGACAGCAGGTGCTCTAAGAACATGCATTGTGCCAAATATAGCTTCTTTCAGGGGGTCCCTACAATGTCACTTCACAGGCAGCATGCAGAGCTATTTTTGTAAGTTCATCTTTAAAACACCAATCCCGATGAGTGCTATGTCAGTGCTTTAATTTCACATTTTGATTGTATCCCCGATGTTACATAATCGTTTCTCTCTTTAAATTAAGGACTCAATAATCACTGATAAATGGTACGTCTAAAGCTCAAGCAATAGTGTATTTTTCTTTCTCTACTCAGTTCAGTTTCTTAGCAGTCAATTTGCCTTCACTTAGCGCTTGCCTGAGTGATTACAAATTCATTGTTTGGTGATGTGCGAGGAGTTCTGCTATGCACTAACAAGCAGCATTCCCGTCTGTGTGCCTGTGGAAACTACACATCAGCTGGATTATGAACAAAATTTGAGCAATAGGGAACAAAGGACACCTCCCCAAGGTGGAAGACTAGTCCACTCCAGGGTCTATAAGGATAAAACGTTGGCCGGTGTTGCCAAAGTAGGCCCAGGAGGGCCAATTAATTGCCACATTTTCAGGATAACCTTTGAGTGTGTGAATTAGATTAATTGCATTTTATTGTATGAAAATCTACATTTTGCATATATGTGGAAAATCCCTACTGGCCTTATGTTGGAACCTGAGAAATAAGGCAATCCAGACAGTCACATTGCATGTGCACAACATGGAACATATTCAGAATCAAAACCATGCAAAGATATCCTGCTTCAGGAACTAAAAGTTTGTGAGAAATTCCTATCTGTACATGCACAAACATATATATATACGAGCCTATTAGCCTATCTGCAGATCAAAGAGATATACAGGGAGTGTGTGAAGTGCTGGCTCTAAAGTTAGGCTCCCTGGTGCAAATGACCCAGGCTCTGGAATTCTTTTTCAGAACTAAAAGCAAACTGTGCCTTAGATAGGCAGGAAATAAACACATTTAAAAAAAGATACAACGAGAGCCAAGACAAATTGGAAGCACTGGAGAACAGTACTAGAAAAAACAACATAAGATTTGAAGGGAGTAAAGGGAAGGATAGCAAGGCTTTTAGCCCTGTTAAAGATCAGTGACGTTTGGGAAGGGTCAAAAGAAATATTGGTTAAGGATATTCAGAGGGTACAATCGGGATCTTTTAAAAAAATCCCCAAACAAAAGTAAGCCATGCAAAATCCTGGTGAATTTCCTCACTTACTCCATCAAAGAGAACATTCTGAGTAAGGCGCTGACAATGAGTTCACTGAAAGGAACTGGTTTCTCCTTTGAAATTAGATCTGATATTTCCTTTGCTACCCTGAATAGACGATGAGAGCTGGGAAAAAGGATGGAAGATTTAAGAAAGTTGGGGGCCACTGGACAGCTGAGGTTCCCAACTATGCTTAAAGTGATGTTCATAATTAAAATGTAGATCTTTAGGGACTGTGAGGACAGATCAGAGATAGCCAGGAGACTTAGAGCCCGATTAGGAATTTGGCAGTCCGCAGACTGACGTCGCATTCTGGCAGTCCGACAGCCGGATTTCAATGCAGGCGGGAAGACCACCTTACGACCGCCTCCAGACAGCTGCCACCGCCGAGATAGTAACTCCTGCAGTGGGAATTAACATCTGCTTTTCAGCCAACCTTTTCATTGTTACTGGAGGCACAGCAGTGCGCCCCGCATTGCCGTCAGGCTCTCTTAGAGCAAAAACATGTCACCAATGTGGCTGCGCCACCGGCACTCTGCCAACCCACACTAAACTCGTGATGTGGTGGTCTAGAGGTGTTCCCACCTAACTGGTAATCAGTCCCTTAGTCTTGTTAAGGCATTCTGGCGTTTCTAGATTCAAGAATACTCTCCAGCGGTAATGTCTTTTTTTTCTTCTCACTCAATAGGTCTCGCTGGCGTTGCAGCGCGAAGCGCTGCCGCCAACGAGACTATTGTTGTCGTGTTTACTCCCAAGGGAGACAGACCTGGGCACGAGCCGATTCCGGTCCGGGCACGAGCCGATTCTGGTCTGTGAACGCTCTTCACAGTGGAACAGCTTGTGTGCGTTAATTCCTGTTGAGTGCTCGTCTCCGGAAGACGTGCTGCGCCGATTCTGGTCTGGGCACGAGCCGATTCTGGTCTGTGAACGCGCTTCACAGTGGAACAGCTTGTGCACGTTAATTCCAGTTGAGTGCTCGTCTCCGGAAGACGTGCTGCGCATTAATTATAGTTGAGTGCTCCAGCAGCCTGGGGCGCCTGTCGACATGCTGTGCTAATGATTACTGTGGGGTCTCATGCTGTGATAATTCTCACTTTCTGTGTTGTGATCGGGAGCAGGCATTTTACTGGCGCCACCGCCACGCCTTCATTAGTCATAAAAGCTGCATGGCAAGCGATAATTAGGGCGGCCTGTTTTAGGACATTTTTAGCAATTACTTTGTTTACTTAGTGCTATTATTGATCTCTTTCGTGCATCCAATGCTCTATTTAAACGTGCAGCACTGAACATTTTCAAAGAAGACGAATCAGCGACATTCATAGCATTTTATTTTGGAGAAAAGAGTGTGGCTGGCATAAGTAGTACAGTTGGAATTAGGTTTCAGGAATGGGAGCAGATACTAATAAAGGAAAATATTTATCCTGGAATGTCAATGGGCTCAATGTAAGAAATAGAAGGACCAGAATATTTCAATATTTGAGGGAGTCACAAGCTTAGGTAATAGTTGTGCAGGAATCCCACCTGACGAAAGTTGAGTGTTTGGAGATTTTTACCTCTCAGAAATGGGTCCAGCAGGTTGTATGTACAGACCAAACTTGTCACACAAAAGCGGTTATTCTGATTATAAACAAAAGGAGGCGGCTATCACGCTTAAGGATTGCAAGTTGGACAAGAGAAGTAAATGGGTTATGGTAACATTAAGGATAGCTGACAACTGCTCTACCTTGGTGGGATATTACGGCCCGGATGTGGTTGATGTGGAACCCCTTCAAAATCTGTACCTAGAGCTTGTGGGAAACCCTTACCCATTAATAATGTCTGTAAACTTTAATGCCGTGTTGGATAACTCTTTGGATAGGTCTGGTAAGAGTAGGCCTAAATTGTGTACTAAAATGCAATCATATATATAGAGTCTCATGAGACAGTTGGGTTTGTGTGACATTTGGAGAGCAAGGGCAGGCAGAGAGCATACCAAGAAATATAAGTATTCATCCAGGATAGACTACTTTTTGGTGGACCAGGCTATTCAGGTAAACATTTTTAGTATTAAGACACCTAGCTGCCCATTTGTCGGACCATGCAGCGGCGATGCTATACCTAAAAAGGAGTCAGATCAAATAATAAGTAGGTGGAGCCTAGATCGTACTTTATTAGTGGATGAGGAGGTGTTAGGTAGATTAAGGGGGTAAGCAGCAGAGTTTTTGGAGACAAATACCAGTTCAGCACAGCTGCATGTAGTTTGGAATGCCTTTAAGGCTTTCATGAAGGGTATTCTGCTTAGGATTTCTTCACAGCAATGGTGGACAGTAGCGGCCTGTGGATGGGATAAAAAGTAGCTTAATTTAAGCTACTTTTTATCTCCTCTGAGAGTTTAATTATCGGAAGCTCCTCTAAACATTCATTAACCTGCTGCTCCAATGCACTCAGGTCCTCTGTATACAAGGAGCCAAAAAAGTCTAAAAAGGCCTCTTCCCCCTCCCAGTTCTTTGTTAGGAGTTTCTCTGTTGCCCTATATTCAGGGGGAGATCCAGCAGGCAATATATAAGGGTAAGAGACGGAAGGCTGAACGACCGAATGGGCTCCCCATTTAATTTTAGTAGGCTGTAGGAGAGATTATCATCCCTTTTCTGACTCCGTTACTTGGGGGGATTTAAGAAGAAGACGCTCCCCTCCCTAAGTCCTCGGAGAAGACCATTGTTACTTTGATCCGAAAGCTGGATAAGGACCCCACCTCGTTTGAGTCTCACAGACCCATATTGGTCCTCAATTGTGATTACGAGCTCTTCACGAATTGCAGGCTAATAGACTGAATATGGTGATGGGAGGGATTATTCTAGGGGATCAGAAGAGTTTAATGAAGGGGAGATACATGCAAGATACATGAAAGAATTGACCCATGAATTGAATGGGAACATAGATCTGGCTTTTGTCAAATAAGGTGCCACTTGAAGTCATCATGCTGGATGCCAACAAAGCTTTTCACAGGGTGAACTTGCCATACCTGAACACACTCCAAGGTCACTATAATTTGGGGGATAAGTTCCAGGGTGTGAAGAAGGAGATATATAAAACACCCTCAGCAAGGATTGTGCTAAATGGCAATTTAAAAGCAAGCTTTAAAATATCAAGAGGAAGTATGCAGGGTTGCCTGCTCTCCCATCACTATTGCATCTGTATATTGAGTCCCTAGAAGGTAGGATTAGAGAGGAGAGGGACATAAAGCCCTTTATGTGCAGCTCTTGGGTAAAACTATTTCTTGATATGCCAATGACATGATGATCTATACGGAAGATTTAGGCCCCACTCTGATAGGGTTGGAACATTTGATTTTTGACTTTGGGAAAGTGTCCAGCTATAAAGTAAACCCAGAAAAAACAGACATCACGGTATGGAATATGAAAATAGAATATTGTCTCATAAAAACAGAACTAAAATATCTGGGCATCAGAATTAGCAATAATATAGATACCATTTTGGAATAACATTTTAATAGAGTAATGTTGGAAACAAATAGGCTTTTACTGAGCTGGTCACATTTACCACTAACATTTTTCGGTGGAGCATAACAAATTAAGATGTCTATTCTACCTAAATTCACTTTAATATCCATCCCACCACCACACTTTAGGAAATCATAGTTAGATAAATTACACAGGAGAATAAACTCTTTTATATGGGCCTCTAAAGATGCAAGAATGTAAAGGATAAAACTGAGTAGGAAATTAGTTAAATGATGAATCACGTTGCCAGATTTTCAATTTTATGCTAGGGCCTTTCAGATTAAAAATGTAGGTCCTTGCTGACTGACTTGAACAATGTGAAAGATAATCACCTGATTAGAGAAATGCTGAAGGAGGTAAAGGGGGGAGAAAATACATTTTCGTATAAGTTTGGAGATTTGAAATACTTTGAAAAGGTGAGGTTTTAGGTGCTGTAGGCAGCAGCATTGCTAAGGACACAAATCAGGTGAGCAACAAAATTGTTGTATTATAGTAAATGTGCACTGATATGGGACTCCCCAGAGACATCTAAGTGTTTGAAGGAAACAAAAACCTTGCATTTAGCACTATTTTCATATTTTCATAGCACAAAATGCACACCTGTGTTCAAAATGGACTCTGGGATGCATTTTGTGCTATGAAAATAGCACTAAATGCAACAGCACATGATCAGAAGAGCCATGCACACCCTGTGTATGTACTCTTGCAACTTACTCTGTATTATGTGAGAGCAAGTAATCAAGTGATTTTTGGTAATTTTGCCTCACTAGAGTAACTCTAAAATAACAAAATCAATCCCTTCATTCCAGTGTAAATACAATTTGACCCAAGCCTTCTGCATAGGAGAATAATGACACCACAACATCAGCTACTTAGAACATAACTGATCTTGGTGTAGACTCAGAAGAAACACTATCTGTTGGTTTGCTTGTGAAGAGGAATGAAGTGTCACCTGCTCTCTACTTGCACCCAGGGATTGCAAGTGTTGTCCAAGAACTAGCTCACTGAACTTCTGTTTGCCTCTAGGATAGAAAAGCCAAACCCAGTTTAAAGTGGACAGCATTGAACTCTTTTGTTAGCCCTGCCAGGAGAGACTTGGATCCTAAAAGCCTTCCCTGAAATCATGGGAGCTGTTTATTGGACCATGAGTAAATTTCCAACAAAAAGAGGAAAGTGGGACTACGCTTCTTCAACCTTTGGGAAACCAGGACAAGGACTCAAGGCTCCCTGAGAAAGAAACATACTGAGTAGCTATGATTTGCAGTTTAAATTGCTTTGATCTTTTGTGAAAGATGATCAAGGTTTTAGTAGGGCCCTTGTGGAGCCCTTGTCTGCTACATTATCATGCCTTGCTGCACTAGAAGCTTCTGAAACAACCAAAAAGGTGATTAAGAGCCTGATTTAGACTTCCAATGATGGTATTTACTCTGTCAAGGTGATTGAGTAAAATATTTCTTTGACCTGACGGAGTACCTCTCTTCCATATTTAGAGGTGTCTTCTAGCCCAGTGGACAACTCCAGCCATTGACAGGAACCACTGTCACAAAATACCAAAACTAATGAGCTCACCTCATAGGATTTTTATCTCATTGGTGTGGGGGCCATTTAAACATGTATTAAGGTCCCTTACTGCCACATTTTTCACAGCAGTAACAGGTAGTAAAAATGTTCAGTTCAACTGCCCACTCTAAATGGGCAGTTGAATGGTCAAACCTTCGACAGGTCTTCTCTCTGTCTGTGGGATACTTAATGTCGGCTGGAATGTAAATCAGGAGGGAGATGGGAGGACCTTCGTTTTAGTGGAGAGGGAACACTGTCACCATTGTGTTAAAATATCCTCTCTGCCAAAGTCTAAATCAGCGTCTAAGTCCCAAAGTAGGAGTTATGAATGGTCAAGGCTTTCGTTTTCTACATTATTTCAAATTGGGCACTAGTATAACTTTGTGAGCAAGCAGGGATAAAAGTTTCCTGAGTCTAACTCCATGCTCAAAACCTAATTTGTCCATAAACATTTTGTACATTCCAAAACTGTGATTGCCAGGCATGGTTTTATCCCGAATTGTAAGAAATTGGGTTATTGGTTGAGAGGGGTGAAAGCCCCACTGAGGCAACAACCAAAATCCTTGCCAGAGTGAACCACAAACAATCACTGTATTAACCTGTGCTTATCCCTCTAGTAGAATGGCACAAAAGCAGTCAGGCTTAACTTAGAGGCAATGTGTAAAGTATTTACGCAACAGACAATCAGCAATAAATTGAAGACCAAAATGATCCAAATCCAAATTAGTAGAACCAGATAGATGAGCTTTTAATGTTTTAGGTAGAAATTACACCAAGAAACACAAAGTACAAATTGCAGGAATCTAGTTGTGCTGGACTGGGATAAATTCACAATTATGGACCAACCACGATGGAGGGGGGCCAGGTACAGGATCAAATTCATCCCACTGGGGGGTAGATTTACAAGCCCCTTGCGACACATTAATGCCGCCGTTGCGTCACTTCTGTGACGCAGCGGCGGCGTAAATCATGCGCCATGCTGCACCGTATTTACAACGTGACACATCTAGGGAGATGCGTCATGTTGTAAACCCCTGCGCCACATGAAACCTGCGTCAGGTTTCATGTGGGCGTTCCAGTGCAGGGTGGGCGTTCCCTCGCAGGTACGCCTCGTAAAAGTGACGCAGTGAAATCTACAAGATTTCACTGAGTCACTTTTATGGCCATGCTGCGACAAAACCCTGCGCCTGCTTGAAGCAGGCGTAAGGATTGACGCAGCATGTTAGGCATAGGGCACCCCAGAACCTTGCTGCATTTCCGCTGGGGGATGCGACAAGCATCTGCCCATCCATGCACCACGGCGCGCCGCATTGTAAATGCGACGCATCAGTGGTGGCGCACGGGTGGTTTTGCGGGTCGCAAGTGTTCTGGCGCATTCCTGCTGATTTGCAGAGATGCGCCAGACCTTGTAAATCTGCTCCTGGGAGTATTACCATTTGATTTTGGTGCGAGATCTGCATGACGTTGCTTTGCGAGGCGTCACGTTGGTGAGCGAAGCAGAAATCATCAGCATAGCAAAAACCATAAAGTCAGGCTCCAACTGAATCCGGCACCCATTGACATTCTACTGAAAAGTGAGGAAGTAATTTTCCCAGCTGTCACAGATCTATCTGTACAATCTATCTTTAAAAACAGACAGTGTGCCTAATTCATGGAAGCAAGCAATTGTCAGACCCTTAAAAAAAAGAAGAATACGGAATGCAGAGTCAGCAGACAATTACAGACCTATCTCCCTTCTTCCTGAAGGAAGCAAAATCATGGACAAACTAATAAACTTGCAGCTTTCAACATTTTGGAAGTCAATGACATACTGCATCCCATTCAATCTGGATTCAGACCGGATGCAGTACAGAAAGTGCATTTTTGGCAGCAACGGAAGAGCTAAAAATGATCTGGGATAGGGAAGGCTTAGCTGCCATCTTTCTTCTCGATCTAGGTGCAACCTTTGATACTGTCCCACATCCTATCCTTCTGCAGATGCTGGAAGAGGCTAGCACGTAGATAGTTTTCCTCCTTCTTAGGCAACTGCAGCTTTCAAGTTAGTGAAGGCCTGTTTTTCTCAGCTATGGACCATCTGTAATGCGGTGTTCTTTAAGGCTCCCTATTGAGCCCAACGCTGTTTAATTTATACGCCCATCATCTATATAACATAAGCTGCTCCTTAGACTTCTCTGTGGTGTCTTACGCTGACAACATGGAGATCATCGTTTCATTAACTCCAAATACAGCAATGGTCTCACAGAAACTTATTGCATGCATGCAGCAATTTGCTGACTGGATAGCTGTGAGCCGTCTGAACCTCAATGGTGACAAAACAGAGGTTGTGGTGCTTGCCAAAAACCCATCAATTTGGGACCAGATCAGCTGGCCCCCTTCCTGGGGGTCGTCTTCTGTGGAAGTAAAGAGCATGGGAGTTACACTAGACAGCAAATTCATTATGGCTGCCCAGGCCAAGAAGCTATCGTCCAGCTGCTTTGGCCTAACGCGGGGTCTTAGAAAGACTCTTAGAAACCATCTAGGTAACCACCTGCTGCAGTTCGGAGAGTGGTGGTTCAAGGCTTGCTCTTACACTTGCGCTTCTCTTGCGCTTGACTACAGGAACTCCCTTTAGCTAGGGAGTCCACTCTCAGTCATTGAAAGACTGCAGGTAATCCCGATCGTGGGGTCCCAGATCCTCTTGAGTATCCTCAAGTCTTAGTCTGCCTCTACAGCGCTCACTGCATTGCACTGGTTACCTCTCAGCAAGAGCTTCAAGTTCAAAATACTGTGTATGACTCATTATGCAAAACATAAGACTAGCCCTTGCATTTTCCTTCAACTGATTAGTACTTATTAGCCAAACAGAACACTTAGATTGAAGCCTGCACCAGGTCTGTGTCCCCAGAGTGAAAAGGATCAGATGTGGAAGGTGTACCCTTACCTTCCTTGCTCCCAAGCTCTGGAACGCTCTGCCTCTCTCCCCCGGGTCAAACAACAACCTCCTCAATTTCAGAAAACAACTTAGAATGCACCAATTTAATTAGGACTTGCTATCTGAGCTATACCTTCTAATTGCTAGGAAGTCCGTCGGGTAGCCTTGCTCTCAATAAATCCCCCTGAATTGATGTGGTAGGCATCAGATCTGGGGAGGCTTTCAGCTGTGTTGTGAGGCTTTGAGGGTCTCCACATTACTTGGTGTTGAATGTGATGAACCTTTCTGGTAGTAGCCGTACGGCTCTGCAAGGCCGCATCTGTACGGCGTGGCCCTGCAAGGCTTTGCATATCTTACCATTGATTCCAGCGATGAGGATCTCCGGGGCTTCGTGTCAATCAGCATTGGTTCCGGTCAAGATTTCAGTTTAGAGCTGTGTGCCTTTGCAGGCCCTGCATTGCTTTGCATCAGATCTGATTAAACTTTCAGTTGGACAGGAAGGAATACACCTGGAATACACTCTGATGTCATCCAAGGGTCCAGGATCTTGGGGGGACCTCTTGGAAAGCAGGACTCACTCCTGCACGAAATGTTTGTATAGCTCTAGCTCACACAGGAGGTCAGCCAACTGACACTTGGAGTGACTCTGGGTAGCCTGGGATCAAAGAAAGCAGGTCCAATCGTCCTTCTTCAAGCAGCAAAGCAGTCCTTCAAGCAGCAGGGCAGTCCTGCTTCTAAATCTTCCACAGGTCCAGGTCCTATTTTTGTACCTGGCGCCAGCCTTTGTGTTGGGAACTCCCTGGCCTACACCCAAACTGGATCAGATCAGTTCTTCCCCTTACTTGGTCCTGACTCTAAGTTGTATAGGGTGACAAAGGCTGGGGCAGGCCTGGTGTCAGTTGCCTTTATGTGTCCTGTGGGCAAGGTCCTTTAAAATGTAATCAAGGCATGGCACAGCTACACCCCAGCCATGCTACCAAGAAGGCCCCCTTCTAGCACACTCAAGTAATTGTTTACTGTCTAGGTCCAATACACATGCTTGATGGGGAAACTATTTTTTTTTTTTTTTTGAAACCGTTTATTACAAAACTCGAAAAATATACAAAGATGGGCCTACAACCTTCCGGCCGGCCGCTAGTAAACAAAAGGAGCATATGATACACATTGTAGAGCGCGCGTTGCGGCTAAGGAAGATGCACAGGAGTTAGCAGCGTTGATAGCCACACCATCCGGACCCCACTGTACGGTTTCATTTTAAACTGAAATAACAACCAGAAAAAACAAAAACCACAAGGCAATCTACAATCAGAAATAGCAGCATGTGCTCCCCTGAGAGGGGGACCCTACCAATCCATAGGAGTATCAAGAAGGGGAAGAGATCAGGATTAGGGCTGGGTAAAACTCAATGCCCGGAACGGGGAAGATGGGTCGGCTACGGGGATGGGGCAGGCGACGGATCGGGCAATAACGGTGGAGTACAGATTCCCCCGCGGTAGGCGTTCCAGGGGCCCCAGACTTTCACCCATGTCCCAGGCTTACCTCTCGCAACATACACCACCTTTTCCCGAAACATGCACCAATCCATATGTTCCTTCCAGGCCGAGACAGTCGGGGACCTCTGAGATCCCCACAGTTGAGCAATATCACGCTTAGCCACCATATATCCCAGAGTCACCCACCACGTCTGTGGCGCCGAGCAGTCGGTAGGTTCCCACACATTCAACAGGCATCTCCTCGCTTCGGGTAGCAGCACCACATGCGTAACCACACGCAGGACCTCATGCACACCACGCCAGAATCGCTCCACCTCCAGGCATTCCCACAATATATGCAGAAAGGTCCCCAAAGCGCCACACCCACGCTTACACAACCCGTCCACAGCATAGCCCATACGCAGAAGCCTCGGCCCCGTCATGTAGACTCTGTGGAGTATCTTGAGCTGGACGAAGCGAAGGCGGGCCGGTATGGCCACCTCTTTCGGGGAGGCCACCGCAAGGGTCCAGTCCTCGTCGTCCAGCTCCAGTCCATCGGCAACCCAAGCCTCACGAAGGGCAATCAGCAATCCCGTGCGGTCATTGATCAGTTTTTTGTAGATCAGTGAGATCGTGCTGTCCGGAACGTGTCCATCCAGCACTCTATCCTCAAGGGGGGAACACTCCGGGATGGATGCAACGTCCGGGAAGACGGAGCCCAGTGCATGACGGATCTGCAAATACCGAAAGTACTCCCTGCCATGCAAGTGGAACTCCGTCTGCAGCATCTCGAACGTTTTAAATCCTCCCCTCGTCCAGAGATCCCCCACCTTGCTAATGCCTATCATGTCCCACTTCTCGAAGCCCTTCGAGGTCCACAGGGAGCCCAACTGCTCGGACGCGTATAGTGGTGACGCCCGGGTCAGACGATCCTTCCACCCCATCGCCACATTAGCCGCGTGCCACACTCGCACCATGACACGCGTGGGGCCGGTCAGCCGAGCGTCGGGCGTGCTGGAGTAGAGCGCTCGATTATAGTCCCCACCCGGGAGTAGCATCTTATCCATTTCGAATGCCGGGTTTAAAGCGGGCCCATACAGGCCGTGATTAATCGCAGCCAGCTGGGAGGCCCAATAGTATCGTTTGATATCCGGGAGGGCAATCCCGCCGTCATACCATGGGAGCGTCAGCTTCGCCAGGGCGATACGCGGCCTCCCATCCCAGAACAGGCGGCGCTGCAAACTCTCCACCTCACGGAAGTAGCGCGCTGGGACGGGGTCCATAGTATTCTGCAAAGCGTAGAGGAAGCGCGGCAGAGACATCATCTTAAACAATGCCGCCCGGCCGAGCGTCGAGAGCGGCAAGCACCGCCAGCGCGTGACATCTTCCTTCAGGCGCTGGAGGGGGGGAAGCAAGTTCCGATCATACCGGGCCTCTGGGTCCAGAGTAATGAAGACACCCAGGTACCGAAATCCCTGCGGGGCGATCTGGATCGGACAGCCCCGCGGGAGAATGGGCGCCTCCCCAGAGAGAACATACACGCACGATTTAGCCCAGTTGATGACAAGGCCGGAGTTACGACCAAATGAATGCAAAACATCAACCAGTACTATAAGTGAGTTACGTGGGGAAGCTAGGTACAAGAGGATGTCATCGGCATATAGGGATACGCGGTCCTCATGCTCGGGGGTCCAACGGAGACCACGGATGGAAGGCTCCCACCGCAGCCACTCTGCCAGGGGCTCCAAGGCAAGCGCAAAAAGGAGCGGCGATAAGGGGCAGCCCTGCCGCGTGCCCCGGCCCAGCTCAAACGGAGCCGATACTCTACCGTTCACCACCACCTGCGCCAATGGGCCCGAATACAGCAATTTGACCCAACTGATGAACCCTGCGCCAAAGCCAAACTTCGCAAGCATCGCCCAGATGTATGGCCATTCAAGCGTATCAAACGCCATGGTGGCGTCCAGGGATGCCAAAATGGCCGGCTCCCGTATGTACTGAACACGTGCAAGCACCCCATGCAAACGCCGCAAGTTAAGAGCTGTGTTACGATGGGGAATAAAGCCGGACTGATCCTGGTGAACCAGTTCGCCCACCACGCCGACCAGCCGATTGGCCAGGACCTTGGCGAGAATTTTAGGCTCCGCGTTCAGTAGCGAAATGGGCCGATAGGATGTAACCCGGTCCCGAGGTCTCCCCTCCTTGTGGATAACCACGATTGTAGCCAGACGCTGGTCCAGCGGGAGGGAGCCCACCGAATGGGCCTCCAGGAACATCGATCGGAGATGTGGAGCCAGCGTATCCGGTCTCAATTTGTACAACTCGATGGGGAGACCATTAGGACCCATGGCCTTGCCGGAAGCGACCGAACGTATGGTGAGGGCGATTTCGTCGGAGGTTGGAGCGGCGTCTAACGACACGCTGTCCTCCTCCGAAAGGGAAGGCAGCGCGATATCCCTGAGCAGGGTACGGGAATCCTCTTCAGAGCAGGAAGACACCGGGGAGTACACCCCACGGAAATAGTCCGCGAAGCAGGAGACAATTTCTTCCGGCTCAGTAACACACACACCGTCTGTTTTCTCAATCAGCGGGACTACACGACTCGCTCTCTCCTTTTTGTCCAGCCACGCAATCAATTTACCAGCCTTATCACCCACATCATACAATCTCCCCTGTTGCTCTCTACTGAGGCCCCTGGCTGCCTCCGTGACGAGGGCCCTATAGGCCGCTTGCTTGAGTTGGAGGACATGCAATACGGCATCCGTCACCCCACTTTCTAGATTACCCTCCAACTCGGCTATCTCAGCTTCCACCCGGGTCACCTCCTCCCGCTCGCGCCTCCGGGTGTGGGAAATGAGGGACAGGGCCTCTCCTCGTAGTACTGTCTTGAATGCCTCCCACAGTGAGACAGCCGAAGGAACGGACCCCACATTCTCGTTAAAGTAGCGCTGGAGGGATTTAATCAATTCAGCGCGAATAGTGGGGTCGCGCAAGTACCAGGGATTGATCGTGACCACCCTACCGTCACCCCTCGGAAAAAGGTCCAGGTGTAACAGGAGCGGGGAATGGTCCGAGATACCCCGTGCCAAATGGCGCACCTCTCCCACCCTCCCAACATAGGCCGCCGGGACCAGGACATAATCTAGTCGTGAGAGACTACCATGGGCCCCCGAATGGAAGGTATACTGTAACTGCGTGGGATATTTTAAACACCAGCAATCCACCAATCCCAAAGTGTCTAATAGACCAGAGAGCCACGCTTGGGCCCGGGGGAGGTCCCTAGGGGGGTGACGATCCACAGTCCCGGAAACCACCGCATTGAAATCCCCCCCCACCACCAGAATCCCCCCCGGAAGGCCAAGGAGGAGGCGCCCCAGGTCCGCAAAGGTAGTCGACTGCAGCCCCGGTGGGACGTATACTGACACAAAAACCACCACTTTGCCCTCCATCCTTCCCACCAAGACCGCGTAACGTCCCCTGTCGTCATGGAGCACCTCATCAATCTCCAGCGGAAGCGAGTTCTTAACCATGATGCCCACACCCCTTGAGCCAGACGTGAAGCCCGAATGGGCCACTAGGCGATAGCCACGCCGATTCATGGCGCAGAAGGAGTTGCCAATGAGGTGTGTCTCCTGCAGAAAAACTACATCGGGCGAGATTCGCTTCAAGAACTGCAGGACCACCCCACGTTTAATCCTGTCCCCCAGTCCATTCACGTTCCAGGACAAAAGAGTTAGTTCCCTACCCCCCATCATAGACAAGAGCCACCATTCGTCCCCCCGAGAGCACTATAGAGCTAGCACAATGATACTTTTGCCTTGAGGGGAAAACGAACAACACCCCCCCATCCCTACCCACCCACCCCAACAAAACTCCCCCCTTCCTGCACCCCTGCATGAGCCCGAACAGCCCCCCAACGTGCAGTGTGCCTGTCGCCCCATATATATAATAAAAACTAGCTAAGCCCCCTAGAGGAGGAGGGAGAACCCCCAAGAGACCCCACACAACCTCCATAGGAGGGGAAATTATACAGACAGATGCTTAATCGAGAGTGGCAACATTTTTGTCCAGAGTGAAGCCCAACGTCACCCCCTCAGTCCCGATCCAGGGTGCCGTCTCCCCCCCGCCCCCCCGCCCCCCAGATCACGATCCCCAGACAGAGTGTCCAGCCAGTCTCCGGCCACTTCGGGGCGATCAAAAAAGTGCGTGCGACCCTCTACCTCCACTCGCAGCTTGGCTGGGAAGAGCATTGCGTATTTAAGGTTCAAGTCCCGAAGACAGCGCTTGACGCCTTGGAAGCTCAGTCTCTGCTTCTGGACCGCTGGGGTGAAATCCGGATAAAAGTTCACCTCCATGTTGTCAAGCTTAACCGGCCCCAACAGTCTGGAGGCTTGCAGGATAGCGTCTCTGTCCCGAAAATTGAAAATCCGGGCAATGAGGGGCCGCGGAGGGGCTCCGACCTTCGGCCTTCCCCCGGGAACCCTGTGGGCCCGCTCTACCGCAAAGAATTTACTCAGCCCCCGTGGCTGGAGATGGGTAGCGATCAGGTCCTCCACAAATAGGTCCGCCGCCGCTTCCTCCCGTCCCTCGGGTACTCCGATGATGCGGATGTTGTTTCTCCGGGCCCGACTCTCGGAGTCCTCCAGGCGCCGATCCATAAGCGCGCTCGCCTGACTAAGCCGGCGCACCTCTGTTTGTAGCGCCGCCACATCGGTAGTAAGGCCCGATGCGGTGTGGGCTAAAGAATCAACTCGGTCGTTGGTCTTGGAAAGATCGGCCCTCACCAGGCCAACATCCACGAGGACCGAGTCGATCTTCTGTGCCAGTGTGTCGAACCGTTGGCCTACCGAGGCCTTCATCTCGGCAATGGCGCCCATGACATCCCGCAGAGTCAAATCCGTGGGCAGGTCCGGGGCATCAGGAGGGTCCTCAGGGGATTTGTGCGGTCCGCCGGGAGATCCCTTCTGGAGGGTATAGCGGTCCATACTGTTGGCCTGATGGGTGGTGCCACGCCGGGTCGGCTTGGTCTTTGCCCGGTCTCCATCTTGTTTGGTGGCCATAGCCACTAGTCTCCCGGTCACACCAGTCACGTCGTGAAAGGCAGGCAATCAGGGCCAAAAGCTCCGGGGGGGGGCCACCCCCGATCGGCGGGGTGGGTCACAGCCGGCGGGCAGGCCAAGTCTCCCAGCGAGACCACACCAACACAAGGAGCCCCGCGACCCAACCCTGCAGTGATTGCAAGGGGGTGCGAAAGCAAAAGTGAAAGTGCGGGGTGCGCGACTCGCCAGGCCAGGCCCGGCCCGCCGCTGTTGTTCACTTTGTCACTGGGTCACCCCTCAGCGCAAATCCGGGGTCTGGCGAGGAGAAGGCCGCAGACTTCAATCGGTGCTTACTCCGGTGTCCGAGGTCCGATTTGACAACGGGAAACGGGTGCCACCTCAGCTCAGGCTCACCAACACATTCCCCTCATCCGAGACAGGATAAATTCAGGATAGTCGTGGGAGGTTGCGGAGGTCCTCGGGAGCCTCACACCTACGCGGCCATCTTGGTTGCGCGCTAGGCTCCTCCTCCGATGGGGAAACTATTAACAGACACAGGCAGCTGGAAACTCCTCGAAAGGTCTCAGAAACTTTGGGCAGGAAAATGCCAACCATCTAAAAGTGGTATTTTAAAAGCGATTATCTAAAATCTGACTTTTCCATTAAAGAGGATTTTACATTACAATTCATGTCAGCGTTTACAGCATTTCTTTATCTGCTTCCAATCTGAAGTTAGCACTTATTAAATTTAATAAGGTAACCCAGTATTAGTCCATACGCGAGATAAGCCTTACAACAGTGAAAATGACTCTAGGAGTTTTCGCTCTCAGGACAGGTAAAACGTAAACCATCATGTCCTACTTTTTTAATACCATGTACCCTTCATGTGGGGTGGTTAGGGCCTACTTTAGAGGTAACAAAAGTTTTAAAACAGAGGGTTTAGGCCTGGCAAAAGTTTTATTTTGCCAGGTCAAAAAGGCAGTTTAAAACTGCACTACATACTTCAGTGCAGGCCTGAGACATATTTTGTAAGACTGTTTTAGAGCGTGGTAATGAGTGCTGCTGCACACTAGTAGCACTTGATTTACAGGCCCTGGTTTCATGTGGTATTATATACTAGGGACTTACAAGTAAATTAAATGTTCAAATCAGATGTAAGCCACTTTTTCATTGTTTAGGAGACAGCACAAGCTGGTAATAGGAAATAGGTGACAGAGTCAAAAAGCCAACAAAAATGGGTTCAAGAAGAGAAGGCAGAGTAAGGCAAATATCTGGGGTGACCCTGGAGAAAGGGCCAGGCCCAACAACAATCAGTCCTTCCACATTTGAGTCAAGTCTTTTTCCGTGTTCTTTTTGATCTCTCCCTCCAGAGTGATTTGGCCTTTAGTAACCACAAAAACCTTCCCAAGATTTTCTTTCTTTAAGAGTGATGTTCTTGATGATCATGCCCTGAGTTGGGGAAGGATCCTTATTATATCTGACAATCGGCATTCATCCAATTCTGTTTGACTTCTAGTTGACTTCCATGTGCACACTTTTTCATTCAACTCTAGTTTCTTCAAACTTCTTCCACACACCACCACATTTTGCATCCTTTTGACATTAGTGTCCTTACACACTCATAAATAATGCCCTCTTGTTATAATAAAAATTATGCCTTCGTACTGTTTTATGTAAGTTAGCATTCACTGGGCCATTTTATGTACCAGTGCCATTTTATATCTTGATGGAAACTAATTCTCTGCCATTTCCAAGAAATGGCCTTCCCTAGGTTATGTTTCTTCGGAGCTGAGTTCTGCCACACGAATACATGCCCTGTTCTGATTAGCGCATACCTTTCCTTTAGATGTAAGCCCTCTCCCACTTATCTAGTGGCGGCACAGGCAGGATGACCTTGATTGAGAGATAATGTTTGCCCGGCTTCAGAACTGAAACGTACTCCTTTGTAATTTACTGTCCAGCTGCGTTTTTCTGGAAAATTCCATGGTGGGCATGTTTTCATTGATTCTGAAATGTACATAATGTATTGTTATGCTTGCTGAAGGCAGACTCTCTCTGCAGCGCTCTTAGCGACTGGGCAGACAGTGCTCTGCTCTGAGCGAACATTGAATAAGCTGTTGTTGGTTTGTATTCTCTACTGTCTGACTGACTCTTTGTTAGGTAGAAGGCTGAGAGTTGGTCGTGAATGACCCGAGTCGAGCGAGTTCCTTCAGTTGGCACCCAAACAGGGACACCTTCGGGTGAGTGGCCCTTCCCCTTCCGTGGCCGGGGGGACGGTCGAGGCCATCGTCGGGTCAGACGGACGGATCAGGGATCCCTGTGTGAAGAGCAGCTGCCCCTTCTGGCTGGCCGGTTAGTGCCTCGCCCAGTGGTCATCCCGCTTGGAGTCCTGAACAGCGAAACCTTTGGATCTGACTGTTTGGTCTGAAGAGTCCAGAGATGAGAATAGATTTGTTTTGACCTGCATATATCAGGTGAGTTTGTTTTGGTTCTTTGTGGGTATGGTACCATTTTTGTTTGTATTTGGTATGGTCTAAGGACCGTCTTTGGGACAAACGCAATTGCAATTGTTTTGCTAGGCATAGAATAGTGAATTTGTTTTCTTTTGAAAATGCCTAGTTTTAGTAAATTGTTTGCCTTGTACTGTCGTTGTTGCTCTACTGATGCTCGATTACAAGAAAGTCAGCCGGCGCCTCCAGAAGTCACTCCGAATTTTGATATGTATGTGAAGCATGGTCTTGGCCCTAGTATGTTTAGTACATTATAGCACAAATATACAAGGGACAATGCCAAATTGCAGTGGCCATTGATGGGCACTTTCGATGAACAGAAGATTGAATATTCACAAGAACAGTTGTTTATGAAAAGAATTAGGCAGTCTATGTTTGATCCCCTCAGAACGAAGCAAAAAGCAGCTAAGCAGAGACAAATGAAAGCAGAGAAAGAGGCCCGGAACGGGAGAATGCAGAAGTTGACTCAGAAGGCTGTAGCATATGACAGGGAAAAGCAGGAGAAGGGTATTGAACGTGAAGCTAGAAGGTTTTGATTACATATTGACAAATTGTTGGCCTTGGCCCTTTTTGCTGGGTCATCCCTGAACCTTTTGACTTCCTCCTAGCCTTTTTTCTGACATGGTGTTGGTGGTTCTAGAACTCTGGGCACTTTAGCACTGCTGTCCAGTGTAAAGTGCGTGTGCTCTCTGTGGTAAACATGGTAAGATTGGTGTACACCTGTTTGACATATTTAATTTACCTGTCAGTCCCTTGTAAAGTGGTATCTCAGATACCCGGTGCCAGTAAATTAAATGCTTCTGGGGGGCCTGCAGCACTGATTGCGCCACCCACATAAGTAGCCTTTCAAACCTGTCTCAGGCCTCTGCCATTGCAGGGTCTGTGCACGCAGTGTTTTGAACACAAGTTGGTCGCACACTGCTCGTCACACCAGCAAGTTGCCCCAAAGGACTGTGGTGAATGTAGTGGCGACGGCGGGTACGCCTATGCCACGATGTGTAAAAAGAAAAAAGTATGTGTTGCATTTAGCCATCCCTGGACACGTGTTTCGAGGTAGTTGCCTCTCGTCAGCAGGGAGCAGGACAATGTAAAGGGGTGCCGAGTGGACTGTGCACGCAGTGTTACTGCCGTTGTGACGTGGCACCTAAAGTGTGTGCCATGTCTGTGACTCCCATTTACCACAGTCAGTCACCCCTAAAGTAGGCCCTAGTTAGCCCTATGGGCAGGGTGCATTGTAGGTGAAGGTAGGACATGTACCTTAAGTGTGTGACATGTCCTGGTAGTGACAAACCGCTATTTTGGTTTCTCACTGCTGTGAGACTGCCCTCCCATAGGAATGCATTGGGGATTCCCTGATAAGTGTTTCAGTGGTAATTCCTGATATGAGAGGAGCAGAGTGGTCAAGTTTGGTATGGTTGGAATAGTAATAACAAATGCTGCGCAATGGTGTGCGCAGATTTGTTATCACTATTTTAGAAATGCCCCTTCTAGAATTTGGCATTTCTATGTGCTATGTGTCTGCCTGCCTAATGTGGATTGCATGTCTGGCTTTGGAGTGACAGGGGCTGGTGAGGTCTGTGTGGCTCCAGGGAGGACAGCGTGAGTCAGCACTAGGCTGAATGGGAGATCTGCATTTGGAGTAGTGGGAGGAGTAGTCCCCTGACACTGAATAGGTCTGTGCTCGCCTGGGTGAATGCTGGCTCCGCCCCCCTGTGGTGGTCTGATGACTGAGCCCCCACCTGACAATGGGGAAGAGGAGCCCTGTAAACAGAGTGCCCCAAAACCTCCCAGAACCAGTTCAGGCTGGTTCCCCCAAGCCCTGTGCCAAGGGCAGACAAAGGAAAAGGTACTATAAATATTGGGGCTGTGACCCCATGTAAATGTTGTGCTCTTTTCTGCTTCCTTGTGACTTGTTGCTGCTGGGCCCCAGGAGGAACTGCCACGAGGGACTGCCTCCCTGCTGGAGGGCCCTGTGTGCTGGCCTGCCTGGGCCCAGCCTTTGCCCTGGAACTGTTGGGGGCACAGTGCCTCGTGAATGTTGCACCTTTATTGTTGGTGGCTCCAGGACAGGAGGAGTGCTTGTGCTTCTGCAGCGCTGAGCTGCAATCGATTCAGAGGGAATACCAATGTGGGGATTCCCCCACATTGCTGGCTTTGGCGGGATCCCACCCCGCTGCATTTTTGCTCCTGAAAGTGGAAGCCCACCCTGCTGTTGTGTGCCCTCTGAGCGGGAGCCCACCCCGCAATGGTGCTTTATTTTTCGGCGGTGCCGGGAGAAGTGACACCACCGACATCAGCTCAGAGGAAGTCAGGCGGCTGTGCCTGGTTGGAGGCAGGCCTCCAAAGAAACCGCATGAGAAAGAGGAGGGGCTTGACCGGGGTCCTGGAGCAGAGGGGCGGAGTCCACGACTGAGCCCCGGTGAGTGGGGGCCGAGTGTGGAGCAGGGTTGGCGCTCCCAGGCACGGTTAGCACCGATTTTGAGGAGTGGGGACCTACGGGGCACTGTCAGTGCTGAGTGATGGCCTCTGGAGGAGCCCGGTGAACGGGGCTCACAGAGCAGTGTTCTGCCGGTTTCTTTTGGTGCTACAGCTACACTGCAGTTGCGGGCAGCTGCAACTTTGGGGCAATTTGGTGTTCAGAGTTCCGTAGTGGGGCTCCCCAGGCACAGTGGTGCCAGGCCTAATTTCCAGCTGCATCGCAAGAAACAGCGGGCAGCTGCAACATGGGGGCATTTTGTTTTCATAATAAGGAAGGGGTGAGAAGCACCCCACACCCCCAGCACATTGCGCGCAGTGGTTTTGGCTGCATTGGCAGCAAAAGGGCCAGTGGAAGGCCCCAGTACAAGCCCTGACATTCTGGACAAAGGGCATTGGGTCCCCTAGAAAGGCCAGTTGGCCTGGGTTCAGCTCTATGGTGGTGATAGGGCGCAAGGCCCTAAGGTGATATATGCACCTGGGGAGTGTCACTAAGGTGCCCTCCTATTTGTGAGTTATTGCATAATATGTTTATGCTTATGATGCCTATTGCATAATGTGTTTATGCCTACAGTGGTTGCGTAATGTGTTTTTTTCCTAATATGTTTTATGCCTAAGGTGATGCAGACATATTGCGTTTATGTCGCCCATGCTAATGCTGAGTACAGTATTCTGCCAGTAGTTACTGGTTGTGTTTTACATTTACTACTAGTGCTTTCTAAAGGTTTTAACAGTGGCCTGATTGGCCCTGTCCTGTGTATATAGTCCCCTGTAAATATTGCCTAGTGCCAGTTGGCACAGTGTATATGTGTGATTATGATTATAATGTGTTTTGGATAATACAAAGGCTATTTTTTATATAACCTTGTGTTGAGTTTCTTTTGTAGTGTGCCTAGTGTGTTGCTGCTGTGTGTGTGTTGAGCAAACGCTTTACACATTGCCTCTGGGATAAGCCTGATTGCTCGTGCCAAGTTACCAAGGGGGTGAGCAGGGGTTATCTTCAGGGTGTAACTCCCTTGCCCTGACTAGAGTGGTGGTTTCTGCCTGGCTTAGGTGCAAGCTCTAGCCAACCAGAAATCTCATTTCTAACACAAATCATATGTGGCCAGGAGGAAGATGATACTTTTGTGGAATAATTGTTGGATGCTCGCCCCCCGTCTCCATAAGCCCCGCAGAGAATATATCCTACTGTTCCGGTGCCCTCACAGCCACCCATTACAGTTGGGTGTACTGTCTCTGTCCCTGTGACCACTGTTGGTACGTCAATGGCTGTGGCTTCGGCTCCTCCTCTTTCTTCTGTTTCTTTGCCATCTGTGGCAACTGTGACTGTTAGTACTCCTGCTGCACCTATTGTTTCAGCATCCCTTTCCCCTACTCTTTCCCCTGCGACACAACCACCAGCGACAATAGTGCCTGTTACTACTGTTGCCTCTCCCACTGTGGTTTTTCCTCCTCCGACATTAGTGAGTAGTGGGACGCTGGTTCATAGATTTGAGGATAGGGATTGGGTGAAGTTTAGGGAACGTATGGGACGGTAAAGAGGTCTGATGTGGGAAATGAAGAGAAACAGGTAATAGCCAATCAGGATGCGCAGTGGGCCCGTAATCCTATTTATAGTGTAGAGGATGTCTGGGCGACTATGAGAGATATTGAGCCTTTTATACAGGAGCATGCCCTTAAACATATGTCAGCTACTTTGATTGGTCTTTGGCAGCAGTACATTGGTGCTGAGGCGGCTCAAATTTTATATGACATTAGATACCGAGTGTATATTAGTGAATTGGGGCCAAAACAAGTGTTTGCTAATGTTACGACAATCATAGCCTACAGGGGGAGACTGCATGAGAAAAGCCCCAAGTCAGTATCCCAGTTTCCGACGGGAAAGGTTCATCCTATATATCACCCGGAGATACCAGAGTTAATGGATGGGTGAGGTAATGTGACTCGAGCAGCCCGGTTTCAAGAACAATTGGTTTATACTCCATGGAAAAGAAGTGAGGTTTTATCTCTTAAAACTCATTTGCCTGACCCTAGAAAGAATCCTACTGCTTATTATAAAGAGTTGACGCTGCTTCTTTGATGGTAATGACTCTTGCTGACATTGAAATGTTTTTTGGTCTTCTTGTTCCGGTTGATATTTGGAGGCAAGTCCATACTCAAGATCATGTTCCAGAGCTGGGTGGTACTTGGGATCAAATTAAGGCATGGGACCAGAAAAGAAAGCCAGGTGATAAGCCTTGGACAGAGATACTTGCTTTGCCAGGCCGCATCATTACATACATGCATTCTCTTATTCCACCAAGAAAGGTGGACTGTGATAAATTGTCAGCTTGCCGACAGAAGAAAGATGAGAGTGTGTCTGATTTTTTCACTCGATTTTAAGGTACATTTTTAGATTATAGTGGAAAGGATTTGTCCGTCGAGGGAGGTGTTCGGTTGTTTGTCAATAGATTTGTTTCTAACTTGCTTCCTGAAATTGTGACTTGATTGCAAGCTTCTGATAGTACCTGGTCCACCTCCTCTCCCTCTGTTATCTTGAATATGGCACGATATTATGAGCATAGGGATAATGAGGAAAAGGAGAGGACAGAGAAGAGGCATAAGGATTTTAAGACAAAAGTGTTGTTACAGCAGGCTTTTAGAGGGAATGGGAGAGGACATGGTGGTCCTGCCTAACAGCTTCCTCGCACAAATAGGCAGCCAACAACTACGTCTTTGGGTCCGAATCAGTGTGCGTACTGTTATACGGAGAGACATGGGTGTAGCGAGTGTCCTGTGCTTTTGCAGAAAGTAACAGCCCCTAGAGGACAAGGTTCTCATGGTTGGGGTCATGGAGCTGGTGGGGCTGATAGGGCACAAAGTGCTGAAGCCTCACAGGGTCGTTCTGCTAATAATTATTTTGGTGACCCTCGAGATGGACAGTACTATTATGATGATTATGATATGGATGAAGTGACAGGAATGTCCTATAGCTAGGATAGCCAGGGACAGAGCAGGCAACCAGTTCCGATACCTGTAGACCAGCGTGGTCCTTATGTACCAGCAGAATTGCAAGGTTCAACTAAGGAGTATTTTGTGGACGCAGGTGCAACAAAAAGTTCTGTTTCTCAAAATATGGTCCCTGGGGCAGCTCTGTCTGGCCATAATAATGTGTTGGTTGGTTTCTCTGGTGTACCAGTTGTAAGCCCCATTTCAAAACCTCTTGCATCGACTGTTGGTCTTTTCACAGTGGATTCACCATTCTTGCTTACATGTAATTGTGGTGAAAATGTGATGGGTTTGAATTTGTTAAAAATATTACGTGCCACAATTTATTGTTCTCCGGCATGTGTCTATATGACAATGGGTCCAGATGTAGCACGTGCTAAGCAGGGTTTGTTCAAAGATGCACCCCTTTCTGTTGAGTTTAAAGCCCGAGTCTGCCGGCGAATGGTACGATAGAGGATTGTTCGTGATAGAAGGGTGTGAGAGCGTGTTACCTCTGACGAAGGGCCCCAGAGGCCTGAAATGCCTTGGGTTTCAATAAACTGCTTTTTGATAGATTTGGCTTCGGTACGTGTTCTTGAAGAGAGGTTTGGATGGCCCATCATGGACATGAGAAATTTGGGAAATGGCTTTCCCTTGCATACGGACTTAAACAGTGTCAAGCATAAAAATGGATAATGAATGCAGTTAAAAGGAGTGAAATTAGAAATAGACAAATAATAAAGTGTAATTGCAAATGCAGTTAAAAAGGCTGTGCCACAGGTTTGGGGCCTAAAGGGGTCCCATTATGATGCTGTTGAGTTTAAAGATGTGCCACCCACTCTATGGGCGACAGGTGACACAGATGTGGGATTGTTGCAGATATCGCCAGTTTCGATACAGGTTAAGGATGGTGCTATTTTGCCTCGTATCCCTCAGTATAAAATACCGGAGGCTGGGGAGAGAGCTTTATTGCAAATTATACAGGATTTGATTAGGAAGGGAGTGGTTGAGGAGACAACTGCTAACATTTGCAATAGCCCTATTCTTCCAATTCTTAAAAGGGCACCCTCAGGTTCTTCTGATGACCATGAAGATGTTAATCGTTTTGTGATTGATTTGCGGGAAGTTAATAAAATAGTGATCCCTCAGTTTTCAGTGGTTCCTGACATTACTACCCTTTTGACAATGATTCCTTCTACTGCTAACCTTTTCTCTATCATTGACTTGAAAGATGCATTCTTCAGTATGCCTATTCATCCAGATAGCAGGTATTTGTTTGGATTTACCCTAGCTGGTAGGAGCTTTAGATTCTGTCGAGCTCCTCAGGGCCATACAGACAGTCTGAGTATTTATAGTCAAGCATTAAAGAGCCAATTGGATTCCCTTTCGCTTCCTGCAGGTAATGTACTAGTGCAGTATGTTGATGACTTGCTCATCGCTCTGACAAGGTTGCAAAGACAGTACGGTTAAATTGTTGTTGCATTTGGCCCAACATAGCCATAAGGTGTCTCTTTCTAAATTTCAATATTGTCGAGAGGAGGTCACCTACTGTCGAAGCTAGGTAGGAGATTGACCCCTGAGCACATCAGTACCATTGTTAGAATGCCTGTTCCACAAACTCAGAAAGATGTGCGTGCTTTTATAGGTATAACTTCCTACTGCAGGCAGTGGATACCTGGTTGCTCGCTATTAATCAAACCCTTGCTTGCTCTAATACCAAAAAACATGCATGAGCCCCTGCCTTGGACGCCTGAATGTCAGCAGTCTTTTGAGCAATTGAAAACTGCGCTTTGTTCAGCTCCAGTATTTGGCATCCAAGACTACACTAAACCATTTGTGTTGTACGTCCACGAGATGGCTGGTTGCGCGCTCTATGTTCTAACACAAACATTTGGAGATAAGCAGCGGATGTGTGCTTATTTCTCTGCTGTCCTTGACCCTGGCGCAAGAGCCCTCCCGAGCTGTCTAAGAGCGGTTGCGGCTGTGGCCGTATCTATTAGACAATCGGCTGGACTCGTACTTGATACTGACCTCACAGTTATGGTACCCCATGCTGTGGATACACTTTTGAATAAGACCAAGACACAGCACCTCACCTGTGCACGTCTGACAGGTTATGAATTGACGTTCTTTGCAAAACACATTACGATGAAAAGATGTGCCACTCTGTACCCAGCCTCGTCACTGCCCCTCCCTTCTGAGAGTGATGAGATTGATAAACTTGACTGTATCTTCCAGACGGAAGAAGAGACGAAAGGACGGGTAGACTTGACTGATGTTCCCTTATCTGACCCACAAGGGGAACTATATGTCGATGGCTCTTGTTTTAAATTACCAGATGGCACTACAACTGCTGTGTATGCTGTCACTATGCTGCATTCAGTAGTTGAGACATCACGAGTTCCCTATCAGTCGGCCGAAGCTGCCGAGCTTGTTGCCCTAATCCGAGCTTGCGGATCAAGTGAGGGACTAGTTGTCAATATTTATATTGACAGCCAATATGCCTTCGGAGTCGCGCATAATTGTGGGCTACTCTGGGCTGAGAGAAGGTGTCTTACTTCCCATGGCACCAAAATCCAGCACGGGCATCTCATACTGCTGCTTCTGTCTGTTTTGACGCTTCCTAAGAAGTTGGCTATAGTGAAGTGTAGTGCCCATCGGAATGTCACTGATAATGTAGGTAGGGGAAATGCTTTTGCAGATCAGACAGCTAAGGAAACAACCCAGACCACAATAAAAAGAATGTTTGTAGCAGGTCCTGCAAAGTGGGTGCCTGAGGTTACTATGTTTGAAAACACACTTGAGAATGTGAAGGAAATTCAAAGCAGGGCCACAATGGAATAGTTAGCAGTGTGGCAAGCAAGTACAGCACAATTGAATGATGAGGGATGTTGAATTGACAAGTCAGGGAAGCAGTGATGGATGTTGCCAGATGCATATGTTCTCCCTGTAGTTATAATGGCCCACAGCCCAGTCTACATTAGTGCTAAGGGTATTTGCAAGTTGTTAGATCCTGTGTGGCAGAATGATAACATTTCGAATACTTCTGCACATTTAGTGAAGTATTGTATGCTGTGCTTGATGCACAATCCAGGAAAAGGTACTCCTCCCCCACCCGGCAATTTTGCACCACCTCCTTTCCCTTTTGAAGTCCTTCAGATGGACTTTATAGAAATCGAGCAGTGCAATAATCTGAAATATGTTTTAGTGGTTGTTTGTGCTTTCAGTAAATGGGTTGAAGCTTATCCTACTAAAGACAATACAGCTGTTACGACTGCAAAGGTACTCCTGCAGGAGTTTTTTCCTCATTTTGGCTAGCCCCATTTGATTTGAAATGATAACGAAAGTCATTTCAATGCTAAGGTCATTGAGTTAATTTGTGATGGTTTGTACATAAAACAGAAGTTCTATGCTGCAAACCACCCGCACTCAGCAAGTTTGGTTGAGAAGTACAATGGTACTCTCAAACTGAAAATGGCACAGATTCAGGAGACAACGGGGTTACAGTGGCCAGATGCTTTACCATTAGCACTTTTGTCAACAAGAACTACAGCCCATTCTAGGACAGGATTGTCACCATATGAGGTCGTGTTTGGACACCCAGCAAATGTCTGGGGCGTACCGCGTCCTCGACGGTTCTCTGATATTGAGTACCCCTTGTTAATTAAATACATGTGCCAGTTAACTGAAAATGTGCGTTCTAATTACCAACAGGTCCGTGAGTCCCTGCCAGGTTCACCAGAGGAGCCCAAACACAGCATTCAGCCTGTCACATTCGTCCTCGTTTGTTATTTTCAGAGGAAGAAGAATTTGGAGCCACGGTGGAAGGGGCCACTGCAGGTTTTGCTGGAAACCTGCACTGTCATTAAAGTCTCTGGACATAAGAACTGGGTTCCTGCCTTCCATTGTAGGAGGGTACCCCTGCCGTTACCCTATGATCAGTGGGTCAAGGAGGGGGTAGCTGACCAGGAATGTGAGCAGATTCCTTGTTTTGTTCCAGCGATGTGTCCTCACATGGACGCAAAGTGACAAGGAGAATGACGACATCCTGAACAAGGCTGTCCCACCATTCAGGAACCCCTTTTCACTGATTCCTCTGTGCCTGGAGTCACCAGGTACAATCTGCGACCTCAACTGAGGAATATTGCACAAAAGGAGAAGTCAGATTAGACAGGGATGGACTGTGCAAGTTAGGGTGTACTTTGCTGCAGTACCAGCGGAGTTAGTTTATTGTGATGTGAGATTTGTGCACTGTTTTGACATTGGACAGGATAGATTGAACGTATTCCCTTGGAGGTGGGTACATTATCCGGATCGGCATGGGATACATCAAGAGCTTAGGACAGAGCAAGCTCCACCGCCGGTGCTCAAGAGCGCCAACATTTTTGATGAACAATAGGAGCCTGTACCAGTAAGGCTCTGACTCTGGGAACTTGTATACTTCTCTTGCTAGAAATTTGCCCCCCTTGCTTTATTTTTTGCTATGCACCCCTTTGGCAGAATGGTTGCTGATGAAGAGCACTCAGTTATTCCCCTTGTTCATGTATGAAAAGTTTGGTCTATTTAGCAAAAAGTGCTCTGTGCTGTTCTTGTGTTACTACTGTTGTTGATTCTGGGTGGGATGACTTGGGTTTTGGAGTGTGATCACAAGGCACCATAATGTACTACACACAAGATTGTTTCTCAAGTTCGTACAAAAAGGACAACCCTGAGCAATGTATTTCTACATACACATAATAAATTCTTTGGTGAAGGTACAGCTTGCTACTCTACTGAAAGTGTTACAAGTTTATGGACTGCTTCCCCCTGTCACTAGTTAATTATACGTATGTTCACCCACCCCAATTCATAGAGGTAAAGGGTGAGTTCGGGATGGGATATCCTGGTCCTTGTTCGTTTTATAGGAAGCCACGAGGGAAGGGATACCCAGGTTGCGACACTAATATGTATTGTAACAATTTGTATATGGAGGAACAGAACATCACCTTAGTGGGCTGGCAATATCAAGATTTGACAGTTACTCGAAAGGCAGGCTATTATCCTGCATGTTGTCCGATAGTAAACAGTACTGACGCTTTTCTTCACATAAATTATTCTGTAATAATATTGTTCAAAAATACAATTTCTTTAGTGAAAAAAAGGATCTGAGTACAGTGGGAATGAACACCAGATATGCTCCTGTAGATTATCAAGGTCCACTCTATGTACACCCAGGATTTTACTTTCTGTCCAATGGTACTTACTCAAACATTTATAATGGTACAGAGGACGTTGCTTTAGGAATGGTGGTTCCTCTTGGTGTGCCCTGTAAGTATAGTAAGCTGAATATAAGATGGGTTAAAAGAACACTGATAAAGGAATTTTGCAATGTAGTGACAGACCTGGAGGTCAATAATTATAGTAATTGTATTCACTTTGGGTATATTCTTTCCTCCATTATTACCTTTGGTGGTACCGCTACGACCAGCGGTGAAAGGGCTAGGGAATATTTTGGATGTAAGCTGCAGATACTGTCTAATTCCACAGTAGCGGCTTTGCATGACATCACTATCCAATTGGAAAGTATGCAAATATATTCCTTAGCAAACTAGATATGCAGTTGATTTCATCCTATCGAAGAGTGGTGGTGTGTGTGCGGTAGTAGGATACCAGTGTGTAATCTGGATCACTAATATGGAAAAGAATATTACCCAACACATTTTAGATATTTTGGAAAATGTTAAAGGGATGGAGAGTGGAAATTGGAGTTGGTCCCTCTTTGGCAGATGGGGTTGGATCCTTGAAAGGGTGATCTATCTTGTTGTGATTCTGATTGCTTGCTGTGTTTTGGTGCAGTGCCTCCCCTTATGTTGCTCTTACTGCACACCCTTCACACCCCTAAGAGAATCTAAATCCATGATACCAATGCAACAATTATGATTCAACAGGGAGTGAACGATCTCATGCAGATCGATGAAGGTATTTTTGAGACTTCTTCCCTCCTTACTGTTTCTCTCCCTGAAGCTGAAGATGTGGAATGCTCCTGAATCATTTACTATGTTTTATTAAATGATATGTCTTTTTTTATCATATATAATTGCTTAGCTCATGCTAAAAGGAGGGTCTGTTAGAATAACAATTATGCCTTCATTCTGTTTTATGTAAGTTAGCACTTGCTGCGTCATTTTGTGTACCGGCGCCATTTTGTATCATGATTGTAACTAATTCTCTGCCATTTCCGAGAAACGGCCTTCCCTCGGTTATGTTTCTTTGGAGTTTAGTTCTGCAACACTAATGAATGCCCTGTTCTTATTAGCGCATACCTTTCCTTTAGATGTAAGCCCTCTCCCACTTCTCTAGTGGCAGACACAGGCAGGATGATCTTGACTGATAGATAATGTGTGCCCGGCTTCAGAACTGAAACTTACTCCTTTGTAATTTACTGTCCAGCTGCGTTATTCTGGAAAATTCCATGGTGGGCGTGTTTTCATTGATTCTGAAATGTACATAATGTATCGTTATGCTTGCTGAAGGCAGACTCTCTGTGCAGCACTTTTAGCGACTGGGCAGACAGGGCTCCGCTTTGAGTGAACTTTGAATAAACTGTTATTGGTTTGTATTCTCTCCTGTCTGACCCACTCTTCATTTCGTAGAAGGCATAGAGGTGGTCGTGAGTGACCCGAGTGACCCGAATCGGGCCACTTCCTTCACTCTGCAACTACAACGTCTGCTTCCTAGCAAAGCAATTGAAGCTATCTGTAGTGTGTCCTGTGTCAATATGCCTAAAGCATTTTGCGTTAATATCTAATGGTAAACTACTTTGTTTTAGGGTATTCTACATATGCATTTTAGATATCCTGTCCAGAGATTCTCCATCTCTCACATCACACACACTCAATTTCACCCTTTCATTTCTTGAATGCAATGTGTATTCTATGCCCTCAGCACTAGCATTTGTCTCATTCACATTGGATGGCATGCCAAAACGTTTTCTTACATGCATTGATTTCTTCTGAGCAAGTGACACAAGGTGCCAACAACATGAAACAGCACAGTATGTTATAACTTCCTCTACTTTCCTTTGTGCAAGTCCAAAGAACTTGTAACGTCAGAGAACCACTTTTACTTTTTTAAATTAAGTATTTTTATTGATTTTCAAAACCAGTTGGCAGAGCAATAAACATGACAAGGAAAACAAAACACAAGCAAGCTGAAAAGATTCCCCATCATCAGATAACACATGGATCCACCTCAATATCCCACAAGCCCAAAATGGTTCCACCAAATTCCCATATTGTTCGATGCTTTGAGGGCAAATATTGTTCTACATACACTGGTTCCTCCATCTTTGAGCACCAGTCCATGGCATACTGCCATGCCTTGAAGTCCAGTGCAGCCTTTGATAACCAGTTTTGTGCATCTCATCTCATGTTTCCCCTAGTAAGATCCCCAGACCCACTAAGTATCTCTCAGATCGTCTGCCCCACAGCTCCTCCAGTAAACCAAGAATCGCTATGTGAGGTGAGCAGTCTATCAGCCTCCCCAACACATCTGACAAAACCCCAGGGAGCTGGGACAAGTAGCACTTCACGAAAGGCGAAAGCCAAAGCATATGATAAAAGTTGCTAAAAAAGCAGTGCAACCGTGAAGGCAGGTGCACTTGACGGGCTGCAATAATAAAACGGTTTGACCTGTCAGATACCTAATTGAATTGCAAACTGATTAAATACCTACAGCAACATGAAAAAGAAATACAAATTACAAAATTTATATCTGCAAGCATTAACATATAATTTGGTCAACAATGAACACATCCTTACTTGTATAACTTAACAATAGTAGCTTAGTTGTGATGACGAATTGATGGCACTTAAACCCTGGATTTTACCTTTTAGGATTGTATCAATTTTTTTTTGTTTTTGGAAGAGGAAAATACAGATCTTTTGCCTACAATAATAATAATAATAATAATAACTGACATTTGTAGAGCGCGGCAATTACCTGGAGGTGTCCTGGCGCTATCTAAATCCTCTGAGACTGCTGACAGATGAAGAATGGAGAGAAGACCTACTCATTGAGAAAAAAGCCACGTCTTTACTCCTTTGCGAAAAGACAAAAGATCCATAGTATTCCTTAGTTGGAAAGGCAACTCGTTCCAGGCTTTTGCTACACCATAAATAAAACTTTTGCCCCCCCATCTGGCTTTCTTTATACGCGGCACCAAAGCCAACTTGGCTTCTTTAGACCGCAAGGTTCTTTCTGGAACATACCATTGTAGTCTGTGCTTTAAGTAGTCTGGACCTAGGCCATGTAGAGCCTTAAAAGCCAGGCAAAGAGCCTTGAAACGTACTCTGCTTTTAACTGGAATGTAGTTTTTTCATCTCTTTGGAAACTGAGTAAAATCTTGAAGTACCTGTGAGAAGTCTGACTGCTGCATTCTGCAACATCTGCAATTTATTTTGCGCTCTTTGTTAAGCGTTTAGATAAAGCCCGTTGCAGTATTCCAGTCTTGCCATTACAAGGGCCGTAACCACCGTTTGTCTGCTTTCCCAAGGCAGCGAGGGCAGCACCTTCCTCAGCATTCTGATGACATACATGGTTTTCGATACCACCGCATTCACTTGGGGCTCTAACGTGAGACTATCATCAAGTATTATGCCCAGGTTTTTTACCTTTCTAGTGGGAACTGAAAGAGTGCCCATTGAGTCAGGCCACCAAGTGGATGTCCAGAAGTTAGTGTTGTTGCCAAACAGTATCACCTCAGTTTTATCCGAGTTTAGCTTGAGGCAATTCTTAGCCATCCAGCTGCCTACTGCTAGCATACGCTCACAAAAACGTCCTTCAATACCAGCCTCTTTCCCAGGTGTCAGAGAGACTGCAATTTGCGTATCATCCACATAGGAAGTGAGGCCAAATCAGAATGCGTCTATAACAGGGGCCAGCGCACTGACATAAATATTAAAAAGAGTAGGACTAAGAGATGATCCCTGAGGGACTCCGCAGGGTGATGTAAAATGTTCGGACCGAAAGTCTCCCAGGGCCACAATTTGTTTTCTGTCCGCAAGGAAGGATCTTAAGAGATCCCAAGCTTTCCCACGGATACCACATGTATATAAGCTGCTCAGCAGTATTGAGTGGTGGACCGTGTCAAAAGCAGAGGACAGATCCAACAAAATCAGTGCCGCCCTGCCTCCCTGATCCACCGCTTCCCTGATCTCTTCTGTAGCTTTAATGAGTGCGGACTCTGTGCTGTGCCCTGCCCTAAAGCCATATTGAGTGGGGTCAAGCACTTGTGTCTCGGCAAGGAAGTGACTCAGTTGTTTGTTCATGATTTTCTCAACCATTTTCGCCGGTAGGGGGAGTCTGGGAACTGGGCGGAAATTATTCGGGTCTTTAGGGTGTAGATTTGTTTTTTTTAGAAGGGGCAAAATGGATGCCAATTTCCAATGCCTGGAAAAATATCCTGTTGTGAACATCAAAAGAAATATAACCGTCAATGAGTCCGCTATAGGCTCCGGGGCCAATTTATCCACCTTGGCGGGGCAGGGATCATACGGTGATCCTGAGTTTACCTCCATAAGGATCTTTTGTGTATCACTGGGGGAAACCAACAAGAATTTGTCAAACCTGGGGAAGAGGGCCCCTCTTAACGAGGAATCCCCGCTGGTCATATCTGTCTTGCCAGTGCTTGCTTCGCTGAATGCCGCGAAGATAGCATCCACTTTGGACAAAAAGAACTTCGCCAAATCTTTACAGAGTAATTGACTTGGTTGAACTATCACCAGCTTGGGCGAGGCCAAAGTGGCGACAGTCTTAAACAGTTCTTTGACTGAGTTCTTAGACTCTGCGATCCGAGTGGTGTAGTATTTTTGTTTGGCCGCAGTGATTACCTGTTTGTAAAGCTGCACGCTGCCTTTATAGGCCTTTTTCTCAGTTTCCCTGTAGCTACTCCTCCACTTCTGCTCAAACTGTTTGCAGATACGTTTTTGATTTCTTAGCTCCTCTGTATACCAGGGAGCGGAGGGGTGAGTTCTCATGGGACGAAGGGCTTTGCTAGGCGCTAGCGTATCACATGCCTGCAACCAAAGGCCGGTGAAGAAAAAAAAGGGGAGGTGGGGGGGAAGGGGAGAGGGGTAGTAACCAACGATTTACACTTATAAATCAATAAAAAAAATTAAACTGTATAAGTCCTGCCCATGTGTTTCGTGATGAAGTCTGTGTTGTCCCACTTCCACCCCAATGCAGCTTAAGTATCAAGTTGTATGGCGGCTATGAGGCGTAGAATACATAACTATAATGGGCAAGTGAGTTCTTTGAAGGTGTTGGATAAACATTTTAGGCCGGGGCCCCATGTCTTCTAAAATTTAGGGAGCCTTTGGTCTACAACTGCTGTTAGTTTTTCCATACTTAATAAGTCCAAAAGCTTCTGCAGCCAGTCCAGATGTGTGGGTGTGGAGTTGGTTCCCCATCTGGATAGCATAACTTGTTTTGCTGCACACAGTACCAGGGTAATGGCCCTCCCCCTAGGGGAACGAAGTGGGTATGTCAAGGCATTGGGGAGCCTCAGGAGAATGTAGCTAGGGTAGCGAGGTAATTTGGTCTTGAACATTTGATCTATATCGATCAGCATCTCTTCTCAATTATGATGTAATTTAGGGCAGTGCCACAAGAGATGTGTTAGTGTACCTGAGTTGCCGCAATGACACCAGCAAGATCGGGGTGGTAAGGCCCTTGGAAACGCTCAATTTGTCCCAGGTGCCCATTGTGGCCCTGACTACCTGGGAGATATACACTCCCTGTGGGCGTTCTTGCGCAAAAGATGTGGATGCCAGCCACTGCCTGGTCCAGGAAGCACCAATGCTTTTCCGTAAGTGGACATTGCCACTCCACTAAAAAAGTCAATTGCACCGCCTGCTGATAGTGTGGCAAATAGGTATCCGCAGACCTCCCTTAGCCACTGGAAGTTACGCATGCTCCCTAGCCATCCTAGCTTTTTTACCGCCCCAGATGAAGGACTCCAGCAATAGCTGCAGTTTCTTTATCACAATGAGTGATGGTTGCAATGGCAACACTTTCATTAAATATAACATTTTGGGCCAAAGAGTCATTTTGATGGCAGCTATTTGCCCCGACCAAGAGATAAGGCCTCCATGCCAAGATTGGATGAGTGAGCGCACCGTGGCCAACAGAGTGGCGTAGTTGTGCGATAAAGACTTGTTGATGGTGGAGAAGAGCTGGATGCCTAAGTGTGAAATGCACTGCGCGGCCCATGAGAAGGGGAAGGTGTTAGCTAGGTATGTCTGTTCATCTCGCGGGATAGTGAGGTTGAGGGTTCGAGATTTGGCGACGTTCATCTTACACCCAGGCGCATCCCAAATGCTGCCAGTTCCTCAAGTAATGGGGGCAGCGACTGGCATGGTTAAGTTATTGTGAGCAGCACACCATCACCAAATAATTCTCTTTTATGTGTCTGGCCACCCATCTTCACTCCCTCTATAAGAGGATGTCCTCGTATCCGCTCCAGCAGTGGCTTCATATAGAGCACGAACAGGAGGGGGAGAGGGGGCACCACTGTCACGTTCCTCTCAATATTGGGAAGACTAGGGTTGTTGACAAAGACCATGGCTTCAGGGTCTGTGTAGCTAGCCCATATCCATTGGCGAAAGCGAGGGCCTAGGCCTACAGCTTCCAAAACTTCACGCAGGAAGGGACAATGCACCTAATCAAAGTTTTTTTGGCGTCTAGTGATAAGAGTAGTGTGGGTGTCTGTGAGCGGTTGGTTTTATCGACAAGATGGAATATGCGCTTTGTATTGTCCTCTCATGTGCATCCCGGAATGAAGCCTGATTCATCTGGGTCAATCAGACCAGTCATATACTTTCCCAGTTTGTTGGCTAGGATCCTTGAAAATAGCTGTGCGTCTACATTTAGGAGGGATATGGGGTGATAGGAGGCGCAGTTCTGTTGGTCGTTTCCAGGCTTTGGTAGGACTATAATTATAGCCATTCTCATAGTCTCTGTGAGGACAGCCGTGGATTTTACCTTTTTATCATGTCACGTGCCACTTTATAGAATTACCCATTATGACCTATCTAGGTTTGTAATATTACAGTATTAT
Source organism: Triturus cristatus (assembly GCF_964204655.1). Lineage (NCBI taxonomy): Eukaryota > Metazoa > Chordata > Amphibia > Caudata > Salamandridae > Triturus > Triturus cristatus. The sequence continues at coordinate 1,536,758,816 of NC_140589.1, read as the reverse complement.
TGTTTTAAAATGTACTGGGTTGTTTTACCTTTTTTAATATCCCTTAGTAGTAGTAACTAATTGATTGCATTAAAAACATGATTAAGTCTCAAGACTCGGTACAGAATCAAGGTTTTAATCCACCAATTTTTTTTATTACTTTCATAGTATTGTTTTAAGATACTCTGGGTGGGTTTACATTTTGTTCTTTTTATTCTTTTTAATTTACTAAACAATCAACTGAAATTGATTTAAATTGATTGATAAAAGTCAGCAGTAACAGCAGCACAGCGATAACATGCAGGCGATGGAAGTTGACCTGCCTTCCACAGCCAATCAGGCATCAAATAAGTATTATGGAGAACATTTAGTTGAATTCTGTGAAGTCGCCGGGAGATGGCCAAACCCCTAGGCACAATGAGTGCTTCCCTCCGTGCTCCATCTTCTTGGGCTCCCAACCAATCCTCCCACCTTGTGCGGAGAGGTAGAAATAAATCCGGGGAGTTGGAGTGCAGGAACCGGTAAATCTGTGAGACCCCTTGTGGCCCAGACAGACATAAGGACCTTCACTTCCAGAGGACAATATTCGGGCACCACCCCCAAATACAGATGATGAGAAGATAAGGCATGGCGGATCTGCAGAAAGCATAAAAACTGTGTCTGATGTAAGTGAAAGTCGGCCTGCAACTTGGAAAAGGAAAGCAGAGCCCTGCCATATATCTCCAGACTGGTAGATGCAGATGAGGTCCCATCAACCAAAGTCCTTTAGGCCCCAAACGTGGTGGAGAAGAGTGCACCTCCAAGGGGGGGGGTCTTTAGTGTGACCCTTCCCCCACAACCAGTCCACTTCATAGCTACCTGCCAGATCTGGAGAACCACCCCCATAAGATCTGGTTAAGCTCGGGCAATTGGAGACTCATACAATAAGAAAGATCTCCACGTGATACGCTGGGTCTTCACATCTCCTGTGGAGCCAGTCATTCAGAAACACCGATTGGAGGGCTAATATTAAACCTGTAGGCCAGCCGCGACCAGGCCCCTATCAAAGGTAGATTGCACACATTTGCGAAAGGCTATACGCGGAATCCTTGTGTTCCAGCAGAAGGGACGTACAAGGGCCTGGACCGAACAAAAGCACTCCGGGGGAATATGTGGGGGAATTTCTGCAAAAAATACAAGAACTGAGGCAAGACCATCATTTTAATGAGTGCGATCCTGCCCAAAAGATTTAGGTAGAGGGAGGCCCAGCCCTCCAGGTCGTTCCTTAAAATTGACACCAAAGGCGTTATATTTAATGACCACATCAGGTCGGGAAGCAATAAGATGTATAAAGCAATGTAGAGAAAGCTCAGCCGACAAAGGGGTATGGAGCCTCATCAGCCGTATTTATTCCTGTGAGCGATCGGTCAAGGGAATCAACATACATTTGGCATGGTTGACCAAAAGTCCAGATGCTTGACCATAAATATTGGGAATGGCTAGTGCCCGGGAACCCGATGACGAGGGGTTATGTAGGAATAGCACTATGCCTTCGGCATAAAGTGTGATGCGATCCTCCAGCACAGCGTTGCCCTGTATCTGTACATTGAGTGAACCCACACCACCAAGGGCTCGATCACAAGGGCAAACAGGAGAGGGGACAGAAGGCAACCTTGGCAAGTAACCCTCCTAATCAGGAACGCCTGAGAGAGAGCATTGTTCAGACCGATACGCACTGAGGTGGCAGTATATAAAGTTTGAATGAGTCTGAGGAGGCATGGACCAAAACCAAATTGGGCAAAGAAGTCCCAAAGGAAATCCCACTCAACCGAGACAAACGCCTTTTTGAAATTGCGAAGGAGAAAAGGGTTGCAGTCGGGCGTGATATGGCGGTACACTACAGGCTGCAGCATCCGCCGAATACAGTCCTATATTGGGGCATGGACCCGTATTGGTCCATGTGGACCAACATGGGTATGACACGAGGGAGACGATTAGAAAGTTACCTGATGCATAGATGGAGTTCAGTATTAATGAGGGAAAGTGGGCAATATGACATGCACGATTCAGGAGGGCGACCCGACTTGTAAAAGCCCGCCACTTTTACCTTTTGATGAAAATTATTTTCTATTATTTTCAGTTGTTTTTCAAAAATACTTTGGGCATCCCCTTCTCCTTCAACAAAAAATATTTCCAGAGGTAATCATAGACCTTTGATCCATCTAAGCTGAGATTGCCGAGAAAAATGTTGTTTTTGTAAGAGAGATATATTTTAACCCAAATAGCGCTGAGATCGGATTCCAAACAGTTTGACTGGCTCCTGCTAATGGTTTACCTGCATCGTTTAGAAAGATTCAAGTTTATGATACCTGCCAAAACATTGTCACTAATGTCACAATTGGAACAGCATTTAGGTTTGTTTATTTATTTATTTATTCCTATATTTTCCTCTTTTTTTAATTTAAAACAGTGACAGATATTCTGTCTGGTACAGCAATAAATATAGTCAAAACAGTATCAGGAAGAGTAATCCCATAGCATCCATCAAATTCAAATTTAAACTCAGGATTGACTTTTACAAATTTTTTGTAGCTCCATTTCTACTCCTTCTTCCCTGCAAGGATGAACATCATAAAGGTTTTCTTTTTCATTATATGATGCTAGTGAATACTTACTACACAGTCTCTGTTGTTATGTGTCACTTCCAGGCAGGTTGCCTTTTTCTGTTAAAAAAGGACACAGTTGTGCCCCACAGGGACTGCGACATACAGGCACACAGAAGAAATCAGGCATGTGCAGATATTGCGCAAACAGTAGCAGTGTATCACCCGCACAGGGATTAAAAGAAAAAATAATAACAGAGTAGTTTTGTTTATTTCTTAATGCATAGTTATTTAAAACTGTAGCATATAAAAAATAATGATAAGTTAAAAAGTTATACATCAAACCACATTTCATCAAAATTTAGCACCTGAAAACACCTCTGTAAAAACATATACTATGGGGCAGATTTATGTAGCACTTGCGCCACTTTTGCGCCGCCGTTGCGTCACTTTTGTGACGCAGCAGCGTCGCAAATCCTGCGCCATGGTGCGGGGTATTTACAACGTGATACGTCTGGGAGATGCGTCACGTTGTAAAGCCCTGCGCCACATGTAGGCGTTCCAGGGCAGGTGGGGGCGTTCCGGCGCAGGAACGCCTCCTAAAAGTGGCTGAGTGAAATCTACAAGATTTCACTCAGTCACTTTTAGGCCCATGCAGCGTCAAAACCCTGCGCCTGCTTGAAGCAGGCGTAAGGATTGACGCAGCATTGTACAGATAGGGCCCCCCAGAACATTGCTGGGGCTGCGTAGCGCTTGCGACGCAACTCCAGCAATGCGCCACTTTTACGGCACAGATGCGTCACGCATCTGTGCCGTTTTTGCCCCATGGTGCGCCGCATTATAAATGCGGCGCATCCATGGTGGCGCAGCTGTGGCGCATAATAATTGGCGCATCCCTGCTGATATGCAGGGATGCGCCAGTTAACATAAATCTGCCCCTATATTTTTTTTAAAATAGATAGCGTATGAAACAGAGATCTCTTTCAAACTATTCAGAGGACCGGTATATATTTTGTCTTCCTAAAGTGCACGTGCTTTATGCAATAATTAAAGTGCATTGATATTTGCAATGCTATCTAAAATATAAAACATGGGATTTTAATAAAACAATGTACTGCAGAGTATACCTTAAATATTTTATACGATCTCATGTACCCACCAAATGTTCCGCTGTACTCAATAATAATTGTTTTCCAGCCATTTTAAAGAATTTCGTATACTGACAGTTTATCGGTGGATCAGTGTGTCTTAGAGATGCAATGGCCGCTTGCCTAAATGTGCGGATTCCCTGCTCACGAAAGTAATTTTTCAACAACTTTTCTTTTTTCATTTATCCGTCCCAGGCATACACATACGATATGAACAATGTTCTCCATCCCTTTATTACACAGTTTACACACTTCTTGCAGATGTCTTATTCCATTCTTGTTCTTCCCCAGGAGTTTTGCAAGGACGGTAGTACACAAAATCAGTTTTCAATTTCATTGTACAGTTGGCTTCTAAGTATGGTTGGATTTATATCCATTAATAACCAACCAGGCATGGCCTGTGCTTGCAAATTTCTCCTTATCCTTTATCACAGAGGCTATCTTTATTATCTTATTGATTATTTTTTTAAAGCAGTTGGCAGAAGAGAACTAGCCTATATTGAATGGATACCTAATTCGTTTATGGCTGCATTTAAATAAATATGGGCAGGTGCATTTTCGTTTCGATGCATCTCCTGCCACAAAGCTTTGCACAAATAAACATCAAGGGCAGTTTTTCTTCTGTTCCAAGTTTTTACATATGACCCCATCCGTGATATTATTTGATTTGTAAGCCCCAATTCCAGTCTGAACTGGGCTGGGGATGATTTCAGTGGTAGATGGAAGAGAGATCTATATACTTTGGAGGAGATCAGATTTTAAAGAGTTGCATCCCTGCCACGAAGTGCTTTTCGACCGTACGTACTTGTTGAAAGGAGTCTAGCTGAAATCACTTTCAATAGTGGTGCATAACTGGGACCTTCCATCGTTCTTTGTAGGATGCGGAATGTCTGAGTCAAGGAGATAGCTTTTCTCTTCAGGTCCTCTTTATGCTGTTTAAAGGTAGCCAGATGATCAAAAAGTACTCCCAAATGTGTGTATGTTGTTGTCTGCTCCAGTTGATTTATTCCTAAGAACCATTTATACTTGTTATTTTTCTGCTCACTTCCATGGTCTTTGTCTTCTTTAGATTAACTGCTAATCTATTTGCTGCAGAATATAAAAAAAGTTGATCTATAAGTCACTGCAAGCCAATTTTTGTCTGACTAAATAATATGTCATCATCATTTAGAAAGATGGATATGTGTGTAGAGCCCAATTTTGGGGGGTGAGAATTTACTTTATCCAGATCAGTCAGGAGGTCAGCTAAGAATAAATTGAATAGATACGGAGCGAGGGCACAGCCCTGTTTTAGGCCCTCCTGTGTCACTATTTTCTTTGATAGCCTAGATCCATCTCCTATTCTTACCCTCACCCAAGTATCCGTGTATCACAGCTGTATTGCTGTTAAGAGAGGTGGAATACCGCGAAGAGATAGCTTGTACCCTAGAAGATTGCGATCCACTGAGTCAAAAAAGCAGCCTTATAATCCACAGAGTACAAATATAGTGCGTGGTTCTTGTTTTCCAATTTATCCATTATTATTGATACCACCAGTAAGTTTGTTTCCCTACCTTGGGATTTGGAAAATCCAGTCTGATTCGGAGGGACAACGTTGTTATCATTTGACCATTCAAACACTTCACTAAGAAGTATATTGGTTAAATATTTTAGCTCAACATCTTGCAGGGTAATTAGACAATAATTTTCTGGCTCTTGCCTATTTCCTTCTTTAAAGACTGGATTAATTATCGATCCCCTCCATAAGTCAGGAACCATCTCATTCTGTAGTGCATAATTGTATACCTGGGATAACTTTCTTACACAGAATGCTACATTTGATTTAAAAAGCACTTGTGGCAGCCCATTCGGCCCAGGGGCCCCATCATTCCTTCTTTTTCATATAACTTTGTTTATTTGGTCCTCCGAAACTTGATGATGAACCAAAATTTGTTGACACAGTTGTATTCTGTTCTCACTTGAATGCTGTATAGAAGTTACAGAGAGTTTAAAATGATATATCAAAAAATGTTCCCCAGTAAGATCTGAGCTTGTTACTCGGGACGGTGGCCGATTAAGGCCATTAATGAATTGCCAAAAATCTCTTGTATTTTGCTTCTAAGAGAGAAATAGAACTTGTGCCCAGAAACTTTGCTTTTACCTTGATTTTAATTTCCACACTGTATTTTTGTAGTTTTTGTTTATAATATTCAAGGTCCTGTGGTACTCTTGATTATCTAGAAATCTCCTAACTACTTTCCTTAATCAATTGCTTTCAGTTTTGATTACACAGCAGTATGCAAATATATATATATATAGAAATATATATATAGAAATATTATCTACTGGCGGTCGCCAGTAGATAGTTATAGTTAGGACCGAGTTTCCATAGGAAATCTGAAAATTCTATTTTGAATAACTTTGGCGCCGGTTGACGAATCCTCGCGAAATTTTCAAAACTAATGGGGCGCTCCGTTCAGCTCCGACCCTGAAAGTCTCGGGGTGATTCGTCAAGCGGGGGCCGAGAAAAAAGGGGGGTCCCAAAACGCGATTTTTCCATAGGACCTTTAGTCGAAGGTACAGCCCGAACGGCTGAACAGAATTACTTGAAATTTGGCAGAGAGGCAGTCCTCAGGTCAGGGAAGTGCCTTTTGCAGGTCTGGTGTCAATCTGTTCAGTAGTTCCTGAGAAAATAGCATTTAAAAGCATATAAATATCTATAAGCGCGCACCGTGCGCCCACCGTGCGAGCCCCTAACTTGCGCGAGCGTAATTCTGATTGGTGGTTACATGTTAGTCAACGTTCGAATCGGTCGAAATCAGGAAGCGTCGGCCACCATTTTGTTTGTTTTCAGTGCGAGAGTGAAAAAGGAAGGTGGCGAACGTGAAAAGGGGGCAGGGTAGAGAGTTCCTGACCCCCTAGCCTTTGTCAGGGGGTCCCTGAAGGACCCCGAAGGCAGAAAAAAATGTTTACATTTTTTTTTTTTTTAAATCGCGGGGGTGCGCGCACGGTGAAAAACCAAAAAAATTAAAAATAAATGTAAAACGTAGTTTCTTTTAAAATAAATATATTAAAAAAAATAATAATACATAAATAAATTAGCATTTAAAAAAACGTACAAATTCACTGAAAAAACCATAGGTTTCACACATGTTATAGTTAGGAATTAGCATTTAAAAAACCTTGCAAATTCACTTAAAAAACCATAGGTTTCACACATGTCATAGTTAGGTGGATATTTCACTCGTAAAAAACCAATGAAATTCCCCCGTTATAGTTAGTTCAGATAACTATAACTCGCGCGACCGCCACTCTATCACAAGGATGATGTCATCAGTGATGTCATGAGTGATGCCACTGACCATGTCATGAGTGATGTAATATGTGACGTCATGAGCAGTGGATTGCGGGCGCGCGAGTTATAGTTATTCTACCCAAGTGGCAGCTCGCGCTCGAGAACTTAACGTTCGCAATTGCGAGCGGGTAAAAAACACCCCTGCACATCATGAAGCGGAGTTTTCTGCAATCCGAAAACTGTGCAAAAACTGCAAACTGAGCGAATTTTACTGCCCAGACATAGTTTTTAGGTATGGAACCATTAATATTCCAAGAGCAAATTGTTAGTGCACCATTTTCATTAGAGATTTTGGATCCCTCTAGTATGACGGACTTCCAATATCATGAGCCACTCTCCCCATGCAGAACCTCAGTTAGCCAGCCTATTTAACTTTATCATTCCCATTTTGCCTGATGGTAACTTTATTTTTTGATGTGAGGATCAGCTGGTATTTCCTACAGTATTAGCCAGTAATGAATATGGGTGTCTTTGATTCCCATTATTATTCTTCCTTCGCTCTATGTTCTCTAAGGCAAACTGGGCTGGATACGCAGAAAGGGGGACCATTTAGACTTGAATTGCCCAAGACTGTAAGTAATCTTTTGCCAGGAACACCCTATTTGCCACAAGGATTTTATCTTGACCATCCGTCTCATTCCTTTTTGGGTATTGTGTAATCCATGTAGATTTTATATTTGAGATTTTTCCCGATTCAGCTGAATATTACAGGTGAAACCCTTGTTATGTCCAGTTTTCTATAAATTCTGCAGCAACAACCTGCTTCATTATATTTTTCTGCTTGATCTCTATCTTCTTATGTTCTTTTTCCCTACCTAATGATTTATTTTTTTATGCTAACCTATTTAGCCTTTCTATTAATGCTGTCATTGCTTCCGGTATTGTAGCCAGTTTGTTTAGCATTGGGGCACATGTACAATCTATTTTGGCTGTGGCCGCATATTTTTGTGCATGATATATCAAATCGTTCAATTCTGTCATTTTCTGGTCAATTCCATATGCTGCCATTCCCATTATGTTTAATAAATCAATTTGAACATCCATTCTGTCTGATTGATAGGCCAGAGCGTCCAGTGTTTTTGAGATCTTTCAAACATAGGAGTTATCGGTGAAATGAATGGCTGTTTATCCCTTACTGATTTCACTTTTATAGTTGATTGCAACGTTTAAAGCCTTTTCTTCCTTTTTGTTGCAGTATGTGTGATCCTTTCCCTTCTTAACCTCAAGACTTGGTTTATGTAGTGACAGTGGTGATGCAAGTATAGCAGCTTTTGCCTTCCTCGTAGTTATAGTGATGATAGCAATTTATGAGATTTTGCACCATATTTAAGAGCTGCTGCCTGGCCGCCTCCAGGCGGGATCTGGGCTCTTCCTCTGGGCTACAATATCCAGGGGTTAGATCGGACCTCAGGTAAAGGTGGGGGGATCGTCATCATTTGCAAAAAATACCTTACCTGCCAGACATCTGGAAGCCCAATACCTGATTGTGGGTACCTTGTATTTTCAATATGTTTTACACCTATGCGCACCCTGAAAGGTATTCTAATTTATCGCCCCCCTGGTCCTTGGGACAATTCTGCAAATCTCTGCCCAACATGGCTGCCTATTTAGCCAGTACCCCTGCCAACTTCACCTTAGTGGGAGATTTTAATCTCCACTTTGACTATCTCTTACAGGTGGCTGCTGTTGAGATAACAAACGATATCACAGCCTACCAGTTTTTCCAAAGAGTTGCCAATCCCACTCACATGAAAGGACACCTACTAGACCCCATCTTTTCCAATTTGGAAGAATTAGCTGGAGGGAAACCTATCCCAATTCCGTGGTCTGACCATTTTCTTATACCATTTTTCTGGACCCCCAATTCGGCCACGCCCCCTACTAAGCCGTTCAGAACAAGATCACATCCCTGGTCCAAACTCCGGACAGAACAATCGATCACAGAATTGACAAAGCCTGTCCCCAACCCCGATGCTGAATTGCCAATGAAAACTTTAACAAATGGATAGAATACTCTCTACATCAGGCTCTCCCTCTAAAAACAACCCAGATGAAAATAGGAACTAACAGAATGGCATGGTACTCACTAAAGCTTCGGGCGTTAAAACAAACCTGTAAGCATCTTGAAAGATCTTGGAGGAGGGACTTCTCCCCTAACAAAAAACTGAAATACAGGGAGGCTATTAAACTGTACAAAGATGAAATTAAATTAGCCCAGGCTGCCTACTATGAAGAAAACAAATTCTCAGCAGCTAACTCCATGCGCGAGATTTTTCGCATTGAGAAATCATTGCTCAGAGTCCCTCCACCCCCAGTGATCTCCAATACCTCAGGCACACTCTGTAATAAACTAGCAGACTTTTTTCTCAATAAAATTCAAACCATCCACACATTATTCTCCTTGGTAGACGACCTAACAGTGGACATCAGTCCCCACTGAGCAGAATCCTATCTGGAGGTATTCCCCTTGATGGACCATGAGGCGCTTGATCGCTTCTCAGCACAGGTGAAAAGCAGGTCGCCCAGAGATCCAGCACCTGTTAATATTCTGAAACAAGCTGCTAGTACCCTCTCCCCTATTATACTTGAGTTGATCAACGCCTCATTTGCTTCCGGGGTGGTTCCCACTCCATGGAAGAATGCCAGGGTGAAGGCACTCCTAAAAACGCCCAGCCTCGACCCTTATTCCTTGGGAAATTATCGTCCCATCTCACTTCTCCCAGGGATCAGCAAAATAGCCGAAATATATGTTAACTCAGTGCTGTCTGCCTTCTTAGAGACTCACAATCTCCTTCACCCGTCACAGACTGGCTTCCGACCACTTCAAGGAACAGAAACAGCCTTGCTCTCTGTAATCGAAGAATCTAAAAAAATCCTGGACGCTGGAGGTACGGCCTTGGTTATCCTTCTGGACCTCAGCGCAGCCTTTGACACAGTCAACCACCAAGTCTTGGTCCACAGACTTGTAAGACTGGGGGTGCTCTGAAATGGCTGTAATCCTTCCTGGATGACAGATCTTTCCAGGTCTTCGACACCAATGTGGCCTCAAAACAGTTGCCTCTCTGCTGCGGAGATCCTCAGGGATCATCCCTGAGTCCCACCTTATTTAACATTTATATGAGCCCGTTAGCGGAGATTGTGCTGCCCTTTGGGTTACACATAGTGACCTATGCAGACGACACGCAACTTGTAGTGGGACTTAACCAAGTGGATAATTCTTCTTCTAGCCTCCGTCCTTGCTTGATAGAGGTAGCCAAATGGATGAATAACTTCTTTTTAAAATTAAATGGAGAAAAAACCGAGATGATGATCTTGGGGAATTCATCTCCCTTCAACCCCAACGCAATGTGGCTGGCCGTTCTGGGTCCTGTTCCGGCCCCCAAGACCCAGATAAAAAGCCTGGGTATTTGGCTGGATCAAGATTTGACTTTCAAGGTCCAGGCACGCAATGTGGCGGCCACTTGCTGTGGCATCTTAAAGATGCTTCGGAAAGTTCTTCCCCTCATCCCCTTCCAGGCAAGGAAGCTCATGGTACAGGCTCTCATTCGATCGTGTCTGGACTACGGGAATGCCCTTTATTTAGGGTCCCCTTGCACAACCCTCTCAAAACTCCAGACGGTACAAAAATGGCCTGCCAGAATTCTTCTGGATATTCCGAAACACCAATCGGCAATCCTACTTTGAAATCCCTCCACTGGCTCCCTTTTATGGAGAGAGTCACTTGCAAGGCTTTGTGCATTGCTCATTAGAAGTTAGCCGGAATTGGCCCTTCCATCAATCACTCTATTGTTCGACCTTACCGTCCCAACAGATGCCTTCGTTCTGACGCCTTACACCTTGCCCCAGTTCCTAGGATTAGCAAAGCTAGAAGCAGGGGCTGTTGTGTACCTTACAATGCCGCTAAGCTCTTGAATTCTCTCCCTCTCCATCTGCGCAAGGAACCTAGCCAACTTGCCTTTCGCAAACTGTTAAAAACCTGGCTCTTCCCTTAGCCCGGTTGGTTCTCTACTGCTTCCCGTTACCAGCGCTGGGATGTCCCCTGGTAGTCATGCGCTTAACACGTGCATTTTTAATTTCATCAGTAGCAGTCTAACAGAGTGCTTCATTACCACCAGTCAGTTATGCTCTGAAGTGGTTTGCGATAGTTTCCTGGTTGTGATTTCGAAAGGGGTATCTTAGTGCCATGTTCTCCTGGAAAGGGGTTCAGGGAAGTCACCAGCACACTTCCTATTTTCCTGGAATCAAAGACTGCTACCTAACATCAAGGCAGAAATCTACATCAACTGTAACCAAGGGTGAATTTTTTAAAACTGTGGCATAGAGCTTTCCACTTCCTGCCAACTTCCTGCCCACTCTCTGTCCACTTGGGGGAGCATTGAGCAGTAAGCCAAGGTGAAACCCAGTTACCTCTTTCTATAATTCATGTAGATTCTTGTGCCTATATGTTGTTTGTTGTTGCTTATGTTTGTTGCAGTTGGTTCAAGTATGGAAGGCAACCGGGAGTTCACTGATCCACCCCCCCCCCCCAGCAAGCCGCACCCAGACTTAGCTGGACTGCTTCCATCAGGATCGATCACACCCTCTGCGAGACTGAATAGCGCCCCCGGTTACCAAATCCCCACTGGTATGCCGACTATTCGCCACCGAAACTAAATTGGTATCCCCGAAAAGAACGACAGCATGAAAAGATAAACGCCCTCGCTACTCAGAGGAACTGAAGGGAAAAAAGGCGCAAAGGTGCTGAGGAGGTAAGGCGGTGCAGCACTATGGGCGTAAGGTCAGGCAACCGGCACAGGCACACGGAGGCAATCGAGATGCCCTGACATGGACCAGGCATGGTGGGTAAACAGTGGGCCACGCTCTCACGCCTCTCCCAGACACAGCCGACTCACTCCGCTGACCTCTGCACCGAGCCATACTCACCAGCATGAGGGAGGAACAGCAAGTCGCAACAAGCTTACCGGGCTCCCCTTGTCGAGGCACGCACCCTCACGGAAACAGCACCAGCACTGGGTCAGGTAATATTGGCCTGCTTAGAAGGGTACTCGAGCACTGAGTGCGTCCCTCCGGCCCCCGCTCTGCCCCACACCTCAACCTCCTCTGCTCGAACACAGGCCTCTTCCTTATGTGACGTGAGACGTGAACTGTGAACTCCAGAGGCTCCATTCCAATACCAGAGTAGTGAATAGTGCAAGGAAACCAACTGGGTAGGCACAGTGAGTGCCTAAGTGTGCCTCCCCCATACTGCACTTGCACAGCTTGCAGTGCATTTTAGGCTTCACTGCACGATGTCTTATGGGTGGTTAGATGCTTCCAGATGATATTGCATGGACGTTCACAGCTAAACTTCTTCAGCAATTGCAACTGAGGTGCTCATGTGCTCTGCGGCTGGGACAGACAAAATGCTTTGAGGGTGCCAACATACAAACAAACTAATGCTTCTGAACTCCTTGACAGTGAGCACTGAAAGTTGATCTGACGTATGGGATTGTCGCAGCCTGCTCATGTGTCTGTTTAGCTGTTAAGGCATATTTGGGAATTAATCGCAAGTACATAACATATAACATACTGATCGTCACACATATAATGAGGTAGATTTGACATAGATGAGATGCAGCAGTAAAACTTTATTCCACATGTAGGAGATGTTTCGGCCATCTAGATATGAACCGGATGAGACCAGCCATTCAGCTCACTCACAACTCCCACATGTTGTGATGGTACTGTGCCTGCTACCTGTAAATGGGGATGGCAAGGAAAGTTCCTTTACACCAGAGAAGCACTGTATCTTTGATCTTGTTGGCATGATGTGGGCAGAGACGTTTTAAGGCATGGGCAAAGTGGGTTCTGGCTACGGTCCCCGGACTCTGAAGGGGCCCCCTGAAAGAGTCAGCTCTGTTCTGGATAATCTTGTCCTGATGACCTTGAATCATTCTTAAAAGTATTGTTTTGAATACCATTTTCCTTTAATTTATTGTTTAATGTGGTTGATGAGCGAGAGTCTATTAACATTTGGCAGAGAAATGTTGTGTTTGTTTCATGCAACATCCAGACATTTTGTTTTTCGCTCAAAACAGAGCCTCATTAATGAGGAAAAGGATGGGGGGTCACAGATTATGTGCAGTAATATTCGGGAGCTGCTGCTGTGTTACTATATTGAAAACACACCTCACTATCCCTGAATATTAAATGTATAAACATTTAGAATTTGGAGGCGTCTGTGCACTGTGAGTAACCTGGCCAAAGAGGGCAGGAAAGAGCTGAAATTGGACCTTAAATACAAAGCCTTAAAATGTCCTTTCGTTTGGGCAGGATGTTGTTTTTGAAGGAATGATGGAAATGCTCATCGATGATGCAGAGTTTGAACTCCTTTCTTAATTACAAGCGAGATGGTTGTGAAGTTGACTGTTGTTCTTTGGCCTCGGTGCATGGACTGAGAATGCTTGCTTATGTGTTTTTCTTTCTTGGACTTTGGAGCTTGAATACGGTGATGTTGTCTTGACATCTTTGCGTAGGAAATTGTGTCCATAATTTATGCCAGAGAATTTGCCAAGTAATGCTGTGAAATCTAAATATGATGAAGCTTTCAGGGACATTGCATTCTAGAGAGCAATAGCGACTATGGCGTCCAGGTTTGAAGCTGATAGGTAAGGGGCTTCACGTTGTTTAAGTCGAAAAAGCATTGGTAAAGAATATGGGGAATATCTACAAGCCGACGATAGAAAATTATCGCCGCTTTTGCAGCCGTTTTCGGCCGAAAAGCGGCGATAATTTTATCGCCTAATTAGCAAGGTCACGCTAACGCGTGAAACCTTGCTTTAGCGCACAAATACTTAACGCCCAGCTTTGCATCTCTAATGAGATGCAAAGTGGGCGTTCCTGACCTGACATGAAAGGAGAAATGTCGCTAAGCGACATTTCTCCTATCATCAAGCCCCACGCTATGAAGCATAGCGGCAAGAAAAGTTGTGATAACCCCTGTTATCGCTGCTTTCCTTACGCCTGCTTCAGGACTGACTTAGCCATGATATCCTCTGGAAGGTGGATATCATGGCTAAGTTTGTGAGGCCCTATCATAAAGCTAACGCCACATTTTGTGCGATTATCGCTGGGTTTCCAGCGATAATCTCACGTTGGGCAGTTAGCGCTAGGATTTTTGTCGCTTTTGAGATAAGCGTTGCTAATAGCACGCTATCGTAGCGATAAAAATCCACGTTAGCAGGCGATAATTATCCTAGAGCTAAGTACGCTTAGCAATAATTATCGCCGGTTGTTGCTGATATGCCCCTGTGTTTGGAATCTGTATGGTTAAGTCATTTATACACAACTTTCTGGCATTTTTTTAACCTATAGCTGTTTTTCATCTCGTCATAAAAACTGCAGTGTATTCAAATCTCTTCAATCGTGTTTCCACGCGCCCCCATGCCTTCATTTTTTATCATCCATCACAAAACGAACATATATATCTAGTTTCCATTCTCATATTGCATGAAACATTCACTAATCAATACTATTGACTATGCGGTATTACTCTCCAGCATTGTAATTCATATCCTTAACTCGTAGACCTTTCATTCTTAGTTTTGCTTATGTACCATAAACAGCAGCACTGGCAGCACCAACTGATCATGAATATTTGTTCCAATAGTAAGTTACTAAAATGATCATCAACTGCTTTTACCAGAATGTAATCAGAACCTTTGTGAGATGCCAGCAGTGTGGCCCCCGCCCCACACTGTTAAAGCTCCGCATAGAGTGGTTGGAGTGACATGCCTTGAGATGCTCCTGCATGCCTTAGGGGAGAGGATGTGGCCTTAGGGCCAGAGCTGCTGTTTTTGTTGCCGGGGGGGCCAGGTACCAGCCTTGAGCCTCTGCACCATCTCAGAATCGTATGATTCAGGGAAAATCACTTAATCTATCTGTGCCTACCAAAAATGAATGAGTCCTTGTCTAATGTAACTGGCGCTCATGTAAAGCGCTCCAATACCTTCGGGTCCCATTTACGCTATATATTGAGTGCTATTGACCTGTTGACATACAAGCAGCATTTCAAACGCCCCTAAAAACTGAAGAAGGAAAATCACCCAGAAACCTTGGTCCTTGGATGCACAGAAATACCAGTACTAGCTGCTCCAACTGATGGTGAACATTTCATTAATTTCTGAGTTACTGAAATTAATATGATTTGAACTACCCAGAATGCAATGGGAAGGTTTTGCTGAGATGCCAATAGCATCCCTACCCACACGGTGAAAGCTCCTCCTGGAGTGATTCGGCTGACACACCTTGGGTTGCATCAGCATGCTTTGGAATGGTACTGTCCTGACGAAACAGGAGGAGCAATCCAAGCACCCCTAAAGAGACCTGCTGCTTCTGGCTCAGGGAGGACCATCACCCAGAAGCATGTGTCCCGTATGCAGAGAAATACTGACACTAGTGACAACAATTGATGGTGAACACTTCCCTACTTGAGAGGTAGTGAAAATTACATGAATGCAATGGGGAACGTCAGGTGAGATCCAAGCAGTGTGCTCCCCACTGAATAGTAAATATGTTCTTGCTCACATATACTGAGCTTTACAATGTTCTGGGAGTTGATATTTTTGTCACAATATTTTGGCAGGTCAGTATTAAGGCATCAACATTCTGGTAGTAAACGGCACAACTACAGCTGTTCCAGAATGTCTCTCCTTTGACATTGTAGCCAGTCTCTGCTCATTGAATTCCTCATTGCAACTGACAGCTGCAAGAATGAATTGAAAAGGCACCAAAAAGAGATGTCCTCTGCCTTGCTTTTGTGTGAAATCAATGACATCAATTGTAACTTCATCTCTTACTATGATCCGGAACAGCAATGGAAAAGAGCTGACAGCATGTACTGTATTGAATTTACCACTCTATTATGGTAATTGCTCTATATAAATACATTAACATACCTTCCTAGCTGTGTATTTACATCTCGATGCTCCCTCTTATGCTGCAATATATACCCCATGCATTCTCCAGGCTTCCTGGCAGTATGTGTATGCAGTGGTCGAAGTGGGGGGAAAAAGTAGGGGAACTGCGGGTGGAAAAATATAGGGTGGGAATAACCAGAGGATTGGGTCAGTGGCCGGACTCAGAAGTGTGGCCCAAAAGAGAAAATTATTCTCATTTTTAGTATTTGCTTGGTATTTCACTACCCAGTTACAGCTTAATATGTTATTTAATTCAACAAATGGAGATATGTTTATTTAAGGTTTATTATGAGTAATTGACATTAAAATATATTCACAAAATGGGATTCTTTTCCAATCACAGAATGTCCCAAATACGCTTGAAAGTGGAAGCACAAGCCATTTGTCTCCGAGCCTTGGAGTTTCTGTCATCAGCACTTTGCCTCCCCTTTTCCACAAGAGCAGTTCAAACATGAACGCAAAATATCCTAGTATGTAAATGTTTTCTATTTAATTATGGCTCTGCAATATTTTCCACATAATGCACCATCTGCTTCATATTTTGACGATTTGAACTAATAAATTGTTTGTAGCACAAACTGATCAAAAGTTACTAGAAAATGTGACTTGTGTTTTTGCGAAGTGGACAGCCCTTTGCAAAGGTGGACTGTTCACCTTTCTCACTGCTGCATTTGTATGTTACACTGGTACTAATAAGGCAAAATCTTAGAATGTGTAAAAATGTCAAAATAATAAAGTATCAGAAAATATACCGCATTACGCCGCAGTCTTCCTTTTTGTGCTGCATAATTTAGTCAACACTGCGGCATAATTTTGTCCTCCATTGCTGCTTAATTTCAGTGGCCCCAAAGCAGGCAGCGCATGTTAAAAGTGCTTGTGCATGAAGCAAATGGGTCATAGAGTTTGTGAACTTAGTTTGGTGTGCGTGCAAATCCTGCAATGCCGATCCGTGGTGAGTTGCAGCTTCTACTGCTGAAACAAGGCCAATGGAGGTACCAATGGGTGAGGCTGACTGGCCTCAAGGGCAGGGCCTGCTTTAGTGCTGGTGGATCCCTGTGCGACAATGTTTCTTGCTGCCCCCCCAATGACTCCCTCTTCCACGGATTCCCTCACTACCACCCTTAAACAGTGCTCCTCAGTCTCCATAACCACACTCTCACTCAGATGCATTTAATTTGATTTGCAGCTCCACTGAAACCAGTGTAAGGTGTCAGAGCACTTTACAGCACACACATTGCACAAAGACAATCAATCATATGTGTGTAAATCACTGTAAAGTAAATGTTACATAATACAGAGGACCACAAGGTGCAGGAGTCACATGACAACTATACTAGTAGGCAGTATAGTTTAATATTGATTGGTCTGGAGAAGCACAAACTCAGAATTTAGAAAGTAATACCATGGTTTGAGGTTCTCTTTAATAACCAGAATTGATTTCTATCTATGAAGAACACTTTTGCAACATTAGGATAATCAAAGACTGGGGAAGAAACCATAACGCTTTAATGTATACCTTGCAGTTTGCACGCAGCTCTTAGATGACAATTCATAGCTCACTGTTCTATGTTAGGATTTTGACTTATAATGTGAAAGAAACAAAAGGATCTTACTGACAAAAGCAGTAATCCACTGACCAATTTACATTATGTTCACTTTGTGATCTGCATGGTACATGTTCTTTGCAGCAGGCACATTAACCCTCTGCGCTAACTTTCCACAAGTCAAAACTTCCAGTTGACAAAACTCCATCTCTCTCTAGGAAGAACATTATTGTCCTGATTTATCATGTCCTTTTTATTGTTGCCTAAAATCGCTGGAGGCCAGGAAGGAGGGAGCAAGAGCTTTTAGAAACATAATATACTTGGAAACATGACGCCACCTCCCTAAGTGATGCTATCATTAGGCCTGGGCTAAAATTTCGTTCCGTTCGCGGAAATTGCGATAATTTGACATTTTCGCGTTCTGCGGAAAGCGCGAAAATGTCAAAATTTCCGCATTCCGCAGCTTGGCGATAAATTGTTTCTTGCTCGCGCTGTAAAATAATACATTCTCGCGCGGGCGCGTTCGCCTTACCTGAATCCCTGCGTTCGCCGACAAGTTTTCTTGATCCGGTCGCGTTCTCCATGAGATGTTGTATTGTTTTTAGCCATTTGCGCTGTCTCGCGACAGTTCGCGCCCGCAGTGACGTCATGCGTCGTGCGATCACGTCTTTCTTCTCGCGATCATGCACCGCGAGACAACTGAAAACAAGATGGCCGTGCCCGCGAGCAACCACATGGGTAAGTTGGCGAGCCGCAACCATGCAGAAAATCTCGCGAACATGCGGGAAAAAAACTTCCGCATCTTTGCGATATTTCCGCGTGTTTGCGATAATTTGCGAAAGTGGATTTCGCAAATTCCGCCCACCCCTAGCTATCATTCATTGTGATGGAGTGAAAATTTCCTTTAATTTGTAGGGGTGCATCATGATCACGTGTAGAGTGCATCCACATATAATCTTTCAAATTATGTTAACATGAGATGTTATAATGGTGAAACCATGGGGAGAGGATGTGGTCCGTCGGCTTAAACTGCCGACTTTGGTGCTGGAAACCAGAGTTCGAGCCTCGAGGTCGCATCCACATCCTGTGATTCTGGGCAAATCACTTAATCTCCCCATGCCTGAATGAGTAATGTAAATATGGTGCTCATGTAAAGCGCTCCAATACCTTCGGGTCGAGTTCACGCTATATAAATATGCAAAAAAAAAAAAAACTATTAACGCAATTACGTGACTTGTCTTAGGTTATGGACAAGTGCTGTGGAAAATTAACATAGAAAATAAATGTACCTAGCAGGGGAAGTTAACATATAAAACTTGTGTTGTGAAGCTGACATTACTCATATATTAAATGTACTTAACAATAATATTTCTAATAGTAGGTAAATGTATTTGTTGAAACACTATAATGATAATGTGAATTGTATTGCTGAAAGTGACACGTTCACATGTTAGCGAAAGTCGTAGTCCTGAAATGTAAGTCCCTGAAAACTCTTGATTTAGAATTAATAGTTGAATTTCATGTGCACTGCAGAATCTGTTCTTTCTCACATTTGCACTGCAAGTGAAGAAGCATTCTTTAGGAAAAGAACTGTCTCTGTTTTAGTAGCTAGGCACAGAGAGAAGAAGTTACAGTTGAAGGTGATAAAGACAGATGGATTCACATGGGAGAAGGCATGGGAACCAAGGACGAATTGTTATGAGGGATGTACATGGAGAACATCGTGGAAAAGTATCCGCATGATGGTGCCCATTGTGAACTGTATGCATGCAGTGCATTATGGGAATTCTACCTGTGGATAACTGATTGTTGGAATTAGGGAAAGTACCCACTTCTATTCTGCCTTCAGAGGGAGAGCATCTCGGAACAAGCTCTTTATTTGTAATAGTTGCTTTATGCTTCTTGACCCAATGATGGTGGAGAGACTTCTTAGGAAGACTTCACCCACCTACACCTTTTCCTTTCTATTGAAGATGTTTAAGTAGGGATGTCATTTTAGCGCTAGAGAATGGATAGATCTAATGCTTTGTACTCATCAACCCTCGATGCAGGAAAATTTGGACTCCTGCTTCTTGATTCTCTGTATCCTACTTCTTGAATTAATGTTCATGATGCGAAGATTTGGCTTCATGCTAATTCCTTTCTAATTCAATACCCTCTTGTTGAGGTTTCTCTATGTCCTGTTATTTGTGGCTTTGTAATAAATTAACTAACCTTATCTAGTTGTCCGTGGATGATTATGTGGTAAAAAGAACTGTTGACTAATTGGTTAAGAATGAAAGATTTTCTCCCCTTCCCACTTTCGTGCTGCGAGAAAAGAACCATCGGAGTGTGTCTCTAGAAAAGCTCTAGAACTATTGTCCCTGGCTCTTTCAGTTGCTAGGATATTGTTAACTTGAAAGGAAAATACGGTAAAACCAAATACAAAAATGACTGCCAAATGAAATGAATGTGCATTACATTTGGGGAATATAAAGCACCAATGGAGTGTTGATACCTTGTTTCGTGTTTGCAGTGGCAGAGTCCCTGTACACACAGTTTCTGTGAGCTGTCTCTACTTTGACTGATATTAGAGTCATTGTTGTCAGCAGCAGTCTTTGCTTTCTGCACGGATGGCTTTATGGGGATGGAACTAGAAAGGGGAACGTGGAGGATGTAGTTGGGTGCACATCACTTGCCCTTTCTGCAAATCGTATTTTATTCCCCTCTCTGTAGGGCGTGCAGCACTCAACGTGTTTGTGCATCTTCGCTTCTGTATAACGTCCCCTCTGTCTTAAGGTATTTACAGCAGAGCTCACTGATGTCTCATCCACATCTGTGCTTTCGCAACCAATACACCCTCATTCAATATAGGACGTGGCATGTCTGCCATAAATCCCTCTTTATTGGTTAAAACATGTTCTTAATGGCATATGCGGCAGTGTTGTGCAGTTACAATGTAAGCACAGTAGAAAGGCAGTCAGGACGTAATTGGATGTGTAACCACGAAAGACACATTTATCTTCTTACTGTTTGCAAAGATTTTGTGCATGTTAAAAGTACACATAGAAACAGACTCCCTGTTCATGCCCTCAGTTGGAACAGGGTCACTGAATGTAAGTAGCAGAGCGCACTAGCTTGTGTAGTTCACATCCCACAGCAGCAGAAGGTGCAATCTGGCAATGCCGAACTTGCCAGCGTGTTCAGCATTCATTAAAAGAAACAACAAATTCATTAAAAGAATTCATTAAAAGCAACAAGGCGTAATTTGCAGCTTGCATGATCGGACGTGCATAATTGTCATCAGCTCAATCACTGTGTGCCTGTACGTTATTGATTGTTGCAGGGGCTCAAAGACAGTTGTTAATTGAGGAATAGATTCCTTGGTACTTCAATACTTCATTTCAATGCACGTCCATTGTTTTTGTGGCCGAGTCTGGAGGCTTAGTGGACTAATGTGCCCACTGTAGGGGCCTGTGTTTGACCTCATGGTCACAGGTTCCAATCGGGTCATTCAGCCTTTTAGCGTCCTGAGGTCCATACAATGTATATCTGGGTAACAATAAACATCTGTTATTCAGCGCCAAGTGGCCCTTTTGGTTGAACATGCGCTTTACAAATGCACGTTATGTTTTATGTGTAAAAGAAAGTAAATTAAACAAAATAAATCTCCTCTGTATTTTGGAAAATTGGACTGACTAGGGGCCGCGCACACACTACATCCTTCACCAGAGATGGAAGTTGGGCAAACCGATGTGTCAAGGTGTTGTGACTCTTGCTTTCCCACCTGACTGATTTTTCACAATCACCAGCCAACCATGTGTGCTTTAAGAAAGAACCATGGTACGCGCAGTCATGCTCCACAAAGGAACTAATGTTATGGGAAGCAGAGGGGACAGATCTGAAAAGACAAATGATGAGGGTCAGATGAACCACTGCTGGGCAACAGCTTGTACCTACATCCAATACTGAGTTAGGGGAATGTAAAAGTCAGCTCAAAATCTGCCTCCTGGAGGAGCAGGGGAGTAGATAATATAACGTTGCAGGGGTATATATAAGATAAGGAGGGCACATCTTCCCCAAAATTTTGAAAACATATTGCAGGTAATCAACCTAAATATGGTGGATATGTGTATTTGTTCATCTAGCTTTAATTTTCACCCTAGTGAAAAAAATGTTTTATGTGGAGTAGGGGGTTGGGGATAGACTCCGCTCCATATGAGGAATTTGCTGAGTTTTACCCACTCCACATTACTCTTGCAAAGCGGGGTTCCAGCAAAACTCTGACGACCGCTGCTGAGGTTTTTCTCGCATGCTGCTCGTTAAGTTAGGTTGGCGAGCACAAGCGAGAATTTGCACCCTGTTGCTTGATTTGCAGGCACTAGAATCCCACCCAGCGAGATTTTTTCACTGCAGGCGGTCTCTTCAGGTCACGACCGTTCACATTGAGAAAGCTGCCGCTCGAGTAGGAAATCTTCTTGAGCAGCAGAAAGAAGCTGCACCCTCTGGCATGCCGTGTGGTGGCGTTTGTGATGATTTTACAGTGCAGAACAAGCCCTCAGGGCCAAAAATCAGTGCAAGCAGTGCAGCATGCCGAATTCCACCCGCTCACGGAACTCTGCGGAATCTCATTGAGTTTTTTGTAACTGTGGAATTCAATTGAGTGAAACTCTGCATGTTCCGCCCAACCCTATTGTGGACAAAGCCCTTCACCAACATGCCTGGTTTTACACGGTGCCCTAGAAACAGTTCTCTATGCTGTACTGCAGACATGATTTTGACTATTCAGAGGGTCTTATGTCACTAAAAACAGAGCCAAAGCGCGGGCATGGCTTGGCCATCCAGCATGGCGGGCGCGCTTTAGCAAGGCTCCCGAAGCCTAAAATTAATCCGACAATTATCCAGCAGTTTACTTATCCATCTCCTTATCTCGAGACATGGTGGTGCTTAGCGATACTACCTTGCAGTTGCTGGCAGGTTCCGGGGGCTGTATCACTGAGATTTGATGGCCAGGGCCCGGCGGCATAGCTAGCGGACTGGGACGGAGTGCGCTGGCGGCCTTTTTGGTGCCTGCTCGATGGTGGGGGACAGGACAGGAGCGGCAGTGCCTCGCAGTCAAGGCCATCGGAGTCTGAGCCCAGTGGAGTGTGATCGAGGGCATTGGACTGTGGCTGCGGAGTCCTCGGCGACCTGATCGGGTCGGGGTGTGTTGCCCAGTCTATGATCTGCAATGCTTCGGGCCTGGAGGCACGCCTGTGATCCGGCTGAATGGTGCCTCGCCTCCACGGGCTGTGTGAGGCCTGAGGCTTTTGTGCGCAGCCAGAGTCTCGGCAGTCGGGTCGGACCGTGGTGTAGGAGTCCGGAGTGGGTGCTATATATCCTGGGCCTGGCCATGTTGGGCAGGCTCTGCCAGGGCCTCCCGGATTGGCCCGTTGAACGATGGACACGAGACTGGCTGTGAGGCAGAGGTGAGGTCCACTGCTCTGGGTTACACAGTGGCTGCTGTGCAGTGGGGGTGCGGAGGCAGGGACCTTCACTTAGCCCTATACACTTCCTTTCGGCGGTCTATCGGGCCGCATAGATGATGGGGCAGTGTTGACTTGGAGCTCGGAGCCCGAGGTGGACCTGAGTGGTGCCTGCCCATGCTGGATCAGTGGCGCTTGAGGCAATGTGACTGATATCTCGACGGTCGGATGGGACCACAGGCAAGAGACTGGTGTGGGCACTGTAGGTTCCTTGGCCCGGCTGGGCAGCGTCGGCTTCGCCGAGACTTTCCTGAAATGGCTGATGAACTCTGGGGTGATATTTAGTGTTGAGCTCGATCCAGCGTGGCGGCTACTGTGGCCTAGGAGTGCTGGGGCGAGAGAACTGCATTGAGCCCAAACGCAGAATTTTCTTCGGCGGTCCAACGGGCTGCAATGATGATGATGCATAAGTCCTCGATATATTTGGGACCCACATAACAATTTTAAAACAAGCAAGCAGAAATATACTACAGCCCCTTTTGGGACCTCGGTGGTCCGCCTGGGCCATGGCGGGGCATGGCATGGATGAGCCCCTCTCCCACTGGGCATACATGTGGGGCGAGATGTGGAACTGATTGGGCCTAAGGCGCAGTATTTGATATTGGTAGCAGGGGATTCACATGTTGCAGCCCACATTGGACAGCTCGCTCACTTGGTACACCGGGATTGGGGGTTGTGATTTGGCACCCGTTAGGGGAGGAGGAGGTGCCCAGCTCACAGAAGCAGTCAAACGAGGTTTGGCGTGGCTTGTGGGTGTGGCATCCCACCTGGCCTGAACCCCCTGTATGAGACCATTATATTTGATACATACAACTAAAGACTTATTATAGGTGAAGTAGCTAATAATTGTGGCCTCGCTCCCAGACCTCCCCCACCACCCACCATGCTCTACAACATCGAAAGACAAGCTGCCTGGAGCATCCTCCCAGCAAAGCACAATGGAGAAGAATTGCCGGGGCGGTGGCCCCAGTACCCGCACTGTGTGCCCAAGAGGCGACTATGCCGGACAATGGGCGTTGTTGGCAGTGATCACGCAATCCAGGGAAACGCTGGAGACTAAGATAGGCATTGTGGGTGCAGATGTAATGCTGCTTCAGCAGGATCTTCGAAACGCTGTGCAGTGCATTGCGGAAACACAATGTCAGATCTCGAGTGTGAAGGACACGGTGGGCACGCTCAAGAAAAAAGTAACTACTCTGGAAACGCTCATGAGGGGTCTAGCAGCGCGAGTGGAAGATGCGGAGGAGCACGCCTACAGAAATAATCTCCACATTGTTGGCTTTCCTGAGGGATGTGAAGGAAATAGCGTGGAAGATTTTCTCGCCAAGTGACTCAAGGAGTGGCTCTCGCCAGATGCGCTCTCTCCGTGCTTCGTACTTGAGCGTGCACATCGGGCACTGTTGCAGAAGCCACCACCGGGTGCCCATTCTCGCCCAATATTCGCGCATCTCCTCAATTACAAGGACAAAGACGTTATTTTGCAGCAAGCAAGAGCGAAAGATTCCCTTATCTATGACTCCCAGCTCATCATGATTTTTCTGGATTACACTAAACTTTTACACCAGTGCTGTTAGTCGTTTATTGAGGCCAAGGCTTGTCTTTGTGTTCTCAAGCTCCAATATTCCTTGTTGTAGCGGCTCGCCTGTGAGTGGAGTACCAGTCGCGCACGCACTTCTTCGAGACCCTGGAGGAGATATTCCACTGGCTGGATGAAACCATGAAGATTAAACCCGATACTCTGCCCCGGCTCGACTCGGACTCCTCATCCGTGGTAACTAGACGGGGATCACCTGCAGCAGCTGGCAAGCAGGGGTGCAGATCGTGCTCCAATAAGTGATCTAAGACTCAAAGTAAATTCCGGAGGCGAGTGTCAGACGAACAGCTGGAACCTGAGGCCTCCTAACTGATGCATGACCGAGATCTGTAACTATATGAATCATGTATACCTTGGATAACATGAACAATCAGGCTCTAACTGTACAGAGGGTCCCTGATCACTAGCCATTACTATGTGCAGGGGACACGAATTGGGGATCTATTGGCTGCATGTTGCCGTTGCCCCCCGTTGGGGGCTGGGGTCACATCATGCCGCAACAGACACTTCAGTGTTTGTGAGGTATTGGTGTGGGGGGGTTGTTGGGGAAATTGTTTGGGAATTCTCGTATTTTATCAGTGTCACTGCATCTCTTTTCACATGCAATGTGGGGATTGACTTAGCCACTCAGGTATTTCCTCTTGTCCACATGTCTCAATGTCAGTCATGATGCAGGACCCAACGGGGAAAGAGGCTCGGAAAATCGGGTCATAAGTTGGAATATTAATGGCCTTATTGATAAGATCAAGCGGGGAGCCGTGCTACGGCAGGCCAAGTGATACAAAGCTGACATTCTACAACTCCAGGAGACTCACCTAATCGGCATCAAAGCACCATGCTTGGGGAGATTAGGCTATGCACAAACTTATCATGTTGGATTCATTAGAGGATCCTTTAGGGTTGCAATCCTTGTACACCGCGGTGTCCCCTTCATCCATAATAGGACATGACCAGGTGCCCAGGGTAGGTTCATTGTGGTCTATAGAACATTATATGGGGAACCCCTCGTTCTGGGCAGTATCCATGCTCCCCCCTTACATGGAACATAGTAGAGCATTTGACAATGCTCTGGACTGAGATCCCATCCTGCCTGACGATAGTGTGGGGGGATTGGAATGATCTATTATGCCCGACAAAGGACAGATGGCATGCCACATAGTAAACGACAAGAATCAGAGACTCTAGACTACTGCCCCTGGTTCAGGGAATGGAGTGGTTGACTCCTGGAGGGCATTACACCCCGCAGATCATAAATACACTTATTTTTCAGGAGTTCACGAGTCCTTTTCTCCCATCGACTACATCTTCCTGTCTACAGTCCATGCCCACATGTTACTTTCTGCGGAGATTCTTCCTCGTGGCCTGTCGGACCATTCACCAATTTCCTTGCAATTGTCCTTGGACCCCAGACGCTCCCAGTTCTGGTGGCGCCTTTCGCCATGGCTGCTGCGGGACTAGCAATACAGATCGTACATTCATAGGTCCCTCACAGATTATTTTCTACATAACACGAGCACGGTAGATTCTCTACTCAACGTGGAGGCCAAGCTCTTGGCCAAGGTAATCACCAACTGCTTGGTTCCCCATATTACAGACTTGGTTCACCCGGACCAGGTAGGCTGTATGCCTGGCTGGGCTACACTGCATAATATCAGACATGCAGACAATGCTATAGCTGCCGTCGACCTACTTGAGGGTCTGGCCGCACGCCTCCTTGCGGACATCGACAAGGCTTTTGACTCCCTCCTTTGGACTTACGTCTTTGCTCTGCTCAGCCGCCTAAACATCGGTCCCCGCCTAATGAACCTCATATGTCTGCTATATACAGACATAACTGCTTTGGTTCGGGTGGCTGACTCAGTTTCGAGACTCTTCACTATCGGGCGAGGTACACGCCAGGGATGCCCCCTCTCCCCATATCTTTTTGCATTGGCCATGGAGCTATTGGTGGCATTGGTGAGAATGGATGCGCAGGTATGTGGTTTTGAATGGGCATTGGGTGTCTTCAACCGCATAGCATTGTATGCAGACGATGTATTATTCTTCCTCACGCGTCCCCATAGGACCGGCCCACACCTCCTTAGAATGGTGCAAGTTTTTGACGAAACGTCCGGCTTATACATGAACCGCGCCAAGTCCTGTCTGTGGCCGCTGTCGGGTGGGGATCGGTTAGGTGAATGGTCGCAAGAGGTGCAGGTGGTCCTGGATTGCTTTAAATATTTAGAGGTATTCCTCTCGGCGTCTCAGACTATTGCATGGAACAGAAATCTGGCCCTGTTGTGGACACAGGTAGGCGATCAGACCCAAGTATGGTCCCATCTGCCGCTCCCTCTGTTTGCAGGTCTGACATTTTTAAAATGATCTCCCTGCCCCATATTCTATACCAGCTCCAGAACCATCCATACCCAATACAACCGACATGGTTTTGTCAATTAAATGCCATTTTGGCCCGGTTCCTCTGGGAGGGCGGCGCGGCGCGAGTAGCCCTGATTACTTGTTTTCCATCCACATATTCTGGGGGTGTTGCCACCCCGGATGTTCAGGCATACTATATGGCTGTGCACCTTCTCGTCCTCATTGACTGTTGGTATGGTGATCGGGGGGACCCAGCATATTTGGTTGAGCGTTGGCTGTTGGGCTACAATACCTTACACACGGTCCTTTATTCTGCAGCAATGCTTAGGGAGTTGCCGCCTGCGACCAGTACGGTCTTCAGGATCTGGAAATCTGCACTTTGTACAATGGGCTGGTGGGGGAAGTTTATGAGAGAAACTCCTTTGTGGCGAAACGGACAGCGGCCACAGTTGACGCAGCTGCCTGGCTTTTGGGGTTGGGAGGCTATCGGTATAGATACGGAGGGAGCGGTTATGCATGGTCGGAACCTGATGTCCTTCCAGGAACTCCAGACAGAATACTCCATGCCCCGCTCACAATTCTATCGGTATCTCCAATTTAGACATGCCTTCTCCCCGTACCTAGCACAACAAGTGGATATACCCAAATTCATCTCCATAGAGGCAAAGGTCTTTATGAGCAAGCAGGGAGACCATAAAATAACCAAAATCTACTGCACACTCATTAACTATACACCTACAACACTACATAAAACTAGAGACGCATGGAAGCACGACCTGGGTCCACTAAATGATGATGATTTGGTGGTGGTATTGGAGTCCCAGTGCAGCGCAGTGATAGTGGCCGGCCTGCGACTCATCCAATTTAATTATCTGCATAGGGCATACTACACAGACTATGGTGTGCTGGCCTAATTGCATCCCCACATCGCTTACGGTCTGGGACAGTGGAGGGTACCTTTCTACATACGGTGTGGGTGTGTCCAACATTATTGAGGTTTTGGAGAGGAGTGACCACGTGCCTGTCTGAGGCTCTGGGGTGGGATGTCCCGCTTTCTCCACCGCTGGTTATGTTGCATAATACTGAGGGTCTGGGTGGCAACAGATATTAGCACCACTTGTTGTTACTTGGCCTCACCTTCGCAAAGAAAGACATCGCCAGGGCATGGAAGGATGAATCTCCACCGTTAGTGGTGGTCTGGAAGAAGGGCTTAGACTTCAACATGGGCCTGGAAATCTCTGTCTTTGAGGTGAGGGGGTCCCCTCATAAACATTTTAAAATTTGGAAAAGATGGGCAGAGCACAGAGGGTTGTATTTGGAACCTCCTCTTCCTGTTTCTGCTATCGAAGAATAATTGAAATGACTGTACTGAGCTGGGAAACAATATAGATATTAGTCATGGTTCTGGGTGGCTTGGACCCCCCATACATAAGATTTATTTACTTCTCATGCAGATATAGTGTGGCACTGGTGTTCACTTTTATAAAAAGTTGATAAGTAAAATGTTTCCTTTGTAAACGATGGTATATTATCATTGAAAATGTTGATTTCATTATCTGTCAACATGTATACGTATTGTTGATGCCCATTGGGGCATCAATCTTGTATCGGCTGCCAATAATAAAATTACGTTGTGAAAAAAAACAGACCCAAGGCCCTTCATAAGCATGAACAAATTGAATGTCAAGACATTTGAGGACTAGTGCTTGAAGCCAGGAACAGTTTGCAAGATATACTATCATAGGTCCATATGTATGAACACATTTTCCCTTAGACACAGAATGGGTAAAACCCTTTGATACATCTGGCCCATAGACACCAAATTCAGATTCTGAATTAACAAACGGGCCTTCAACTCTCAAGTTTTAATTAGGAGGACAGTACATAAGAGAAAGTAAAAGGTGTCAAAAGAGTAGACATGGGTATTGCATCTGCTTCCTCCTATCCCAGAATTAACCTTTCTAGGGCTACGGACAGAAAACTATATTCAGTGACACTATCTCCAAATTGCTTTCACTCCTCCCAAAGGAGAGAAACCCTTGATACAAGACTCAGGTATTCTTGTGAGCTCTTCAGTATACAAGGAGGAAAACTCAAATTATGTGCGTTAGGAATACCTCAGTTACCTAAACATCTAGTTCAAAAGATTTTTATTAGACAAATAAAGGTGTCGATACATAAGAACACCTAAAACATAACAGCAATATGAGAGATGAAATAGAACATGACTGTGGAAATAAACATGAGATTGAGAGATAACAAATAATTGAGGCTATATAACAGAAAGCAGTACTGGAGATAATATGCAGTAAAATGAATTATAAAAAATGCAAAGGAACAAAAAGGTCAATCAAGGAGGCTTAGAGACCTCCTGCTGAAAGGGAGGCAAATGAGATGAGCGCTTAGCACAGATATCAAGGTACAGGGTCACAGGAAGCCAAAGATCATGTCGCTTTTTGGCCAGACTGAGGGGGTAAATAAAGACAGTATCTAGCCTGTGATTATGACATACATTGTACCACCATGCTCTAAAAGAAATATTATCAACATTTTTCCAATTAACAGTAATTTGCTGGAATGCAACAGCTAGCAACAAGTCAACGATTTGCATATTAAAATCAATATCTGCCCAACAGGGAGAGAGACTCCCTAAAAAAATATTAACAAAGGAGAAGGGAAATGCAGTATGAAATATGGCATTAATTTGGGCCCAAACTTGTTTCCAAAAATTGTGCGTAGCAGTACAGGAAAAAAGCATGTGAAAAAGAGTAGCCTTAGGTGTCGAGCAGGACCAACAAAGGTCAGGGATTAACGGAAACCTCTTATTCAACATATGGGGTGAGAAGAGAAGTCTGTTATAGATAAAAAAAGGGTTTTTGTGAGAGAAGCAGCCCTGGACGACTTGCGAAGCTTGGTCCACATTTTATCCCAAAGAGAGGTGGGCCAAGAGATGTCAAAATCAGACTCCCATTGTTCCTCTACCATGGATTTTGGCCAAGGTGTGAGAGTCTTGTGAAATGAGTGGTAAATTGAGGAGGCTGTGGGATGAGTACGCAGCAAGGAGTGGGGGTGCAGAGTAGGATTGGGAAGGTCAAGTTGGGTGGGAGAGTTAGAGAATTGGGTATAGGTGGACATAACTGCGTTCTTAAGTGTGAGATACTTACGGGTAAAGGAGTGAGGGAGATTGAACTTTTGGCTAAGAACGGAGAAAGGCAAGAAATCGGAACCAGAAAAGAGATAAGACACCCAGATCAAACCCTTTTGTCTCCAAGATTTCCAATAAAAGGGCTTGTGATTAATGAGGATACTATTATTATACCAAATGGTGGTATTGAGAAATTCGGCTACAGAGGAAGGGGGGCTTGGGGAAGTGGAAAGAAGAAGTTTGGTAGTAAACTTATGTATGGGAGTGGAAATAAACTGGGGCTTACGAGAAAATGAGAGATACTCAGCGAAAGTAAAGGGGGATAAAGAAAGACGCTCAATAACAAGCCATAAGGGGGAAGATTCAGCAGGATCCCGCAACCAAAGGGAAGCTTGTCGCAGAAGGAATGCTTTATGATAAGTGGGAAAATCTGGAAAGTTGACCCCACCCTCTGACTTGGGAAGTCGTAGTCTGAACAAGGACATACGCGCTTTTTTGCCGGACCAGAGGAAAGAAAAGAGAATAGTATTGATTTTCCTAAAAAATTTAGCTGGAATAGGAACTGGAATATTGGAGATAGTGTAAAGAACTATTGGGGAGAGCATCATTTTAATCGTGTCGAGGCGACCCCACCAGGAAAGGTAAAGCGGGTGCCATCTAGAAGTGAGGTCGGACAATTTCTGGGTACATTTATTAAGGCACAACGAGACAGTATCGGGGAGGGAGGGGGTAATGTACAAACCAAGGTATTTGATATGTGAGGGACTCCAAGTAAAATTGGACGCAGCAAAATCAGGTTTGAAGGTAAATTTTGTAAGGGGTAAGATTTCACATTTGTCATTGTTCAACTTATAACCAGAAATTTGGGAGTATTCATGAACTTCAGTTAGAAATGCGGGAATAGAAATGGCAGGATTGGACATAAAGAGTAGGATATCATCTGCATAAGCAGCAAGTTTGATGTTTGTTTGGGAGATTTGGAAACCATGCAAATTAGGATTTTGGCGGAGTTTTGAGAGAAAGGGTTCTAAGGCCAGATTAAAAAGGAAGGGGGAAAGGGGACAACCCTGACGAACTCCTCTACCTAAGCTGAAAAAAGAAGAGACTAGGTCATTAGCACAAACCGCCGCTCTGGGACTGGAATACAGGAAAGAAACAAAGGAAATAAAATTAGGACCAAACCCAAACCATCTGAGGGCGGAAAAAAGGAAAGTCCACTCTACTCTATCAAACGCTTTTTCTGCGTCCAAAGCAATTGCCGCTAGCGAATCCTGGAACCGTGAGAATTTGGACAGGACATTGAACAGAAGTCTAGTATTATCTGTGATGAAACGACCCTTAACAAATCCAGATTGTTCCGGGCCCAACAGTTCAGGAAGAAAGGGGTCTTATCTTATGGCAAGGGATTTAGCATATATCTTGTAATCAATGTTAACCAAGGAGATTGGTCTATAGTTCTTGCAATGCTGGGTGTCTTTTCCTTCTTTGGGTATAATGCATATGTGGGCGTCTGAGAAAGTGCCAGAGGAAGTGCCACTAAGAATAAAAGAATCAATAAGAGAATGCAATCTGGGTAATAGTAATTTAGAAAAGTGCAAATAAAATTCAACTGTAAATCCGTCCGGACCCGGGGCTTTATCCTTCTTGAGTGACTGAAGTGCAGTGTGTAGTTCGGAGTTAGAGATGGGCAGTTCAAGAGTGGATAAGTCAACAGGAAAATTGGCAGGTGCCTTAATGCTGGAGAAAAAGGTAGCGAGGGATTGGGCAGTAGGGTGAGTTTCAGAAGAGTAAAGCGTGGAGTAAAAGCGGGAAAATTCCTCCAAAATATCAACATCCGTGTGCTTTAAAACAGAATTAACATCATAAACAGACTCAATGTTCAATTTATGTTGCTTGACTTTTAAATAATTGGCTAAAACCTTCCCCGCTTTGTTCTTACCCCCGTAAAATTTTGAACTAGATTTCAACAAATATAACGAAGCATCATCAGTGGATTGTTTATTAAATTGCATCTTAGCTTCAATAAGAGTAGTCAAACTTTCCTGCGAATGGGAAGTATAGAAAGAATGCTCCAGTTTTTTAATCGTGAGGAGAAGATCACTAGCACGCTTGCGAGCGGTCTTACGCTTTCTAGCCACATGACCAATGATGAAACCCCTGGCTGCAGCCTTATAAGCATCCCAAATAGCATGCTTGGGCAAAGTGGGTGTGTCATTAATGGCAAAAAATTCTATAGTAAATTCAACAAAGGAGGTGGTGAATTTGGGATCAAGAAGTAGAGTATTATTAAAGCGCCATCGTTTTGGCCCAGTGGACTTGGGTAAGACATCAATGTTAACCAGTACAGGGGCGTGATCAGAGAACAAGATGGGGCCAATATCGGCATGAGTGAGGGACTGAGAGATATGATGGGAAAGAAAGATGGAATCAATGCAGGACTGTGATTGGTGGGATGGGGAGTAAAAGGTAAACTCTTTAGTAGTAGGGTTACATAAACGCCAGGCATCAATGAGTTTGTGCTGGGATATTGCTTGAACAAACAGTTTATGAGACTTATTAGGGATATAAGATGCTTTGGAATGTCTATCTAAAAAGGGATCGAGGGGTAGATTGCAATCTCCTGCCATAATAAAATTGTCATCAACGTATTCAGAAATACGAGAAGCCATTGTGCGCCAAAAGGCAGGGTCACTGCCAGTAGGTGTGTATATGTTGAGAAGGGAGATGGGAATACCCTTCGAGGAAAGTTTGACATACAACCATCTACCTTCAGGGTCTGACTCAGAAGTCAAGAGCGAATGAGAGAGAGATTTGCGAATTAACAAAACCACATCATGGGCCCGATTCACAAAATTTACTTAAGACTAAATCCTAAACTTACTACTTTGTGGTATTCACAGAATGCACTTACTACTTTTGGTATACACAGACTGCACTTACTACTTTTGGTATTCACAGAATGGATATACGACTACTAACTTTACGTCCGCACTCGGGCCGGAAATTCCGGCCCGGAGGCGGAGCTTCCGGCCCGGAGGCGGGGCGTCCGGCCCGGAGGCGGAGCTTCCGGAACAGAGGTGGAGATTTTGTCCATGGCTAAATCTCCGCCACCGGCCGGAATCCCCACCTCCAGCCCGGAAGCTCCGCCTCCGGGACGGAAGCTCCGCCTCCGGGACGGAAGCCCCGCCTCCAGGACAGAAGCTCCGCCTCCGGGCCAAAATTTCCTGCCCGAGTGCGGACATAAAGTTAGTAGTCGTAAATCCATTCTGTGAATACCAAAAGTAGTAAGTGCAGTCTGTGAATACCAAAAGTAGTAAGTGCATTCTGTGAATACCACAAAGTAGTAAGTTTAGGATTTAGTCTTCAGTTAATTCTGTGAATCGGGCCCCATTTCTTTTACCATCACCAGGAGCAGAGAACACATCACCTACCCATCCCCTCTTGAGCTTAGCAGCTTCAATGTCAGACAAATGGGTTTCTTGCAAGAAGGCAATGTCTACATTCAACTTGGCTAGATGAGAGAGAATTTTTTGCCTCTTAATAGGAGAATGAAGACCTTTAACGTTCCAAGAAACAATACGTACTGACATTATGGATTATTAAAAGAGTAATGCAAAGAAAAATTAAAACATCGAGAGAAAGCCTCGCAAAAAATAAGAACGTAGGAAAAAGAAAGAAAGAAATAAGAATAGAGAAAAAATGGAATGGACAAGAGAAAGAAGAGTAAAAGAAGACTAAGAGATGTCATAAAGATAGAAAAAAGCCAAGGTGTTACTGAGATCGATGAAAAGATAAAATTAAGTCCAGAGATATTGATAAGTAAGGTCCAATGAAAGAGAAAAAAGAAAATGCGCAAAAGGACCAATGAACAAGCAAGACAAGAGAGAAGAAGGCCAAAGGGAAAAGATCGTAAATATGAGTCAAAGGAGAAATGAAGTAACAGGGGGATAAAATATATAAAGAGAAAGAAGCATGACCAAGGGAGCCAATAAGCGATGAGGATAAAGAAGGAGAGAAAGAGAGAAGAAGAAAAAGGTCGCGAAAAAGGTACTGACACCAATAAACCTGAAAATATGAAGAGAAAGATCAAAGTAAGGAGAAACAAAACAAGAACAGACATGTCAAAAAAGGGATGAGGAATACTCACAAAGGGTAACTCAGGGAAGGTACGATCAGGAACAGGGACAAGCGAGGACGTATGTGGAGGCGGGGGAGGGAGGTAGGGCCAACTGGAGAAGGCAGGACACTCGGGGTCAGTGAGACGTCCATCCAGAGAAACAGGACGGAACGCGGAACATTGATCTGTGAAGGAAGAAAGGTAACAAGGTTAGGCAACGGCAAACGACAAGGGCACAAGACAAGCAATGAATAGGACGAGCCAAGGAATCACAACGTCAATAACAAATACTACAATGGAAAGCATAAACTCATCAAGAGAACATGCAAGTTTAAGAACAGTTGAATTAGAAAAATCAGCAGACATAAGAAACTGGAACATCATAATAAAACTTCAGAAAAAGTCACGGTGGGAGAGAAGAGGAAGGGCCAGAAAGCTCCATATCAGCCTGGCCGCAGGAATTCAGGAAACTCCGAAGTCGCGTAGGCTCCTCATATGTCGTAGTCTTATTATTGTAGGTGACTTTGAATAAGCAAGGGTGGAAAAGACCATATCTAGCACCAATGGAGCGAAGGTCAGGTCTCATGTCCAAGAAGGCCTTACGACGGTTTGCAGTGGCTCTGGCGTAATCCTGCGCAAAGAACAAAGTGGAACCCGACCATGTGAGACGAGGAGAGGCTCTGGCTGCTGAAAGAACTTTCAGCAGATCTGTGTATTCCAAAAAATACATTACTACACCTCTGGGCTTCACTGGCGTGGATAGAGAGGAGGAAGCTCGTCCAAGCCTGTGGGCACGCTGGATATTGAGTGGGGTATCCTCAGGCAAGTGCAAAAGCTTAGGAAGAAAAGACTTGAAAAAAGTGATGGGATCACTCCCCTCGCAGCCTTCCACCAGGCCGTAAAGGCGAAGATTGTTGCGTCTGTTTCGATTTTCCAGGTCCTCCACCTGCTTCTGGAGAGAGGAGATCTGCGCATGCATATGGGTGACCTTGGCTGCAGAGTCCTGAAGAGAGGAGACATCACGCTCCACCGATGACATTCTTTCATCCATCAAAGCCCAATTGTCAGTAAGAACCTTCAACTTAGCATTGGTTTCCTCCATGAAAGGGCGCAAGGCTCGTATCTCTTCGAGGAGTAACTCCATCGATCTCTTAGGCGTCATTTTTACTGAAGACTGTGAAGAGGCTTCTGTGTTTGGCGTCGTCTCACTAGTAGGGAGAGACTGAGAGGCTTCTAAATGAGTCAGTTCTGTGAAAAGCTTGGAGTTTTTAATATAATTGCGCTTTTGGACCTTGCTGGAACAGTCGGCCATCAACGCGCCTGTGAAGTGCAGGTTCACTGAGAACACACTGCCAGACTGGAGACAAAAACAAGTACTTTGCGGGATCCAAAGAACGTGGAGAGTAAAAGAAGAGCTAGCAAAAAGAGTTGACGGGAAAAAATGCTAGGCCAGAAAAAAAAAAAAACAAGAGACATGAATACCAAAGAGCCAAGAGACGCAGATTGAGGTCTTAAAATGGCTGCCGGATTTGAGGAGAGCAAAAAATATCAATTAAGTCCATGAAAAAGCCATACTAATTAATAAAAAGTCACCTAGAGATGCAGGTCTGTGACATCTGTGTTGCTAGGAGTGCTGGGAGCATTGCAGGTTCAACGAAGCAGCCGGGAATCCAATGCGCGATGAAACGCGCTGCTGAGGGGATCAAGGGCAGAGATAAACAAAATGGCGGTCGCGGCCGATACAGAGCCACGACCGGGATTGAAACGGGCAGCAGAATTAAAAGCAAGTCCGCCGCAGCGTCAGAGGTGGGCTCAGGACATGCCCGACATCTTCCGACAGTGAAGGCTTCCCTCCATTGTTCACCTGAGAAGCGCGAACCGCCGGTGAGCTCTGGTACGGACAGAGCCCCTACACCGACGCCGCCATCTTCCTCGGGCGCCTAGCCACGCCCCCTCTTACCTAAACATCTAAATAATGAAGTCACTCCGAAGCTGGATTATTTAACCACTTATCAAAAAATAAAAATAAATATTCAGTCAAACGTGTTGTAATCACTGACACTCGAACTTTCTCTTGTCTGGGACATTGTGCTTTGTGAGGTGTACAATACTTCGTTTATGTGGTTAATGTCTTTTTCACCCGAGTCAATCAATCTCTGCAAAAGAAAGTATACAATTAATACCACAAATGATGGAACGTTCATACCCATCCATCTGGACTTGCTTGTGTCATTTTATTTCATCCCAGGAACATTTATCAGATGTCGTTACCCATCAATATAGTGTCTAGATTATAGCTGGGAACATTGAAGACTAAACCGACTGAATCCTGACTCCCTTATTTCAAAATATTAAAGCGTCTAAACTCTCAAAAAGAAGACATACATGAGACTGTATTCCATAAGAATAAATGCAAAAGGCTCACTTTAACACAAACTGTATACAGGGGCCCCTTTATAGTTTTGCGGCCCGGGTACTTCTTTTTTTTTTGTAAAACATTTTTATTGGCATTTATAAACAATAATACACGCAGGCACAGGCGGTATCGCCATTATCATAGAGACTTGCATATCAGGAGTGCCCAGACACAGCCCTTTCGGTCTCTCAGTCTCGTGGGCCCTCAGGCCGCTCGCCTCTATCCTGAGTGGGGCTGCAGGTATGTGTCCGGGACCAGCCTCTGGGTATGCCCTACTGGAGCGCGCAGTGATCGCCTCGCCGCAAGGGTGCTGTGCAATGTGATTGAACCCTAGTGAGGGGTGTCGCAGAGGCTATAGGGTTGCAGCCATTAAATAACCGTGAACTAGCTGGGGGCAGAGAACTAGGGAATGGGGTTGCACTATGTCGCTTATCAGGAATACTTGTAGCTATGCGCTCGAGAGCTGGACCATCGTGTGGGAGAAGGTCGGGGTGGTCACGGACGCGGAGGAGGGGAGGGGGCAGGGGAGGCGGGAGCATCGATCATAGCCTATGAGGAACCTGGCGGTGGGACCTGTGGTGTCTGCCTCTGCGAGGCACCTGGTGCTTGGACTGCCTGCACATTTCCCAGGGTGGGCTCCGGAGTCGTGGGCGCCCCCGGGGGGTCAATCAGTCTTGAACTCGCCACAGCCGCTGTTTCCTGCGCGAAAGCGTGCATTAACATGGCCCAGGGCATGGAGATCGGGTGTTTACGCATCCCCCGGGCCTCCTCCGTTCTGAGTGTGGTTTCCTCCGCCTTGCCCCACTTCTTGAGTGCTCCCACCCATGCCGCTAGAGGGGGTCCCCCCGGCGTCTTCCAATGCATAGCAATGCATCGTTTGGCGAGGAGCAACACCAGGAAAGCAAACCTCCTCTCCACTTTCTGATGTTTATGTCGCCCATGAATACCCAGCGCACACGCCTCCCATGTGTCCAGGTCCTGGAACCCCGTAACCGTTTTAAGGGCAGTGTGAATTGTGTGCCAGTAACTGTAGAGCGTCGGACAATCCCAAAACATGTGCTTAAACGAGGCAGCAGGCTCCAGGCATCTAGGGCTACCAAACACACCGTCAGGGAAATATTTCTGCAACTTTTCGGGGGTGAGATACGTCCTGTGCAGTATATGCAACTGTATGTTCTTAAACCGATAGTTGCGGGACACTTTTTTTGTGTATTCCAGAGCCCTGGTCCACTCCCTGTCATGTAGAGGCCTTTGGAAGTCATCTTCCCAGTGTTCTCTAAGGGCCGCCAACGTAGGACTCCGCAGGGTCCGTACCGCTTTGTAGATCCAAGTGACAAGATGGCGACCTGACCCCATCTGCAGTATCGCATGGATGACCGGGTGCGTGGGGGGCTCCGTATCGATCCCCCTCCACTGCCTGCGGCAGTCCGTGAGAAGCTGCCTGTGCCGTAGGAACTGCCCCCTGGGAAGCTCGAAGTCCCCGACCAGTGCATCAAAGGTCTGCAAGCTCTCCCCAGAGAACAGCATCCCCACTTATGTCACCGCATGATCCGTCCACACCTGCATCATTTGCTCTGTGTAGTACGCCCGACCCCTGGGGAGCCCCACCAACAGAAGCAGCGGAGAGTACAGGGGAGTATCCCAACTAAGTCGGTGAACACGCGCCAAGCAGGCGCGTGCCGTCATGACCTGGAGGGGCCGGGATAACGGCGGTGCTGCACCCGGCAGCAGCATGCGATGGACAGCGGGGATTGGAATCTGCCCCGTCTCAGTGAGCAGCTCCTCTTGTGCCCGGCCTGCCGTCCAACGCGACACCCACTGTAATTGGGCGGCAAGGAAATACGCCTCGAATGAGGGAGCCGCCAACCCACCCTGGTCAAGGGGTAATTGCAGTTTTAATATACTAGAACAACTATGAGTCTCATACAATTGAAGAACTTGACACAAGGATAAAGGTGATGCTAGAAATTAGTGAAGCTGTGAATTCGAGTATGCATATGTGTATGTATGCATAGGAGTAAAAATTCCCATCATCAACCTCAAGAGGTTAGCTTCATCATCTGGGAATGGAGGACTTGAAAGAGTACCATCTTCTACTTGGCAATTTGTAGATCTTGGTCTCTTATGTGTCCCAACCAGTGGCTGATATATTAGTTGTTGTTGGATGATGGAAAAGTATGATGGTTGCAGTGCTCGTGAAATGTGATAGTGTAAGGGTGCTCGATAAAAATTGTCTAACAAGGCACTAAACACATTTTATTTGATCGCTACCTTGTTGGCAATGTATAAAAACAGTGCTATAACAGTTTTAATAATATAATAACTGTGATGGAAAAAAAGGGGGTCTACATGTTTCTGCTAACGGGTGGAATTCACCCAAGCATTCGTCAGGACCAATTTAGCTACTGCAAAGGTGAAACAGTGCTCAAGTGAGCAATGAAGTGAATAATACAACCTGGACCCAATCGAAGGGCCTAGAAACTCTGTAGGAAGTAATTTTACTCCGTTGACCTACAGAGATGAAAACACAAAAAAGAGAAAACAAAGCATGGCACAAACCTTTTAAAAAGTGATATTTTCAAGGTCAACATTTTAGCATTCAGTACATTTATCTGGTATGCAAATACTCTTAAATGTATCAAGACTGTAATAAGTCTGTAGAAAGGTGAAATGAATAGAGTTTATGGCACTTACCCAATATGTTGTGGGTGTGCACCTCACCTCACCTGGCTACTGCTCAGGTTACGGGAGGCCCCGCTCTGTAAAAAAATCAGAGGGTTCACAAGTGTTATTGCTCAGAATTTGTTCATGTTTAAACCACTGTCGCTCACTCCGCGAGATGCCAAGAAACGTCTAAACTCACATGATGTCATTCGTGTGCTACATAATGATAAAGAATTTCTACGGACTAGGCTAAGTGGTCGCCATGGTAACAATTAAAGCGAGAAGCTCCGTCTGTAGCGATATGGTAAAACAAAGCTTTGCCTCTGCCAAAGTGCCCAGAGAACACGATCAGAGGCAGCGATATGCTTGCTTTCTAACAGTAAACAAAGTAGAAGAGATTCCTACCCACCTATCCATCGGTACCTCAAAACTGAGCTGAGCTCGTAGGGGAGGCAACCAGCGGGGTGGAAGCACACAGCTAAAGTAAAGAAAGCCGGTGTTTGTTGTCAAGGCAACCGAGTGAGTGGGACTCTTGTGGATTGCGTCATCACGTCACGTCTTGAGTGCCTGGGAAATGTAGTTTTTTAAGAAAGCGCAATTGGTAGATGGCTGAGGAACCGATTCTCATACGTATCGCCTAGTCAAATAGAAGGGCCATGAAGCCGATCTCTTTTGTTATCTATGAGATTTTGGAAGAGTATCAAATATATTGAGAAAGGCAGCCGCTAGGGTGGGTGTAACCAAACACGAGCCTGAGTGATTTGATGGTGAGAAGGCACATGATAATCAGGTCATATCGACCCGAGCCACACTGTTCAGTGGGATCCAAATATATATCAGCCTAGAGTGACGCCCAAGGAATGTCATCATTGAGCCCATCCTGATCACTATGAAGTCTAAACACCCATCTCTGTTCTTTTTGAAAAAGGTAGTTCGTGACATCTGTGATGTGTGATGGAATGAATGGTTGTTCCAGGACGAGCCATTGCATGTCTTCTGGTTTGTGGTTCGATGTCAGGAAATGTGTAGTCATTTTAGTTGCCTGCTTCTTACGCCTGATTGTGCTCTTGTGCTCACTTATTCTTACTTTAATTTTACGGGTGGTCATCCCTACATATTTCAGTGAGCAAGGGCAGGTAATCAGGTAGATAACTTTCTCTGAGTTACAATTTGTATGTTTGTGAAGCACCCATGGTCTTGAGGTACCAATGTCTACTGATTTAGTGTGTGTTGTCTGTGGGCACACTGAACAGTTACCACAAGGATAGTGACCTTGTACAGGTGGCAGGTCCCAGAGTGTTGATGTAGAGGGGTTCCTCATAGTTTTGGGTCGTGTATGTACAAGACTGTCTTTTAAACTCGTCCCTCTCTTAAATGAGAAGAGGGGGGGAGGTATAACTTCATTGTTCAGATTCAAGATGCGCCAATGTTTCCGCACTACTTTCTGCACATGGTTGGACAGTGTGCTGAAAGTATTGACAAAGGTCAATCTCGTCAGTGGAGGTTTAGGTATTGA
This sequence comes from Triturus cristatus, assembly GCF_964204655.1. Classification (NCBI taxonomy): domain Eukaryota; kingdom Metazoa; phylum Chordata; class Amphibia; order Caudata; family Salamandridae; genus Triturus; species Triturus cristatus. Next base: position 1,536,717,961 of record NC_140589.1, on the reverse strand, counting down.
GGGAGCAATGAGGGCGTCTCTGTTGTTATTCGACGCTCTTTTTTTAGCTTGTCTTATCAAAAAAGTAGGGTAATCTTTAATTTTAAGTTGTTTGGACAAGTCAGTAGCGTGTTTATCAAAAGTCTCCTTGGTGGAACAGTTCCTGCGTATCCGCAGAAATTGTCCAACAGGCAGGTTCTGTTTAAGAGACTTGGGATGGTGACTTTGAAAATTCAGTAGTGAGTTTTTTGCTTGGGGTTTTCTGTACAGTTCACTCCCCAGAGTGCCTTCTGTGGGATAGATGACAATATCTAAAAAAGGCAGCCTTGTTTTATCATGTGTCACTGTAAATTTCAGAAAATTGTTTTGTGCATTGAGCCATGTATGGAAATCAAGCAAAGTGGTCACATTGCCACGCCATATAACCAAAATATCATCAATATATCTCTTCCAAACGACAATCCTGTCGTGGAAAGGATTGATGTTATTCAGCACTTTGTCTTGTTCAAAAAGATGAACGTAGAGGTTCGCCAGGCTGGGCGCAAAGATGCTGCCCATCGATGTTCCTGAGGTCTGGAGGTAGATGGTTTCCTCAAACTTAAAAAAGTTTTCTTTCATTGCTAGCCTGGCGCACTCCATGATGAAATTGATAGGCGTGCTCGTGCCTAGATCTTTGGTATCGAGTAAACCCCTGATGGATTCCAATGTTTCGTCCTGGGGAATACAGGTGTAAAGGGATTCAACGTCGAAACTCACCAAGAGGTCTGTTTCGGTATCAAAGGTAGTCTCAGGTAACAGTCTCAGGACGTCTTTGGTGTCCTGTAAAAAAGTTGGCATCTCTTTGACCAACGGTCGTAGGAAAAAGTCTACGAAAGTGGACAAGGGTTCTAGGAGTGATCCTATCCCCGATATAATGGGGCGTCCTGGTGGTGGTCTAGTGGCTTTGTGTATTTTGGGGAGGACGTAAAAATAGGGCATCACCGGAAATTTCGTGATCAGGAAATCAGACTCTTGTGGTGTAATCCAGCCTGACTCTTTGGCTTCATAGACCAGATCATGTATTTCTTTAGACAATCTTGCTGTCGGGTCTTCGGACAGAACCCGGTAAGATTTGCCGTCATTCAGCTGTCTTAGACATTCATTTCGGTATGCTGTTGAGTCCATAATGACAATAGCGCCCCCCTTGTCAGCGGGCTTGATGGTGATGGTATTGTCATTGGAAAGTGTCGTTATGGCTTTTCTTTGTGAAAGAGAGAAGTTACAGTATCCTTTCTCACTAGTGGCACAAAGCGTGGTGACATCATTGATAACAGCTTGTTCAAACACCTTTACATGATCTGGCACCAAATGTACTGGTGGGTTGAAATTGGAAGCTGGTTTGAGTCCCGTGTTAGATTCTAGAGGTAGATTATCTAGACTCATCATTTCAGTTCCTTTGTCTTTATTCTTGAAAAAGAAATGAAGCCGAACCTTGCGAAAAAAATTTCCAAGTTCGCACCTCAGTTGAAAAGGATCACCCACACACGTGGGGACAAAACCTAAACCTTTGTTTAGAACCTCATATTCAATTGAACTCAGGTTGCGTTGGCTCAGATTTACCACTAGTTGGCTGTTGTCATCTATAGTCTTCGCGGTTGTTTGTACATTGTGTTCTATGGGTTCTGTGGTGGCTGGTCTGTTTGCCAGTGTACTTGTTGCGCTTGTCCTCCTCTTCTCCTGCCTCGGTTGCGTCCACGGCCTTGCCCTATAAAAGGTTGCTGCCCAAAGAAGGTAGGTGCGGGGGGCGGCTGGCAGGGAAAGGGGGGCATAGGTGGATTAAAAGGTGAGGATTGATAACCCCAAGGTACTGGGGGCCACCAAGGACTTGGTTGACCATAGTAATTTTGTGTACCGCGTCTCCTACTGGCGCGAGAACGTTGATAAATTTGTCTTTGCGACGGAGCAGATGTGTTGGAACCCTCTGAGTCTGCTGAGGGGGTGTCTGTCCCTGACGAGGAGTAATTTGAACCGTACCTCTTACCCTTTTTATTGTATTCTGGTGGGGTATAGGTATCGCTTGTATATGGGTAGACCTTTTCAAAAGAGAAACGGGCCAGATCTTTTTTGAATTTTTCAATTTTCGTCAGCAAAATGGTGTCTTTATGCTCTTTGTTATTTTTATTGGTGTCCTCGAGATTCCTTTTGAATAAAGCACTCGTGATTGTAGCTTTGATTTGACCCTCCAAAGTTTGTATTTCTACAAGGATCAAATCAGCTGCCTTCTTGGCCGTACTGATGATTAAAATAAGCCAATCACGGGTGCATCGCCACGCAATAAGCGACCAGTCCTTAAGAAAAGTTTTGTCTGTCAAAAAAAGACGTGGTGTGTTGGTTACTATCAAACCCATAGGAGCGCTGTTACTTCTTAGATACTCCGTCATTATCGCACCATGTATAAAGGTGCGCAAGTGTGATTTCTTCAGGGCAAGTAGGGTTTGCCATTCGTCTACGGTATTGTTAGAGACTGATGGCAAACTGTCTAATATGCTGGGATTAGTATCGAGAATTGATTGTAGCATACTGTCATCGAATGACAAGCCAGTGAGTTCGGCCATCTCAAAACAGGGAACACGGTGTGAGCGGCGGTGTCAGTGTACTTATAATCAGCCTGTTGGCGTGAGTACTGAAAAATACAAAAATGACCCGCAGCCAGAGCTGCTCTAAAACTGTCTTATAATATCTCAAAAAAGAGTGGGGGTCAAAGGGAAAAAGTTTACAGACTCTAATAGTTGTGACATCCCCAAATCAACATTGTAATATACTAGAACAACTATGAGTCTCATACAATTGAAGAACTTGACACAAGGATAAAGGTGATGCTAGAAATTAGTGAAGCTGTGAATTCGAGTATGCATATGTGTATGTATGCATAGGAGTAAAAATTCCCATCATCAACCTCAAGAGGTTAGCTTCATCATCTGGGAATGGAGGACTTGAAAGAGTACCATCTTCTACTTGGCAATTTGTAGATCTTGGTCTCTTATGTGTCCCAACCAGTGGCTGATATATTAGTTGTTGTTGGATGATGGAAAAGTATGATGGTTGCAGTGCTCGTGAAATGTGATAGTGTAAGGGTGCTCGATAAAAATTGTCTAACAAGGCACTAAACACATTTTATTTGATCGCTACCTTGTTGGCAATGTATAAAAACAGTGCTATAACAGTTTTAATAATATAATAACTGTGATGGAAAAAAAGGGGGTCTACATGTTTCTGCTAACGGGTGGAATTCACCCAAGCATTCGTCAGGACCAATTTAGCTACTGCAAAGGTGAAACAGTGCTCAAGTGAGCAATGAAGTGAATAATACAACCTGGACCCAATCGAAGGGCCTAGAAACTCTGTAGGAAGTAATTTTACTCCGTTGACCTACAGAGATGAAAACACAAAAAAGAGAAAACACAGCATGGCACAAACCTTTTAAAAAGTGATATTTTCAAGGTCAACATTTTAGCATTCAGAACATTTATCTGGTATGCAAATACTCTTAAATGTATCAAGACTGTAATAAGTCTGTAGAAAGGTGAAATGAATAGAGTTTATGGCACTTACCCAATATGTTGTGGATGTGCACCTCACCTCACCTGGCTACTGCTCAGGTTACGGGAGGCCCCGCTCTGTAAAAAAATCAGAGGGTTCACAAGTGTTATTGCTCAGAATTTGGGCATGTTTAAACCGCTGTCGCTCACTCCGCGAGATGCCAAGAAACGTCTAAACTCACATGATGTCATTCGTGTGCTACATAATGATAAAGAATTTCTACGGACTAGGCTAAGTGGTCGCCATGGTAACAATTAAAGCGAGAAGCTCCGTCTGTAGCGATATGGTAAAACAAAGCTTTGCCTCTGCCAAAGTGCCCAGAGAACACGATCAGAGGCAGCGATATGCTTGCTTTCTAACAGTAAACAAAGTAGAAGAGATTCCTACTCACCTATCCGTCGGTACCTCAAAACGGAGCTGAGCTCGTAGGGGAGGCAACCAGCGGGGTGGAAGCACACAGCTAAAGTAAAGAAAGCCGGTGTTTGTTGTCAAGGCAACCGAGTGAGTGGGACTCTTGTGGATTGCGTCATCACGTCACGTCTTGAGTGCCTGGGAAATGTAGTTTTTTAAGAAAGCGCAATTGGTAGATGGCTGAGGAACCGATTCTCATACGTATCGCCTAGTCAAATAGAAGGGCCATGAAGCCGATCTCTTTTGTTATCTATGAGATTTTGGAAGAGTATCAAATATATTGAGAAAGGCAGCCGCTAGGGTGGGTGTAACCAAACACGAGCCTGAGTGATTTGATGGTGAGAAGGCACATGATAATCAGGTCATATCGACCCGAGCCACACTGTTCAGTGGGATCCAAATATATATCAGCCTAGAGTGACGCCCAAGGAATGTCATCATTGAGCCCATCCTGATCACTATGAAGTCTAAACACCCATCTCTGTTCTTTTTGAAAAAGGTAGTTCGTGACATCTGTGATGTGTGATGGAATGCATGGTTGTTCCAGGACGAGCCATTGCATGTCTTCTGGTTTGTGGTTCGATGTCAGGAAATGTGTAGTCATTTTAGTTGCCTGCTTCTTACGCCTGATTGTGCTCTTATGCTCACTTATTCTTACTTTAATTTTACGGGTGGTCATCCCTACATATTTCAGTGAGCAAGGGCAGGTAATCAGGTAGATAACTTTCTCTGAGTTACAATTTGTATGTTTGTGAAGCACCCATGGTCTTGAGGTACCAATGTCTACTGATTTAGTGTGTGTTGTCTGTGGGCACACTGAACAGTTACCACAAGGATAGTGACCTTGTACAGGTGGCAGGTCCCAGAGTGTTGATGTAGAGGGGTTCCTCATAGTTTTGGGTCGTGTATGTACAAGACTGTCTTTTAAACTCGTCCCTCTCTTAAATGAGAAGAGGGGGGGAGGTATAACTTCATTGTTCAGATTCAAGATGCGCCAATGTTTCCGCACTACTTTCTGCACATGGTTGGACAGTGTGCTGAAAGTATTGACAAAGGTCAATCTCGTCAGTGGAGGTTTAGGTATTGAGGGAGCAATGAGGGCGTCTCTGTTGTTATTCGACGCTCTTTTTTTAGCTTGTCTTATCAAAAAAGTAGGGTAATCTTTAATTTTAAGTTGTTTGGACAAGTCAGTAGCGTGTTTATCAAAAGTCTCCTTGGTGGAACAGTTCCTGCGTATCCGCAGAAATTGTCCAACAGGCAGGTTCTGTTTAAGAGACTTGGGATGGTGACTTTGAAAATTCAGTAGTGAGTTTTTTGCTTGGGGTTTTCTGTACAGTTCACTCCCCAGAGTGCCTTCTGTGGGATAGATGACAATATCTAAAAAAGGCAGCCTTGTTTTATCATGTGTCACTGTAAATTTCAGAAAATTGTTTTGTGCATTGAGCCATGTATGGAAATCAAGCAAAGTGGTCACATTGCCACGCCATATAACCAAAATATCATCAATATATCTCTTCCAAACGACAATCCTGTCGTGGAAAGGATTGATGTTATTCAGCACTTTGTCTTGTTCAAAAAGATGAACGTAGAGGTTCGCCAGGCTAGGCGCAAAGATGCTGCCCATCGATGTTCCTGAGGTCTGGAGGTAGATGGTTTCCTCAAACTTAAAAAAGTTTTCTTTCATTGCTAGCCTGGCGCACTCCATGATGAAATTGATAGGCGTGCTCGTGCCTAGATCTTTGGTATCGAGTAAACCCCTGATGGATTCCAATGTTTCGTCCTGGGGAATACAGGTGTAAAGGGATTCAACGTCGAAACTCACCAAGAGGTCTGTTTCGGTATCAAAGGTAGTCTCAGGTAACAGTCTCAGGACGTCTTTGGTGTCCTGTAAAAAAGTTGGCATCTCTTTGACCAACGGTCGTAAGAAAAAGTCTACGAAAGTGGACAAGGGTTCTAGGAGTGATCCTATCCCCGATAAAATGGGGCGTCCTGGTGGTGGTCTAGTGGCTTTGTGTATTTTGGGGAGGACGTAAAAATAGGGCATCACCGGAAATTTCGTGATCAGGAAATCAGACTCTTGTGGTGTAATCCAGCCTGACTCTTTGGCTTCATAGACCAGATCATGTATTTCTTTAGACAATCTTGCTGTCGGGTCTTCGGACAGAACCCGGTAAGATTTGCCATCATTCAGCTGTCTTAGACATTCATTTCGGTATGCTGTTGAGTCCATAATGACAATAGCGCCCCCCTTGTCAGCGGGCTTGATGGTGATGGTATTGTCATTGGAAAGTGTCGTTATGGCTTTTCTTTGTGAAAGAGAGAAGTTACAGTATCCTTTCTCACTAGTGGCACAAAGCGTGGTGACATCATTGATAACAGCTTGTTCAAACACCTTTACATGATCTGGCACCAAATGTACTGGTGGGTTGAAATTGGAAGCTGGTTTGAGTCCCGTGTTAGATTCTAGAGGTAGATTATCTAGACTCATCATTTCAGTTCCTTTGTCTTTATTCTTGAAAAAGAAATGAAGCCGAACCTTGCGAAAAAATTTTCCAAGTTCGCACCTCAGTTGAAAAGGATCACCCACACACGTGGGGACAAAACCTAAACCTTTGTTTAGAACCTCATATTCAATTGTACTCAGGTTGCGTTGGCTCAGATTTACCACTAGTTGGCTGTTGTCATCTATAGTCTTCGCGGTTGTTTGTACATTGTGTTCTATGGGTTCTGTGGTGGCTGGTCTGTTTGCCAGTGTACTTGTTGCGCTTGTCCTCCTCTTCTCCTGCCTCGGTTGCGTCCACGGCCTTGCCCTAAAAAAGGTTGCTGCCCAAAGAAGGTAGGTGCGGGGGGCGGCTGGCAGGGAAAGGGGGGCATAGGTGGATTAAAAGGTGAGGATTGATAACCCCAAGGTACTGGGGGCCACCAAGGACTTGGTTGACCATAGTAATTTTGTGTACCGCGTCTCCTACTGGCGCGAGAACGTTGATAAATTTGTCTTTGCGACGGAGCAGATGTGTTGGAACCCTCTGAGTCTGCTGAGGGGGTGTCTGTCCCTGACGAGGAGTAATTTGAACCGTACCTCTTACCCTTTTTATTGTATTCTGGTGGGGTATAGGTATCGCTTGTATATGGGTAGACCTTTTCAAAAGAGAAACGGGCCAGATCTTTTTTGAATTTTTCAATTTTCGTCAGCAAAATGGTGTCTTTATGCTCTTTGTTATTTTTATTGGTGTCCTCGAGATTCCTTTTGAATAAAGCACTCGTGATTGTAGCTTTGATTTGACCCTCCAAAGTTTGTATTTCTACAAGGATCAAATCAGCTGCCTTCTTGGCCGTACTGATGATTAAAATAAGCCAATCACGGGTGCATCGCCACGCAATAAGCGACCAGTCCTTAAGAAAAGTTTTGTCTGTCAAAAAAAGACGTGGTGTGTTGGTTACTATCAAACCCATAGGAGCGCTGTTACTTCTTAGATACTCCGTCATTATCGCACCATGTATAAAGGTGCGCAAGTGTGATTTCTTCAGGGCAAGTAGGGTTTGCCATTCGTCTACGGTATTGTTAGAGACTGATGGCAAACTGTCTAATATGCTGGGATTAGTATCGAGAATTGATTGTAGCATACTGTCATCGAATGACAAGCCAGTGAGTTCGGCCATCTCAAAACAGGGAACACGGTGTGAGCGGCGGTGTGAGTGTACTTATAATCAGCCTGTTGGCGTGAGTACTGAAAAATACAAAAATGACCCGCAGCCAGAGCTGCTCTAAAACTGTCTTATAATATCTCAAAAAAGAGTGGGGGTCAAAGGGAAAAAGTTTACAGACTCTAATAGTTGTGACATCCCCAAATCAACATTGTAATATACTATAACAACTATGAGTCTCATACAATTGAAGAACTTGACACAAGGATAAAGGTGATGCTAGAAATTAGTGAAGCTGTGAATTCGAGTATGCATATGTGTATGTATGCATAGGAGTAAAAATTCCCATCATCAACCTCAAGAGGTTAGCTTCATCATCTGGGAATGGAGGACTTGAAAGAGTACCATCTTCTACTTGGCAATTTGTAGATCTTGGTCTCTTATGTGTCCCAACCATGGCTGATATATTAGTTGTTGTTGGATGATGGAAAAGTATGATGGTTGCAGTGCTCGTGAAATGTGATAGTGTAAGGGTGCTCGATAAAAATTGTCTAACAAGGCACTAAACACATTTTATTTGATCGCTACCTTGTTGGCAATGTATAAAAACAGTGCTATAACAGTTTTAATAATATAATAACTGTGATGGAAAAAAAGGGGGTCTACATGTTTCTGCTAACGGGTGGAATTCACCCAAGCATTCGTCAGGACCAATTTAGCTACTGCAAAGGTGAAACAGTGCTCAAGTGAGCAATGAAGTGAATAATACAACCTGGACCCAATCGAAGGGCCTAGAAACTCTGTAGGAAGTAATTTTACTCCGTTGACCTACAGAGATGAAAACACAAAAAAGAGAAAACACAGCATGGCACAAACCTTTTAAAAAGTGATATTTTCAAGGTCAACATTTTAGCATTCAGTACATTTATCTGGTATGCAAATACTCTTAAATGTATCAAGACTGTAATAAGTCTGTAGAAAGGTGAAATGAATAGAGTTTATGGCACTTACCCAATATGTTGTGGGTGTGCACCTCACCTCACCTGGCTACTGCTCAGGTTACGGGAGGCCCCGCTCTGTAAAAAAATCAGAGGGTTCACAAGTGTTATTGCTCAGAATTTGGGCATGTTTAAACCGCTGTCGCTCACTCCGCGAGATGCCAAGAAACGTCTAAACTCACATGATGTCATTCGTGTGCTACATAATGATAAAGAATTTCTACGGACTAGGCTAAGTGGTCGCCATGGTAACAATTAAAGCGAGACGCTCCGTCTGTAGCGATATGGTAAAACAAAGCTTTGCCTCTGCCAAAGTGCCCAGAGAACACGATCAGAGGCAGCGATATGCTTGCTTTCTAACAGTAAACAAAGTAGAAGAGATTCCTACTCACCTATCCGTCGGTACCTCAAAACGGAGCTGAGCTCGTAGGGGAGGCAACCAGCGGGGTGGAAGCACACAGCTAAAGTAAAGAAAGCCGGTGTTTGTTGTCAAGGCAACCGAGTGAGTGGGACTCTTGTGGATTGCGTCATCACGTCACGTCTTGAGTGCCTGGGAAATGTAGTTTTTTAAGAACATCGATGTGCAGCATCTTTGCGCCCAGCCTGGCGAACCTCTACGTTCATCTTTTTGAACAAGACAAAGTGCTGAATAACATCAATCCTTTCCACGACAGGATTGTCGTTTGGAAGAGATATATTGATGATATTTTGGTTATATGGCGTGGCAATGTGACCACTTTGCTTGATTTCCATACATGGCTCAATGCACAAAACAATTTTCTGAAATTTACAGTGACACATGATAAAACAAGGCTGCCTTTTTTAGATATTGTCATCTATCCCACAGAAGGCACTCTGGGGAGTGAACTGTACAGAAAACCCCAAGCAAAAAACTCACTACTGAATTTTCAAAGTCACCATCCCAAGTCTCTTAAACAGAACCTGCCTGTTGGACAATTTCTGCGGATACGCAGGAACTGTTCCACCAAGGAGACTTTTGATAAACACGCTACTGACTTGTCCAAACAACTTAAAATTAAAGATTACCCTACTTTTTTGATAAGACAAGCTAAAAAAAGAGCGTCGAATAACAACAGAGACGCCCTCATTGCTCCCTCAATACCTAAACCTCCATTGACGAGATTGACCTTTGTCAATACTTTCAGCACACTGTCCAACCATGTGCAGAAAGTAGTGCGGAAACATTGGCGCATCTTGAATCTGAACAATGAAGTTATACCTCCCCCCCTCTTCTCATTTAAGAGAGGGACGAGTTTAAAAGACAGTCTTGTACATACATGACCCAAAACTATGAGGAACCCCTCTACATCAACACTCTGGGACCTGCCACCTGTACAAGGTCACTATCCTTGTGGTAACTGTTCAGTGTGCCCACAGACAACACACACTAAATCAGTAGACATTGGTACCTCAAGACCATGGGTGCTTCACAAACATACAAATTGTAACTCAGAGAAAGTTATCTGCCTGATTACCTGCCCTTGCTCACTGAAATATGTAGGGATGACCACCCGTAAAATTAAAGTAAGAATAAGTGAGCACAAGAGCACAATCAGGCGTAAGAAGCAGGCAACTAAAATGACTACACATTTCCTGACATCGAACCACAAACCAGAAGACATGCAATGGCTCGTCCTGGAACAACCATTCATTCCATCACACATCACAGATGTCACGAACTACCTTTTTCAAAAAGAACAGAGATGGGTGTTTAGACTTCATAGTGATCAGGATGGGCTCAATGATGACATTCCTTGGGCATCACTCTAGGCTGATATATATTTGGATCCCACTGAACAGTGTGGCTCGGGTCGGTATGACCTGATTATCATGTGCCTTCTCACCATCAAATCACTCAGGCTCGTGTTTGGTTACACCCACCCTAGCGGCTGCCTTTCTCAATATATTTGATACTCTTCCAAAATCTCATAGATAACAAAAGAGATCGGCTTCATGGCCCTTCTATTTGACTAGGCGATACGTATGAGAATCGGTTCCTCAGCCATCTACCAATTGCGCTTTCTTAAAAAACTACATTTCCCAGGCACTCAAGACGTGACGTGATGACGCAATCCACAAGAGTCCCACTCACTCGGTTGCCTTGACAACAAACACCGGCTTTCTTTACTTTAGCTGTGTGCTTCCACCCCGCTGGTTGCCTCCCCTACGAGCTCAGCTCCGTTTTGAGGTACCGACGGATAGGTGAGTAGGAATCTCTTCTACTTTGTTTACTGTTAGAAAGCAAGCATATCGCTGCCTCTGATCGTGTTCTCTGGGCACTTTGGCAGAGGCAAAGCTTTGTTTTACCATATCGCTACAGACGGAGCTTCTCGCTTTAATTGTTACCATGGCGACCACTTAGCCTAGTCCGTAGAAATTCTTTATCATTATGTAGCACACGAATGACATCATGTGAGTTTAGACGTTTCTTGGCATCTCGCGGAGTGAGCGACAGCGGTTTAAACATGCCCAAATTCTGAGCAATAACACTTGTGAACCCTCTGATTTTTTTACAGAGCGGGGCCTCCCGTAACCTGAGCAGTAGCCAGGTGAGGTGAGGTGCACACTCACAACATATTGGGTAAGTGCCATAAACTCTATTCATTTCACCTTTCTACAGACTTATTACAGTCTTGATACATTTAAGAGTATTTGCATACCAGATAAATGTACTGAATGCTAAAATGTTGACCTTGAAAATATCACTTTTTAAAAGGTTTGTGCCATGCTGTGTTTTCTCTTTTTTGTGTTTTCATCTCTGTAGGTCAACGGAGTAAAATTACTTCCTACAGAGTTTCTAGGCCCTTCGATTGGGTCCAGGTTGTATTATTCACTTCATTGCTCACTTGAGCACTGTTTCACCTTTGCAGTAGCTAAATTGGTCCTGACGAATGCTTGGGTGAATTCCACCCGTTAGCAGAAACATGTAGACCCCCTTTTTTTCCATCACAGTTATTATATTATTAAAACTGTTATAGCACTGTTTTTATACATTGCCAACAAGGTAGCGATCAAATAAAATGTGTTTAGTGCCTTGTTAGACAATTTTTATCGAGCACCCTTACACTATCACATTTCACGAGCACTGCAACCATCATACTTTTCCATCATCCAACAACAACTAATATATCAGCCACTGGTTGGGACACATAAGAGACCAAGATCTACAAATTGCCAAGTAGAAGATGGTACTCTTTCAAGTCCTCCATTCCCAGATGATGAAGCTAACCTCTTGAGGTTGATGATGGGAATTTTTACTCCTATGCATACATACACATATGCATACTCGAATTCACAGCTTCACTAATTTCTAGCATCACCTTTATCCTTGTGTCAAGTTCTTCAATTGTATGAGACTCATAGTTGTTCTAGTATATTACAATGTTGATTTGGGGATGTCACAACTATTAGAGTCTGTAAACTTTTTCCCTTTGACCCCCACTCTTTTTTGAGATATTATAAGACAGTTTTAGAGCAGCTCTGGCTGTGGGTCATTTTTGTATTTTTCAGTACTCACGCCAACAGGCTGATTATAAGTACACTCACACCGCCGCTCACACCGTGTTCCCTGTTTTGAGATGGCCGAACTCACTGGCTTGTCATTCGATGACAGTATGCTACAATCAATTCTCGATACTAATCCCAGCATATTAGACAGTTTGCCATCAGTCTCTAACAATACCGTAGACGAATGGCAAACCCTACTTGCCCTGAAGAAATCACACTCGCGCACCTTTATACATGGTGCGATAATGACGGAGTATCTAAGAAGTAACAGCGCTCCTATGGGTTTGATAGTAACCAACACACTACGTCTTTTTTTGACAGACAAAACTTTTCTTAAGGACTGGTCGCTTATTGCGTGGCGATGCACCCGTGATTGGCTTATTTTAATCATCAGTACGGCCAAGAAGGCAGCTGATTTGATCCTTGTAGAAATACAAACTTTGGAGGGTCAAATCAAAGCTACAATCACGAGTGCTTTATTCAAAAGGAATCTCGAGGACACCAATAAAAATAACAAAGAGCATAAAGACACCATTTTGCTGACGAAAATTGAAAAATTCAAAAAAGATCTGGCCCGTTTCTCTTTTGAAAAGGTCTACCCATATACAAGCGATACCTATACCCCACCAGAATACAATAAAAAGGGTAAGAGGTACGGTTCAAATTACTCCTCGTCAGGGACAGACACCCCCTCAGCAGACTCAGAGGGTTCCAACACATCTGCTCCGTCGCAAAGACAAATTTATCAACGTTCTCGCGCCAGTAGGAGACGCGGTACACAAAATTACTATGGTCAACCAAGTCCTTGGTGGCCCCCAGTACCTTGGGGTTATCAATCCTCACCTTTTAATCCACCTATGCCCCCCTTTCCCTGCCAGCCGCCCCCCGCACCTACCTTCTTTGGGCAGCAACCTTTTTTAGGGCAAGGCCGTGGACGCAACCGAGGCAGGAGAAGAGGAGGACAAGCGCAACAAGTACACTGGCAAAAAGACCAGCCACCACAGAACCCATAGAACACAATGTACAAACAACCGCGAAGACTATAGATGACAACAGCCAACTAGTGGTAAATCTGAGCCAACGCAACCTGAGTTCAATTGAATATGAGGTTCTAAACAAAGGTTTAGGTTTTGTCCCCACGTGTGTGGGTGATCCTTTTCAACTGAGGTGCGAACTTGGAAATTTTTTTCGCAAGGTTCGGCTTCATTTCTTTTTCAAGAATAAAGACAAAGGAACTGAAATGATGAGTCTAGATAATCTACCTCTAGAATCTAACACGGGACTCAAACCAGCTTCCAATTTCAACCCACCAGTACATTTGGTGCCAGATCATGTAAAGGTGTTTGAACAAGCTGTTATCAATGATGTCACCACGCTTTGTGCCACTAGTGAGAAAGGATACTGTAACTTCTCTCTTTCACAAAGAAAAGCCATAACGACACTTTCCAATGACAATACCATCACCATCAAGCCCGCTGACAAGGGGGGCGCTATTGTCATTATGGACTCAACAGCATACCGAAATGAATTTCTAAGACAGCTGAATGACGGCAAATCTTACCGGGTTCTGTCCGAAGACCCGACAGCAAGATTGTCTAAAGAAATACATGATCTGGTCTATGAAGCCAAAGAGTCAGGCTGGATTACACCACAAGAGTCTGATTTCCTGATCACGAAATTTCCGGTGATGCCCTATTTTTACGTCCTCCCCAAAATACACAAAGCCACTAGACCACCACCAGGACGCCCCATTATATCGGGGATAGGATCACTCCTAGAACCCTTGTCCACTTTCGTAGACTTTTTCCTACGACCGTTGGTCAAAGAGATGCCAACTTTTTTACAGGACACCAAAGACGTCCTGAGACTGTTACCTGAGACTACCTTTGATACCGAAACAGACCTCTTGGTGAGTTTCGACGTTGAATCCCTTTACACCTGTATTCCCCAGGACGAAACATTGGAATCCATCAGGGGTTTACTCGATACCAAAGATCTAGGCACGAGCACGCCTATCAATTTCATCATGGAGTGCGCCAGGCTAGCAATGAAAGAAAACTTTTTTAAGTTTGAGGAAACCATCTACCTCCAGACCTCAGGAACATCGATGGGCAGCATCTTTGCGCCCAGCCTGGCGAACCTCTACGTTCATCTTTTTGAACAAGACAAAGTGCTGAATAACATCAATCCTTTCCACGACAGGATTGTCGTTTGGAAGAGATATATTGATGATATTTTGGTTATATGGCGTGGCAATGTGACCACTTTGCTTGATTTCCATACATGGCTCAATGCACAAAACAATTTTCTGAAATTTACAGTGACACATGATAAAACAAGGCTGCCTTTTTTAGATATTGTCATCTATCCCACAGAAGGCACTCTGGGGAGTGAACTGTACAGAAAACCCCAAGCAAAAAACTCACTACTGAATTTTCAAAGTCACCATCCCAAGTCTCTTAAACAGAACCTGCCTGTTGGACAATTTCTGCGGATACGCAGGAACTGTTCCACCAAGGAGACTTTTGATAAACACGCTACTGACTTGTCCAAACAACTTAAAATTAAAGATTACCCTACTTTTTTGATAAGACAAGCTAAAAAAAGAGCGTCGAATAACAACAGAGACGCCCTCATTGCTCCCTCAATACCTAAACCTCCACTGACGAGATTGACCTTTGTCAATACTTTCAGCACACTGTCCAACCATGTGCAGAAAGTAGTGCGGAAACATTGGCGCATCTTGAATCTGAACAATGAAGTTATACCTCCCCCCCTCTTCTCATTTAAGAGAGGGACGAGTTTAAAAGACAGTCTTGTACATACACGACCCAAAACTATGAGGAACCCCTCTACATCAACACTCTGGGACCTGCCACCTGTACAAGGTCACTATCCTTGTGGTAACTGTTCAGTGTGCCCACAGACAACACACACTAAATCAGTAGACATTGGTACCTCAAGACCATGGGTGCTTCACAAACATACAAATTGTAACTCAGAGAAAGTTATCTACCTGATTACCTGCCCTTGCTCACTGAAATATGTAGGGATGACCACCCGTAAAATTAAAGTAAGAATAAGTGAGCACAAGAGCACAATCAGGCGTAAGAAGCAGGCAACTAAAATGACTACACATTTCCTGACATCGAACCACAAACCAGAAGACATGCAATGGCTCGTCCTGGAACAACCATTCATTCCATCACACATCACAGATGTCACGAACTACCTTTTTCAAAAAGAACAGAGATGGGTGTTTAGACTTCATAGTGATCAGGATGGGCTCAATGATGACATTCCTTGGGCGTCACTCTAGGCTGATATATATTTGGATCCCACTGAACAGTGTGGCTCGGGTCGATATGACCTGATTATCATGTGCCTTCTCACCATCAAATCACTCAGGCTCGTGTTTGGTTACACCCACCCTAGCGGCTGCCTTTCTCAATATATTTGATACTCTTCCAAAATCTCATAGATAACAAAAGAGATCAGCTTCATGGCCCTTCTATTTGACTAGGCGATACGTATGAGAATCGGTTCCTCAGCCATCTACCAATTGCGCTTTCTTAAAAAACTACATTTCCCAGGCACTCAAGACGTAACGTGATGATGCAATCCACAAGAGTCCCACTCACTCGGTTGCCTTGACAACAAACACCGGCTTTCTTTACTTTAGCTGTGTGCTTCCACCCCGCTGGTTGCCTCCCCTACGAGCTCAGCTCCGTTTTGAGGTACCGATGGATAGGTGAGTAGGAATCTCTTCTACTTTGTTTACTGTTAGAAAGCAAGCATATCGCTGCCTCTGATCGTGTTCTCTGGGCACTTTGGCAGAGGCAAAGCTTTGTTTTACCATATCGCTACAGACGGAGCTTCTCGCTTTAATTGTTACCATGGCGACCACTTAGCCTAGTCCGTAGAAATTCTTTATCATTATGTAGCACACGAATGACATCATGTGAGTTTAGACGTTTCTTGGCATCTCGCGGAGTGAGCGACAGCGGTTTAAACATGCCCAAATTCTGAGCAATAACACTTGTGAACCCTCTGATTTTTTTACAGAGCGGGGCCTCCCGTAACCTGAGCAGTAGCCAGGTGAGGTGAGGTGCACACCCACAACATATTGGGTAAGTGTCATAAACTCTATTCATTTCACCTTTCTACAGACTTATTACAGTCTTGATACATTTAAGAGTATTTGCATACCAGATAAATGTACTGAATGCTAAAATGTTGACCTTGAAAATATCACTTTTTAAAAGGTTTGTGCCATGCTGTGTTTTCTCTTTTTTGTGTTTTCATCTCTGTAGGTCAACGGAGTAAAATTACTTCCTACAGAGTTTCTAGGCCCTTCGATTGGGTCCAGGTTGTATTATTCACTTCATTGCTCACTTGAGCACTGTTTCACCTTTGCAGTAGCTAAATTGGTCCTGACGAATGCTTGGGTGAATTCCACCCGTTAGCAGAAACATGTAGACCCCCTTTTTTTCCATCACAGTTATTATATTATTAAAACTGTTATAGCACTGTTTTTATACATTGCCAACAAGGTAGCGATCAAATAAAATGTGTTTAGTGCCTTGTTAGACAATTTTTATCGAGCACCCTTACACTATCACATTTCACGAGCACTGCAACCATCATACTTTTCCATCATCCAACAACAACTAATATATCAGCCACTGGTTGGGACACATAAGAGACCAAGATCTACAAATTGCCAAGTAGAAGATGGTACTCTTTCAAGTCCTCCATTCCCAGATGATGAAGCTAACCTCTTGAGGTTGATGATGGGAATTTTTACTCCTATGCATACATACACATATGCATACTCGAATTCACAGCTTCACTAATTTCTAGCATCACCTTTATCCTTGTGTCAAGTTCTTCAATTGTATGAGACTCATAGTTGTTCTAGTATATTACTATGTTGATTTGGGGATGTCACAACTATTAGAGTCTGTAAACTTTTTCCCTTTGACCCCCACTCTTTTTTGAGATATTATAAGACAGTAATTGCAGTTTTGCCAGGGCTATACGCCGGCGGCCGTTGCCCCAAATGAGGGTCCCAAGCAGGGTATTTAGCTCACGGAACAGGGATCGCGGGGAAACCACCACAAGATTAGAGAAGAGGTAAAGCAGGCGCGGGACCAGGATCATCTTCGCGACGGCTATCTTTCCCGGGACAGCCAAGTGGAGACCCTTCCAGAAATGGACCAAGGATCGGATGTTGCCCATCAGTGTGCAGTAATTCCCCTCATAGATATCTTGCGGCATATGATATAGCTTAACGCTGAGATATCGAACCGCTTGGGGACTCCACGAGATATCAACGTCTCCTATTCATATCGGGCCCTGGGGCACGACTTGTGTTAAGGGATAGACAGTGGACTTGGCCCAATTCACCCTGAGGCCCGTCACCTCCGCAAAATCATGCAGGATGCGTAACAGAGGGGTCAAGTCGATCGTAATGTCCCGGACATATATGAGTACGTCATCAGCGTACAGTGATACTGTGTGGGTAGAATCGCCTATCGGGATGCCCCACTCCTCACTCGCCCCACGCAACAGGGTCGCCAGCGGCTCCATCGCCAACGCGAATAGTAGGGGGGAGAGAGGACACCCCTGCCTGGTACCACGCCGTATCGGGAAGGAGTCCGAAATGAAAGGGCCTATACGCACTCTGGAACTGGGCGAGGAGTAGCTGAGCCGAGTGTAGGCCTGCAGTGTCAAGCACCCGACACGCTGCCCGAGGGAACCGTTCCCGCACCTGGTCCTGCACGTGGAACAACCGTCGGATGTTAGAAGAGGTGTGCCTACCAGGCACGAATCCACTGTGATCTGGGTGGACAAGCCGTGGGAGGATCGTGGTGTACCTGTCCGCCAGGGCCTTCCCATAGATTTTGTAATCCGCCGACAATAGAGTTATGGGTCGGTAGGAGCCTAGCTGATGCGGGTCTCTATCTGGTTTAAGGAGGGATACTATAACAGAATTCGCGCATGGAGTGAGGTAGGACCCCCGCGTCTAGAGCTGCCTGGAACTGCAATTCTAGTTGAGGGACCAACTGGGACGCAAAAGTCTGGTAAAATTCAAGTGGGAAGCCATCCAGGCCAGGGGCCTTGTGAGTGGCTAGCGCCTTCATAGCGTGCCGAATCTCGGCCGCCTTGAGAGGGCGATCTAGGTCCAGACGTGTATCACGGTCTATGCGGGGAAGCCGAATACGGTCCAGGAATTCAGCCAGGGCGTCATCCGACACCGGGGGATGGGGGCTAGTGTACAAGTGCATGTAATGCTCTTGAAAGGCCTTGAGTATCTGACCCTGCCAGTACTCCAAGGTACCCTGGTCGTCACGAATGGCCGTGATGGTCCGGAGTCTCGAATCCTGCTTTATGAGCCACACCAATAGGGTGCCCGCGCGATCGCCTTCTGTGTGGGCCCTAGCAGCGTATGCCGCGAAATTAAACCGACGCATGCTTGCCAACGCTGCGGCGTACGCAGTCTTGGCACTAGCTAACGCTGCCGGTGTGGCTTTAGCGGGGTCTGTCTCCTTAGTAAGCGCGGCCAGTGCCCCTTCCGCCCGCCGCTGAATGTCCCCCTCCAGAACCCGCCGGACCCCCGCAATATGACGAATGCAATTGCCACGCATTACAACCTTAAAAGCATTCCATTCCGACGCTCGCGTACTGGCCGTGCCGGCGTTCTCCCTGAAATAATGACTGATGTGATCCGCCAAGGTTTGTCGGAAGACCGGGTCTTCAAGACTGTCCCGAGGGAGGCGCCAAGCGGGGACGGGGGGATGCGGCGGGCGCCATTGCAGTGTTATCGTGTGGGCGTCATGGTCCGATATAGTTCTACCCAGGTAGTCAGCGTCCAGAACGGTAGAGAGGATGGTGGGGGAACAAAGGAAACAGTCCAGGCGCACTCTAAGGTTATGCGGTCTGGAGTGGAACGAGTAAAGTTTAGCGGTGGGGTTCCGAGTCCGCCAAGCATCCGCCAGAGACCAATGACGCATCCAGGTTGTGAACCGTTTTGCCTGCGTTACAATGGGGGAGGTGGGGAGGGGCGGGTGGGATCTGTCTAAGGTTATTTCTTGTACGCAATTGTAATCACCCCCCAAGATCCACGGCACCTGCGTGTATGTGCTTATGGGGGTTGGATAGCGTGTCCCAGATTTTGGATTGATCGACGTTTGGCCCATAGATGCTGCCTAGTAATATCGTCTGGCCGTCTAACCGACCGAGTAATAGTACATAGCGACCCTCCGGATCTATTACGTGTGACAATTCCTGGAAAGGGACTCCCGGGCGCACCCATATGAGGGCACCGCGGGCGAATGCGGATTAAGTTGTGGCATAAAGGGCCCCCCGCCAGTGTCTACGCAGTTTCGTCACCTCCCCCGCCGTTAGGTGTGTCTCCTGCAGGATTGCAATTTGTGCCTGGTGACGCTTGATGTATGCGTATATGGAGTATCGCTTGCGCGCCGTATGCATGCCTCACACATTCAGTGTAAGAATTGTGGTTTTACCGGCTTGTGCCATCAGTGCATGTGTCTAGTGCACGTCGCAGGATGGGTCAGTCGGGTCCCCCAGGGGCCCCCGGCTTCAATCCCTCCGTCCCACCCCCGTGGGTCCAGCGCATCAACGCAGCAGCTCAGCGGCGCGTGGGTAGGGACATAGTGCAGAAGGTGTGCGTGGGAAGGGAAGGGGAAACTAGGGTGAGGCGAATGTAACTTGCCCCAACGCGGGGGACATATCGCCAAGCACGATACGTCCAAACTGACTCCCGAAATGCATGAGAGCATGAACCTATTAGTGAAGGGGGGTCGGCTGGCGTCTGCTGGAGGCTCTACAAGCGGGCTGTGCGCGGTATCTATGGCTAGCCACTTGGGCAATGTAGGCGCTTCTGGGGATGAAAGTGCCGGAGGCAACGGGGGAACGCTAGGAACGCTGGGCTGGCAAATGTATGGGGTGGGGAGTATCACCCCATGCTGCGGATGTGTGGCCCTCTATACGGAGCCAGTCATATCAGGTCATCCACTGTTCGCGGGGTGACTGAAGGCAGAGCCCCCGAGTCCATTCCGGACTGTGTAGCCTCACTGTCCTCTTCCTCCTCTGACGTGGAGACATGGGGGGCACGCTCCAAGTCCGTTGCCGGGGAAGCCGGGCAAAGGCCCGCCGCCGCTTTGAGGGCCTGGCGCCGTTCCTGGACGATCTGCTCCAAGTCCGGTGACCCCAAAGTGTGTGACGGCCCCCCGGGGGTACCTGGGCGGTGTCGTCTCCGTGAGCGCTGCCTCCTGGGCCACCCCACATTCGCTCGTTGTTCTTGAGGGCGCCCGGTCCGCCGGCTCACAGTACAGTTCTGGTCCGCCCAGTCGTGCGCCTCCTCCGGTGTTGTGAAGAAGTGGGTGACACCGCCGTGGATTATCTTCAGGCGGGCCGGGAATAGGAGAGAGTACTGTATTTTTTCTTCCCTAAGGCGCCGTTTCACCACCAGAAAGGACGCCCGTTGGCGTTGGACTGCACGTGAGTAGTCGGGAAAGATCATGACAGTTTTATTCTCCATGCGTAGCGGGCCTGCCTGCCGGGCCGCTCGTAGTACAGCATCCCGGTCCCTGAAGTGGAGGAATTTGGCCAGCATCGGGCGAGGTGGGGCTCCCGGCTGTGGCCGACGAGCCGGCATGCGGTGCGCCCTCTCAACAGAGAAGTAGGCTGTGCGGTCTTCACCAGTGGTGACCGATTTAGTCCAGGTTTCAACGTACTCCACCGCATCTGCCCGTTCAATTCCCTCCGGCAGCCCGAGGACGCGAATGTTGCAGCGTCGAGACCGCCCTTCCAGGTCATCAACGCGTTCTTCCATGGTGGACATGCGACTCATCAAAGCGTGCATCGAGTCCCGGTTTGTGTCCACCATAGGTTGGATGTCGGCGACCGCTTTTGCGTTGTCCCTGACTCTATCTGCTAGTTTACGGTGGTCATCACGGAGGAGACTGACGTCCGTAGTTAGGGTGCCCAGCTGCTGCTCCAAGGAGAGTTGCGACTGTTCAATCGCCGCCAGGACCTGATCCAGCTTGGTCGACAAGGATGGCTCTCCATTCGATCCTACGGCCACCGGGGCCCCTCCACGCCCGCCGGCCGGGACCCCTGACGCTGCCCCTGGGGTCGACAGCACCGCCCTAGACTTGCCCATGATGTCCACTGGGAGGGCTACCGCAGGCGCGGAGCGGGTGCAGTATCCGGGCTAGGTGTGGTCGTGACCGGCCCTGGGCCCTCCGGCGCTCCGCTGCGACTCGTCGTCGACTGGCGTTGCTGCTGGGCCGTATTGCTTGTGGGGTAGGTAGGGCCGCGGAGGGCAAAGCAGCCGCTCGAGTGGCAGAGGTCTCCCACGGTGCCGTCGCCAGTCCCCTCTCACCTGCGGCCAGAGCCCTCCTCCGTGTGTCCCCAGGACAGACTCTGCCGCCGGGTCAGCAATGCTCTGTCTGGGAGACTGAGTCGGCTTCAGCGCCTCGCGGGTCCCCCGCCGTCTCCCCCGCACTCCGGTCAGACCCCCGGGGGGTCGCTGCTGTTAATGCGGGATCCGGGCAGCACCCCCGGGTCCTAGGAACTGGTGTGTAACACTCCTCGGTCTCGCCACTCCTCCTCCCAGGTCACTATACCGGGATGCCACCGGCCGCCATCTTAAGGTGAGGCAGACATCTCCGCAGTCACCACCGGAGGCCTCGTCACACGGGAGTCACCCCCCCCCCCCCGGCGCCGCCTTCAGACCTGTGCACCACTGCGCGGGCCCACCTGTACCTCAGCCTCCAGTGTCCCACAGCACGGCCGCTTCCTGGTCTCCCTCAGATCGCCTCCCAGCCGCGCCGGTCGACAGTGGCGGCAGTCCCCGCCAGCCGATGCCTGCATCCACAACACCCCTCGTCGGGTCTCTCCGTGTCGCATTCTCAGCTCCGTTGGCACCCCGACTCACCACCAATGTCCGCCACATGGGGAGTGTTATGGGGGCTCACCGGCACCCCCGAGGCACTGGAACCCATGGTCCGCCACTGTATCGCCCCCTCTCCAGGCAATCCGCTCCCGAGGCAGTCAGACAGCCCCCGCAGGGAGCGGCATCTCCACCTCCAGCACTCCGACCCCTGGCCCGTAGTTCGTCAGCGGTTGCGGCGGAGCGTTGCGGGCGCCATTTTGCGATCGGCACCTCCTCGTCCGAGCAGCTCCCGCATCGAAGTCCTGGCACCCAAGAGCTGTTCCGCTACCGGGTCGCCAGCGCCGGACTCCCCGCGCCTCAGGGCAGCTTCAGGGGTTGATAAGGCGCCTCCAGGCTCAGCGAGAACAGGCGAGGTGAAAGCCCGATCTCGGAGCCTCAGCAAGACGCGTCCGTCTCGGCGGCCATCTTAGCCACGCCCCCCGCGGCCCGGGTACTTCTACCCAAATGTGTCTGCCCACTCTATTTAGAATTGGGTGAGCAAATCAAGTTTCAGCTGGTGGTGCCACACGGGCTCTGCCAGTGGAAACCTTACACAGATGTCCTGATGGGTCCATCGGAGTAGCCGCATCAGATTATCTGCCCTATTTAAAGAAAAAATATCCCCTACATCCTGGTAGAGTGTGTCAAGGGAATTAGTATTTTGTTTTACAGAAGCATACACCGCTTTGGAAGTTTGTTTCTGTTTTTCAAAATCTTGTTGAATGGCTCCATGAAACAGGATGTCCGCTCAGCAAACCTTTACTGTCTTCAGAGGAGCCATCATACATGGAGATGCTTTGAAGTGTGGGATTTTCAATCATTATGCTTGTAACATTAACCTTGATTCACGCAATTAGGCCTCACTTAGCCTGTCTAGAAATAGACTGGGTAGCTGGAAATTGGAAATATTTAAACCCATTCAAGGGGTGTACATGTTTCAAACAAGCTTCTTGTAGAACTACAACGTCATTTAATAAGAGGCTTTCAGTTTGCACCATTCAGTTTTGAGTTAGGCCTGGGTGAAATGTAAATTATGCCAGCTTGTTACATGAAATTCCTGAAATTACATCATTATGTCAGTTCACATAATTACTAGCTATTCTCCATAAAAATGTACGGTAAACTCGCAGTCAACATTTTACAGCAAATGCACAGACACTTTAGAATGTGAGTGGTTGTTGTTCACTGTGCTTTTTTATGCATTTTAGCCTTAAATGCTTGCCCAGCTCAAAAATTGATGCAAGGATGCTTTCTTGTGCTAAAACATGGTGCAAAGTGATGGATTTGCATTTTGTGCGAAAGTTCGCATGGTTCCATGTATTTTTGCCAACATTTTGTGTGATTATGCAAAAGCAAATTGCACATGCCTAAAATGAATCACAGCTTCGCCTAAAATGAATCACAGCTTTACTAAGGAGCCAAACAGACCAAGTACTTCAGCAGAAGGAGAAAGGTCATCCTTACACATGGAGTTCAAACTAACATCATCCTCTAAAAGGATTTGATGATGTCACAGGACTATTGTTAATGTTCACAGATTAACCAGGTAGATAACTATAGCCTCAGTAATTATCCTCCACGGTTGATAAGCAGGGAAATATGTCTGAAGTTGAAAGATGCTAGGTGGGGTAAACAGATGGAGCACCGCCAGTTGGCAAAACCTGATTCATGTATGGTAGTCGTGTTAGAGGTAAAATCTGTAAAGTGACGTCCGCCAAAGTCTTAGTAAGAATAAGCATATTTCTGACAAGAGAGTTATTTCTATCAATCAATTATGGCATTTGTAAAGCGCTACATACCCGTGAGGGTCTCAAGGCGCTGGGGGGTGGGGGATGCTGCTACTGCTCGAAAAGCCAGGTCTTGAGGAGTCTTCTGAAGGACAGCAGGCCTTGGATCTGCCGTAGGTGGATGGGGAGGGTGTTCCAGGTCTTGGCGCGAGGTGGGAGAATGATCTGCCGCCGGATGTTGCTCTTCGGATGTGGGGGACTGTGGCGAGGGCGAGGTCAGCGGAGCGGAGCTGGCGGGTGGAGGTGTAGAAACTGAGTCGGCTGTTGAGGTACGCTGGTCTGGTGTTGTGGAGTGCCTTGTGTGCGTGGGTGAGGAGCTTGAAGGTTATCCTCTTGTTGACGGGGAGCCAGTGCCGGTCTCTCAGGTGGGGTGTGATGTGGCTGCGGTGAGGGATGTTGAGGATCAGGCATGCAGAGGCGTTTTGGATGCGTTGGAGCCGTTTCAGGAGTTTGTCTGAGGCTCCTGAGTAGAGGGCGTTTCCGTAGTCCAACCTCCAGCTGACGAGGGCCTGGGTGATCGTTCTTCTCGTTTCGGTGGGAATCCACTTGTAGATCTTGCGGAGCATGTGGAGGGTGTTGAAGCAGGAGGAAGAGACGGCATTGACCTGCTTGGTCATTGAGAGGGTGGAGTCGAGGATGACCCCTAGGATGCATGCGTGGTCGGAGCTTTTCCCAGTGCGGTCGACCACCAGGAGTCGTTCCAGGCCAAAGGGGTGGATCCGAGGATGAGGACCTCCGTCTTGACGAGTTCAGCTTCAGTCAGCTGTTCCTCATCCATTTGGCAACGGCCTTCATTCCTTTGGGAGGTTGGTTTTGGCGGTGTGGGGGTCCTTGGTGAGGGAGAGGATCAGCTGGGTGTCATTGGCATCGGAGATGATGTTGAGGTTGTGCAGTCGGGCGACGTGGGCGAGCGGTGCCATGTAGATGTTGAATAGCGTTGGGCTGAGGGATGAGCCCTGGGGTACGCCGCAGATGATCTCGGTGGCTTCGGAGCGGAAGGGGGGAAGGCGGATGCTCTGTGTTCTGCCGGAGAGGAAGGAGGTGGTCCAGTCCAGGGCCTTCTCTTGGATCCAAGCGTCGTGGAGGTGTGTTCGTAGTGTGCAGTGGCAGACCATGTCGAAGGCAGCTTACATGTCCAGGAGGATGAGGGCCGCGGTTTCTCCATTGTCTAGCAGGGTCCTGATGTCATCGGTGGCAGCGATGAGGGCAGTTGGATGCTGTGGTTGCTGTGGAACCCGGACTGGGACGGGTCCAGGATGCTGTTCTCCTCGAGGGAGCGGGACAGTTGTTTGTTGAAGGTCTTTTTGATGACCTTCGCTGGGAATGGGAGCAGGGAGATGGACCGGAAGTTCTTGAGGTCTTTGGGGTCCGCCTTGGGTTTCTTGAGTAAGGCGTTGATCTCGGTGTGCTTCCAGCTCTCTGGGAAGGTTGCTGTCTCGAAGGAGATGTTGATGGCTTTCCGGAGATGGGGTGTGATGGCGGTGCTGGTTTTGTTGAAGATGTGGTGTGGGCAAGGGTCTGACGGAGATCCAGAGGGGATGGTGTTCATGATCTTTATATTGTCGTCGTCGCTGATGTTGGTCCAGGAGAGCAGGCGGTTGGTGCGGATGGTGGTCGTGGGGGCGGAGGTCTCAGTGGTTGTCGGGGCGGTCGTGTTGTGGATGTCTGCGATCTTGCGATGGAAGAAGGTGGCCAGCGAGTCGCAGAGGTCTTGCGAGGGTGGGATGTCATTGGTGTTGGAGCTGGGGTTGGAGAGTTCCTTCACGATGTTTAAGTGCTCTTTTCTGTTGTGTGCATTGTTGTCTAGGCGGTCTTTGAAGGAGACCCTTTTGGCTGATCTGATGAGGTGATGCTGTCTGCGGGTGGCATTCTTGTGGGCTGCGTAGCTGTCCGGGGTTCGTTCACGAAGCTAGTTCTTCTCCAGCTTTCGGAAGGTTTGCTTGGAGGCCTGGAGGTCTTCAGTGAACCAGCTGGCTTTCCTGCTGGTGTGACTGTTGGAAGGTTTCTTGAGCGGGGCGAGGGTGTTGGCGCAGTCATCGATCCACTGTCTGAGGTTGCGGGTGGCGGTGTCAGGGTTGGTGGGCTCGGGAGGTAGGCTCTGGGTGAGGTTGGTGGTTAGCTGGTCTTCGGTGACTTTGCTCCAGCAGCGGCGAGCCATCTGTTGGGAGCGATGGTGCTTGGTGGGTTTCCGGAAGGTGAAGTGGATGCAGCGATGGTCGGTCCAGTGGAGTTCGGAGGTGTGGCTGAAGAAGACATGGGGGCTTGCGGAGATGATGGGGTGGAGCCGGTGGAGTGGGTGGGTGTTGTGACGAGTTGTCTGTGTCCGAGGTTGGCTAGGTTGTCAATCAGGGTGGCGGAGTTGACGTCATTGTTGTTCTTGAGGTAAAAGTTCAGGCCCCCGAGGAGGATGTAGTCTGTGAAGGTGGGGGCATGTGTGCTGACGAAGTCGGCGATGGAGTCGCTGAACTGTGGTCGGGGTCCGAGGGGTCTGTAGGCGAGGGTTTCTCTGAGGGTGGTGTTGGGGTTGGTGTGGATCTGGAAGTGCAGGTGTTCAGCAGTGCTGAGGGTGTCGTCAGTGCTGGTCCAGACTCTGAGGGTGTTCCTGTGGATGATGGCGATTCCTCCTCCTACTCCGTTGTTGCGGTCCCTGTGGGTGATCTTGTAGCCGTCTGGGATGGCTATGGCGATGTCGGGTGCCGAGGAGGGGTTCAGCCAGGTCTCCGTCAGGAAGGCGATGTCCGGGGTGTTGGAGTCGAGTAGGTCCCAGAGTTCAACTGCGTGTTTGCGGGCGGAGCGGGTGTTGAGAAGGATGCATCTGAGGTAGTTGGGTTCTTTGGTAGGGGGGTTGGCGGGCCGGATGCTGGTGAAGCTGCAGTATCGGCAGGAGAAGGGTCCTTGGGTGCGCTTCGGGGTGGCCAGGCAGCATGTGCATGATCATCCGGCATTGAGGGCATGGAGGGTGCTGGAGTCGTGGCGGAGACGGGCGTTGTGGCGTTCATGGGCGCCAGGGGTTCTGGCGCTGGGGGCGGTCCAGGTGCGGGCGGGCAAAGACGGGCTTGCCTTAGGTGCGCCTTTGGCGCGCCAGAGGTGCGCCCGATGCGCGCGGATGCGCAGCGGCCGCCATAAGAAGGGGAGGTGGGAGGGAGGAGCAGCTTGGAAGGGGGAGCGGGGGGGCAGGACCGCAGGGGATGCAGCGGCGGGAAAACGGGAGTGAGGAATGACGAAAAAGGAAGCAGAAGGCAAATGGCAAAAGGGGGCACAAAGGGAGGGGAAGAAAAGCAAATAAACGATTACAAAAGCAGAAACAGAAACAAATCCCGAATACAGTGCACTTTAGTCAAACAGTAGTATAGTAACAGTAGAGGTAAACCTTCGGAGGCGGGCCTCAAACTCCAGGCAGCCGGGGAAGGCAGCTGGACACAGAGCAAGGGCACAGGCAGGTGGAGTGGCGTGGCGTGGGGAGCGACCTGCCTGGAACAGGGTCAAAGTAACAACACAGACTCCACTTGCACTCTTTGCAGAGTTGCCAGTCTATTCACATTCCCGATCATTATGCATGAGAAGTATGAATACTGTTGCTTACTTAGGCTGCAACAAATGATCTATTTTATTTTTTAAAGCCATTGAGTGCACCCTCTGTACAGAGTTTAGGAAGAGAACCGTGAGAAATGGGGTAATTGGTTGAGGGGGTTGAAACCCTACTGAAGCAGCAACCACAATCCTTGTCAGGGAGATGCACAAACAAACCCCCAAATAACCTGTGCTCAATCCTCTGGTGGCTTGGCAAAGAGCGATCATGCTTAACTTTGAGGCAATGTGTAAAGTATTTATGCAGCCCTCAAACAGTAATAACGTGAAAACAATGAAAAGGAAAATCACACACAAATTTAGATGAATTGAGTAAAATTTAATAAAGACCAAAACGACAAAAACCTAAGGAGAAGAATCAGAGATATGTAGTTTTAAAGATTTAAGTGAAACTAGCACCAAATGTAGAAGTGAGATATTTTATCTGTCTCACTGGTGCAGGGCCACCCCTTGTAATGGGTTCACAAATGAGGATCAACACCGGAGTGGAACTAAACACAAGTTTATTATAGCTCATGAGATGGCTCCATCATACAGACACTACAAGTGCCTGAGAGGGAATGAACTAGAACAGTTTCAAGCCTGCCTTTTATACATTTTGGGTACCATAGGAATTCACCAAAAACCCCTTTGTCATCGTTACATCACACTTTACATAACCCTCTTATGGCATTTTTACATAACGCTTACACAATGCTTACATCCTGATAAACCCCTACCCACGTCACCTTTGTAGATAGGCAAGAGAGGTTACAGGCGTATGTGGGCAAACAGATAAAGCATCTGTTTACTTAGGCCCTTCGGCAGGGCAGGGCTTCTTACTGTGACATGCGAGCATTATCAGTATAACAAGCTTTCAGTGAACACGCAACTTCTAACTTTACGAAAGTCTCCCCAGAAACACAAAATGAGGCTGATAGACAAAATGGCTGAGAGCAGAGGCTAATTTGACAGAATACAATTTTTTACCGTTTAACACAAACACTGGTCGGAACCAAGGACCAGGTTAGTTCTGCTTAAAAGTTACCTTCTCAGTCCAGTGCAAAGAGTTCTGTACACAGTGAAGAGGAGCGCGAGGAGCAGGGTAGCAAAAAGAGTAGGCCTGGCATTGTAGATGTTCATCGCTGTAGCGTGACGGTCCTGTTGTCATTTGAACAGTCGGGTCGGAGCTTCACGGTGGTACTCCAAGGGAGCAGTAGGTGCAGTAGTGTGAAGGGCTCAGTTGATGGAACTTCAAGTTGGAGGGCAGTGTGAGCAACAAGATTTTAGTACCAACCGACCTTTTGTGATTGTGACGAGCCCAAAAGCTTAATTTCAGCTACACTGAGGCCACACCAAGGGTCCAAGAGCTAAGGGGCACCACTTAGGGTTCAGAGGTTGCTCCAGCTGGATCTGGCTGGGTGCTTGTTCAGGTGGTTAGGAGCCTGTTATGTCCATGTGACTCTGAACAGCAGGCCAGAAGACTGGCCCTTGAAGTCACTCTGGGAGCCCTACATTCAGGTGCAGCTCCAAATCTATTGGACTAAGGCAGGAAGGCAGCAGGGCAATAGGGCAGCAATCCAGCAATCCAGCAAGGCAGACGTCCAGCAGGCTCCAGACTAACTATAGGGGTATGCAGCCTTTTGTGTGGACGTAGAACACCCCCATTCAAGTGTAAATAATGCTGTGCCCAGCTCCTCCCTTCCATCCTGCAGTGATGGTCCATCCAGACACACCTAAACTCTCAATTGTGTGTGGCTGTATAGCAGGAATACACAATTGTTATTTAAAATCCGACTTTACCATAACAGATTTTTTTTTTCATAATTCCAAAGACACCAAACATGAACTGGGTACCTGTTCACATTTGGAAGTCATGGCTCATTAAATGTAAAAAGGTAGCTCTAATGTTAACCTATCCTAATTGCCGATCTTTAGCTAAACACTCCACTGAGTTGAAACCACTCCTTGAAGATGAAAACCAAGATATCATGTTCCTGATGGAAATCTGGCTCCACAAGGAGTCTGAATATGATTTGGTGCAGACTCTCCCGGCTGGATATAATATTCAGCGGAAAGATTGGGAGGGAAAGAAAGGCTTGGCAATAAAATACAAAGAATCTTTTACATGTTGGGTGGAACCCAACATTGTCGCACACTGTGAAAGTCTTTTCTTTAACATCGCACTATCAGTGGTACAGTCCTTCCCAGGTGTACTTATTTACCGCCCTCCAGGGGGATGTGGGCTATTTCTCCAATCTCTTCTGGAGGTGGCTGCCTCACTTGTAGGTACTACTCCAAATACTACTCTTTTGGGGGACTTTAATCTTTATTTTGATAATCTTGACATGGCTGATGCAGCAAGAGTATCTAGAGACCTTTTGCAGTCCAGCTTCTGCAAAGGGTCTCTTGCCCTACCCATAACCGGGGCCCCATATTAGATCCAATTTTTACTAATGATAAGGATCTATCGTGGGCAACCCATACCGCTGCCTTGGACCGGTCACCACCTGCTACGCTCTTATGTCAATCTATCGCACCCTCCCTCAGTGGTTATACCTACCTCCAAGAGAGTTTGACCATGGGCCAACCTTGTAGAAGACACTTGGACCACAGCCCTAGCAAGTTTAGAGCCGGAACTTAACCCTGACCTCACGGTAGCGGCAGATAATTTCTCCACATGGGTCAAGTCATCGATAGACATGGTTATCCCACTCAAAGCTTGCAATAAAACAAGGGAGAAGTCCTCGCCCTAGTACTCCCCCACACTCCGAAAATATAAACAGGAGTGTAAAAAATTGGAGAGACAGTGGAGGAAAGACTTCACTGTTACCTGCAAACATAAATATAGAGAAGATATAAAACGCTATCAAGGCGAAATAAAAAAAGCTCAGGCAGCACAATATGAGGAACGTATTAATCTTGCAGCCAATACCCCCAGAGAAATGTTCTGCATTGCAAAAGACCTGCTAAAATTCTCTAGATCAGATACCCTTCCTGTGGCTTGAGCTGAGCATTGTGAGGAATTAGCCCACTTTTTCTCCGAAAAAAAAAAAAAAAGTCTACTCCCAGATCGCCTTGCCCCAGTGATATTTCTGCAAGTCACATACCCTGCCCCGACACCAACCATATACTGAGCTCACTTCCTCCACTCTCTCTAATCAGGCTCTCAGAAATTCTTCACCAGATAAAATCCAGTTCCCCCCTAGACACAGCACCACCCCACGTATTACTAAAAGCTGGAAAGGTGATTCTTCCTCACTTGCTTGAAATAATGAACCAATCCTTGGTTAGTTGACTTGTTCCGGCACCCTGGAAGCATGCCATGGTGAAGGCTTTATTTTAAAAAAATGATTTGGATCCTGATGATTTGGGGAATTATTGCCCAATATCCCTGCTTCCAATGATTATTTAAGCTTTAGAAAAGCATGTTAATTTAATCATCTCTGAATTTCTGGAAGCTAACGGTCTCTTGCACGCCACACAAACAGGTTTCCAGCCATTGTGCGGCACGGAAACTGCACTGCTGGCTGTGGTGGAGGAATCCAAACACATCCTCGATCAAGGGGGTGCAGTGGCTAACATCCTCATAGATCTATGTTCAGCGTTTGACATGGTGAACCTTGACATTCTAGGGGAGAGACTCAGGAAGAGAGGTGTCTCAGGGGTGGCCCTCAAATGGATTCAGTCATACTTAGAGAATAGGACCTTCAGGTTTTCTCAGTGGAAGCTACTTCTAAAGCCTTGGGACTTGGCTGTGTGGAAGCTACTTCTAAAGCTTTGGGATTTAGCTGTGGAGTCCCCTAGGGATCCTCCCTGAGCCCCACTTTATTCAAAGTGAATATGCAGCCTTTGGCGGACATAATCTTGCCTTTTGGGATAAAAATCCTTACCTATGCAGATGACACGGTTCTAGTAATCTCCCTTAATGGTCCCCATAATCACTCCGTTGTCTTGGGAACCTGTCTGGAAGAAGTGGCCTCATGGATGGAACACTCCTGCCTTAAGATAAATGGGGGAAAGACCAAATTAATGCTACTAGGCAACAACTCTGGCCTGGACCTTAAACAGATATGGCCAAAATGCCTGGAACCACCCCCTTCCCCAAAAGCCAAGATAAAAAGCCTTGGGGCCTGGCTTCATAGCTCCCTTAAATTTGAAGATCAGGCTATAAGAGTAACAGGAGCCTGCTTGGGTGCGATGAGACTGCTGCGCTAGATTCTTCCCCTCCTGCCAATAAGTGCCAGGAGGACCCTGATCCAGGCCCTGGTCCTTTCATGACTGGACTATGGGAACTCCCTATACCTTGGAGCGCCAGTTGCAATGCTAAGGAAACTCCAAGTGGCCCAGAACTGTGCGGCCAGATTACTGCAAGATATATCGGCCAAACCAGCCTTGAGAAAGCTACACTGGCTACCAGTTTCCAATAGAGTTAAATTCAAGGCCCTGTGTATAGCCCAAAGAACTTTCTGGAGTAGTGGCCCAGCTATTAATAGAACTTTGATTACCCCTTACCTCCCCTGAAAATGTCTCCGCTCTACCCATCTCCACCTAGCAGTGACCCCAAAATAAACAGGGCCAGAAGTGGAGGTAGGTCATTTGTCTATAATGTGGCCAGACTGTGGAATACTATGCCCCACTCCCTTCAAGCAGAATCCCATCTGCTCCCCCATCTGAAGCTCCTTAAAACATGGCTCTTCCAGCAACCTGGTGCAGTCTTCTGAAAACCCCTGTCTAGACGCTAGCACTGCGACGCCTTCGGGTAGCTACATGCTATATAAAAGCTAATAATAATAATATGGGAGAGGTAGGGCTTGCAGTGCTGAAAAATGAATTTAATAGTGTTTTACTACCAGGACATGTAAAACTCGAAAATGCATCTTCTACTTTTTACATTCACTGCACCCTACCTACTGGGCTGGTCAGGACCTCCCCTAGGGGTGACTTATATGTATTAAATGGAAGGTTGGGCCTGGCAAAAGTTCAACATGTCAGCATAAAAG
The DNA here is from genome assembly GCF_964204655.1 of Triturus cristatus. Classification (NCBI taxonomy): domain Eukaryota; kingdom Metazoa; phylum Chordata; class Amphibia; order Caudata; family Salamandridae; genus Triturus; species Triturus cristatus. Next base: position 1,536,685,500 of record NC_140589.1, on the reverse strand, counting down.
TAAACTGCACACGCATGCTGCAATGACAGGCCTGAGACATGTTTAAAGGGCTAATTAAGTGGGTGGTACAATACGTGCTGCAGGCTCAATAGTAGCATTTAATTTAAAGGTCCTGGGCAAAGGCAGTGCCATTTCACAAGGGATTTACAAGGAAAATTAAAAATGCTAATTGGGTATCAGCCAATTCTACCTTGTTTTGAGGAGAGAGCACCAGCACTTTAGCGCTGGTTAGCAGTGGCAAAGTACGCAGAGTCCTAAAAGCCTTCAAAATGGGGAACAACCTTTACAACGCAACTTTTACAATGCACTACCATTACAACGAAACTGTTACAACGCAAATGCATTGACAACGCATGCCATTACAACGCAAGTCTTTACATCGACTTGCACTAGATGGCGTGCTAACATTAAAAATAGTGTAGTTTACTATCCAAACACCTTCCCTACTGTTACGTGGACTGGAGTTAGAATAGTAAATTACACTTTTTTAATGTTAGCACGCCATCTAGTGCAAGTCGATGTAAAGACTTGCGTTGTAAAGACTTGCGTTGTCACTGCATTTGCGTTGTAAAAATTTCGTTTTAACAGCATGCGTTGTAAAAGCATGCGTTGTAACATCATACATCCCTTCAAAATCAGGTTCAGAATATAGGAGGGTGAAGGCAAAAAGTTCGAGGATCACCCTGCAGAAAGGGCCGAGTCCAACAGGATCTGTATGACAAATGTTCAGCAAAATGTATTCCTTACTTTTAGCACTTGGCCTGTTGGGAGAAAGAAAAAGCAAACTACTAAAGGCCTTGTTTAGAATATGGCAGACGGGATACTCAGTCAAAATGTGACAAATATCTCTTCCTCCATTATACAAGAGTCATAGGCTATAATGCACCTGTAATATGGGAGTGGGATATCTAACATTTTTGTAATGGAATATCCCATCCACCAAATGCTGAATAAGGTCCTTGGTTCTTAGTGTTTAAATGGGCTTGTACTAGAATTGCATTCCTATGTGAAGAATTCATATTGAGGCCAGTGGCCAAGGAAGGAGGTGGAGACGCCTATGGATATATAACACAAGCAGAGCTGGAACATCTGGCTGTGGCAGCTTACCGGAAACAGATGTATTATTAGCCAAGCTCTGAAGGTGAGATTCAAACAGTGAATTTATCAGAAATTGATTTGAAAAAGGGGCAAGATAACCCTCTATTTTACTAAAAAATTAGTTACTGAAACATTGGCAGGACTTTTCCAGGTTCACCATGGATGGAACCGGGATTAGTCTTCGGCTACATTGTGGTCACTTTAGATGGAAAGATCAAGACAAATCAGTGGCAACAGATGGTGGTGGCTCTTCAACATGGACCTGAGCATTAACAAAAAATGTATGCTGTTTCTCATCGTTAGTGTTCTGTGTGACAATATCACTCATTTTAGTGTTAGCAATCTCAACAGTAATAACTCCGAAAGCTTGTTGGAGAAAATGTTGAAGGGAGCAGGCACATTGTTTTTTCCTCTAAGTTAATCTGTCAGTTGTCAGCAAAGCAGCTTTCCATTTTCCCATGTTAAATTTCACAGCTACTTCAAATAGTGGTGACTGGAATCAACCTGAGGAGGCTCCCATGAGAATGGATCCTATAGTCAAGAGAATAGGCCTAGTCTAGCTTCTTCCAGGGATGGATGAGCCCACCCTTGTTAGGGGCTTTGTCAGACATGGCTTGTGGTGCACCTGTCATGCATACAGCACCCCTTTTTTTTCCCGTGCCCCTAGCTGGAATCTCAGGCTAGAGCTGAATTTATTTTTGTTGGTCTTAGGACTCTATGCACTTTACCACTGTTAACCCGTGCTAAAGTGCTTGTGCTGACTTCTTAAAACATATTAAAATTGACTTGCACCTGATTGGCATATTTAAATATACTTATCCATCCCAAATAAAGTGCTATGCCATATACCCCAGGCTGGTAAATTAAATGCTACCAGTGGGTCTGCAGCACTTATTGTGCCGCCAACTTGGGTAGTCTCTTGAAACATGTCTCAGGCCATTGTATCTTGTGGACAATTTTAAACACCCAACTCGACTTAGCAAAGAAAAACCTTTTGGCAAGACTAAAACTCAATATTTCATACATATAAGTCACCCCTATGGTAGGCCCTAAACAGCTGATATGACAGGGTGCATTGTTTTTAAAAAGTTAGATAGGTACTTTTAAGTTTTACACATCCTCCTAGTAAAAACGTCAAATTCGTTTTTTACTACTGACCCTTAGTACATTCCTGGACCTGTGGAGGACATTCAGAAAAACTGGCTGCTTGAGGCCGGCTTTTGACTTCAGAAGACTGCCCTGCTGCTTGAAGCCTTTGTTGTACCCTTAGAGGACTGCCCTGCTGCTTGAAGTCTGCCTTGCAGCATAAACCCAGGTCTACAAGAGTGACTTCAATGGATAGTCAACCGGTGTTAGACCTGTCAGCCTTTAGGTGGTCTTCTCCCAAACCTTTTGCCTACTTATCTCAATGTTTGGTGCTGACATTCATTTTTGTTGTCTTTAGGACTCTCTGCGCTTTACCCCTGTTAACCAGTGCTAAAGTGCTTCTGCTCACCCCCACAAACATGGTTTGATTGGCTTACACCTGATAAGCTTATATAATTTATTTATATGTCCCTTGTAGAGTGGTATATGATACACCTAGGATTTGTAAATTAAATGCTACCAGTGGGTCTGTAGCACATATTGGGCCACCATCTATGTAGCATCTCTGTATCCATGTCCCAGACCTGCCATTGCAGCATGAAAGTAGCTATAAACTGCCAATTCAACTTGGCAACATAGCTCCCTTGCAAAGTCTTAAACTTATCTTTTATTGCATATGTCACCCCTAACATAGACCCTGGGTAGCCCATAGGGCATTGTCCAATGTAATGAAAAGACAAGACATGTACTTTTAACCTTTACACGTCCTACTAGTAAAAAACTCCCAAATTTGTTTTTTACTACTGTGAGGCCTACCTGTCCCATAGGATAACTTTGAGTTTCCTTATTATCTTTAAAAAGTACTAACTTTTGATAGAGACCAGGTATCCAAAGCATGTTTGGTCTCTATGAAATTGTAATGAAAAATCTTCTTTAATGGTGAAGTCACATTTTTTAATATAATTTTGAAAATGCCATGTTGGAACTGTCATCTTTAGGGTGGTCTTCCTACAAATGTTTGCCTTTTGCCTCCCACTTTTGCTGTATCTTTTTGTTGGCCTTAGGACTCTGAGCACTTTACCACTGCCAACCAATGCTCATGTGTATGTGCTTCTCCCTAACACATTGGTATATACCGGATTGGCATATTTAGTTAAATTACAAGTCTCTTGTAAAGTAGTATACCATATGCCCAGGGCATGTCATCTACATGCTACTAGTGGGCCTGCAGCACTGGTTGTGCCACCCACACTAGTAGACTTTCAAACCTGTCTCAGGCCTGCCATTGCAAGGCCAGTGTGTGCAGTTTACTGCCACTCCGACTTAGCACTTAGCACCACTCGCCAAGCCTTAAACTCCCCTATTATTACGCATACGTTACCCCTAAGGTAGGACCTAAGTGACCATAAAGGCAGGGTGCTGTGTAACTAAAAGGCAGGACTAAAGGTTTATATGTCCTGGCAGTGACAAATAGCTAAATTAGCTTTTCACTGCTGTGAGGCTTACTCTTTCCATAAGCTAGCATTACAGATTCCTTAAAATACCTTTTTAGCTGTAATTCCTGATTGGAAAAGAGTAGCCAATTCATGTTTAATAGGTTTGGAGTGGTGGTGATAAATCCTCTTTAGTGGTAAAGTTGGATTTGACATTGGAATTTTAGAAATGTCATTTTAAGAAATTGGACATTTCTCTGCTCTTAACTTTGCTCTGTGTGCCTGCCGCCTGTCTCCAACATATGTCTGGGCTTGGTGACTGCCACACTTTGTGCATTCTCTGTAGACAGCCACAACACAGGAAGGGCTGGGTGTGACAGGAGATTCATATGCATTCAACTACATTCTGATAGTCTTCCTGGGCAGGAAGTGGGAGAGGTGGCTCACACTTACATCTGAATAGATTGTGTTCTGCCCTCATATAAAAGGCTGATTTACCCCTACTGGTAGTCTAGAGCTGGGTTGGGTTGGAAAGGACCCTTATTCACTCCAGCGTACTCTTTTAAGTCACCCTCTAAATCAAAAACACCTTTGATGTAGGGGTGACTTAAACCAGGGCTCTGACCCTAGCAAATCAGTACAGTACTGGACCTGGGAAGACTTCTGCAGGAGTAAAGATTGCTGTGCTGAAAGGATTGCCACTTTGTTGTGATTGACTATTCTGAGAAACTGCTTCTCTGCTTTGCTGGACGGCCCTTCTAACTGCTTATGTCTGCCCTGCTGAGGACACAAACTTGACCCATCTCACTTGAACCCATAGTGACTCCAAGGGCTTGCTGTCTTGCCTCTTGTTTTCTGAAGTCTCAGGGACACAAAGGACTTCCTGCAATCCTGCTGGTGGGGCTGGACTCTGCCATCTGTGAGTCCTACCCTTGCCTGAGGTGTCCTCCCTCCAGTCCTGGACCTCAGAAGTGGGTTATGCAGCTCATTCCTGCAAAAAATTACGCATTGCCTCAACTGCATGAGACTTTTCCGATGCATTGGCTGCCAATGCCGATGCAGAGGCTGCTCGACAACGAAGAATCCACAGCCTGCGTGGCTCGACGACGACTCAGAGGCTTTGCGAACGATAAAGTTTTGCAATGATTTCAATGGAGCCGACAACGAAGCGGAACCCTCTCTGCGTGGCTTAACGACGATGCAGTGGACTCTCAATGTCGATGAAAGCTCAATTCAATATATTTCTTCAGCAGTACCTGTCTGGGTCCAGTAGCCAGCCTGCCTTCCATCGCAGGCCACCCAAATTATGACTTTGCACTGGTCCTTTGAGACCTCAAGTAATCTTTTGACCGCTAGTGACTTCTAAGCACTGTTTTCACATATTAGCTTTAAAAGTTCATATCTCAACTTCTACTTATTGGACTTTTGTTGTTTTGGTCATGTTTTAATCAGATGTACATTCTCTATTATTCTAAACGTGTTTGTGGTGTTTTCATTGAGTTACTGTAATGTAAGTGTTACACAAATACTTTGTGCATTGCCTCTTAAGTTAAGCCTGACTTCTGTGTGCCAAGCTACCAGAGAACGAGCACAGGTTAATTTAGGGTGTGTATCTGACTTACCCTGACTACAGTGGTGGGTCCTATTTGGACAGGGTGAAAACCTCTGCCAACTAGAGGCTCCATTTCTAAAATTCCACTTTCAGAAAGTTTTACAGCAAACAAATGAGGGACGGAATACTGACAATGCAAACATTCTCCCCCAGTCAAAAGATCTGGGTTAAATCCATCGTTCTTTTGCCCACTACACCACCCCAGTTTGGATCCAGCCATATGCAAATCAGTCTTGACCCTGTGCCCCATGGGAACAGTCCAGACCGAACTGCCAGGCCAGGACCTCCCTGGACAGGAAACAAGCATCCTGGGGCCAGTTTCAGGGTATGTCACACTTCTTCAGCCAGGCTAGCTTGAATCCAGTGGCACAGTGAGCAAGGGACCCACGTCTGGACATACCCATCCCACTTAGGGCGAAAAGTGTCACAGCAAACAAATGATGGACGGAATGCCGACAATGCAAACATTCTCCCCAGTCAAAAGATCTGGATTGAGTCCATCATTCTTTTGGCCCTGCTGGACTGTTTCCATTGGCCACAGGGTCAAGACTGATTTGCAGATGGCTGGGTCCAAACTGGAATGACATGGTGAGCAAAATAACGATGGATTTAGGCCCAGATCTCTGTACTGGGGTGAATGTATGATATTGTTCTGCATTCTGTCCATCAATTGTTCTTTTTGCATTTGTCACCCCGAGTGGGACGGGTATGTCCAGACGTAGGTCCCGTGCTCTCCATACCACTGGAGTCAAGCTATCCTGGCTGATGAGGGCTGAAAGCCCAAAACCGGTCCTAGGATGCTTATTTCCAGTCCAGGGAGGACCTGGCCTGGCAGTTCAGGCTGGACTGTTCCCATTGGGTGCAGGGCAAAACTGATTTGCATATGGCTGGGTCCAAACTGGAATGACATAGTGAACAAAAAAACGATGGATTTAGGCCCAGTTCTCTGTACTGGAGTGAATGTATGACATTGTTCTGCATTCTGTCCATCAATTGTTCTTTTTGCATTTGTCACCCCGAGTGTGACGGGTATGCCCAGACGTGGGTCCCGTGCTCCCCATGCAACTGGAGTCATGCTATCCTGGCTGATGAGGGCTGAAAGCACGAAACCGGTCCTAGGATGCTTGTTTCCAGGGAGGACCTGGCCTGGCAGTTCAGGCTGAACTGTTCCCATTGGGTGCAGGGTCAAGACTGATTTGCATATGGCTGGGTCCAAACTGGAAAGGCATGGTGAGCAAAAAAACGATGGATTTAGGCACAGATCTGTGTACTAGGCAGAATCTATGACTTTGTTCTGTATTCTGTCCATCAATTGTTCTTTTTGCATTTGTCACCCCGAGTGGGAATGGTATGCCCAGACGTGGGTTCCGTGCTCTCCATGTCACTGGAGTCAAGCTATCCTGGCTGATGAGGGCTGAAAGCCTGAAACCGGTCCTAGGATGCTTGTTTCCAGTCCAGGGAGGACCTGGCCTGGCAGTTCGAGCTGGACTGTTCCCATTGGGTGCAGGGTCAAGACTGATTTGCATATGGCTGGGTCCAAAATGGAATGGCATGGTGAGCAAAAAACGATGGATTTTGGCCCAGATCTCTGTACTGGGGTGAATGTATGACATTGTTCTGCATTCTGTCCATTACTTGATCTTTTTGCATTTGTCATCCCGAGTGGGACGGGTTGCCCAGACGTGGGTCCCGTGCTCTGCATGCCACTGGAGTCAAGCTATCCTGGCTGATGAGGGCTGAAAGCCCAAAACCAGTCCTAGGATGCTTGTTTCCAGTCCAGGGAGGACCTGGCCTGGCAGTTCGGGCTGGACTGTTCCCATTGGGCGCAGGGTCAAGACTGATATGCAGATGGCTGGGTCTAAACTGGAATGGCATGGTGAGCAAAAAAACGATGGATTTAGGCCCAGATCTCTGTACTGGGGTGAATGTATGACATTGTTCTGCATTCTGTCCATCAATTGTTCTTTTTGCATTTGTCACCCCGAGTGTGACGGGTATGCCCAGACGTGGGTCCCGTGCTCCCCATGCCACTGGAGTCATGCTATCCTGGCTGATGAGGGCTGAAAGCACGAAACCGGTCCTAGGATGCTTGTTTCCAGGGAGGACCTGGCCTGGCAGTTCAGGCTCGACTGTTCCCATTGGGTGCAGGGTCAAGACTGATTTGCATATGGCTGTGTCCAAACTGGAAAGGCATGGTGAGCAAAAAAACGATGGATTTAGGCACAGATCTGTGTACTAGGCAGAATCTATGACATTGTTCTGTATTCTGTCCATCAATTGTTCTTTTTGCATTTGTCACCCCGAGTGGGAAGGTTATGCCTAGACGTGGGTCCCGTGCTCTCCATGTCACTGGAGTCAAGCTATCCTGGCTGATGAGGGATGAAAGCCTGAAACCGGTCCTAGGATGCTTTTTTCCAGTCCAGGGAGGACCTGGCCTGGCAGTTCGGGCTGGACTGTTCCCATTGGGTGCAGGGTCAAGACTGATTTGCATATGGCTGGGTCCAAACTGGAATGGCATGGTGAGCAAAAAAACGATGAATTTAGGCCCAGATTTCTGTACTGGGGTGAATGTATGACATTGTTCTGCATTCTGTCCATTAATTGATCTTTTTGCATTTGTCATCCCGAGTGGGACGGATTGCCCATACGTGGGTCCGGTGCTCTGCATGCCACTGGAGTCAAGCTATCCAGGCTGATGAGGGCTGAAAGCGCGAAACCGGTCCTTGGATGCTTGTTTCCAGGGAGGACCTGGCCTGGCAGTTCAGGCTGGACTGTTCCCATTGGGTGCAGGGTTAAGACTGATTTGCATATGGCTGGGTCCAAACTGGAATGGCATTGTGAGCAAAAAAACTATGGAATTAGGCCCAGATCTATGTACTGGGGTGAATGTATGACATTGTTCAGCATTCTGTCCATCAATTGTTCTTTTTGCACTATTAGAAAGTTGGCATTTTCCTCCCTTAGCCCTTTTAGCCTGCAGCCTGTCTTGGGTCTCATAAATGGGTGTAGCTGATAGTTATACTTTGCAAATTCCTCCTGGACAGTCACACAATAGAGGGATCAGGCGGCCCTGAATGGGCCATCTCCTGGCAGGAAGAAGGACAGAGCTGAACACCTTGCAATTGTGTGCTCTGTCTTCACACAAAGGACCTATCTCCTTAACATTGTTACTGCAGCCAGCTTAGATCCAAAGCAGGGGAGTCAGAAAATTGCAGGCACTTCAAATAACCTTTCTAAAAGATTCTCCCACCTTTCAGAGTAAGGGCACCAGGGTTTAAAATAGGACCTTCAGACCCACTCTTCAGTTCCCTCCTAAACTGTGGAAGGACTCTCAGAAGATTGCCTGCTACTGTGGCTTGCTGTACACTCCGCAAGAATGCTTTGCTGTACATGGAAGGACTGCTTTGCTGCCTGGAGCCTGCCTTGAACCATTAGAGCCCAGCCTTGCATCTTCATCTGAACCCAGGATTAAAAGAGTGACTCCAAGGGCTGGTTTGCTGGCATCCTGTCCAGAGCCACAGGGACTCACAGGACACCCACCATCTTGAACACACACCTGTACCCAACCTGAATGAGTACTGAATGTCCAAGTGGTGTCCCACCTGTCCTGGCCATTGGTTGTAGTGCTAAAGGTGTTCACATGGTGAAAACCTAAAACTAATGACTTAGGGCCTTAGGCATTTTTCACCAAAAACTGCTCTGAGAACAAGGAGGAGACTAGATCAACCTGCTCGCCTATCTGCTTGAGGTGCATCACCGGTCAATTGACTTTGCAGCTTCTCCCGCTACATTCTTCTCCACAGCACCAGATCCTGTTTAGCCATCATTCGCTAAAAGGTTATCTGCGTCCCTAGAATTGTCTTCGGCTATAGCCTTCTGCCTCGTCCCGCTGGAGTTTTTCGACTTCCAAAAAAGAGACTAAGTCTGAACGTAGAAATCTTCACAGCGGCCTCCACCAAAAGTTCCCTGATGATGCTCCCTCCTTGAACACCTACTGAATCCTTCCTTGCTGAACTTTACCTCTTTAGAAAAATGTTCTCAAAATTTCTTCCAAGTCCAAAGGTAAGCACTGATCGGGCCCAATCCACTTCTTGTATCTGAACCATGCTCCATCGTGGTCAGCCATATCTTTCTAATTTAACCCGATCTCGCATGACTAGATGACTGTTGTTGGGGCTTTGATCTTTTGGATGCTAGTTTTCAATAAAAAGTTTAAAAATTCAGAACTGATTGGATTTTTGTTGTTTGGTGTCAAATAATTTATGAAAATGTGTTCTATTTTTCAAAGTTGGTGTGGGATTTTTCTTGTATTGTATTTTTACTTTACATCTGTATACCGCACACAATGCCTCTAAGTTAAGCCTGACTGCTTTTTGTGCCAAGCTACCCAGTTTAAGCACAGGTTAATTTTGTGACTTTTTGTGGTTCACACTGCAAGAGACTGTGGCTGCTTCTTGACCAGGACTCACAACCCAGTCAATCGACAACCACAGCTGGCCTCCTGTTCTGACCTATGGAGACTCAACAAGCTCCAACAACCTTGAATCCTGCACCAGAACCCTTTCTGAATTGAGTCATGTCCTCTAAATGAATCACAACCAGCCCTGCACCCTTGGAAGTGGAGCTAATTTTGCCCAAACAGCCAAAATCTGACATTTATGACTTAAAATTGGTTCCACTACAAAGTGGCTTGAGAACCGTCAGGAGACAGAGACATACCTGCTCACCAATGCACCCAAGGTGCATTGGCGGTCTACCTCACTTCATGGTAGCTCCCACTACAATCCTTTTCACAGCAGAAACTCATGTTCAGTGGGTCCTCTCAGGAAGGGTATCCGGTCTTGTGGAGCCCTTGTCAGTTACAGCCTGTAGCTTCATCCCACTGGAGATTTTTGACTTCCAAAAATGTGACAAAATCTTAATGTAGAAATCTCCTGAACAACAAAGCATCCTTCTCAGACACTGCTAGTTGCCTTGTCCTGCTGAACTTTACCTTCTCAGAGACTTTCTCTTGAAATTTATCTAAAGTCCAAAGGTAAGCAGAGATCGGACTCAATCCCCTTCTTGTATCAAACCGTGTTCCATTGCGGGCACCCATAACTTTCGACTTTGCCACGGCCTCACACGACTAGATGCTCGTGGTTGGTTCTTTGCTATTTTAGGTGCTATTTTTCACTAAATACTGTAAAAAGTCATAATTCTAGTTCTACTGATTGGGTTTCATTCATGTTTGTGTTATTTTACTTATTAAAATGCTCTCTATTTTTCTAACCGTGTGGGATCTTTTGTGTGTTGTGTTTTCACTTTATTACTGTTTGTGTATTGCATAAATACTTAACACTGTGTCTCTAAGTTAAGCCTGATGCTTTGGTGCCAAGTGACCAGAAGGTTAGGCATGGGTTAATTTAGAGACTTTTGTGGATCACCCTGACAAGGATTGTGGTTGTTGCTTGAGAAGGGCCTTCATCCCCTCAATTAAAACGACAATATCTTGCATATATAAAGTCTGCTGTTTTCACTGAGTAGCCGATGTTATTGCATATTATATAAGTCCAACATATTTCCTTTTCATGGTTTTTATTGGGCTAGATAAAATGCCAAATTACTCGAAGTTTTCGCTAAATAGATGTTAGTAGATTTTGCTGGTAGCCCAAGCTGTATCAATTAACTAGACCACACATTCTTTAATGCATAATCTATCATAATTTAAATATTCACTGATAATAAAGGATCCTAGGGTTGTTTTCAACAGTTAGACTCTGACGTTTGCAGTGATTGTTAATCCATGTAGGTAGGCCCTCATCAATTTTGTCTGATGCTCAGTTCAACTGAAGTGATTAAAATATTTGTCACTGTATGATTCCCAAGTACCGGTGAGTTACAAAAAGTAAGTGTGCGTACAACCTGGGTATGGTGGGGATGGTAGTAAGGCTCACCTAAGAAACACTGTACTGCGATCAGTGAAAAGACATCATAGAAAAGGGCCCATAGGCTCCAAGTCAAAAGGGAGACGAAAACCAATTCACACGGTCCAGTTGAGATCCGTAGCAGTTGATATACTAAAATTAAATTAAAAAGCATAAAGCCTTAAGTGCTTGCGGAATATGAATTACCTAATGTCAAAAACAGTGGGGATCTGGGTACTTACCCATCCATTTCAATGGAAGGCAATTAATCTCCTTGCACAAATTGAATAAAATGATTAAGGCATTCGCAGAATTAATCGGGAAGTATATCTCTACAAAGGAAAGAAAAACACAGAGCAACACATTTGCGAATTGCTCAAGTCTAATACAGAGAGGAATGTGGTACAGGGGAATAAATCAAAGGGAGCTCTAGCGGTAAAACATGACCACGATGTTACCTTTGAAAACGTCTCTGGTGAAGACCCGTAGCTTTCCAAGTACGGCGGAGACCAGACCCTTCTAATAGGCACCGGGGAGGTCGACGTACACGCAGCTATGCTCACATCAGGAGCACAGCCACTGACTGCAGTCTGCAATGACGTGTCGATGTGTTAACTGATGACAGTTTCAGCGAGGGATGCATAATTGTGGTACATCCCAAAAGGATGCAGCCAAGCATCCATCTGCCCAAAGGAATAAATCACATTGTACGTCCACCAGGGACAATGTGATATAAGGAATGCGGGGAATAAAGCATTTCCCAAGAGGATAAATTGCGTTGTGTGTCTGTACAAGACAATTCAATACGGGTTTAATAAGGTAGATAGTTAAGCTAATCCATATGGTGTAATACCTCAGTCACAAGGAGAGAGCAATCAATTTTGCAACTAATGTATTCATTAATAGGGGGCATAGGAGCAGTGTATATAGCGATTGTTAGAATTGGGGTCTCTAGTTGGCACAGGTAGGTACTCGTGACAAATAGGGACCCTCGCCTCTAGTCAGGGTAAGGGGGTACACTTCCAAAATAACCCCTGCTCACCCCCTTGGTAGCTTGGCACGAGCAGACAGGCTTATCTCAGAGGCAGTGTGTAAAGCATTTGTGAACACATACAGTAATCAAGTGACAACACTACAAATGGACACCACACAGGTTGTATATTTATAAAAATAAGTATCTTTTATACAGAGTTACCACAAGACCATAAACGACAAAAATAATCCACAATACTATTAGAAATCAAGAGTTCTTGTTAAAAAGGGTTAAATCAAAGTTCTGTGCGAGTCGGTTGCCCTGTCCGGCTTCAGCGTTGCTGAAATAACACAGAGTCTAACAAATCCAGCGGACCGCGTCGGTCCGGGCCCACTCAAATGTCGACGGACTCAGTCAGAGTACCTTTTACTTGAGGCGTTTGTCGCGGTGCAGAAAAGAAAGTGTTGCAGGACGCGTTGTTCCTCGATGCGGTGCAGGTAACGGCCTGTTGACGGAGTCGGTGGGTCCGAGGCGTACGTTGCAGGGCGAGACGATGCTTTGTTGCGGTGCTTGCAGCTTGCAGTGCGGTGACAGAGCCAGCTTGCGGGAGCTAGCATCGATCAGTCTGGACAGCGGTACGAGTCGGGTGGTGCTTTGCAAAGGGTGCAAGCGTTGCCCAACTCTGATGCGTTCACAGGACTCGAAGTCAGCAACAGTGATCGTGTCGGTCAGACCAGTTCGATTTGGTATAGCGAGGCCTTGCATGTCGCGGTGTCCACAGGTTACGGTGCAGGCAATGGCTCGGTGATGGCGTCAGGACGGCGTTGGTGAGCACAGGGCTTGCGTTGTTCGATGCGGACGTTGTTCGACACGGTGCCTACATGACACCGGGCCAGTCGTGAGAGTCAGTCACAGCTCCCTGCCTCTGTAGCTACTGAAACAGCGTTTCCAGCAGCAATCCACAAAGGCTGGTGAAGTCTACTAGTCCTGAGACTTCGGTCAGGGGGCAAGCTCTCTTCCAAGCCCTTGGAGATCTTTGCACAAGTTGATAAGGGTGCACACACAGTTCTCCTCCCTCTCTTAGGCAGTAAGGCAACCACTGCAGGCCAATTCCCCCAAAACAGCAACCAGGTGGGGATAGCCTCTCCTTCAGTCTTCGCGGGTTCCTTCCTCAGCAGAGGTTTCTTCTTGTTTTCCCAAAAATTATCTCATTTCTTGGGATCAGGGTCCCAATATTAATACCCCAAAATCCTTTGTCCTTTGAGGGCAGAGGGGCCTTTGCCCAGTCCAAACCAGTTTTGGAGCACTCCTTTTACATGACTCCTTCTTTCTTTTCACAGTGCAGGGCAGAAACATCAGACGCCCCACAAGGGGTGGAGCCAGCATTGGAATTCCCCAGCCCCTGTCACTCAAACTCCAGACAATGAATAGACAGCCTAGCAAAGGCAGGCTTGGACAGTTAAGCAAGTGGTATTTCAAACACAGAATGTTAAAACCAATTTTACTAAAAAATTCACACATACTAAACTCAAATTTCTACCATGTTCCCTGAGTCAGGATTATAAGATGTAATAATCAAAACTGGCCATTAGCAAGTTGGACTATGGGACACCCTGTAAGCCTGGATCACCAAGCAACTCACTAGAAAACTACAAACCATCCAGAACTTGGCAGTCAGATTCATCCTCAACATTCCCCACAAGACTCACATCACACCACACCTCAAGAAGCTCCATCGGCTCCTGACACTCAAATACACTCATTTCAAACTTTTCACACACTTTCAAGGCATTACACAGCTTAGGCTCACATACCTAAACAGTCTCATTTCCTTCCACCAACCACCCAGACACCTCTTCCCAGCATGACTCCTACTCGCACATATCCCATGTATACACAGAACCAGATTAGGAGGACAGGTGTTCCCTTACATCGTTTCTAAAAAGTGGAACAGACTCCCAATGCACATCAGAGCTTTCTCCTCCCTTCTTGAACTCCATAAGAAGCTGAGGACCTCGATTTTCAATTTACCAACCTACAGGAGGCAGGAAGAAGCACACACACCTACTCAGCATCGGGATGCCCTCACAGGTGATAGTGCACTTTACAAATACACATAATAAGACACATGCTAAGATGCTTTAAAACATTTTCCCTTAGAGAATGTTATTTTGCTATAGTCCTAAAAATAAACATTGGAAAGGCTGGATGTAAGGTGCTAATGAATGTAAACTAAATTAACACATTACACCTAGAATTACTGGCTTTGACAATGCATGTTTTGTTCTAAACATTTGGACTGTGTGGGTGTGTGTGGGTGGGTGTTTTGTGTGTGTGTTTGTGTAAAGAAATGTGTACAATACTCATAACAGAAACCTTTAAAAAGCATTCTGTGATTAAAAAAAACAAAAAGGATTGCTTTCTGTATACAATGTATGTATATGATGAGGAATATAGAAAGTGGAAGGATGAATCAAACAGACAATACCATGAGGTGTGAGGGAAATTATCATCTATGCTATTGCCAGAGGCCAGACTATGTGTTCATTTTTAAAGAATTTGTAATATTAGGTCTTGAATACATCTGGACTGTCAAGCCAAACCTAATGAAATCACTTCTTTTTCCATTGGTATTTTTTGAAAAACGCAACAAAAACATGGCTGTGCTGTACACCTTACATCAGAAGGAGCTTTCCGATGTAAAGAAGTCTGCAGATTCAGTTTTTGCACGTCTCCTGATTGCCATACAGATCATTAAAAAACGTTATCCCTAACTAAATTTGCTTGGTAGTTTTATTGTGTTCATTAATGTGTTTGGTGCTACTCGAAAGGGATTTTCTGTGAGGGACACCTAACTTCTAGGTCACAGTAACCAAGGGTGAGCCCAGGATTCTTCACAGAAATCGTTTTTTCCTTGTTTTGGTATTTGATTGGTTTTCTTTGTGAAAGCTCCCCTACAGCTCACATCAAGGCTGAAGCTTTTCTTCCCTCTGGTTGCAAAAAGCCACTCACCCATTCCACCAAACACACCCACCTACACAGCTTTGGTGCTTGTTAGTGTTCTTAAACCTCAAGGGCTAGGAAGTACGGGATGGATTGAACCCCTTACTATGCATGACTAGAGGCCCAGCCTCCTTTCCACCTGCTAGAGCAGGCATGATGGAGGACTTGGGAAGGCAATGTCTGACATTGTTTGTACTTGCCATGGAAGTAGGAAATTGTTACAGCACTTATGTAAATGTCCAGTATTTGTAAAGCGCAAACAGTTACCCGAGGGTGTCAAGGTGCTGGGGGCCGTGGGGAACATTAAGCAAGCTATTTCCCAGAGTCACACGGTGCTGGGCTGATCTGCTGCCAGTGCCGGGATTGAACGGGGAGCCCCCAGGTTCCAGAGTCAGTTGCCCTGGCCGCTGCGCCACACCAGAAATATATAGCACATAATTATAATATAATTACCTACTCCATAACTAAATCCTCCCACTATTGTGCACAGGAATACTGAACTCAGCCTTCAACACTTACACGACCATACAGCGATCAGGTGCACCAATTATGGAAAAGTTTGTTTTCAACCCAATTTCCCATCAGCCCAGGCGCTGGCCTTCTTGGTCCAGCTCTCTAAAGAGAGGGTATGGTTACATTTCCCTGCAAAACGATAAAAATAAAGACAAGTTGAGTAAATAATTAAACACTTCATCAATTATATTCAATTATTATATTTCTGCATTGCCATTGTTGGGGATACCACTAAAACTCGGTTTAACTTTTACTTCAGTGTTATATGTGTGATTTGATATTTCGAAAGGAAACTGAAAAACAAACAAATTGCATTTGCTCTTCGTTTTTGGGTCTAAAACTACCTTATGATTTGTCTGTGAATTTAAGCAGAGCTTTTCTTTCGTTTGATGGACCATTTAGAATTTTTCAGTTTATTATTTTTTTCTGAATCCAAGGTATATTTTATTTCTAACATGATACAACATTACCTCCATTTCCTGAGCAAAGCACATCCATTCACTTATTTTCTAAATATTCTTCGGTGATCTACCCATGCAATTATATTTGACTGGAAATAAAGCAGCATATTTCATTATTTTGAGTT
The DNA here is from genome assembly GCF_964204655.1 of Triturus cristatus. NCBI lineage: Eukaryota > Metazoa > Chordata > Amphibia > Caudata > Salamandridae > Triturus > Triturus cristatus. Next base: position 1,536,669,290 of record NC_140589.1, on the reverse strand, counting down.
CTTTTTATAAGCATATCATCAACTTTACAGTTTAAAGGGATGAAAATGAGCTTTCTTGATAAAATGTCGATGTGATATCTCATTACTCTTTACTGCACTTTACACTTTGTAAGTTATTTAACAAGAATTCAGCTATTTTTGTTGCATTTGTATCAACCAGCCACGAGTGAGGTACATAACCCAAAGTCTAATCTCTATCCATAAAATCGTGAATTTATTTAGTGTTTGAGCCACAGAGTAATTGAAAGACTGATTTTCGATACAATTATTTTCTGAATTTAATGCTGGAACAAATCACATTCAGATTATTGCTACCTTCAGTGGACTTTACATTCTAATAAGGTGTGGTGTCAGTGATGAACTGTTATCCACCCCAGCCACATCAATAATCAATGGATTTTGCTTTGATTTTTGGTTGATCTGTATTCTGAAAAAACACTTTTTTGTCTCTTCTGTGCATTTCTTTCGCACAGTACGCCGAATTTAACAGCTCTGTCCTCTTTCCTCTTTTGATGACACCATTTCATTCTGAACAGCTTCTGCAAAACTCCAGTTTGACCCCATAACCCTCTTTGACTATTTCACATAAAGTTCACGTCGTCTCATTTTATAATCCCTGGCTATATTCAGCTGAGTAACATTGGCGGGAACCTCTTATCAGGTGCCTAGCAGATTTCACACCAGGCTATTTAGAAAACCACATTATTCCGTTTAACTTCTCCAGGATACACATTTCATCCAAAGGCGAAATCTATGATGTGTTGGACTGGCAGCATCAATGTCCATTTAATCTCATTTTATTGGGAATTTCCCTGAAAATGTACTGAGTGCTCTCGCCAGGGCATTTGCTAGCATACGAAAAATAATACTAGATTGACAATTATTGCCAAAATGATGGGACCGCTTCAGGGCAGACAGCGGCCTGTAGGACAGTTTTCTCGGTGATACAGAACATTCAACACACTGAAACTGTCACACACTCACGGATTTTCTTTAATTTCCCCCAAAAATATTAACCATAGAATCATATTATTTTATTTTCTTGGTGGTAGTGAATTGCTTATTCAGAGCATGCAAATTGCTACTGTATGTCCCTCTGTGTGATAGTGTGTCTTTCCATGGCAATTTATAATTCCCCTCAGTTTACAGGTGAGTTTACCAGAGCAATCAACTTTTATTTTATCTATATAATTAGGGCCACATTTGTCAATAATTCTTGCAACCCGAGGCAGCAAGCCACCTTTCTGCACTGCGCTATGTGAAAGAGAAAGGTTGGGAATGCAACGTATTTACCATTAAACAGCACATTCTTGTCCTTTCCTAGCACTGGCACACTTTTGGCTGCCTACCACCATTGCAGGCACCCTTGTATTATGTTGCAAGGGTGCCTGCGTTGCAAGCAGGAATGTTTTTGTGCAGGAAGGGACACCTCAGAAGCATTTTCCTCTTTCTAAGTATGCTGCATAACTCAGCAGACTTAGAAAAAGGAAACAACGAGGCAACAAAATATATTTCTCCTCCTTGCGCCTACGGTGGAGAGGCGTACAAAACTGATGCATTCTCAGGTCTACCAATGTTGGTAAATATGGTAATGTGTCAGAATCCAGGGGTAGATGAATGGGAACACCCACGCTCCACCTATGGTATGCTTTCTTGGGGCAGAGAGTAACACATGGCACGATTTGCTCTGCCTTGTGTTTCTCTAGATTCATGAAGCCACACAGGGCCATGCAAGGTGGTCTTGCGTGGCTAGATAAATCTCATTTAGGTTTTACATCACTGTTGGACATGTCATCCTTAGTGTGGTCTTTCCCCAAACTTTTTGCTTCTTATTTTTGCTGATTCTTTTTTTGCGTTAGGACTCTGAGCACTCTACCACTGCTAACCAGTGCTAAAGTGCGTGTGCTTCTCCCTTAAACATGATGACGTTGGTGTATACCGGATTGCCATATTTGTTAAACTGGTGTGTTCCTTGTAAAATTGTATACTTTATATCCAGTGCCTATAGTTCAAATGCTACCACTGGGCTGAAGCACTGAGTGGGCCACCCACAGAAGTAGCCTTTCATCCCTGTCCCAGGCCTGCCACTGCAGTGCCTGTGTGTGCGGTTTACTGCCACTTCAACTTGGCCTTTAAAACTACTTGCCAGGCATTAAACTCCCCTTTCATTACATGTAAATTGTTAGGGATTAGCAGGTGCATTGCACATTTCCCATGTTTTTTCCCTACCTTTTGTCCTCTCTTTGTCCTCATGGTCTGGGCTGCTGGTGCGCGCGCGGTTTGGCGCGCGGGCGGGGCGTATAAAAATGACCGTCAGCTGCTAATGTTTGCTTGGTTTCATCACCCGGTCTCGGTACCCAGAAGAATTTTGCCTCAGCTACTCAGCTTCCTGTTTCCTGTTCGTCGGACCCGCGGATCGTCTTGCCTGGCTTCAGTTCCTCCTCTTGGGACTACGGCCTCTCACAGGCAGGCTTGTTTTAGCTCCTGACACCGCGACTTTTTGGATTGTGGTTAGTCTCAGGGCTTGGATTTCTTGCACGGCTGGTACGAGGTGGCGTGCCTCTTCCCAACTCAAGTTATCTGGATCATTCCCTGGATGTTTTATGATCTGTGTAGGTCATTTGCAGTATTTTTCAAAGCCTTTGGGTCATTTTCTATAACCCGTTCGGACACTAATCATTGGAATTTGATTTTGTGTTTCTATTCCTGGAGTTGCATTTAAATGTTTTTTTTTCGTGTTAGCTTTTTCTTTTCCCTGGTGTTCTGGATCCCTGAAGATATCTACTTGTTGGGAATAAGGAGAACACACATTTTTGCTTCATGATTTGGGACATTAACCTGTTTTCCTCTTGAAGTCGAGTTCCTATTTCCAACTTGTGCTCATAGTACAGGTAAGGGCTTATCTGTTTTGCGCTAAGCAGTGCCTGACCATGCAGGATAACGAGTGATGGTAATTGAGGTAACTGAACTCATGATTTTGTTTCTTTTGTCTCCTTTCAGAGTACATGGGCCTTTTTACCTACCAATTGCAGTTAGAGGGGAATCTGGTGCTCCAGTGACGACCTTTTGTGTTTGCTCTCTTTTTACCCCCACCTTCTACCGGTGAACCTGGTGGCTATCGCTGTTTGTAATTATTGGTGGTAGCTACCAGGGCGGGGGTAGCGGACTGGGCATATCTTCGCTTCTGCATTGTTGGGGGATATCAGGTGGTATCAGGACATAAATCACCCCTATGTTAGTCCCTAAGTGACCCTAAGGGCAGGGTGCCATGTGAGTAAAAGGTAGGACATGTACTTGTATGTTTTGCATGTACTGGTTGTGTCAAACAGCATATTTTGTTCTTCACTACTGTGAGGCCTACCCCTCTCATAGGCCATCATTCGGATTTCCTTAATACACTTTAAAGCTGTAATTCCTGATAAGAGAGGAGTAGCTTTTTCACGTGTCAAATGTTTGGAATGGGAATGATAAATCCTCCTTCCTGGTGAAGTTGGACTTACCATTGCTGTTTTAGAAATGGCACTTTTAGGAAATGGACATTTCTCTGTGCTTACTGCTCTTTGTGCCTGACAGCCTATCTCCAATATATGTGTCAGTTGTGTGATAGCTACACTATGTGCATTCCCTCTAGACAGGCACAAACACAGGAAGGTGAGGCTCATCTGTATTTTAAGCACTCATCTGCATTCATCTGCATTCTGATGGCCGGGAGGAATGGGAGGGGCTGACACACTTCAATAGGTAGTATCATGTCCACACACAAAGCACTAATTTACCCCAAGGGTTAGCCTGGCAGACAGGACTGGGTTGAAAGCGATCCTTGTGCACTTTAGAGAGTACCTTTGAAGTCAGCCCCTACATAAAAGGCATTTTGTGGTATAGGCACGCGGTCTCTGGCCCCTTAAAATCAGACACTTCTGGATCCTGAACTGAACCTCTGTCAGAAGGTGCCACTTAAATTACTCAACTATACTGCTTTTCTGGAAGGGCGGCTTTTCTGCTTTTTGCCCTGCTGCCTGCTGCTTTCTGACTCTGCTGGAAGAAGAGTTAGACTCTGCCGCCCCTTCAAATGATCTCCATGGGCTTTCTGGCTTGCCTCCTGTTTTCTGAAGTCTCAGGGACACAAACGTCATCCTAAATTCACTTTGTTCTATGTACTATCACTGATATGTTATTATATGATATGTTATGTGTGGAGTGCTAATAATTTGTATGTTAAATTCTAATATGTCACATAAATACCTACAAACATTTGTTATACTCATTGGTATTTTACATCCGGGTATGATGCACTATACAATTAAAGTTGTAATGCAACACGTGGATGCTTTTTTCAGGTATCAGAGACTGATTAATCACATACTTTAAATAAAAAAGGTGAAATTTTAAATTTAAAAGGTGCAGTGTAAGGCTGTACATTTAGGGCCAGATTTATGAAAGAACCATGTTGCCCTTGCATTACACAAGGTGACACAAGGGCAATGCAAGCCTTAAGTCAGATTTACCAAGCCGCTCAAGCCTACCTTGCATGGCCCTGCATGGCCTGGTGCCATAAAACGGGGTCAGGTTTTGACCGATGTAGTTGAAAATCAGCACGCAGTTCTTTCCCAGACCGTTGTGACATCGAGTAGTGCCGCAATGATGAGGATAGTTATAGAGAACCCAGAATATCTTACATACTTTTAGAAGAAAGCAAAAAAAAAATATATCCCCATCAACTAAGGCAATTTTTTACTTTTCCCAAAAGAAGGTCTCAATCCTCCCACCTTCCATACTTCCCCAGGAGTTGTGATCATACCTGCCTGAGCTCGGTGGGGCACAGAGTATGGCTGATGTTTCTGGCTCTCCCGCAGTGTCTCTATCTCGTCGGTCTTCTCCCTCAATGGTTTCCTCGGGGAACTGAACACTTGGCATCTTCCCCTCAATCGTGACTTGCGGATCTCTTCCCTCTGTGAAGGGTTCACTTTTCTCTCTCCTTCTTGTCAGCTCTGAGACTGGTGAGGATTTAAAGGGACTGTGTCCCTTATCCTCTATGGGAGATGTTTCCCACTTCCTTTCTGTCTCTTCAAGGGTCTCGGTTTTTCCTACCTGACCTTGAACAGAAGTCTGCAGGTGAAAAGCAAGGTATTGAGAGTCTGACAGGGTTCCGCCTGTCCAGTGCCATGGTAGCTCTTCCTCTGATTCTTAAGGGAAATTTACATATTCCCTACCCTCATGACACAACCCCACCCCAGGATTTTCCCAATTGAGGAAAAGGGGAAATCTAGAAAAAATATCTGTTTTGAATTGTTCCTGCCTTTCCGATGAGGGACCTTGAAACAAAAGGGTTGGAGGGATAGAAACCATTGCAGAACCCGTGGATTATTGCCGGTAATTCTCTCATCCATGTCAATGGGGAGTGGTCTGTATACATTATGAATGAATTGCCTACTAGATTGTACCATCGTTTTTTAACAGCCCATTTAATGGCCAGGCAATTATGGGGTATTGTTACTCTCTATGGAATGGTTTCGACTTCTAAAAAGAATAGGCAGTTCTACCCCCTCCTTATTAGTCTGAGACAGGACAGCTTCGCTTCAGACCTCAGATGCGTTCATTTGTAATATAAACTCGGTCCTAAAATTTGGGGAGGTCAGGATCAGGCTAGAAGTGATGGATTGTTTAAAGAGTTGGAAGGCTTCTCTGACGCGAGGTGTAGAATTTTAGATCTCCCGGTTGAGGGTTACTTTCTTTAAGAGATCAGTTAATGGGCCTGCTTAATGGAATACTCTAGAATAAAGCAACATTAATATCCCAGAAGTCCCAAAAAGGCATGTACCTCCTTTTTGGTTAAGGGAAAGGGGGTGCCATTAATACCTTTTTTTCCTGAGTTTCAATCAGGACATTACCCAATATGAAGCCAAGATATTTGACTCTTGAATGGCCTGCGTGGGATTTCTTGGCATTATTGTGCAGATCTGTACTATTTAACTACTGAAGAACATTTTTGCAATGAACACGGTGTTGTTCCCAAGTTTTACTATATAGGACAATATCGTCAATAAAAGGAGATGAGTAAGGTTGATGGTTTTAAAGAAATTCATTCAGAAGCCTTTGAAAAGTCCCTGGGGCCCCATGTAGCCCAAAGTGCAGAATGGTGAGGCGAATTCAAACAGCCCCTCTGGAGTAATAAAGACTGTCTTTTCTTGGTCTGAAGCTTTTAGGGGTACCTGCAAATATCCCTGTGTGAGGTCTAACGTAGTAATATATTTGGCCTCGCTTAGTCTCTCAATTAACTCGTCCACCTGTGGACGGGGATATGCATCAAACTTGGAGACTCCGTTGACAGCTATGAAGTCTATACAGAGGCAAATTCAACCATCAGGTTTTGCCGCAAGTACAATTGGGGAGGACTAATTACTTTGAGAGGGCTTAATTACTCCCATTTGGAGCATGGTTTGAAATTCTTTCCATATAGCATCTCGACAGGCAGCAGGTATTCTAGATGCTTTTTGTTTCACTGTGGGGCAACCATTTTTTTAGCATATTGATATGAAAGGTTTGCTATCTATGCGGGCTAATACACAATAGGTAACTTTACCTAATTTGGCGTTGATTCTTTAGGGCCCTTTCCATTCTGATGTCAGTTTCTTTGCTGATGTAGGGGGCAACATTAACAGTCAGTTGTTTACCTGATGGCTACGTCAATTTTCCCCCTTATATTATATAATCTTTTGTCTACTCTGGCTCTTCTCCAGATTACAATGGCCCAAATCTTGGAGTTTGCCTATCCTGGTTGTTAACTGTTTCGCATATTCTAACAGTCCATCTGTACACCCTTTGTGTTTTTCCCAGAGATCTTTGGTCATTTCTAGTAAGTTACTGGGTTTTCTTCCATATAATAGCTCAAAAGAGGAACAACCTAGGCAACTTTGTGTTTGACCTCGGATTACAAAATGAGCGACAGGTAGTAGCTACCTTCAATGGTTAGCATTTTTTATTAGGGTCTGCTTCAAGGAGCCTTTGTTTCTCTCGACTAGTCCATCCATGTAAAGGGAGGTCTTAATGTGGATGAGAATCAACAGCTGACAAACTTGTTTGATTAATTGGAACACAAGAGGGATCCCCTGAACCGTTAAGATTTATTTAGGGAACCCTACTTGAGAGAATACCTCAATTATATGTTGGGTGATGACTTTGGTATTTGGGGATCTTAGTGGGATGACTTACGGATATCGGGTGGAGTAATCTGTGATTTACAAAGCACACCGATTACCTTTCGATGTTTTAGGTAGAGGACCTATTAGGTCAATGCCTATGCATTCAAAGGGTGTTTCTATGACAGGAATGGGTTGGAGGGATACAGGCATGGGCGTGTATGGATCCTTTTTTGACACACTAAACACTCCTGGCAATAATTTTTTATAGTAGCATATATTCCAGGCCAGTAAAAGTGATGCAGGATGGATTGGGTGGTTTTTTGAGTTCCAGTGTGGACGGCTAATAAATGGGAGTGTGCAAAAAACATATTATGTTCATGGAACTCATTGGAACTAACAATTGGGGTGGTTCACTGGGTTTACATCCTGGTACAATAATCAATTTTGTTTGATAAACTGAGGGAAGGAATTGGAGGGATTCTGGCTGTTAAGCTGGGCTCCTTGTCATGCATTGTGTAGGGTAGCATAGTTATTTTGTGAGAACTCGAACCCAGGGTTTTGGTGTGAGGAGTATTTTCTTAGAGCAGGAGTAAGGGTCTTTTTTCTGTCGGAATCCTTGTGATCTAAATTTGTCAAAAACATTTCCATAAAATCAATGTTATCAATTCCTAATATTATGTCTTCTGGAAGGGTTCTCAGGTCCCCAACCTTCATATTCATATTTTGTCCTTCTAAGGTGGTCACTAGAGTTGTGCGACAGGATATGTTTTCTAATCTCCATGCACACATCGAATACATACAACCTTCACTGGATTATTCTGTGAGGGGTGGATTAGACCACCACGCACTACCGACTGCTTACACCCGGAGTTGAACAGGCTGTTACCAATTTCCCGGTCAACCTCAAACTTACATAAAAGCATGGGCCAAACTCTAGGGTCTACAGGATGGATTGAGGTGTGTAATTAAGATCCATCTCCTGCTTTCTTAGTGGGGCAAAATCAGGCTATGTGGCCCCAGACACCACATTCAAAACATTGGTTGACCCTTTTGGGTTGGTGTTTCAGGTCTCACAGACCTTTTTCTAGGATAGTCAATGGATGGTCGATTGAATTTCTTCCCAATTTTTTACCCTTTAGTCGGGATACTGTTGCAGTGATTCTTCTCCGGTTCCCATGCGTAACCCCGCGGTTGAGCCTGGGAGAAAGTAGTGGCCATTTCTACAGCTTATTCAGCGGTCAGGTGGGTATGTTGCCTCAGCCATTTCAGGGTGGCTACTGGTAGAGCTACTAAATACGGTTCAAGATATATCTGCTCTATTATTTCCACTTTACTGTTTTTCTGTGGTTTTAACCACTTATCAGCAGCCGTTTTGACCTTAAAGTATAAGGTTTTTCTGGTAGCACCAGGGGAGCCCTTCTCTTTCCTAAACCTCACTCTATATGCCTTAGCATCTATCCCCAAATGATCCAAGATAATCCTTTTGATATAGTTAGGTGAAATGTAATTAGTTGTAAGGGTGTTCCCTTGAGTGTTGGATATTTCATAAACAGATTGGGTCTCCCTAGTGAGAAGGGGGACTAAGTAGAAGGGCCATTTGTCCCTGGGCCATCACAGGCAAGAGCTACATGCTCAAAGCTAGGCAGAAATGCATCCGGATCCTCCCCAATTATGTATTTCTGCAGAGATATGTTCGGTCTCAGAGGGAAGGTGCCCCTGATACAGAAGGTCAATTGAATTTGGTCCTCTGACATCTTGTGCATTCCCTCTGCTTGACTTTTAAGAGGAGCATCACGTAGGAGTTCTCTGTCAGCCTTGGCAGAAGCCATTTGTAGTTCTAGGGCACATTCTAATTTCTCTTGGCCTTGAATCAATTGCTGAAAAAATTCAATTTTGTATCAAATGCTTACGAAGTTGCCCACATTCTCTTCCAAATGTCACAAAGGAGGGTCAGGTTTATACCAGACAGACTCTATTTTCTGCTTTCTGTGTAAATCCACCAATATTATCTTATTTATTTATTTATTTCCCCCAGTTTTGAGATCAGGACCACTGGATCTTTCTTCGTCCCTCAGAACAAAATACAGAGGCCACAGGTAAGTGGACAAATTGTATGTATGTTCAGTGGTTTGAGACCTGCTTCCTGTCCCTTCACCATCACCCAGTGATAAGGAGTTCGAGACCGCGGGAATTCTTGTAATAAGGAAAACAAAAAAGCAATGCACATCACAATTAAAAAGAACCTAATAATACCTTCTTGGTTTATTTGGTTACCCTTTTCCTCAGGAACACGTTTCTTAAACTCAAAGTAATACCTCACAATGGTTTTCTCGGGGAACCAGACACTCAGTGTCTTCAACTCAAGTGTGACTTGCAGATCTCTTTCCTCTGTGAAGGGTTCGCTTTTCTCTCTCCTTCTTCTTGTTTTGTCTCCTTCTTTACAACTTCGGCATCAGTGGCTGAGGTCAGCTCGGAGACAGGTGAGGATTTATGGGGCGGTGTCCCTTATCCACTGTGGGAGTTGTTTCCCACTTCCTTTCTGTCTCTTCAGAGGTTTTTCCTGCCTGACCATGATCAGCGATCTATGGGATTCTGCCCATCCAATGAAATAGTAGGTCATCCTCCAATTTTTCCGGGGAATTTACATAATCCCTACCCTTGTGACACTTGGCAAATCCAGAGTAATGCAAGGCAGGGCAAGTCGGTGCCTTGCATTACTCTTCACCAGGAAGGCATTACATGGGTGGAACATGTGTGGAGCATGGGTGTTCACCAGCATCCACTCATGTATTTTGGTGCTTTTCCAGATTTACCAAGACTGGTAAACCTGGAAATGAGTCAAAATTGTATGCCTTTGCTCCAGCGCAAAAGCCGGGGGAAATAGAAAGAGCACAGCTGTCCTCCCTGCGTCGCAGACCCGCCGTCACACTAACTCATTCACACACGCATTCATTGGTGGGGCCCATAACACCAATCACTCGCACGTTCTCTTTCACAGGCCTGCACACAGGAGGGGGAAAGATGCGCTGGACATGTGGGTGGGGATACCTTATAACCTATAGGGAAAGAAAAGTTATCTTACATCATATACATTAACATTCGCCACCTATAGATTCCTAATCCTAGACATCAAAGCACTCCACCCACTTGGTCGATCGGACCAATTAGTTGGATTGGTTGATGGTGATTTAGAACCAGTTAAAACATATGTAAGACTCAGAATCCTTATTCTCTTTAACGAAGAACCACAAACTCATAATTTCTGTTAATCAATATTTGTTTATCTAAAATTTCATTGTAATTAATATTAACATTTGTCTCTTCAAAAGTTTAGAATTTCTATATCAAATTAATTATATCACAGAACACCATATTTACCTATTCTGGCTATCTGGGTTTTCTCTAATTCATTGGCTCTGCATAACCAAATTTTGCTGTTAAATTGTCCAAAAAGCAGGCCAGATCTCAGAGTCTGAAGGTCCTTTGCTCAGCACGTTACAGTCCCAAAGATCGTCAAAGGACCAGAAGTCGTGCCAGCATCCGTCATCGCCTCTGGGGTCGAAGATGGTGTGCAGTCATAGTAACCGCCGAATGTGTGTGACCCCTCCCTATTCTACTACTCTTTTTATAATAAATTTTGGGATAACATGAAACATTTTTGGGCGGAGAAAGATTTCGATTGGTCAGGGGCAAACGTCCGATTTTTTGACAGTCCGGGTTCACATGGACTTTGCTGATATGTTTCCGGTGATGATCCAATGCTGATTGTTGCAAAGTTTCTACTAAAAGTCCATTGTTCATTTATACCAGTTTCTAATTCCTGGGGTCTTGGCAGTCCACCAATAACCTATCCTTGACAGGAACATGGAGTACAGAGGTTGTTAGGAAGTTCACGGAGCCATCCGAGTCTGCGCAGTAGACTTCGCGCTTCACGAGACGGTGGCCACTTCTGAACTCGGTTTCTGTCACCATGTTTCGATAGGCCCAAGTGTCAACTTAAGCGAAACAAACACAAAAAGATAATTAATACAAAGAAATTATGCTTCTAATGTAATACCCTTATTAACCCGTTCGCTGCGGCGGGAATTCCACCGCAGCGCTGGGGGGTGCGGGGGGGGCAGCGCGGTGGCGCTGTGCTCATGACGGAGCCGCTCCGTCATGAGCCACGGTTGAGCTGTGCTCATGACGGAACAGTTCCGTCATGACTCTGCCCATTTGCGTTGTCCCCCCGCACAGGCGGGGAAACAGCGCCGCGTAGGCGGAGCGGCCGCCAACGGCCATGACATGACGGAACCGTTCCGTCATGAGCACACGGCAACCGTGGCTCATGACGGAGCGGCTCCGTCATGAGCGGGGAAGGGGTTAATCCCTTTATGTATTAGTATTTTCCTAGCATATAGCAACATTTAAAGCAGTATATTCACCTTTACGGTCCTCCACGAAGATGCAGACCTCACAAAAGCAACATAAATCATGCGATATCTAATTACCATATATACTACAATTAATATGCATACGTATTTTAGTTATAGAGTTATTTTGCCATGCAAATAGCAAGTGTAATTTGTGTATGCAAATTGATTAATTTTAATATATCACAGCACATAATTATTAAATTATAATAAGTAGGTTATTCAATTAATACTTTCATGCAAAATAGAGGAGGTACACCAAATTTTGCAGTACCTGGTCCATCAATCCCCCCTTTGGTGATTTTTAACATCACCACACTACCTTTCAATTTTTAAAAAATTTAGTAAAAGAAATGAATTCACTTCTCTTAATTATTTTGTTAGTTCACATAACTGTTTCGCCTGTCTCTTCTTCTCTTGTTTTTCTGTACATATTGTCTTTCCACTCTTCTAATTCTATTTCTTCAAATCCTCTTTCTTTTCTTTCTTTCTCTTTGTTTCTTACAGTTTCTCCTTTTATATGTTTTTGTAATTTCCTTTTCTTGCTACATCAACATCCTAGACTTAGAATTAATACTAACATTTTCACACATGTTACTGGAAATAATATCTTACCTACCAATAAAGGTATAACCTAGCTTAAGTAAAAAGTTCTTAATAGTGGAAAACTTTTTCCCAATCTTTTCCCAAATACCTTCAGCCTCCAGTGGAACAATTTCCTCATGCAAATCAGTTATATTCTTAAAGTATGTCTTCAAATCTTGACTTTCGTCAGGAATGTAAGTACAACAACGTTGAACTTTCAGCATTCCACAGACTCCACCCTCTTTTCCCATATTATATCAAGGGCAAGTCGATTTTGCATTACCATGGCACGCATGGCAACCATTTCGGTATTTACCAATAAAAATCCTCCAGCGGTGCTCGTTGACAAGCGATCCACTACTGTTGATAGTTTTCTAATTTTGTGTGCATTCAGAGATATTCCCATTGCTGGTATCAACGCTCTGAAAATGTCTCCTACAATTTCTGACCAAGATTCTCTTTTCCTACGTGTTAGTTGACTATCTAACTCATGTGCACCATCTTTTCCTCTTCCCACATGGAATATCTTTGGGAAAACCAAACCTAGATAACATGTGCCATACCAATGATCTGGTAATCGATAATATGCTTTATTCCCGCAGATAAAATATAGTCCAGGGAAAACTGGATCATTTCCTCCTTTAAATCCCCATCCTCCCATGATTCTATAAGTATCATGGCAATCACTTGTGCCTACAAAATAATTATCATATGCAGTTTGATTCCTTCTGATACACAACTTTCCATTTTAAGGCCAATCCAAAGCCATTGTTGGACTAGCTTCTCCTTTCAAATGTTTTTCTCTTTCAACATCCCAGACTGTCTTTTCTTCTTTTCCGTCAGGTACTTTCCGTTGCATTTTTTATCTCCTTTCTTCAACCATATCCAAGAAAATCTTTTCCTCCTTCATTAAACTGCAAGTTAGATTATTTCTAAATATTGACTCTAATGTCAATTCTTTAGTTTGTAAGAAAAATTCACCTAACACTTTTGCAGGTTTTACTTTATTCAACTTGTTAACTACAGATACTTGTGAAAATACATTATCTACATCTGAAAAATAATATTCTAATTTCCCTATTTTGTAAAACAAACTTGCTAGTACACTACATGTAATTCCATATGTTACTGGGAGGTGATGGTAAGTCACTCCCTCAGATATAGACGCCGGCAATTGCATGCAGACGTAGCAATCCCTCACATCCATCGTCTTCACATATTCGTATAGTAATTTTGAAAATACATTGTTAGAAAAATCAGTTATATACCTATCTTTATATAAATAAGTAATCTATTTTAGTCGGATATCTTTTCTCCATTAGTTTTATTCTCACTATGTCCTTCTATTGCTTCTAGTGTAACCTTAAATGAAACCATTAGAGTCAACGCACTCCACAGAAGCATTAGTAATCCTGTACAACAACAATAACACATTTTGAACCATCTTCTAAGGAACACACATTTAGATTTTCTATTTTCTGTGTTTGCCATTTCGAAAAATGATCAGTTACTTTTGACTTAGCCTCTTCTACTTCACAACTAGTTTTGCCTAACCCAAGGCTCTAAGCACCTACTTGGTTCTTCTCAGTTTTATTTATTTTCCGGTAATTTATTGTTTCTCCATTTTTAACACTTTTATCTCTTCAGTTTGGCATTTGATCGTCTTTCACTTTTCTTTCGTAGTCTTGTTGCAGAATTTCCTGAACATCCGTCTCTTCTCCGAAGTCAGACAAGATAACTCTCAGGATTTCCGATTCTTCGTCTTCCTCAACAACTCCTGGTACAGATCCTCTTGGCTGCCTGCCTCTTCTTTTATTTCAGGCAGTGCCACATATGACCATTCCGGCGACTTATACTTCTGGTAAGGTTTTCTCGTTCTCTTATTTTCTTCTGCTGTCGTTTGTTCAACGTCTTTCAATTTCTCTTGGCTAGACATTTCCTCCACCTGTTCAGCCCTAGATGAATTTACTCGTGTCAATCTGTATCTTAATCTTTTTATCTTGTTGGGCCAAATTTCATCCCTTGCTGGTCTTTTCAACTTACCTCCTTTTTCATTTTTCTCAGTTCTCCGTGCTCTCATTCTCAGGACTCGACCTTCTGGTACCTCTTCATCACTGTCCTCTGATTCAGTTCCAACATGACTTTTACTTTCAGTAGTTCTTCTTTCCACCACTTCTTTTTTATTACCTACTTCTGTCCCTCCTCGTGGTTCTTCCACACAATCTTCCTGCTGACTAACCGTCCCTTCCTCTATCTGGATGTGTGAATTCCCTACAACTCTTTGGGGGTCTTCCACAAAAATCTTTCCCTCATTCTCTGTATCTGGTACCTTACCATCTAATTTTATTACTTCAGGTGGAATTTCTCTTGAACTTTCATTCGGGACTGTCTTATCAAAAATTTCTTTTACAGTCTCTTCACTGTTTTTACCCTCTATATTTTGTGCTTGGACAGGTTCGGTGTCTGATTCTGAGCTGGTGTCAGAAATCTGTAACTTTCTTCTTAAAGGAAGGTTCTCTGGTGCAATAGCTGGGCTTTGTTCTGGTTCCCCCCTTTCAGGAGTTTGTCTCGTTCTTATTTCTTCAGTATCTGATTCAGAGCTTGTATCTGATTCTTCAAAGTATTCTCCCTCCTTGTTATCCACGGGGTTTGGAATTTGCAAGGTGTGACTAGCATGAATCCAGTTCTTCACTCCTGCACATTTTACTATTGTCGTAGTCAAGATCACCTGACGTGGTGTTTTCCCCAAAGTGGGACCAAAAAGTTTTGTCTTCTGTGCACTTTTATTCTCACCCAGTCCCCTGGGCTCAAATCATGAGCTGGCTTCTTTTCAAGAGTGGTGGCATCCGATCCAACCTGATGGAACACAGAATGAACGGAATCAGCCAACCCCTTGCAATAATCCAACTCCAAGTCATCAGAAATAGGCAATAGCTTGTTGACTGGTATGAAAACATGTCACATTGCTCTTCCCATGACAATTTCATGGGGACTCAGACCTGTATTCCTATCTGGAATTGATCTAATAGTCATGAGTACCAGAGGCAAGAAATCAGGCCATTTCAAACCTGTGGCTAAACACATTTTTCCCAGCCTGTTTTTAATGGTGCCATTTACTTGTTCCACCACACCAGAAGCCTCTGGGCGATAGGCATAATGTAGTTTCTGTTGTACAGTCAATGCTTCACAAATTAACTTCATGATTTCATTATGAAAATGTTTTCCTCTATCTGACTCAGTTGTGACTGGAAAACCAAACCTAGGAATGAACTCTCTCAATAATAGCTTGGCTACTGTAATTCCATCACTTCTTCTCGTTGGGTATGCTTCCACCCACCGTGAGAACAGACAAACCATCACTAAAACATACCTCAACCTGTTACAGGGGGGCATTTCAATTAAGTCAATCTGCATTCTGGTGAAAGGCCCTCCTTCTCGACCTATCGTTCCCAGACTTACCACTGCTTTTCTTCCAGGATTGAACTGCTGACATATAAGACATCTCTGACAAAGACTTTCAGCTACAAGTCTAAATTTTGTGTTGTACCATGTCTCTTTAAAAAGTCTGATCATTGCATCTCTTCCTACATTTGCTTGTCCATGATACATCTGTGCCATGGCAGACACCATGCTATCAGGCATAACTGGTCTTCCATCCCGATATACCCACACATGATCTGTTTCCCGGGGTGCACATCCTGCTTTTACCCACTGTCTCATTTCCTCATCTCCTGCTTATTCCTGCAACTGCCTAACTTCCTCCCATGTATTCACAGTGTTAGTAAACAACCAGGGACATGAATTCATTTCTCTTTCTCTTCCCCTATTTATGGAATTCTGATTTCATGCGCAATATTGAGCCATATCGTTGGCAAACTGATTACCAGATGATACATAGTCGTTGGACTTTGTGTGGGCTGCACACTTCACAACAGCTAACTGCTTAGGCAGCTGTCTCGCCTCAAGCAATTTTCCAACCACTTCAGCATTCCTGATAGGAGTTCCACTGAATGTCAAAAATCCTCTTTGGGACCAAATTTGGCCAAAATGATGCACTACACCAAAGCCGTATTGACTATCGGTTATCACAGTCACTCTCACATTCTTTCCCAACTTACATGCTCTTGTTAAGGCAAATAGTTCAGCAACTTGAGCGGATTTTACTCCTTTCAGACACGATGCTTCCAATACAGCTGCTACTGTGCATACTGCATATGCTGCACTCAGAATTCCCTCATCTGTTCTCAAGCATGACCCGTCCACAAACATCACATAGTCACTTTCTGTCAAAGGCACATCTTTTATATCAGGTCGGGGTTTGGTACAGAAGTCAAGCACTTCCAAACAGTCATGATCCACATCATCTCTGACTTCCACATTCTCAGCATCAGGAAATAACATTGAAGGATTCACATTCAGACATCTCACCAGGCTTAAATTAGTTGCACCTAGGATAACTTTCTCATATTTAGTCAGGCAACTGTGCGTCATGAACTGGGTGCGGCTCCTTGTTAAAAGGATTGCCACATCGTGTGGTACAAACACTCTCACAGTATATCTCATCACAATTCCTTCACTTTTTTCCAAACTCTTGCAAGTGGCTGCTACAGCTTTCAAACAACCTGGCAATGCTACAGCTACAGGGTCTAATATAGCTGTGAAATATGCAATTGGTCTCCTTAGTTTTCCATGTTTCTGTATTAATACAGAAAGTGCACATCCATTTCTTTCGCTGCAATAGAGTTCAAATTCTTTTTCATAATCAGGCATACCAAGTTCTGGTGCTTCACACAAACTGTCTCGCAATTGTTTAAAAGCCGCTAATTCCTCTTTATTTAACTCAATGGGGTATTTTATATCACTTCTCGTCAAGCGTACCAAAGGTTTTGCAATCAGGGAAAAGTTACTTATCCACTTACGACAATATCCAACCATTCCATGAAACATTCTCACTTTTTTTTGTGTCATTGGGGCTCTCATTCCTTTTATTATCTTGATTCTATCTGCAGTTACTTTTCTCAGTCCTTTTTCGATTTTGTGGCCTAAATATTGTACTTCTTTCTGACAGAATTGCAATTTCGATGGGGATACTTTAAGTCCTCCATCTGCCAAATGATTCAGCAGTGCAATGGTATCCACTACACACGCTTCTCTAGTTCTTGATGCCACTAGCAGATCATCTATATATTGTACCAGAACTGAACTTTCAGGCATTTTTAAATCTTTTAGAGACTTTTTCAATATCTGATTGAATATTGAGGGACTCTCTGTGTACCCCTGTGGGATTCGGCACCTTGCCAAGATACGTTCGCCAAACCGGAACGCAAAAATTGTTGACTGTCAGAATGCAATGGGATGGAAAAGAAAGCATGACACAAGTCAATTACTGTGTACCATTCTGCATCATGAGGAATCTGATACAAAATCACAGATGGATTTGGTACAATGGAACAACATGACACAACGATTTTGTTTATTTTCCTCAGGTCTTGTACTATTCTAAATGTTCCATTAGGTTTTTTCAGGCCCATAAATGGTGAATTACATGGACTGCTCATTATTTCTCTCAGAATACCTTGTTTGATCATTCCATCCATTATAGGAGTAACTCCTGCAATTATCTCGAGTGTCAATTTGTACTGGGGAATATTTGGGTAACTTATTCCTTCTTTTATAGCAACTTTTACAGGATCTACATTTTTCATTAATCCCACATCTTCTCCTGTGAAATCCCATACCTCCGCCTTTACTGTCTTTTTCAACTCTTGAGGCAGCTCTTCGGGGTTAAATACTGCAAATGCCTCGGTAATCTCAGGTTCCATATTAGCCATAGTCATCTTATACAGTACATCTTCATCTGGAGTCTCAAATGCTATACCATCTGGAGTACAAAATATAGTGTAATTCATCTTGCACAGCAAATCTCTCCCTAACAAATTTACAGGGCCTGAATCGCACACGACAAAGCGGTGCATTTCAGAAAATTTCCCTATGTTAACTTTTACTGGATCAGTGAGATACTTTTTTATGTGTCTGTTGGATACTCCAACTACTTGGATTGTTTCGTCCGAGAGAGGAAGATTTTTAACATCAGCTGACCTAACAGTTGAACGAGTAGCACCAGTATCTACTAGGAAAGTAATGTTTTCGTCATTTACCCTTCCATCCACAAATGGGCCTGTCTGGTCTACTTCTAGAGTTGCGCCAAGTACGCACTCTTCTTCCTCCCCTCGGCACCCTCAATAACCTTCTTCTGAAGTTCTGACTCACTCTCATCGTGTCGTAGCCAATACTGCGAAACAGCACTAGCGCGCGGCAGCTTAGTTACCTGTTCTTTGTTGTGGAATCCTGTCTCATTACTGTATTTCTGATGATTTACTCTCTGTGGAAAAGGCGGTTAAGGCGCCTGATTCTGTTGGGGAACAACCTGCTGCTGTTGCTGCGGTTGACAACTCACCTCTTTCTGCATCTGTGAATTCAATGATGCATTATCACCATTAGCACTCGGGGGAAATATACACTCGGATTCCCAATGCCCCATTCTTCAGCAATTATGACATGGCCATTTCTTTTTGGCTTCATCTATATTAAATCGTCCTTTCCCTTTTCCAATATTAAATTTTGGTTTCATGCCCGTACCAGTTGCTTGTTCAATCAATGGTGCTTCCTGTCTTTCTGCTACTTTCACTTGAGCCCACATGGCTTTTTCTTTTAATTTACACTGCTTTGCCTCAATTCCATCACTAAAATATTTTGCATGTCTTAGTACTTCATCCATCTTTTTTAAGCCTGGGCGTTGAACTATGCTCCGTTCGCGGAGCTTGCGAAGTTTAGGCAACTTCGCGATTCGCATAGAGCGCGAAGTTGCAGACTGCTACGCAATCTAGCGCGTAGCGTAGTAGTTTTGCTTCCTAATGCGCTCAAAATTTATTCTCGCGCGCGTGGTAACGTCTTACCATGATTCTGCTATCGCCAACTTGCTTTTCTGTCCATTCACGTGTGCCACGAGATTTGTAATATGGCTGCCCAAGCCCGCGAGAGTGTGCGGACGCGAACATGACATTCGGGTGCGCGAGCTGGCTTCCAGCGGCTTTCTTGGTAAGATCGCGATCCCGAACATGCAAAAACTACAATCTGGCGAACAATATCTCTCGAGCTTCATAAAACCTTCTCTAAAATGATCATTTTGCTCAGAAAAACTCCTCAGATTGTGATTTTGCTGTAGTCTTTTGTGTAAGGAGTCCTTTAATTTTTTTTACTCTTTTTTCAAGAGGAAGGAAGTGCCCCTGAGTCTCCAACTTCCTCTTTCCTGTCCAGCAGGCTCCTCCCAGTGCTTTGTCCATGTGCTGTTCACTTTCATTTGGATTTGGAGCTGGAACGATCACTTTTTGTGTCTGTCTGCTGCATCATACCATTGGATTGGATTAATTTGAGCACTTTTTGATTTGAGATTTAATTTACTACAAGTAAGTTGGAGAATTGGTGTGTTTGTTTCATTGGGGCTTGTTTGTACCTACATTTTTCTGGGATTTTCATTGTTTTTAAAAATTATTGTTGTGGGTGGCCTGTACTTTCAATAGGGGCCTAGTTGTTTTTCTCTGCAATTTCAGCCAGTAGGGTACCCATGGGTCCATGTTTCGTGGTGTCTGTTGAATTTCAACATCATGTAGGGCATGGATGGCATAGGATTGAAATGCTAAATGTGGCTGTGGTGTATTTCACTGTTTGTGTGTGTGTGTGTGAAATACCTTTGTTGGATGTGTGTGCTTGATGTGTAACTTATTTCCAATCCTTTTGTAGCCCTGTTGATTTTCATTTTTGTATTAAAGCTGTGTTGTTTAGCAGGCCTCCTTTGTCCGGTCATATACAGGCCTGCTTCAGTTCATTGTTTTCCATGGCCTGTTGTGACTGTGAGTGGCCATGTGGCTTGTGACAATTTTGTGGTGGTAGTTTAGTAGTGTGTGCTTCTTTTTCCATAAAGGCCTGCATTTCTTTTCTTTGTTCCCCTTGGCTTATGCTTGTTGTTGTTGTGTCCGGGCCATGTGTGTGGCGGTCATTTTGTGAAGGCAGGCATTGTGCTTTTGCCATAGGCTTACAATGACTGTCTTCCATTTCTTGTTGTTGTTGGTGTGTAGCTGCCATTTTGTGGAGCCATCCAAGCAATGTGCTTGCTTTTGCCATTCTGTTCCAAGCTTGTGGCCTAGTCTGCCAGTAGGCCCAGAGGTAGTCAGACTCAAATCTTTGGTGCGCTATTTAAATGTACAGTTTGTGTTGTCTGTTGAATTTTTTTTACACCATGGATGGCTTTGGATTGAATTGCAAAAGGTGTTTTTTGGGGTGGAATAGCAGTTTTTGTGTGTGTGTTAAATAAATAGGGCTTTTCAGCCAATAGGCAACCCTAGGGATTCAGCTCGCGTACTTTCGGTAACTCTGCATAGCGCGATAACGCGGACTTACAGTTTTTGTCATTTTCGCGCTCTCAATATGCGTGTTCGCGCACGCGATAAAGCCTTTTTGTACAGTTCGCGATCCCGAACACGCAGCATTTGCAATCTGGTAAACAATATCTTGCGAAAACTCTGATTTGGTGCATTTTGCTAAAAAAACTCCTCAGGTTGTCATTCTGCTGTAGTTTTGGAGCACGGTGTCACTTTTATTTTATGTTTTAAATATTTAGGAGAGGAAGTAAGTTCCACAGAGACTACAACTTCCTGTTCCTGTCCTTTGTAATCACTTTTTTTGTTATTATTGTGATGGGTGGCCTGAGCATTTGTGGCGGCCATTTTGTGGAGGCAGGCATTGTGCTTTTGCAATAGGCCTGCATTGTCTGTCTTGTATTCCTGACCTTTTCTTGTTTTTGTGAGTGGCCTGAACATGTGGTGGCGGCCATTTTGTGGTACTAGCCACTGTGCTTTTTCCATAGGCCTCCAAGCTTGTGGCCTAGTCGTACAGTAGGCCCAGGGGTACTACTCATCAATCATCACGGGTGCATGGAAGTTAAACAACTGTTTTTGTGTTGTGCGTTAAATTTCAACATCATGTATGGCTTTGGAATGAATTGTAAAATGTGGGCTTTACTTTTTTTCAGGGGTATATTTCACTTTTTGGCTGTTGTAAATAAATGCCTTTAGTTTATGTGTACATGTTTGTTGTTGTTGCTCCCTGATGCTGCATCCATCCCATAAGATGCACACATTTTTATTTAGGGCAAACACTACATTTATGTTTTTATTCTTTGCAATTCTTCTTCCTGAGTGTACACAGTACAAGTACACCAGGAGCCCTGGCCTTGTCAGTCTCATAAATGGCTATACTGTTGTTGTTCACTGACTTCACTAAATTTAATAATTGTGACCACCCACCAGACACTAAGAAGTTATATATTATATTATTGATCTTCTGGCTTTTTTGCTTTTAGGTGCACAAAAGACGGAGGAGGTGTGTAATCATCATCGACTGTTGTGGTGCCAGACCGACGTCCTGCTGCTGTACACGACGTGACGTGTGGGTGACCTGACCAGGCATCTCTGCAACTGAGTGCTGTTTTGACATCTGAAGAAGATGCCCCCAAAGAAAGCAGGTAGCAGGTCCTCCGGTACCAAGAAAGTTGCCATGGAGAAGAAGGAACAGAAGAAGAAGGAAGTGTCACTTAAGTCTGGTGTGCCTCCCACAACCTTTTTTGGGACACCAAAAATGACGCCTGCAGCAGCAGTGTCCGGGGGTCAAGCTGGGGGCAGCACCTCTGCATCAGTGGGCCCAACCCCCAACCCAGGCCCAAGCAGATGAGTGTGGAAGAGGTAGCCAGCCTTATGGTGGAAAGCAGTGATGCTGAGCCTGAACTAAACTTATCGCTATCTCAAAGTAGTACACAATCAACGCAGGAGGGAACACAGCAGATAAGTGGTCAACAGCCTCAACCACCGCCTGCAATAGTAGCTGTAGTTCCTCCCGAAGTAGGGGCAGTTCAGGAAATTGAGCCTCATGCAGAGGAAGAAGAGGAAGCCACTCCTTCAGAAGTTCCATTGTCTTCCAAATCCCCAGCAAGGAAAAGGAGGGTTAGTACATCAAGTTCTTCACCAAGCCCCCCTTCTGATGATCTAGATGCCACAAACTGAGTCTGAGAGGGAAGCACGTCACAAGAACAGGCATGGGAAAAGGAAGGTTCCAGAAAGCCTTACACTTATGGAGGTTGATGTAGAAGAGCAGGATGATGATGATGATGATGATGAGCCAGTCATCACGAACATCACTCCCGGGCCTGAGGATATGGAGACCAACATTTTTACACTATCCAAAATGGCTGCGAGGGATGTAGCACGCATACCTCCAACACAGGTAACACCAACACGACCTCCAGCTGCCATATATACATTAGCAAAGGGCTGGCAGCGTCCTACATCCAGCACAAGCACCACCTCAGTAGAAGTAGGTAGTGGTACTGCACAGAGTCAAATTCAACACACACCCTCCAGTTCATCCGGCATTGGAAATGGCACCTCCAGCAGGAGACAAAAGTTAAGCTCCCCAGTGTGGGACTTCTTTACGGTTAGCGGAAAGGAGGAGAACATTGCTATATGCTCCGTTTGTCATGCCTCTGTTAGTCGTGGTAAGCTTGGTACAAACTATGGTACAGGAGGCCAAATGACCCATCTGAAAAAACACCACGCAATCCAGTGGAAGGAGCACCTTGGTCGCATAAAAACTGGGACCATTGCTGTTGGGGATAAACGAGTAGAAAGCCCGCTCACGGTGGAACAGGAAGAAGAGGGAGACATTCTCTGTGGTAGTGGTACACAAAGTAGCCCTGTCCCCAGCACTGCAGTGGTAATGCCCACATCCTCAGCCACATCTCAGTGGCACAAGAGTAAGAGTCAGCCTGAGACACCAAGGAGTACTGCTTTCAAAAAAAGTGCGACGTTGAGCACAGGAAGGAATACCACGCAGCCTACCATTCTTAGCATGTTTACTAGGCCGGAGGGGCAGTACGAACGCAACCACCCAATAGCACGGTTGTACAATGCGAAGCTGGCTAAAATGTTAGCACTGGACCTTCTCCCTTTTTCTTTTGTTGAAGGGGTGGATTTTCTTGATTTTGTGACCACCATCTGCCCAAAATAGAAAGTTCCCAGCCGCTACTATTTTGCAAGAGTTGCTGTTCCAGCACTACATCACGACGTGCTGGAATTACTTGGAAAAGCCTTACAACAGAGTGCTGTTCAGAGTATCCACCTGACAACAGATATGTGGACCAGTTGCCAAGCCACGGATTACATGTGCATCACTGCACACTGGGTCTCTTTTTCGGATGTTAAAGATAAGATATCTGACGGTGTTGTTGACACCGCTGAGATTTTTAAAGACACCCTCAAACATGCAACTGTAGCCATGTTTGCTATGGAGAA
Source organism: Triturus cristatus (assembly GCF_964204655.1). NCBI lineage: Eukaryota > Metazoa > Chordata > Amphibia > Caudata > Salamandridae > Triturus > Triturus cristatus. The sequence continues at coordinate 1,536,645,752 of NC_140589.1, read as the reverse complement.
ATCTCATACTGCTGCAAACATTTTGGATGAGTTTAACAGCAAGGTGTTTGAGTGGCTGCGACCAAGAGGGCTTACCATTGGTTTTGGTGCCATGGACAATGGCAGTAATGTAGTTAGGGCCATGAAAGATGGTGGCTATTTCAGGGTCCCATGTTTGGCACACTGCATTAACATTGTTGTTCAAGACTTTCTGAAAAATGAAAGCAAAGTCAGCAGCTTACTGACCACCTGCAGAAGAATATGCACACATTTCAACCATTCTTTTAAAGCCCGGAAGCAGCTGAGGGTCATTCAACGTGAGCATAAAATGCCAGTCAAAGCACTCATCCAGGAGTTGCCAACACGTTGGAACTCAACTTATTACATGCTTGAGCGTCTGTTTAAGCAGTACATACCACTCAATGCTTATGTCATGAAAAGGTCAGGAGATCCTATTGGGAAAGGCATGACCGTTGAGATGGCCCAATGGGACCTCGTTAAATGCCTGACAGAGATGCTACTTCCTTTTGAGGTCTTCACACGTGAAGTCAGCAGGGAGGACTGTACTATGGGCCAAGCTATCCCATTGTTGTACATGCTAGAGCAAGAGCAGAAGGAGGTGTCAGAAATGTACACAGGTGTAGATGACAAAGTAGACGCATATTATTTGGCGGACACCTTAGCCGCTCGCTTATCTGACAATACAAGGATTCAAAATAACATTGTGTCGCATCGACATTACATTACTGCCTCAATTTTGGATCCACGTTACAAATTATTGCTGAGCAGTAATGAAGTAATTCCTTTTTCAGAAATGGATGTTGCCAAGTACAAAACTTTGATAGCTGAGGAAGCCACTGACTTTGAAAATGAACAGATCTTAATTAGAGGCCCACCAACCCAGGGCAGAAAAAGTACTGCAGGGCACCCAGAGTCAAGTTCTACTTCAGAGGCCGAGAGCAGTGCGTTTGCCTCCCAGCAGTCAACAACACTGCCAGCAATAACATCAACAGCACCAACAGGATCATCAGCCACATTTAAAAAAATGGCAGGTGATTGGTTTCTACGGAAAGGGTTTTGTACGTCAATGACTGATGCAAAGGCAAAAGAGGCCAAGCAAATCAGAGCACCCCTGAACATTGAGCGGATGGTTCAGGCCTATTTAGATGACACAACAGAGGTATTCACGGAGCAAAGCCCATTGTTGTATTGTATGGGAAAAGAAGCCAATGGCCAGTGCTCAGCAGGCTGGCGATAAAGTATGTGGCTTGCCCTGTTGCAAGTGTCTCTTCAGAGCGTGTTTTCAGTGCTGCTGGTGCCATTGTTACTGTGAAAAGGACAAGTCTCTCGACCAAAAGCGTGGAGAGGTTAACCATGATCAAAATGAATCAACACTTTATACCACCGGAGTACAAAATATGTGAATCACAGCAGGAAGAGGAGAGCAACTTCGATGACATAAGTAGTGGGTTCTTACATGAAGTATTTCTGTCTGAACCACCAGAGTTTGAGGACGAGCTCCTCTTCCCTGACAACTAGGCTCTCAAATTGTTCTCTCTTCCTTTATTTGTGTGTGACTGTGTATCTGTTTTTCTGGTTCAAAATCTAATCACAACAAATCCATCAACAGTCTCCTCTTTTTATTTCCCTATTGGAATTGCACGTCTGTGCATAACTGTCCACTCCACTCCTCAGAGTCCTGGTCCATCTTCCTTACTCTCCCCAAATACATTTCAAGCAAGCCGGACATTGGATGGAGATGGAGAATAGTACAATACATGTTGCCTCTAACAGTCCCTCCATAAGAAGTGAAACGGGACTCCAGCTATATTCCGTTTTGTTTCCAAGCCGAAAGAAATTCATCACTGACTCTCAGAAGGCTAGGCAGGCATCAGATCTGACAGCCAAAGAGAACAGCATGACAGGTAATGAGTGATTATTGTGAATGATGGCATGCATTGCATTGGATGCTTGGCATTGCTTGCTGACTACGAATGAATGTGCATGAAGTCGTACTATACTAGTTTATCGACAAAGTAAAAGTGACTCAGGTCAGGTGACAGTCAATGTTTCCTTGTTGTTTAATAACCACATTGTACTCCTACCACTGCAGGTGCCGGCCAATATCCGTTGTAATTTTGTAATATGGAATATATTATAAACTTAATCAGTCACTACAGACTGAGTTGGTGCTGGAGAACACGTACCACATGGTCATCATGATGCTGCTGAGCATACTATCTTTGCACACAGTCAGTCAGTTGGATCGGAGATAATTGATGGAATAACTGCGTTTCATGGACTGCCTTAAAGGTAAACAGTTTCAACAAGAACCACAGCAGACCTAGGCTACATGTCCGTGTAGTGGTGTGGACTGGAGTAGAGTGTAGTGGTATGAGGGACAGTGGCGCATTGATTTAGTCACTTCATTTGGAAAATGCTAGGTTGCTGCAGTGCATATGCCATTTGTCTGGCTCGGTCAAAATGTAAGGTAAGGGGTAGGGTGCCTGGCCTGTGCCGCGGTTTTCCTGTTCTGTGGCTGTGCTGGCTCCTGAGTCCTGTCCCGTTGTTGTTGTAGCTTAATGCTGTCGAGTAGACACTATGTATCCTATCCAAGCTGCCTCAGTCTGAAAGTGTTCTCTCAAGAGTCTTGTCTTCTCTTCTTGCACTCCACTGTAATTGAGTTTATTTTTTTTAATTCAGTTATTTTTCAATACCCCTTTTGCTTTTCCATCTACACTTACAGGCCGGCCTTTAACCTGTGCTATACTGGGAGAAACAACTCACACTTACCTTACCAATCCGCATCAGGCAGGCAGTGGTACCCAAGATTGATGTGCGGAGTGTCAATGGAAGGGAGGACCAAGAGGAATGACGAGAATGATGCAACTCCACATTTGGACCAGGATAATACCGTAACTTTAGTATCATTCATCATTCTTCTTTAAATTTATTTGATTCCTTTTTTCTCTTCAATCATTACGACTGTGTGTTGTGGTTTGTTTGGTAATTGATCCCTACAACTATTTTTTCATTTCCTTTGCTAGCTTGAAAAATAAAAGTGAGCCCGGTGCAGCATGTAGTTTGGTTCGGTCTGAGCTCTGAGGGCGGCAGACAGGCAAGGCAAATTTCATATTAATAATTTCTGCCCTGTACTGTCTAATTGTGTAGTAGTAGTTAGTAAGTACAATTCATTATCATTAACCATCAAGGTCTCTTCCTCAGCATGCATGCATTTCTTTTTTCTCACTTTATACTTTGATTTCTTTGATAATGGATCATGGTCGTCTTACAAGATTGTGTTTTACTTTTGTTGTGTCCATGCATACTGTCTTTCTTTCTCAAACCTTTCCCAAAACCCCACTTCCCATCCATTCATCAATCCCTGACCCTCTTCCCCCGGGCTGTGTGATTTATATTGAGGTGTGATGTGACTACATTAATGTACACCAACAATTGATCACACGCTTGCTGGGGCAGATGTGGTGAAAGCAAGACTAATTGAATTTCAACTAAGGCAGGGCAAGGATCTTCTTCTGCTTGCCCACCCATGCTGTAGTTTACTTTGTTCTACTACTCCTCCCACAGTCTCTCAGTCAAGTGACTTTCTCTTTCTTTTTTCAAATGCTATTGCCAGTGTCTACTACTACCACCACAATAATGGCATCTTCTTCGTTCATTTGGGAAACCAACCATGCAGCCATCAGTGTACCTAACTTCATCATCATCAATCACAGGTAAGACACGTTTGGTGGGAGGTATAATGGACAAGGAGGAGAGACTGACAGTACTATTATGACAATTAAAAATAACTCAGTGAGGGGTACTGCATCTATCGGTTTGTGTGTTACAAAATCGGCAGATCTTTTAAATCAAACACTGGCTGCGGGCATGCAGCAGCAAGGAAACAAAGTAACAAACCATGTAACTTAGATTGAATTTGGAAAAAGTAACCCACCATAAAACATTAACATCGTATGTTTAAGTAAATAAATAATATAAAATTTAATAGACCCTAACAAAAATAAATTATCCCACTCTGACCTAACCCACCCCCCTCCCTAACCCCAACCAATGTCCACAACGAAAGTCCAAGTCCCAATGTCCAAAATGGAATCCCCAATGCCCAAAAACCCACCCACCAACAAAAGGAATTAAAAAAGGGGCAAACGACAAAGTCCTCTATAGTCGGCGGGCCTTCAGGTTTTTATCCACCAGGATTTTTATCCGCTCCTCTAGGTTCTCCTCCAAGCGGGCCATCCGGCGGAGCAGCTGGCGGCGAAATGCCCTGCAGTTACATGCAGGGTGGGGGGCAGCAGTGGTTGAGATGGAGGTGCGGCGGCGTGCCGGACCACGGCGCCGTAAAACTGGCGGCAGGGCCTGACTGGGGCCCGGGGCATTGGAGGAGGCTGCAGCTGCAGCCGCCTCCTCCTCCTCCTCCCGCTGAGCCACCAGCCGGCGACATTCTTCGCAAATGGCCTCTAGTTTACGGCGCCGAGCCCTGGAGGCCAACTCCTTCCTAGATGGTTTGGGTGTGGATGTGGAAGGAGTATCTATATCAAGAAAGAAAAAGAACATGTTGTAGCCAATACTCTTAGCAAAACAGACACTAGAATCATTCAACACATAGTGTCACAGTATCACTAGCAAGCACAGTACATAACATTTGTGATTTGGTGGTAAGTATCTATACTCCTACTTCCTTGGACTCTAACATTTGTGGGAGTTTCCGACATTATACTCGTACTATGTACTCCGGTACACCAGTCGTGTTGTTCTTATCTCTAGTTAAGCGCAATTACGTAACATTGTTGTAGCCGGCCCGGCATGCCAGCTCAGTCAGCTAAGCTTGCACCCAAGAGAAACAGATATGAGTCATATGAGGCAGACGCACATTAGTTTTATTTACTACTACTGTCTGCAGGTGGGGAAGCTCATATTTTTGTATTACACCTTACGGCCGGTGGCACTGGCCATACTCTGTCTGTTACATGAGGGAAAATGATCAATTTCACTTACACCCTGCCCTGGGTACTACAAAAAGGCTGATTATTTATCTGATCCAATGATCATTGCTTATATTTATATTATAGATGGTAAGCGACATCAGGTCAGTAGCGGTCGGTGGTGGGAGTGCTGCCGGGCGGTCACGTGGGAAGGTGCAGTGTGGGGGTAGTAAACTATGGATTACGGACAATCACAGGTAATTAAACAATACATACAAACATTTTTTTTAAATTGTTGCACGCACTGCATCGCATTCGGCGGTGCAGTGCACACAATGAAAATCATTTTATTTATTTTTATGTTGATTACCTGTATTTGGCCGTTATACATAGTTTACTTGCCAGTGCCACCCACCCTGCCCCTCCCCATGTCACTGCCCGCCAGCACTCCCACCACCAACCACTACTGCATAGGGTACTTTGCTTTCATTGATTGTGTAACCATAACCAACAGATAGGCCACCCTTTGCAGGCTGGCTGACCCAATCGAAAATACATTAATAGGTAGGGAGTGGTCCCCGGAGTCGGAGGAAGGGGCTTCCGCTTGATAATATATATATATATTGTGATCAAGGCCTCTTTGCAGGCCGAAACGCGTAATGGCGGCAGTGCTGGGTGATACGAAATAAAAACTTCTGCACTGATTTTGGGTCTGTGTTCGTCTTTCCGAGGAGACGTGGAAGTTGGAGACGAATCTTGTTATATATATATGTATATTCACTGAAAAAAACAAAGGTTTCACACACGTTATAGTTAGGAATTAGCATTTAAAAAACCTTGCATATTCACTGAAAAAACCATAGGTTTCACACATGTTATAGTTAGCTGGACATTTCACTCGTGAAAAACCAATGAAATTCCCCCGTTATAGTTAGTTCAGCTAACTATAACTCGCGCCCCCGCAATGCACTGCTGATGACGTCACATATTACATCACTCATGACATGGTCAGTGACATCACTCATGACATCACTGATGACATCTCAAATGACATCACTGTCAATTGAAAATTGGTTTTTTCAGTGAATTTGTACGGTTTTATAAATGCTAATTTTTGTATTATTTAATTTAAAAAAAAAATGTTATAATAAAAATAAAATTCCTATGTATTCATTTATATATTATCTGTATCTTTTTATTTGTTTTTGCTTTTTTTAAAAAATTTCAATTAGGATAAAGTTGAAGAGTTTTTTTAATTTTTGCAATTAATTTTTCTCCATTTTTTTTTTTTTAATATAAATTTTTGGAGTGCGCGCTCTGAGCGCGCTCCTAGTACAATTTCGTAAGTTTTTTAAGAATACCACCGTACGTTATTTACGTACGCAAATATACGTTATAGTGCGCGCTGGGAGCGCGCACCCAGTACGTATGCGTACGTACGTACGCATGCGTGCGTGCGTGCGTCCTACGCGCTCCACGCGGTTTACTTCCACATACGCTAAAATTACGCGCAATAACGGTCGCGTATACGCGTGTACAACGTATGCGCGCTACGTACGCGCATATGACATATGCACATGCGCTCCTACGTGTTCGCGCATACGTAATCACGAGGTGCGCGCTCGGAGCTTGCGCAGTGCGCGCACCTCGGGTATATGCATAATAAAACAGCACTTCTTATTGGTTATCATTACTTTCAGTTTCTGATTGTTTCAACACCACACCCAATCCCCTCATGGCAAGTCATGTGATCAAGAATCATCACTTTTGATTGGTTTGAAGTACTTTCAGTTCCAGATTCTTCCCAAACCACACCTACTCCCCTTCATTATTAGTTCTGATTCCTTTGGAGAAGGAGCTATTTTGTTGTTGAGAGACAATGGCTGAACAGCAACCATCTTCAGACAGTGACCAGGACACTCTTGAGAGGCAGAGGATCAGGAAGCAGAAAGACAGCTTTATATGGCAGTTTTTCACTTTTCCAGAGGGACAAAAAAAGGTAAATGCACCTAAAGTTACATGTGTACTTTGTCAAAAAGTCTTGTCACGTGGGAATCCTAACAAGAAATATTCTTTTAGCATTCACACTATGTTGAGGCATGTTGACAAAATGCATCCAGTGACTTTTCGTCGAGCTTCTGGAGCAAACCCTCCACCTGCTCTACCGACGACATCTGCAGCAGCTCAGCCGAGCACATCTTCGGCAGCTCAGCCGAGCACTTCTTCTGCAGTGGTGCCTTTGCCTTCTTCCACACCTCTTTTTGGACCACCTTGTTTGGCTAGGTTGTCCACACGCTGCACTGATTGCGGTAAACTTATTTCTGTGGGTGAGACCAGTCTTGATCTCATTCAGAGAAAATTTGATGCCCATGAGTGCAAGTAGGCCATAGATGTTTCTTCATTTTTTTCGTTTTTCTCTTCCTGTTTCCCTCCATTAACTCAAGGGCTCTTTTAAGAGCCACTTATAAACTAAACCCCAAACATTTTTTTTTGAGGGATTTTTTTGAATTTTTTTTTTTTTAGGTGCGTGCACCCTGCGCGCACCCAAGGATTTTTAAAAATGGTTTTTTTTTTTTTTTTAAATTTAATGTTCATAAAGAGGGGAAGAAATGGAAGCATGAAAAGGGAGGATTGAGTAATACTAATATTTTTCACTTATTTTTTAAAAAAAATAAATTTTTTCTAAAAAAAACTTTTTAAAAAGTATTTTGCAAGGAAACAGAATTTTTTTTAATTTTTTCTTTCCAGTTCTGCAAAAAAAGAAAAAAAGTATTAATATTCAATCATACATTACAAAAAGCATTACATGTTTTTACATATTTTACAAAGCAATTTAATTAGATTAGATCGCTCGGCGAGTAGCAGAGCTCATGTAAATAGCAAAATGGCCTCCAATTTAAAAGGTTTGATGGAACAATTTGGTTTGTGTGATATTTGGCGACTTAGGGCAGGTCAGAAGTTGGGATTTACTTTTTTAAATAAAAAATATCGCCATAGGTCGAGAATTGATTATTTTCTAATTGATGCAAGATTACAGGGTAAAGTAAAAGAAAGTATGCATGTTGGGATACACCTTTCCGATCATTCGGCGGTTATTCTAGAGCTTGCTACTGGAGTTTGTGAATCAGAGTCAGTATGGAGGTTGGACCGTACAGTTTTATACGATGAGGAGGCAATGCAGTCCCTTCAACATGAACTTGAAATCTTTATCGAGCAAAATTTAGGTACAGCTAGACTAGACATTGTCTGGGAAACAACTAAGGCTTTTTTGCGAGGGAGATTAGGCGCTTTAGGCGCCAGCAAAAGAAGGAAATACTTTTCTGAGGTTGAAAGTTTAGAACAGGAAATCAGGCAAGTAGAGGCAGATATAGTTAATAGTTACAGGGATAGTTCACAACAAGAGGAGAATACTCAGAAACTGTTGGATTTGAAAGAAAAATTAACTCTAGTTGTCAACAATCGGGTAAAAAAGAAATGGCTTGCTTCTAGATTAGCTAATTTTCAGTATGGGGAGGGGTCAGGTAAACTACTTGCCTGGAAAGCTAGGACAGATAGGACAAGGAACATAATTAAGGAAGTGAAATTGGAGCCATCAGGTGTTATGGTTACAGAAACTAAGGACATAGTGGATGCCTTCTTTAATTATTATGTAGAGGTCTATAGGGAGGATATGGTTCCAGATAGGAAGAAGATAGAGGAATGGTTAACTTGTCTACGACCTGTGACTGATGACTCACAAAATATGTTAGATCAAGAGATTACACAAGGGGAATTAGATTTGGTTATTAGATCAGCTAAGAAGGGCAAAGCACCGGGCCCAGATGGCCTTCCGGTTGAGGTGTATAAGATGTTGCCTGGTAGTTTGATACAGTTATTATTAAAGGTATTTAACGAGGTCCTTTTGGGTAATGTAGAGCTCCCAGCCTCCTGGAACCAGGCCAACATTATTGTAATTCCTAAACCTGGGAAGTCACCAAGGTATTTGGATTCATACAGACCAATTTCACTATTGAATTCGGACTATAAACTATATGCTAAGATTTTAGCAGATAGGTTGGCGAAGGTGATCCCAGGAATAGTACACGAGGATCAAAAGGGGTTCATTAAGGGCAGGTTTCTTAAAGATCTAACCTTCTCCCTCATAACAAGCATTGATGTTGCTATTGACCGAAAACTTCCTCTAGCGATTGTCGCCTTGGACGCCGCGAAGGCGTTTGATCGCGTGAACTGGTTATTCCTTAAAGCGGTAATCATGCACCTTAAATTGGGGAAAAAGTTTAGTTCTTCCTTACTGTCCCTTTATCAACTCCCTACTTCAAGGGTACTAGTTAACGGAGCTCTAACTAAAAGTATTAAGGTAATGAGAGGGACAAGGCAAGGGTGCCCTCTGTCCCCACTCTTGTTTCATTTATACATTGAACCGTTGGCATGTAGAATTAGGGAGACTGAGGACATCCCCCCTTTCAGATTTCAAAGTTGGGTTAAAAAGATTGGACTTTATGCCGATGACATTGTCATTTTAACTTCAGATCTAAATCAAACTCTACCTAAATTAGAAATAATTACAAATCAGTTCGGATTGGTCTCGGGGTACCGTTTGAATGTGGACAAGACGGAAATCATGTCGTGGAACATTGAGACAGACCTTATAACTCCGAAAAAACAGATTAGATATCTGGGGGTGCAGATTACACAGGATATCTCACAAATTGCGACAACTAATCTGGCCAAAAACCTGAAGGATATTTTGAGTTTAATGAAGGGTTGGAGGCATCTCCCTCTCACTATTTTTGGGAGAGTAAATTTGATTAAGATGATAGTGCTTCCTAAGATAACATTTTTATTCGAATCCATCCCTTTGATGTTTGAAAAAAAGGGATTAATGAAGTTGCAAAGTGAGATCGGATCATTTATTTGGTCTTCCAGGGGGTCTAGGTTATCGTGGAAAAAGATAAGGAGGAAACATGTTAAAGGGGGGTTGGCAGCTCCGGACTTTCAAATATATTCCTGGGCCTTTTTGCTCAAAAACTATAGAATGCTTTTGAGAACGCCAGGAAATTCAGCGATTGGAGAACTACTATTAACTTTGTTAAGAATTGAGGGAGTCAAGCCGTCGGGTTTTATGTATAAGTTTTCAGACCCAAAATTTTTCAAGAAAGTAAGATTGAAAGTCCTGAGAGACCTTGCTACGGTCTGGTATCGCGTTAGAAGGGCTACAAAAATTCCATATTTTAGTTTGAATGCACCAATTTGGGAAACTCCGGGAGCTCCAAGTTGGACTAACGATGCCCTGGCAATGACTCTAAAATTAGAGGGCCCTCAGAAATGGGGGGAGTTATTTGTCGACGGTTGTTTGCTGCCATGGTTTGAATGTGACTCAAGCTGGGGTCCCAACTTTTCTAAATTCAAATATTTTCAAATTCAAAGTTGGGCCGCTGGGAAAAATCATCTTATAGGTCGATACAATGACTTTGAGGCAAAACTGGCATTGGAGGTCTGTTTTAAAAAAGAAGTGGCAACATGGTACTGGGCTATAATTGACTTGGAAGATGGCCCTTTTCTTCTGCCGGAGGAACTATGGGGAGAGAGCTTGCCAAAGATCGCGACAGAAGACCAATGGCAAGTAACTATGTCGATATTATATAAATTGGTTAAACCTGCGAATTTAAGAAGAAACCACTTGTTCACTCTCCACAGGGCATATTGGACTCCAAAGCGGCTGGCAAAATTTAAAGAAGGTGGTAATGTAAGATGCCCTAAATGTAATAGCCCAAACGAAGATGATATTCACATGTTTGTTACATGCCCGGCGATCAAGATCTTTTGGGACGCTGTAAGTAAATGTTTGGCAGTTATGCTCAAGCAAAAGATTGAGGTAAGCCCTGAGAACATTATCACAGGTAGACTGGATTTACAAGGTAAGGGCCTGGACGACAGAGCAAAACTGGTGTTTTATGCTATATTGTTGGCCCGAAGGGAAATCTGTAAACTTTGGGTTTCTCCTGACTCCCCCACAGATCTCATGTGGATTAGAGCTATGAGAGACATTGGTAAATTGGACTTGGTAGTTCCCCTGAAAAAGAAACATAGATTTTGGCTGCTATTTTTTGATCATTATGGGTGATGGGTTGGGGGAAGTTTGCTTTTAATATTGAAATGTTGTGTTGGTGGAGACTTCCAGTCCTATGATTAAGTTGCTTTTTATCTTTTGGAGAATTCTGCGGTACGAAGCTGGAGTGAGGATCTTGTATCGTCGCTTCTCCAGCCCTCTGTTAAGTAGACCTCCTTGAATATAAGATAACTTACACCCTTGGGCGTTACACAGATAGAATGGGTGGAAAGCGGCACATGAGGACAAAAAAAAAAATCATACATTACAAAAAGTATTACATGTTTTTACATATTTTACAAAGTAATTTTTTGCCCTCTTTTTGCTGTTTTCAGAATTTTTTATTTTTCACTTAAAATAGTGAAAACAATTGTATTCATCATTTAACAGCGGGCAAAAAAAAAACAATCTGAGAGATTGCTTAAAAAAAGCCCTAAAACTTTCCTCACTAAAATATACCTTGTTAGAAATATTACATATATATTACAAGTACTTCTCTAGATGAATAAAAATTTTCTAGACAAACCGTCTTTAAACCTTGTCGCAAAAGCACACATGCCAAAATAATTTTTGTCAAAGGAGTCCACAATTGTTTTTATTACTTTTCCTTTAGGCCAAATAGTAATTTCAAAATCCTTTTTAAGTGATATCTTCAATTATAATCCTTTAAAATTACAAAAAATGCTTCCTTCAGATGCAGTTTTTAGTTTTCAAAATTTAGGTTTCAGAAAAATTAAGTAAGAATTGGGTAAATCATAAGGCAAACGTTGCTTGAAAATCAATTGGGAATCATTACACAGTGTCCAGCCTTTTTCACATTTAAGATAAACTGTGTAATGTCCAGAAGTTACAGTAGGTCCTTCATGAAAAATTATTGCAACTGTAACAAAAGTTTTTCCAGAAATTGATAATTGCTGTCCTGTAAACTTCTTTATTAAAGTGTCCAATTTTGAACCATCAGTTCTACAACGTTGCATCATTAAAATTACATACTGACCATATTTCTGTAAAAATAATGTAGAAAACATGTCTGATTTACATTCAGAACATTCCATGTTGTGATTGGCATCTTTAACTAATTTACTAAAAGTCACTGATTTACTTTGTGGTAATGGTAAAAATATGAACCTTTCTGAATCAACATTACTACTACATGTGTTCATACAGTTTTCACAGCAATGTTCCCATTTGTAAGAGACACCAAATAAGTTTTCTACTTCTACTCCTTCATCTTCTAGTACACTCAAAATATATATTAAGAATTCCTGAGCATCTTGCTGGACATTTTCTTTAAACTGTGTAGAACCACAACATACATCTAAAAGATTTCTAACATCAGTAGCACTTTCTATTTAATTTTTATCAGTACTCAGCTTCTCAAAAAGGAGACTCAGCAGAGAACACAATCTTTTTCCATGATTTACTATTATCTGTTCTAGCAACTTTTCAAGATAAAATACAACATTCAGCACTACATTTGCATAGCAGTTGACACCAGAGCTATTTTCAAAATGGCAACCAACAACCTCTTCAACACTGTCCTTTTTCTTTTTCCTTGCTATCACATCACCGTCCTTTTTTTTTTGTTCTGTTCATCCACATTACAGATATTCTCAAATCTCCTTTTCCGACAAACAACATGTTTTTCAATCACAGGATACTGACCTAAATGAGGAGCATAGGTTCTTCTTAATCTGTTATACTCCTTTTCACAGTTTGTATCAGCACTAACTTTTGAGTCATCAAAGTCTATCATAAATAAACCAGATAATGTTTTCACTCGTGACAAAGCAACATATGCCATACCTTCTTTGAACACAGTAGAACCAATGTTTACAAAAGCACTATCTACAGTCAATCCTTGAGACTTGTGAATAGTTACAGCATATGCTAGAGAAAATGGAAACTGCTTCCTACGTACATATAAGTCTTTCACAAGCATGAAACGAACTGAACAACGACAAATGTCTTTAACTTTTTCTATCTGATCAAATTTTATTTTTAAACATTCAATTCCATCTTTTTTCTGGTAATTAATAAAACCCACAACTCTTCCCATAGCTCCATTCACTAAACCTTTTTCTACATCCAAATTTCTCCTTAAAATCACTCGACAATTCATGCAAACATATAGATTTTTTTCTAATCCAGCTGTTTTGGAAATATTCTTCTCTAGTGAATCCAATTAATTTTTCAGTTTGCCTGTTAATGTAAAAGTAATTCTTTCATGCTGAATTTTGTCCTCTGCTTCCATTTTCTTAATCTCTTCCTTTTCCAATTTCAAAAGTTCCTCATTGAATATTGAGCACTCACGTAGTGGTGGCATTAAGCAGATTACAGTATTTTTTTCTGCAATGTTCTGGTATATTTTCTCTGCAACTATTTCTTCATTTGGAAATAAGTTATGTAGCAACCGACTCTGTAATGCTTTTTTGCCAACTTCTGTGAGTAGTCCAATTCTGACATCTTTCAGAATACTTGCATAATTTTCGTCGTTTGCTTGTCTCATATTGGTAGTGAGTTCTTTGTACTCAAAGAACGACCAAATATTTGCATTACCAATGCTTCCTAATGACTTCTTCGTGTCTTCATGTGTCACAGTATTAAACACTGGTTGTCCTTTAACTGGAGTGAGCTGCAGAAGATCCCCAAAAACTATGACGTGTTTACCTCCAAATAACACGTCATAGTCTCTCTTAAGTATTTGTTGCGTTCTTAAATGCACAAAGGCAAGCATTACATTTGAAACCATGCTCACCTCATCAATAATGAGAACTTGCATCTTCTTCAACACTCTTGAAACTTCGAGGCATGCTTCTCCAGTTAGCATGTGGTATTCTATTTTGTTCTCATGCTCCACTGGTAACATTAGCAAGCGATGTAAGGTAATTCCTTTTATGTTATAGGCTGCTAACCCAGTTGGAGCAGTTACCACACAAGACAAATTTGAAGCTGTTTTTTGCTGTAGGTAGCTTCTGATGACTTTTATTAAGAAACTTTTACCAGTTCCAGCTTGTCCACTCACATACATCCTGATTGGTTCAAATGATGTGCATGAGCACTCTTTCTTTTCATGTAGTAATCCATGATCAATTTTTTTGATGACTTCTTCATAAATTTCTTTTTGTTCTTCATTCAGTTGTTGTTCCAGATTTAGTAAGTCGATTGAATCTTCCTGTGCTTGATTCATAGCCGTTTCTACTTCAGTCATGGCTACTGCAGCTTCATTTTCTATGATCGGTTGTCCTAGGGGATCTTGACTAAGTGTTACTGAACTTTGGCTGTCTTGAGAACTATCTCTAGCTACTTCATCTGCAATTTTTGTTTCCTGTTCATTTTCTTAATTTAACATTTGGACATAAGTTGAGAAAGTACTGCATTCTATACTGTCTTTGCTAGCATTAAAAGAATCTTCATAACTTTGAAATTCTCCCAGTAGTTCGTCCTCTGAACGCCATGGTTTAAACAGCTGTAAAAGAGCCAAGTAGTAAAATTCCTTCTTGTCAGTAGTTTCGCAACTGAGCTTCCTGTGATTTATCAAACTTCCTTTTGTTTGCTTCACCAAACATCCTTCCTCACCAATGACTTTATATTTTCCATTGTTGATGTCTTCTGTGGCTTTCCGTGAATAAATGTAGTTCTGCAGCACTTCATAGAGACACATGTTCTCAAGATGATGACTTCTCTTTGGGTAATATGTGTCCAACATGTTTGATTTCAAAATATCTGTACTCTCTGGGTCATTCTCGGCCAAATATTCAATTTCTCCAACAGATTTCAGTACCCGATTTCTCATTCCTGCAAGGCCTAAGCTTACCCAAATTATTCTTCTGGATTTCGAGTAAAGACTTGCAGATGATAACCTATCTGAGCATTCGTAGGATCCAATTTCTCGATGCGATAACATCTTTAAACTGAAACTGTACAGCTTCTTACTGACAGTCTTCTCGTGAGAAATCTCTTCCCACATTTCCTTCAATTCTGTTTTCTCAGATTTAGTGATGTAAGATGTCACATACCGAGCAACAGCAATAGAATTGTCTGCCACATACTGAATATCCATGTTAGCATTCCACATGGATAAAATGACTGGGTTGAAGTCATTTATAAATTTTGACTCTTCTTTTCTTTCTAGGTTGTAGGTATTTTTGGGAGATTTTCTGGTTATAGTATGTCGCACAGCTGACATAAAACTGTTGACTCTTCCTTTTGAAAGAACAGGTCTAGGAAATCCAAATCGACACTTTGTGTAGAATTTATCTTTCGTCTTGTACTTCCGTCGACAGTATTTTCCACACCGATGACTTTGGAAACGTAAAACTTGCTCTTTTAACTTTTTCTCTTCTGTGCTTTTAGGTATAGCACATGTTGCATATTTATTCTTCAATGAAAGATAACACTGCTTCATCAGTATCTGTTCCAAACTTTGGGGCATCCTTGATCCACAACAGCATATGAATATGAGGAGCACCTCTTGCCTGGTACTCTTTTCTCCAAAAGAAATCCACTACTTCTCCAAGAGGTGGATTTTTTTTATTGCAGATGAAGGACATCATAGCCTCAAATCTATGATTGAAATATCTGCAAACATTAACTGGATCCAATGAGCACAGTTCTCCAGCTGTCTTGTATTCAAAGTTTTTAATGTTTGAATTTGCCTCTCTTAGAAAATCCAGTAAATCATCCCAAGCGTACTCGGCACAGCTTAGGGTTAGAAACCATGTAGGAGTTCCTAAATTCCGTAACATGCATTTTAATTCACCATGGCGTCGGTACCAATATTCATTTGTCCCACGCTGACAAGCCATCAAATTGATCAGTTGTGTTTCCAAATGATCATCTCGGTGCTGCACTTTCTCCATAAAATCCTTAGCAGACACATTTTGTAAATGTTCTCCACTTTTTAAAATGTGATTTACTGCATAAGATAATGCAGACAAATCGCTTTCAAATAAAAGATGGAACAAATAAGGAATACTTTGACGAAATCTTGGATCTTCTGCATATAGTCTTGTAGTCCGATACTCAGAAGCTGGAATCTGTTCTGGACGTTCATCGTATCGTCCTCCTTTTCCTGTAGGAAACAGCTGGGGAAAACATCGAGCTTCCAAGCTCTCCTCCCATACACTCACGGGAGTTCCTTTTGCTTTCTTCATCTGAAACAGATCAATAGTGTCTCCCATAACTTCTTTTGAATGAAGAGGATGTATGCTAAAATGTTCATAAATTTCTTCTTCCTTTGACTTGTCCACTTTTTCAATTTGACCAGTTGGTGTTTCTGTTTCTTCTTCTAAATCTTCTTCTTCTTCTTCTATATAAATTGATTCATACCATTTATTATTTTTTTTCAAATACAAATTTGCTCTTTGTACTTTTCGTACATCCACCAGCTCTTGCCAAATCTTCTTATTCTTTGTAGGTACACCATTAACCAGAATTACTAATGGTTCAGTTTCCAAAGTATCTGCATCAATAGTTTCCATATTTTTTTTCAAATCCAAGGGCAAATACACCACTCTTCCTTTTAAACCTCTCAGTAAATCAGAAGGAGGTAATTTACCAGTTTTGGGCTCCATACGTACTATGGTCTGGAACGGATGAACACATTGAATGAGTATAGACTCATATGTATTTAATTCAGAAAGTTCGGCAGGAATAGCATCCAATTCTAAATTATTATGTACAGCTCTGGTCGACATTCTATTTTCTTCTAACTTATTATAACAGTATTTACAAATACGCTGATCTTCACCCAATTCAAAACAATTTTCAAGAAATATATATGTTGCAAAATCCTTCCACTTATAATTATCTTCATTTTCACTTTTTTTATACAGATCAACACTCCTTGTTTGAATTTTATAATGACTTCTGCGGCAACAAATACAAGTAATATTTGGTCGTTCATTAGAGGTGATAGTAAATGTTGTCATTTCATCCTCAAAATTTTTAGTAATAATGAGTTCTACATTCTGTTCCTCATTTTCCTCATTTACTGTGTCCTTTTCTGCACTTTCTTGTTCTGGACCAAAGTAACAAAACTGAATCTCATCAGTAACCTTCACTACATCTGATACAGATCCACGGAACAGAGCATTATTCAACTCATTCAACTTTACTGCTGGACTTTTAGCAAAATACAATGTTCTCACAAACTTTCTCATTTCAGTATGATGAACAGCCAGCATCCTAAAATGATGAAAAACACTTTTACACACTTTTCTAGATAGACAAGCCAGAGAATGTCCCTGCAAACCAGTATTTTCTCTCACTCTGCATGGATCTAGTGTTTGAAGCACCTTCATCTTCTGTTTTACACTCTTTTTACTATATTCTCTTAGAAAGTCACGTAATTTATCAATAGATTCCTGACGCACAGTACAAATACTACTACAGTTCCAAGTGTACACTGGGGCTTTTGGACGTCTCCCCATAGCCTCAGCAGCCATTACTTCTTCCTCATTTCTTGGGACCATTTTCTCTTTTTGCATCACACAACCATCCTTAACTTCATATGCTCTAGCATTGGTGTCAACTGCATGCAACAAACTATTACTTTGAAGATAACTCTCTTCATTAAAAAATGGTTCAGTACTTGAACTGTGTTTCCATTCTCCCAAGAACACTTTACAAAAGTTACTTTTTTTCACTTCTCTTTTCCTTTTGCTTTGTGACTTCATTGCATTCACTAATTTTTCTAATCTACGCATCCTATTCAAAATTAGAATAAAAAGTTTTCTTTTTATTTCCAAAGCCTTACTTACAATATTTTCTATAAAAAAAAATTTCTTAATAAATTTTGTTTTTTTCTTATATTTTTTCACATCCTTTAGCAAATTTAACATCACTCTTCTATGAAACATTTTTCGACGAATGTTTTTAAAATCTAATTTTCGTGTTAAATCAGTTTGACATACATCTGATTGTACATTAGCTTTTTTTTTTTTGCTGTTGACTGTGTTGTTGCTTTGTACATAAAACTCTCTTTGTTTTACAGTTATTTTTGCCATTTTTTTGTTTTTTGAAAATCTTTTTTAAGAAATCTCTGCTCTGCTCACCAGTAGACTTTTTCTTTTTGCCATCACCAGCTTCTCCTGCTATTTTTTTTTCCCAGTTTTGTCCAGATATACTTGTTGTTGCTTTTCTTTCCTCTTTCTTGTCCTTTAAGGCATTTTATTTTTCAGTGTTGCTCAGCAATACCTGCAAGGAAATAAAAAAAAATCATTTTTGTAATTATAATTCATTAAAATATTTTTTTTTACTTTTCATTTATTTCAAATGTTTTTCCATTTGTCTCTCATTTGTGATTTACTAATTTGTGCACAGTGCTAACCACCACAGTTGAAAAAAAACAAGCTGCCGCTTTCCTGCAAGTGCATTTTTTAACAGAACAACTGCAACACACATTATATCTGTGGCCACAATTCCTGTGCGCACACAGCCTCATGGTGGGCTTCTAAGCAGAAAACAGAATTTTATTTGCAAATTCAAAGCACATTTACTACTCTGGTAGATCAAGTGATAATTGCTGTTACAGCCTTACACATTTTCCTTGTAGATCACAGAGGCAGAAAAGAGCACATTTACTAACAGCTACTTCATACCATAAGAATCTGCAACCTGGGTGAGTGTTTAGAGTAGAGCAAAGTAAATGAGGCCTTGGTGACGTTGAATGTGTTTGCATTACACACAGTCCTGAGTAGTACGCATGGGAGTGTTGGAGAAGCTGCTGCGTGTGTCCCAAGAGTGTGTTTCTGCAGACTAAGTATTGTCAGCTGCAAGAGACATGAGCAAGGAGATTTCCAGAACTGCATGAAGACTGCAGGGATGTACGTAACAGTGCATGTGTGCTAAGGGATAATTTGTGTAAACACAACAGGCTGCCCCTTTCCTGGGACTGCAATTCTTACTGAACAACAATTTCACAAACTAAATCTCTGCCCACAATTCCTGTGCGCACACAGACTCATGCTATGTTTTTTGGAACAAAACAGTGTCCCTGAATAGTACCAAATTACTGTTACAGAATGACACATTTCCCTTATCATTTACAGAAGCAAAAAACAGCACATGTCCTAACAGCTCCTTAAGACCATAACCGTGTGTTACAGGGTGAGTGATTAGACTAGATCAATTTAAATGAGGCCTTGGTGACGTTGAATGTGTTTGCATTACACATTGCTATTTGAAACAGCACACAGAGCTGAGTACTACACATGAGAGTGTTGGAGAAGCTGCTGCGTGTGTGCCAAGAGTGTGTTTCTGAAGACTGTGTATTGTCTGGTGCAAGACAGATGAGCAAAGAGACTTCCAGAACTGCATGAAGACTGCAGGGATATATGTAACAGTGCATGTTTGCTAAGGGATAATTTGTGTAAACACAACAGGCTGCCCCTTTCCTGGGACTGCATTTCTTACTGAACAACATCTTCACAAATTAAATCTCTGCCCACAATTCCTGTGTGCACACAGACTCATGCCATCATTTTACACACATAACACAGGCTGACCCTTTCCTGGGACTGCATTTCTTACTGAACAACATCTTCACAAATTAAATCTCTGCCCACATTTCCTGTGTGCACACAGAGTCATGCCATCATTTTAGGCACATAACACAGGCTGCCCCTTTCCTGGGACTGCATTTCTTACTGAACAACATCTTCACAAATTAAATCTCTGCCCACAATTCCTGTGTGCACACAGAGTCATGCCATCATTTTAGGCACATAACACAGGCTGCCCCTTTCCTGGGACTGCATTTCTTACTGAACAACATCTTCACAAATTAAATCTCTGCCCACATTTCCTGTGCGCACACAGACTCATGCTATGTTTTTTTGAACAAAACAATGTCCCTGAATAGTACCAAATTACTGTTACTGCCTGACACATTTCCCATATCATTTACAGAAGCAGAAAACAGCACATGTCCTAACAGCTCCTTAACACCATGACCATGTGTTACAGGATGAGTGATTAGACTAGATCAATTTAAATGAGGCCTTGGTGACGTTGAATGTGTTTGCATTACACATTGCTATCTGAAACAGCACACAGAGCTGAGTACTACACATGAGAGTGTTGGAGAAGCTGCTGCATGTGTGCCAAGAGTGTGTTTCTGAAGACTGTGTATTGTCTGGTGCAAGACAGATGAGCAAAGAGACTTCCAGAACTGCATGAAGACTGCAGGGATGTATGTAACAGTGCATGTGTGCTAAGGGATAATTTGTGTAAACACAACAGGCTGCCCCTTTCCTGGGACTGCATTTCTTACTGAACAACATCTTCACAAATTAAATCTCAGACAACAATTCCTATATACACACAGACTCATGCTATGTTTTTTGGAACAAAACAGTGTCCCTGAATAGTACCAAATTACTGTTACTGCCTGACACATTTCCCATATCATTTACAGAAGCAGAAAACAGCACATGTCCTAACAGCTCCTTAAGACCATGACCATGTGTTACAGGGTGAGTGATTAGACTAGATCAATTTAAATGAGGCCTTGGTGACGTTGAATGTGTTTGCATTACACATTGCTATCTGAAACAGCACACAGAGCTGAGTACTACACATGAGAGTGTTGGAGAAGCTGCTGCGTGTGTGCCAAGAGTGTGTTTCTGAAGACTGTGTATTGTCTGGTGCAAGACAGATGAGCAAAGAGACTTCCAGAACTGCATGAAGACTGCGGGGATGTATGTAATAGTGCATGTGTGCTAAGGGATAATTTGTGTAAACACAACAGGCTGCCCCTTTCCTGGGACTGCATTTCTTACTGAACAACAACTTCATAAATTAAATCTCTGCCCACATTTCCTGAGTGCACACAGAGTCATGCCATCATTTTAGGCACATAAAACAGGCTGCCCCTTTCCTGGGACTGCATTTCTTACTGAACAACATCTTCACAAATTAAATCTCTGCCCACAATTCCTGTGTGCACACAGACTCATGCCATCATTTTAAGCACATAACACAGGCTGCCCCTTTCCTGGGACTGCATTTCTTACTGAACAACAACTTCACAAATTAAATGTCAGACAACAATTCCTATATACACACAGACTCATGCTGTGTTGGTAGGCACAAAACACAGGCTACCCCTTTCCTGGGTTATCAATTCTTACAGAACTAATGCTTTTTTCAAATGTGCTGCCATTTTCCTCTCTTTTCTTTCAAAGTGATTTCTGCTAAATGCTAACCATCACAATTAAAAAGAAGCTGTCCTTTTCTTTCAACTGCAAGTCTTACTTTTCAACAGCAACACAAATTAAATCTCTGTCAACAATTCTTCTCTGCACACAGACTCATGGTTTGATGGTAGGCACAAAACAGTATTCCTCATTGTTACCAGTACACATTAACTTATGGTGAAAACATACTCCATAATATTTTACATATTCAAAACAGTTAAATATCTCCCAAAACAGAAAATGTAAATCACAACTTTAAACAAATTATCACAATTCTATTTTTTATATCTAAATTAACCACAAACACCCCCTCTCAAACTCATAACTCACCTTTAAAATTAGTTAGTTGTGAAAGAAATGTGGCAGTCACACAGCAGTTGATCAGACCAGAATCTCTGAGCTGAACACCTCTCTCCTCTCAGCAGAACCAGTTAATGGCACAGTTTCCCTCTCTTTTTTCACACATATACATGTTAATTTCAAATCTCAGTGCTTCCCACATTTTTTCAAATGAAATCACACATTTCTATTGGTTGAAAACTTCAACCCCTTTCCAAATGTACCCTTCCCCCAACTTGACTTCTGCCTGCTACCATAGCAACAGGTCATGGAACACAGGTGTGAGCAGAGAGGTCAGAAGTTCAGCAGACAATGTTTCATTTCCAAAGAGCAAGAGTGCTTGACTTTTCAAACCTAACAGCAAATCCAAACTAATGTTCTTTGTTCACACATTTTTCTGAACCAATACAAAACATGCTTTTTAAAATTTAAACATACAGCCTAGTTTTTAGTGTAGAATGGTTTGAAACAGCCAATGAGTTCTTTTTATAAAAAAAAGTATGAGTTCCCCCATTTTTCAACTGTCTTTCATTTCTTTTTGCCTTTCTACTGAAAGACACCTCCTGAGTGCATCCAGATCTCCTTTGAAGATGTTCACAGTGTGGATTGTAGGTCACAGCTATGTCTTCTGGAGTGAAAAATTTGCAGAAAAAAGAGGTATGGTGAGAGACCTTGCTTTGCCAAATGTAGACATTAAATGGATTGGTCAGAGAGGGTTAAAGTGGCACCAATTAATGCCTTTGGTGAAAACCTTTCTACATCTCCCACAGCCTAACCTTATTATTGTGCACTGTGGTGGAAATGACCTAGGCACTTTAACTGGGGTAGGTCTGGAAATGCTTATTAAGGACACCTTTGTGCAATTGATGTCGCTTTTTCCACAAACTGCCTTCGTATATTCTAACATATGCCAAAGGCAAAAGTGGAACTGGTCCAACCAATTTTGTCCGCAGATTGACAAAGCAAGGAAGCACGTCAACAAATTTATTTCTGCTTTCCTCAGAGACTATGGTATGGGTTCTATATACCACAACAACTTGTGTTACAACATGCAAGACATTTATAGAGGAGATGGTGTACACTTCACTGATGAAGGCAACAGAGTCTTCCTCTTGAACTTTAGACTCTGCATCGGTACTTACTTGTAGGTACCAAAAAACAAACAATAAACACAAGGGCTCTTTTTAGAGCCACCTTATATCTAAACACTTAAATGCGATTTTTTATTATTTTTTTTTTTAAAGTTTTTTTTCGGGTGCGCGCTGGGTGCGCACACTCGGCGATATTTTTTTTCAAAATATAAATCTTTTTTTTTGCCCTACAAGGTCCTACTGTGACCCCCTTACAATGCCTAGTGGGTCAATATCTCCCCACTCTGCCCCCTTTTCAAGTTCTCCACCTTTGTTTCTAACCCCCTCTTTATGCGAGAGACAAAATGGCGGCCGCCGCTTCCTGATTTCCACCGATTCGAATGTTTACTGACATCTAACAACCAATCAGAAGTGCGCTCGCGATCGGCAAGGTGCGCGCACAGGACTTGCTCAGTGCGCGCACGCTGCACGCGTACAGATATATATATTGATTTAAATGCTAATTTCTCAGGAAATACTGAACAGATTTACACCAAACCTGCAAAAGGCACTTCATGGACCTTATGGCTACCTCTCTGCCAAATTTCACATAATTCTGTTCAGCCGTTCGGGCTGTAGCTGCGACTAAAGTCCCTCTGGAAAAATGCATGGGGAAAACGCGTTTTGGGACCCCCCTTTTTTCTCAGCCCCCGCTTGACGAATCCCCCCGAAACTTTCATTGTAGGAGCTGAGCGGAGCGCCCCATTATTTTTGAAAATTTCGCGAGGATTCGTCAACCGGCGCCAAAGTTATTCAAAATAGAATTTTGAGATTTCCTATGTAAACACGGTCCTAACTATAACTACCTACTGGCGACCGCCAGGAGGTAATATATATATATATATATATATATATATATATATATATATATATATATATATATATATTATCTACTGGCGGTCGCCAGTAGATAGTTATAGTAAGGACCGTGTTTCCATAGGAAATCTGAAAATTCTATTTTGAATAACTTTGGCGCCGGTTGACGAATCCTCGCAAATTTTTCAAAATAGGTGGGGCGCTCCGCTCCGCTCCTACCCTGAAAGTCTCGGGGTGATTAGTCAAGCGGGGGCCGAGAAAAAAGGGGGGTCCCAAAACCCATTTTCCCCATGTTATTTTCCATAGGACCTTTAGTCGAAGGTACAGCCCGAACGGCTGAACAGAATTACTTGAAATTTGGCAGAGAGGTAGTCCTCAGGTCAGGCATGTGCCTTTTGCATATATGGAGTCAATCTGTACAGTAGTTCCTGACAAAATTGCAGTTAAAAGTACATAAATATCTATATGCGCGCACCGTGCGCGCACCGTGCGCGCACCATTACGTGCGCAAGCGTAATTCTGATTGGTGGTTACATGTCAGTCAACGTTCGAATCGGTCGAAATCAGGAAGTGTCGGCCGCCATTTTGTTTGTTTTGGGTGCGACACTGAAAAAGAGAGGTGGTGAACGTGAAAAGGGGGCAGGGTAGAGAGTTCCTGGCCCCCTAGCCTTTGTCAGGGGGTCCCTGAAGGACCCCGAAGGGTGAAAAAAACTTTTTTTTTTTTTTTAAATCGCAGGGTGTGCGCACGATGCACACATGGTGCGCGCACAGTGAAAAATCTTTAAAAAAAATATATATAATAATACATACATAACTTAGCATTTAAAAAATCGTACAAATTCACTTAAAACACCATAGGTTTCACACACGTTATAGTTAGGAATTAGCATTTAAAAAACCTTGCAAATTCACTTAAAAAACCATAGGTTTCACACATGTTATAGTTAGGTGGACATTTCACTCGTAAAAAACCATTGAAATTCCCCCGTTATAGTTAGTTCAGATAACTATAACTCGCGCGACCGCCACTCTATCACAAGGATGATGTCATCAGTGATGTCAAGAGTGATGCCACTGACCATGTCATGAGTGATGTAATATGTGACGTCATGAGCAGTGGATTGCGGGCGCGCGAGTTATAGTTATCTGAACAAACTATAACGGGGGAATTTCAATGGTTTTTTATGAGTGAAATGTCCACCTAACTATAACATGTGTGAAACCTATGGTTTTTTAAGTGAATATATATATATATATATATATATATTAATATGACATGCTTGAAAACCACTGTGAGTCAACTGTATTCTGTGATAATACTACCTATATCCTCCTATGCTTTTCTACTGTGGCACAGTTTCTTTTACATTTTCTTCAAAGTAAGACTCTCCAGTGACACTTTCCACCTATGCCGTCTATTGATGATAGTACATCCAGGCATACATCCATTAAAGTAAATGTTTATCCTATTTTTTTATATATCTCATAACAAACCTTAGTTGGTTACACCAACAACCACCCATGCTTCCGCTCCTTCCTTGCTTGCCTTGGCTTTGAGTTTGAACCAAACACCGCTGCTTCTTGCTATCTAGTACTATCCACCCATACTGTATCGCCCACCCAGGCAGGCATTCTCTTTCACCTTCCACCCATCATTCAACCACCCATGCATCTGATCTGATTATTATCAGCCACCTATGCATGCTTCCAACATATCCTTCTCTGCCAGTCAGTCATATTATTTATCTCGCCCGTTCGTCCACCCTTCTTTCCCTCTTTGTTCAACACGTCCATCAAGGTCATCTGATCTGAGTTTGTCTTCTCCATAAAACCTTCACAGCTGATTTTGGAATCAAATAGAAGAGGCCATTGGTTACTCAACTCACGCTGCTATTGCTAAGTAAAGGGTGACTTCTTCAAACGTTGTATAATGTTCACCACAACTTAATAAGTCACACAGTACTGTGAAGTAGGGAACACACTTCCATCTAGTAGTAATGTCAAGAAGTAATGAATATAACTTACCACTGCTGCTGGCTCCCCCCCTGTCGCTACTGCAGGTGCCGCCATTTCTCCCGCCCCCTCCGGGATGGCCGCATCACCATCGCCGCTGGCCCCGCCAGCACTGGTGGTTGGTAGTGTGCCTAGAAAAAACATTACACATTTTTAGATGCCTGGAAACCTCCCCCTATTTTATTAGTGTTCAATTGGAACATTGAAAAAAAAGTTAATACAACATACATCAGCAATAGAGTAGTAAGTACAGTCAGTAGACAGACACTAGTAGTGACATGATTCCTAGGGTCATCTAGTCCTACTCTACTCTTTTGGAAGTTAGCCTGAGCCATGTGTAACCCTTTTAGATTCATCATGTGGACTAATACTCTTTGGCGCATATTTAATAACCTGGCAGCTTATTGACATGTGCAGTAGACGCCTTTGAGGTCACATGACTGTTGCGTACAAGTGAAGAGGTCGAAAAACAACTAAGGCACTTTGTTATTGAGTTTGGTTAGTCCGTATTGCTTAGCCATCACATACATGTTACACTTTTTGCCATGACTGCAAAATGCTTGCTTTCACCAGTATACTATTTAACGGCTAACGCGCAGCATTTTTCTCATATAATAGGCGGAAGATTCCCTTTGACAAACCAGAGATTTACAGAGCTTATGATGCATGATGTAACCAGTATTTCTACGTTCTACGGTGAGGGTTCTTCCAGAATTGAAAAGATCTTGTCTCTTGTTCTTGTTGTCATGCACTTGTAAATGTTTACTGTTTTAATCTTATGCATTTTTCTTGCTGGCTTATTGACGATGGCAGTAGTAAATTAAATTTCATATGACGACGTACAGAACTTGTTTCAAATAAACCTTTTGAACTTACACATAGACTCTGTGGTATTTGGTGTGGTGGGGTGGACTTACACAAGTGAGTGAGCAAAATGGTGTTATGTTCTGGGTTGTCTGTCTCAGTCATCATCAACATTGTGTATCTTCTTCGCGGGGGGGTCGGGAGTGGGACCCTAATGTGAGACACTATAGCTAGTCGGTCAGGGGATCGTGGGTTCTTCCGACTGAGGTGTGATCAGTAAGGTCCAACCTCCCATCACCAACATCCTATTTTGTTGTGCATAGTTCTGTATGTGGCTCTGCAGAATCACTACAACAATAGAAGTATCATTTACTATCCGATCCAAAATACTAGTCAAATATCTGGGTGGCCATTTTCTTTGCGGTAATTGTCAATGCCTCAACATTGAGAAGACTAGAAGAGGACAACCCAAAGGACAGGACACAGTGGCTAGAGCTATTGGTCAATCAGAGTTTTAATATTCCAAAGAAAACCTTCAATAAAGAGTGGGCAACTGTGCAAGCTTCGCTACAGACAGAATAATAGTAGTAGTAGTAGTAAAGAGAGTCATAGCAGAGGCAGTTAGAAGGAACTTAGTTCGAGTCAGGGATAAACAGAATTTGGAAACAGATAGTCAAGGTCAAAGAAGCTTTTGTAAAAAATAGAATTAGAAAGTGGAACCATAATTTATAGTTTGGAAAAAAAAGATGCAGTAAAAGTTAGGGAAATATAACTGTCAATATAACCACTGGAGGACTTACTGGGGCCAGCAGCAGGAGCCTCGGTAGAGGAGCGGTCCTGAGGTTCCCTCGCCGACTCTGACGCCGTCTTCTTGCCCCTGGGTGGTGCTGATGATCATGTAAAATATAATAAAGAAAGAGACAAACATTAAGGAGTGCTGTGAAACAAATAATAATAAATCATTTGGAAAAATAAGTCAAACAACATTTTAGGAAACAACAATTGCAATAAAATTGACCTATCTAATCAGATGGATCGACTACTGGCTGCTTCCTGCATTCACGGATCGTCTACTTATTTATGAACACTCCAGTGTTCCATAATCATTCTGATTACAAATACTAACGAAGCCTAGTTAGTACCACCTGACCTACACCACCTATTCCAGACGGGCCAATTGTTCACTAAGTCTGCATTTCCATTTTTTTCAGCCATCAAATGCATAGATGAGATGGAGAACACATGCATACATTTGTGCATACATACAACAAATTGTGGGATGGTTGCATGATTCTGATCTAGTTCTGCTACTGACTGACCATGCTAAGCCTACCACTCACTAAACAAAGTACAAAAGGTTCTACGGAGGACTGGGGTAAGAAGCAGCACTCAGTGACAGAAGAGGCGTCACTCAGACCGCATAAAACAATTATTAATTTATACTAACAAACTAAACCTAGTATCCAATATCCATCCACTACTATTTCACAGTAGGACAATGGAAGGACTAGAGTCTCTCTAGCAAATCGCATTACCTAACTTCAGTTCTCTAAAATAAACTCTTACATAATCAGCACAAGCTAGCGCAAACTAAGTTGCAAACAAGTAAGAATACCACCGAGCACCTGGGTCCTACAATCACAGAAGATTTTGCTTTTTGGAACATAATTTACCAGCAACGCGTAGCACGCAGCAGTAATCTTGTTATTCGTCAAATTTAATTTATACACAATAAGTTACTCACCAAGCCCGACGAACTCAACACCTAGCAGGTCCAACAGGTCCTGCTCCCGGTCCAGGATGTCGGACCACCGGTGGGCCAGCTGATTATGGGTGCGCAGCACCCCAGAGCACCGGAACACTGCCCGGCGCACCTTCGCCCACCGACGGTGACGCTCCTGGGTAGCGTACCCGGAGCCGGGCCTGCCGCCTGCTGCCAAGGTCAAGGGGAGGTGGCGCTGAATGAAAAAAAACAAGGGCGGCCACCTCCGCCTCCCCAAAAAGTTGCCGGGCCTGCACCCCTGCAGGACGCATTCTGCCGCAAGGCAGGCGGCCCTTGTCTGCTCCTGCAGGTCCCTTACCCTTGGCACTAGGTGTGCCCTTAGCCATGGTTCTGGGGTGGGTGGGAGGCGGAAATGAAAAGGTTAGAAGCCTTTCATAGTAAGCGTGTACCGATTCTTTCGCTTCTTGATGAGTTCTATCAATTTTTACCCAATCAGTTTCTTTAGGAGGTACTTTATTTTTCAGAAAGGTAATTACTTGTTCATATTTTCTCATTGCTTCTGGATCAGGGGCACCTGTTTTTGGATCTCTAGGGTATTCTTGTGTTAACATATATTTATTGTATTCTTTTGGGGTTATAGTACTTTGTTATATAAAGATGTCAGCCAAAAAACTACGGTCCGGGAGAGTAATAGGGGATAGGGTCTGTATAATGTCAAAACCCATTTCCCCTAGCAACAGATCTTCTAGTAATTTGCTACTAAAGGGTCAGTCCCTGCTGCCTCAATTTTGGGAGAAGACGGTATCTAGCAGGGGGAAAAAAGATCAGTCAGACATCCCTCCGCCTGAAGATCCCTTCCCACCGCCATCTGATAGGTCAGGAAATAATGGGGATGTTTCTTTTTATCCTAAGACTGGGCAGCAAACCAATGCGCCTGCCGTCTCTGCAGAGTTTCCCCTTGCTGACCCCATTGGAGGTCCACAATTAATGACGGACAGTAAGGGAGTTTCTCAGTTGTCAAGTATTGACCTGGAGCTCTGTGGTCGATACTTAGCTGACGGTCCTTTGAATTTACCTGAAGTGATTAAACCCCCGACTGGTGTTTCTTCCTCTGGTCTCTTTCTTTTTAGTAGTACCCCTTCTCTAAAATTGCCAGATATTTTTTCTCAGTCTAATTTTTCCATGAGTCCACTGCTTAATTTATCTGACACTGGTCATAAGGGTCTACTCGGTTATGATAAAGTGGAAAAACCGATTTCTGAATCCTTGATTGCATTGGAACATCTGCTGGCATCCATCCTACAGTTATTGAGTAAATTTGTGGGAAGTTCCGATTGCATTCTGGAATCAGTCACCCAGATACTAAAAGCCTTAGTGTTAAAAGCTCCGGAAAAGGTTCCTGATGTTGTTTCTAAAGTAAGCCCTCTGGGGCATGAGTTGGGTAGTGTGCTCTTAAATGAAAATGAAAACTCAGTTCAAATTAAGCCCCCTGTAGCTCCCATTTTACCCGTATCTAATTGCGCAAAGCTTTGCGACCTTGAAATTGAAGAAGAAATCATTGAGGTTGCTGCTCCAAATCTTGAAAGAGAACTATTTTCAATCTTTTTACCTGAATCAAAGGGATCAGGGGGGGTTGAAAAGGGAAAAATTAGAAAACAAAGAAAGAATCTAGGAAAAAAGAGGAAACCAATCCGTAGATTCAGAAAGAAAAAGCAGAAACAAATCATTTTTGAGGATTCCCAGGTCTTAGACTCTAAGTTCCAAATGACGGGAGAATTAATGTGCAAGGAGGTGGTTTCCCATTCTTCTGATATCTTAAAGCTCTCAGTCCCGGGCACAGAAATTATTTCTGATTGCCCTGGGAACGGTCCCCCATCGGATGTAGGGAGATGGGCAACTCCCCTGCCCGAGGTAGAATCGCCTGGGCGGTCTGTAGCTCTTGATCCTTTTGCCCCCGTTTTTCCTGCTTTGGATGTGGGAGAGGTACGGCCCCAGCATTTGCCCTCAAAAATTCCTGAAGTCTATGTAGATACATTTACAGTAGATTTTTTACCCTTATTTGATTCAGACTTATCCCTAAATAGAGCATGGCTACTCAAATATTTTAAGGATATTGAGAGCCTAAAATTGATTCAATCTAATGATATTGATTTAGTCTCTATATTGGGAACAGCGTCCGCTCCCTTTGTTAGGGTAAAATTCTATTCTAAACTTATATTAAACCTTATTCTACAACAGGCCGAGAGTTTTCAGTGTAGGGGAATTGATGTTTTACCTGTTCTCCCCTTTGGGAGAAATTGTTTCCCTCCAAATAGACTTTCTCAGCAGGGCAATGGTCAAGATACTCTCTTTTCCCTATATGATGAATTAAAGATTTCTGTTTCAAAAAATACACGCCGGGTGACTCAGGTAAAGCCAGTTTCGCTTACCCAGAATATTCCCCCAAACAATGAAAATTCTCAGTGGAATTGGTTGCCTGGGGTTTTGTCTACTAAAACTTTAGACAATCCTAAGCTTTTTCAACATCTTTAGCAATAGTTTAAAAGTAATCTCTTGGAATGCTGCTGGTATTCATAATAATGCTGAGAAATTACAGTATTTATTCTCTATGAAAGCTAGCATTATTTGCCTCCAAGAGACCTGGTGTTCTAGTAGTTTATATGCAGGAAAAGACTATTTTGTCCTCGAGGCAAGGGCATTACCTTCAAAGAAAGGGCATGCAAAAGGTGGTCTCGCGTGCCTCTTGTCAAATAGATTGAAATGGAATTTTACACATTATGTTGATCCAAAAAATCTCTTTCAGGCAGTGACCCTCTGCTCGCAATCAAGCTGGGGTACCAATACTTCATTAGTAATAATAAATGTATATATTCCCCCGGATGAATGTTTTAATATTTTATTGAAGCAAGTCTTTTCATACATTAAACAGCTAAAAGAGCTCGATCCTTCCCCCCATGTACTGTTAGTTGGCGATTTTAATTGTAAGGTTTCCAACACTAGTTTAGAGTTATTCAGAAATAAATGTAAAGAAGAAGCCTACCTTATCCCTCAGATTCTCTTCCCTAATAAAATTAAAACTAATAAAAGAGGGAAGTTGTTATTGGAAGAACTTTCTGCAACTGAGGGGATAATAGTGAATGGTAGGCTTCCCTCCGATTTTCCTGCTAACTATACTCATAGATCCCCCTTCAGTCAGTCAATCTTGGATTATGTAATTATTGACTATGATGTCTTTTCTCTAGTAAAAGATCTGGTAGTCTTACCGACATTATTTAGTGATCACAACGTGATCACTATAGATTTGTCTTTATTTTTTCCAAATTCTGACTCATGGCATCTTAATAGCGATATACTTAATTTTCATAAGAATACTGGAAGATGTTTCTGGAATTTTAAAGCCAGGAAGGGCCTGAAGTGTATTTTAGGAAAAACTATCCTAGAATTGATCTATTGGCAGGGTTCTGAACTGACTCATTTCGAGGATTTTATGAAGGAGGTTATTCGTGTTGCTAATAGATCCTCCTTTTCCAAAAAGAGGAGCTTTGTTCCCAGTTCGCTGATCCCTTTAAATAAGGCAATAAACAGGTTAGTGCGGGAACAATTTCTGTGTAGATCTACTGAATTAAAAAACAAAATATATTTGTTAAAAAGAAGGAGAAGTCGCATCAAGAAGAAACTTAAAAAGGAAAAAGAGGATTCTCTTTGGATCAGATTAAGGGAGGCGGTTGTTCATGGCAATACTAGAAAATTTTGGTCTCTCATCGGAGAGGGTTGTGGAGCTAGAGTCAGCCCTCATCCTATTCCTATTGCCGAATCATTATGGGTGTCGTTTATCTCCGCCCTTTATGCTGGGAATGGCGTAACATTTGAAGGTGAGTGCTCCTTAGAAGCTCCGAGAGATGTTGAGCTTTCTATTGAAGCCCCTTCAGAGAAAACCATTGAAATGGCTATTAAGGATATGCGTTCCTCTGGAGCTATGGGGCCCGATGAACTTCCCATTTCGATACTAAAGTTAGATCCTGTTCTATGGAGTAAAATCCTCTTTCCTTTATTTAGTGCTTGCTTTTCAAGTAAGACTGTGCCATCCTCTTGGAAGGGGAGCATTTTGGTGCCCCTGTTCAAGAAGGGCGATAGGAATAATCCAATGAACTATCGTCAGATAGCTCTCCTTGATGCTATTGGAAAAGTCTTTTCCAAATTATTTCTGATTGCCCTGGGAACGGTCCCCCATCGGATGTAGGGAGATGGGCAACTCCCCTGCCCGAGGTAGAATCGCCTGGGCGGTCTGTAGCTCTTGATCCTTTTGCCCCCGTTTTTCCTGCTTTGGATGTGGGAGAGGTACGGCCCCAGCATTTGCCTTAAAAAATTCCTGAAGTCTATGTAGATACATTTACAGTAGATTTTTTACCCTTATTTGATTCAGACTTATCCCTAAATAGAGCATGGCTACTCAAATATTTTAAGGATATTGAGAGCCTAAAATTGATTCAATCTAATGATATTGATTTAGTCTCTATATTGGGAACAGCGTCCGCTCCCTTTGTTAGGGTAAAATTCTATTCTAAACTTATATTAAACCTTATTCTACAACAGGCCGAGAGTTTTCAGTGTCGGAATTGATGTTTTACCTGTTCTCCCCTTTGGGAGAAATTGTTTCCCTCCAAATAGACTTTCTCAGCAGGGCAATGGTCAAGATACTCTCTTTTCCCTATATGATGAATTAAAGATTTCTGTTTCAAAAAATACACGCCGGGTGACTCAGGTAAAGCCA
Source organism: Triturus cristatus (assembly GCF_964204655.1). Lineage (NCBI taxonomy): Eukaryota > Metazoa > Chordata > Amphibia > Caudata > Salamandridae > Triturus > Triturus cristatus. The sequence continues at coordinate 1,536,612,920 of NC_140589.1, read as the reverse complement.
GTTTCGCTTACCCAGAATATTCCCCCAAACAATGAAAATTCTCAGTGGAATTGGTTGCCTGGGGTTTTGTCTACTAAAACTTTAGACAATCCTAAGCTTTTTCAACATCTTTAGCAATAGTTTAAAAGTAATCTCTTGGAATGCTGCTGGTATTCATAATAATGCTGAGAAATTACAGTATTTATTCTCTATGAAAGCTAGCATTATTTGCCTCCAAGAGACCTGGTGTTCTCGTAGTTTATATGCAGGAAAAGACTATTTTATCCTCGAGGCAAGGGCATTACCTTCAAAGAAAGGGCATGCAAAAGGTGGTCTCGCGTGCCTCTTGTCAAATAGATTGAAATGGAATTTTACACATTATGTTGATCCAAAGAATCTCTTTCAGGCAGTGACCCTCTGCTCGCAATCAAGCTGGGGTACCAATACTTCATTAGTAATAATAAATGTATATATTCCCCCGGATGAATGTTTTAATATTTTATTGAAGCAAGTCTTTTCATACATTAAACAGCTAAAAGAGCTCGATCCTTCCCCCCATGTACTGTTAGTTGGCGATTTTAATTGTAAGGTTTCCAACACTAGTTTAGAGTTATTCAGAAATAAATGTAAAGAAGAAGCCTACCTTATCCCTCAGATTCTCTTCCCTAATAAAATTAAAACTAATAAAAGAGGGAAGTTGTTATTGTAAGGACTTTCTGCAACTGAGGGGATAATAGTGAATGGTAGGCTTCCCTCCGATTTTCCTGCTAACTATACTCATAGATCCCCCTTCAGTCAGTCAATCTTGGATTATGTAATTATTGACTATGATGTCTTTTCTCTAGTAAAAGATCTGGTAGTCTTACCGACATTATTTAGTGATCACAACGTGATCACTATAGATTTGTCTTTATTTTTTCCAAATTCTGACTCATGGCATCTTAATAGCGATATACTTAATTTTCATAAGAATACTGGAAGATGTTTCTGGAATTTTAAAGCCAGGAAGGGCCTGAAGTGTATTTTAGGAAAAACTATCCTAGAATTGATCTATTGGCAGGGTTCTGAACTGACTCATTTCGAGGATTTTATGAAGGAGGTTATTCGTGTTGCTAATAGATCCTCCTTTTCCAAAAAGAGGAGCTTTGTTCCCAGTTCGCTGATCCCTTTAAATAAAGCAATAAACAGGTTAGTGCGGGAACAATTTCTGTGTAGATCTACTGAATTAAAAAACAAAATATATTTGTTAAAAAGAAGGAGAAGTCGCATCAAGAAGAAACTTAAAAAGGAAAAAGAGGATTCTCTTTGGATCAGATTAAGGGAGGCGGTTGTTCATGGCAATACTAGAAAATTTTGGTCTCTCATCGGAGAGGGTTGTGGAGCTAGAGTCAGCCCTCATCCTATTCCTATTGCCGAATCATTATGGGTGTCGTTTATCTCCGCCCTTTATGCTGGGAATGGTGTAACATTTGAAGGTGAGTGCTCCTTAGAAGCTCCGAGAGATGTTGAGCTTTCTATTGAAGCCCCTTCAGAGAAAACCATTGAAATGGCTATTAAGGATATGCGTTCCTCTGGAGCTATGGGGCCCGATGAACTTCCCATTTTGATACTAAAGTTAGATCCTGTTCTATGGAGTAAAGTCCTCTTTCCTTTATTTAGTGCTTGCTTTTCAAGTAAGACTGTGCCATCCTCTTGGAAGGGGAGCATTTTGGTGCCCCTGTTCAAGAAGGGCGATAGGAATAATCCAATGAACTATCGTCAGATAGCTCTCCTTGATGCTATTGGAAAAGTCTTTTCCAAATGCCTTCTAGCTTTAATCACTGATTGGGTCGAGGAGAAACAGATTTTGCCTCTTGAACAAACGGGCTTCCGCAAAGGGCATAGTACTTTGGATAACCTTACAGCCCTGCAGGTTATCCTGGACAAATACGTAAGAGTTCGGGGTGGAGGAGTCTATGCGGCTTTTATTGATTTCTCTACAGCATTCGACAAAGTGGATCGTCCTCTGCTGTGGAGAAAGCTAGCTATATTAGGTATGCCCCCTCTTCTATTAGACCTAGTACGATCTCTACATTCGGACACTTGGTGTCGAGTGCTACAGGGTGGAGAAAGGGGACTCTCGTGTGCTATTCCCTCCACTAATGGTTTAAAACAAGGTTGTCTTCTGGCTCCTCTGTTGTTCTCCCTGTATATTGCTGATCTTCCAAACTCGCTCGCATCTTGTGTTGGTATAGCCCCGGTAGTGGGGGGTTATACTATAGCCTGCCTTTTATATGCTGACGATATTTTAATTTTAGATTTAACTCCTAAAGGCTTAGCTAATCGTCTGCAGGCTTTACATGATTTTGCTGAGTCCCACTTTTTGAAGATAAATGCCTCAAAAAGTAAAATTATGTGCATCACAGGGAGGAAAAAAATCCAAATCTGAGAATTATGGTTGGTCAGTAGGTGGGCAGAAATTAGAAGTGGTAAAATCATATACCTTTTTAGGAAGAATTGTTTCAGCAAACCTGAGCGAGAGGCAACACATTGATAACAACTCTCGTAAAGCCCTGTCTCAAGGCAAAAGCTTGAGTTCTCTTTATTCCGCTACAGGGAGAAGACATTTTGCTCTTTTATTAGAGGTTTATAAGGCAAAAATCCCCTCAACCCTATACGGAATAGAATTGATGGATTTAAAACACTGGGGCTTCCTTCATAAGATTGAAGGAAAATTATGAAGGTCTTTAACCACCCTGAATTCTGCTTGCTCTACAGCTGCTCTTAGACTAGAATTTGGTCTGCGTAGCAGTTGGGTACAGGGCCTGTCTGCATTAGTACGTTGGGTCGCCAGCCTTGCCAGAGGAGAAATGGGGACTTTGAGATCCCTTCTCAAGAGAGAATTATTGGGAAGTTTTAAAGAGCACTCTCAAATTGTTAAGAATTTCAGAAAGGCAGTGGCACTTCTTGAATTAGATGAGAGTTCTATTTTTATTATTTCTTCTTCCCAACTAAAATCTCTTTTGAAGCAGGCTTCCTGGTCTCTTTGCTTCAGGAGGGATAAAGAATCCATGATAGCTAAGAAGCGAAGTGCCCTACTGTGTAATACTTACTCTAGGAAGTTTGTTCAACCTTATGTATTTTGGAATTTAACACATGGTATTCGGAGATTTTGGTTTCTTTTGAGGCAAGATTTATTGCCACTTAATTCCCTCTTGGCTAAATGGTATGGGTCTTCCCCCCTATGTAATCTCTGTAATATGTCAGCACAGGATCGTACTCATGTATTGTTTATTTGTCCTGCATTACGTTTACTTCGTTTAAGGTGGTTAAAATCAATTTGTCTACAATTAGGAATCCTTGATGCGAATTCCTTTTTAAAAGCTTTATATACCCCTCCCAATGAAATGTTTTGCTTCAATATTTTTAACTTTTTTAAAGGTTTTTTAGATATTTATTGATGAAATGAGGAGGATTGTGTCATAGTATGCCCTTTTTGATGGAGAATGTTGTAATTGTTTATTTTTTCTTTTTATGATGGAATATGTATATGTATTTTGTGTATTGTGTTTGTGTGGCCCTCTTTGTAGTGCCAAAACATAATAAATAAATTGATTGAATTGATTGAATTGTGTAGGCCAGCTAATCATTACCTTACACTCTGTACATAAATCTGCAGGTACTATTATGGCAAAAAGACTGTTCAAATCAATCCATAGAACTTTTGATAATTTCACGAACCTGTCTACCTGTTTGTACCACTCAACTGGCTTTTCGCGCAGTCGTGGAAAATCATTGGTAAATGACAAAATATCTTGTCTAGTCCAGGGGACATGTACATAACCTCCACCTGGAATCTCTCTCATGGGATATTCAGTTACTACTTTTTCCTTTTCTCTTACTGGGTAAGCTGCAAACGTTTTACCCATTGCATCATCTCGTTTGTGAAACCATCTACTCTTCCATTTGTCTACATCGCCCCATTCTCTCAGTAATATGATAAAAATCTTTAATCTGAATCATTCGTCCTGTTGTGTTTAAGTTTTCAGAAAAATCTACTCTATATGGTTTTTGTAATGACTTTACCTTTTCAAAATCAATACCCATTTCATTTGCCACTTCTTCAAGACTTTCGTGTACATTTCTGGCTCTCCATGTTATGCTTTTGCATAGAAACATTAATTCTTCATCCTGATAGCTTTCAATTTTTCTGTAGGAATAGTCCCTACTATTAATTCCTCTAATACTATTTTTAATTTGGACACATCTAGAGGTTTAGGTTCAGCATCTTTTTGTTGTAAACTGCTTAGCCAATCACTTAATTTATCAGATGTAGGACCTACAGGAATCATTTTATTTCGTGTCTGTTCGAATCCTTTTGGCGATCCTGGTACTGACTCTGTCGTCCTTATTGCTCTATTTACTAAACTCTGATTACTGTCAAATTTTTAGGAGTACTTTGTTCAGAAATTCCTACCGTTTGTCCACACAAATCTTCTTTTGTATCTCGTCTTTGTATTTAATTTTCTCTGGTTCCATTATAAGGAATCGTCAGACAATGCTCACTATCCTTCTGTTTATCAAAAATCGGCATTACAGGTCCTATTGTTACAGGTACAGTTACTACTTCCATATTTTTAGTTAGTTCTCTAATCTTCTGTCAATTCTAAAGTAGTTCTAGCTAATTCAGCTGAATTTTCATTAGCCATTTTACTAACTTGAGTATTTTCTGCTTCTCTAAAAGGATTATTTCTTCCTGCCTCATGTGGTACTGTTTCAAATTTTACATTCCGTGGAGATTCTTTTACTGGGGCACTCGGTATCAATGTAGAATTTGGTTGATATGGGGTGGATTTTTCTAAAACATGTCCTCAAGCACATCATCCTCCGACTCATGCACACCATACTTATAACCTTCTGATCCTGTATTATTGCTCTTTTCCGTACATTTTCTACTAGTGGTTCCCTCCACATTTCTCATAGGAAACAACCCATCAGTCATATTTGCACTTCGCCATCTCTTCATTCTATCATCATGATTTTCTTGTTCATATGATCTACCAAACATATATCTATACCTTCCACCACTTCGTTGCCGTTCTCTGTCATACATCTCATCTTCCCATTCTGTCAATGCTTCAAACTGTGTAGGTCTAGGTCTCGGCTCTAATTTAATCATTCTTTCTCTCAGATTTCTCTAAACCGCTAAATTAAATGAACCATGTTCTGGAAATGCCAAAACTCCATTGTATGCTGTATATTTTGCCCAATTGTCAAACCAAATACATGTACGATAACCATATTTCGCAATCATAAAAGATGCAGGTGATTTTCCTGGAGGAAGCAACTGTCCCTCTCTAGTCACAATCGGTTTATCCTTTTTAAATAAGTTCTTGATTTTACCGAACCAGGACTTTTTCACCTTCTCTGGTGGATCGTAATACATCATTTTCTCTTTTCTGTATCGCTAGATTTCACCTACGACTGTTTTGTTTGTTCTATCCAATCGTAGCGCAACTTACACGCACCAATTCTGAGCGTCTTTGTCACTTTTGCAATTCTCCAATCCCAGCGCGACTCTCACTAATGCACCAATCCGGGGCGTCTACATCACCCTGTAATTCTCCACTCCTAGCGCGACGCACACTAACAGACCAATCCGGAGCGTCTACATCTCTTACTGACTGTCCAATCCCAGCGCGGTCTTTCTGACATCAGCTTTTCTCGCTACTCCTGCTCCTGCTGACCCCTCCTTCACAAAATTTAGCAGCAAACTTTTTACATTCACTTTTTACTAAAATTCTGTTAGCAACGACATAAAAACACCACCATTATCTGTTTCGCTAACAAAGGATAGTCTTGAGCTTTTTCACAAGAATTCCGTCTTTCACGAGAGCAGCGCTTACCTCTGCCCTACTACGGAATCATTACATCCGTTGATAAAGTAGCACTTCCCTCTACTTCACCTATCTAGCAAGCATTAGCTAACCGTTTCTCTAGAAATAAAATACCTGTTGGAGACCCAATGCTCCTGAGAATTAAAGCCAGAGTTTCATAATGAACCTGAATGCTATTTCATTTACACACATTCATATGGAAAATGTAATTCATTCACATAGAATCCTGTCTTTCCCGAGAGCAGCGCTTACCTCTGCCCTACTACAGAATTATTTCATTTGTTAATAGAGTAGCACTTCCCTCTACTTTATCCTTCTAACAAGTTTAGGGAACACCTATTACCTTTCCAGTGATAAGCGTAATCAGAGTACCTTTTGGACTCCTGGTACTTAAGACCAAAATTTCACAGATGACCTTCTCTACCATACATTTCTCTCATGCAGGAATTGTCCCTAGCGGCAACACACGACGATGTTACCAATCGAACCCAGACAATGCGTCATGCAACTTCAATCGTTACACGTTTTCCCCGTGTACCTACAGGGCAACAACAACAATTCCGTCTTTCCCGAGAACAGCGCTTACCTCTGCTCTACTACGGAATCGTTACAAACTTCCGACTTCCTACATCCCAGAAGTCGTCAAACAACATAGAACGCAATGCGACTCAACATAGAGTGTTAATACATAAACCAATACTTATCCGCAATCAATAATCAATAAGCAATCTACAAGCAATAATCACCAAACCATCATTCTGCTACCAGGAAAACTGCTCCAGCACAAAAGCCGGGGGAAATAGAAAGAGCACAGCTGTCCTTCCTGCGTTGCAGACCCGCCGTCACACTAACTCATTCACACACGCATTCATTGGTGGAGCCCATAACACCAATCACTTGCACGTTCTCTTTCACAGGTCTGCACACAGGAGGGGGAAAGATGCGCTGGACATGTGGGTGGGGATACTTTATAACCTATAGGGAAAGAAAAGTTATCTTACATCATATACATTAACATTTGCCACCTATAGATTCCTAATCCTAGACATCAAGGCACTCCGCCCACTTGGTCGATCGGGCCAATTAGTTGGATTGGTTGATGGTGATTTAGAACCAGCTAAAACACATGTAAGACTCAGAATCCTTATTCTCTTTAACGAAGAACCACAAACTCATAATTTCTGTTAATCAATATTTGTTTGTCTAAAATGTATTTGTAATTAATATTAACATTTGTCTCTTCAAAAGTTTATCATTTCTAGATCAAATTAATTATATCACAGAACACCATATTTACCTATTCTGGCTATCTGGGTTTTCTCTAATTCATTGGCTCTGCATAACCGAATTTTGCCGTTAAATTGTCCAAAAAGCAGGCCAGATCTCAGAGTCCGAAGGTCCTTTGCTCAGCACGTTACAGTCCCAAAGATCGTCAAAGGCCCAGAAGTCGTGCCAGCATCCGTCATCGCCTGTGGGGTCGAAGAGGCTGTTCAGTCATAGTAACCACCAAATGTGTGTGACCCCTCCCTATTCTACTACTCTTTTTATAATAAATTTCGGCATAACATGGGCGGAGAAAGATTTTGATTGGTTGGTGGCAAACGTCCTATTTTTGGACAGTCCGGGTTCACATGGATTTTGCTGATATGTTTCCGGTGATGATCCAATGCTGATTGTTGCAAAGTTTCTACTAAAAGTCCATTGTTCATTTATAACAGTTTCTAATTCCTGGGGTCTTGGCAGTCCACCAATAACCTATCCTTGACAGGGACATGGAGTAGAGAGGTTGTTAGGAAGTTCACGGAGCCATCCGAGTCTGCGCAGTAGACTTCGCGCTACACGAGACGGTGGCCACTTCTGAACTCGGTTTGTGCCGCCATGTTTCGATAGGCCCAAATGTCAACTTAAGCGAAACAAACACAAAAAGATAATTAATACAAAGAAATGTTGCTTCTAATGTTATACCCTTACTAATCCCTTTATGTATTAGTATTTTCCTAGCATATAGCGACATTTAAAGCAGTATATTCACCTTTACGGTCCTCCACGAAGATGCAGACGTCACAAAAGCAACAGAAATCATGTGATATCTAATTACCATATATACTACAATTAATATGCATACGTATTTTAGTTATAGAGTTATTTTGCCATGCAAATAGCAAGTTCCCACGTGTAATTTGTGTATGCAAATTGGTTAATTTTAATATATCACAGCACACAATTAGTAAATTATAATAAGTAGGTTATTCAATTAATACTTTCATGCAAAATAGAGGAGGTATACAAAATGTTGCACTCCCTGCTCCATCACCTTCCTAAGAGAGGTACAACGATGAGAAATATCTTTCTTTTTCCTTGTTGTTTCCCCTTACTAAGTGTGCTGCATTCTGAAGAACACTTGGAAAAAGGAAAATACCTCTAACGGTTGTTTTTTGTGAATAAAGGCCCTTCCTGCAGAAAAACAATCGGCCTGCAACAGAGGCACCCTTGCACCATGGTACAAGAGTGCCTGCCTTGGCACTAAGCAGCTTTCAGTGCTCCAGCACAGTGAAAAAGCAGGAATGCGCCATATCTTGGTAGATATGACACTTTCCTGAACTCTCCATTTGACGCAGAACAGGACGTTGTCTTGCTGTGTTGAGCTGCGTCAAATGATGATAAATCAACCCGTCAGTATCATTTAACACGATGAAGCTATAAGCACACTTTGACGTGGGGAAGATATATTATGCAACCGGTCTGGCTCCAAGATGTGAGTGTCTGCTAAAGTATGATAGCCCACAACCAAATATGTTTGTCTCACCAGCTAATAAGAAGCAAGGACTTTTTTTTTTACTATTATCTAATAAGTATCCTGTTATGGATCTATCAAATACCCTTAGAGGGCCTGATTCCAACTTATTTTTAATAGATGGGGGTATTTACCACAGATGGTAAACACCATTAACTCATGGTGAATTATTTGCCACATGTGATAAACACTTCATACTCTAAGTTTTCAATTTGGAAATTAGGCAATGATGATACACCCAATTCCATAAGTTCTGACCTTATTTCAGGTCTTTTTTCCCTGATACATTTTGCCAGGTTTGACCTAACAGACTCTATCAGCCACACACTCCAAGAGTGTGATAATTATCGCACAACACATAAATCTGCTCCTCTCCCTGTTTGCACAGAGATCAGAATTTTGCCATGAAAGCAGAGTCACAGACAGGTAAATTAATGTTCATTATTGGCAGAGCATAATTTGTCTAAACCAGAATAAAATAGCAACTAATGCCTCTCATCGGTGCTGCAACATCTCTCTTGAGGTGAGCAGATCTAGAGTGTCGCTGGTGTTGAGAGTGCTCTATACAGGAGCTGCTTTCCTCCTAAACTTGAGAACTACCCAGAGTTCTCTGTTCCTCTTTTGCATAATTTATTCATCACTCTATGCCTGAAAGGGTAATTTTTTGACTTATACTGGGTGCTCCCTTGTGTCTGGACAAAGCTATACCTCTCTGAAGAGCTCTAATTATAGCGAAACACTGTGTCAGGGGTTGCTTTTATTCATTTCAGGATGGCTTGGTTGGTAATTTGACAATTCAAAGCTGTAATACTGTGCCTGGAGTGGTAAATCGTTTTTGTCATTTTACAGCTCGGCAAGGACAGCACTGTGCTAGTCCTATGCTTAAAGACTTTTCTGTAGAAATGGCAATGAATTTTGTCCTTTTCCATCTCGGCGTGGATGGCACTGTGCTAATCCTATGCTTAAAGACTTTGATAGAAAAGCAGACATTTGAGGTGAGCAGATCTAGAGTGTCGCTGGTGTTGAGAGTGCTCTATACAGGAGCTGCTTTCCACCTAAACTTGAGAACTACCCAGAGTTCTCTGCTTCTTTTTTGCATAATTTATTCGTCACTCTATGCCTGAAAGGGTATTTGTTTGACTTATACTGGGTGGTCCCTTGTGTCTGGACAAAGCTATACCTCTCTGAAGAGCTCTAATTAGAGCGAAACACTGTGTCAGGGGTTGCTTTTACTCATTTCAGGTTGGCTTGGTTGGTAAGTTACCAATTCTAAGCTGTTATACTGTGCCTGGAGTGGTAAAATGCTTTTGTCATTTTATAGCTCGGCAAGGACAGCACTGTGCTAGTCCTATGCTTAAAGACTTTGCTGTAGAAATGGCAAAAGACTTTGTCGTTTTCTATCTCGGCGTGGATGGCACTGTGCTAATCCTATGCTTAAAGACTTTGATAGAAAATCAGACATTTGAGGTGAGCAGATCTAGAGTGTCGCTGGTGTTGAGAGTGCTCTGTACAGGAACTGCTTTCCACCTAAACTTGAGAACTACCCAGAGTTCTCTGCTTCTTTTTTGCATAATTTCTCCATCACTCTATGCCTGAAAGGGTACTTTTTTAACATATATATTATATATATATATATATATATATATATATATATATATATATATATATATATATATATATATATATATATATATATATTCACCGAAAAAACCATAGGTTTCACACATGTTATAGTTAGCTGGACATTTCACTTGTGAAAAACCAATGAAATTCCCCCGTTATAGTTAGTTCAGCTAACTATAACTCGCGCCCCCGCAATGCACTGCTGATGACGTCACATATTACATCACTCATGACATGGTCAGTGACATCACTCATGACATCACTGATGACATCTCAAATGACATCAGTGATTACATCATCCAGTGAATGTGTGTTTTTCTGAAAATTAAATATGTTTTATATATGTATATCTCAAGGTCGATGGAAGAATAAATGGTTATATAAGTGTCTAAATGGATGATTTGTTTTTGAAAAATAGATTGTATAACTGACTGATTAAGTGTATCTTAGTGAATACATGGCTTAGTGAGTAATGTTTAAATATGTAAATATCTGTATCAGTCTCTCACTTTGTGTATAAGTGGCTGCATGGGTTGGTGAGTAGCTACATGGGTGTCTATATAGGTTATTAGTTGGTTTTTTGAGTATCAGTCTGAGTGTCTGCATGGTTCGGTGGGGGGTATTACGTAGTGCATAGGTGCATGAATGAGTGACTCTCTCTTTGTATGTGTTGAAGACAGCATGTGTGCAGGACTGTATGGGTGGATGAGTGTGTGTATGGGTGTGTTAGTGAGTGAACAACTGTCTCAATAGTGTCTTTATCAGTAACTACATATGTTTTAAACTAGTATATGTGACTATTGGTGTATATAAGTGAGTATATGTGAGAGTGAGAGATTGAAAGAGTTCCTGTATGAATAAGTATGTGTTTCTATAAGTGATTGTTTAAAAGACTAAGTATGTGTAAGTTCCCGTAGAAGTAAGTGTGGTGGTGTGTGTATAAATGTATATGCAAGTAAATGTATGTTTCTTCCTTTATTAGCATGAGTGATTATGTGTGTGAGTAACTCTGTGGATGAGTGGCATTGTGTAACAGGATGTATAGATGTATGAGTACATATGATGAGTGAGTACATGTATGAGTGACTGTATAGGACTGTTGGTGAATGAGTGGATGTGTATGTGGATCTTAGAATTACTCAAGAGGTTGTTGTAACTGGTATTGGTATGTCCATTGTTTTGAAAATGTTAGTGTCTATTTTTGAATGTGTGTATCAAAGGTTATATTAGGGTGAGAGGAGGTCTGCCACTCTGTCACAAGGATGATGTCATCAGTGATGTCATTTGAGATGTCTTCAGTGATGTCATGAGTGATGTCACTGACCATGTCATGAGTGATGTAATATGTGACGTCATCAGCAGTGCATTGCGGGGGCGCGAGTTATAGTTAGCTGAACTAACTATAACGGGGGAATTTCATTGGTTTTTCATGAGTGAAATGTCCAGCTAACTATAACATGTGTGAAACCTATGGTTTTTTCAGTGAATTTGCAACGTTTTTTAAATGCTAATTCCTAACTATAACGTGTGTGAAACCTTTGGTTTTTTCAGTGAATTTGTACGGTTTTTTAAATGCTAATTTTTGTATTATTTAATTTAAAAAAAATATTTTTTTATTAAAAATAAAATTCCTATGTATTCATTTATATATTATCTGTATCTTTTTATTTGTTTTTGCTTTTTTTTAAAAAATTCAATTAGGATAAAGTTGAACAGTTTTTTTAATTTTTGCAATTAATTTTTCTCCTCTTTTTTTTTTTTATATATATATTCTTGGGGTGCACGCTCTGAGCGCGCTCCTAGTACAATTTCGTAAGTTTTTTATGAATACCGTCGTACGTTATTTACATACGCAAATATACGTCATAGTGCGCGCTGGGAGCGCGCACCCAGTACGTATGCGTACGTACGTACGCATGCGTGCGTGCGTCCTACGCGCTCCACGCGGTTTACTTCCGCATACGCTAAAATTACGCGCAATAACGGTCGCGTATACGCGTGTTCAACGTATGCGCGCTAGGTACGCGCATATGACGTATGCACATGCGCTCCTACGCGTTCGCGCATACGTAATCACGAGGTGCGGGCTCGGAGCTTGCGCAGTGCGCGCACCTCGGGTTTATGCATAATAAAACAGCACTTCTTATTGGTTAGCATTACTTTCAGTTTCTAATTGTTTCAACACCACACCCAATCCCCTCATGGCAAGTCATGTGATCAAGAATCATCACTTTTGATTGGTTTGAAGTACTTTCAGTTCCAGATTCTTCCCAAACCACACCTACTCCCCTCATTATTAGTTCTGATTCCTTTGGAGAAGGAGCTATTCTGTTGTTGAGAGACAATGGCTGAACAGCAACCATCTTCAGACAGTGACCAGGACACTCTTGAGAAGCAGAGGATCAGGAAGCAGAAAGACAGCTTTATATGGCAGTTTTTCACTTTTCCAGAGGGACAAAAAAAGGTAAATGCACCTAAAGTTACATGTGTACTTTGTCAAAAAGTCTTGTCACGTGGGAATCCTAACAAGAAATATTCTTTTAGCATTCACACTATGTTGAGGCATGTTGACAAAATGCATCCAGTGACTTTTCGTCGAGCTTCTGGATCAAACCCTCCACCTGCTCTACCGACGACATCTGCAGCAGCTCAGCCGAGCACATCTTCGGCAGCTCAGCCGAGCACTTCTTCTGCAGTGGTGCCTTTGCCTTCTTCTACACCTCGTTTTGGACCACCTTGTTTTGCTAGGTTGTCCACACGCTGCACTGATTGCGGTAAACTTATTTATGTGGGTGAGACCAGTCTTGATCTCATTCAGAGAAAATTTGATGCCCATGAGTGCAGTAGGCCATAGATGTTTTTTCTTTTTTTTCGTTTTTCTCTTCCTGTTTCCCTCCATTAACTCAAGGTCTCTTTTAAGAGCCACTTATAAACTTAACCCCAAAAATTTTTTGGGAGGGATTTTTTTTACATTTTTTTTTTGAGGTGCGCGCACCCTGCGCGCACCCAAGGTTTTTTTAATTTTTTTTTTTTTTTTTTTTTTATTTAATGTACAAAAAGAGGTGAAGAAATGGAAGCATGAAAAGGGAGGATTGAGTAATACTAATATTTTTCACTTATTTTTAAAAAAAAAAAAAAAAATCGAATTTTTTTTTTTTTAAAGTATTTTGCAAGGGAACAGATTTTGTTTTTGATTTTTTCTTTCCAGTTCTTCAAAAAAAGAAAATAAGTATTAATATTCAATCATACATTACAAAAAGCATTACATGTTTTTACATATTTTACAAAGCAATTTTTTGCCCTTTTTTTGCTGTTTTCAGAATTTTTTATTTTTCACTTAAAATAGTGAAAACAATTGTATTCATCATTTAACAGCGGGCAAAAAAAAAACAATCTGAAAGATTGCTTAAAAAAAGCCCTAAAACTTTCCTCACTAAAATATACCTTGTTAGAAATATTACATATATATTACAAGTACTTCTCTAGATGAATAAAAATTTTCTAGACAAACCGTCTTTAAACCTTGTCGCAAAAGCACACATGCCAAAATAATTTCTGTCAAAGGAGTCCACAATTGTTTTTATTACTTTTCCTTTAGGCCAAATAGTAATTTCAAAATCCTTTTTAAGTAATATCTTCAATTATAATCCTTTAAAATTACAAAAAATGCTTCCTTCAGATGCAGTTTTTAGTTTTCAAAATTTAGGTTTCAGAAAAATTAAGTAAGAATTGGGTAAATCATAAGGCAAACGTTGCTTGAAAATCAATTGGGAATCATTACACAGTGTCCAGCCTTTTTCACATTTAAGATAAACTGTGTAATGTCCAAAAGGTACAGTAGGTCCTTCATGAAAAATTATTGCAACTGTAACAAAAGTTTTTCCAGAAATTGATAATTGCTGTCCTGTAAACTTCTTTATTAAAGTGTCCAATTTTGAACCATCAGTTCTACAACTTTGCATCATTAAAATTACATACTGACCATATTTCTGTAAAAATAATGTAGAAAACATGTCTGATTTACATTCAGAACATTCCATGTTGTGATTGGCATCTTTAACTAATTTACTAAAAGTCACTGATTTACTTTGTGGTAATGGTAAAAATATGAACCTTTCTGAATCAACATTACTACTACATGTGTTCATACAGTTTTCACAGCAATGTTCCCATTTGTAAGAGACACCAAATAAGTTTTCTACTTCTACTCCTTCATCTTCTAGTACACTTAAAATATATATTAAGAATTCCTGAGCATCTTGCTGGACATTTTCTTTAAACTGTGTAGAACCACAACATACATCTAAAAGATTTCTAACATCAGTAGCACTTTCTATTTAATTTTTATCAGTACTCAGCTTCTCAAAAAGGAGACTCAGCAGAGAAGACAATCTTTTTCCATGATTTACTATTATCTGTTTTAGCAACTTTTCAAGATAAAATACAACATTCAGCACTACATTTGCATAGCAGTTGACACCAGAGCTATTTTCAAAATGGCAACCAACAACCTCTTCAACACTGTCCTTTTTCTTTTTCCTTGCTATCACATCACTGTCCTTTTTTTTTTGTTCTGTTCATCCACATTACAGATATTCTCAAATCTCCTTTTCCGACAAACAACATGTTTTTCAATCACAGGATACTGACCTAAATGAGGAGCATAGGTTCTTCTTAATCTGTTATACTCCTTTACACAGTTTGTATCAGCACTAACTTTTGAGTCATCAAAGTCTATCATAAATAAACCAGATAATGTTTTCACTCGTGAAAAAGCAACATATGCCATACCTTCTTTGAACACAGTAGAACCAATGTTTACAAAAGCACTATCTACAGTCAATCCTTGAGACTTGTGAATAGTTACAGCATATGCTAGAGAAAATGGAAACTGCTTCCTACGTACATATAAGTCTTTCACAAGCATGAAACGAGCTGAACAACGACAAATGTCTTTAACTTCTTCTATCTGATCAAATTTTATTTTTAAACATTCAATTCCATCTTTTTTCTGGTAATTAATAAAACCCACAACTCTTCCCATAGCTCCATTCACTAAACCTTTTTCTACATCCAAATGTCTCCTTAAAATCACTCGACAATTCATGCAAACATATAGATTTTTTTCTAATCCAGCTATTTTGGAAATATTCTTCTCTAGTGAATCCAATTAATTTTTCAGTTTGCCTGTTAATGTAAAAGTAATTCTTTCATGCTGAATTTTGTCCTCTGCTTCCATTTTCTTAATCTCTTCCTTTTCCAATTTCAAAAGTTCCTCATTGAATATTGAGCACTCACGTAGTGTTGGCATTAAGCAGATTACAGTATTTTTTTCTGCAATGTTCTGGTATATTTTCTCTGCAACTATTTCTTCATTTGGAAATAAGTTATGTAGCAACCGACTCTGTAATGCTTTTTTGCCAACTTCTGTGAGTAGTCCAATTCTGATATCTTTCAGAATACTTGCATAATCTTCGTCGTTTGCTTGTCTCATATTGGTAGTGAGTTCTTTGTACTCAAAGAACGACCAAATATTCGCATTACCAATGCTTCCTAATGACTTCTTCGTGTCTTCATGTGTCACAGTATTAAACACTGGTTGTCCTTTAACTGGAGTGAGCTGCAGAAGATCCCCAAAAACGATGACGTGTTTACCTCTAAATAACACGTCATAGTCTCTCTTAAGTATTTGTTGCATTCTTAAATGCACAAAGGCAAGCATTAAATTTGAAACCATGCTCACCTCATCAATAATGAGAACTTGCATCTTCTTCAACACTCTTGAAACTTCGAGGCATCCTTCTCCAGTTAGCTTGTGGTATTCTATTTTGTTCTCATGCTCCACTGGTAACATTAGCAAGCGATGTAAGGTAATTCCTTTTATGTTATAGGCTGCTAACCCAGTTGGAGCAGTTACCACACAAGACAAATTTGAAGCTGTTTTTTGCTGTAGGTAGCTTCTGATGACTTTTATTAAGAAACTTTTACCAGTTCCAGCTTGTCCACTCACATACATCCTGATTGGTTCAAATGATGTGCATGAGCACTCTTTCTTTTCATGTAGTAATCCATGATCAATTTTTTTGATGACTTCTTCATAAATTTCTTTTTGTTCTTCATTCAGTTGTTGTTCCAGATTTAGTAAGTCGATTGAATCTTCCTGTGCTTGATTCATAGCCGTTTCTACTTCAGTCATGGCTACTGCAGCTTCATTTTCTATGATCGGTTGTCCTAGGGGATCTTGACTAAGTGTTACTGAACTTTGGCTGTCTTGAGAACTGTCTCTAGCTACTTCAGCTGCAATTTTTGCTTCCTGTTCATTTTCTTCATTTAACATTTGGACATAAGTTGAGAAAGTACTGCATTCTATACTGTCTTTGCTAGCATTAAAAGAATCTTCATAACTTTGAAATTCTCCCAGTAGTTCGTCCTCTGAACGCCATGGTTTAAACAGCTGTAAAAGAGCCAAGTAGTAAAATTCCTTCTTGTCAGTAGTTTCGCAACTGAGCTTCCTGTGATTTATCAAACTTCCTTTTGTTTGCTTCACCAAACATCCTTCCTCACCAATGACTTTATATTTTCCATTGTTGATGTCTTCTATGGCTTTACGTGAATAAATGTAGTTCTGCAGCACTTCATAGAGACACATGTTCTCAAGATGATGACTTCTCTTTGGGTAATATGTGTCCAACATGTTTGATTTCAAAATATCTGTACTCTCTGGGTCATTCTCGGCCAAATATTCAATTTCTCCAACAGATTTCAGTACCCGATTTCTCATTCCTGCAAGGCCTAAGTTTACCCAAATTATTCTTCTGGATTTCGAGTAAAGACTTGCAGATGATAACCTATCTGAGCATTCGTAGGATCCAATTTCTCGATGCGATAACATATTTAAACTGAAGCTGTACAGCTTCTTACTGACAGTCTTCTCGTGAGAAATCTCTTCCCACATTTCCTTCAATTCTGTTTTCTCAGATTTAGTGATGTAAGATGTCACATGCCGAGCAACAGCAATAGAATTGTCTGCCACATACTGAATATCCATGTTAGCATTCCACATGGATAAAATGACTGGGTTGAAGTCATTTATAAATTTTGACTCTTCATTTCTTTTTAGGTTGTAGGTATTTTTGGGAGATTTTCTGGTTATAGTATGTCGCACAGCTGAAATAAAACTGTTGACTCTTCCTTTTGAAAGAACAGGTCTAGGAAATCCAAATCGACACTTTGTGTAGAATTTATCTTTCGTCTTGTACTTCCGTCGACAGTATTTTCCACACCGATGACTTTGGAAACGTAAAACTTGCTCTTTTAACTTTTTCTCTTCTGTACTTTTAGGTATAGCACATGTTGCATATTCTTCAATGAAAGATAACACTGCTTCATCAATATCTGTTCCAAACTTTGGGGCATCCTTGATCCACAACAGCATATGAATATGAGGAGCACCTCTTGCCTGGTACTCTTTTCTCCAAAAGAAATCCACTACTTCTCCAAGAGGTGGATTTTTTTTATTGCAGATGAAGGACATCATAGCCTCAAATCTATGATTGAAATATCTGCAAACATTAACTGGATCCAATGAGCACAGTTCTCCAGCTGTCTTGTATTCAATGTTTTTAATGTTTGAATTTGCCTCTCTTAGAAAATCCAGTAAATCATCCCAAGCGTACTCGGCACAGCTTAGGGTTAGAAACCATGTAGGAGTTCCTAAATTCCGTAACATGCATTTTAATTCACCATGGCGTCGGTACCAATATTCATTTGTCCCACGCTGACAAGCCATCAGATTGATCAGTTGTGTTTCCAAATACTCATCTCGGTGCTGCACTTTCTCCATAAAATCCTTAGCAGACACATTTTGTAAATGTACTCCACTTTTTAAAATGTGATTTACTGCATAAGATAATGCAGACAAATCGCTTTCAAATAAAAGATGGAACAAATAAGGAATGCTTTGACGAAATCTTGGATCTTCTGCATATAGTCTTGTAGTCCGATACTCAGAAGCTGGAATCTGTTCTGGACGTTCATCGTATCGTCCTCCTTTTCCTGTAGGAAACAGCTGGGGAAAACATCCAGCTTCTAAGCTCTCCTCCCATACACTCACGGGAGTTCCTTTTGCTTTCTTCATCTGAAACAGATCAATAGTGTCTCCCATAACTTCTTTTGAATGAAGAGGATGTATGCTAAAATGTTCATAAATTTCTTCTTCCTTTGACTTGTCCACTTTTTCAATTTGACCAGTTGGTGTTTCTGTGTCTTCTTCTAAATCTTCTTCTTCTTCTTCTATATAAATTGATTCATACCATTTATTATTTTTTTCAAATACAAATTTGCTCTTTGTACTTTTCGTACATCCACCAGCTCTTGCCAAATCTTCTTATTCTTTGTAGGTACACCATTAACCAGAATTACTAATGGTTCAGTTTCCAAAGTATCTGCATCAATAGTTTCCATATTTTTTTTCAAATCCAAGGGCAAATACACCACTCTTCCTTTTAAACCTCTCAGTAAATCAGAAGGAGGTAATTTACCAGTTTTGGGCTCTATACGTACTATGGTCTGGAACGGATGAACACATTGAATGAGTATAGACACATATGTATTTAATTCAGAAAGTTCGGCAGGAATAGCATCCAATTCTAAATTATTATGTACAGCTCTGGTCGGCATTCTATTTTCTTCTAACTTATTATAACAGTATTTACAAATACGCTGATCTTCACCCAATTCAAAACAATTTTCAAGAAATATATATGTTGCAAAATCCTTCCACTTATAATTATCTTCATTTTCACTTTTTTTATACAGATCAACACTCCTTGTTTGAATTTTATAATGACTTCTGCGGCAACAAATACAAGTAATATTTGGTCTTTCATTAGAGGTGATAGTAAATTTTGTCATTTCATCCTCAAAATTTTTAGTAATAATGAGTTCTACATTCTGTTCCTCATTTTCCTCATTTACTGTGTCCTTTTCTGCACTTTCTTGTTCTGGACCAAAGTAACAAAACTGAATCTCATCAGTAACCTTCACTACATCTGATACAGATCCACGGAACAGAGCATTATTCAACTCATTCAACTTTACTGCTGGACTTTTAGCAAAATACAATGTTCTCACAAACTTTCTCATTTCAGTATGATGAACAGCCAGCATCCTAAAATGATGAAAAACACTTTTACACACTTTTCTAGATAGACAAGCCAGAGAATGTCCCTGCAAACCAGTATTTTCTCTCACTCTGCATGGATCTAGTGTTTGAAGCACCTTCATCTTCTGTTTTACACTCTTTTTACTATGTTCTCTTAGAAAGTCACGTAATTTATCAATGGATTCCTGACGCCCAGTACAAATACTACTACAGTTCCAAGTGTACACTGGGGCTTTTGGACGTCTCCCCATAGCCTCAGCAGCCATTACTTCTTCCTCATTTCTTGGGACCATTTTCTCTTTTTGCATCACACAACCATCCTTAACTTCATATGCTCTACCATTGGTATCAACTGCATGCAACAAACTATTACTTTGAAGATAACTCTCTTCATTAAAAAATGGTTCAGTACTTGAACTGTGTTTCCATTCTCCCAAGAACACTTTACAAAAGTTACTTTTTTCACTTCTCTTTTCCTTTTGCTTTGTGACTTCATTGCATTCACTAATTTTTCTAATCTACGCATCCTATTCAAAATTGGAATAAAAAGTTTTCTTTTTATTTCCAAAGCCTTACTTACAATATTTTCTATACATTTTTTTTTCTTAATAAATTTTGATTTTTTCTTATATTTTTTCACATCCTTTAGCAAATTTAACATCACTCTTCTCTGAAACATTTTTCGACGAATGTTTTTAAAATCTAAGTTTCGTGTTAAATCTGTTTGACATACTTCTGATTGTACATTAGCTTTTTTTTTGCTGTTGACTGTGTTGTTGCTTTGTACATAAAACTCTCTTTGTTTTACAGTTATTTTTGCCATTTTTTTGTTTTTTGAAAATCTTTTTTAAGAAATCTCTGCTCTGCTTACCAGTAGACTTGTTCTTTTTGCCATCACCAGCTTCTCCTGCTATTTTTTTTTCCCAGTTTTGTCCAGATATACTTGTTGTTGCTTTTCTTTCCTTTTTCTTGTCCTTAAAGGCATTTTTTTTTTCACTGTTGCTCAGCAATACCTGCAAGGAACTAAAAAAAAATCCTTTTTGTAATTATAATTCATTAAAATATTTTTTTTTACTTTTCATTTATTTCAAATGTTTTTCCATTTGTCTCTCATTTGTGATTTACTAATTTGTGCACAGTACTAACCACCACAGTTGAAAAAAAACAAGCTGCCCCTTTCCTGCAAGTGCATTTTTTAACAGAACAACTGCAACACAAATTATATCTGTGGCCACAATTCCTGTGCACACACAGCCTCATGGTGTGCTTCTAAGCAGAAAACAGACTTTGATTTGCAAATTCAAAGCACATTTACTAATCTGGTAGATCAAGTGACAATTGCTGTTACAGCCTTACACATTTTACCTGGAAAATCACAGAGGCAGAAAAGAGCACATTTCCTAACACCTACTTCATACCATAAGTATCTGCAACCTGGCTGAGTGTTTAGAGTAGAGCAAAGAAAAAGAGGCCTTGGTGACGTTGAATGTGTTTGCATTACACACAGACCTGAGTAGTACGCATGGGAGTGTTGGAGAAGCTGCTGCGTGTGTCCCAAGAGTGTGTTTCTGCAGACTATGTATTGTCAGCTGCAAGAGACATGAGCAAGGAGATTTCCAGAACTGCATGAAGACTACAGGGATGTACGTAACAGTGCATGTGTGCTAAGGGATAATTTGTGTAAACACAACAAGCTGCCCCTTTCCTGGGACTGCAATTCTTACTGAACAACATCTTCACAAATTAAATCTCTGCCCACAATTCCTGTGCGCACACAGACTCATGCTATGTTTTTTGGAACAAAACAGTGTCCCTGAATAGTACCAAATTACTGTTACAGCCTGATACATTTCCCTTATCATTTACAGAAGCAGAAAACAGCACATGTCCTAACCGCTCCTTAAGACCATGTCCATGTGTTACAGGGTGAGTAATTAGACTAGATCAATTTAAATGAGGCCTTGCTGACGTTGAATGTGTTTGCATTACACAGTACTATCTGAAACAGCACACAGAGCTGAGTACTACACATGAGAGTGTTGGAGAAGCTGCTGCGTGTGTACCAAGAGTGTGTTTCTGAACACTGTGTATTGTCTGGTGCAAGACAGATGAGCAAAGAGACTTCCAGAACTGCATGAAGACTGCAGGGATGTATGTAACACTGCATGTGTGCTAAGGGATAATTTGTGTAAACACAACAGGCTGCCCCTTTCCAGGGACTGCATTTCTTACTGAACAACATCTTCACAAATTAAATCTCTGCCCACAATTCCTGTGTGCACACAGACTCATGCCATCTTTTTACGCACATAACACAGGCTGCCCCTTTCCTGGGACTGCATTTCTTACTGAACAACATCTTCACAAATTAAATCTCTGCCCACAATTCCTGTGCGCACACAGACTCATGCTATGTTTTTTGGAACAAAACAGTGTCCCTGAATAGTACCAAATTACTGTTACAGCCTGATACATTTCCCTTATCATTTACAGAAGCAGAAAACAGCACATGTCCTAACAGCTCCTTAAGACAATGACCATGTGTTACAGGGTGAGTGATTAGACTAGATCAATTTAAATGAGGCCTTGCTGATGTTGAATGTGTTTGCATTACACAGTGCTATCTGAAACAGCACACAGAGCTGAGTACTACACATGAGAGTGTTGGAGAAGCTGCTGCGTGTGTGCCAAGAGTGTGTTTCTGAACACTGTGTATTGTCTGGTGCAAGACAGATGAGCAAAGAGACTTCCAGAACTGCATGAAGACTGCAGGGATGTATGTAACAGTGCATGTGTGCTAAGGGATAATTTGTGTAAACACAACAGACTGCCCCTTTCCTGGGACTGCATTTCTTACTGAACAACATCTTCACAAATTAAATCTCTGCCCACAATTCCTGTGTGCACACAGACTCATGCCATCTTTTTACGCACATAACACAGGCTGCCCCTTTCCTGGGACTGCATTTCTTACTGAACAACATCTTCACAAATTAAATCTCTGCCCACAATTCCTGTGCGCACACAGACTCATGCTATGTTTTTTGGAACAAAACAGTGTCCCTGAATAGTAACAAATTACTGTTACAGCCTGATACATTTCCCTTATCATTTACAGAAGCAGAAAACAGCACATGTCCTAACAGCTCCTTAAGACCATGTCCATGTGTTACAGGGTGAGTAATTACACTAGATCAATTTAAATGAGGCCTTGGTGACGTTGAATGTGTTTGCATTACACACAGACCTGAGTAGTACGCATGGGAGTGTTGGAGAAGGTGCTGCGTGTGTCCCAAGAGTGTGTTTCTGCAGACTATGTATTGTCAGCTGCAAGAGACATGAGCAAGGAGATTTCCAGAACTGCATGAAGACTACAGGGATGTACGTAACAGTGCATGTGTGCTAAGGGATAATTTGTGTAAACACAACAGCCTGCCCCTTTCCTGGAACTGCATTTCTTACTGAACAACATCTTCACAAATTAAATCTCTGCCCACAATTCCTGTGTGCACACAGACTCATGTCATCATTTTAAGCACATAACACAGGCTGCCCCTTTCCTAGGACTGCATTTCTTACTGAACAACAACTTCACAAATTAAATCTCAGACAACAATTCCTATATACACACAGACTCATGCTGTGTTGGTAGGCACAAAACACAGGCTGCCCCTTTCCTGAGTTATCAATTCTTACAGAACTAATGCTTTTTTCAAATGTGCTGCCATTTTCCTCTCTTTTCTTTCAAAGTGATTTCTGCTAAATGCTAACCATCACAATTAAAAAGAAGCTGTCCTTTTCTTTCAACTGCAAGTCTTACTTTTCAACAGCAACACAAATTAAATCTCTGTCAACAATTCTTCTCTGCACACAGACTCATGGTTTGATGGTAGGCACAAAACAGTATTCCTCATTGTTACCAGTACACATTAACTTATGGTGAAAACATACTCCATAATATTTTACATATTCAAAACAGTTAAATATCTCGCAAAACAGAAAATGTAAATCACAATTTTAAACAAATAATCATAATTCTTCTTTTTATATCAAAATTAACCACAAACACCCCCTCTCAAACTCATAACTCACCTTTAAAATTAGTTAGTTGTGAAAGAAATGTGGCAGTCACACAGCAGTTTATCAGACCAGAATCTCTGAGCTGAACACCTCTCTCCTCTCAGCAGAACCAGTTAATGGCACAGTTTCCCTCTCTTTTTTCACACATATACATGTTAATTTCAAATCTCAGTGCTTCCCACATTTTTTCAAATGAAATCACACATTTCTATTGGTTGAAAACTTCAACCCCTGTCCAAATGTACCCTTCCCCGAACTTGACTTCTGCCTGCTACCATAGCAACAGGTCATGGAACACAGGTGTGAGCAGAGAGGTCAGAAGTTCAGCAGACAATGTTTCATTTCCAAAGAGCAAGAGTGCTTGACTTTTTCAAACCTAACAGCAAATCCAAACTAATGTTCTTTGTTCACACATTTTTCTGAACCAATACAATACATGCTTTTTAAAATGTAAACATACAGCCTAGTTTTTAGTGTAGAATGGTTTGAAACAGCCAATGAGTTCTTTTTATAAAAAAAAGTATGTGTGCCCCCATTTTTCAACTGTCTTTCATTTCTTTTTGCCTTTCTACTGAAAGACACCTCCTGAGTGCATCCAGATCTCCTTTGAAGATGTTCACAGTGTGGATTGTAGGTCACAGCTATGTCTTCTGGAGTGAAAAATTTGCAGAAAAAAGAGGTATGGTGAGAGACCTTGCTTTGCCAAATGTAGACATCAAATGGATTGGTCAGAGAGGGTTAAAGTGGCACCAATTAATGCCTTTGGTGAAAACCTTTCTACATCTCCCACAGCCTAACCTTATTATTGTGCACTGTGGTGGAAATGACCTAGGCACTTTAACTGGGGTAGGTCTGGAAATGCTTATTAAGGACACCTTTGTGCAATTGATGTCACTTTTTCCACAAACTGCCTTCGTATATTCTAACATATGCCAAAGGCAAAAGTGGAACTGGTCCAACCAATTTTGTCCGCAGATTGACAAAGCAAGGAAGCACGTCAACAAATCTATTTCTGCTTTCCTCAGAGACTATGGTATGGGTTCTATATACCACAACAACTTGTGTTACAACATGCAAGACATTTATAGAGGAGATGGTGTACACTTCACTGATGAAGGCAACAGAGTCTTCCTCTTGAACTTTAGACTCTGCATCGGTACTTACTTGTAGGTACCAAAAAACAAACAATAAACACAAGGGCTCTTTTTAGAGCCACCTTATATCTAAACACTTAAATGCGATTTTTTATTATTTTTTTTTTAAAGTTTTTTTTCGGGTGCGCGCTGGGTGCGCACACTCGGCGATATTTTTTTTCAAAATATAAATCTTTTTTTTTGCCCTACAAGGTCCTACTGTGACCCCCTTACAATGCCTAGTGGGTCAATATCTCCCCACTCTGCCCCCTTTTCAAGTTCTCCACCTTTGTTTCTAACCCCCTCTTTATGCGAGAGACAAAATGGCGGCCGCCGCTTCCTGATTTCCACCGATTCGAATGTTTACTGACATCTAACAACCAATCAGAAGTGCGCTCGCGCACGGCAAGGTGCGCGCACAGGACTTGCTCAGTGCGCGCACGGTACGCGCGTACAGATATATATATTGATTTAAATGCTAATTTATCAGGAAATACTGAACAGATTTACACCAAACCTGCAAAAGGCACTTCATGGACCTTATGGCTACCTCTCTGCCAAATTTCACATAATTCTGTTCAGCCGTTCGGGCTGTAGCTGCGACTAAAGTCCCTATGGAAAAATGCATGGGGAAAACGTGTTTTGGGACCCCCCTTTTTTCTCAGCCCCCGCTTGACGAATCCCCCCGAAACTTTCAGGGTAGGAGCTGAGCGGAGTGCCCCATTAGTTTGGAAAATTTTGCGAGGATTCGTCATCCGGCGCCAAAGTTATTCAAAATAGAATTTTGAGATTTCCTATGGAAACACGGTCCTAACTATAACTACCTACTGGCGACCGCCAGTAGGTAATATATATATATATATATATATTCATCCAAAAGTTGCCCATCCAAACACTGGTGGGTTGCATTCCACAACTATATTTATTTTAAGCTGAAGTGGGCATTTTAGTCTGTATCTCTCCTTTTTATTCCTGCCTGACGCGTTTCAAAGATGCAAATCTTCTTTTTCAAAGGCAATCCAAGGTTGCAAGGTCTTTCCTGCCACAGTTCCGCTTCTGTTGTTTGATGATTTTCAAAGCGCTCCTGCGTGACTTTCACTTGAAAGATTCATTAAGCTCAGGTGTGTTGTTGCAGGGCATGGCGGTATTTGTAGTCTCAAAGTACTTTCAAACCTCCAATGGGTTTCATGCAGCTTCGTGAATTTTGAAAAAAAGGAGGAACAGTCCCCCAATGATCAAAGACTGAGAGTCCCACTCCCTTCAACATTAAATACCTGTGTCGCCCCTGTCGATGTGGCATGATTCCAAACCGGGGTCCCTTCATTTTTGGGAGGTGCGTGAAGCTTCACGGCTGGACCTGCCGTGTAATATTCATCCAAAAGTTGCCCATGCAAATAAGCTCGCACTCCAAACACTGGTGGGTTGCATTCCACAACTATATTTATTTTAAGCTGAAGTGGGCATTTTAGTCTGTATCTCTCCTTTTTATTCCTGCCTGACGCGTTTCAAAGATGCAAATCTTCTTTTTCAAAGGCAATCCAAGGTTGCAAGGTCTTTCCTGCCACAGTTCCGCTTCTGTTGTTTGATGATTTTCAAAGCGCTCCTGCGTGACTTTCACTTGAAAGATTCATTAAGCTCAGGTGTGTTGTTGCAGGGCATGGCGGTATTTGTAGTCTCAAAGTACTTTCAAACCTCCAATGGGTTTCATGCAGCTTCGTGAATTTTGAAAAAAAGGAGGAACAGTCCCCCAATGATCAGAGACTGAGAGTCCCACTCCCTTCAACATTAAATACCTGTGTCGCCCCTGTCGATGTGGCATGATTCCAAACCGGGGTCCCTTCATTTTTGGGAGGTGCGTGAAGCTTCACGGCTGGACCTGCCGTGTAATATTCATCCAAAAGTTGCCCATGCAAATAAGCTCGCACTCCAAACACTGGTGGGTTGCATTCCACAACTATATTTATTTTAAGCTGAAGTGGGCATTTTAGTCTGTATCTCTCCTTTTTATTCCTGCCTGACGCGTTTCAAAGATGCAAATCTTCTTTTTCAAAGGCAATCCAAGGTTGCAAGGTCTTTCCTGCCACAGTTCCGCTTCTGTTGTTTGATGATTTTCAAAGCGCTCCTGCGTGACTTTCACTTGAAAGATTCATTAATCTCAGGTGTGTTGTTGCAGGGCATGGCGGTATTTGTAGTCTCAAAGTACTTTCAAACCTCCAATGGGTTTCATGCAGCTTCCTGCAGCGATAGAGGAATACTTGATAATAGGGAGATGTGGATTTAGCCACTCAATCCACCTCCCATCTAAAATATATGTTAGTCAGGAAAAAAGCAGATGTACAATAATAGCGATAACCGTTGTTAGCGCGTCTTTAAATATCGCTATTGTAAATACGGCGAAGGACAGTTAGCGATAATTTCCCATCTGTTTTCCCAGGGAATGCCTCCTTTGCATCTCATCAGAGATGCAAAGCGAGGCGTTCACAGAACGGGAGCAGAATCAAGGAAACATGTGCTAGCGTGTCCTTGTAAAGAATGTGATAATATTTTCGCCGCTTTTCGTCCATTTGAGATGTCATCAGTGATGTCGCTGACCATGTCATGAATGATGTAATATGTGACATCATCAGCAGTGGATTGCGGGTGCGCAAGATGTAGTTAGTACAACTAACTATATCGGAAGAATTTCAATGGTTTTGTTCGAGTGAAATGTCCAGCTAGCTATAACACCCCTTGTTTTTTCAGTGAATATCTAAGGTTTTTTAAATGCTAATTCCTAACTATATCAGGCCTTAAACCTTTTTTTTTTTCAGTGAATTTCAAAGGTTTTTTAAATGCTAATTCCTAACTATATCAGGCCTGAAAACTATGGGGCAGATTTATGACGTCTGGCGCATCTCTGCTAATCAGCAGAGATGCGCCAGAAGAGTTGCGACGCATCTGCCCACCCGTGCACCACCATTGATGCGCCGCATTTACAAAGTCAACATAAAAAAGGAGATGAAAGTAAGATGATGTCAAATACCTCTGTGCAAGCGGGCATCTTATCAGTAGCGGATATGGACTTAATGTTTGATTTAAAAGCTATTGTTCAACAACCCAGGAGTGACATAGAAACTTTAGAAGAATCAGTTCATTCCAGTCAAGAAGAATCACAATCTATTTCAAGCAGTCAAGCAGCTGAATTGACAAGAGAACAGCAAGTGGACATTGAAGGAACTGTACCAACTAATTTTTGGCAAAATTCGAAGTTCTTACCTATTACTGCGAGAGACTCAGTTGATATATTTAACGAGATAGTTATCAATGACTTGAAAAATCTGGAAAAATGCACCAGTGTTAAACATAAAAATTTCACCCAGCATGAAAGAGAGTACTCCGCATTAATTACTAAACTTAAGGCTAAAGGAAATTGTATTGTAAGAAACGCAGATAAAGGTGGAAATGTTGTCCTCTGGGACAGATTAAAATACTTGAGTGAAGCCCATAAACAACTCAATAATCAAACTAACTATGTTAAAGTAACAGAGACCGTGATGCAGAGTAGTTTTGAGTTATATAATGGGCAACTTGAACAATGGTATAACAAATGTTTAATCACAAGGGAAAAAATGCTGTTTTTAAAGGTCTCAAATCCAACAACGCCAGTATTTTATTTATTTCCCAAGGTGCATAAAAACACAGAACACCCGCTAGGGCATCCAATCATATCCGCAATTGGCAGGGCTCTGAAAAATACCTCTAAATATATTGATTCTTTTCTTTGTCCGTCGGTAAAACTACTTCCCTCATATATTCAAGATTCAGGGATTTTTTTTTAAAGAATATACGACTTGCCCTGGGAAAACGATATGCTGTTGGTCACTATCGACGTCACCACTCTATATACAAGCATTAGGCATGATGATGGCCTAGAGGCAATAAAACATTTCTTGAGTGGACGACTGATTAAACTTTGGTCACATACTCAGATGCTACTCAAAATGATCTCTGTATGTTTGAAAAATAACTACTTCCTCTTTAACAATGACTTATACCATCAAGTCTGTGGGACTGCAATGGGCACCTGCTTCGCCCCCAGCTATGCTAATTTGCATATGGGCTGGTGGGAGGAGCAGGTGGTCCAGGTCGAGTTCCGGAGAGAGTGGGAAGAAAACATACAACACTGGAGTCGTTTTATCGACGACTTATTTATTGTATGGAGAGGGACTGCAGATTCTGTAAAAAGTTTCATTAAGAAAATACAAGTAAACTCTTTAAATCTAAAGTTTACTAGCTCAGTCAGCAGTAGTTCAGTTAATTTTCTGGATTTAACTATCTACATAAAAGACTTTAAAGTGCACAAGAAAATGTATCGAAAGCCAACAGCGGGGAACACGTTGCTGCATGCAACTAGTTTCCACCCGCAAAACTTAATCAAGAGTATTCCATACGGAGAATGCCTTAGAACTATCCGTAACTGTAGTGATCAAGAAACCTTAGACAGAGAACTTGGGAATTTGGAACTATGATTCCAATCGCGGGGTTACAAGGAAGAATATGTTCAGGCTTCCATTGAGCAGGCAAAAAAGAGAACTAGGGAAGATATACTGTTTAACGTTAGTCAGAGTAAGATCAAAAGAAGAAACACACAAAGCAACCAAGTGAGAATGATTACTTCTTTTAATCGACAGCATGGTCAAGTTAGAAATATACTCAACAAGCACTGGCACCTCATTCGTAACGATCCACTATTTGGGAAACTAGTGCAAAAAATACCATCTGTTACTTTTAGGAGAGCTCGATCTTTCAAGCAAATGCTAGTCAGTAACATGATTCCACAGCAGAAAAGTGTACAAACAAAAAGTTGGCTAAAAAGGAAAGAAGGTTTCATAAAGTGTACAAAATGTAAAGCCTGTAGCCATGGGAAGAACACTTTTTCATATACACCCGGACTCTCTAAAAGAGAGAAGAAGATCAAAGGATTTTTATCCTGCAAAACACAATATGCTGTCTATGTGCTGCAATGCCCTTGTGGCTTTCAGTACATTGGCAGTACGATTCATCCAGCACACAAAAGGGTTTTACAACATCTGAGAGCTATCCGGAATGGGGATAAGACATACCCAGTGGCACGCCATTTTAAATCTTATCACAATAAAAATTCACAAGGGCTAAGCTATTTTGTGATAGATTGCGCTCCACCAAACATCTGGGGAGGCAATCGTGAAAAAAAGCTCAGGAAATTGAAGTCATGCTATATTGTAGAATAAAATACAAAAGCCCCTATGGGATTAAATATGAAAGAAGATCTAATTACACATTTGTAAAATCTTATATATGTATGGAAAACGCTAATAGTAAGAAAAAGAGACAAAATATAGCACCCCTCAGAAATTTGGTTTTAACTGTTTTTGTTCAATTTTTTTTTTGTATTGTTTCACAGGTAGACACAAAATTTAAGATAAGACTGGAGTAGATTGAGATCTGTAGTTGCCCACTGGGGCTGAAATATTGGCAATTGTCACTTGAGAATAGAAACGATATTTATATGTAGAGTAGATGGTGCCATACCCACTAGGGTTCCTTTGTGAAAATACACACTCGCTTGATTCAGTAAAGGTTGTGTATGTATTAGCGGTTGGATAAAGTTTTATTCAAAGTGCAAAATAATGAATTGGAATAGTTGCAATTGTAAACTGCTAAAAATTTAGTTTGAATTAATTGTTGCATCAACATCTACTGTAAGAAAATGTATGATTTATTTCAAAATACGATTGCAGGTAAAACGGACTATTCCGTTATCAATGAACTACCAGTCTTTTGCCTAATACACTGGTGTTGTAGTCACATCACGTGAGAGGGTTTTCACACACTGAGGTTAAAATGGCCGATTTACAAATAGTTAAACTATTGGTGAACAAGCCTGCTGTGCAGGCGAAACGCGTCTTTTCAAGCTGTCCTAATAAATTATTTGGCCAGAACATAGCGTCGTCAATCTTTGCC
Organism: Triturus cristatus; assembly: GCF_964204655.1. Classification (NCBI taxonomy): domain Eukaryota; kingdom Metazoa; phylum Chordata; class Amphibia; order Caudata; family Salamandridae; genus Triturus; species Triturus cristatus. The sequence goes on along the minus strand of NC_140589.1, from coordinate 1,536,582,290 downwards.
TGTGGGAGAAAGAAAGTGCAATATATATATATACATATATATTTTATGAAGCCTTACGCTCCTGCAGCGTAAGAGAAAAGTCGCACTCAGGATTCCAATCAGCGAAAAAAGAAGTTTATTGACTTTGACGCGTTTCAACAACAACTGTCTTTGTCAAAAAGTCATTCAATGACCCGGAAGTGGTCATGGGCTTAAGAACACTTCCTCAGAAAAGAGTAGACATAGAAAACAGAGTGTCTTACAATCAAAACAAAATGCATATCCAATGAAAGACAGACTGGCACAATAAATTTTACATAAAGTCAAGCATTGAATCAAATTAATGCAACATATATATACAATTTTATGCAAAGTAAAATACGATGACAACAAGTATATATATGGACAAATCGTATGTTATTGATATAAAGCCTACACATATTAATGTCATACTCAGGGCAAAAAGAATTCAATAATTGATAAATTAGAATAAATGCCAAGTGGCCAAAATGCTCTAATCTTGAATTCATGTCTTGTTTGTAATAATATGATGCTCCGCTTGTGTATGAATTTTATACTATAACACACTCTGTTACAAAAAATTGTGGCAAGTGCCATTGCTAACAAGAAAAAGAAATCTTTTTCATTACCATCTACTGTGGGAGCGAAAAGCCACTCAATCCGACCACCTGTGGGTCATACATTATGTGAAAAAAATCATAGAGGGCGAAATACTTCAGAAAGTTAAAAAGAAAAAATCATTGGGCCAATTCAACTGTACATCGAGCAGCCACTCTGAAAACAAGAAACGGCCCAAACATGTGTGCATATTCCTTAAATGGTAATGGGAAATTTATCACCCATAGTTAACAGGATAAATGTGAGAGGAGAAGGATAAAAAGAAGGAGAAGAGAGAAATAAGAGAAAGTTCGAGTACAGAAAAAGGTATATGCATATGTGTATATACAGAGAAATGACAATAATCAATCCATTCCTGTCAAAGGTATTTTTTACCAAAAGAGCGAGTGGGGGACAGAAGAGGAAAACAACTGGACAATAGTACCAAAAGGTCCTATATCTCTATTTCTGACCAAAAGGACGTCAGCATTAATCTATGTCAATCACAAAGTATAAAAATATATATAGATATGATCCAGCTATCCAAGATGTATATGGAGGTCCTCCTCATGATTTAGCCCTCCCGGGAACTTGCTGCATAATTTATTGATGTATTCGGATTCTAGGCGTCTCAGTCGCCGTTCCCGGTCACCACCTCTAACATTTACAGGAACCCTGTCAATACCAAAGAATGTTATTTTAGTATTGATGTCTTTGATGTTGGCATGCATTGAGTGACAATGTTTTGCAATTGCATACGACATGTCGCCATTTTTAACTGCCCGCAGATGTTCCAAAATGCGTTTCTTTACGGGAAAGATTGTGCTGCCTACATAACGTAGGCCACAGATACAATTGATCACATTTACAACATACTCAGTGTTGCAGTTGATAAAACTTCGTATTTTACCTTGCTTGCCATTCGGGAGAGAAAAAGTTTTTACATTAGTACTACCACTACAGGCTTTACATCTCCCACATTTGTGAAATCCTGGGAGTTCCCTCAACCAGGATTTTGATGTCAAACTAGGTGTAGTCAAGTGACTGTTACTAGGAGATCTTTTAAAGATTGACATTTGCGATAAGTGATATGAGAAGTTGGACTGACCAACTTACCAATTACCGTATCACTCTTGATAATATACCAGTGTTTACGTACTATCTGATGTATATCTCGTGATGCACTGTTGTAAGTGGTGATCAGTCTTATTTCCTGTTTGTCACTGTCCTGAAGCTTAGGGGTTAGTAAACTGCTCCTATCTCTTGTGTTAACTTTCTGAATAGCCGTTTTGAGATTATTGGCAGCATACCCTCTACTTCTGAATCTAGACTGCATGTTAATGGCCTCTTTCTCATACAGCTCCCGGGTACTACAGTTCCTCTTCGCTCTTAAAAGTTCACCATAGGGAATACTTCGTTTCAGACCCACTGGATGATGGCTCCTAAAGTGTAAAATACTGTTTCCTGAAGTTGGTTTTCTGTACAACTTAGTTTGCAGGGTACCATTTCCTACCTCCACCTGTACGTCTAAGAATTCAATAGTGAGAGGATCAGTTTTACTGGTAAATTCAAGGTTCAGTTGATTCATGGACAGACCCTGGATAAAGCAATCAAGGTCAACAGGATGACATTTTCCTGGTATTTTGCATTACCCTCATGCCACAGATGTTCCGCCTCCCACCACCCCATCATAAGGCAGGCGTAACTAGGAGCAAAACAACTTCCCATGGCGGTCCCTGTGTATTGCTCGTACCACTGATCTTCAAATAAAAAACAATTATTGTGCAAGCAAAAGTGTAACATTTGTAGTAGCACCGTGGTATGATCAAACAGTGTAAGAGGTCTGTCTCTTAGAAAGTATTTACACGCTTCAATGCCCAAGTCGTGTTCGATGCAGGTATATAGGGCGACAACATCAATTGTTGCCAATATATATGTGTCCTGCCAAGGGATCTCTTGTATTTTCGACAAAAAATCCATAGTATCCCTGCAATAAGAGGGAAGATTACAAACATAAGGACAGAGAAAATGATCCAAATAGATGGAGGTATTCTCTAGGAGGCTCTGGTTTGCTGAAATTATGGGTCTCCCAGGAGGGTCTGTGGGATGTTTATGTACTTTAGGCAATAGATAAAAAACCGGAACCATAGGCTTCTGCACGAGTAAAAAAAGAAATTCATTTTTACTCAGCAAATCATTTTGCTGCCAGTCATTCAGCATTCTATGGTACTCCGATATTGTTTTATTGTATCTGCCCACACTGGATCGGAGATAGCTTCCAGAAAATTCCAATTGGCGCTAGGCTTCAGCGCGATATTTGTCAATGTCCCACAGAACCACATTACCTCCTTTGTCAGAAGGTTTTATTACAAACGTTGTCGCTTTCTTAAGAGACAGAAGACCGCTTCTCTGTGATGGTGTCAGATTTTTTGCAAAAGTATCCTGTTGTTTTTTCCACAGGTCAAAAATATCCTTGAGGATAACTTCGTGAAAAGTGTCAATGCCATCGTGCAGGGTTACAGGATTACATTTTGATTTGGGTTTAAAGTCATTCCTTGACCTCCTGCTAATCTCCATGTCCATATTAATCAAAAGTTCTCGGTCAGTCGACCAATCTTTGATGCCTGTCTGAAATTCCCTGAGAGTCGCCAAAGTCTCAATGTCACTGATAGTTAGCGTTCCTTCGACCAATTCCGAGGTGTTTGTATCCTCATGTTTGGAATTAGCAGCGTTAATATTGCGTGCAGTATGAATTTTGAGTAATTTCAATTTGCGCATGAAAAGAAACAAATCTATTCTTGTTTTCGCAAAATCAAAGTTCGCAGTCGGGCAAAAAGAGAGACCCAGTTCCAGGACTGATCTCTCTTCCGGGGTAATTTCGTGGGTGGAAAGGTTAATAATAGAAAGATTGGTTTGCTCACCTTTCATTTGTTCCGCTTCGATCGCCTGGAGCCTCTCCCACGTGGCGTTTCGTTTTCGCTCCCCTTCCCCGCCTCTCCTGCTGCTTCTTTTCCTCGATCTCTGCCTCCTCCTTTGCCTCTTCCCCGAGCTGTTTTTTTTGTTGAATTGAGGCTCAATTGGACAAAACGGTATTCCTCCCGTGTCGTAAAAGGACCTCTTTCCGAACTCCCTCGACTTTCATCCTCCGATGAGGCAATTGAGCTGGACCCAGAGGTTCCCGATTCCTGGACTCGAAGCGCTTCAACGTTTTTATAATCCCTTCTGATGGCATCATACTTACGACTGAAAGTCAAAATGCGCCCTTGTGCATAGTCGTTCCGGTCCCGGATAAACTTCCATCTTTTCCTCGCTTTAATTCCATCTTCATATTTGGTCAACCTCACTGACATTTCTTTGATGAAATTGGCAATCTCTTCCTGAGATGTTGATTTATTTAGCTCTTCACGAAGCTGTTTTAACTCCTCCTCAATTTGCTGAAGTTCAATGGCAGCATACTTGGAGAGGAGCCCCAACATTTGTTTGCAGATAGTTGCCATCAATCCCGACCATTCCTCCAGCAATTTTGGATTTGGGTTTTGATACGTGGGGGTCACCAGGATTCTCAGCCCCCTCGGTACTCGACCCACTTCTATATAGTTGTCAAGCGATATCACCTCCCAGGTCCTGTTGATTTATTTTTTACAAAGCTTTTCAAGTCTATTGAGTTCTTGTCGTAAGGTTCTATCCCCACTCGACTCAGCGCCCTGATATATATAGTATATCCACAGCGTGATCCCGAAGCGAAAACAGCGGGAACAGCGCAACACCAGGATACAGACTCCGTCAGCAAAGATGCAGGGAAGTAAGGTTTATTTAAATGTTAATGTCCAAATATATATATGATTTTCTGAAGAAAATCAATGATTTAGGATGGGAGCAAGATTACTTAATGATTACACTTGATGTGACCTCCCTCTACACTAGCATCTCTCATACGGATGGCATTAGGGCAGTCAAATATTTCCTTAGCTCACGGCCACTGTCACTATACAAGCACACTTAAATGCTGTTGAGTATGCTGGGTTGGTGCTTGCGCAACATCATTTTCCTTTTTTTATCAGACTTGTACCAACAAATGAGGGGCACTGCCATGGCAAATGAAGCATTACAGACAAAGACCTTTAGAAAGAGCACTGCTGGCAATACTGTGCTGCATGCTTCGAGTTTTCACCTCACCAAATTAAAGAATAGCATACCTCATGCAGAGAATCTCTGGATGAAAAGGAACTGCAGTAATCCTGAGCAGCTCCAGAAAGCCCAAGTGGAACTAGCCGAGTTATGCGAAAGGGGAGGGCATAATAAAGCCACTCTTGAAGCAGCCAGAGTTAAGGCAAACTTAAGGCCTAGGGAGAAACTTATCTTCACTGAAAAAACAAGGAACACACATAGAGTTACTCACATGTATAAGTGATTTTGTATATATGCACTCAGATGCAGCTGCCAAAAGCTTTACATTGGGAGCATCATTCTACGTGTGTATCAGCGCATCCTGCAACACATTAGGGCCATCAAACGCAAGGACCAATCATATCCAGTGGTTAGGAACTTTGAACAGGCACACACCAGTGATGTGAATAATCTGGAGTGTTTTTGTGGTAGATCAAGTGCCTGTCAGATTGAAAGAGGGCAACAGAGAGAGATATTTGAGGCAGTTAGAATCTAGATACATCTTGAGATTCAACTTGAAAAATCCCTAGTGACCTAAATACCAAAGAGGACTTGCATGTCCACCTGTAGAGTGTACTCAGTTTGTTTGTTTTTGGAGGGGGTGTGCTCTTGTCCTGAATAGCATGTCCATGAGAGCAGTAATAGATAGGATTCTTTCCTCATATGGATCCAGACAATAATTGCTGAACTGTATATGTTTTTGTGTTTATATACCTGGAGATCTTTTTGTTTTCACTGTCTAAACTGAACTTTTTCTTGGACCAGAGCCATGAGGTACAGCACAATGTACATAGCACTTAAGATTTAAGATGAATTCATTTAATTTGTAGAGTATTGTGAGATGGTGGCTTTGCATAGGGCACTTGCCCTACATTGCGTTTTGGTCTTTTTGATTTAATGTGAGGGGAATATCCCAGCGCAGTACTGATGTGATCCCTCCATGTTATACCTTGACCATCATCCAAAAAGTTAATGGGGTGTGTTTCAATTTCTTTATTGAACATTGTGTTGATCCCTGTGCATTAATGGCAATAGATGTTTGAATCAAAGAGTACATCACTTTAAGAATGTGATGTATCACTGTCACTTTCAATTTTGTTTTAAGTCTCCAGGAACTTGTATATAAGATCAGATAAATAGCGACAACATAAGGTTTTTACAAAGGCAGCTGTTGCTTTTGAAACACGTTACCTGTTGTTTGTAGCCAATAAAGCTGTTTTTTCGTTAACCCGAGAGTGCTGGAGACTGTCTGTATTCTGAGGCGGGCAAGTGGAGGTATAAATATATATATATATTCACAGAAAAAACCATAGGTTTCAGGGCTGTTATAGTTAGCTGGCCATTTCACTCTTACAAAACCATAGAAATTCCTCCGTTATAGTTAGTTCTGCTAACTATAACTCGCGCGCACCCAATGCACTGCTGATGATGTCACATATTGCATCATTCATGACATGGTCAGTGACATCACTGATGACATCACTGATGACATCTCAAATGACATCACTGATGACATCATCCAGTGAATGTAGTTTAGTTTGAAATTTAAATATGTATTATATATATATTCCAATCTGTATTGAAGATTGAGTGGATATATAACTGACTTGGTTGAGGATTTAGTAGCTGTCTGACTGTCTGTTTAAGTGAGTAATTAAAAGTGTCTCACTTAATACATGGATTAGTAACTAAACTATGTGAATGTGTGCATCACTGTCTCTGTTGTTGTATAACATGCTGCATCAGTTGGTCACTAACTACATGAGTGTGTATATTAGTTATTGATAAGTTGAGTGAGTATTTGTATGGGACACTGAGTTTGTGTGTGGTTGGATGGGGTGTGTGTAACTCTATGCATAGATGTGTGAATGGTTGATTGACTAGGTGTCTAGGTTTAAGAGTGCATGTGGAAACAGTTGTTTGGGTGACTGAATGTATTTATTTGTGTGTTGGTGAGCGAATATATGTTTTAGTTGTACATCTTCAACAAAGTAAAAAAATAAAAGGCATTGTATGTGAGAGTTGGTGTATATAAATAAGTATGTGTAAGAGTCAGTGATCGTGAGAGTAACTATATGAATGAGTGTATAATTGTAATGCTGATTTTTTAACATATTAACTATAAGTTACTATGTGCTTGAATAAATGAGGTGTTGTTGGATAATTGTGTAAGTGAGTAAATGTAAGTGTGATAAAAAAAATTCATGGGTGAGTAGGATGACTGCATAACCGACTAAGATGACTGCTGTTGTGTCAATGTCTATATATGTGTATAAGTGCATTTGATAGTGTTCTAATAATTAGTGACTGCATGTATAAATGATTCTGCTGTTGAATGGGTAGTTGTGTGTGTAGACTTAGGAATCAGTGAGTGGGTATGTAGTAACTGGTATTGGTATGTCAATGGTTTCAAATATGGTACTCTGTATTTTACAGTGAGTGATGAAAGGTTATACTAGTGTATTATGAGGTGTATCAGATTGTCAGATTGGGAAGAGGTGTGGTGCAGCGGCCAGGGCGACTGACGCCGGATGCTGGGGATCACGGTTCGATTCCCGGCACCGGCGGCAGGTCAGCCCAGCACCATGTGACCCTGGGCAACAGCTTGCTTAATCTTCCCTACGGCCCCCAGCACCGGGATGCCTACGGGTAGCTGTGCGCTTTACAAATGCTGGATTTACATTTTGGTTTTTTTACGTGGATGTCATCAGTGATGTCATTTGAGATGTCATCAGTGATGTCACTGACCATGTCATGAATGATGCAATATGTGACATCATCAGCAGTGCATTGCTGGCGCACGAGTTATAGTTAGCAGAACTAACTATAATGGAGGAATTTCTATGGTTTTGTACGAGTGAAATGGCCAGCTAACTATAACACCCCTGAAACCTATATTTTTTCTGTGAATTACTAAGGTTTTTTAAATGCTAATTCTAACTATAACATCTCTGAAACCTATGGGTTTTTCAGTGAATTTCAAAGCTTTTTTAAATGCTAATTTCTATCTATAACGTCTCTGAAACCTACGTTTTTTTCAGTGAATTTCAAAGGTTTTTTAAATGCTAATTTTTAAGTGTGATGGTAGTTATACCTATTTTTTACTGTTCATTTATAAATATTTTATTCATTAAATAACATTATATATTTTTCTGAAAATTGCAAAAAACCATTAAAAAATTATTTTAATATATTTATATTATTTTCTTTAATAAATGTTTTTTCCCAATTTTTTTCGGAGTCGTGCACTCAAAGCGTAAACATCACGGTGGGTGCATGGATTCTAGCTGCTATTTTAGAAAAGTCGTGAAGGATCCGTGTACGTTTTGCGACGGCTGCGTGTTTTTCAGTTACATCATATACATTTAATTTTACGTGATATGCCCGATTGGTATGCGACCAGTCCACGACTCCTGCTCCCGCGCATTCGCGACACATGCGCATTACGGTACGAGATGCTTGCGTGGTGGTGGATACCGCGTGATGTCATATACGTGCTGGGGCGCGCTGAGTGCGCAACTCCCGCAAAAAAAGTTATGTTCCAAAATGATATGTATGTGTCTTTAATATACATATTAGAGCAAGAGATTATCGAAGATAGTCACAAAAATAACATATTTGTACTTATAATAAACTTATAATATTTTTAAATATATTTTCGCAAAGTCGGGTGTGTGAACCGTGAGTGCAGAGAACCAGGTCAGCAGAGGTGCTGTAGAGCCAGAGAAACCAGGTCAGCAGAGCCGCTGTAGAGCCAGATAACCAGGTCAGCAGAGCTGCTCTAGAGCCTAAGAAGCAGGTCAGCAGAGCTGCTCTAGAACCAGAGACCCAGGTCAGCATAGCTGCTCTAGAGCCAGAGACCCAGGTCAGCAGAGCTGCTCTAGAGGCCAAGAACCAGGTCAGCAGAGCTGCTGTAGAGCCAGAGAAACCAGGTCAGCAGAGCTGCTTTAGAGGGGGAGAACCAGATCAGCAGAACTGCTTTAGAGCCAGAGAACCAGGTCAGCAGAGCTGCTCTAGAGCTAGAGAACCAGGTCAGCAGAGCTGCTTTAGAGCCATAGAACCAGGTCAGCAGAGCTGCTTTAGAGCCAGAGAACCAGGTCAGCAGAGCTGCTCTAGAGCCAGAGAACCAGGTCAGCAGAGCTGCTTTGGAGGGAGAGAACCAGGTCAGCAGAGCTGCTCCAGAGGGAGAGAACCAGGTCAGCAGAGCTTCTCTAGAGCCATAGAACGAGGTCAGCAGAGCTGCTCTAGAGCCTAAGAACTAGGTCAGCAGAGCTGCTCTAGAGCCAGAGAACCAGGTCAGCAGAGCTGTTCTAGAGCCAGAGAACCAGGTCAGAAGAGCTGCTCTAGAGCCAGAGAACCATGTCAGCAGAGCCGCTGTAGAGCCAGAGAAACCAGGTCAGTAGAGCTGCTTTAGAGCCAGAGAACTAGGCCAGCAGAGCTGCTTTAGAGCCAGAGAACCAGGTCAGTAGAGCTGTTCTGTAGCCTAAGATCTAGGTCCTCAGAGCTGCTCTAGAGCCAGAGAACCAGGTCAGCAGACCTGCTGTAGAGCAAGAGAAACCAGGTCAGCAGAGCTGCTTTAGAGGGAGAGAACATGGTCAGCAGAGCTGCTTTAGAGCCAGAGAACCAGGTCACTGACACTGACTGACTGACACTGACACTGACAGATTGACACTGACTGACACTGATTGACTGACACTGACTGACTGACGATGACTGACACTGATTGACTGACACTGACTGACTGACACTGACTGACTGACTGACTGACTGACACTGACCGACACTGATTGACTGACAATGACTGACTGACACTGACTGACACTGACTGACTGACACTGACTGACTGACCGACTGACACTGACTGACACTGACTGACAACTCTACTACTCACTCTCTACTACTCTCTCTGTACTACTCACTCTCTACTACTCACTCTCTACTACTCTCCCTCTACTACTCTCTACTACTCACTCTCTACTACTCTCTACTACTCTCTACTGCTCACTCTCTACTACTCACTCTCTACTACTCTCTACTACTCTCTCTCTACTACTCACTCTCTACTACCCACTGGCTACTACTGTCTACTACTCACTCTCTACTACTCTCTACTACTCACTACTACTCTCTACTATTACTCTCTACTACTCACTCTCTGCTACTCACTCTCTAATACTCTCTACTACTAACTCTACTACTCTCTACTACTCTCTACTACTCACTCTCTACTACTCTCTATTACTCTCTCTCTACTACTCACTTTCTACTACTCACTGTACTACTCTCTATTACTCACTCTCAACTACTCACTCTCTACTATTCACTCTCTACTACTCTCTCTCTACTACTCACTCTACTACTCTCTACTACTCACTCTCTACTACTCACTCTCTACTATTCACTCTCTACTACTCACTCTTTACTACTCACTCTCTACTATTCTCTACTACTCACTCTCTACTACTCACTCTCTACTACTCTCTACTACTCAGTCTCTACTACTCACTCTCTACTACTCTATCTCTACTACTCACTTTCTACTACTCACTCTACCACTCTCTATTACTCACTCTCTACTGCTACTCTCTACTACTCTCTCTCTACTACTCACTCTTTACTACTCACTCTAATACTCTCTACTACTCACTCTCTACTACTCACTCTCTACTATTCACTCTCTACTACTCACGCTTTACTACTTGCTCTCTACTACTCTCCACTACTCACTCTCTACTACTCACTCTCTACTACTCTCTACTACTCACTCTCTACTACTCTCTACTACTCACTCTACTGCTCTCTCTCTACTACTCACTCTCTACTACTCACCCTGCTACTCTCTACTACTCACTCTCTACTGCTCACTCTCTACTACTCACTCTGCTACTCTCTACTACTCACTCTCTACTACTCTTTACTACTCACTCTACTGCTCTCTCTCTACTACTCACTTTCTACTACTCACTGTACTACTCTCTATTACTCACTCTCAACTACTCACTCTCTACTATTCACTCTCTACTACTCTCTCTCTACTACTCACTCTACTACTCTCTACTACTCACTCTCTACTACTCACTCTCTACTATTCACTCTCTGCTACTCACTCTTTACTACTCACTCTCTACTATTCTCTACTACTCACTCTCTACTACTCACTCTCTACTACTCTCTACTACTCACTCTCTTCTACTCACTCTCTACTACTCTATCTCTACTACTCACTTTCTACTACTCACTCTACTACTCTCTATTACTCACTCTCTACTACTACTCTCTACTACTCTCTCTCTACTACTCACTCTTTACTACTCACTCTAATACTCTCTACTACTCACTCTCTACTACTCACTCTCTACTATTCACTCTCTACTACTCACGCTTTACTACTTGCTCTCTACTACTCTCCACTACTCACTCTCTACTACTCACTCTCTACTACTCTCTACTACTCACTCTCTACTACTCTCTACTACTCACTCTACTGCTCTCTCTCTACTACTCACTCTCTACTACTCACCCTGCTACTCTCTACTACTCACTCTCTACTGCTCACTCTCTACTACTCACTCTGCTACTCTCTACTACTCACTCTCTACTACTCTCTCTCTACTCCTCACTCTCTACTACTTTCTACTACTCACTCTCTACTACTCACTCTCTACTATTCACTCTCAACTACTCACTCTTTACTACTCGCTCTCTTCTACTCTCTACTACTCACTCTCTACTACTCACTCTCTACTACTCTCTACTACTCACTCTCTACTACTCACTCTACTACTCTCTCTCTACTACTCACTCTCTACTACTCACTCTGCTACTCTCTACTACTCACTCTCTACTGCTCACTCTCTACTACTCACTCTGCTACTCTCTACTACTCACTCTCTACTACTCTATCTCTACTCCTCACTCTCTAATACTTTCTACTACTCACTCTCTACTACTCACTCTCTACTACTCACTTTCTACTACTCTCTACTTCTCACTCTCCACTACTCACTCTCTACTACTCGCTCTCAACTACTCTCTACTACTCACTCTCTACTACTCACTCTCTAATACTCTCTACTACTCACTCTACTACTCTCTACCACTCACTCTCTACTACTCTACTACTCACTCTCTACTACTCTACTACTCTCTACTACTCTCTCTATTTCTCACTCTCCACTACTCACTCTCTACTACTCGCTCTCAACTACTCTCTACTACTCACTCTCTACTACTCACTCTCTAATATTCTCTATCACTCACTCTACTACTTTCAACTACTCTCTACCACTCACTCTCTACTACTCTACTACTCACTCTCTACTGCTCTACTACTCTCTACTACTCTCTCTACTTCTCACTCTCTACTACTCTCTCTACTACTCACTCTCTACTACTCACTATCTACTACACACTCTCTACTACTTGCTTTCTACTACTCGCTCTCTACTACTCACTCTACTACTCTCTAATACTCACTCTACTACTCACTCTCTTCTACTCTCTACTACTCACTCTCTACTACTCCACTACGCTCTACTACTCACTCTCTACTACTCACTCTCTACTACTCTACTACTCTCTACTACTCTCTCCCTACTACTCACTCTCTTTATTTCTCACTGTACTACTCTCTACTACTCATTCTCTACTACTCTCGACTACTCACTCTCTACTACTCTCTCTCTACTACTCTCTACTACTCAGTCTCTACTACTCTCTCTACTACTACTCTCTACTAATCTCTACTACTCCCTCGCTACTACTCACTCTACTACTCACTCTGCTACGCACTCTCTACTACTCCCTCTCTACTCACTCTCTACTACTCACTCTCTACTACTCACTCTCTGCTACTCTCTCTACTACTCTCTACTACTCTCTACTACTCTCTACTACTCACTCTCTACTCTCTATTACCCACTCTCCACTCTCTACCTCTCTACCTCACTCTACCTCTCTCTCTACTACTCTCTACCTCTCTACCTCTACCTCTCTACCTCTACCTCTCTACCTCTCTACCTCTCTCTACCTCTTTCTACACGCACACATAGGCACATATATATATGCATATATATGCATTTATATATATGTATGTGTATATATATACATACATATATAAACATATATATAATCTTTATATGTATATAAATACAAATATAAATACATGCATACATATACATATATGCATACATATGCATTTATGTACGTGAAAGTTTGAAAAACACTAATACAAGCAAAGCTAAAAAGCCACCTAATTACAAACAGAATTGCTTTAACTTAAACAAGGGCGAGACCTATTGCATTTTCAATGCTTGTTTACTTGGTTCCATCAACAAGGCATTCAGATGTATCACACATTTGCAATAAATTCTGAATGGTAGCACTCTAGTTGCTCATTAGATCACTGTAGTAAAGATACTGCTCACCAGGGATGTCTGCTGCTGGTATTCAAAGTGCATGTTTCAGTCTGCATGTCAGAATTTTTTAATGAAATAGAAGAGGATTTGAGAAGCCAAAATGTGCCCTAATTTTTCTTTCTGCAGCATTAATCATACTTTCTATGGCAAAATGAACCCCCTCATTGTGTTCCTTTTAAATTAAACTACTGACTCTCTACTACTCACTCGCTACTACTCTCTACTACTCACTCTATACTACTCACTCTCTACTACTCACTCTCTACTACTCTTCACTACTCTCTACTACTACTCTCTACTACTCACTCTCTACTACTCACTCTCTACTACTTTATACTATTCACTCTACTACTCTCTACTACTCTCTCTACTACTCCCTCTCTACTACTCACTCTATTACTCTCTACTACTCACTCTCTACTACTCTCTCTCTACTACTCACTCTCTACTATTGACTCTCTACTACTCACTCTCTACTACTCACTCTCTACTACTCTCTACTACTCACTCTCCACTACTCACTCTCTACTACTCACTCTCTACTACTCCCTCTCTACTAATCTACTACTCTCTACTACACTCTCTACTACTCACTCTCTACTACTCACTCTCTGCTACTCTACTACTCTCAAATACTCTCTCTACTACTCACTCTCTTCTACTCTCTACTACTCACTCTATTATTCTCTACTACTCTCTCTACTACCCCCTCTCTACTACTCACTCTATTACTCTCTACTACTCACTCTCTACTACTCTCTCTCTACTACTCACTCTTTACTATTGACTCTCTACTACTCACTCTCTACTACTCACTCTACTACTCTCTACTACTCTCTCTACTACTCCCTCTCTACTACTCACTCTATAACTCTCTACTACTCACTCTCTACTACTCTCTCTCTACTACTCACTCTCTACTATTGACTCACTACTACTCACTCTCTACTACTCACTCGCTACTACTCTCTACTACTCACTCTCTACTACTCTCTACTACTCTCTACTACTACTCTCTACTACTCAATCTCTACTACTCACTCTCTACTACTCTCTACTACTCACTCTACTACTCTCTACTACTCTCTCTACTACTCACTCTCTACTACTCACTCTATTACTCTCTACTACTCACTCTTAACTACTCTCTCTCTACTACTCACTCTCTACTATTGACTCTCCACTACTCACTCTCTACTACTCTCTACTACTCACTCTCCACTACTCACTCTCTACTACTCGCTCTCTACTACTCTCTACTACTCACTGTCTACTATTTACTCTCTACTACTCACTCTACTACTCTCTACTAGTCTCTCTACTACTCCCTCTCTACTACTCACTCTATTACTCTCTACTACTCACTCTCTACTACTCTCTCTCTACTACTTACTCTCTGCTATTGACTCTCTACTACTCACTCTCTACTACTCACTCTCTACTACTCTCTACTACTCACTCTCCACTACTCACTCTCTACTACTCGCTCTCTACTACTCTCTACTACTCACTCTCTACTACTCACTCTCTACTACTCTACTACTCTCTACTACACTCTCTACTACTAACTCTCTACTACTCACTCTCTACTACTCTCTACTCACTCTCCACTACTCCACTACCCTCTACTACTCACTCTCTACTACTCACTCTCCACTACTCCCTACTACTCTCTCTCTACTACTCACTCTCTACTACTCACTCTCTACTACTCTCTCTCTACTACTCGCTCTCTACTACTCTCTCTCTACTACTCACTACTACTCTACTACTCACTCTACTACTCTCTCTCTACTACTCTCTCTCTACTACTCTCTACTACTCACTCTACTGCTCACTCCCTATTACTCACTCTCTACTACTCACTCTACTACTCAAAATGTGCCCTAATTTTTCTTTCTGCAGCACTAATCATAATTTCTATGGCAAAATGAACACCCTCATTTTGTTCCTTTGCAAATTAAATGTTTTAAGTGTTACCACTTTATTCCAATCAAGATGGCTTCAGGTGTGCCAAGCTTTAGAAATAAGTAAGACTGTTAGCGCTCTAGTTGTTCTTTAGAACACTCTGGGACATTCTGTCATGGACTATACTTGGGCTACATATGGGTGATATTTGTGCTACATTTGGGCTCTTTTGTCTCTGGTGGCCATCTTGGGAGACTTATTTGTTATGAAGTTTCCTAATTTCCTCATTTACTACAGTCTCCTCAGTAGGAATTCTTTTAGTGTTTTACTTTGATTCCATCAAGAAGGCATTCACATGTGTCACACATTTGCCATAAATTCAGAATGTTAGCACTCTAGTTGCTCATTAGATCACTGTAGTAAAGCTACTGCTCACCAGGGAAGTCTGCTGCTGGTATTCAATGTGCATGTTTCAGTCTGCATGTCAGAATTTTTTAATGAAATAGAAGAGGATTTGAGAAGTCACATTTTTCTTTCTGCAGCACTAATCACACTTCCTATGCAAACTGAACCCCCTCATTTTGTTCCTTTTTAAATTAAATATTTTAAGAGTTACCACTTTATTCCAATCAAGATGGCTTCAGGTGTGCCATACTTTTGTCATAAGTAGGACTGTTAGCGCTCTAGTTGTTCTTTAGAACACTCTGGGAAGCTGCAGTAGAACACAAAGGAATCAACTGACAGTCTCTGCCCTTGTTGGATGTACGTGTTTTACTGAGAATGTCAGACTTCATTCTCACATGACTGAGAAAGATAATGTGAATTTACAGAAAATATGCTCTCAGGTTAGCTTATAGATCACCTTCCAAACCTCTGTGGGAAAAGCATGAGAAAATATTTTTCTCTCAATCATGATTCATGATATCCCAGCAGAAGGCTTTTTCACATGGTAAAATCACCTTAGAACACACCAGAATTCCTAAAATTAGTATGATACCATCAACAAATGATTTATTATGTAACTAAAGTCTTAAAACCTTCTATTAACTGGAATGCTTTTGAATGAGGTGCTATCATGTATATTGGTCCCAAGATGGCTGCCAACACTTCTTGGATGAAGTGCTGACAGCCAATCAGATCTCACGATGAGATGTGTGGTTAGGCTCCGCCCAGATATATGTGTGATTTTGATTTTGATTTTCTCAGGAACTACTGAACAGATTGACACCATTTAAGCAAGAGGCATGAGTCTGAACTGAGGACTACCTCTTTGCCAAATTTGGTGTAATTCCGTTCAGCAGTTCGGGCTTTAGCTGCGGCTAAAGGTCCTATGGGTAATTGCATGGGGAAAACACATTTAGGACCCCCCTTTTTTCTCGGCCCCCGCTACATGAATCACCCTGAGACTTTCAGGATAGGTGCGGACTGGAGCTGGCCAAATGTTTTGAAAAGTTCGTGAAGATTCATCAATCGGCGCCAAAGTTATTGGGAATAGAATGTTTCCTATGGAAAATAGGTCCTAACTATAACTACCTACTGGCGAGCACCAGTAGGTGATATATCACATTTTAGGTGTCAAACAGAGCCAACACCAAATGCGATCTTTTTTTTCTTTTATTTTCAACGCACGTCAGCCATGACGCGTTCCACCCGGCACAGCGGCCTTGTTCACACAGTTTTACAGTGTCAATATCAATGGCCCTTACATACCATGTGCTTGACTGGCAGGGAGAACAGACTTACGTTTTTCTTATAATGCTGCTCCACATCTCAAATACTTTAACAGTTTATTCTAGCAAGTTACAATTCACTTGTGAGGTTTGTTATTGACTCAATTGACTGTAAAGAAATTGTGCTGAAAGACAATCCCTCAAGCATTTTAAACTATCCTGAGTTTCCACACTAATGTTATTACTTATAAGACTAGTGTCCTAATTTCTTTAGGGAAGAAAATCTCCTAAGCGCAGTAAGGTTGCAATGAATGTAGTATAGGACATAAAGAGTCTTAGACAAGTGTCTGAATTTTGCTACATCCTACGTCATATCATTGTTTACACACAAATTAAAGGCAAGTGCCAGAACCACCACACAGTTTCTTGTTATTACCAATCCTTCAGATATCACACAATTCAAGGCAAGTGCCTGAAAATTAAACATTACCCAATGCTACATGGTATTTGCCAGCTTTACAAGGAGAAATTTATCTCATTTCGTTTCAGAAACTGCCAATACATGTTCATAGTCAAATGCTTCCTTACTTTCTGGTTTGTCTATCTCTTTATTTGTCTTTTGAGTTTCTATCCACTATGGACTATAAATTCACAAGCATGAATGGAATTCTTCATCGTGATTGAGCCCTTGTGGAGTCTTACTATCGAGTAAAAGGATATATCTGGTCTCCAGCTCGCATAATGCCCTCACTCTGTCTCCCCCTCCTTTACTTGGTGGTATTGCACCGATTAAAAAAAATAGGAGATTTCTGTGGGGTCTCTGTGATGTGTTAATTCACAATGTCGAGCTACAGGATATGGCCTATCCGTATTGGTTATGGCCCTCATGTGCTGCAGAATCCTATTATGTACTTGTAGCGTGGTGCTTCCCACGTACTGTGAACTACATATACAAGTCAGGACATATACTGCAAAATCTGTCCTGCAGTTATAAGCACCTCGAATCTTTGTCTCCCTATGCTAAAAGTGGTAGAGTACTGGGTCGTATTTTTACAATACTGAAGGCTCTACATTTGCTACATCTTTTAAACCCGGGGGGGTTTAAACCATCACTGGTCTCTGTCATTCTCTGGGCTTGCTTTGACCACAGCATCTCTCAGTGAAGGTGCCCTGCGAAATGTGAGTGGGGTAGTGGGAAGCTGTTGCCCGATGGCTGGATCAGATTTAAGGATATGCCACTTTTTATTAAGCAACTCCCTAAATTCCTTATTCTGGTGAGTATAAGTGACTAGGAAGCGCATCTGAGGCTCCACTTTCTCATTTTTGATTTTGCTTTTTACAAATAAAAGTTCCTCATGCTTCTTTTTATTCGCCGTATCTCTTGCTGCCACAATAGCTGCTTCACTATAGCCTCTCTCATGGAATCTTTTACTCATTTCCAACTGACATTGAGCAAGTTCCTTGGGTGTACTACAATTTCTGTTAGCTCGAAGCATCTCATCGTAAGGAATGCTATGCTTAGTGTGGGTGGGATGAAAGCTTGAGGCATACAATGTAATATTGCCCGTCATTGATTTTCTAAATAGTCTGGTTTCCAACTTGCCTGCCTCTACAAACACTTCTACATCTAGAAATGATACCCATTATGTGCTAATAGTGTACATGAACCTCAGGTTTAAATCGTTACAGTTTAGATGATTTACAAAGAGTTCTGCAAACTCTGCTGTTCCCTTCCAAATCACAAATAAATCATCGATGAATCTGGTCCACAAAATGATGTTACTTTCCCAATTAGATGCATACTCCTTGAGGAGCACCTGCTCGTCCCACCAACCCATGTGCAAACACGCTTTGCTGGGGGCAAAGCAGGTGCCCATCGCAGTCCCTCTCCTCTGTTGGGGTAAATTCCATCAAACAAGAAGTAGTTGTCTTCCAAACATCTTCTTGCCATTCTTAACAACATCTGAGTGTGTCTCCATAGGTTGACAGGTCTATCACTCAGGTAGAATTCCATCACTCTCAGACCATCAATATGGGCTATACTTGTATAGAGAGTAGCAATGTCTAATGCAATTAAGACATAATCCTGCTGCATTGATATATCATATATCATTTTGAGGAAGTCACTACCGTCTTTTACATAGGATGGAAGCTTTTCAAAATAAGGTTTAAGGAAAAAGTCAATGTATTTGGAACAGTTTTCCATCATGCTTCCATTGGCCAAGATGATTGGGCGACCAGGTGGGCAGGATATGTTTTTATGCACCTTAGGGATTAGGTATAACACAGGTGTTCTAGGGTTTAATTCCGTAAATACTCGTCATGAGAGAGCAGGTTAACACCAAACCATTGTTGCAATTCCAGAGTGAAATCGAGATGCGCTTTCGCTATTGCTTCCTGCTTGCACTTTTTATAGCAGTCTCTCTGATTAAGTTGATTGTGTGACTCTTGCAGATACATTCCTATGGGCCACTGTACCAAGTTTCCACCTTTATCTGAGTTACGTACCACAACTTGTTTGTCACTTCTGAGTTCAGTCACCAGTTCATGGTATTTCCACTCCTTGGCAGTGAGTTTCATACTCTTCATATGAATTTCCTTATTCATAATCTTCAGACCATCGATAACCAATTTGAAGAAGATATCGATGTTATCCTTTGCTGGGTTGGTGTTGCGCTTGACTGTGGCTTAAACGGTGTAACTACTGTTTCACCTGAATGCAGATTTTGCTCCGCGATGATGCTTTGGATGGATGTAGAGGTATCTTGGGTTTCATTCTCCATTTCCAATTACCCCATAATTTGTAGGACCGATAAATCCGCATGGTGGTACTAGTCATGGTGGTAGGTGGTTGATCTGAATGTGCCATGGCACTCCCTTATCTATTGCTGGAAGTGTGTACTTTTTGTAGTTTAAGTTTTCTAATGTACTTGAATGTATCTATTCGTGCTTGGGGATAGTTCATAGCGTACTCAGGGCAAAAAGAAAGAAAGTCCCAGCAATAAAGTATCTTTATCTGCTTTCGATAGAGTTAATTCAGTGAGGTTGATAATAGACTTTTGCCGTTCTTCACTGTTTTTGATTACTTTCATCTCCATGTTCGTTTTGTATTTTTCTTTTCTGTCTCTTTTTCTTTGCCTTCTTCGGTGTTGCCCCCTCCTGTAGCTTTTGGAGCCCTGGGATTTCGGGGTCTTAGAGTTGCTCTGTGGTCTAATCTTAAAAAATCCATCAGAGATAGTAATCTTCCTTCCAATCGCTGCAGTGGTACCCTGCCTTTGTTCCTGACTCAAGTCTTTGTTGTTCGTTCCTGCTTCTGAGCTTAGTTCTGTCTCAGGTTTATTTATCCATCCAGGACCAGTCATCTTGGTTTCCTGCTGTTACCTTTGCTGCCTAATTTGTTGGAATCATTTGGCAAATGTGAAGATCTGACCGGTTTCATAGTCTATTTTATCACTCGAGAACTTTGTTACTTTCCCCCGTTTGATAACGTCTTTCTTCTTTTAAGCCTTGCTTGCATCTCCATTTTAAATTTTACGATTAGCTCACTCTCTGGTATCGCGTCAAGCAATGATTCCGGGTTTTCAATTTCCTGGAGAATTTTTGTTCGGTCTTTGTCTGCATATTTGATCAAAATGCGGACTAATCGCGCTGAGGCTTTGAAATTGCTGGTTGCCCATTCTTCAAGCATGTCTGGGTTCTCATTTAAAATCCTCAGTCCCCGTGGTATGAGGCCAGCATCTAAATATTTTGAGAGTGATTACACCTCCCACCATTTTGTCATTTCCTTACTGTTTAGTTTTCCATACGATTTTAGCATTTGCTGAATGTCCATATCATGTAATGAAATTTCCCTATTTTGGGTCCGATGTCTCACTCCTGTACGCTTAATTCGCTGAACATTGGTCAGCTTCCTCTTCAAATCGCGCTCTGTTGTGGCTGACAGCCTTACAGATTAAAGTTCAGAAAAATTGTCAAATGCAATTACGATATATTGGCAGCTTGTGATCGCCCCTACACCTGTGCTCAGCTGCTCACCTGGGGTCTTCACTATGCGAGATCAGTCATCCAATCGATTTACTTGCATTCCAATCCTCCGCAGACCAAAGGCTTGATTTTTGGCACGCTTCCTTTGAACTGCCACGCGAATACACGGCAGGTTAGTTTTCATCAGGAGCTGCTGATCCTGCAGTGGGTGGTTGGCTCGCGGGAACAGCCAACCTGCAAATATTAGTTGAACGCTTGGCAAAAGCAGTTTTTTAGGTGACAAACGGAGCCAACACTAAGTGCGATCTTTTTCTTCTTTTATTTTCAACGCACGTCAGCAATACATATATACAGCAATACATATATATGTCACCAAAATTAGAAATATATGTACTCTCAGAGCCAGACACGGTAGATGCTGTAATCCGTTTATTCACACATAACATTTTTCGTCTGCCCACCATGTGATCAAGGCTGCTGGGCAGCCGAAACGCGTTATGTGTGAATAAATGGACTACAACATCTACCATGCCTGGATCCGAGAGTGCATATATTTTGAAATTTTGGTGACATCTTAAACTTTGCTGGCGTACTCCCTGGGGCATGCACCACCTCACGAGGGCTCTTTGGTTTGTGGAAGGAGCGATTTGTTTGGATATATTATATATATATCAAGCTCCCTGGGGTGTCCTTCATTGAACTGCACTCGAGCACAGCCAGCCTTCCCCAAAGCTTTTTATTGGTATGGGGGTTACATGCACCGGTAATTAAAAGCATCTGGCTTGGCCTGACCCGTTTCGAGTAACCACTTCCTCATAGGCTTTCAGTCAGAAGAGTGCACGAAGGTCCTCCCTCTTTCACTGACAGTTCGGCGATATCGTGAGCCTCATTCGAGTCGCCCATTTGAGGGCTCATATTTCAAAGTGGGAGGTGTGGCCTCTATGCCAAAATGACTGTCGCGCCTCTAAAGAGTGCAATGAGCATGAAACGCATCAGGCGTGAATCGACAGGCTTGCTGTAAACTGGATCCGCTCTCCGATCCAGCTTTTACCTCATGAAGGTTGCTGCAGTGGATGTCAGAGTGCGTCTCCACAGGTGGGAACCTTGGAACTTTGATGTGCACGCAGCCTCCCAGCCGTGGGAGATGCACCACCCGAACATTTGGGACCACGGAGCTCTGAATCACGGTGTCTCAATGTGGAGGCATCCATGGAGGATTGACAAACCGGATGTGCAAGTGGAGGCCCATTGGTGGGTTTGAAATGTCTCAGACAGCGGCACATAACTGAGGCACATACCACTAGACCCACAAACCAACGCAGACTCATTCGAGTCGCCCATTGGAGGGCTCATATTTCAAAGTGGGAGGTGTGGCCTCTATGTCAAAATGACTGTCGCGCCTCTGAAGATTGCAATGAGCACGAAACGCAGCAGGCGTGAATCGACAGACATGCTGTAAACTGGATCCGCTCGCCGATCTGGCTTTTACCTCATGAAGGTTGCTGCAGTGGATGTCAGAGTGCGTCTCCACAGGTGGGAACCTTGAGCTTTGATATATATATACTCTTCTAGACTAGTGAATTCGTTTTGGTAAACTCCTAGGATAGTGTTGATTGTCTAGAATCACACTGTGAGTCTGTGTGCATTTGGGAACCACTGTGAGAGAAGCATTTGGTAACATTGTGTATTTACTGACAGATAACTGTTTTAAAACCGGTCATGTTGTCAAGTTTTAGTAGCATTAGAAACCAGTCTTTGCTTATGCTTTGATTAAATGAGTCAGGCATTAACACTAAAGTGCAGTCGTGAAATATGTAGATTGTGTGCAGTTCCCTTACCACTTCCACTGTAGTGAATGAGTTTTGGTAATCGTCTAGGGATAGTGTTGTTTGTCTAGAATCACACTGTGAGTCTGTGTGCATTTGGGAACCACTGTGAGAGAAGTGTTTGTTAACATTGTGTATTTGCTGTCAGATAACTGTTTTAAAACATGTCATGTTGTCAAGTTTTAGTAGCATTAGAAGACAGTTATGGCTTATGCTTTCATTATATGAGTCAGGCATTGACAGTAAATTGCAGTTGTGAAATATGTAGATTGTGTGCAGTTCCCTTACCACTTGCACTGTAGTGAATGAGTTTTGGTAAACTCATAGGGATAGTGGTGCTTGTCTAGAATCACAGTGTGAGTTAGTGTGTATTTGGGATCACTGTGAGAGAAGCATTTGGTAACATAATGTATTTGCTGACAGATAACTGTTTTAAAACCTGTCATGTTGTGAAGTTTTACTAGCATTAGAATCCAGTCTTTGTTTATGCGTTGATTAAATGAGTCATGCTTTGACACTGATGTGGTGTACTTAAATATGTAGATTGTGTGCAGTACCATTAACTCTTCCAGACTAGTGAATAAGTTTTGGTAAACTCCTAGGATAGTGTTGCTTGTCTAAAATCACACTGTGAGTCTGTGTGCATTTGGGTAAAGATTGTGAGAGAAACATTTGGTAACATTGTGTATTTGCTGACAGATACCTGTTTTAAAACCAGTCATGTTGTGAAGTCTTAGTAGCATTAGAAGCCAGTCTTTGCTTATGCTTTGATTATATGAGTTAGGCTTTGACATAAAAGTCCAGTCCTGAAATATGAAGATTGTGTGCAGTTCCCTTACCACTTCCACAGTAGTGAATGATTTTTGGTAAACTCCTAGGTATAGTGGTTGTTGTCTAGAATCACACTGTGAGTCTGTGTGCATTTGGGAACCACTGTGAGAGAAGCATTTGGTAACATCTTGTATTTGCTGACAGATAACTAATTTAAAACCTCTCATGTTGTCAAGTTTTAATAGCATTAGAAGCTAGTATTTGCTTATGCATTGATGAAATGAGTCAGGGTTTGACACTAAGGTGCAGTACCATGTACTATTCTGTTCACTGTGGCAGAACTGAAAATTTAAAAGTTTTACCTAAGCACTGTCCTAGAAGTAGTCTGATTATTTAGTCAGTTTCTAAGTACCAAATAGATTGCTTCAAATGTCTATGCAGTATGCATGTAGTGCTCTAACATACTATACACTTGTCTTTTACACCTTCAATTCCCTAGTCAGTATCCATACACTTTCAGGAAACATCCTGTCACTTCCTTTGCAGTCCTCTAGAGACCCATTCAACAGCATGTACTAATCCATTCACTTTGCTAAAACCCAAACACTTATAAATTCACCAAGACACTCTCTTTGCAGTAGTTTCATGCACTGAGCTAGGTCTTAGCACATGGACTTCTTCAAACCCCTATCCACTATGCATGCAGTCCCCTAACCATCTACACATTTGTCTTTCACACCTTCAATTCCCCAGTCAGTATCCGTTCACTTCCAGCAAACACTCTGTCACTGCCGTTGCACTCCTCTAGTGACCCATTCAGCATCATGTACTAATCCATTCACTTCACCAAACCCTAATAAATTCACCCAGGCACTCTCCTTGCTGTACTCTAATCATTCAGTCAGTACCCAAGTACTCATCCAGTGACCCAGGCCTTAGTATATGGACTGCTTCAAACCCTTATCCACTATGCATGCAGTCCTCTAACCACCTACACAATTGTCTTTCACACCTTCAATTCCCTAGTCAGTATCCATACACTTCCAGGAAATACCCTGTCACTCCCTTTGCAGTCCTCTAGTGACCCATTCAGCACCATGTACTAATCCATTCACTGTGCTAAAACCCAAACACTTATAAATTCAGCAAGATACTATCTTTGCAGTACTCTAATCATTCAGTCAGTGCCTAAGTATTCATACACTGAGCCTGACCTTAGCACATGGACTGCTTCAAACCCCTATGCACTATGCATGCAGTCTTCTAACCACCTAGACACTTGTCTTTCACACTTTCAATTTCCTAGTCAGTATCCATACAGTCCAGCACTTGTCACTGCCTTTGCACTCCTCTAGTGACCCATTCAGTACCAAGTACTAATCCATTCCCTTTGCGAAAAGCCTAGCACTTATAAATTCAGCTAGGCACTCTCCTTGATGTACTCTAATCATTCAGTCAGTACCCAAGTAGTGATGCAGTGAGCCGGGCCTTAGCACATGGACTGCTTTAAATGCCTATGCAGTATGGATGCAGTCCTCTAATCACCTACACAGTTGTGTTTCACATCTTCAATTCCCTAGTTAGTATTCATACTCTTCTAGCAAACACCCTGTCACTCACCCAGTGTGTCTCCTTATAGTACTGTAATCATTTAGTCAGTTAGCATGTAGTCTTTTAGTGAGGTAGGCTTTAGGGCATGAACTTGAGGAAATTCGAATTTCGATCGTGATTGTATCGACCCGCCATTTTGTGTTCCGCTGCCATTTTGTGTTGCCCTCACTCAGGCAGCACGGTGAACAAAGTCTTTTCTGCTTTTTCTGCAGCATCGTGTCGACATAAGCCTTCTGCCTCTATTTACAAAGCTGGTGTTAGGACTGTCCGAGTACACTAATCTCTGTCTGGTTTTTCTAATCCCTGTCTTTACTATCTGTTGGTTCACACTATTTTCTTCTGACTTAATCTTATCGTCTGGCCTTCGCTGTCCTCTGCTCGTATTCTCTTGTTTCACAACTGTCCTCCAAAACACACAAACGTATCCCGCCACCTGCAAGTCAGCTACAAGGCAGTTAATGAATTAGCTTGTGGGGAGGGGTGACAAACACAGTTGGAGGAGAGGCTTCTTCGGGTTACTCGATACTTTGTTTTCCATTTCTTTCTATTGGTTCCGACTTGTTTTCGAACTACTCTTATTGGTTCTTTTTATGTGTTTTAGGTGTGTTCTGAGTTAATGTATGTGTCACCTATGTACTATATAGGATTGTGCGCCATGGAGTGAAGTGGCAGTCTCCTGAGAACATACCGTGTGTACTTCTAGGGCAACTGTACTAGCTGCAGCTAATAAAATCTGAACTTTTATGCCGACAGAGTGTCCCCGTGTCTCTGTTAGTTGAAGCAGGAGAACCCAGGAGATTAAGGCGTACCCTGCGCCGCCAGACCCAATTGGTTCTGGTTCTTCAAATGGCGCCCAATGTGGGGCGGCTTCAGAGGTAGTGGTTCTGCCTGAAGGTCGTGAGGAACCCCGCAAGAAAATTCTGGAGGAATCACGAGCCACGTCAAGCGACCCTTGTATGTCGAAAGTGGTCCGAAGGTCTTTTGCAGCGTGGTTACTCCTTCCTGATGGCTACTGACGACTGCTGCCCTGACTGCCGCCTTGCCTTGGCCCTTCCTTTGGTGATGTATGGTAAGGCGAGACGATAGACGGGCCTCTGTTGGCGTAAGAAGACATCCTTAGTTAAGTAATTGGTGGGTCGCTCCCACAATTTTGGTCCTTTGTTTCTTTGTTCCTTTGTTTCTTTGGTCCTTAGATTCGACTATTGTAATAGCCGAAGCCGAGGGGTAAGTGCATTTGTGCTGCGTAAACTGAGTTTGGCCCCCTTGAAGTTTGTGAACAGTCAGGTGAAATCACGAGATGCCTGGTCTGACTAAGTTTGGAAAACTTTGTTGCTTTGGTTGTAATAGGGATTCCCGGCTTGAGGACTCTTGTCCGATTCCTTCGGTTGGAACTCCCACATATGAGCTCTATTCAAAACATGGTGTTGGCCCCATTGCCTTTAACGAGGCATGGACTCGATACACAAAGAAAGATGGTGTTTTAAAATGGTAGTTTCGAGCCTGATGTGCTAGATAATTTAGAAGCAGTTTTATTTAAAAGAAAAGCCCGGCCGGCAATGTTTTACTCTTTCCGCCTTTGGCGTAAGGAAGCCAAACAGAGAGAAATTAAGCAAGCGAAACGAGATAGAAAAGCACAGGGTATGACAATTATACAGGCTGCTCAACAATTCAAAGATGACGAAATTAATAATGCAATGGAAATTTCAGAAAGACAGCATCGTATGGCGATAGATAAATGCTATCCGGTGTTGCCTGTTTCCCCTTCCGATAACAAGAAAGATTTAGAAAAAGATCCTTTGATGTCTCACTTATTGAGATTGCCTCCGCCCTATGCACAAGGTACTAATGCACCCCAGTTGTTACAGCCTGTTCAGCCACCAGCAGTACCTCCGCCTGTTCCGGCTCTTCTGAATTTGCCCCTTCCAGTATTACCGCCTTTACCAGCTTTGCCTTTAACTTCTTCTACTTTGTCCTCATCTCCTGAACTTCGATCTCCTTTGCCTTCTGCCCCTTCTGCAATTACTGGTTCTCCTTCAGTTAGTTCGCCTAATACCTTGTCCCCTATCCTTATGTCCAATTCTCCGTCTATGCGTAAGCGACTCACGGACACTGTCACTGGTATTCTATCTCCTTTCTTTGAAGCTTTAAATGTGTCTCCGGCTTTTGCTCGAAGACAATCTCGTAGTCAATTTCCAGCTGCCGAAGAACGAGAAAAGTTGGACTCTCTCGCACGTAAATGGATCAAGAGGGGTCAACAGTATAGTGTACCCGATATCATGTCTACCTTCTCACAGTGGAATGCGCCTACGCAGAGATATGTTTTTAATATTATGTGTGCCATGTATTATTGTGCTGCCATATAACACACGCTGGCGCGAGCGCGCAGCGAATGCACGCAGCGGACGCGCCGGCGGCGCGCCAAAGGCAAGCCCATATGCGCCCGTCTGCGCCAGGAACACGCCAGAAGCCATGCCGTTAGTTGCCACGCATGCTGTATATTACACTCGAGAGAGGTTGTTGGAGCTAAAGGTGAGGAGCCACCCGCAGTGCATCCCCCTGCATGGACATGATGACACATATAAGTATCTATGCCCGGGTTGTCGTTACTCCATGGCCAGGGTGGCAAAAGACGATGGAGCGGGGCTGGGTATCGCATCCTGCAGGATTGGGGATAGTAACCGGGTGGGGGCAGAACTGGTGAGTGGTCTCTATGACACGTTGACTCGGGCATTAATCCCTGCCTCACGGGTAAACTCTGGGAACCTCTTGTTGGGGATTCTCTTAAATGCACGTTCCATGACTAAACATAAAGAAGAACTGGAACTGCTGCTAACGGCTCATTCCCCTGATATTACCTTTATTACAGAAACGTGGACCAATGCGGCCTCCTGCCCGGACTGGAACACGGCTTTGCCCCCAGGTTATGCGTTACACTGTTTTAATAGAGAGGAGGGCAGAGGGGGCGGCCTGGCTATCATTTATAGGGACCATCTGAAGGTACAGACCATGGTGGTCGAAAACTTGCATGCAGAAGCAGTACAATTCAGCATTTTTTCTAAAGGTATTATTGTTTCCAATGGGCTTCTGGTCTACAGACTGCCTGGAACACGGGTTGCATTTTTGAGGGCTCTGCAAAACCAATTGGAGTCCTGCACTAAGTTTGAGCCTTATATTATCCTGGGGGACATTAATTTTCATTTGGAGGTCATGAATCACTCGGATACTGCCAGATTGCTGGGTTGTATGGAGGGATATGGACTCCAGCAGCTGGTTTCCGACCCGACCCACACGGGGGGACATACGCTAGACGGTTTATTCTCTAGCCACCCTGATCTTCTATATCTTGGGACGGAAGCCCTCCCATGGACTGATCATCGGGCCGTGCTTTTTAGTGTGGGAGTTAAGACCAGACCCATAGGGGGTCCGCAGAGACCTGCCAGAATCATGTTTAGGAGATGGAGCAAAGTTACACATTCATCCCTTTTGGAGGCGTTGGGTACCCCCCCTCTACCCTTGACTCTGATAACGACACAGCCGCTGCTCAGTTTACGGACTGGATTACTAGGGCTGTCAATCAGGTCGCTCCCCTCCGGGCAGCTACCCAGAATAGATGCGCACCAGGTGCCCCTTGGTATGGTCCGGAGTTGAAATGGCTTAAAGTTGAATGTAGGCGGTGGGAACGGTTATGGAGAGGCAACTATGACAGGACCTGTAAGGAAGCCTATGGTCAGGCTTTGTCCAACTATAAGCTTGCCATTCAGAAGGCTAAGAGGGATTACTTCTCTCGGAAAATCTCGGAGGCAGGGAACTCCACGAAGGAACTGTTTAAAACTGTATCTTTTTTAGCGAATCCCCAGCAGATGAACCAGTTCAAACCGGATCAGCTGTTCTGTGATCAGCTAGCGGAGTTCTTTAAGAACAAGGTTACTACCATCTACAACGATCTACTAAATACCGTGGGTCCCCCGTCTCCTCAACAGGAGATATTTAGCTGCAGCCTGTCAAGCTTTCCCCCCTTATCCAGAGAGCAGCTTAGGACAATATTAGGATCCATAAAATCGGGTGCTGCATCAGATCCCTGTCCTCCCCATATCCTACACCAGGTTACCGATAAGATCATACCTACTCTTACGTTGTTGATCAATCAAGTATTAGCCTCCGGATTCTATCCAAGCACGTGGAAAACGGCGAGTGTAAAACCCCTTTTGAAGAAGTCCTCGCTTGACCCCTCGGAATTCACCAGTTACCGTCCTATTTCCGGCCTTCCTCTAGTAGCTAATATTGCCGAGAAGGCCATAAACCAGAGTCTGATGGAGTACCTTGATAACAATGCTATTTTGGATAGGTCCCAGCATGGTTTTCGACCTAGACACTCCATGGAATCGGCTCTTATAACTACAGCGGAGGGTATTCGAGCTGCAGTAGACGGAGGGGGGCGAGCGGTGCTCGTCCTTCTGGACCTGACCGCTGCGTTCGATACTGTCAACCATGAGGTATTGCTGCAGCGTCTAAAGGGGGTCGGGATTGGGGACCATGCTTTGGCCCTTCTGGCGTCCTATTTGGACAATCGCACCCAAAGTATACAATGGGCCGGACTACATTCGTCCAATTTTTCCCTACCATGCGGTGTCCCACAGGGGTCGGCTCTATCGCCGACCCTTTTCAACATCTATGTCAGACCATTGGCTAGTCTGGTCCGACAACATGGCTTCAGGCTGGTGTCCTATGCGGATGATTCACAGATAGTAATATCAACTGTGGATCACCCTGACCACGTAGCGGCCAAATTTCACGCCTGTCTTGTTGACGTGATGAATTGGATGCGCCTGAGCTTTCTAAAAATCAATACTGAAAAGACTGAAGTGATGGAGTTTGGGAAAGGCCCCTCAATCTGGAATTATCTCTGGTGGCCTTTGGAGGCCGGGCAATGCCCTCTCCCGGTCACTAAGGTCAGGAACTTGGGTGTGATCTTTGACAATAAACTAGATATGTCCGCCCAGGTTAACAGCCTAACCTCATCATGCTTCTTTCTTCTAAAAACCCTGCGGAAAATTCTCCCGTACATTCCTCTTGCGCTCCAGAAGACTGTGATGGCCGCTCTATTTATGTCCAGACTGGACTATTGCAATGCCATGTTTTTAGGGATGGATAAATTTCAGGTGGGAAAAATCCAATCCTTGCAGAATGCTGCAGTTCGGGTTGTTCTGAACCTGCCCAGGGGTTGTCCCACCTCTGAAGGTAGGATATCTTTGCACTGGCTTCCGATCCAACAAAGGACTGAGTTCAAGGCTCTCTGTTTGGTTCACCGGGCCCGTTTTGGGGGTGGTGCAAATGATGGAGCTGATAGATTTAGACCCTATTTCCCGCAGAGCGCCTTACGGTCTGCCAATTTAGGCTTTATCTGTACTTCCAGATTTAAATTTTCAAGATGGGGTGGTCGCTCTTTTAGCACGTGTGCAGCAAGACTTTGGAATCACCTGCCTGTGGAGATGCGACTGCAACCCAACTATGCCCTGTTCAGAAAAATGTTGAAACATCGTTTATTTCAGGTTCAGTAATTATCCCGGTTCTCCTGCCAATCTCGCACACCACAGCGCCAAGAAACCTTCTGGTATTCGAGCGCTTTACAAGCTTCTTTTATACTTATACTTTTATACTGTGATATTCTCGTTAAAGAATGGGAGGATATAAATTTGAGTTCGGTTCCACAGGGTCTGTTAGATGTTCAGACTGACTTTGATAAAGGACTTGTGGGTCCTAAGGTTGAGAACGCTGTAAGGACACTTGTTACCTTTAGAACCTTGTTATCCTCTCAGACTTTTCTTCGGTTAGACTGACACTGAAAAATTATCCCATGAGAGAGGTTCCTCCAGTTTGGAAGGAAGAAGTTGCAGCTCAAGGTAATAATCCAGCTATTCCTGCTCACTTCCAGCGTATATGGGTACATGTCCCCTGGAAGAGATCTGAAGTTTTAGCACTTAAACAGACTCTACCAGATCCTCGTAAAAACCCTGCGGGTTATTATAAAGAATTATCACAGACTGTTGATGCTTGCATCATGAATCTAGCTGATATCGACATGTTGATGGGGAATGTAGTTCCATAAGCTTTATGGGCTAAGATTCGTAGAGAGGATCATGCTCAAGCATTAGGTGGTGATTGGGCTGCTATAATTGCCGCAGATATAGCTCAAGTGGGTGGTGCCAAACCTGAAGCTTTGATCTCGGAACTCCCCGGTAGGATTATTACATTAATGAAAACGATGATGCCTGCCTTAAGAGTTAACTGGGATAAATTAGCGGCATGCAAACAAAAGAAAGATGAGAGTGTCTCCGATTTCTTTACTCGTTTTGAGGAGACATTCATCGATCACAGTGGTCAAGATATGGCTACAGAGGGTGGACTGCGGTTATTCGTAGACAAATTTGTATTTAATTTGCTTCCCGAGCTGTCACACAAATTGAAAGATTCTGAGAGTTCATGGGCTGTTTCTTCTTCTGCCCAGATATTGGCTACTGCACAATATTATGAAAACAGAGATAAAGAAGAAAAAGATAAACAAGAGAAAAAGACTAAAGAATTAAAAACGAAGGTTCTCTTGCAACAGGCTTATCCTCCTCATTATGCCCAGCCTCAGTCTCAACAGCCTCCGCAGTTTCAGAGGTTGTATCAAAAGTCTGAGCCATATATTCCGCGACCTTTGTTGGGTCCTAATCAATGTGCCTATTGTAGAGAGGATGGTCATTTTAAGAATAGTTGTCCGGTTTTATTGCAGCGAAATGGGACACTATCTGCTCCACAAGGTCGTGCTGGCCTCCAGTCAGTAAACAGAGGTAGAGGTCGAGGTATGTTGACTCAAGAACAGCGTTCCCTTCCTCTTTCTAATTCCGTGAATTACTTTGATCAGCAAAATGTTAGGTCTACACAGTACTACAATGAAGACCATTATATTGAAGGCGAGAATGAAAGTCTTCATGCTAACTAGGACAGCCATGGACAAAGTAAGGGAGTTGTGTCGATTTCAGTAGATCAGAATGGACCTTATGTTAATGTCACTACAATGGGTGTTTCAGAGCCATTTCTCCTAGATACTGGTGCGATGAGAAGTTCTATCATTCATTCAAAACTCCCTGGGACACCTTTGTCTGGCTTAACGAATGTTTCTGTAGGAATTTCTGGCGCCCCAGTTCGTAATCTGGTCTCTTGCCCTTTGCCTATTTCAATTGGCCCTTATGATTTAGAAGTTCCGCTTCTCTTAACAAATGGTTGCGGTGAGAATCTTTTGGGCTTGGATCTGTTAAAAAGATTGCATGCCACAATATCTTGTTCTCCTTCTGGCGTATATCTCACTTTAGGACAAAAACTGACTTCTCCAATGTATCTGTCTAAAGACCAATTCCCACCTGAATTGTCTTCCCTTCCTGCAACACTTTGGGCTACGGGTCCGAACGATGTAGGTTGTCTTGAAATTCCACCTTATGTTGTCACTCTCAAACCTAATGTTGAATTGCCACGTATTCCGCAATATAGAATTTCTACTGAAGGTGAAAAAGCGCTTTTGGAAATCATTTATGATTTGATTCAGAAGGGTGTGGTTGAGGAAACGAGAGGAAACATATGCAACAGTCCTATTCTTCCTGTTCTTAAATGCACTGATCCTTCTCAGCCTCCTGTATATCGTTTCGTAATTGATCTCCGGGAGGTAAACAAAATTGTTGTACCACAGTTTCCTGTTGTCCCAGATATCACTGCGCTATTAACAATGATTCCTTCTACAGCGGTTTGGTTTTCTGTTATCGATCTAAAGAATGCTTTCTTTAGTATTCCCATTGCTGAAGAGAGTAGGGATATTTTTGGCTTCTCTCTTGGAGGCCGAAGCTTCCGGTTCAAACGCGCACCTCAGGGCTATTGTGAAAGTCCCTCTATTTACAGTCAAGCTCTAAAATGTCATCTTGATGCTTTTCATTTGCCGCCTGGTGCTGCTCTTATACAATACATGGATGACTTGTTAATCGCTGCTGATTCAGAGAATATTTGCAAGAATGTGACTGTTGCATTGTTACATCATTTGTTTGATCTGAATCACAAGGTTTCACCTTCTAAGCTACAATATGTTCGTCGAGAGGTTACCTACTTGGGTCATCTCCTATCAAAGGAGGGACGACTTCAGGCGATTGCGCAAATGTCTGTACCATCCACACAAAGGGAGGTACGTGCCTTTCTGGGTATTACTTCTTATTGTAGGCAGTGGATTCCGAACTTTTCTTTGTTGGCCAAACCTCTGTTGGCACTTACCCTGAAAGGTACACCTCAGCCCCTTCCGTGGACTGACGAATGTCAGAAGAGTTTTTCTGACTTACGTACTGCTCTGTGCTCTGCTCCTGTATTGGGTACTCCCGATTACAGTAAGCTGTTCACGCTCTACGTTCATGAAAGAGAAGGTTGTGCGTTGTCAGTTTTAACGCAGTGATTTGGAGATAAACAGCGGCCATGTGCATATTTTTCGGCTACGTTAGATCCAGTAGCTAAAGCATTGCCTAGTTGTCTTAAAGCAACAACAGCAGCAGCAATTTCTATTCGACAGTCTGCTGGAGTGGTGCTAGATAATACTCTCATTGTTATGGTGCCACATGTAGTGGATACTTTGCTAAACAGAACAAAAACACAGCATCTTACTCGTTTGTCTGGATATGAGTTGACACTTTTGGCTAGTCACGTGCACATCAAACGATGTAACACTTTGAATCCAGCTACTTTGTTGCCTCTTCCAGTAGACAAAGATGACCAAGAACAACATGATTGTTTCCTCCGTACTGAGGAAGAAACAAAAGGAAGAATTGACTTGAAAGATACACCGCTGGAAAATCCGGATGGAATTCTATGGGTGGATGGTTCTTGTTTTAAGCTTCCTAATGGAGATACAGTTTCAGCCTATGCTGTTACTACTTTACATACAGTTGTGGAACCAGCACGCATTAGACACAATTCAGCTCAAGCAGCAGAACTGATAGCTTTGACGAGAGCCTGTGTGTTATCCAAAGGAAAAAGAGTGAACGTGTACACCGATAGCCAATATGCTTTTGGTGTAGCGTTCAATTTTGGACGTTTATGGAAGGAAAGGGGATTACTTACTTCACATGGCACTAAAATACAACATGGTTAGTTGGTGACTGATCTTCTTGAGTCACTTTCTTTGCCTACCCAGATAGCAATTGTGAATTGTAGTGCACACAAAAAGATAACAGATGATGTTGGTCGAGGAAATGCATTTGCAGATGAAGTTGCGAAAAAGACAGCGAGAGATGCTACAAATCGAATGTATGTTGCGGGTCCTGAGAGGAATGTATGAGAATACAGTAGAAAGTGTAAGGTCGATTCAGGAAGAAGCTACAAAGAAAGAATTGAGCAAGTGGAAAGAAAGTACAGGAATGTTGGATGAGATGGGATGTTGGGTGGAATTGTCTGAGCACCAACGTTGGCTGTTACCAGATGCCTATGTACTGTCAGTAGTTACTATGGCCCATGGTCCAGCCCACCTAAGTTCGAAGGGAATATGCAAACTTCTGGCTCCAGTATGGCAAAATGAAGGGATTCCAAAGTGTGCAGACAATGTAGTGAAACATTGCATTGTTTGCATAATGTATAATCCTGGAAAGGGAACTCCAACTCCAGCGGGTCATTTTGCTCCTCCGAAATATCCATTTGAGGTGTTGCAAATTGATTACATTCATATGGAAAGATGCAACAACCTCAAATATATTCTGGTAGTAGTGTGTGCCTTTTCTAGGTGGATAGAAGCGTACCCTCTAAAAGACAATACAGCCTTATCCACAGCCAAAGTTCTACTAAAAGAATTTTTCCCCAGGTTTGGTTTGCCGCGCATTGTCTGGAGTGACAATGGGAACGAATTTGTGGGCCAAGTCATGCAAAAAGTTTGTGCAGGTCTTGGTATCAAGCAAAAGTTCCATGCGGCAAATCATCCAGAGTCAGCGGGTTTAGTAGAATGTTACAACGGTACACTAAAACTCAAACTAGCGAAAGTGCAGGCTAGTACAGGCCTTAGTTGGCCAGATGCTTTACCATTAGCTCTTCTGTCCACCAGAACAGCAGTACACTCTCGTTTGGGACTTAGCCCTTACGAAGTGGTTTTTGGACGCCCAGCTAATATATGGGAAGTCCCTCGCCATAAGAAATACTCAGATTTGCCATATCCAATGTTAATTGATTACTTGCATGACCTTACGGCTAAATTGCGTGTTCTCCATCAACAGGTTCAGAGTGCTTTGCCGGAGGTTTCCACAGACCCAGGTCATTCCATCCAGCCAGGTGACTGGGTTTGCATAAAGAATTTCCAAAGGACGAAAAATTTGGAGCCCCGGTGGAAGGAGCCCTGAATGTAAATGTAAATGTAAATGTTGTAGACTTGTAAAGCGCACAGCTGCCCCAGCAACGGGGCGTCCCGGCGCTGTAGACCGCTGGGGAACCTGTCCTGGCTATCCCTGTGAGATGGTCCCTTTCTGGGTATCTCCAAGGTGAAACCAGGCATCCCCGGCGTCTGTGGGGGGCCGTTGTAGAGATGAGGCAAGCTTAATGCCCAGAGTTGCCGAGTGTGTTCCTGGTTAGAGTAGGTACCGAGGCGAGAATTATCGAGTCCGTTTTGACCCTGGTCCATGACCCTGCCGCGTCGGGAATTGAACCCTGATCCCTGGCCGATTCTCTGCTTACGGGTCTGCCGCCTCTAACCAGTGAGCCACACCTCTCCACTGGTCCAATGGTCCTCCTTACAACGAGAACAGCGGTGAAAGTTGAAGGAAAGAAGAACTGAATTCACGGCGTGCACTGCAAGAAGGTTCCTTTGCCTTTGCCCTTCGGTCAATGGGTCAATGGGTCCGTAGGGGTATTAGAGACTCTGAGAGCGAGAAGGTTCCACGATTTGTACCTTTTAGTGATGCACGCCTGAATGGAACATTGTCTGAGAAAGAGGACGCCGACATTCTTCAGGAAGCGATAACACCACATCGTCGCTTAAATACGACAAATCCGCGAACATTGTTCCGAGACCAAACTGCACCTGATAAAGAACGCTATAACCTAAGACCTAGACTAAAGAACACTTAAGATTTTCTCTCTCCTATGAAGTATTCTATCCCGGTTGCAGGGTCACGGTAGGAGTCTTAATTGTGACCTGAGTAGTGGCAATAGGCCTGCAGGACTTGCAGTGTCATAGGACAGCAGATAATCATAATTAAGTGATTGAGGAAGATTGCCATGAGCATCCACTTAGAAAGATGGAGACTACATTAGGCGAAAGAGAGAGAAAGGATAAGATGAAGGAAAAACATTACAAATCAATGTACAGTTGTTGTGGTATAGCTTTATGTATTATTATATTATTGGTTCTGGTTCTTCAAACTGCTTCACAGTAGTATGCACTATGCATGTAGTGTTTTAACGATTGTCACACTTGTGGTTCAGGGCTATAGTTTCTTAGTCAGTTTTTATATAAAAAGTGTTTGTACAGTAATGGAATAGTATAAATTTGAAAGTTATTATTATACATTTATTTGTGATTCTTTTTTACAGATACAGAACAGGAGTGTTTCTCATCTGTTTGCACTCTTCTCCTGCAAGATTGTTTGGATGAAGGGTCCTTAGGTGTTTCATCATACTTGCTGTGCTGCACGAGTATTTTTGTTAGGTTTCCCTCGTAACAGAACTCTTTGGCAAATCTTGCGAGTGATGAAGGTGGCATTGGTCTTTGTTTGCCCCTTGGGAAAAGTAAAAAATGTCCTCACCACTGAAGAAAAACGTTGTGGGCGTGGTGCCTTCTGCAAAACAAATTCCTCAGATTCGGTAAATATTTTAAAGCGGCAATATTTACAGTTTTTGTAAGTTAAACTTATAAAATTTTGTTAGCTGTATGCATTTTATATATCTGTGATTTGTTTCTTGTGGTATTTTGTTGAGAATACCATGTTGTTTTTTTTTTAACAATCTTTCTGATTTTCCAGGTCTGTCCATGATTCCCACAGGAGTGTTCCGCCTTGTTGTTTTGTATTATTGTTGTTACATTTTGATTATTAGTTTATTGTTCATATATATGTTAATAAAAAAATAAAGTTTGAAAATAGTTTATCGTTTATATATTTATTATTATAAAAAATAAAGTTTGAAAAACTAATTAATAACGTTTTGGGTTGTTCTCTTAACTGCTGTGTGACTCTTTCTTGTTCTTATTACTGTTATTTGATGGAGTCCACCATGGTGTTAAATTTTGGGGCACTTATCGCTGGAATACTGGTGATATCTGCAGTTTGCACCAACTTCTGAATAGTGTGTTAGATTTATCTCAACTTTACTTCCGTTAAAGTGCTGATAACGAAATGGAGAGTAGCCGTTCCCGTGCAAAAAGACACAAGGTGCACCTTTCCGATTTATTCTAAATACTAAAATCCTGTATTGAATTGCACTGAGGTATTGGCTGCACTTACAATGTACACACAAAATCTATTAAGAAATCTCATTGTATTTATATTGATTGGGAATAGTGCGTCAGGTGCTGGATCTTGACGAGATACACTGCTTAGTTCGTATATTGTTCTGCACACGAAAAAAAATTACATCACAACTTTCACACCAATTGCAATGCAAAACAAATTCCGGCGATAAGACACGTTAGCACCAAGGATTTTACACCTGCTTTCTGCTGGCGTTAAGCAGGACAACTACCTGCACCATGAAAGGGAACACAGCCAAGAGGCACACCAGAACACCCACAGGTGCCATAGAGTCAATGAGTATGATACAGGGATACCCATGAGGGCCACAAGACTCATCGCAACAACTTCAGGACCGCCAATGCCCCCCAAACCCGCATCTGAGCATGTGTGTCCCTGTGGTCATTGTGTTAGCATGATAGGCACGAGCCCTGCAATATCACAGTGTGCTGTCACCTCAGCTTTGGCAGTGAGCCTTGACATGTAGCTACGCATGCCTTCTCCTGCATGTACAACCGGCGTGTGTTGGTTTGGGGGACACAGGTCAGCGCAGGGGTGTACCTATTCGGCAAGGGGAACGGGGTGTCTCGGACATGTCCGTGTACAGAAAGTGCGGTAAGTGTGTCTCTGTGTTCTGGTGTGGCCTGCCACAAGGGCCGCAGCAGTCGATGTTGTAAAGTGGCATGCACCACCTCCAAACGGCACTGTGATGGTGTAGTTGGAATGCAGCAGGACATGCGCGAATAGGCATTAAAATGGTGTGCCGTACGAGTGCACGAGATACAACAGCGTACCGTACAGAAGTGTGGGGGCTCGTGTGAGGGAGGAGCAGCTGTTTGGCAACGTAACAGACAGTGAACTCGCCCATGTGCCACGTGCTGGGCATCTCATCCATGATGACCACGGTCGCAGACATCGCACAACACCAACAACTGGCCTTTGTACACATCCTGTATGAATGCAGCGTGGTTTTCACTTCTATGCTCATTCAGTGGTGTGATGTTGGCGGGTTGTGTGACTTGTGCTCCTTGTTGGTGTGTTTCATTTTGGCCATTGTTAGTCTATATGTGTGTTGTACTTAATTGTGCATGTGTGCCATTCTGCCCATCTCCCCCCTCCCCCCACTCTCTGCTTCTTCCTCTTCCTAGTGCTGTTGTGTCTATAATTTTGTTGCTACACACATAAATACATGTAAAGAATAAATTAGAATAGTTCCTTTTAGGTTTCAAAACGTCTCTATTGGTTTCTTTTTAATTTTCCATATGAACCATTTTTTTAATATTCAACAACACATAGAAGTCAGAAGTGCAACGTATTCTATCAACACACTTTCTAGAACATTCTACAATACGTGCAGGTTAAAAGCTCATCAATTTCTTAAAACTTTACGATATTTTTTTGTAACATTTTCTTGAACATTTAATGACACGTGCAGGTTAAAATTTGACGATTGTTTTAAGTTCGAACAGTGCCTTCCAAATGCAAGTACAGGTGTGGTTGAGCTGAGCAAATTTTATCCTATGATATGTACTCCACGTTGAAACTGCTTTTTCTTAACCAATCACAAAGATGCTTTTCCACAAAACTAATGTGCACCCTACTTTTAAAAAAGAATGCTTTTCATGATATCTTTAGAGATAAGTTATAGATAGGAATTAGCATTTAAAAAACCTTTGAAATTCACTGAAAAAACCATAGGTTTCAGGGGTGTTATAGTTAGGAATTGCCATTTAAAAAACCTTTGAAATTCACGGAAAAAACCAAAGGTTTCAGGGGCGTTATAGTTAGGAATTGGCATTCAAAAAACCTTAGATATTCACTGAAAAAACCATAGGTTTCAGTGGTGTTATTGTTAGCTGGACATTTCCCTCGTACAAAACCCTAGAAATTCCCCTGTTATAGTTAGTTCAGCTAACTATAACTCGTGCCCCCGCAATGCACTGCTGATGACGTCACATATTACATCACTCATGACATGGTCAGTGACATCACTGATGACATCACTGATGACATCTCAAATGGTTTTTAATTTGGGGCGATTTTAACGTACATTTAAGTAAAATCACGAAGATGAAGAATCAAAGCCAAAAGGGGAATACTCAAAAAACCAAGTTAGAAAAGCTTCGATTAAGACTCCTGAACGGGAACTTAAAAGACGACACACCGCCGCCGTCACTTTTACAAGTGGGAACAAGTGTTCCACAATAGATTTTACCTTAGTAAATGAATCTGCAATGCAACAGGTATGTCACTTTCAAATCAGCGTCAGGATGGAGAGTGATCATTTTCCACAGATCATTGGAATAAAATACAAGGTAGAGCAGAATCAACAGTCCAACGACCTATTGCCAGCTCCCATAACATATAATCGAAAAAGTCTGAAATGGAGGGGAACTGGGATTGAAAACCTGATGAGTGAAGTATATCTGCAGGCTGGTTCATTGGACACAATGAAAAAACAGACAAAAAAAGGGGAGAAAAGAAAAGATAAAAGATCAGGATGTACAAACCGCAAGTGAACATTAAAAATAATAAACTACTGGAAACATTTTGACAAACAGTACAGCAGGAAGCTGCGTAATGAAAAAATGCTAATTCTGCGTGAAAGTCGACTGCTAATGAAACAGATAAAGCAAGGCACAAGAAGTGATAAAAACAGGCTACGTGCATTGAGAACCCAGTACAAGAAAAACTGTTGGGAGGCCAAAAACAGATATCAAGAGGATTAGTGGAATAGGTTGCTCTTGGCAAGCCGAAAACTGAACAGCAAAAAATTCTGGCAACTGATAAACTGCCTGGCTATAGGGCACACACGACATCAAAACACAGGTATAAATGCAACCATGTGGGAAAAACACTTGCACGAAATGTATGCAGAAACAGCGTCAAAAGAACCGCTGGTCTGCATGGAGGGAGATAGTAAAATGAATATCTGCCATGCTTCATCAAGTCAGGCAGCACTTATCAATGACAAAAGGAACAGAAAGAATACAACAGACAGCCATGAGAATCTTTCATCAGTCGTGGATATGGAACAACTTGAAAAAAACATAAAGAATTTGAAAATAGATGGAGCAGCTGAGCCAAACAGTCTACCTAATGCTCTCTTTAAAGGAAATCAAGCAGAGTATTTTACACCTTTGTTTAACAAGCTATATCTCACAACCTCAGTCCCTGATTCCTGGAAAGGGAGCATATTCCAAACTATGGGGGTTATTATGATGGCGGAAGGACTGCCACCGCCAGCTGCCCGGTGGCGATCCGTCCGCCATCAAACGTGGATTGACCATCTGCCAGATTAGTATAGCAGTCGGATCCGCACTGCGACCGTGGTGGACGCAAAGACCGTCCGCCATGGAACCGCCACAGGCAAACGGACCGATTGCCTGGCAGAGCAGTCTGCTTGTATAAAATGGTGGTGGTGCCTAGCAGGCACCGTCCACCATATTAAGATGCTGGCTGTGATCCAGCCTTCCCATGACGGCGAAACCGTCATAAAAAGACTGGAGGAGGTTCTTTTCGGGGGCCCGTTGCGTGCCCCCAATGTGTTGGGGGGGAGGTTTATGTGCACTAGGGGCACCCATGGTACCCCCTACATTTCAGCGCATTAAGTGACAAGCACCATGTGGTGCCTGCCAAGTAGTGCACTGAAATGCACAACATGCTCTTTTAACATCACGACGGGTGCTGCTGTGAGCAGCACCCGCTGCAATGTTAAAATGCAAGATGGGGCCGCCATGGTGGTGGTCGCATCCTAATTTGGTGTGCGGAACCGCCGCATGTATTGCGGATGGTCCCAGTCACCACCACGATGCCGGACGGACGGATCGTAATCAGACCCTATTTTCAAAAGTGGAAACCTGTCCGCTATAGACTTATAGTACTAATTGATGTTGAGGTGAAACTTTATACAAGCAGTTTACTTCAGCATCTCAAAATCTGTCTGGAAAACATTAACCTTTTACCCTGGTTAAAAACAGGGTTCACGGCAGGCATGGGGACTCTAACAAACTTAACAGCCCGGACCTTATTAACAGAAAAGGCCAAAAAAAGGAAAACGCAGTTCTTTGCCTGTTTTGTAGACCTCAAGTCTGCCTTTAATCGAGTTCCACGTGAGGGCTTGTGGAAAAAAATGGCCACATGTGATGTACCAAACAGCCTACTGAAGGCGATAAAAGAGTTGAACACAGGAACCTGGGCGCAGGTCAAAATAGGAGACGGCAAGAATGTAACAAATAAAGTATTTACAAACAAAGGATTAAAACAGAGGTGCATACTTGCTCCTTGTCTATTCATCATATATCTATCAGACCTGGCATAAGCAATACAGAAAATCACTCTCATCCACCTGTACTGGCTCAAGAAGAGATAGCATATTTACAGTACGCAGATGACATCGTCTTATTAAGCCAAACTACACTTAGACTTCAGCGAAGCATGGACGCCTTAAAAATCTGCATGGATAACCATGGGTTAGAACTCAACTTGAAGAAAACCTAGGTGGTCCACCTGGTAGACCCCACACAAAAAAGAATCATTTGTGGTACTTGGAAGGGAAAAACGTCGAGGAAGTCAAGTCCTACAAATATTTAGGATTTAACATGGAGTATCAAATGAAAGGCAGTCCATATTGAGTTTGGAGTCCAGGATGATTCCCAGGTTGCATGTGTGGTCTGTGGCGGTGGGCGGACTTCCGAGGGCGGGGAGCCACCAGGTGTCGTTCCAGGCATCGGGGTGTGGGCCCATGATGAGTACTTCTGTTTTGTTGGTGTTTAGTTGAAGGCCACTGTTTTTCATCCATTTTGTGACGGCCTCCATGCCCCATTTCACTCCTCCTCTTCCCGACCAAGGTCCTGGAGAAAGCCATCAACCACCAGCTCACCAATCACCTGGAAGAAAGCAACCTACTCAACGCCTCGCAATCCGGCTTCCGCTCCAACCACAGCACCAAGACTGTCTTGATAGCCGAAACTGATTATATCAGATCCGTCCTCAACCATGTTGAGACCCCACCCTCATACTGCTCAACCTCTCAGCAGCTTTCAACACTGTATCCCACCACACCCTCATCGTCAGACTCCACCACATCAGCATCAGAGGAAATCCCCCAAGAGGATTGCTTCCTTCCTCACAGGATGCACACAGAAAATCCACACACCACCATTTACCGCCCAACCCAAGAGCATCATCTGCAGAGTCCACCAAGGATCCTCCTTCAGCCCCACCCTCTTCAACACGTACATCGCTCTATTGGCCAACATAATCCATGCCCACGGACTCAACATCATCTCATACACGGATGACACTCAACTCATTCACTCCCTCATTGAAAACACTGCCAGCACCAGATGCATCTATCAGAATGGCCATGACCAACGTCATCAACCGGATGAGATCCAACTGCTTGAAACTGAACAAAAACAAGACAGAAGGTCTCATTTTCTGAAGGAATACTTCCCCATGGGATGACACATGGTGGCCCATGGCACTCGGA
This sequence comes from Triturus cristatus, assembly GCF_964204655.1. NCBI lineage: Eukaryota > Metazoa > Chordata > Amphibia > Caudata > Salamandridae > Triturus > Triturus cristatus. Next base: position 1,536,539,348 of record NC_140589.1, on the reverse strand, counting down.
CCCACACATACTCCACCAACCATTCCCGCAGCCACTGCATCATCCTGGACAGCTATCTCTCCATGAAGTGGCAGATCAATGCATTATCCTCCTCCTGCTCCTGCTTTCACACCGTCCGCATGCTTTGCAAGATTTTCAGATGGATCCTTGTCAGCACCAGGAAAACAGTGACTCAAGCCCTTGTCACCAGCCAACTGCACTACAAAATTGCACGTACGCTGAAACCACTATTCATCTCCTCAAACGAATAAAGACCATACAGAACACCACAGCTAGAATCATCCTTGACCTCCCCAAATGCATCACCCCACCACAGAAGCCACTGGCTCCCCATCCCAAAGAGATGCCAATTCAAGCTGCTGACACTCGCCTAAAGGCCCTCCACAATGGATGGCGGACCCTCCCACATCAACCACTGCGTTACCTTCCACCAACCGACCAGACAACTCCATAGAATGTATATTGAATAAAACCAGGAACTTTTCAGTGTGAGGGGTCCATTCTTTAAATATGTCTCTTGAAGGAAAATTATATTTGCCTGTAGTGATTTAAACCAGGTGAGCATTGCTCAGGATGTCACTCTTTTATTAAACCTTTCACAATAATATTCTTAGCTGCCTATGAGCCATAGCATACATTCATTTGCCCTACCTTCTTGAGCTCCAGCATAATCTACTTACAGTGCTACCATCTCTTTTTTGTGAATACCCTATACCCCAACACACACCCCCGTACATCTCTCCCCACCCCTCTTTCCCACCCCAAGGAAGATTGCACTTGAGAGCCTCATCCACCTTGGGCTCTCTAACAGGGGCTTCCTTCACCTTTGCCTCTTTAGTGAGTACATTGAAATGTCACCTGAAAACCATCTTCCATGGCTAGCTGCCGCTTAATCACTTAATCATCAGCAGAGGATCCTTAGTGCCTGATTATGACTTTGGCAGTCCTGGTGCAGGCCGCCACACCAGCGCCCTGCTCCAGGACCACCAAAGTCAACCGCAGCTGCCCGCCAGATTATGAGGTAAATAATGGTCTGGCGGATTGGCAGTGTGGCGGTCCACGGCAAGCAGTTTAAAGGCTCATAATTGAGCCTTACAACTGTACTGCAGCAGAACTGCCAATGTACGTTCCTGCACAGCAAGGACTGAACAGTTCATTCCAAGCAGGAACAGGGGTGAATGCACACAGGGGGATACAACATCTGCCCCACTGCATACCCCCATACAGAGGGGCAAAAGGATGCCCTGTTGTGGCCTCCTTTATTTTCCCCTGCCAGCCTTTTCATGGCAGGCTTACCTCCCTGAAAAGACTGGGGGTGTGGAAACTCATAATTTGCATCGCAATGCTGCAGCTGCATCACCATGCATATTGGTTCCCCCGACTGCCACACCACTGCCAGGAATCGAAGATTCCTGATGGTTGCAGTGGTCCCAAAGTGCTCTGACCACCGTACTCTCGAGATGGTGGTAGTTCCGCTGGTGCGGCGGTCCCTAACCACCACTGCACCTCCCATGCGAGTTTGACAGTCCTATGGTCCGCCAAACTCATAATTGGGCCCTTAGTCTTTCCTTCGTGAAACTCCTACATACAACCATTCAATATGAGCTGAAGCTCATAGTCGCCTCTTTCATTGCATTGCTTCTTTCTGTACCATTGCTGTAGCTTGTTCTACTGAGCCCAGTCCATAAAATTGACCCTCAAATAAAACTTTCAGTTTGGACTGTTGCACCAAAGCCGCTTTAATGCCTTGTTTCTTGAAGTGTTCGATCACTTATTTAAATTTCCTCCAGTGGTGGACTGCAGCTGCGGACATATCCGAAAAGATGTTGAACTGACCCTTGTCCACAGTATGGAATCCTTTCCATTTTACAGCCTCTGAAAGAATTCTCTCCTTTTTTTGAAAGTCCCCAAAATCAACCAAAAATGTGCAATGGCATCTGGTTTTCAAGGGCTGGGAAAAGGGGACTCGATGGGACCGCATGGTTGAGAAGACTTCCATCTTGGCTTGATTTTCTGAGAGCACATATTTTTTAACCAAGTCAGAGATTAATTTTATTGGGTTCTGGCCAGTCTCTTGCCCTTATGCGATCCCTGTGAAACATAAATTCGAGCGCCAAGATCTGTTTACCATCTCATCCAACTTCATCTGGATCTCCAGAATCTCGTATTTGTCTTTTGTTGTGCAGAGCTCAGACTTCTTTGAGAGTCTTCCAAATCAGAGATATGTTGTTCTGATTGAGTCAGCCTGGAATAGATTTGGAGTAAATTGGCATTCATATTGCTCAGTTGAATCTGCAATTCAGAGTGTGCTTTGTTGTGTGCATTTCTCATTTTCCTGAACTTATCCAGGAACTGTTGGAGCAAACACCCCAAGCTGGGTGTTATTTGCTAGTATCATTGATGCTATTGAGAGTTCACTGGTCTAGGTTACCTATGAGCTTACCAGTGGAAATGTGAGCAGAGTGGCGAATGCTGCCTCACCCCCCAGCGCTTTTGGTGTATCGACCTCCTCAAGTGGGTCCATCATGAACTGTATAGCATTGGAGTCTAGACTGAATGTTTGTTGCATTTTATCCTCTAATTCCTTTGGGAGAGGGATAGCTATGCCCTCTCCCAGTGCTTTGGAACCAAATAGGGAATATGGGGACATTTCTCTGATATTCGTCATTTCTTGTGCAATTGTAAGAGCCGTAGTAGGGGTGGCATTTTGTTGTGCTGGTGGTCTATGGCCTCTGGGGGAAGATCATTTCCTCTGATGGTGCTTCATCGGGTGTCAAAAGAAGCTGATCAGAGGTATTCAAAGTGCTGTGGTCCCCTTGCTGAATGAGTTTCGACCCTTCTTTGTGCTTTGTAGACATACTGTTTTAGAGGTTAGCCCTGTAGAGCTCTTGGCGCTAGTGTTTGGGCTGCTGTCTTTTATTGTGTCTGGTTGGCGTTTGGACCCATTCTGGTTGTTCTCTAAATCTCTGGCCTTGAAACTTCCTCCCATCCATGGATTCTGGTGAGCTTTAGCAATTTTGTCAATTTTGGATTTAACTGGAGGGTGCCCTCTCCCTACTGCCTCTCTCATTGTGAGCTGCTTCATTAGCCCAAATATGCCTGGAAGGGATATGATCAATTACTCTGTCTCTGGAGAGAGGAGCACTCCTTGCGTTCCCACCAGCAGGGTAGAGGGATATCAGTTTGATTTATTACTGCCCCACACCAGGTATGTTCCTAAGTTGCACACTGTCCACAGACTTCTCTTCCCTAAGTTGAAGTCTGTATTGCAGCTGGACATGGGAGCACTGAACAGCCACAAGACGCACTCACACCAGGAAGGGCCGCTTCAGTGAACGCACCAATGTTCATCGTCCTCTGGGGGGGGTTCCTAACAAAGCCTTCCAAAGTTGCCACATGCGAGGAGGAACCCAGTGCTAATTTACTAATTTTACTAGCACGCTAGACAATGGGCACCTAACTTCCTCAACCCTTTTACAACCATTTTTTCCACTTGCCACTAGCGCCTTTGTCATCAATAGCTTGCCAGCATTGCCACTAGGTACATCAATCCCCTTTTCTCCAATTAGTTTTTGTTTCCCCTACCTCCACCTCGGGTGCACTTAGATGCCATTCTTGCTGATGTGTGGCCGGCTCCCGGATGCAGTTTAGACGTGGGGCATGATGGGAGCTTCCACGTCTCCCCCTGGCTATATAAAAATCGATTACCAGGCAGCATTTCATGATTGGTTGACTAGATCTTCTTTAGCCAATTCAAGGGTAGGGAATTTCTATCTAGAACTTATGGTAACGGTATCAGAAATAGGGCTCTCCCCCTTCTTAAAAATGCAAAGGCTACCAAAAAAATCTAGATACAAAACTCCTCGAACAATCGTGGATTGCTTTAATAGGGTTTGGGAGGAATATGAAGTCCACCGGCTTCATTCCCAGGTAAAGTTAGTAGACTTTATTCCATTGGCGCTATGTCTATCCAAACACACCTGTAACTGCTGGTCCCATTTGGGGTAACAGAGGGTGCAAGATTTTCATTATAATGGAGAATTCTCTCAATGTTTCTGGCTAATGAACTTGAATCCCAATCTTAATGTATCTCTCTTTTTTAGCTTTGTTCAAATTAAACATTTCTGTTCTGGATTTGTATTGGGGGATGTGACATTTACAATCTTGGTAAAGCCTACTTTATTTCCAAAATACAGGGAATTTTGCTGACTGCTTCATTTCAAAAGAAGCAAGGCACTGATCCAAGACCTACTCCAGTTAATAGAAAACTTCACAGGATGCAGGATTAGATAGCTTCCACTGGCAGTTTTATAATCAAATAAACCACTAAGCAGTACAGGCTGCCAATCTAAAAAGAATGGCCTTCTTTAGCAAGTGAATGCTATACTATACCCCTGTCAAAATTATAAGAATATACCCTGGGGTGGAATCTAGATGTTTCAGATGTAATCAGGCTAATGAGGATTGGCTCCATGTGATGTTTACATGCATTAGTCTCAGAGATTTTAGCAGGATATCTTTGCAGAAGTGAGCCAAAGAATGAAGCTCAGTTTTGTTAATATTTATCGCCAACTCAGTGGCAAGGTCATTAGTCTTAGCTAATTTGAAATCTGATACAGCTCCCTTAGTATCTCAATGGATTTGCAAGATGCATAAAGTTTACACTTTGGAAATCATGTAGGCAAAAAGAATTGGGTCCACAATCAGAGTGGACAGAATCTGAAGAATTTGGGAAAATGAATTTGATATGTAAGCAATAAGAAAGCCTTTTTCCTCTTACGAATCATGTTCTTTTTATAAGTATAATAATGTATGGAGTATTGATTGATTGGCATTTGATCTAGTAAATAGATCAAAGTTATGGACAATATTGATAGGTATGGAGATGTGCCACTGCTTAGTCCATTTTCTAGCAGATGTTCATAAGGATCTTTATGCTAGGCTTTGAGTCAGCCAAGGTGGCAAATGCACTAAACACTTTAAAATTGACAAAAGGGGTACGACAGGGCTGTATTTTAGCCCCTTTGCTTTTTACAATTTATATAAATAATTTAAACACCTCACTTAGCACTGCCACTTTAGATATCCCATGTATAGGAAACAGGGTTATTCCTGCTCTCCTATACCCTGACGATGCAGTTCTTTTGGCCCACACTGCAGTTGGCCTGCAGAGACTTTGGATTCCTTTGAGCCCTTTATGCAATCCCTGGACCTTATTGTTAATAAAACCAAATCGCACTTGATGAAAATGGGGCAGAAGCCAAAAAAATGCAAATCTTTTAATTGTGAAGGGGTTGAATTGTCAAGGGTTTGCTCTTTGTCCTATTTGGGAGTTTTATTCGATGAGAGAGGCTCCTGGACTCCCCAGTTAAGGGCGAAAAAACTTGCAATGTCTAGGTCCATAGCTGCTATACAAGGTTTTGTATCCCGACTAGGAGCGAAGCCCCTAGAACCTTTGCTCAAAATTTATAGATCAAAAAGTATTGCTATAGCAAGGTATGGGTCTGCGATTTGGGGATACAAAGCTGTAGTAGAACTTCAAGAAGTTAAAAATAAATTTATGAGATATCTCCTGACGGTTCCCCAATCTACCCCCACCTATGCTATTCACCAAGAGTTGGGTAGTGGTTTTGTTGAGGACCAAATTGGGCCGGGTCCTGTGGTATGTTGGCTAAAGACATGGATTAATACAGAACTGGCACTGAATAGAGAAATTATCAGCGACTCTATAGAGCTGGACAATGTAAGTAAAATCCAATGGATACAATATGTCAACGCTAGGTAAAATGGGACAACCTGAACTTTTTGCCACCCCAGAAAGGATAGTGAAAGAGGACCTGACATGGGTTAAAGTACAATTTTTAAACGTGCTGTCTGCAGAGAGAGAGGCGCTGGAGATTGTGAAACCTACGGTGAAAGACCATTTCCTGTTAAAGACAGTCCCACGGATAGAACCGTACCTGACAATTGTCACAAAACCTTTTCACCGATTTCTTCTAACCAGGATCTGTTTCAATCTCATTCATTGTCTTTTAGTAGATGTACAGGGTGAAGTAGGGTAAATGATTTAGGCCCCTGTACATGTGACAATTTTTCAACACAGGATACCTTACATTTTATAATGTTTTGTGAACATTTTAGCCCCATGAGGAGAAGGTTTTTAAGTCCTATTTTAAAGGGGAGGGGTTTTGTGCAAGTTAGACCTGCCTTACTATATTTGCAGCTGTTAAATACCCCCTGGGAGAATTTTAATGTTGCGAATTTTTGGGTGGAAGAAAGAGTGCTAGAAATTTTAAATTGTTGATTGATTTAATATATTGATATAATTGTTTTTATTGCTTGATTAATGAAATACAAGTCACCTCTTTTTACCGGTATTCTTTTACTGTTTGTATGTGGTATATTTTCTTGAATTCAAAATGTATTAATATGATTTTATGTAATTTTCGTATGAAAATTGTTGTTTGTGGTGTACTTTTATGGCTTTTGCTAGCTGAATAAAGTGGTTTGAACTTGAATTTGAATTTGAATGAGCAAATGTTCAAAATGGTTTGATTTATAATCAATTGTAATGTAAACAAACTGTAATGCTACATCACTTGGGAATAAAAAAGTATTCCAGAATTATCAGTCACAGATATGTATAAAAATCGAATCTATGAAGGAAAATGGGTTTTATTCAAAGACAAAAAGTAGTAGCTTTACTACTTTTTTGAGAGTTCACAAAAATTTCACATTTTTTTATGCTCTCAACAAAACTAAAATGGTTCTTTGTTTGTATAGATATCCAAAATGGCGTGAATACCCACAAAGCCTTGACACTCCTGCCAACAGTTCTTAAGTTAGTGTTTAACTCTTCCCCTTCAAGCCTCTTCCACCTTTTAGGAGACATTATTTTACTTTGTATGTCTGCTCCCTTCAGTGCATTGTTGATTCTGCCCCTACTACAATGGTCCATCCAGCATTGTGATGATCCAGTGCCACTCTCCTCCCCAGGTTGTAGGTTATGCTGAATTATAAATGTGATCTGTAGACGTAATGTCAACAGACAGATCGGGATCTGCTCTGTATTGGCAAATGAGATGAGACTGAAAATGCTGAGTATGAAGATCCATTTTTCTTACCTGAATTATTAAAATCATGCACCATGACCGCATGTGCCAGGGGTATGTAAAGTAGCTCCTAAACTCACTTGGAGATTGGAGTTGCTGTCTGCTGTGTCAGCCTGCAAATTTCAATGGATCTTGCTTCTTGAGCCTGATGTGCTGAGGGTTGTAGTTTCAAGAGAAGAGGAAGCATGCTGACCAGTTAAAGCATTTCCAGTTAACATGTGGAGTACAAAGAGAATGCTGTTGTCTTTCCACAAATTTCCCGCAGAGTATTAGGTTTATTGGAACCAGCCCTGATGAATTCAATTAAATTGAAGGGGATAAATCTACTTTCACTTCTTTGAACCAATTGAAGTTCATGGACTTGCAACAGAAAATCCTTGATCCCCTTTTCAGCAATATCCAAGGGCATTCTCCAGTGCTTACATTGTCTTAAATTTTGTGATTTGATCACTAATGCCTCACTAGAGAGTATCAGAGCGTGATACCACTCTTTTGGACGTAACCTTATATTCAATCTGATGAGCTGAATCACCTTGGACGCGGCAGACACCCAGTGGCAGGGGATGCTGCTAGCTGTGCGCTTGTGTTTGTTTTGAATACTGTGTCATTTTTGTGTTTTTAACCATTGCATTTTAAAATTGTATCTGCACTTTGGCTCTTACTGTCACCTCTCTCCCTAGCCCCGGTCTGACGCGGCAAGTGACGATTGTTCGGAGGGCTTCCTGGGAGCAGCAACCACTTCCTGTTAGGGTAGCTCACTAGTCTCTCGCGCCCCCAGCAATACTTAGCTTCCTGCTCATGCACACGCGCAGCGGACGCGGCAGACACCCAGTGGCAGGGGATGCTGCTAGCTGTGCACGTGTGTTTGTTTTGAATACTGTGTTATTTTTGTGTTCTTAACCATTGCATTTTAACATTGTATCTGCACTTTAGCTCTTACCGTCACCTCTCTCCCTAGCCCCGATCCGACGCGGCAAGTGCCGATTGTTCGGAGGGCTTCCTGAGAGCAACAACCACTCCCTGTTAGGGTAGCGCACTAGTCTCTCGCGCCCCAGCACTACTTAGCTTCCTGCTCATGCGCATGCGCAGCGGATGCGGTAGACACCCAGTGGCAGGGGATGCTGCTAGCTGTGCGCGTGTGTTTGTTTTGAATACTGTGTCATTTTTGTGTTTTTAACCATTGCATTTTAAAATTGTATCTGCACTTTAGCTCTTACCGTAACCTCTCTCCCTAGCCCCGGTCCGATGTGGCAAGTGCCGAATGTTTGGAGGGCTTCCTGGGAGCAGCAACCACTTCCTATTAGGGTAGTGCACTAGTCTCTCGTGCCCCCAGCACTACTTAGCTTCCTGCTCATGCGCACGCGCAGCGGACGCGGCAGACACCCAGTGGCAGGGGATGCTGCTAGCTGTGCACGTGTGTTTGTTTCGAATACTGTGTCATTTTTGTGTTTTTAACCATTGCATTTAAAAATTGTATCTGCACTTTAGCTCTTACCGTCACCTCTCTCCCTAGCCCCGGTCCGACGCGGCAAAGTGCCGATTGTTCGGAGGGCTTCCTGGGAGCAGCAACCACTTCCTGTTAGGGTAGCGCACTAGTCTCTCGTGCACCAAGCACTACTTAGCTTCCTGCTCATGTGCACGTGCGCTGCGGGCGCGTCGGCGGCGCGCCAAAGGCAAGCCCGTCTGCGCCCATCCGCGCTCGCCCGGGACCAGGGGCCAGGATCCCTGGTAGTTTTCAGAAAAATACTCCTACTTACAGTGCACCGACACTGTTGAACTTAAGAACTACCCCGGGCACCAAATGTCGACACTCGATGTCTCTGGCCAACAGTCCCTTAAGCTGCCCCTATTGCAATTTTAAATTTCAACATCATGGAAAGGAAATCCAGGTGTCTGCTCCTCCATTAAAAATGTTCCTTTTAAACTGTCGTTCCCTCCCTAAACACTCAGTTGAACTGATACTCTTTATCGAAGATCTCAAACCTGACGCTTTATTCCTGACTGAGACTTGGTTACAGGAGTAAGCGGATCCAGCTATTACTCAGATCTTGCAATCGGGGTATCTAATTCATAGAGTGGATCGCAAGACGGGAAGTGGTGGCGGTCTAGCCATAATTTTTAAAGACAACTTCTGTTGCCGGTCTTCTACTGAGGAGCTACCTGACTGTGAAAGCATGAGTTTTTCTTTTGAATTTTCATCTACTAGCACCTTTTCTGGTCTGCTACTTTATCGGCCCCCAGGACCCATAGGAAAATTCCTTAGTACACTCCCGACCTGTGTTGACGAATCAGCACTAATCCCAGCCAATTTCACAGTATTAGGGGATCTTAACATCCACTTGGATGACTCCTCTAACCATCTGGCCACAGACCTACTAACCAGTCTCTCAGCTCTCCAAATTGTGCAGAAGGGCTTTGCCCCCACGCACATTAAGGGTCATCTCCTTGACTCTGTGCTCAGTAAAGTTCAGAGTCTGTCAGTAGGTACCCCCATTCCTCTCCCGTGGACTGATCATTTATTAGTTCCCCTGGTATGGGAAACTACAGTCCTTTCTTCCACACAGAGTGCTGCTCCTCTGTTGGAAAGGAAATGGTCAATTCTCCCCGTCAGTCAGTGGTCTACAATGTTAGCCGCCACTACCCCCATCGTTGATCTAGACCCTGAAAAGGCTAACAGTAATTTTAACTCCTGGATACATAAGTCATTATATTCACTACTTCCAAAGAAACTTTTCCATAAGAAACCTAAACAAAAACCGGTACCATGGTTTTCCCTCAAATTAAGAGAACTCAAGCAAACTGGTAGGAAACTTGAAAGGAGTTGGAGACAGAATTTAGCAGACGAGAGGAAAAATGTTTATAGAGAGGCAATTAGAAACTATAAGGCCGAAATTAAAATCGCGCAATCCACATTTTATGAGAACAGGATTAGTGCAGCCGCCAACTCTCCTAAGGAGATATCCAGGATTGCCAAATCTCTTATTTCCATACCGCAAAAACCCCCCAACCCAGAGGATTTACAAGCTCACTGTAACAATCTGGCGGAATACTTCCACCAAAAAATTCAGCTGAAATCTCAATCCTTCCTTCCCAGAGTGAGTCTGTAACCTCTTGCACTGAGAGTTTCCATTCTGATCCACACTGCTCTCTAGCCGAGTTCCCTCTGCTTGATGAGGGTTTGCTGAGCACACTTATCTTCAGGGTAACATCAGGTTCACCCACGGACCCTGCTCCTCCGCAACACCTCACTTTAGTTATTGATGCTATCCGCCCAGTAATTTTGAATACTCTTAACACCTCTATTACTTCAGGAAAGGTACCAGCGGCTTGGAAATGTGCTCAGGTCAGAACCTTGCTGAAAAAAACTAATTTAGATATTTCTAATATGGACAACTATCGCTCCATCTCTCTCCTTCCCTGGCTGAGCAAGCTGGTTGAGAGACACATACATTCCACTCTAGTCCACTACTTAGAGTCCAACAATCTACTCCGCGACTCCCAGACAGGATTCCGTCCCAATCTTGGGACAGAGACGGCCCTTTTGGCAGTGACAGAGGAAGCAAGGAGACTTTTAGATCAGGGCGGCTCAGCAGCAATTATTTTGCTAGACCTCAGTACCGCTTTTGACACTGTGGATCACAACATCCTGCTTGAACGATTAGAAAGTCTCGGTGTGACGGATCTGGCTCTCACCTGGCTTCAGTCCTTTTTAAAGGACCGATTTTTCCAGGTTTCTGAGGGTACTGCCACCTCAGCTCGATGGCCTCTCAGCTGTGGGGTTCCTCAGGGCTCCTCCCTGAGCCCCACGCTTTTTAACACCAAATGGCGCCTTTGGCTGAGATAGTGCTTCCATTCGGCATAAAAATCATTACCTACGCGGATGACACCCAACTGGTGGTGGTATTAAACCACACCGAGGGGTCCTCGTGCGCTCTGGGCACTTGCCTAAAGGCAGTAGCCGAATGGATGGCACTATCTCACCTTAAGTTAAATAGGGACAAGACAGAACTAATGTTTCTAGGCAAGTCTCCCTCACTCTCCTCGGCCTTCTCTTGGCACTATATCTGCCCCAAAGCACCAGATCAAGAGCTTAGCTATATGGCTCGACAGTTCCCTTTGTTTTAATCATCAAGCCACTATGCTCTCAGCTACCTTCTTTGGTCTGATGAGGATGTTAAGGAAAATCCTCCCTTTACTTCCCTTTCAGGCGCGGAGGATCATGGTGCAAGCCCTTATCCTATCCCGCTTGGACTATGGGAACGCCCTGTATTTGGGCGCCCCTCAGGCCACCATCCAAAAACTGCAAATAATTCAGAACTGTGCGGCTCGCCTACTCCTTGAGATCCCACGGAAACAATCAGCGAGACCCGCACTGAGAGAACTTCATTGGTTGCCATTAAGTCCAGAATTCGATTTAAGGCCATGTGCCTGGTCCACAGAGCCATTTGGAAAACTGGACCAGCCATTACCCATCCTCTGGTCACCCCTTACCAACCTTCTAGGAGTCTTCGCTCTAGCGCCGCCTTCCTTGTCACTATGAGGAAAGTTCTGAGATCCAGATGGGGCGGACGTTCCCTTTCTTGGAATGCCTCCATTCTCTGGAACTCTCTGCCCCCCACTCTTCGTAGGGAATCCAACCTTCAAACCTTCCGTAGACTCCTTAAAACTCACCTCTTCACTACCACCTATTAACTTGCCACGCTTACTGTCTGTCCGGTCCTAAGCGCTACGAGGCCTCAAGCTACTAATGCTATGTCAATAATGTAATTAGGGAGAATTGGATTTCCTTTGTAGGACTTTCTTCTTGGGAAGGCCAACAGCCCAGTCACAGCTCACATCAAGATTGTGACTTCTCTCACCTGTGAACTGCCAATTCTCGATCATGCACCTCTATTATAAGCCATTACTGCTGTAATACTCTACCCACACCTTAGGAGAAGTTCAGTAGTTACATTCAAATATGACAACTGTAAATCAGACACATGTATGATTAAGCATATTACCGAAATGTCCTTGTGACGGGAAATCCAAGCAATCGACAATGCACTTTATTCTCTTTTGTAGTTTTTGCAAGGAAATCCGGAAATCTGTTTTAAAACCCTTATTTTTATCTAATATGCTTTTTAATTATAACTATGCATTTAACTTTGTATGTAGTCTAGAAAATACGAAAACGATAAGTACTGCAATTCGCTTCCTACAGCTTGCGATCAGGAAACTTAAAGACTATTCACATCTTGATGCATTGCTTTATGAAAATTCTGGATGACTGTTTTAAAATATTGTCTTGATTAATGATATACTACTAAAACGTTATGTACTCCTCGCACTAGCACTTTATCTCCCATTGCCTGTATGTATTAACTCCTGACTATCCCATAAATCCTTAGCCTTTTATAAACTTCCAAGACCAAATGAGGGTTATAGGGACATATATGTGTTTTAAATGGTTTTTACTTCTTCCTTGTGTCTGTTTTTAAAATTATTTGGAATAACAATGCAAATTTATGAATGTCTTTTTATAGTGTGCTTTTATGGTGAGATCTGTTGTACGGAATAAAGCTGACTTTGATTTGATTTGATTAAGCATATGACAAAGCTTATCCAAAAGCACTAAACCACCACTAAACCTGATTTGTGCCTGGATTTCTCTCCTCCCAGTAAATCTCTCTTCACACCCAGCTAGCCTGTAAGTCAGTAGAGTCGAGATAACAGAAAGGGATCTGATTCATTTGCCCATGGTCTATTTTAATGGATGGACCAATCTGTAAACTGCAGAGGTCCGCGAAAGACTCTGGCATTGTTACATTAGGTGGACCCCCACTTTTGTTTCAAGAAGTCAAAAAACATATGAGATTGTATCTAAAAAATACTATTCAGTACTCTATAGTAGCAAAAGTGGTCAGTAGTTATTGCAACAATAAAGAGAGAGAGAGCACAAATAGCAAAGAAAATTAAAATACTAAGTAAATACTTACAACTTCATAAAAAAAACAGTCTTGCAGACTCCTGTCTTATCTTCTGCCATTGGGAGAAAACATATTCAGCCACCAAGATCCTACAAGGCATTTAATCAGGATCCCCATTGGATCCCATTTTCCCCACACCCCATTACAGGGGGGAGACACCATCTCGACAACAGCCAAAGAGTTACTTTCAGACAGGGACAGTGCCGAAATCGTGGAAACATGCCATAGTCCGCCCTCTGATCAAAAAGCCATACCTAGACCCAAAAGATCTAGGGAATTTCTGGCCCATATCACTCCCTCCCAGTTTGGGAAAGATGGCTGAAAATCATGTCAATCACACTCTGTCCCAGTTCTTAGAGGAGAATGAAAATTTTCATCAGACCCAAATGGGCTTCAGACCAGCACACAGCACCGAAACCGCCCTACTGCTTGTCACAGAAAAACTGAAGAGCATCATTGACCAAGGGGGTGAGGCCGCCATCCTGTTGCTCGACCTGAGCATAGCATTCGACATGGTGGATCACGAGACTCTCTCTTGCAGACTAGAGAGCGCTGGGATCCAAGGCCAAGCGCTAAGGTGAATAATCTCTTTCCTGAAGGATAAATCCTTCCAAATTACAGAAGGCGGACACTTCTCAGACAACTTCAAGGTCACGTGTGGAGTACCACAGGGCTCCTCTCTTAGCCCCACACTGTTCAACCTGTACATGCAACATCTAGCCAATATTGTCCAGGAATTTGGGTTGTTAATCTTAACATACGCAGATGACACCCAATTAGTAGTCTCAGGAAACAGAGGAGTCCAACTCTAAAAACAAATCAGTGTCTTCCTGCATGGAAAATGTGGCCAGATGGATGACTTGCAACAAGCTGAGATTCAACGGGGACAAAAGAGAACTAATGTTCCTAGGCCTCAAGTTAACACCGCAAATCATGACGAACTGGCCAAAAGATCTAGGACAGACCCCGGGCAGAAGAACCCCATAAAAACATAGGAGTTTGGTTCGACTGAAACCTCACAATGGCGTTCCAAGACAGAAAACTAGCGGCCACCTGTTTCGGAATTCTGAGGATGCTCTGAAAAATCTTGGACCTCATGCCCAGTGGAGGCTCAAAGAACCATAGTACAGGCGCTGGTGGTTTTGGGTCTCAACTACGGAAACTCTCTCTTCCTAGGCTCACCTAAATATGTGTTGAAAAGATTACAGGTGGTACAAAATGCGGCAGCCAGATTACTTAGAAACACACCAAGACACAATAAGGCACAAAAGGCTCTGAAATCGCTCCATTGGCTGCCAGTGCAGGCCAGGATTAAGTTTAAAACGCTGTGCTTAGCACACAGGGCCTTAAAGGGAAAAGGTCAGACCTTACTGAGAACCATGATCATTCCCTATACACCAGAAAGAGCCCTAAGATCTTCCTCAGAACACCTAGCAAAAACCACCAGGATTACGAGATCCACATGGGGAGGAAGATCATTCATGTATCTAGTGCCGAAACTATGGAACTCTATGCCCGCAGATCTAAGACACACCTTGGACGAGTTGGTCTTCAGAAAGAAACTGAAAACCTGGCTATTCCCAGGCTGAGCCCTGGATCATGCTCACTCCAATCAATCAATCACTGGTTTATAGAGCAAGCTATTCACCCGTGAGGGTCTCAAGGCGCTGGTGGGGAGGGGGGAGAACAGCTCCGGGTCAGTTGAAGGGCCAGGTCTAGAGGTCCTTCCTGAACGTGTGGAGGGTTGGGGAGCATCTGATGTTGACCGGGAGCTCGTTCCAGGTTTTGGCTGCGATGTAGGAGAAAGCTCTCCCATCAGCTTTGCTTCTGTGGATGCGGGGGACCTCTGCCAGGGCAAGGTCGGTGGAGCGGAGGTGTCTCTTGGGTACATGGAAACATACTCAGTCGTTGAGGTATTTGGGTCCGACGTTGTTGAGGGATTTGTAGGCTTGGGTGAGGAGTTTGAAGGTGACCCTCTTCTCGACGGGGAGCCAGTGGAGGCGCGGTGTCCCTAGGACGAGCCTGGCTGCGGCGTTCTGGATGGTTTGGAGCTTGCGTAGAAGAGTTTTGTTGATTCCGGCATAGAGGGCATTGCTGTAGTCTTGTTGGTAATGAGTGAGTGGGTGATGGTTTTTCTGCAGTCAGGGGGGATCCACTTGAAGGTCTTATGGAGGATGCGGAGGCAGTTGAAACTGGTGGAGGCCACGGCGTTGATCTGACGGTTCATGGAGAGGGAGGAGTCGAGGATTATGCCGAGATTCCGAGCGTGGTCAGTCGGGGTGGGTGGGCTCCCAAGGGCGGGGAGCCACCAGGTGCTCTCTCAGGCGAAGGTGCAGGGCCGGAGGATGAGGACCTCGGTCTTCTCGGAGTTGAGCTTTAGGCAGCTGTCCTTCATCCAGGCTGCCACGTTCTTCATTCCTTCCTGGAAGCAGAGTTTGGTGTCTTAGGGATTTTCCGTTAGTGAGAGGATGCGCTGGGTGTCGTCGGTGTAGGATACGATGCTAAGCCCGTGCTGTCTGACGATGGCGGCGATGGGGGCCATGTAGATGTTGAAGAGCGTTGGGCTTAGTGACGATCCTTGGGATACTCCGCAGATGATGTCAGTGGGGTCAGAGAAGAAGGGGGGGAGACTCATCCTCTGGGTTCTGCCGGAGAGGAAGGATTGGATCGAGGGCGGTTCCCTTTATTCCTGCGTTGTGGAGTCTGGCAGCTAGTGTGTGATGTGAGACAGTGTTGAAGGCTGCGGAGAGGTCTAGGAGGATGAGGGCCATGGTGTGTCCCTGGTCTAGCAGCATGCGGGTGTCGTCGGTGGCCGAGAGGAGGGCAGTCTCAGTGCTGTAGTTGCTGCGGAAGCCAGACTGGGAGGCATCTAGGATGTGGTTTTCTTCGATGAAGGCAGTCAGCTGGGTGTTCACGAGTCTTTTGGTGACTTTGGCTGCGAAGGGGAGGAGAGAGATGGGCCGGTAGTTCTTCAGGTCAGTTGGATCGGCCGTTAGTTTCTTGAGGAGGGGTTTCACCTCTGCGTGCTTCCAGTTGTCTTGGCATATGCCGGATATGAGGGAGGAGTTGACTGTTTGTCCTAGTTCGGGTGCGATGACAGCGGTGGCCCTGTGGAAGAAGTGAGGAGGGCAGGGGTCCATTGTGGCTCCTGAGTGCGTCTTCTTCATGGTTGAGGAGATGAGCTTGACGGAAGCGGGGGCCCAGGAGGTGATGGTTGGCTTCTCGGCGGTGGTGGGTGGCGTGGTGCTGTTTTCTGCTGGCTCGCTAAAGTTGTCGTAGAGGGCCTTGATCTTCAGGTGGAAGTAGGAGCTGAGTTTGTCGCAGAGTTCCTGGGAGGGTGTGATGTTGGAGGATTCGCAGGTGGGTTTAGCGAACTGCTGAATGACGTTGAACAGTTCCTTTGTCTCTGATGAAGGTTCTTTTAGTGTCCCTTATACGCTGGTGGTAGTCCTTGAGGGTGTTCTTGTGGTTGGTCCATGCTTCCGTGGTCTTCTGGTTCTTCCAAGTTTTCTCCAGGCGTCTGCAGGAGCATCTGGCTTCTTGGAGTTCAGTGATACGTGAAGGAGTCCAGAACGTACTCACTGGCTGGGGCTGTTCTTCCAGTCGGGTGAGCACAAGAGCAAAAGTCAGCTCAAGAGTAGAAGTCTTCATTCTGGGAACA
Organism: Triturus cristatus; assembly: GCF_964204655.1. NCBI lineage: Eukaryota > Metazoa > Chordata > Amphibia > Caudata > Salamandridae > Triturus > Triturus cristatus. The sequence goes on along the minus strand of NC_140589.1, from coordinate 1,536,522,606 downwards.
TTTTAGGCAGTAAGTGGTGGTATCCCAAGGCAAAAAAAGATGATCTTCCTGGAGTCATTCTGAAGTCATCTGTTGACTTCAGCTGGGCTATTCCTGTAATTGGGTAGTCATCCAAAACCATCCTGAAGTATGTGCATAGGGCAAAATATTTAAATAGGACAGCTCTAGAGCCATCACTAAACCACCTCAGAATGAGGTTCTGAGGACTTCAGTTGAAAGTGTGTGATGATCTCCTACTACTCCAGGATTACTAAGGGAATGATTATGAGTCTGGCGGTCCTCGAACCACCAGACTCATAGTTGGGCAGTTGTGGCGGTCATGCAACTACCACATTATGACCCTAATGTTATTTATCACAAGATACCCCAATCTAGGCCTAGGTAGCTACACAACCTTTTACCTACATTTGTCCTACCTTGCTCTGCATAACTGTTCTAGTACTGACCTTTTACCCAGTTATGTGCTGAATAAATGTCGATCAGTTTCTTGGAAACTGGCCTCATTTATTATGCATGAGGATTCTTAGAAAAGTTCCTGCACAAGACGTACATAACAGCATGATTATACTTTGTGTAAACATCATGGTAATGTTCATCCTATGGCGAAAGAACTGTTTTGCATGATCGCAGGTATTGTTCTTGGCTCATTTGCATAATAATACTCATAACATATTGATTGTGTAAGGAACCCAGAAGTGATCTTTATGGTATAAAAGAATCATACCAACACCAGAGAGGTAGAGGAGAAGCTTCACACAGAAACTAAACACTGAGGTCCCAGACTGCAGAAGCTGCAACACACAGCGGTCTGACATCACTTGTGGGGTGTCCAACTTGAGACCAAAACGGGGTCCTTCGTTCACTCCCATCAGGTCATGTGTTGGCTCCTTCCTAGGGGATTCTTGGCTTTAAACCCACATACATGCTAGGTACAATTAGGAAGGGTTTGCATCTTAGGAGTACACTTGATTACTGTCATGCATCCATATGCCTGCATATATTCATTGTTTTAACACCATGGTAGAGTTCTACCTTTTATTAACTCTGTTGGTGCTTGCAATCTTATACATTTGTTTCTGTCTAATGGTTGTCACAGCAACCATGCTATATACTACAATGATGCTGGATCAATAAATGCTTATTGAAAAGGTCAAACACAAGGAGATAACTAGTGGTGATTGTCTGAAAAGTTTCAGCGCTCCGTCCATTAGCTCTTTGTATTTGCTTTGTTCGCCCTAAGTTGGCAGGGTATGCCCAGACGTGGGTCCCTGCTCTCTTTGCCACTGGATTCAAGCTAGCCTGGCTGATGCGGATGTTACCCTAAAACCGGTCCCAGGATGCTTGTTTCCGGTTAGGGAAGACCTGGCTTAGCATTTCGGGCTTGACTGTTCCCATGAGGCACAGGGTCAAGACTGATGTGCATATAGCTGGGTCTGAACCGGGGTGGCGGAGTGAGCTAAAGAACAACAATGGATTCAACCCAGATCTGTGACTGGGATGAGTGTCTGAAATGTTTCAGTGCTCCGTCCATCATCTCCTCGTGTTTGCTTTGTTCGCCCTAAGTTGGCAGGGTATTTCCAGATGTTGGTCCCTTGCTCACTTTGCCACTGGATTCAAACTAGCCTGGCTAGTGAGGGGTGTTACCCCCAAAACTGATCCCAGGATGCTTGTTTCTGATTCAGGGAAGACCTGGCTTAGCAGTTCGGGCTGGACTGTTCCCATGAGGCACACGTTCAAGACTGATTTGCATATAGCTGGGGCTGAACTGAGGTGGTGGAGTGAGCTAAAGAATGATGATGGATTCAACCCAGATCTGCGACTGGGGGTGAGTGTCTGAAACGTTTCAGCACTCTGTCCATTATCTCCTTTTGCTTGCTTTGTTCACCCTAAGTTGGCAGGGTATGCCCAGACAGGGGTCCCTTGCTCACTTTGCCACTGGATTCAAGCTAGCCTGGCTGATGAGGGGTGTTGCCCTGAAACTAGTCCCAGGATTCCTGTTACCGGTCCAGGGAAGTCCTGGCTTGGCAGTTCGGGCTAGACTGTTCTCAGGAGGCACAGGGTCAAGACTGATTTGCACATAGCTGGGTCTGAACTGGGGTGCCAAATTGAGCTAAAGAACGATGATGGATTCAACTGAGACCTGTGACTCGGGTTGAGTGTCTGAAAGGTTTCAGTGCTCCTTCCATCATCTCCTTGTGTTTGCCTTGTTGGCCCTAAGGTGGCAGGGTATGCCCAGACGTGGGTCCCTTGGTCTCTTTGCCACTGGATTCAAGCTAGGCTAGCTGATGAGGGCTGCTAGCCCGACACTGGTCCCAGGATGCTTGTTTCCGGTCCAGGGAAGACATGGCTTGGCAGTTCGGGCTGGACTGTTCCCATGAGGCACAGGGTCAAGACTGATTTGCATAGAGCTGGTTCTGAACTGGGTGGCAAAGTGAGCTAAAGAACAATGATGGTGTTAACCTTAATCTGTGACTAGGGGCGAGTGTCTGAAACGTTTCAGTGCTCCGTACATCATCTCCTTGTGTTTGCTTTGTTCGCCCTAAGTTGTTGGCAGGGTATGCCCAGACGTAGGTCCCTTGCTCACTTTGCCACTGGCTTCAAGCTAGCCTGGCTGATGAGGGCTATTACCCCGAAACCGGTTCCAGGATGCTTGTTTCCGGTCCAGAAAAGACCTAGCTTGGCAGTTCGGGCTGGACTGTTCCTATGAGGCACAGGGTCAAGACTGGTTTGCATATAGGTGGGTCTAAACTGGGGTGGCAAAGTGAGCTAAAGAACAATGATGATTCAACCCAGATCTGTGACTGGGGGTGAGTGTCTGAAAAGTTTCAGTGCTCCTTCCATCATCTCCTTGTGTTTGTATTGAAAAGGTCCCCACCATTTATTCTGAGTTCCTCTCTCTAAGTGAGCACGATTGACTGAGCAAAAAGTACTGCAGTGTTCCCACGATCTCCGAAGGATCAAGAGTTGTCATGTTCAATAGTTTCCAGAAACTATTCACTCCTTGGTAAGGTTTAGGGGGCATATGGCGGCACTGTGAGCTAGCTGGTCTAAAGGCTGACATATCCTTTGGGGGTGTCTGGAATCAGTCTGGACACCAATCCCTTAGTTTATGTTGTCTAAACCTGAAGATCCTATATATTTGTAGTAACTACCCAACACTAGTGGTTGTGCCTAGGGGTGGGCGGAATTTGCGAAAGTGACTTTCGCAAATTATCGCGAAAATGTTAAAAATCTCCGCAAACACGCGGAAATATCGCGAAGATGCGGAAGTTTTTTTCCCGCCCGTTCGCGGTATTTTCTGCGTGGTCGCGGCTCGCCAACTTACCCATGCGGTTGCTCGCGGGCGCGGCCATCTTGTTTTCACTCTTCTCGCGGTGCATGATCGCGAGAAGAAAGACGTGATCGCGCGACCAATGACATTACTGCGGGACAGCGCAAATGGCTACCAACATCTCGTGGAGAACGCGACCGGATCGGGAAAACTTGTCGGCGAACGCGGGGATTCAGGTAAGGCGATCGCGTGCGCGCGCGAGAATGTATCATTTTACAGCGCAAGCAAGAAACAAATTATCGCTAAGCTGCGGAATGCGGAAATTTCGACATTTTCGCGCTCTCCGCGGAACGCGAAAATGTCAAATTATCGCAATTTCCGCGAGCGGAACGGAAATTTAGCCCAGGCCTAGTTGTGCCACCCTGGGACCGCCCACATCCCCAGGGAACGTCCCTTCCCTGGCGCTGGCGCGGCAGTCCAAATGTATTAGTATGCTTTTCCTGCCAAGTATATTAGAGGTTTCCTCTCCACCAGGGTTCCTCCTCCATGAAAATCCTGGCAAAGTGGAAACAAAGGCCCCCTTGTTCCTCACTCCCTGTGGATGCACACATGGGGGCACAACATTATTTTCCTTTACTTTTCTAAGGGAAGGGGTGCTGCCTAGCCCATTCCTCGGGGTCTGACCTTTCTTTTTTTTCTATTTATTTTATAAAGGAAGGGGGCTGCCTGGTCCCCCTTCCCTGTGCCAATTCTGCCCCCTGAAACCCCATCCCCTGAGGCCTGCCTTTTATTTTTTATTTTTTTTTAAACATTTTTAAACATGGGTGGGGGGCTGATTTTGGACCTCATCGCCCGGGCCTGGCCACAGTACTGGGTTCCCTGGTCCCATTCAGGGCACCCAGTTTTTTCACGTTGGGGACTGCGGGGGGAGCCTGAAGGCCCCCGCGGTCCCTGCCGGCTCCCTGCCTCCAGTGGGAACCAGCATTATTTTTGGCATGAGGGAGCTGCTAACATGCAGCTCCCTCTGTCCAAATGTATTTCTGCTCCGCTTTTAGTAATCCAGAGCATTTGCTGATCTCGCTTACTAGAAGCAGAGCAGCATTTGCTTTGGCTTGGCAAGAGCCTTGCTCCCGCCAAGCCATAGCACTCTGCAATGTCCCATGGGTAGGCACCCCGGGACATTGCTGGAGTCAGCCCTTGGGGGTGGCGGTCTCCAGGGCCATCTATGGCTCCAGGAGGGGGGCCGTGTAGCCCTCCTCAATTGGAATACACAGCTCTGGGAAGGTGGTGGCCCCGGGGGTCTGGGGTCCGCCAGGCCCCTATATTTAATATTAACAAGTTGCCCTGAGAAGGCGGCAATCCTTGGGGCTGCAGGGGTGCCCCATGGACCCCCCACACTAATATCACATTAGACCCAGGGAGGGGGTGGTCCACGGTGCTGTGGGGAGCATGCACCCCCCCCCCCATTAATGTTTTATTTTGCCACAGGGAGGTGGAGGTCCCCGGGACTGTGGGGGGGCATGCTGGTCCCCCACATTAACTGAAGATTTTGCCCTACGGAGGTGGCAGTCCCGAGGACATAATATCTCCAAGAGAGGGGGCTTGTGCGCCTCTTCCTTTATAGGTCGAGCCTAGAGCAGCGTGCATGCACTGCTTGTGAGGCTTTTAGTAAGGGGCTTCAGAAAGCTCACCACAGGCTCATGCGTGTATTTTTGTTTTTTGCACAGGCTAATGGGCTCTGTGTGCGTCTTTCTAAGAAAGACAGCACGCAATTGGGCAAAGGCAGGTGCATGTCCTGCCTTTGCTCCGCCCACGGCCTATTGCTTGCGGTTACCCGCACAGGCATCATCTGTTTTGAATTATCGTGCCCAAACGCGTGCGCGATAATACAAAACAGATGTTTCACTATGGCGCACGCAACACTCAGGTGCTTGTTTTACCTTGCGTGCCTCCATGACGGTCCGAGTGGCAGCTACTTGTCCTTTATTTTTGCTCGTAAGTTTTATCGTAAGGTACGGTTACACTGGCTCTCAATTGCTTCTTTCTGTTAACACTTCAAAAAAGATTTGCAGTTCAAGATTCCTACTTAACTAATGCGGTGAGCTCGTAGGGGGATTTGCGCTGTTTTTGTACTAACGCATACCCCATTCGTTTGAGCTGTCGCACCCAAATTGCTTCAATGTCTACCACACGCTGCATCTCAGGCATTTCACTCACTTGTTCAGGAGATTCCTCGCCGTGATGTGTTCCTGTGTCTCCATCCCTTCTCTGAATCTCCCAGTGAGTCGTTGCTTCGTGACGTGTGGCCTCGTGGGGGCTGTCGATTCAATTTTCGTTTCAACCAATGTGGCCCCGTAGTCAGTGCTCTCAACAGCGGGTGCGTTTGTTATGCCGGGCCTGCGGCCTCGGTAAACTATTTGTAAAACAATGTACATCGCACTCAGGAATCAAGGAACAGTTATTGATTTCATATGAAGAGCCAGTCTGCCTCGATCAGTACGCGCACAAAACCTTGTACAAGCATAAAAATATTCCAACCCTGTTTTTTTTGTCAAGGTTTTGTTTATTCAACATGACTGATATATAACACAGTACATTTGGTGATCACAGAGGGAGACCAGATAGTACTTTGCTCATTCAAATATCTCTAATTGAGGTCCAGTTTCTCTGATATGAGGTCCCCATTCCTCCCTCCCCTATTTCGTGTCATGGTCATTTTTGTACACTAAACATTCATAAAAGCATACGTAAGCAAAAGAGGGAAAAAAACAGCCCCCTATTGCTTTGAACAAACTCGTCCCCACCCCGTTCTCCCTCCCCTTCCCAGGTGGTTGTTGAACAGTTATCTAATCGCCAGAGGGCAGTCAGAGTTGCATCCAACAGTGGGACTGGCTCCGGTTCTATTTCGCTGACCCTAAAGAGCTAAATGTGTATCCGAATATGTTTAATCAGGGGATATAACCCTACTTAAAGCTGGAAGAGATTTAATTCTCTTACGGAAGGCGGGCAAATGCCGAGGGGAGACCGCTCGAGAGAAAAGAAACCAGCGGGCCCCATTTGTATTCAAAATGTTTATGATCACCTCTGAAGATATCCACTAGTCTCTAAATCGTAAGGATTCTCCAGAGGAGTGAGTGCCAAAGTGACAGAGCTGGAGCCTCCCTTTTTTTCTAAGCTGCCTCTATCATAGTTTTTGCAGCCCCCAGACAGACCCAAATTATGGCTTTGTCTACTTTCATCTGATGCTCTAGGTCTGGGTCCCTGATGCCTAGAAGCACTTCCACAATAGAGGTCGGTATGGGGTAGCCCAGCATGTCTTTGATATGAGTGAGAATCTCCTCTCAGAAAGTCCAGATAGTAGGGCAGTCCCATCATATGTGGCAGAAGTCCCCCAGAAGACCACACCCGTGCCAGCAAAAATCTGAATTGTTAGGGAAAATCTTCCTGAGTTTTGTGGGGTACAGGTACCAATCAAAAGAGAGTCTTGAAATGGGCCTGCCTTAGGGTTACCGAGTGATTGTTCTTGGTGATATCCAACCACGAATGCTTCCATTCTTCCTCTGAGATATCCCTCCCAATTTTTTGTTCCCAGAAGGATTTGTAACGCTCGTGGGGCATGTAGTCCTGAGAGCAGTAACGCATACAGAAAGGAAATTGCCCCCTTCATAGTGCCTGCTTTCTGTACCCACCATTCTATCAAGGTGAGCTCTCTTGTGGCCGCCTCCCTCACCCGTGGCTGGGAAATCCAATGTTTAAGTTAGTGAAAGTGTTCCGTGTGCGGGATCCGAAATTCTCTTTGGCAGTTATCAAAGGTAAGCACCTCAAAGTTGTGGAACATGTCTGAAACCATCCGGCAACCTCCCTCCCGCCACATATTGAATGGGCCCTCTCGTAGAGCCGGTAGAAAGTCAGGGTTAAAGTAAATCGGGGTGTATGGTGATGGAAAGGAAGTCAGCCTTCCCTCTCTTGTGACCTCATCCTAAACCTTGAGCAAAGTGCATGTTGGGGTGCTAATGTACGCATTGGCGGGCCTCTCTTTTTTCGATCTCCACGGTTTATCCCAAATCAATCCCCCATTATCGCCCTGTCCATGTGGAGCCAATGTTTATCAGATTCTCTCATAGACCATTCCACCAGCACCCTCAACTTGGCCGCCTTGTAGTACACTGAGAAATCTGGTAACGCCACCCCTCCTCCATCTTTGGACGATGTAACACATGGAATGGGAGTCAAGCTCTTCCCCCCTGCCATATGAATTTAGTGATGAGCGAGCGCAGTTTGGCCATTAGCTCGCGGTCTAGGTCTACCAGGAGTGCCTAAAACAAGTAAACCAATTTTGGAAGTAGCGCCATTTAAACAGCATTGTTCCGGCCCAACCATGAGATGAAGAGCGGCTTCCAGCGTTTGAGGTCGGGCTGCATTTGGATCAACATTGGGGGTAGTTGGCCTTATAAAGATTCTCCACCCTTGGGGTGAGGTGAATACCTGAATAGTGAATGGAGCTTTTGGCCCATTGAAAGGCGGACTGATCCCACAATTGTTGTACATCTCTCTTGGGAATGGTGAGATTTAGTCTGGAGGTTTTCGAGGTGCTGACTTTAAAGCCCGCTACCAACTCAAACTTATCTAGTGCTGAAGTGAGATGCTTGGGTCAGTCAGCGTCATCAAAATGTCATCTGCAAAGAGTGAGGCCTTGTGTTCCGTACCCCCAAAAGGTATACCCCTGATGTCACGATTAGCTCTAAACTGGACCGCAATGGAGGTGACTGCGACCCGTTGACCTGAACTCTTGATTGTGGGTGCATGTAGTTGGCCTGGACATGTTGTTGATCCTATGTCCAAATCCAAATTTTTGCATGGCTAGAAAAAGGAAAGACCAATCCACCCTGTCAAAAGCCTTTTCTAGATCCAATCCCACCAAAAGAGCTGGAATGTTGAATTTAGAGACTTTTTCGATGAGATGTATGGTCCTACGAATGTTATCGTGTGTCTGTGTCTCCTTTATGAAACCTGATTGATCAGGGTGGATTAGTGAGTGCATTAAGGTGTCGAGTCTCGTGGCTAATATGGCAGCGAAGAGTTTAGCAGTGCAATGGGCCTGTAAGAGGCACAGTTATGTGAATTCTTCCCTGGTTTGGGAATAACCGTGATCACTGCTTCAGCCATAGACTTTGAGACTGCCGACTCGTCTGCTATTGCATTAAATAAAAGGGAGAGGTATGGTGTAAGCTTCACCGTGAACATTTTGTAAAATTGAGCCGTTGTTCCGTCCGGCCCCGGGGATTTGTGTATTTTGAAATCGCTTTCCCCACTTCCTCTTCAGTGGTAGGCTCATTTAACCAATCTATCGCTGCTGGCAATGTCCGCAGGACTTCCAAGGAGTCTAAGTATTGCTGCTGAAATACCACATTTGGTTGCTTCCCTGTATAGAGGTCTCTGTAGAACCCTCCAAAAATCAGTGCCTTGCCGTCATCTTTCTGAGCCAGCGTGCCATCGTGATCTTGTATGCCCCCTATGTATTCATGCTCTCTTTTCACCCTTAACTGTCTCGCCAGATGAGTTCCCACCTTCCCTCCCTGTGCTTAGGACACTTGCCGGAGCCTTAGCAGTCTGTATTCCGCCCTATTTGTGTAGATTGCTTTGATTTTCCCCTTCAGGGCAGTGAGTTGTCTCTGTAAAACCCGTGTAGGTGTTTTCTTGTGATCACTCTCAACTTTCTGTAGTTCCTCTTCTAATGCTAACCTTTCCTCAGCCCTCCTTTTGTTTAATATGGAATTCAGTTCTATGCATTTGCCTCTGAGGACGGCCTTGAATGAATGAGGTAGCCTGGAGTTGGTTTAATTCAAAGAATTCTGAGATCAAGCTCCTCAACTCTTCCCTTAGATGTCTGTCCCTGGTTGGCGAGATTGGTAAGTACCATCTACGTTTGGTTGCTGCATTGTGTCCCCAAGACAGGCTAATGGCTATCAGGCTGTGATCTGAGATCGTGATTGGGAGTATTTTTGCTGCGTCTAGAGAGCCTAGGAATGACTGGCTCATAAAGATGTGGTCTAGTCTAGAGTATCTAGTGCTGAAGTGAGATGCTTGGGTCAGTCAGCGTCATCAAAATTTCATCTGCAAAGAGTGAGGCCTTGTGTTCCGTACCCCCAAAAGGTATACCCCTGATGTCACGATTAGCTCTAAACTGGACCGCAATGGAGGTGACTGCGACCCGTTGACCTGAACTCTTGATTGTGGGTGCATGTAGTTGGCCTGGACATGTTGTTGATCCTATGTCCAAATCCAAATTTTTGCATGGCTAGAAAAAGGAAAGACCAATCCACCCTGTCAACAGCCTTTTCTAGATCCAATCCCACCAAAAGAGCTGGAATGTTGAATTTAGAGACTTTTTCGATGAGATGTATGGTCCTACGAATGTTATCGTGTGTCTGTGTCTCCTTTATGAAACCTGATTGATCAGGGTGGATTAGTGAGTGCATTAAGGTGTCGAGTCTCGTGGCTAATATGGCAGCGAAGAGTTTAGCAGTGCAATGGGCCTGTAAGAGGCACAGTTATGTGAATTCTTCCCTGGTTTGGGAATAACCGTGATCACTGCTTCAGCCATAGACTTTGAGACTGCCGACTCGTCTGCTATTGCAATAAATAAAAGGGAGAGGTATGGTGTAAGCTTCACCGTGAACATTTTTTAAAATTGAGCCGTCGTTCCATCCGGCCCCGGGGATTTGTGTATTTTGAAATCGCTTTCCCCACTTCCTCTTCAGTGGTAGGCTCGTTTAACCAATCTATCTCTGCTGGCAATGTCCGCAGGACTTCCAAGGAGTCTAAGTATTGCTGCTGAAATACCACATTTGGTTGCTTCCCTGTATAGAGGTCTCTGTAGAACCCTCCAAAAATCAGTGCCTTGTCGTCATCTTTCTGAGCCAGCGTGCCATCGTGATCTTGTATGCCCCCTATGTATTCATGCTCTCTTTTCACCCTTAACTGTCTCGCCAGATGAGTTCCCACCTTCCCTCCCTGTGCTTAGGACACTAATGCTAACCTTTCCTCAGCCCTCCTTTTGTTTAATATGGAATTCAGTTCTATGCATTTGCCTCTGAGGACGGCCCAGAGTATGTCTAGTGTACATTGGAAAGAAAGTGAAATCTTTGGTTGTCGGGTAAAGCATTCACCATGCGCCCGGAGACCTAAAGCGTGTATTTTCTGCTTAATTCCCTTAGAGAAGATGCTTGCAGCCACCCTTTGAGCATGGGTACTATCCATCTCAGCCTGCCACATCAAATTAAAATTGCCCATAAGTATCGTCAGCCCCTCTGAAAACTAGCCAATCTGGTCTAGGAGGGAGGTCAAAAACCCTGTTTGTCCTGTATTGGGGACGTATGTAGATATAAACGTACACATTCTGCCTCTCAGTTTCCCCTTTACCATTATTAATCTGCCCTCCCGATTCGTCTAAATAGCTTCAGTTTGGAATTTTGTAGAGCTGCGAAACATTAGAGCTACACTCTTCTGCTTTGAGTTAGTGGAAGATCTATAAATTAAGGAGTAGCTTTTGTGGTGGAGATGAGTTTCTTGCAGCGCAACTATTTCGAATTGGTGGTCAATTTGGTATTTCCAGATTTTTTGCCCTTTAAGTGACAAATTCAGACCCTTCTCATTCCATGATACTATTGAGACCATATTGCAGACTCCTGCATGGTGTCCCGCCCATGTCTTCCCCGGTTGACCTGTGAAATCCCGTCGGCCTCTCCTAGTTTCTCCCCGTATTTACTCCTGCCCACAGATACACATGATCCTGTACACTCCCACTGTAGAGATTGTTCTTCCATCCCTCGAGCCCACCACCAGGTACTTCACCCCCAATTTAACAGAAAAAAAGAAGTCCCCAATGACCCTATGCTGGATAGCCAACGGGCTACAAGCCACTTTAAACTTGAAGAAACAAGGTATGTTAGTGGGAGACTCAGGCCGCGCCCAGAGCCTCGCCTGGGATATGCTTCCAAATAGAGTTCCAGTTAGAAAGAAATCATTGATTGTTCGATCCAGGCCAGTCAGTTATGGTTGACGAAGGTGCGGAGGATTCTTTCCTCAGCATTCGGCCTGCGTCCATCGTGCAACTCCTCATATCTCTATCCCCCAGCGTGGACTGCAGTCTTTCTTCCGAAAGTCATTTTGGCTGTTCTAAGCCATAATTTCCCTTTGGGCTTGCCCTTGGTGATGGTGAGCCATTTTAGTCTTGGCCGCACTGCTGCCTCGAGCCTTTCGTAGGTCCTTGGCTGCTTTCTTCCTCAGGCATCGAGAAGCCCAAAATGCAAAGGCCCTCCTCTAGGCCCGAGACATGTTGTAGTTTGTTGTTCAGTTCGAAGGCAAGGCCAAATGGGAATGTCCATCTATAACGTATATTGTCCTCCCGGAGTTTCGTTATAATCGGTCTAAGTTGACTCCTACGTTGCAACGTGGAGGACGCCACGTCCTGGAACAGCAGACATGTGTACCCCTGAAAGGCAGTTTCTTCCTTTTTCCTTGTGGCTTTCAGAATCGCTTCTTGTGTTTTAAACGAGTCTAGCTTGATGAGGACATCTCTTGTGTGTCAGCGATCGCCCAACTGCAGAGTGCCAACGTGGTAAACCCTGTTGATCTTAGTCTTCAGCTGGTGTGGGCTTAGAGTCTCTGCAAAGAGCCCTTCCACAAAGGCCTCCAAATTCTGTCCCTCTGCGCCTTTCTCCAGCTCCCTTATGTGGATATTTTCCCTCCGGCATCTGTTTTCCAGGTCTTCTGCCTTTAGGAGTGCCTGTTGAAGCTGAGTCTGAAGCTATTGCTGCTTTTCTTTTAGCCTGCTGGCACATGCATCCAGCTCCTGTGAGTGTTCTTCTATCTCCAGGACCTGGGAGCCCACCGTGCCCACATCATGCTGGATGGTCGACATGCGTTCAGAGAGGTCTGTCTTCAATTGTTCTATGGAAGACCGCAGATCCTGCTTAATTTCCACGCATAGTTCAGATTTAAAGTCTCTAAGAGAAGCCATCAGGTCCTCTCTAGTGAGCGCAATTGTACTAGGATGTCCCTCTTCCCCTTGCACCTGCCTTTTCTCTGCATTAGTGAAATATGTGGAGATCTTGTTTGTCGCCTTTTTCGGTGGCATATGTGCAGCTCAGTGAGCACACTTCGCTGAGGCAATGTGCTCCCCCTCCGGTATGCAGCTTCTTTGCGTAGAGGAGGCACTTAATGGAGTCTATCTGATGTGTAGGGGCCAAGTCAGCAGCATATTGCCTTAATTGTGTGCCAGGGTGGCCATCTTAAGGTCAGGCATGTAGTGAGGGTCTGTGTGTCTTATCCCTGCAGGCTGTGCTCTTGCTGGTGAGTGTGGGGGTCAGGGTCTCTCCACTAGCCCCTTAATTGGTCACTGCTCCAGTATCTCACTGACCCGTGGCCTCACGTCTTTCAGGCTTTCCTTGCGGGTGCCATTATGGAGTCAGGCCGCTGGTCTCACCTCCATCGAAGATCTAATCCTCTTCAGCCTCATAGGACTCTGCTGGGGAGGCATCCTCCTGGACTGCCCCCGTGCCTTGCTCCGCTGCTCTCGCTGGTCCCCCTTACCTCTGCTTTCTCAAGGTGTCATAAAGGTTCATCCCTCGGCAGTCGTGAGTGCGCTGGGTGTCTCCGTCCTTATGCGAGCGCTACATCATATGGATGTAGTTCTTGCTGAGCTCGTTCCTCCCAGTGTGTCATGCCTGCTGAGAGTTCACTGGTAGTGCCGCTCACTGCTCCGATGCCATGAACGTCAGGTGGAGGTTGTGCTCAGTTTCCGCCTCCCGTGGGTGCCGATGCCGCCGCCATCTTGTCTCCCCCGGCATCTTACAGCCTCAATTTCTAGTGCCCGAATTGTGGAGATCTCGGCAATGTCGTCGCAGATGCAGCCGCTCCGCTTGCTCCCACGACTTTCCTGGTCCGATCTGGTAGATTTGCCATTGTTAGGTAAATGCTACTCCGAGCATTGCGAGGCTCCGGAGCTGAAGTGGATTGCGTGGAACCCAGCCATCTTGTCTGGCCATGCCATCCCAAGCCTGTTTTTTAAAACCACATTCACAAAAATGTTTTCACTGATTGTACTTTGGCACACATAGACATTTCAGATAATTCATGACAGACCCAGGGAGATAGATACAAACAACTGTCTGGCTAACTTTGTGAAAAGGGGCGCAAGGTCCGCTGGAACACAGAGGATCTGGTGAATGATACCTCGGCCTGACTTCTCCTGGAAAGACTGAAAAACAGCAGGTCTTCGAGACAATGGACTTGAGTGGGGAGCAAGATCCTAATCTCTTTGTTAAATTTATCATTACATCAGTTCAATGAAAGGGCTGCGCATGGCTTTTAAAAAATTGAAATATCAGTGGTGGACGATAGAATGTAAAATCATGCACTAACTTGTTACCATTTCTCACCAGATTACTCGCTGGTTGTCCCGTAATGGCGAGTGTGTCTCAACCGGAGGAAAGACTCAGTAAAAATCAGCAGTGGCCATATTATAGAAAAGGCTGGGGGGCGCAATGGGCATGTGCACCCTCTTTGTGCACCCCAGGGCACTTACGTATTACAGATAGTGCTGATGCACATATAGCGCCACCGCTAAAACCAGAGGGTGATCCCTCATTTGGATGGAGACCATGCAAATGAGGGAATCCCTTTGCCTCTGTACCTGCGCTGTATTAAAGACGCAGGCACAAATGCAAAGAAGTTGTCAGTAGGCGTACTGAAAGTGCATCCCCTGATGGCAGCCCTCTAGAGGGTGAGAAGGGCTTCTCTGGACCTCCAGTCATCCTCTTGCAGGCAGGATCAGTCACTCTGTGCACCCACCTACAAGGAAATCTCTCTCCTCTCTTAAAAGTACAGAAGGGTTGCCTCCTGCACAGTGAAACACACTTCGGCTGTTTAAAAGCAGCTCCATTTGCCACTTGAATGTGCTCCCCCGAGGGCAGCATGGCTTTGCGGCTGCGCTGGGGGTGGCACATTCAATGAAATAGGGCTTACTTTCCCTGTTTGCGCCCTGTGCACCTGTTTTAAGATGCACCGTGGCACAAACAGGGAAAGTGCGTCTTAGGTGTAATTGGGCTCCAGGAGCAGCAGGTTTGTCAAGGGTATAGCTTTCGCCAACTGAGAAACAGGCATACTTCTATAGGATTGTGCATCAAATCGCAGTAGCTAGAATGGCCCTAGAAAAATCCAAAGGTCTCCATTGTGAAGTTTGCCTGTACATGGATTGTCGAAAAAACTGTGGCCTTGCCTATCAAATTGATAGCACACCACAAGTTTGAGTTATACCTAAATGCAATTTACTTTTATTGAAGCAGGAGTAACTTCAGAGGGGCGATATAAAGTAAAGCCATTTTGGCTGCAAAATCAGGATTCCCTCGCTTTAATAAGGTCTGTTGGCATGCATGAAAAAAGGAATTGCGCACACTGGTTGCTTAACCATTGGCACATACAGACAAAATGTAGGCAGCTGCTGGTCAAGAGTTTTTAGCAGTTAGATTCTGAATAGCGCGCAGTTGAGTAAAATCATTCTGTAAGGAAATTAAATGTGTATATTTTAAATTACCAATTGCAGCGGATGAGGTTAAGACTTTATTGAGGTGCACTCCAAAGCATACTTCCCAGTTAGTCTCTAATGACTTTGCAGCCAGTATTAAACCCAGAAGAAGAATGCTGCAGAATTAAACAAAGTCCAATTATACTCTTCAGTACCAGTTGACCCTTTTACTTACAAGAATGGACTTCAACTCCACACTATATTTCTTTTCTCCTCCTAGGCGACAGATCTTTGCCACCGTATATGAACAAAAAAAACAGCTCAAATCAAAGCAATCATTGGCATCAATTACATTTAAGTTCGTCAATGAGGAGAGTTTTAGGAGGAAGGTTTCAAAGCTTTATTTCACATTAAGAGATTAGTAAATTATTTTTATTTGTTTTATTATTCAATTAGTGAATCAAATATTCTGTTTACAGAAATCATGAATATATTGTTAGAATCATCAATATAGCATAATAACATAAACCATAAAGTAATAAGTCCATATTCTATCTAAAATGAACCTAATCTATCTTAACCCATAAAGAGTTCTTGGAAAAGAGCAAGATCGAGGAAGTATCAAAATCGAAGTCTAAAGTAAGTAGTACTCCCCAGAAAGAGTCGTTCTTGAAACTCAGCTGAGTCTTATCGCTCCATAAGCATTAGAAGATAGTTGTAGTAGCACCTGCACACAAGTAAATCTGAATCAGGAAAATAGGAAAACATACACAGCAGTAGCTGCACCTGTCAGGGTGAAATGGTAAAGGAATTGCCACCTACAAAGTGTCAGGCAACAGCAATCTCCATCAGCAGTAGATCACAGCAAGAGGGCAAGTGCAAAGAAGAACAGCACAAATGGGTGCTCAGGGAAAATGCCTATATGTCTAACTACAAACACGCACTATTATAAAAGAAATAAAAACACATTAATACTATGTTTCAGCTCTGAACTTTCTACTCCCATGAGAAGGCATCCTTCCTCTGTAAGCGATCTTGTCCCTTCTCTCCCACCTCAGACATGTGAAATTCTCAATACATTATCAGAAAAGCATCACCTCATGGTAATGTTTATACGACTGGGACAGGTTAACCTTGGTTCCCCAGGAACAATATTGCAGTGTTCAGTCTATTACTTGTTAAATATTTCACTGAGGAACAATGAACTACGCTAAAGACAGAAACATTTGCTCATCAATCTCCTGTTTTTGTAATGACAGTCAATCACTTATAAGCATACATTAATTGTTAAAAAACACTGCCTATTCAATTTTATATGAACATATAATGATGAAGGAAGTTCAGTTCTAGTTTATCGAGAATATGTAGCTGAAGAAATAATACATTTCATAAGCTCGGCACATTCTACAGTTATGACAGCATCTAAACAAGCCACTTTAAGGTCAAGCTATTGAATACACTTGTGCAGAGTGCAGCATTTTCCTAAAGCATCCATTGTATAGAAAGGAAAAGCGTAGGCTAAAGTTCTGGCAATAGGAATGACAGCTTAGAGCATTCTTCACCATTTCTACATGTATTTTTTAAATGTGTTTTTGTATTAAAACATATGACAATTAAGGAAATTCAGTTCTAGTTTATCGAGAATATGTATCTGAATAAATAACACATTTTATAAGCTTGGTACATTCTATAGTTATGACAGCATCTAAGCAAGTCACTTTAAGGTCAAGCTATTGAATACACTTGTGCAGAGTACAACATTTTCCTAAATGCGTTTTCGTATTGAATCTCAAGACAAATTGACATCAGTATTAATTCATTTTCGTCGGCAATTTTCTGTGTTATCAAGTACCCCGTCTGATGGCTGTATTTGCCCTCATACTTCCTTTATTTCACATGTGAAATCGTTCTCAAAGAGCCTATATGCTCTGACGCTATCTATGAGTCTATAAGGAAGGAAGCAATACCAAGCAGTATCCATTCCCTTTCCCTGTGGGTGTAAATTCATGCTTACTACCAAAGGAGCTCTTGAATGGACGAAATAATAGTTTGAATATAATAGGGCATATCAACAACAACCGGCGATAATTATCGCTAAGCGCACTTAGCGCTAGGATAATTATCGCCGGCTAGCGTTGATTTTTATCGCTGAGATAGCGTGCTATTAGCAACGCTTACCTCAATAGCGATAAAAATCCTCACGCTAAGTGGCTAATGTGAGATTATCGCTGGAAACCCAGCGATAATCTCACGTTAGCTTGTTGATAGGGACAGACAAACTTAGCCATGATATCCTCCTTCCATAGGATATCATGGCTAAGTCAGAAAAATACCAGACGTAAAAAAGCAGCGTTAACCGCGGTTAGCGCTGCTTTTTTTGTCTCTAACAGGGTTAGCGATATTCTTGTTAATAGGAGAAATGTCGCTTAGCGACATTTCTCCTATTATTTTAGTCTGGAACGCCCCCTTTGCATCTCATTAGAGATGCAAGGGGAAGCGTAGAGTAAAAGGGTGCTAACATGCGAATTTGCATGTTAGCACCCTGTTGTTGATAGGGTGCTAGTTTTATCTCAGTTTTTTTGGCTTTTAAAGCCAAAAAAGCAGAGATAAAGCCCTTGTTGATATGCCCCAATGTTTCTAAATGTTGTTATCTATCCACATGTGAAAGTAAAACACTACAGGAAATGGCAAATGATAAAGGCATATGAAAAAATTTAACCTCTTCGGAGGCAGATGTAGGTAAATGAGCGCAAACATAACAACATAGCAGTCCCTGGCAGTTATCACATGAGTATACTCTTGCACTAACCTAAAATAAACAGTAGTGGAGAAATAATCCTTTTGTTTATTATTATTTTATTTATGCAATTACAAATTATATTCATATTCAGAATACATTTTGACATAAAAAAGGAAAATGTAACATAAAAACAATCCCCAAGCAAGACATAGGCAGGGCAGTCTTAAAAGTAAAAAAGAAAATACAATGCACATCAAATGACATATCATTTACATAGACTTTATAACATGGCTTAAATTCCAAACTGGCCCGGCTTTGTGTAATTGTCAGGGACTTTCCGCAGAGAAGGGAAGTGGAACGAGAGAGAATCTGTTAATAATCACACTGCCAAATATGAAGCTGTACAGAACATCTCAGATGCCTGTGTCACTGCCATGGCAGGCCTGCACAGCGGCTTCACTCCCAATTAGATATTGAGTGTACAATCTCCAATAGTTCTTTGGGCAGCCCTGGGGGGCAGTAGCTCCTTGTATATGTTGGATTGCATATTACAATATAGCATATCAGCACTCCAGTCTCCTATCAGAGGAATTGGCCCCTTGGCCCAGCGAATGGCAACCCTTTGCATTGCCAGAAGCATACCCATTGCCACTAGTCTCCTGTAGCTTTTATCTATACCCATATCATACCCAAGTAGGGCCAGAAGAGGTTCAGGTACTAGTACATATCCCGTGATATCACTCATAGCATTAAAGACCTCACTCCAGAACTTAAAAATATCTGGACATAGCCAAGCAGATTGTATGAACCCAGCCTCTGGTTCCGGGCAGCAAGCCCACTGGCCAGAGTCTCTTAGTCCATAGTGAAACAGCCTAGCAGGAGTGTAGTAAACTCTATTTATGTATTTAAAGTGAATTAGGCAGTTCATACCATTTAACGATATGTGTTTAGTTACTTCACAACAGTATCTCCAGCATTTATCATCGAGAACCAAGCCCAGGTCACTCTGCCAGTCCAACCGGGCCTTGGAGCATGGTGTTGACTTGCATTCAAATGAGAGTGAGTAGGTTATTGACACTATTTTAGCAGGGGAAACTGCACGAATGAGGTGTGAAGGCGGCCTCTGCAGAGGGCTCCTGCATGTCATCTTCCAGAAGCTCACGCCACGCATGCCTAACTCTGGCGTACTGGCATTGCTCTTGGCGCGGATCTCTTATGGCAACTGTAACCTGATAGGAAACAAAATGAACCACATCAGACAGCCCTTAGCACTAATCAAGTATTAGATCATCTGTGATGTTAGAAACTGCATTTCCAAGTTCGGCTGGCAGTCTCTTTGCCCTGCCCATTCATATCTCAACTGGTCATTTCAATGATGTAGAGGTGCAAACCAATTTTAACTTTAGGGTTCCAATTCCTCTTTCCACATTTCCAGAGGCCGATGGTCTGTAACTGCAGTGTAATCTCTGCTCAATTTGTAATTCTGTACAAATCATCTTCAAGGCATCATTATTTAAATGAGTCCCCCTGTCCGATTGAAGAGAAACAGGCATCCCGTGATGCGGAATCAATTCTTGCAATAACAGTTTTGTTATAGTAAGACTGTCATTTCTCCTGGTTGGATAGGCTTCCACCCATCTCAAGAAGGCACACACTGTCACCAGGATTCTCAACCCGCTGTGAGCAGACATCTCACTAAAATCTATCTGCATTCTATTGAAAGGAGGTCCTGATTTCCCTACGCAACTCAATGTATTGTGTGTTCTTTTCCCTGCATTCATCTGTTGACATATTATACATCTTTGACAAACCTCATCCACCAGTATTCTGAATATGGGATTAAACCAACTTTGTCTAAACAAACAAACCATAGCATCCTTGACTAAATAAGTACATCCATGATAGTACCTCCTCATGGGGGAACAACAAACTGTCAGGTAACACTGGTCCGCATCTGCTGACAACCAAATGTAATTTCAGTTTTTCCCATAGCCTGCTTTTATCCATCTGTTTTGCTCTGTTTCTGACACATTTTCTTGTACTCTTTTCAATTCATCCAATGTATCTGTTACTTTCAGCAACATGGTGAAAGATCTCTCCTCCGAATCACGTGAAATTTCCATGAAATGTTCAAGTGAACAAAGCACAATACTGTGCCACTGGATCAACATATTGATTTCCCATGGCTATGTACTCATTGACACTTTTATGAGCTGCACATTTAACCACTGCAATTGTTTCTAGTAACTGTAAAGCTTCCAAGAGATTTTAACCTGCATTCCGTTCCTTACTAGAGTTCCTAAGGCGGTATGAAATCCTTGCTGTGACCACAACGGCCCAAAATCATGGGCCACACCAAAGCCTTATTCAGTATCTGTATTCATGTTAAACTGCATGCTCTTGTAAGGGCAATCAATTCTGCAACTTGTGCTGGTGGAGCATCTTGAAGCCAGCAAGCTTACAACATAATTTATTGGACACACAGCATATGCTGCTCTCAGTGTTCCTTCATTAGTTCTAAGAAGTGAGCCATCTACAAACAGAACATGGTCAGGCTCAATCAGAATGTTCATCCTTAATATCAGGTCTTGGCTTAATGCATAAATCCTTAACATCCAGGCAGTCATGCTCTGCATCATCACAAACAGTATCATTAATTAGCATCAATGTTGAAGGGTTTAATGTCTGATATCTTTTCAAAATTGCATTTTCAATAGACAGGATTGTCTGCTTGTATCCAGTCAACCAGTTATGGATCATGTTCTGTGTTTTCATTCTTGTCAACTGCGCAGAGTGTGGGACCATAACTGTTCAAGGGTATTCCATCACAATGTTCTCACACTTTTACAGACTAGCGCTCAATGCCACAATTGCTTTTAAGCAACCAGGAAGACTAGCAGCTACAGGATAAAGTGTAGTGAAAACATAAGCAACAGATTTTCATGCATTTCAGTGCAATTGAGTCAGCACCGTTAGAGCACAGCCCTCTCTCTAACTGCCTAACAATGTTAATTTCTTTTGCATAATCTGGCCTTCCAAGTGCTGGGGCATGACACAATCTCTCTTTAAGCCCTAGGAAAATTCTCAAGCACTCGTCGCAAGGAATCAGATCAGACACATCTCAGTAGAGGCTTTGCCACTAAGGAAAAGTTTGGGATCCACTGTCTACAGTAGCAAACCATTCCCAAAAACATCCAGGCTTCCTTTTGAGTTCAAGGTGGATTCATTTGAAGAATGGCCTCCCCTCTTTCTGGTGATACCTTCCTTGCTCCTTTCACAATTTTTATGTGTCTTAGATATTGGACTTTTTTCTGACAGTACTGTAATTTACCATGTATCTGTCCTCAGCCAGGTGATTCAATAAGGCAATGGTGTCTTATTAACAAGCTTCTCGTGTCTGTCTCTGATGTCACTAACAAGTCATCTATGTATTGCACGAGTACTGTCTCATAGGGCATTTGTAATGATTCCAGATTTGTCTTCATAATCCAGTAAAAAAAAATGGATGGACATTCTGTGTACCCTTGTGGGACATGACACCATGCTAATACCCCCTGCTGGAAAACAAAGGAAAACAAGAACTGTCTTTCTTTATGTAATGGTACTGAGAAGAAAGCCTGACAGATCAATCATGTTAACCCATCTTGCAGTACATTGAATCTCGAACAATATGGTGGATGGATTTTGTACCAAGGGAGTACAATTTCATTTATTTTTCATAAATCATTCACTATTCTATATTTGCCATTTTGTTTCTGCTAACCCATAATTTGAGAATTGCATGGGTTTCCCACCAGTTCCTTCAAAATACCTATCTGAAATTTCTTCTAATACTGGAGTTATTCCTGCAATTGTTTCAGGAGTCAAATGATAAGGTGGTGTTTTGGAATACACTGCATTTGTCATCAATGTAATCCAAACTGGTTCTACACCTTTGATTAGTCCGATATCTTTTCCTGTGAAATACCAAACCATTGCATTTATGGTACTTCTGCAATCTGCAGACAATTCCTCAATTGTAAACAATGGAAACATTTCTGTGGCTGTCTGTTGTCGAATCATTTTAAATTCTATGTCCTAATCATGTGTTTGAAAAGCTACACCATCCAATGTACAATATATTGCAAAATGTAATTTAGACAATACATCTCTTCCCAGCAGGTTCACAGGGCTTGAATCACAAACTACAAATTGATGTTTCTCTTCAAATTAACCTACTTTTGCAGGTACCTTTTCTGAAATTGGATTGGTAGACTGTTTATTTGTCACTCCCACAGCTTAGATATGTTTCCCTGAGAGAGGTAGGTCTCTGACTTCCTCTGTTCAAACAGTAGAACTGGTAGCTCCTGTATTAATTAGAAATGATACAGGTGGCCAGACACTTTAGCCTCTACATATGGACAACTCTGGTCTCCCTGTAAGGGCCTGATTCTGATGTGGTTAGGAAATCTTCCCGATCAAATCAATTTGGAAATGTTTTTTGATCGACTCAGATTGGGAGAGTCCGTCCGACCGAGTATGATGCATCCGGATGCTTCCAGATACGATTTGGTTGGACTCCCATTGACTTCTATGGGAGCCTATGTTCTTAACCGCATCGTAATCAGGCCTTCGGTCAGGAAGACACATTACTGATCCGATTTGGAAGGAGCAAATGCCATTAAGAGGCCTTCCTAATTGCATCGTAATCGGGTCCTAGGTGGGAATGCTTTCCTAACCGCATCGGAATCGGGCCCATAGACTGCGCCTAGTATGCAATGTTCTTCCCATCTTGGGCACCTTCATTCAGAAGCATCTGAACGAAAACAATATTTTTTTTTATATGCTTACTGTTGTAAGGAATATTGACTTGAATTTGGAACTTGTTGGATTGCATTCTGGAATGAATTATCATTTATTTTTGGCATTTGATTTAAAATAAATCTAGGATTCCCCATGTTCTGCGGGATTATTTAAGGTGGTGGAACTGGCATTATTGGACCCTGTCCCTGCATATGCACTTTTATTTGTTGTACGGGCATATTTCGCATTTGCATTCCTCTTGGCATGTTCACATTTCCACTGGCATTCAAAAGATTATATCTACACTCCCTCTTCCAATGACCAACTCTATGGCCGATGTGACAATGACTAATCTTTTTCATAGCAGCGACATCAGCCGCGGTCCGTGCAGGTAACAGCGGTGGGGCCGCGTGGGGGGGATTTTGAGGGACGAGCATCATACCTCAAAATCCCACCCCCACATGGCTCCACCGCCCCACCGCTGTTACCTGCATGGACCATGGATGAGCGACATCTGTTTCTGAGTTTACATTCATCAGAACACCTCTATCTCTACTCTTTGAAAAACCAAACTCTCCTTGATTTCCCTGAAAACCAACATGTGGAACAGCAACCCCCTGCATATTTCCTGGAGTTCCTAAAAAGGAAGAATTCAGGAAACCCTTCTGAGCCAACCTTGTCAGTGCCAACATAAACAGTTCCTTTATTTTCTTCTGCTACATTTCTAACTTTTCCCTACAATAAGTGGCATATCTCAGGACTTCATCAAATGCTTTATCCTGCCAGCAGATAAGCTTTGAGTTATGTGTGAACTGATCTCTGATTTCAACCCTAAAACAAACTGAGACACAAAAATCCCCATAACCTTTTCTTCAGGATGTTCTCATCCACTATGCTGCTGAAATACTTGAACCATGCTCTTATAAAATTTGTGAATAGATTAATTTGGCTGCTGGGTCACTCGAGTAATCTTAACCCAATCTAAATCCTTTGAAAGCACTCTGCCTTTCAGGAAAGTAATTACAGCAGGCGACCAACCCTGGTAGTGCCAACCATTCCCAATGGGGTCGCAAATTGCACCAGCCTCATTAATATTCATGAGGCATGCAATTTGCGATCCCATTGGGACCACAAGCAGTGTCTGAGACACTGTTGTACATTGGATTTTGTGACTTGCAAATTACGACTCGGAATTTGGCGCAAATTGCGAGTCGCAAAATCCAATGGTCGTACATCTGCCATTTCTAGTTTGTCAGTTCCACTCCATCTATAAATGCATGTTACTAAATGCATGTTACTAATTTCACAATATGCATCTGCATTCCTGTCACACATTTTTTCAAGTGCAGCATCGTCCAACTGTACTCTGTAACCTTTCACTAAATGCAAATTTTCAAAGAGATCAATCTCATATTTCTGGGCTAGTTCTGTCAATCTATCATGGGTGACAACTGCTTGTCTTGTAATTTCTTTACATAGGTAAATTAACTATGTCTTTTGATATTGTTGCAGATATT
Organism: Triturus cristatus; assembly: GCF_964204655.1. NCBI lineage: Eukaryota > Metazoa > Chordata > Amphibia > Caudata > Salamandridae > Triturus > Triturus cristatus. Next base: position 1,536,498,769 of record NC_140589.1, on the reverse strand, counting down.
CTAGCTCTACGTATCCTCATATTATCTCCTCTAATTCCACTTTCAATTTGGTAATGTTTAAAGGTGTCTCCCTTTCTTGATCTTGGTTCTCTTGTAATGAATTGCAATCTATTGTTCTAATCCCTGCCATTTACTCCAACAAGACTGCATTAATTCCTTCTTCAATTACATATAATTCCTATGGGGTCACAAGAGCTGTGAAAACCAGTGTCCCTTCATCTATAAGAGCCTGTATTGTTGGCGGTAGTTTCCATACAACAATCAGGGAATTAGGGATAAATCCTGTTACAGGTGTGCATCCCACTACTCCTTGTACATCTGGTATCAAATCTATGTTTTGAGGGTCATAAGGAACTGGTCTGGGTAAATTCTGTTTGTTTACTGGTGGTATTGGCACTGCATTACGCACCACAGGTGCACTGGTCACTGAAGAAACTGTAATTTGTGGTCCAGCCAAAACAGGTGGGACTATTGGGGCACATGCATAGATTTTTTGATCTGCACTGGGCTCACATCAGCAGGTGCCAAAGCCACTGTAACACTTGAACTAGCACTCAATTATCCCTGTTCAATGGTTATTAGATAAGGTGGGTGTCTTGTGGTTAAAATGTCTTCCAAAATGTCATCCCCTGAATCACAGTCTCTTCTTCTATTTCTTTCTTCTCTTCATTCTCCTCTATGCTTTACTTCTTATTCCCCTTGCTGAAATTTCTGTTGTAATGACTGGATACAGCCTAGTTCCCTCAATTCGAGCTTTCCTCCATCTATGCTGTTCTTTATCCCATTGAGCTTCTGCATATTTATGCACTGCTTGTTTCCCTTTTCCTTTCTTGAGTAACTTTGTCCCAAAAATTCAAAGCCTCATATTGTGAAGGTCTAAGGGGTGGCTTCATCTCATCCCATATTTCGCAAAACTTATTGGACTCTTTTTCTCACCATTGACAAAGCCAACAATATGTATATAATCCTTGCTCTATTGTATATATATATATAATATGCGCAGGCATTCCATCAGAAGGTACAGCTTCCCCTTCACGCACCAGAATTTTAGCATCATCTTTTACCAAGCTCTTAAATTCTTTAAAATGTTTCATGATCACTAAATTTGGAGCACGAAACAAGCTTCAATTTAATGTTTTGCTTTTGTTCTAGATATGTCAAATTTCTTTTAACCAATCCTGAGACAGCTATTTTTTTTCCAAAATCCAGTAAACAAATCTCAATGTGGTATTCACCCAGCTTCTCAGTGCGGCACATTTACATCACCAACGAATCCCAGTGCAAAAATACACCAACCGACCAATCACATCGCTGACACTGTGACCTATGACCTCAGTCCTTGCAGTATTTCACCCTCCTTTACAATTTCTTCGTCTTTACACAAACTTATATAAACTCACAACAATTACATTAAACATCCCAGCTCTTGTTTGCTCTTTACTAAAGTAATAACAGAAGTTCCTCTCATTCAAAGAAAAATCACAGACGCAAATGAAATCTCAACTAGAGAAAAATCATTCTATTTAAGGCTGCATCCCCTTTTTACGCATTCAGGTTCCGCTAACATCGGTCAATGTTAAACAATCACAACAATGAATTTTAGTATTTCTAACCTCTGTAAAAGTGCTGGTATCTCACACTCTTACTTCAGAACCTGCAAACAAGAAAATTCTAATTTATCCTGTTTATGTATATATTCTGACACTCTTCAACCTCTGCACAGTAAACAAATATCATCACCAAATCACACCTCATCCTCACACTAAAACTAAACCACAGTTACAATAGAAAATGCATCACCCTAATAAAACTCACACTGCCAAACAGAAACCGCCTTCAAATACCGCCTTGTCAGATCTTCAGGTTCTGGCCCTTGGATTTCGGGATTCAAGTATTTTAATCTTACTTGGGAATTATTTATGGTTCCATTCTAGGTGTGAACCGTAATCTGCTTCCAGAAGATGATAGCACAGAAAGAGTCTTATTATGCTTGTCAGTACCAGTTCAACCTTTTTGCTGACAAGAATGGACTCCAACTCCATTGTATATTTATTTTCTCCTCCAAGGTGACTGATTTTTGCCACCGCATATGAATGGAAAACCAGCTCAAATTAAAGTAATCGTTTGGATCAATTATATTCAAGTTCAGTCAATGATGAGAGTTTTAGGACGTTTTCAAAGCTTTATTTCTCATTAAGAGATTAGTCAATTCTTTTTATTTGTCTTTTAATTCAATTAGTAAATCAAATATTCTGGTTACAGAAATCATAAAGAACGGGTTAGAGCCATCAATATAGCAAAATAACAGCATGTCCAATAAAGGAATTAGTCCCTATTCTATCTAAAATGAATCTAACTTATCAGAAGTCATAAAGATATCTTGGAAAAGAGTAAGATCAAAGGAGCATCAAAATCGAAGTCTAAGGTAAGTTGAACTCCCCATAAAGTGTAGTTCTTGAAACTCAGCTGAGTCTCATCTCTCTATAAGCATTAGAATAAATTCACATTAACAATTGCACACAAGTAAATCTTGCTCAGGAAAACAGACACAACAGTAGTTTCACCCATCAGGGTAAAGGAATTGTAAGTTACAGAGTGTCAGGCAACAACAATCACTGTCAGCAGTAGCTCACAGCAAAAGGGGAAGTGCAAATGAGAATAGTACGTATGGGTGCCCAGGGAATATGGTCATCTGTCTAACTAGAAACACTCACTATTATAATGACATAAAAACACATTACTACAATGTTTCAGGTCTGAAAGTTCTCCTCCAATGAGAAGGCATCCTTCATCTGTAAGCGGTCTAGTCCCTACATTCCCAAAGCAGACATGTGAAGTTCACGATCTGTTCTAAGAAAAGTATAATCTCATGTTAGTATGGCTGGCACAACTTAGCCTTGGTTTCCCAGTGTTCATTCTATTACTTGTTTAATGTTTAACTGGGAAACAATAAACTACACTAAAGTCAGAATCATTGGCTTGGAAATCTCTTGTTAGATAATGGCAGTCAATCACTTATAAGCATACATTCAATGTTAAAAGACACTGTCTATTCAATTTTATGTGAACACATGATGATGAAGGAAGTTCAGTTCTAGTTTATCGAGAATATGTAACTGAAGAAATAATATATTTTAGAAACTTGGCACATTGTACAGTTATGACCGCATCTAAGCAAGTCACTTCAAGATCTCAATTGAATACACCTTAGCAGAGCTCAGCATTTTCCTAAAGCATCAATTTTATAGAAAGGAAAGGCATAGGCTAAAGTTCTGGCAATAGGAATGTCAGCTTAGTGCATTCTGCACTATTTTCTAAGTGTCATTTTTAAATTTTTTTAACAAATGTATACCAGTATTGAGTAATTTTCATAGGCAATTTTCTGTTATCAGTTTTACACTTATGCAAACACAGAACAAAGAAAACATCAGACAAACTTGCTGACGCCTTCCAGAGCTTGATGATGCCTTCTAGTGTAGTTGGATGATCATCCAAAATGATTTTGGGATAGTTTCTAAAGCAATCCTGTTTAACTAGGTATGTGGGGCACACTTATGCCATTTCAGAGCATTTTCTTCTTTTTTCCCATTGACAGTTTGTTGTGTCACAGAAGCTTTGCTAATTAGTGGGCTTGAACCTCTAGTTCACTTTATATCAAGGAGATTTCTTGAGCTCCGTGTTCAGTCGACCGAATGGAGGGCAGGAGATCTGTTAAGCGCAAGCATGTTGTGGTAAATAAAATATCACGCTGTCATAATTTTTCAGATATCAATAAGATCATGCATAAAGCAAGAGGCTGAGTCTGTGGTATCAGATTCATAAAGGGCTTTATTCCAATAACTCGAGTCAAAGGGAGAATATTTCCATCACCAAAAAGGATCTGGACGGGGCTGAAAAGTATTCTCAATATTCTCAAAACATTATTCACAGAGTACAGTATATATACATTTCTCAATTGTACGTAAGCAAGAGAGCAAGAGAGAATGAGATAAGAGCATGTGGGCGTGTAAGTAGGCGTGAAGGTGGGCGTCCACTTGATGATAATGGGTAAATTGTCATGTGTGGGTGGATACCTGGAGATGATTTCGCAATGTCAGCAGAAATACTTGGCAGAGATGCGCGCGCAGCAGCATGACGTGTGATTGACGCGCAACTAGAGGGTGAAGGGGACTTGACATTTAGCTCTACATGTGGAGACAAAAGTCTGGGGTTATGTCAACCTAATCCCAAATCATATCTAATATCCTATGTTTAAAGAACTATGTTATCCACAAGGGAAGGGCTCTCGGACAGAATCTATTCTATACTGACTGTGTGTGCGTGCACAAGCGTCTAAGTGTCTACACTAAATGCGAGGGGGTAGGAATATTCCATGGTAACAGGGCTATGAATTACTTGCATGAGGACAGAGAAGCCGGGCCTTTTGCTTGGTAACTGGAAGAATGTTTACTTAAACTACTAGGCAGGAATGCATCGGCTGAGGGGGAAGCAGATAATTCGAAGGTGAAATACAGTTCTTGGCAGAGAATAGGCTGATGTCAGGCTTCGTGAGCCGCGCAGAGAATGAGACAAAGTTCATGGTCACAGATGCAGGCTCAGACTGGAGCTTTCAGAGGCAGAAGGCAAGAGGAGTTTCGATGGCAGAATCAGGGCCTACTTGCCTGGACTGTAAAAATGGCATAAGTGAACCATATAAAGCCGGTGGCCTTTCATATTTAGGAATGGAATATCCGGCCTGTTCATGGCGGATCTGACAGAGGACATGTTGACGGTGGACGCACATGTATTTGCGTCTTCATAACTGGAATTGGAGGGAACATACATGTACTTGTGACATGCACATAGAACCGTTGGGGTCCAAGATAGGGGACATAACTGACCAGGAAAATCCACATTTCCACATTCCCTCCTTGTCCCCTACTTGCCCTTCAAGAGATATCAATCTTCATCAATCCATTGATCTGTTCATATAGCATCATTTGTTCTTCTTTCTTCTTCCGTGATCTTGAATGAAATCTTGGTGGTGGAATACACGATGTGGCACACAGACCACAGATCGCTGGTCCACATTGTAGACATAGACAGCAACTGAATAGTATGAGAAGGCCAATACCTAGGAAGGATAGGACCCTCCATCCAAAGGTAGATAATACACTCCAAAACCAACCGGACCAAGTCCAGGTGCCTGGATTCTGGTGTATCTGGCTTACAATCTTATGAAGGCGAGTTATGGCTTTATATACAGATGGCGAATTTTCTGGTATGAAAAATGCAATAGCTTGATCCGATGACCCTACAAGCTCCGCCCCTATCGGCCAGGATAACGTCAAGGACAAGACTATTTTGAAGCACAACAATCCGCATAGCAGACTGCTCTTCTGTTAAATTGCCTAAGGCGGAAATAGTTTCGTTCACTACTGCTTCAAGGGTTCTGGTTAATCTACGTATCAGCTTATTATTGGTAACTGTACCTATATAGGGAAAGAAACCTTTATTGAAATCTGTGTATTTTTCCCATGCTGCTTCAGTGTAATCGACAATTGGGAGATCTCTCTTCTGTCTATTGTGTACTAAATGAGTATTTCTATGATAATCAGGAGGAGCTAGGAAAACAGGTGGCAAAAGGAATCCGATGTAGCAGGTACCATCCCAATCTAGAGGTAGGCGTACATATGCGGTCTGGCCACATATAAAGTAGGAATGACGAGAAGCTCTAAATGTAGACTTGCCTTGATCACTGAATTTTATTACAGTGGTGCATTTACTATGGCCCATGTGTATGGAGCCATTCTTTCTTATACATAATTCCCCTTTTACTGGGAATACGGACATGGCGGGCAATATTGGTGTAGCTTCAGATTCAACGTTCAGGATCATGAGGTTAAGTGTAAATTTACCTAATCCATATACTTCATTTCTTAGATCAGTTCCTGTTCTTTTTGGAAAGTCCCTCCTTGTTAGGGTAGCAGACTTTAAGCAAAACTAAGTTCAGGTTTCCCCATACCCAGTTATCTTGATAAACTGCGGAATTCGAATCTAGGGAATTAATCAAACTAAACCATGCTCCACAGGAGCCATTGTGTGTGAACGGATAGAGAAAAAGGGGCAAAACTCCCTTATAGTTCTGATAGGGGGGGGGGAGTCGGCCACAGACCCAGCAGTCTGTAGCATTGCTAGTCTGATGTGAATGGTGCAGCATCTGAATAAAGGTATTGTTGCGTAAGGCAAGTCGATATGATAGCTCATAGGATGGCAGATCACTAAATGTGTGCTTTATGGTGTGCTTTATGGTATCATTAGTGGAGGAGTATAAGAGTGAGGCAATAGGAGGAAAAATAGCATGTAGTATTAAGCTGATACATATTATCATGATGCACATAAGAGATTGAAAAATTACAGTCACTATACATCTATTTGCTTCTTATCTAGCTCTCTTATTTTTGCTTTATGTTATTGTCCAAGATCTTATGCGAGCCAGAATACATGTTCAACCGCTTCACCACCTAGTGGACTTAATTGATCAAACGGGTTCTGACTTTTTGAATCAAGGTTTAGCTTTGTGGAAACTTCTGGGCATTCTCCTCTAGAAAATGTTGTTCAAAGTCCAAAATCCAAGTTTAAAGTTTTTTTTTTCCTTTGTAAGAGAGTGGTGAAGGTGCAATCATCCTTTCCGCCTTTTGACTTTAACGGCCGTCCCCGTGGTCCAGAGCACTGACTTTGGCGCCTTCCATCCAGGAGCGATGGAGTATTCTTTGACCTGGGTGTTGTCAGGGAAGGCGGCAGCAACCTGCGAACAACAAGAGAGTAGTGCAGACATCAAGGAAGCCAGGTAATCTGTCAGCATGTTACTGTCAACATAAGTAATCTTTTAGGCATTGTAGTGCCCACATATTTTGGTGGTCTACCAAAGACCACTTCATAGGGAGATAAGCCTGTTCTAGAATGAGCTACCATTCGCATGTAAAAGAGGGCAACCGGCAGGGCTACCATCCAGTCTATACCTTTGTCTGCGCAAAATTTTAATGTCTGATTATGTCTTTCTACAAGGCCTGCTGCTTCAGGATGTCGCACACAATGGAATTTCCAGGTATACCCTAACAGAAGGGACACCTGCTTCATTAGTACCAGGACATATTTGTAACCTCTACATCTGTTTATTTGGATATAATCCATTTGGAGCACTTCAAAAGGGTGGTCAGGTGGATGGAATCCACCTTGTTCCATCGGAATGCCTTTACCTGGATTGAATTGGCAACAGATCATACATGTTCTGACCTTTTGTTTCGCTGCTGCACGCAGGTGCTTGTTGAACCATATATTCTGTAAGCTATCTATCATTGCTTTCTCTCCTAAGTGTGCAGGACTATGTGCGGTATTTATAATCACTTGTACCATGGTATCAGGAAGAAACCATGTGGATTTGCCCTTATTCATCCAACCCTGATCAGTCAGTACCCCTCCTTGTTCCGACCATTTCTTTAATTCGTCCATAGTAGCATGTGTCTGTATGTCTTGTACATCCTTGGAAGGATCCCTAACTGTCATGGCTTTGGACACTTATTGAACCTGTAACTTTGTCATGTCTAGTGGGGTCTGAGCTGTCTGTTTAGCAGTTCGGTCTGCCAGATCATTGCCTTGGGAAATGGTATCTGTGGCTCTAGTATGTGCTTTACATTTTAGGATAGCTATGGCTGTTGGTAAATGTATTGCTTCCAGTAGGGCTTGAATAAGGGGGCCATGCTGTATCTTGGCCCCATGAGAGGTCAAGAAACCTCTTTCTCTCCACAAAATCGGTGTAAATGTTTACTCTCAGGTGCTTAGCTCTTATGCACGCTTGTGTCAGGGCGATGAGCTCTGCTGCTTGTGCTGACAATATGTCTATTCTTTTAGTCTCTATTATTACAGTATCAGCAGTCACTGCATATGCTGCCACTAATTCTCCCGCCCCTGTCCTCATGCATGAGCCGTCAACATATAGTGTTAGGTCGGGGTCTGGGAGTGCAACATCTGTCAAGTCTTGTCTTGGTTTAGTCACGGTATGTATTACTTCAACATAGTCATGTGGTGAAACGCTTTCTGTACTGGAGGGCAAAAGGGTAGCAGGATTCAGTATGTTGCATCGTCTGATCTCTATGTGTGGTTGAAATAACGTTGGCTCATAATCCGTCAGTCTAGCTACAGTCAGGTGTTGTGTTTGTGTCCGGTTCAAGAGAACCTCTACTGCGTGTGGTACTTGTACTGTCAGAGGGTGGCCCAGCACTATCGAGTCACTTTGTCTTATGGCTAAGGCCGTTACTGCAACTGATTTAGGCACGCAGGCAAAGCCTGTGCTACTGGGTCTAATGTACTAGAAAGATAAGCACAGGGCTCGTGTTTTCCTGCATGATCTTGTGTTAGGACAGATAGTGCTGTTCCATCCCGCTCTGTCACAAAAACATAAAACTGGTGCTTGACATAAAGCTCTCTTTAATTCTTCAAATGCCACAGTGTGTTCTTGAGGACTTTAGTCTTTTTGTGTCTTGGGCTGTGAAAAACCAGAAATCAATTGAATACGTTCCGGTGCCCACAACTAATTCCCCTGAAAGATCACAATAAAACATGAGAAAAAGGGGAAAGCACCATACCTATTTCCTCGGCTTAATTTCTAAGGGGGCTAATTTCTAAGGGGCTTAATTTCTTAAGGGGCTAGCGGGAAGCGAACCTCCTCAGGGGCCAGCAGAAAACCAATATTCTCCTCCTTCCCCCCCCTTTTTGACAGGAGGAAATCTGAAACAGATTTCACTGCTGTCAAACACTATCAAACCCTGTGTCTTGTCAACACTATTAATCCCTGTGTGTAGCTACTGGGCGTAAGCAAAATTATAGGAGATACACAGTGTATTTGAAATGGCGAGAAATCCTTCAAATTAATGTACAAACCTCATTGTGTTAGCTCATAAGCTGGCCAAATGACATCTCATATGCAAATGTCCCTATTACATGAACCTACACCAACCTGAAGTCAATATTAATGCTAGGAGGCCCTAATAGGAATGCTAAATTACCTAAATATTCGGAAAACCAAGTTTAAGAACAGTTGTTAATGTTGATAATTAATAATTTATCTGCTAAAGAAATCAGTCATTGTGCAATAATTTCCACCTTTACAATAAATAGCCTAATTCAAAAACAAGTCAACTTTTGGGGCCACCACTCACAAGAATGAGCTTACTAAAGCAAACTTTAAAAAGGAAATTCTGTCAGATATTTTCTCATTACCCTAAATACCGGGCCTCATTTGTCACTCTGTGGTGGCAGTCCTTATTTAAAACAGGCCTTTCAAGAGTTAAAATGCGAGTGCACAGATCATAATTGTTCCTTAATGTCCAATCTGGAAACATATGACCGAGGCTGCCTGTCTATAAGAGAAAGGCAGTTATGTGAAAAATATTTTAGTCTTGCATAGCCTTTTTCTTTTGTTTCATTCATCTCCAACACCAATTAGACATACACTGATAACGTGTTGTCTGCTATTTTGACAGCATGATAATGGTAATATCATGTCTGTGAAATTTAGTAATTGTGCCAAGCCATCAGTATACCGGGCACAGAAAGCATAGATAATTACACTAACATATATAAATGAGCAGCGATGCGTAATTACAGTACCTACAGCTCAGATGCGAACATTCTGGCCTGCTTAATTTGTCAGGCTTATAATCAATAACTTATTTACCTGCCCTATACAACCCCATCTGGCAGTGGGTCATCCCAATGATGACCGCGTCAAGTCTGACACACAGGATCAGCAACAATAATCAAAAAATGACGAACACACGAACCTGTCTCTTTTTTTTTTTTTTTTTTTTTTTTTTTTTATAAAAATGTGCTATGCTTCTTTGTACACAATGTACCCTCATGTCCTAGTCGAAGATGCATCTCACATCTTTCCTCACAGACCCGTAACCACTGGATCATTTATCCAATGCAACTGGTGGCAGCTTGTGGCCACAATTCAAAAATGTCTGAATTTGAAAATCGTTTTTATATAGGCACATAGCCCTTAAAATTCCAAACAAGAGCAACATTTTACTTTCTGACCAGAAGCAATATAACAATTGCTAAAAAATAAAACAAATCTTCTCCATAGACATTTCCTCGGGGCACTTGTTTTGCACAGAATAGAACAAGGGAATCTTTCTCGACTTACATTTCTCAGCTGCCCTGTCTTATCAGAGAAGTTAAAAATAGCCCCTCAGCGCGGCCTGAGCCTGGGCTGCCAGCCATCTTTTTTTTGTTTTTCCTACTCCTGGCCCCAAGGCTCTCCAGCTGCAGGCATTACACAGATGCGATGTCAGAGAAGCCTTCTAAGCAGTGCCCTGTTCTGCTCCTCTCATCGGCCCCCACCTACACTGGCTACAAGGTCAGAATCTGTCTCCGATTTCTGTATCACATTCTGCTCTACACGGCCCCCACCTTCTCCTCACTCTGAAGCTGTCAAAGACAAAAAGACTACTCAATTCCATAAAAACTGCAATAATTCGCTCAATTGAAAAATTATTTTTACATACAATTTGCACTCAGGGGGTCATAATCTTACCGACTTGACCCAGCACATTGGCTCACTGGACCACCAAGAACACAAACCTGTATTCATGAACAATTTGCAAATTCGAAATACCCACAATTCTTTTTTCAAGCTAAACTTTTCACTAATTATTTTTCCGTTAACACTTTGTACATTAGGGGTGTCATCAAATCACAGGAGTTGCTCCTTCTCTAGCTGCACCCCTCTCAATTTCCTATTGACAACGTAGTCAAATGTTGGACCATGTAAACACCAGCTATGCGCTGTTCATTTGGTGGGTGGCTCAAGAACCTTTGGGCTACTATGTAATTAATATATGTATTATAACTGGTCTTTTTACTGGGGCCACTCTTGCTAGGTCCTCTGAAAGGACGGGATAAATACCAGCAACGTCAGTATTTCTTTTTCTGTCAGCCTGCGCTCATTTTACCAGCTCAAATTCCTCCTGTAACATCTCATCCTTGGCTTTTCCAGACTCCAGTCCACTTCTCTCTGCTTCGTGAAACACTTACTCTGTCCTTCTATGTCACTCCTTGCGCCAAAAACTCAATGGCATCCTTCCAAGCTGGTCTACATTTCCTCTTTCATAAGAGTGTTTCGTTGTCTGTCAAGTCAAGTCAAGTCAAGAATACTTTATTCGGTTTTAAAGACAAAAACCATGAAAGTTACAGCAGTAAATTTCAGTAATACATAATACACATAGAATATAAAAAGGAGAAGGGTCAAAATTTAAAACATATTAAAGACCCAATGTTTTCCTGAGTTTAAAAACAGTTTTAAAAAAACTTAGGACTGCGGTAATGGTAAGAAGAGTATCCATTCTCTGTAGTTCTAAAAAGGCAAGGCGATAGTTATTGATTTTCCATTCTTTAAGAAGTGGAGTAATATATAACCTACGAGGTGTAGTATACAATTTGCAAAAGAATAAAATGTGAATATCTGACTGAGATGAAGAATCATCACACAAGCATGGAGGTAGATTTGACGACCACGAATTCATAACTGGGAGAGACAAAAGTCTAAAAACAATAGACAATCTAAAACGGGTCAAGATAAAACGATCATAATTTGATATCGACAATGATAAATATGGCTGTACTTTAATACCAGAGAGCAGAGGAAAATGTAGAGATACAGTCTTTTTCTTCATTTCCTCCACCCTTCTAATTTCCATGAGGTATTCCAGGGATAACCTAAACAAAGATTTCCTAGAAACCTGGTCCATTAAGAGTGGCTCTTCGAAATATTGTGGGCAACCAATTTTACCAAGAAATGTTCTAACATAAGTTAGCCATTCTACACAACCCACATTTTCCAATTTAAGGACGTCCTGCAGGATGGCCCGATTCATGGTGCACTCATTAGTTGTCCAGATCCTATGCCATAAGAGAACTGGCTGGATTCTAATCGAATCGGATATATATGTTAGACCAAGTTCAATGTGGCAGATATAGGTCGCGACACACTGAGGTACTGCCAGGACATATCTCAAAAATCTGTTTTCCACTTTCTGGATCGAATCAATGTTAAAATAGCCCCAAAGACCTGAGCCATACATAGCAACCGATATACATGTGGCATTATAAATTGTTAAAATTTCTTTAATCGGTTTCTTTCCCAGTTTTTTAATAAAATTCTTTAAGGCCATAATAGTTTTTTGGAACAAAAAAGTTCTGGCCTTAACTGCATGGGACCACACCCCATTTTCGTGGAACAGAACGCCAAGATAGGGGAAGGTAGAAGTAGATTCCAAACAAACTCCATTCAAGAACATTCTTTTAGTATGTTTGCCAGTTTTTTTGCCACAGTTCATTGTGAAGGTTTTACTACAATTAACCCTTAAATCTAGATTGGACATAAAAGATTCAAAGGATTGTATCAAAGATTGTAGCGCCATGGGGGTGCGAGCCATTAAAACTGCGTCATCCGCATATAGGAGCGCGGGGACGAACCTTCCCCCAATCCTAGGCATGTCCACACACTCCCGCAAGAGGTGGCGCTCAAGACCATTAATATACACCAGGAATAAGAAGGGGGCCAGGACGCATCCCTGACGCACGCCCCGGCCCACCCGAAAGCTCCTGGTACATTGGCCCCCACTGCCAAAGCGAACCGTAGCATTAGCACCTGAATAAAGATCCTTCAAGAAGCACACGATTGAATCCTCCACATCTATCTCTTTTAAAATTGCCCATAATTTAGCATGTGAAACACAATCAAACGCTGACGAAAGGTCAACGAACGTAAAGTACAGGCACTCACCCTTTATGCTAAGATATTTTGATTGTATTAACATCAGATTTAGGCACTGTTCAATGGTGCCAATACCCTTTTGGAAACCGTATTGTAGGTCACTCATTATGTCATTTTCTACTGCCCAGCTATGTAGTCTAGCCAAGATAATTCTCCCCAGGATTTTAACAGATGAGTCCAATAAGGAGATTGGTCTGTAACAGGCACAACATTGTCTGTCTCCCTTTTTGTAAATGGGTACAATCACCGAAGTGAACCAGGACGGGTTTAGGCCCCTAGCCAGTGCTGCATTAAATAATTGCACCAGCATGGGACCCCAAAGCTCAGCATTTCCTTTATACAAATCAGCAGGGATCCCATCGGGCCCTGCAGCTTTGCCGCCCTTCATTGCATTCAAACCCTTATTGACTTCCTCCAGGGTTACTGCCAATTTTTCACTCCCTTCACCTATAAGATCCCCAGTGATAGGGCTAGTAATATTGGGAAATTCTTGTGAACTATAAAGGCTAGAAAAATGCGCCACCCAATCCTCCTCTGTGATAGCAATCTCTATACGCGCCTTAGAATTATCGTATAGGAAAGGTGTATTAACAGCCCTCCAGAATGCAGATGTATCCTTCTGTTGCGATGCTTCACATAGCATTTCCAGGGCATTCTTTTTTATATCCATTTTCCTATTCTTTAAGGCTTCATTATATTTTTTCCTGCAGTGTCTTATTTCGATGGGATCACGTGGAGTTCTATGAACGGCTCTTTTTAAAGCTGTTAAAGATCTGGTGCAGGCATTATCAAACCAGCTTCTCTTACCCTTTGCACCGTTGTTTGCCTCCACCCACAATATATTCTTAATTGTGGTGGCTATTATATTAAAGTGTTCGATAATCAAGTCACTACTAGATTTATCATCTAAGCAGATGGCAAAACTACCAGGGCAAACCTTCAATAGGTTGTCTAAGAACCTTTCCGGGACAACCTTGTCCCATTTTAAATAGTACCCATTTTGACTACCAAGGGCCATATCCGATGCTATATGTGTAAGAGGCACATCCTCTTGTTGATCAGGAAAAAGATTTTCAACCACCATAATCTGGGGCAAATGATCGCTTACCGGCAGGTCCATGGTACTAGATTTAATATATTTGTGACTGCAATTATTTGAGGCAATAATAAAGTCGATGGTGGATGATGCACCTTTACCAATAAATGTAGGCACGAAGGTGGTAGGATTTTGGGCGGATTCATTTACATAGCCTAAATCATACATAAACATAATGTCATTCAATAAATCCCCAATCAGAGAATGTTCGAAATGAGTTAAGTTAGATTCCTGCTCTATCATTAACCCGCATAATCCCTGTTTACTCTTAGTACAAAGTTTAGAATTAAAATCCCCCCCCCAAACAAACATAACTTCTCTATCGGTTTTGTCTATTTCATGATATAAATCCTCCCTCAGTGTTGCTAGGACACTGGGGATTTCTTTCCTTGGTATATTATTGTAAAAATTAATAATAACGACATTAAGTCCCTTTATATTCCTTAAAATAATCAGTTGATAAAAGCTAGATTTTGGGGAAAACCAGATCCCATCATATCTAAGCAAATTCGAGACAAAAGTCAATAGACCTCCCTTAGCTCTACCATGGGTACCCCCCACCGCCGGGGTAAAAAAACTTCTATACCCATGCATGTTCACTGGGTCTAAGGACCATGTTTCCTGGAAGGCCAGGATATCATGACCATCCATGAGTGTGCCCCAGGATGGGTTATTGATTTTCTCCCTAAGACCTGCCACATTCCAAAATAGAAGTGTGCAGGTTTTCCTATTAACTTTAACTTTGATTTCCCCATTGCTTAAATTACTAGGGGTCCCAGACTCCTGGATTTGATTATGACAGGGGCTCCCAATGAGTCCCTCATCATTTAATTTAAATGTGTGTAAGGCCTTATGGCTGGGATCATAACTATCCATCCTCTTATTATCATAGGTTGTACTATGAATAGTTTGTGCATACATAATAACCTCGGTGCAAAATAATGACGCCTGTTCATTGGTGTTCTCCTGAGTATCGACATTATGTACACCTGGACTAATAGGTAGGCTATTGGGAGTAACGGTCTTGCGTCAATCCACATATTCTAACCCTGAAAAGACATCAAACCGGTTTTGGGTTGGTAAATTATAGGCAGGCAGGACAATGTCTCTATTTTCCCACAAATAATTGTTCAAACCTCTATTAGGAGGATGGGGTTGTCTAGACTGGCAATTGAATGATTCACGTGTTTGTGCAAGTGAAAATCGACTACGGCCGTAATGGTTAGGTTCTGATCTATTGACAATCTGCCAACCGTCCTCCTGGTTTGAGCGATATTGAACTGGTGAATATGGGTAAAAATAGTTAAGATAATGTGTCGAAACAGTATCACTGCTAATGTAATCATACCAATCCCCAATGTGTCTGACTGCTCTGTGGTCTTTAAAATTTACTATAATTACGTCCCCTTTTATGTCTTTGGGACGCGACCCCACCCATTCACAACGCCTAACATGCAGTATTTCCCCATTAATATAGGCGGGCAATGGTCTATTCTTGCGCAGCCAATAGATCACTTTATTCCGAAGGCTTTGATGATCTTCCCTGATATCATTAGTGAGCTCAGGGACGCCAGCTAGAACAATTGCATAGGGAGCAGCTTCAGGAGGAAGATCCACTATATTGTGGGATTGCCGAGGTTTATTAAGGGTATTCTTTAGGCCACCTTCCTTAATAGGCACATTGTTCATTTGTGTTGAAGCTAAATTTGATTCCGAGGTCAAATTATCGGCTATATTATCAATTGCTTTACTTTGCATGTTTTTATTCGTTTGGAGGGGCTTAGTTGGAGCTTTAGTAGATGGAAGGCAGGATGGCACATGTCTAATCTGGGTAGATTTTAGAGTAGTAGAATGGCTTAGTGGGTCAGAAGTAATATTACTCGGTGCTTTGGCAGAAGAATTGCCACAGCTACTGTTCTCTAGGCCTGTCACCAAGGCAGAAAGTGCAAAGGTGTTATCAGTGAGTTTTTTCTCAATAAAGTCAAAGCGCATGTTAGTGGTTACGACATTCTCCAAAAGAGGCTGAATTAGAGATTTTACCATATATTCAATTTTCGCCAAAGTATCTCTCTCATTAGGAAAGCAATGGTTGGTTACTAAGGATGGCATCTGCGAGGTCAATTGGCCTATTACTTCCCTAAGAATAGGAGTTATGATCTCTTGCAAATTTTCAGTTAGCCATTTTAAAGTTAAACCTCCCTTATTAATCTGGAGGTTAGTCCCTTTAGGTTCTTCATTGAGTGAGATTAGAGGAGAAGCCGGTGAAAAATTGAGCAAATTAGGAGACCCTTCGTCGACACTGCTAGCATAAAAACTCAATAAAGAGTCGCCAGCGTTGTCGGGCGTATTTAAAGGGGAATCTGCTACATAAAAATTATCCGAAACTTCGCCTACAGATCCCTCAAGATCAAAATTATGTAATGTAATGGGAGCTAATGGCAAATTTTGTGAATTAGGCAAAAATGATGGCTCTGTCCCTAAATGCCCCAAATCGGGATTTTTACCCAAAAACTTCTGCGTTAGAGCACCGCTTTTATAAGTTGAAGTTACTATTCTTTTTTGAGCATGCTTACCCCTATATCTACGTTTAGCTTTTTTAACTTTTCTAATCGATTTAGTAGATACCGGGGCATGCTCTAAATGAACCTTAGGGTTAGCTAAAGGGTCAACATGCCTTTCGTTATGCACCTGAACAGTAGTAGTAACAGCTTTCATTACTCCACAGGTAGGATTACTAGCCGTGTGTATATCAACCGATGGGAGGGACACTTCTCCAGGCATCAAGATAAGACTTTCTTTGCCCAAGGAAGCCCTCCTATCACTATTAATCTTGCTGACCTTTTTAATGAGATAATTATCCATTGGGCCCTTCATTGGCGGCATTTCATTAAGTTTGCCGTTGCTCATTGTTCCTACCACTCCACCAAATACTATAACAGATTTAAATCAGGAGTAGTAGGGTTCTTCAGAGACAACAAGCCCACTGTACCCACCATATGTTAACTCTAATAACCACTTAATGACACAACCATAAAGCGCGGGCTCACAATCAACCTCAAGGACGTAAATCAAACAGCAACAACGTCTCTGGCCCAGACCAGATCTCCTCAGGCCACAGAGGGCCCGCCCTTTGCCCGGGCTTAGCCCGGCGTTGCCCGCGCGCGGTCCCGCGACGCGGGGGTCACGGTGGTGTTTTGTGCGCCTCCTGGCGCGAAAACGGCGTGGGCGGCTCCCCTGCCGCTAAGGGTTCTGGGGGATGTAGTCTCGTCCCCGCTCCGCGGCCGCAGATGGTGAAAGCGGCGGCGGGGGACGGAGCTTCCAATGACCGGAGATGTCAGGCGTCAGTTAGCAGCGGCGGAAGGCAGCGACAATCCAGGCAAGTCCACAGGGAAAAGCAGAGCCCGCTCTGCCGGGGTCACGGTGGTGTTTTGTGCGCCTCCTGGCGCGAAAACGGCGTGGGCGGCTCCCCTGCCGCTAAGGGTTCTGGGGGATGTAGTCTCGTCCCCGCTCCGCGGCCGCAGATGGTGAAAGCGGCGGCGGGGGACGGAGCTTCCAATGACCGGAGATGTCAGGCGTCAGTTAGCAGCGGCGGAAGGCAGCGACAATCCAGGCAAGTCCACAGGGAAAAGCAGAGCCCGCTCTGCCGGGGTCACGGTGGTGTTTTGTGCGCCTCCTGGCGCGAAAACGGCGTGGGCGGCTCCCCTGCCGCTAAGGGTTCTGGGGGATGTAGTCTCGTCCCCGCTCCGCGGCCGCAGATGGTGAAAGCGGCGGCGGGGGACGGAGCTTCCAATGACCGGAGATGTCAGGCGTCAGTTAGCAGCGGCGGAAGGCAGCGACAATCCAGGCAAGTCCACAGGGACTACTTGTTCTGCTTTTACTCAGATACCTTCCTCAACTAACACGTTTTCTCGGGCTTTGTCTGAATCCTCCCTACTTTTTCTCTATTTTTCTGAGCGCTTTCTCTGTGCGTCTATGCTATTCTTTACGCCATAATTCAACAGCGTCTTTCTGTGACTGTCTAGCTTTCCTCTTCCACAACTCTTCTTCGACTTTCATGATACATTCGGCATCCCAGGTCCCAGCTACGGGCCATCTCTGACTTTCTGGTAACTCTTTGGTGTAGTCCACCCATAGATCAAGGAATAATATGGCGTCTAAGCCATGCTTGTGATACATAAAGTGCCCTGTAGTGTCCCTAGGAGGAATAGGAACTGCTTCTTCAAGCTTCTTCAAGCACCCCTTTTCTAGTAGTAATCTGTCTTAACTTCGAAAAGAGCGGCATATTGACAACTGATCTGACACCTGGTCTTGAACACACTTAATACAAAAAGCACAATAATGAACAATCATTCATACCACAATATGCAGGACATTTTAACACATTAAACATTGAACATAAAACATTTTAACCTTTAAAAATGACCAACAATGATGACAGTCTGCATAACTAATCACCAAGCAGAATTCTTGACAATAACTAGATACTTCGGAATACTTGATATACTGCTAAACAGTACATATACACTGCTAAACAGTGCAGACCGGATTTGTGTACCCAAATCCGTCTTGACCGGCACAACCTATGTGCGCGTCAACACGCCTCCCCGGCGATGGTACTCACCGGGTAGCTCCTTGAAACGGAAGGCCTCGGAGAATGGACTGGACTCGACTACTGCGGACATCGGACCCTCTGGACATCGGGACTTCGAAAACCTGGTTGGCCTCTGTATACCTCGGACACAGCTCTCTCGCAGGTGGGCTCTGGGTAGACAATCTGCGTTCCTCACCGCCTCGTATGGATGCCTGGTCGCAGTCTGTCCCCTTCATTGGCCTGAGGGAGTTGGCGGGAAAACCCGCGACGTGCACGCTTGAAGTCCATCACGGCCATGGAAGGGGGCAAAACTGGACCTTCATCTCCGGCGTGTGGGGAAAGAGATTAAACTGTTCGGGCGCCATTCTGTGGTAAATAAAATATCACGCTGTCATAATTTTTCAGATATCAATAAGATCATGCATAAAGCAAGAGGCTGAGTCTGTGGTATCAGATTCATAAAGGGCTTTATTCCAATAACTCGAGTCAAAGGGAGAATATTTCCATCACCAAAAAGGATCTGGACGGGGCTGAAAAGTATTCTCAATATTCTCAAAACATTATTCACAGAGTACAGTATATATACATTTCTCAATTGTACGTAAGCAAGAGAGCAAGAGAGAATGAGATAAGAGCATGTGGGCGTGTAAGTAGGCGTGAAGGTGGGCGTCCATGTGGGCGTCCACTTGATGATAATGGGTAAATTGTCATGTGTGGGTGGATACCTGGAGATGATTTCGCAATGTCAGCAGAAATACTTGGCAGAGATGCGCGCGCAGCAGCATGACGTGTGATTGACGCGCAACTAGAGGGTGAAGGGGACTTGACATTTAGCTCTACATGTGGAGACAAAAGTCTGGGGTTATGTCAACCTAATCCCAAATCATATCTAATATCCTATGTTTAAAGAACTATGTTATCCACAAGGGAAGGGCTCTCGGACAGAATCTATTCTATACTGACTGTGTGTGCGTGCACAAGCGTCTAAGTGTCTACACTAAATGCGAGGGGGTAGGAATATTCCATGGTAACAGGGCTATGAATTACTTGCATGAGGACAGAGAAGCCGGGCCTTTTGCTTGGTAACTGGAAGAATGTTTACTTAAACTACTAGGCAGGAATGCATCGGCTGAGGGGGAAGCAGATAATTCGAAGGTGAAATACAGTTCTTGGCAGAGAATAGGCTGATGTCAGGCTTCGTGAGCCGCGCAGAGAATGAGACAAAGTTCATGGTCACAGATGCAGGCTCAGACTGGAGCTTTCAGAGGCAGAAGGCAAGAGGAGTTTCGATGGCAGAATCAGGGCCTACTTGCCTGGACTGTAAAAATGGCATAAGTGAACCATATAAAGCCGGTGGCCTTTCATATTTAGGAATGGAATATCCGGCCTGTTCATGGCGAATCTGACAGAGGACATGTTGACGGTGGACGCACATGTATTTGCGTCTTCATAACTGGAATTGGAGGGAACATACATGTACTTGTGACATGCACATAGAACCGTTGGGGTCCAAGATAGGGGACATAACTGACCAGGAAAATCCACATTTCCACAATGTGCTTTCTAGAATTCCTTCTTCTAATGAAGAAGGTTCCATGCCTGCAAAGAAACCGAATAAGGGCAGGAGCTCTTCTTCTGTGGTTCCGACTCTCATGCCCAGGGATGAGATTTGGGACATGATTTAGGCTGCTGTGTCTACGGCTATGGAATCTCACTCTTATTGATTTGTAAGGCCTGCATCTGGAGTAGCTGCTAATGATTCTTCAGCCTCAGAGATGGATGCTCATTCCACATTCAGGCAAATTTGGGAGATGATAGGAGATGTGGTAAATTTTCTCTCACATCTGAGAAAACATGGGGTTTACTCCATTCCAATCAGAGGGGACCTTTTTTTTTCCGAGTATGTAAACCATCCAGGTTTGTAATTTCCTTTCATGGCCCAATCAAGGACATGGTGATGAGAGAAAGGTAGGAGGTTGACAAGGTCCAGGTTCCCTACTTCTTGCAGAAGTTGTATTTGTTGGAAAGAGAGGATGTTCTCCTGCATTCAGTGAAGCTGGATATGATTTTGGCCAGGTTAATTGGAAAGATGACGATCAATCCACAGGACTGTACCCCAACAAGAGCTACTGATAAAAGAGTGAACTCTAGCCTCAGAAGAGCTTTTCAGTGGAGAATCTGGATTTTAAAGCAAGTGTTTATAGCACTTAACCTGCCCAGTCTTTTTGTTCAGGACTTTGATAAACTTGGGGTGACTGTTCAAGAAGGTCTGCAATGCTCAGACCTATTGGCTGCAAAGGAGCAGCAAGTCAGACTTTTGGTGGACATCTCTTCGGACATTATTCAATCTTCTGAACTGTGGACTGGGGCTTTGATTGCAGACGGGAGGAACCTCTGGATGATGATATGGAAGGCAGATCCAGGGGAGAAGTACTCCCTAGTCAAGATTCCATTTGAAGGGCTGTCTCTTTTGAGGGACTGATTTAGCATACTGATATCTAAGGTGTTCAAGGAGCACAAGAACGCTATGCCCTATAAGGGAGGGTCTGCTGGTGGAAAGGTTTGGAGCAGATCTTCTAGGTCAACTCCGAAGCATGATTCCTGTTTTTCTTCTTTCAGGAAAGGGAGATTCCAGACCATATCATTATCATTCTCACCATAGAGGGGCATCCCAAAGCAAAAGGGATTAACAAAGATGGCATTCTGACAATTATTGCTCACTCGTGTCTCTTACTGTAGGGGACAGGAATCAGCATTTCCAAAAATTCTGAATGAAGGATGGCACATATTAGTGGATCCTGAACATTGTGAGCAAAGGTTATTCATTTTGTAGAATGGCCTTCGGACAAGGAAATGAAATGCACTCATGTGCCTGCTGTCATTCTAAAGCGTGTGGCATTGTTGGATGGAATCAGAGCCCAGCTCTTAAATGAAGAGATTTACAAGGTGCCAGAATCAGAGATCAGAAAGGGGGCATATTTCATCCTCTTTTTCATGCAAAGGAATCAGACGCATTTCACCCAGTTCTATATTGGGTGAATTCTTGGATCAGATGAGTTCATTTCCAAATGGTTACAAGCAGTCTATCCTTCCTGTGATCCATCCAGGAGACTTTTCGGCATCTGGGATCTTTAGGACACCTACCTTCATGTACCCATTACACCATTCCATCACCTGTTTGCGGTGAGATGAGAGCATTTCCAGTTCTGCATTCTTCCCTTTGGTCTAAAATCATCACCTACGGTTTTTACAAAAGTTCTGGCTCCTTTGATGTCAACCTTCACTCTGAAGGCATTTTTATAAATCTTTACCTAAATGACTTGCTTATACAGTCTTCAGGAAAACCGTAGTTGGTAAGTCATCTAGACAGTGTGATAAACGTTTTCCAAAAGTAAGGATTCCTAATCAATTGGGACACATTTTTCCTGGTTCCGTCACAGGATCTGGTGTTACTCATCAGAGCTCATTTCCAGACTCATTTGGGTTTGATGATGTTGCTCGAAAAGAATCTTTTCAATCTTCAGGCACAAGTTCAGAATCTTTTCTGTCATGTGCAATCAACGGTCTCAGAGAGGTTACAGGTTCAAGGTCATTTGGTGTTAATGGTCTTTCTGGTACCTTGGGTCAGATATCACCTGCACAAGCCTCTGAAGTGGATTCTTTGCACTTGGTCTCCAACTTCCCACAATCTGATTTTCGAATCAGGATGACGGACCAGGTTTAGGCAGCTCACTTTTGGTGGTTGGTTTGGGAGTATCTGCTGAGGTGTATTCATCTGGCTCCTCAGGCTACAGTGATTCTGATAACAGATGCCTGTCTCCCCAGATGGGGAGTCTGGTTGGACAGTCATCAAGTTCAGGACTTGATTGCTCAAGGAGGCTCGAAATTCTTCAAATTGGAGGAAAATTGAAGCAGTGCATTTAGCCCTTCTGAAATTCAGACCTCTCCTCTCGAAGGAAAGCGGTTATAGTCCACACAGACAATATTGTTACAAAGGCCTACATCAACAAGTAGGGGTGGGACCAGATCCAGGTCTTTGAACATGATCACTCAGCACATTTTCGATTAGGCTAAGAAGTCTTTAGTGTCCCTGACTGCAAACTATATGTGAGGGCAGACCCTCGGAGCAGGGAAATCCATTCTTTGCTGCATTTCTCTCTTCACCTTGTTCTGTTCAGCCTCATTATTTACCATTGGGGTCGACCAGTGTTGCATCTCTTTGTTTTGCCAGGGAATGTCAAGCTTTAGTTTCTGCACAACAGGAAGATGTTCACAGGCATAGGCAACAGGCGGCCTGTTGTGTCATTGGCCACAAGCTCTGATTTATGCTTTGTCTCCCTTCCCCTTGATCTGGTCCTTTCTGATGAGAGTCAGGAGAGACAGGACACAGGGATGATGATTGCCCCCCACTGGCAATGGGTGAATTGGTTTCCCCTTGTGCAGCTCATGAAGAGGGATCTAGAGTGGAGACTGCCCATAGATCCTTCTCCTCTCAACTTTGCATTATAGTTTCAAGGTACATCGATGAAACTGCTTGGACGTTGAGCAGAGAGGATTAGCTCTCTTAGGGGTTCCCGGGGAGCTTGCTGTTATGCTTTCAGCATTGAGATGTTCCTCTACTCTTCTCTCCTACTGTAGATATTGGAGGTCATTTTCAAGATGGTGTCTCAGCAGGAGGTGGTTCTGCCAGTGTTCTGTCTCTCTCCAGGATGTCAAGTGGACCCTTCTGGTTTACCTTCAAAGGGTAGAACCATGTTGGAAGGCCAAATCTCTGTTTATAAATGTTGGGCCTGCAAGGAAAGGAGAAAAATGACTACTATGCGCAGATTAATACTATCTTTAATGTACATAGAGTATTAGGGGTTGAGGGAGGTCCCCACTCCTGGTGTTCAGGGAAGCTCCTTACACATCATGTCTACCACAATGGCTGATTTACAGGGTACATCGATTAGGGAGATTTGTAGGGCAGTTATGTGGACTACTCCTTCAATCTTTGTCAAACATTATAATATTGCAGAATTAGATGTGATTGATAATGTCATTGGTCATAATATATTGTCCTCTATGAAGTAATAGAGCAGCTTTCCTTTTTCTTATTTAATAAAATGGATTTATATGGTATTGTACCTCCGTTGTCCTCTCGTTTTGCTTTCTTATATGTTCTGAAGAAGGGTGAGGAAGGGACGAGGAGATAATGCTTTGATTACTTACCTGTAATTGCATTACTCCTGGTCCTACTCCTTCGCCTTCATTCAAATGCCTCCCAGTACGGAACAACTGAATTTCCTGTAGGCTGAGCTTGTACAGGAGAAGGCAGCCGAGAGAGGGTTTTTTATGAGGTGGAGCATGTTTATTGGTTTTAATAGGAGGCAAGGAAGCCTGATATGATCTGAATGAAGGCGAGGGAGTAGGACAAGGAGTCATGAAATTACTGGTAGGGAATAGATGTATTCATTAATAAGCGTCACTAAAGGCACTTTTAGCCAAGATCTTGAAAGTACAAGTAGATAGTAGTACAGAGAGCATGGCTTTCGGTAAGCCCACTGGGTTTCATGGATTTTTCAGGGTTCTCCCTTTCTTGGATGTGCTATCCATCAAGTTCCTGGCAGTTTGTGGATTGTTATATTGTCTATTATAAAATCTGCTAAAGCATAATACAACATCACCTCCAAGCTGTCACCAGGATAAGGACATTTTATAAGAAAAGCCACATAATGATACCCAAAGTATAGGCCAAAGGTTATAGGTTTATAAACACTGGGTCTAAAATCAAGGTCTTCAACAGACACATCAAATGGTAAGGTTTGTCCTAACAAAGAGATCTATCATTAACTCCAATTTGCTTAAAGGTACATCCAGTAGAACAATTTTCCCCCTCAAAGGCCTTCTAGTTTAGTTACCTTCTGTTTTCAGGGCCGCCCTGCTCATAGGTGAGACAGGATTATCTTAATCCACATTACTTTTGAGGTTGCTGTCCCACAATCTACAATCGGTGACTAAGCAGCACGAGTTGTAAATGAAACCTCTGCAGTAAAGTTAAATGTACCTCTTGGGTAATTTTCATGGGGCTGTGAAACTCAAGGGCAACTTGGCATTGCTTGTAACAAGTTTTACCTGTTGACCTAGGAACTTCAGATGCTAAATACTACTAAAGGTTCACTACATGCAAAGAACTTTCATTTTAGGAACTGACTCTTGAGGGCAGCAATGGGGAGTCGTCAGTCTGTTCAGGAACAAATATCGTGCAGGTGGTACATAATACAGAAATTGTCCATGATTTATCATGACATTATAAAAATGTAGTAGTACATTTATTCCACAGTGTTTACAATCTGGGATCATACACACATTTATTTTAATGAAACAAACAGCTCGACTGTATTTCCGATGTCACAAAGGTGGAGGTCCGAGCTTTGGGGGCAGTGTCAATAGTGCACTACTTTTTGGTGTTGTCTTCCAATTCTCATCAAAGTAAGCCCTCAGAAACCTTTCCAGCTTGTTTTGTGTGCACAGCCAATCATCTTGCCCTTGGTGTGATCCTACTTCTGATGTGAGAAGAGCTTCCACTGGTAGTAAGAAAGATATCTGTCCTTGGGAAATGGCAGTCTGGAGTCCCAGCTAGCCAGTCAACACTGGTGTGGATCATGTATTTTGAAGGGTTTGTAGTGGGTTTAAAATACTCTTGCTTAAACTTGAGTTCTGTCTCCAAAAAGCAAATATTGCACCATGTTCTCAATGTTTAAATTCAATGGCTACGTTATATATCGGTATGTTAAGTGGTTTCAACAAAGACACTGCTTCAATCTGTCAGGTACTTGTTTGCACGCCACAGTGCTCATAGTGGTTGAGGATGGGCATTAAGCACATTTCCTTTGTTCGGGTGTTGCTGTGGTCTTGCCATTGAACACAGTCTTTGTAGGGGTGATGCTCTCTTCCTGACAAGAAATTGAGAAGTCCTTTCTGTTTTAAACCAGTTAACCACAGAGTATCTTTCAATGTTTCATTGAGACGTTTGTGAATCAAGCCTAGAAACACAATAACAGCCTGACTAGCGAGCGGGCCAGGTTTTGTGTTCAAAATATTTTATTGAAATTTTATAATGAACAACCAAAACACAGACATACAAAAAATAATAATAATAAGCTAAAATATCTAATACAATACTTACAATATCATTTTCATATTCATTTCAATAGAGAGGAAAATAGTCATATTCTTATAAAACTAAAAAAAAAGGGGGGGGAGGGAAACATCTAGTAACAATTTATTGTTTAAGGTATAAATAGAGCTACTATGACATATCGATTAATATAAGAACCGTAAAAAGTGGTACAAGATAGAAATATACCTTTACGATGTAAAATAAATATCAACAGGAATCCAAAAAGAGTGAAAGGAAATAGAATTGTGATTAACCCCAGACAAAGATAACTGAGCACCTCTTCTTGTAAAGATAACCAATGACCACCAAGCATGAACTGATAACTTAGAAACATCTTTCCAACAAAAGGTAATTGATTTTAACGCAGCAGAAATCAAAAAATCAAAAAGCCTACATTCAAGATTACTTAGAGGTTGTGATAATGTAACTGATTTTCATATTAACATTTTATATGATAAGTCATCATGTATATTTAACAACTTCTTAATGATATCCCAAACTTCTGTCCAGAATTTTGAGATTAAAGGACAATCAAAAAGCATATGTCGTAACGAGCCAGGGTGTAATTTACAATGCCAACATGTGTCAGATTGAAGAAGTTTAGCCTGGAATAAACGTAATGGAGTCCATAAAGAATTAAATAAAATATAGGAATTGGTTTGATAAAGTGAGACAGGTAACCAACCAGATATATTTCTAATCCATATAATTTCCCATGTATCATTAGACAATGTAAGTGACAGTTCATTATTCCAGAAGGTTGCAATCATATTTATGTTACTTCCTAGAGTGTTAGATAATTTTTTATATAAAATAGAAACACCATGAGCTGTCATCGATATAGTTTGAATATAAACGGATAAGTCAGCTGTAACATTAGTCGGAATAGCTTGCGGAAAGGAATCCAAAATTGAATTAGTTAAATATTCATATTTAATAAGATCAGATTGAGATAAACCAAACCTTGTTTGTAGATCCTCAAACGGTATAAAAGTATTGTTGGAATAAATGTCTTTAAGATAAAAAATACCAGCCTTAATCCACGAAAACCAAAAACTAATGTTCCTTTTTAATTTAATGATATTGCTATACCATAATGATAATTCAACAGTGTTATACATGGGATATAGAAAAATGAAATCTAGATCATTAAAAATCATTTTAGTGGATTTGAGAATGACAGATTTGTGAAAAAATGATGAATTGTTAGACATAGTTAACAGAGTTGGTAATGGAAATGGCTTAACAATAGATTTTTAAATTTGGAGCCAAGAAGATGGATTATGTAAAAGGGAATGACTAAACCATATGGCACTTTGTTTTAAAATAAAAGCTTTGTGATAAAGAAAAAAATCTGGGATACCAAATCCAGCATTACATTTAGACATTTTTAATTTTTTAAAACTAATGCGAGGTGATTTGTTATTCCAAAGAAATTTGGAGAGAAGTTTATCAACATCTTTATAAAATTTGAATGGGAATTGAGTAGGAATCATGGCAAGAGTATAAAAATTTTTTGGACCAATATTCATTTTAATAGATTCCATTCTACCCTACCATGAAAGGTGCAGTGATGCCCATTTAGACGTTTTATCTTTTATATAATCTAAGACAAAATTACAGTTTAAAGTCATTGTAGATTTTATGGATGTGGAAAATAAAATACCAAGATATTTTAATTTATTCTTTTGCCAAACAATTTCATTCATGGATATCATATCAGGAGTACAATAAATGTTTAAAGGGAAAAATTCCGTTTTA
Source organism: Triturus cristatus (assembly GCF_964204655.1). NCBI lineage: Eukaryota > Metazoa > Chordata > Amphibia > Caudata > Salamandridae > Triturus > Triturus cristatus. The sequence goes on along the minus strand of NC_140589.1, from coordinate 1,536,471,339 downwards.
TTAGTGTTTAATTTGTAGCCAGAAACCACAGAATACTTTGTTATAATAATCTCTAATAAAGAAGGAAATGAGGATAAGGGGTCACTAATAAATAAAAGTACATCATCAGCATATGCTAAAGTTTTAATAATAATCTCATTAATACTAATTCCTTTAATATTATCACATTTTCTTATAGAGGTAAGGAAAGGTTCAATGCCAATTAAAAACAATAGCGGGGAAATGGGACACCCTTGTCTAGTACCTCTAAAGAGGGAGAATTGATTTGAAACTTGGCCATTAATAAATAGCCGAGCAGTAGGAGCAAAGTTTAGAGATGAAATCATACGAATAAAATTGTCGCCAAAGTTAAATGATGATAAAGCATGAAATAAAAATTGCCAATGCAGTTTATCAAAGGCTTTTTCAGCATCCAAAGCCATAATTCCTGAAGGAGTAGTTAACGCATGACCCTGTTCAATGACATGTAACAAAGTTCTTGTATTATTTGCAGAGTGTCTATTTTTCATAAAACCAGATTGATCTGAATGTATAATAGAATCTAATACAGGGGATAATCGTGTGGCTAATATTTTGGCATATAATTTACAATCTTGATTAATTAAAGAGATAGAGCAATAATTAGATACAAGAGTGGGGTCTATATCGGGTTTGGGAAGAACGATAATTAAAGCTTCAGTAAAGGAACCTGAAGTAATTCCCGTAGAGCCAAACATTGTAAAAAGTTGAAATAGTAAAGGTAAAAGATGGGACTGAAACTCTTTATAAAACTCCGCCGGGATACCATCAGGACCCGGAGATTTATTTTTTTTAAGAGATTTTATAGCGGATAAAATTTCAACCTTAGTAATTGGAGAGTCAAGCCCCATTTTATCTGATGGAGAAATTTTAGGTAGACCACATGAAGATAAAAAAGAATCAACTAAAGAATCATTATGAAAATCAGGTTTATCATATAACTTAGAGTAAAAATCCAAAAATTCATTAACAATATCTTTATGAGATAAAGCAATTTTACCATTGGATCCGTGAATAGAGATGATTTGAGTTTTGTCTTTTTTGATACGTATGTAATTCGCTAACAGTCTTCCAGATCTATTTGCATTAAAACTAAATTTAGCTTTGGCTTTAGAAATCTGAATGCCAGCTCTTTCACTAAGAATTGTATTAAATTCATATCGAAGCTTTTGCAACTTAACTCTATATTGAGGATCATTAGATGTAATAAAAAGTCGTTCATATTCCGCTATTTGCTTTTCTAGCTTTTTAATATTGGCATTAAAGGTCTTATTTTCGTGAGCCATAATAGAAATAGTAACCCCTCTAATATAAGCTTTAAAAGCATCCCATCTATTAACCAATGAAGTAGTACCTTCAGGATTAAACTGAAAAAAATCATGAATGGCAGAGAGGAGCTTTGGTTTATTATGCTCATTAAGAGCTATATCAGAATTCATTCTCCATCTAGGCTGGTTAGTAAAGGTTGAATTTAAATTTGGAATACAAGAAACCATAGCATGATCAGAGACGTCAATGTTGCCAATCTTAGGGGCACTAACAGAGTTAATCAGCTGTTTTGTGACTAATATGTAATCGATTCTAGAATGAGAACTGTGTGGGTTAGAAAAAAAAGTAAAGTTTTTTTCTGTAGGGAAGTGTAGACGCCAAATATCAACTAACTTAGTGGTTTGAAGAAATGTTTTAAAAGCAAAGTAAACCTTAGGGGGATGGAATTTAGTACGAGATAATCTATCTAATAAAGGATCAGATATGACATTAAAATCACCTGCAACAATTAAAGGTACATTACCAATTTTTACAACCTCAGTTGAAAGATTAGTCCAAAAAACAGGGTCATCTGCAGTAGGGCCATAAACATTTAATAGAAATAAGATAGAATCATGAACTTTAACCTTAACAATTAAATATCTCCCATCCGTATCTGTAATTTTGCTCAAAATTTGGCAATGCGATTATTTTGCAAATAATATAGCTACACCATTTTTCTTGCCATTAGCAGGAGAAGAAACAATATTGTCAACCCATTTTTTCTTCATATAATCTAAGATTTTATCATCTATATGAGTTTCTTGTAAAAAACAAAAGTCAGCTCTGCAACAACCCAAATAATCCAAAATTTTTGTACGTTTCACAGGATGGCGTAAACCTTTAACATTCAATGACACTACTTTAATATTAGCCATAACATAATAAAAAGAGAAAAGGGGTAGAAAGAGGAAAGTCAGAAAAAGACACAAATGTTAAGAAGAAAGTAGCTTCAGAACACACAAATGGGAATAGAAGAAATAAAACATAGTAAAAAAGACAAACAAAATACATAAATATGAACATTGAAACGCACACACGCTCTACAAGCATGTCCGGAACCGCTGGAGCCCAAAATATTATGAATTATATAAATCTGTCAAAGAAGATCATACAGGAAAAAATCAAGTGGTAGGGCCGTGAGTGTCCATAGCTTGCTGTAATTGTTGATCTAGAAAATGTCGCAGATCTTCAGGACGCTGGAAGGATTTTGAAAAATTATCTTTCCAAATGCGCATTGTTGAAGGGTCAAAAAGGCCGTATTGGTATCCAAGGCTTCTTATTTGTGGGCGAAGATCAGTAAATCCCTTACGTATTGCAACAGTTTCTTTAGCAAAATCTTGATGAATAAAGATGTTGTGACCATTGACCATCAATACAGGAATTTCTCTAGCTGCTTTTCTGATCAGAACCAAATGATGGTGACGAAGAACTTTAAATATCATTTGTCTAGGCCTGGTATGTTGAGGAATGCGACGTGAAGGAATTCTATGAGCCTTATCAATTTAAAATTTTCCGGAAATTTGATTGATATTTAAAAGACCAGGAATTAAGTTCTCTAAGTATAGTCGACAGTTAGTTCCCTCAACCTCTTCTGGTAAATTAAATATGCGAAGGTTGTATTGTCTATTGCGATTTTCCATGTCCAAAAGATGTGAGCACAAAGGTGATATTTTCGCCACCAGTGGAGTAAAAGCGTCGACTTTAACTTTATCATCCTGTATTTTAATTGAGTTGTCTGATATTTTCATTGACATACTCGCCATTTCTTTTCGAACATTTTTAATTTCAGTCACAATAGTTTCTGTATTAGCACGAAGAGCCTGAATTTCCTCTAAAATTAAAGAAAGCGAAGGTTCAGATGATTCCACTACTTTTGATTTTATTGGAGGAGGTGAAATCTGCTGTCTTCTTTTATTGTTGAGAGGATTTTTATTATCCATTTTTGAGAATAAATAATGAAATTTGAAGAAAAGAGAACAGTTCATGAATAAAAAGAGCAAAAAAAATGCAAAGCAATCCTCAAAAAGACTGGTGCAGCAGCTAAACTGGACTAGGGGTGTGGCTAGGCCCAAGCCAGGCCCTTTCCTGAAGTATGCTCCGCCCCCCTGACAGACTAACCAGGCAGTACCTCAATGCAGAGCTCGGAGCAGGAACCAGGGAGCCAGAAACAACCCTTCCCACGACCAAATAGGCTTGAAACCACTTCCCAGTGCAGGTAAGCCTATTTTTACAGCAGCGACCTCTTTTTACATGAAATTATGACAGACTTTCGTCGTTTTTTCTTTAAAAACGGGCGAAAACGCGGAGGAGCTCACCGGGTGGCGGCCATATTGATTCGCGCGCTCGCGCGTCCCCCTCGAGCGGGCCAGGTTTAAGCAGCATAGGGAAGGCAGTAGGAAAGGATGGCTACAATCTCTGTACCTAGAAGTCTCTTCTTAGAAAACAACTAAACCAACTTCTTGAGGCTATAATTATACAATCACACCCCGAATTTGAGAATGGCAACCCCCAGGATGACCATATAAATGCTACACACATACATGCACTCTCGAATTTCAAATGAGGACGGAGAGGACGGAGTGGATGGATCCAGGCATGATGCAACATGGATTTACCAGGGAGAGTCAGTAGACATCTTCCCTAAATGGGGTGCAGGTTAAAATGCTTGTACTCCATAAGTGCATCATCAACAAATGCAAGCGACCAGCCTTTGTTTGTAAAAGCATAAAAGCTATAAACACTTAAGTGACCCTTCCTCTCCAACAGACGACGGTGCAGTGCTGCTGGTAATCTGCTGGTGAGCAATTCATTAGCCAAATCATGGTGAGGACCTATCAGGTTACTGACGAACTGAGTAGGTATGTGCAATGGGGCATATTATCAAGGACGGCATTAAAATTATCGCCGGTTAAGCGGCAGAAAACGGCCGCTAAAGCGGTGATAATGGGCTTGATAATATGCCCTTGAGAATTCCCATAGAAGCCGAGGTTCACACCAGAACCTGGGCTTCTATGGGAATTTACAAGGGCATATTATCAAGCCCATTATCGCCGCTTTAGCTGCAGTTTTCTGCCGCTAAACCTGCGATAATTTTAACGCCGTCCTTCATAATATGCCCCTAAGTTCTGAAAAAAAGGCGTTACAACTTTGTCTGTTATTTTAAACTTTTCCGACTACATTTAAGTACCAAGATAATATGACATGAAACAAAGCTTTTAAAATGAGGCCCTGCTGCTGTTCAGGGCAGAGAGCTGGCGGCCACGCCTCGGCAACTGTGCATAACCACCCTCTCTTCTGAAGAGAGGGTGGTTATGCACAGTTGCCGAGACTCTTCAGCCACCTCTGTCTGAAGCCCTGCCCCATTAGGACAAGAGTTTCTGCAGGTGCGGAATGAACAGTGAAGTACGTTTCTATTGTGTTCCCTTTGTCTGACCTCCCACTCCTTACACCTGGGGAATCCAGCTACAGGGAGTTGGAACCAGCGAGAAGCTGAACTTCGCTTCATGTGAAGCCATAAAACAGGTTAGGTTACTCACGATGGACAACATTTCATGCCTGCCCAAATTGAAGAGCAACATTTAATCATAACATAACTCTATGTTTGAGTTTAATGTGTGGGAAGTAAATCCGATTCCTGAGAACACTCTGTAACCCGGAGCAGGATTGCACTGTGCAACTGCACCAGCCTCTTCCAATCCTCTAGCCATCACTACTTTAATAGCATCCCCCAGGTCTGGTCCATTAATTTTTAAAACATGTCTTCCAGGTCCAGGCACACTAATACTCTCCCAGCTGAAGTCTTCTTTTATTGTTGCATTTTCTCTTTTTGTCAAGCTTTAAATGGTTAACGAAAATCAGGGACTACATAAACACAGACCTTTGCATCAGGAATGCTCACACGTGGAGAGGATGCTTAGGCTGTAACAACCTCAAGTGAAGGGCCTGAAGTCCAACTTTAGACCTGAAGTCCAACTTTAGATCTGAAGTGTAACTTTAGACCTGAAGACCAAGGGCCCAGTTCACAGAGGTAAACGTAGACCTTATTTCTAAGTTTGCCTTTGGGAATCGGGCCCTTAAAGTTCAGGTCTGAATTTAGACATCAGGTCTAAGTTTACCTTTGTGAATTGTGCCTTAGTTGAAACTTCACAGCAATTTAACACTGGTTTCAATGAGGCAATAAACATATTAAAATGAGAATAAAGATGTATTCAAGCGTACATCTATGCTATGAATAAGAAAAATACATTCTATCGAGTTTCCTCATATTTTAATGAGAGACACAACAGAGAGTGAGTCACCTTCCTCTTTCTATTTAAGCTTGAGCATCAAAAGATTGGATAACAAATATAGTTAACACTAATATTATCCAAAAATATAGATTTGTTTTCTATACATAGAGTTTCAAGAAGTAAATGTTAAATATTGGAATTAATAAATTAAATATATTGTAAATTAAATACATTACACAAATATGTAATGCTATATATAAATATATAATTATATAAACACACACACACACACATATATATTTGCGTTTTTGTGCTTATATATATATTTATTTTCAAAATATTAAGAAGTAATATAATATAAATGAATATTTCTATATATATATTGGTGAATGGGGCACGCGAATGCGTCTGTGTGGAATCAAACATATCCATGAAAGATTCAACCTCTATGTCTGAGTTTAATGTGTGGGAAGTAAATCCGATTCCTGAGAACACTCTGTAACCCGGAGCAGGATTGCACTGTGCAACTGCACCAGCCTCTTCCAATCCTCTAGCCATCACTACTTTAATAGCATCCCCCAGGTCTGGTCCATTAATTTTTAAAACATGTCTTCCAGGTCCAGGCACACTAATACTCTCCCAGCTGAAGTCTTCTTTTATTGTTGCATTTTCTCTTTTTGTCAAGCTTTAAATGGTTAACGAAAATCAGGGACTACATAAACACAGACCTTTGCATCAGGAATGCTCACACGTGGAGAGGATGCTTAGGCTGTAACAACCTCAAGTGAAGGGCCTGAAGTCCAACTTTAGACCTGAAGTCCAACTTTAGATCTGAAGTGTAACTTTAGACCTGAAGACCAAGGGCCCAGTTCACAGAGGTAAACGTAGACCTTATTTCTAAGTTTGCCTTTGGGAATCGGGCCCTTAAAGTTCAGGTCTGAATTTAGACATCAGGTCTAAGTTTACCTTTGTGAATTGTGCCTTAGTTGAAACTTCACAACAATTTAACACTGGTTTCAATGAGGCAATAAACATATTAAAATGAGAATAAAGATGTATTCAAGCGTACACCTATGCTATAAATAAGAAAAATACATTCTATCGAGTTTCCTCATATTTTAATGAGAGACACAACAGAGAGTGAGTCACCTTCCTCTTTCTATTTAAGCTTGAGCTTCTGTTTTGCGTTTGCATTTAATTGGCCTGAATCAAACATAGCTCTGCATCTGTCTATTTGTATCTTGTCTAAAAAAGCCACTTTGTATTTGAATTTTCATTTTGTAATTTTTTATTATGATTTTGTTCTTACTTCTCTTTCATCCTATTTGAATAAACAGTTCCTTTGCAGTTGCATTCCTGTGAATAAGATTTGATTGGAATTCTTTAATTAACTCTCTGAAATTGTATTAGGATTATCTTGAAAGTTATTTTACCCTTATCACATGATAATTAACACATGACACTATTTGTAAATTTGATATAGATTTTAAGATGGTAGGACAGAGATATCAGTCTTTCTGCGCTCCTTTCCCGGAGCGGAGGGGGGCGGCATATTTACTAATAGTTTACAGAATGCAGCACAGCCAGGCAAGTTGCTGCACTGCATGGACAGGAGAGAGATGAACAGTGCAAGATATGGCACTGTTCAGTTTCCTCTATGCACTGGTACACTTGTGGCTGCCTGGCGCCAACGCAGGCACCCTAGTGCCATGGTGCAAGGGTGTCTGCTTTAGGGGCGGAATTGTTTTGTGCAGGAAATCATATTATCCCTGCACAAAAACAATCTTAAAAGGAACATTCCTCTTTCTTTGTGTGCTACAGAATGCAGTGCACTAGGAAAGAGGAAATAACAAGGAGAAAAGAAAATATTTCTCCATGTTATGCCTCTATGATGTAGGTGCACCATTTTGGCAAAAACCCAGGTATAGAAGTGTTTGTAAATCTGGTTTGCATCAAAATACATGGATGGATGCACAGGAATGCTGAAGCTCTACCCATGTATCGCCTTCATGACGCAAAGTAACGCAAGGCAGCACCATGCATTATGTTGCATTACTTTGCAATTACTACATCGGCAAAGCTATGCAAATAAACTTTGCGTGGCTTAGTAAATGCAAAAATTGATTTTGCGTCGGAATGCACCACAAAAGTGATGCAATCCTGATCGAAAATCTTAGTAAATCTCAGTCCGGGTGTTTAAAGTTAGCTAAAAAAGTGAGCAATCCATCTCGCCATGGAGCTAAAGAGATCTTTCTGATAACGCCGGGAAGAATACTTGAAGTACTGGGTATTTTAGACCCAGCAGTGCAGGGGCACACACCCTATGACTTCTGGGTTTCACCCTGTTCCGGACCTACAGAAACACAGAGTCTTCTGGGTGAAGTCAAAGATTCGTTTATTGGCTGCAGACCAATGACAGGTATCCTAGAAGTACAACAGCGTGTATGTTCTCAGGAGACTGCTGAAAATCATAGGAACGGACTTCATCTTAAATACGCTTTTCCTTGCCTCAAGCATACATTCCTAGGTTTTATGATACGGCAATATACAAGTGTACATTACAAAGAAAAGGCAGAGTCATGATGACCATCCCACATTCCAGTTCGGCCAGCCCACAATGATTTATACAGTAAGGTTCAGATCCCACATCGGATGTAAACAGACCCCCCAATAAACATGAGCATCTCCTGTTTTGGGAAACAAGTCATAAAGCAGGAACAAGCAGGTGTGGAAGAGATTAGCCGGAGGATTGTGTAGGATGAAAGGGTTTTATGACGGGTCAAGCCCCGATGCTAATCACAGGTGGACGGAGGAAGGGGAGCTCGAGAGACCGGTTTGACCTGGGGCAGCAGAGCCAGCTGCCCTGGTCACAGAGAAGTCAGAGGGAAAGCCCATGTACTGTGAGGCCCGTATTTACTCCATTATAGCCTATGTGAGGGCAATGACAAGATGGCCACTGCTTCCAAAATGGAACCCGCTTAGTGAAGCAGAATAACGTGTACACAGTGCATTCATAGCTAGAACGGTATATAAAACACTCGTACATGCCGCATTTACCATTTGCGGTTTGCTAATACCAAGATAGACAGGGGTAGGGCCCTGTTCCCTACGCGGTCCCGAATATTAAAGTACGACAGACCCTCCTTTTGCCCTTACATAGGCAATCACTATACTCATCTTAATCCGAGTCTAGGTCAATGTCCGCAAAGTCATGGAGATGTTGCTGTAGCATCATCCTATTACTTAGCTCGTCCCTCGATACAGGTTTCCTTACACATAAGGTAGCACAGAGGCCACATATCGCAGGAGCACACTGTATGCACAGACAGAACAGGAAAAGAATGGCTAAGATCATTCCAATGACCATCAGAACTTTCCAACCCCAGGCAGATATCAATTCCCAGAACCACCCCACGTGTATGGCTTCAGATATTTTATGGAGCTTGGAGATGGCTTGATACACTGTTGGAGCATTATCTGGTATGAAAATGCAGCAACTGGATTGGATGACCTTGCATACCCCACCGCGGTCTGCAAGAATAACGTCTAGAACCATGCGGTTCTGCAAAGTCATAAGGCGATCCGCTTGGAGCTCAGCTGTCAGATTACTAAGGGCACCAGCCGTTACATTGACAGTGGATTCAACCACACGAGTCAGTTGTCTCAGGTTCCTACTATTGACCATAGGTCCCCAAAACGGCAGGAAACCCAAGAAGAAGTCTCCTGCTTCCTGACCGGCAGTATCCTCCTTACTAATCACACCTCTCACAACTCTGGTCTTGTGATAGTCAGAGGCAGCAGTAAATGTCGGCGGTAGCAAGTTCGCAATATAACATGTGCCCGAGAAATCAGGGGGCAGCCATGTATATGCTCGGTCATTACAGATGAAATATGTGCCCTTGGCAGCCAAAAACGCAGGGGAAAACTGTGATGGGAAGGTGTACGTTTCAGTACAGTCACTTCTTCCCAGTTGAGCTCTAGGATTTTGACCATTACCCTGTAAGCGGAACCGACCCATGTGGGGTACGACCCAGATTGGAGATGAGATTTTTCGCTGTCTTTCACCCAGATTAATACTATACCCCGTCGCGTTCCATCCTACATAAGGTCTCAACTCTTCTTTGGGAATGGATGAGTATGCATCGATATCCCTACTCATATCGGCCACTCCTTTCATCAAAGCCTTATTATTGGTGATAGGTCTGATGGAACGCGGTTGGCGAGGGGAATATGTATCTAGAGCATAGAGAAACATGGTTTGGAATGCCCATGACGATCCATTATAACTATACGGCAGCACCAGGTAGGGAATACCCTTGTTAATGGTATGGGGCATTAACCCACACACCCAGCAATTGGTCGTATTCATTACCAGTTGGTGCTGGTGCAAGAGTTGGATAAACGAGTTATTTACGAACTCTGATCGTCTGGTCTGTTCGTGCTCAGGCAAAGGGTGAAAAGAGTGAGAGGAGGCAGTAGAAAGAGGTATAAGCTGTTCAGTGGGTTCAATGGGCTTTTGAGCGGAGAAAAACACAAATCCTACAATAAACATTATGATACTACACAGTGTAAAAAGGCACAAAAAGACAAAACATTTACTTTTCACAATTCTACACATCCTTGCGTTAGAGTTCATTTCCTCAATCGGTCTCTCCATCTTAAAAAACTCCATCCTCTACTCGGGCCGCTCGCGGTGGATGAGTTTCTTCTGCTAAGGAGTACGCCTGTCAGTCCAGGGAAACGCCCTAGACCAACCAGAACCGTTGACCTGTACCCCAAAGTCTTGGCACCGCGACCCTGCGGCAGAACCCGGATGGTGGTTCGAAAAACAAAAATCAAGAAAGTCCTTCAGATGGGAGAGCAAAAATGTCAAAAAGGAAATCGTAAGGAAATCTTTATTTGTCCATGGGCCTTGGTCTCAAATTATAGCGGAGACGGCCAGGTGCTGTTTGGTCTTGAAACAAAAGTTCAGGCTCAGTGGTGTCCAGTCGATTTGATGGTGGCACAGCTTCCTGCAGAATATTGTCACTCTCTTGGTCTGAAACTGTGTCTTTTATGCGTGCGTCACTGAATGGTACAAAACGAGGTACAGTGTCTGTCTCAGAGTCGGCGATACCCTCCTTGACCCACTGGTCATATGGCAGAGGCAAGGGGACTACTTTACAGTGGGTACCATGGATCCAGTGCTTCTTCCCTTTCACTCGCACTGCTGATCTTGTCGAAAGAAGAACAAGATGAGGGCCGATCCAGCGAGGCTCGTCGTTGCTCTTGCGCTGGAAATTTTGGACTAGCACCCACGTACCAGGGTTGATAGGGTGTCCAGGAGGTTCAGAAGCTTGGGGAAGAGTATCATGTACCTGTTGGTGCAAAACACGCAGTTTAACAGTCAAATCATACAGGTAATCGAGCAGTACTGGATGCTCTATCTCACTGAACTTTATGGGCCTCGGTACACCCCATACATTGGCCGGACGGCCAAAAACAACCTCGTAAGGACTAAGTCCCACTCGTGAGTGTATGGTCATTCTGGTGGACAGGAGTGCTAGAGGCAGAGCGTCAGGCCATTTAAGACCGGTGCTCGCCTGGATTTTGGCCAGCTTGAGCTTTAAGGCTCCATTGTAGCGTTCTACTAATCCAGCTGATTGGGGGTGATTTGCAGCATGGAACTTCTGCTTTATCCCTAGCCCTTCACATACATTCTTCATCACTTTACCCACAAACTCACTTCCGTTATCACACCACACCATTCTTGGCATCCCAAACCTAGGGAAAAAATCCTTCACAAGGGCTTTGGCTGTGGATAGGGCAGTGTTATCTTTCAGAGGATAAGCCTCTATCCATTTTGAGAAAGCACAAACAACCACCAGTACATATTTCAGGTTGTTGCATCTTTCCATGTGAATAAAGTCCAGCTGCAAAACTTCAAATGGACATGATGGGGGTGCAAAGTGACCAGCTGGAGTTGGGGTTCCCCTACCAGGGTTGTACTTCAAACATACTATGCAATTCTTGACCACATTCTCTGCACACTTGGGAATCCCAGCATTCTGCCATACTGGAGCCAACAACTTGCATATACCTTTCGTACTGATATGTGCCATTCCATGTGCCATAGTAACCACTGGGAGCACATATGCATCAGGCAACAACCATCGCCTATGTTCTGTCAGATCAATCCAACAACCATTCTCATCCAACTTACCCATACTTTCTCTCCACTTACTTAACTCTTCCTCTGTGGCTTCAGCTTGAAGCGACTTCACACTCTCTATTGTGTTCTCACACATTCCCACATCATTAACCCATCTTGCGGGGCCTGCAACATACATTCTAGTCTTCACATTCTGTGCTGTTTCTCTCGCGGTCTCATCAGCAAACGCATTCCCACGTCCAACATCATCTGTGACTTTCCTGTGCGCACTGCATTTCATGATCGCAACTTGCAACGGTAGGGTCAGTGACTCAAGGAGATCATTCACCAACTTGCCATTCTGAATTTTAGCTCCATGCGACGTCAGGAACCCACGTTCCTTCCACAGTCGCCCAAAATTATGAGCCACGCCAAAGGCGTACTGGCTATCTGTGTATATATTCACTCTCATTCCTTCAGACAACACACATGCTCTCGTGAGGGCGATTAATTCTGCTGCTTGGGCCGAATTATGTGGCACTCGTGCAGTTTCCACGACCGTGTGCAAAGTCGTGATAGCATATGCAGCAGTCGTGTCACCATTAGGGAGCTTGAAACATGACCCATCTACCCATAAAGTGCCATCACACTCAGTCAGGGGAGTATCTTTTAGATCTACTCTCCCTTTCGTCTCTTCTTCTGTTCTGAACAGACAGTCATGTTGCTCAATCTCATCTGAGTCTGCTGGAATTGGCAACAATGTAGCTGGATTCAGCGTATTGCATCTCTTTATGTGTATGTGATTTGCTAACAGTGTAAGTTCATAGCCTGATAATCGCGCACTAGTCAAGTGTTGTGTCTTGGTCCTATTTAATAATGTGTCTACAGCGTGTGGAACCATAACAATCAATGTATTGTCCATTACCAAACCAGCAGATTGTCGGATAGACATCGCTGCAGCAGCTGTCGCTCTCAGACAGCTTGGCAATGCCCTTGCTACAGGGTCCAAGGTGGATGAAAAATATGCGCATGGGCGCGGTCTGTCGCCAAAAGGCTGTGTTAACACTGACAACGCACATCCATCTTTCTCGTGAACATACAGTGTAAAAGGCTTACTGTAGTCAGGGGTACCCAACACAGGTGCTGAACATAATGCATTACGCAATTCCACAAAACTTTTCTGGCACTCTTCAGACCATGGGATAGGATTCGGTGTGTCTTTGCATGTTAAGGCTAACAAAGGTTTTGCCAATAAAGAAAAACTAGGGATCCAATGCCTACAGTATGAAGTGATGCCCAAGAAAGCACGTACTTCTCTCTGTGTTTTTGGCGCACTCAACTGTGCAATGGCTTGAATTCTTTCTGGGGTCAGTTTCCTTCCCTCCTTCGATAAGAGATGACCTAAGTAGGTCACTTCTTGTCGACAATATTGCAGCTTAGAGAGAGACACTTTGTGATGGAAAGCGGATAAATGGCGCAACAGTGACAATGTGGCTTCTTTACAGATCTTTTCAGTATCCGCAGCGATTAGTAAATCGTCCACGTACTGAATCAGGGTAGCGCCACTAGGTAAAACAAGTGCATCAAGCTGCGCTTTCAAAGCTTGACTATATATTGATGGACTCTCACAGTAACCCTGTGGAGCGCGTTTGAAGCGGAAGCTTCGGCCTCCCAGACTAAAACCAAAAATATCTCTGCTCTCTTCTGCAATTGGGATACTAAAGAAAGCATTCTTTAAATCGATCACTGAAAACCATGCAGCAGAAGCTGGAATCATCGTTAACAAGGCAGTTATATCGGGGACAACCGGAAACTGTGGCACAACAATCTTATTAACCTCTCTGAGATCGATCACAAATCTGTAAACAGGTGGCTGTGAAGGATCCGTTCGTTTTAAGACAGGTAAAATCGGGCTATTGCAAACGTTGCCTCTTGTCTCTTCAATCACACCCTTATTAATCAAGTCACTGACAATGTCTAACAATGCTTTCTGCCCTTCATTAGAGATCTTGTACTGGGGAATACGTGGCAGTCTGACATTAGCCTTTAAAGTCATTACATATGGCGGTATCTCCAAAAGGCCCACATCATTGGGACCAGTAGCCCAAAGGGCATCCGGAAGGGATGACAATTCAGGCGGCATTGTGTTTTTAGACAAATACATTGGGGAAATTACTTTCTTGCCTAATGTAAGTTGTACTCCTGAAGGAGAACAATACAGCGTAGCGTGCAATCTTTTCAACAAATCTAATCCCAGCAAATTCTCACCACAACCTGTTGTCAGAATCAGGGGTGCTTTCAGCTCGCAAGGTCCAACAGAAAGTGACATGGGACTAGAAATCGGGTTCCTAACTGGGGCGCCAGAAAAACCTACTGAAACATTTATATCGCCAGACAAAGGTGCGCCAGGGAGTTTTGAATGCATGATTGAACTCTTTGCAGCACCAGTGTCTAGCAGAAAAGGCTCCGTTACATTTGCTGTAGTCACCTCAACATACGGTCCACTCTGATCCACTGGCACTGAAACAACTCCCTCTCTCTGTCTACGGCTGTCCTAGTAATCATTATTTTCTGCATCACCGTCCTCTGCATAATAATCATTATTGTAATACTGGGCCGTATTACTAATCGCGTTAGCTTGCTGATCAAAGCTATTGATCGTATTTTGAGGCGGCAGAGGACGCGCGTTCTGGGGAACACTTCCACGCCCTCTGCCTCTAGGAGCTTGCTGACCACCCCTACCTCTTGCGCCATACACATTACCGTTCCGCTGCATTAATTTAGGGCAACTATATTTAAAATGACCTTCCTCTTTGCAGTATGAACATTGGTTGGGACCTACAGGGACACGTGGTTGGTAATACCCGTTCATTTGCTGGTTGTTCTGAAACTGTTGGGGTTGGTGATAGACACTTTGGGGTTGCCTATAATTATTCTGACCTCCTCGTGGCGGATAGGCCTGCTGTAAAAGGACCTTTGTCTTTAGTTCCTTCGTTTTCTTTTCTGTTCTATCTTTCTCGTCTTTATCTCTATTTTCATAATACTGTGCAGTAGCCAGTATTTGCGCTGAAGAAGAAACAGCCCAAGAACTTTCTGAATCTTTTAACTTTTTACACAGGTCAGGAAGTAAATTCTGCACAAACTTATCCACAAACAGCCGTTGGCCACCCTCAGTAATCATATCCTGCCCACTGTGATCAATAAACGTTTCTTCAAACCTAGTAAAGAAGTCTGACACTGTCTCATCTTTCTTCTGCTTGCATGCAGATAACTTGTCCCAATTTACGCGCATCGCAGGCATTATTGTCTTCATATACGTGATGATTCTACCAGGCAGTTCAGCTACTAAAGGTTCTGGTTTCGCACCACCCGTTTGTCTAGCATCAGCAGCAACAATGTTAGCCCATGTATCCCCTAATTCTGCATTGTGATCTACATTACGAATTGATCCCCATAGAGGCTGTGGAACAACATTACCAAACAACATGTCTCTGTCGGCCAGATTCATAATGCATGACCCTGCCGTCTGTGACAACTCTTTATAATAACCTGCTGGGTTTTTACGGGGATCAGGCAAGGACTGCTTAAGCGCTAACACCTCAGAGCGCTTCCATGGAACATGCACCCAAACACGCTGGAAATGCGCTGCCACAGCGGGGTTACCACCGGCAGCTGCAACTGCTTCCTTCCATACCGGGGGAACTTCTCTCATAGGGTATTGTCGCGCTTTTACCTTTTTCCCCACAAGGACATCTTGTTCAAACAACGATTGTTGGCAATCATCATTCCTAAAGGACAATACAACCGCAACTGCTTTATCTACTCCACGGTCCACAATTATACCAGTTCCAAAATCGAACCTCACTCTACACAACTCCTGCGGGTTCGGATTTTTACCACTATCCTCCAATTCTTCACAGAGAATTTCGCACATTTTCTCAAACACATATCTCTGTTTCGGGGCATCCCATTGATGGAAAACGTTGACAACTGATTCCACATCATACAGTGAAGGAAAAACAATCCATCTACGCGCCATGTTATCTATTACCTTTTTCTCATCGGGGTTAGGCAATTGGCTACGCAATTGCTTACGCTGTAAACCAGGAGTCGAACCAGATGACTCAAAGAGGGGCGACATTAATGTAGTAACCACATTAGCTAAGCGCTGTCGCGCTGAAGGAGAAGCTGAGGCGAGAACAGGGGGAAAAACAGAGGGAAGAAAAGAGGATGTAGAGACAGGTACTGGAGTGGTGGAAGGAAGAGTGTTAGGGGAGGCAGTTGCTGAATTAGGCAAAGTCGCAGGAAGTGCGGGGGCAGTTGGAAGCTCAACTGGCGGCCCTTGAGAGGGCTGCGCTACAGGGACAGGAACCGGCTGCAAAGCAGCTGGCGGTAGCGGCAAGGCTTGCAGTATATGCACTGGAGGTGGCATATTTACAAGCTGGGGAGGCGCCGTGGCATTTTGAGCATACGGGGGTGGCGAACTCAACAAATGTGACATCAGGGGATCTTTCTCCTTTTCTTCTAACTCATTCTGCTTAGAATGTGGTAAAGCTGGGTAACATTTGTCAATCCCTAACTTGCGCTGCCTATGCAATTGCTCACTCATCTGCTCCTCTTCATTGTCTTTAAATTGTACAGCTGCTTGCATTACTGTCACACCTTTCTCTCTCTTATTCTTTTTCGCTAACTTAATTTCCTTTTGTTTGGCTTCCTTTCGCCATAAGCGGAAAGAGTCAAACATTGCCGGCCGGGCTTTCTTCTTAAACAATTTAATTTCCAAATTATCTAAAATATCGGTATCAAAACTACCATTTTGGGGCCATTTTAAAACACCATCTTTCCTGGTGTAGTGGATCCACACTTCGTTATATGCAATGGGGCCTACGCCATGTTTTACATAGAGCTCATAAGTTGGAGTTCCAACCGGAGGAACCGGACATGATTCCTCTAACTGGAAATCTTTTCCACAACCCAAACAGAATAATCTACCAAATAGTCCAGAGCCAGGCATCTTTGCTCACTAGTCTAGATCCAAACGTCAAAGGATTATCGATTACGATATTCTCGTGAATACACGAGTCCTCTGGTTTTGGCGTTTGCAAACTCCAAAGTACCAAATTACCAAATCAAACGATCCCGAAGGATACCAAAAACAAATGGGAGACGCTCCACTTATACTTAACTGAATATTGTTGATCGATGGCGTCACCAGAAGACTCTCTCGATTGTTTCGCTCTCTCAGATTCGTCAAGGGTCCAAAACAGGTCGATTAATCAGGGCAGCAGTCCTTCGTAGCCGTCGGGACGCGGAGAACCTCGCAGAAAAGACTTTCGGACCACGTCGACATGCAGGGGTCGATGAAGTGGCGGCCTTCCTCCGGAATTTCCACACGAAGCTCCTCACGAACCTCTGGCTTGGACTGGTACCGCTGAAATCGTCCCGAGTTGGGCGCCAAACTGAAGTACTGGGTATTTTAGACCCAGCGGTGCAGGGGCACACACCCTATGACTTCTGGGTTTCACCCTGTTCCGGACCTACAGAAACACAGAGTCTTCTGGGTGAAGTCAAAGATTCGTTTATTGGCTGCAGACCAATGACAGGTATCCTAGAAGTACAACAGCGTGTATGTTCTCAGGAGACTGCTGAAAATCATAGGAACGGACTTCATCTTAAATACGCTTTTCCTTGCCTCAAGCATACATTCCTAGGTTTTATGATACGGCAATATACAAGTGTACATTACAAAGAAAAGGCAGAGTCATGATGACCATCCCACATTCCAGTTCGGCCAGCCCACAATGATTTATACAGTAAGGTTCAGATCCCACATCGGATGTAAACAGACCCCCCAATAAACATGAGCATCTCCTGTTTTGGGAAACAAGTCATAAAGCATGAACAAGCAGGTGTGGAAGAGATTAGCCGGAGGATTGTGTAGGATGAAAGGGTTTTATGACGGGTCAAGCCCTGATGCTAATCACAGGTGGACGGAGGAAGGGGAGCTCGTGAGACCGGTTTGACCTGGGGCAGCAGAGCCAGCTGCCCAGGTCACAGAGAAGTCAGAGGGAAAGCCCATGTACTGTGAGGCCCGTATTTACTCCATTATAGCCTATGTGAGGGCAATGACAAGATGGCCACTGCTTCCAAAATGGAACCAGCGTAGTGAAGCAGAATAACGTGTACACAGTGCATTCATAGCTAGAACGGTATATAAACCATTTGCGGTTTGCTAATACCAAGATAGACAGGGGTAGGGCCCTGTTCCCTACGCGGTCCCGAATATTAAAGTACGACATACTGCACAAAAACTTCCATTACATCGGCATGTTCTGCATGAGAGGCATCATGATCATTTCGAATAATATGAACGTGGGTATGAGCCTTTCTATTCTTGACCAAAAGTGCCATTCTTGACCAAAATTGGCTATTTTCCTGGTCCACAGAAACCAAAGTGCAATGATTATGCAATCCTTCTTCCGAAGGTCCAGTCTGATGTTGGTGCCTCAACTGAATATATGTTCACAATAAGATTAAATCAAATAGTATCCCTGGTGCGGAAAGCCATCACATGCATCTGGTGGAGAAACCGTAAGTATATTGCCTCCCATTTTAGGTCTGGCGCTACTGTTTTATGCCTGTCATTTGGCATTAGCCAAGACCATTGGGTTTTACTAATATTATATATATAACTAAATTTCTAATAGAGGTTTTCAGCCAGTCTTCTTCATCCATTGATCAGTTTTTTTCTGTCATTCATATTTTACATTGGTCTGTTGTTTATGTCATTCACATTTTTCTGCAGTCCACCAAAGCATACAGCATGGCGCAATTAGTCAGCCTGCACCAAACACTGGCTAACTTTACAATGATTGAGGGTATTCTGCTCTTTCGCAGGACACATATCTGCATGCATGTGTGCTTTTTGGCAATTTTATTTTGGTCTTACCTAATTTTATTATGTTGGCAAAGGCCACGCAGCTCTAAACTTTTTTAAAAATGACAAAAAAGTAATGAAAAACCAAAAGGCTGGCAGACAGCGCCAGGCATAATGGCTTTGCCAATGCTATCAAGTACTACTGAGTTCTAAAGGATCACTGACACAATATCATGGTAAACAATATTGTGGATACAAATATTGTGTCAAAAATACCGTTCATCGATATATTGTGCAGATATACGCATAATGCTAAGCATCAAAAGATTGGATAACAAATATAGTTAACACTAATATTATCCAAAAATATTCAAAAATATAGATTTTTTTTCTATACATAGAGTTTCAAGAAGTAAATGTTAAATATTGGAATTAATAAATTAAATATATAGTTTAAATTAAATACATTACACAAATATGTAATATATATATATATAAATATATAATTATATAAACACACAAACACATATATATTTGCGTTTTTGTGCTTATATATATATTTACTTTCAAAATATTAAGAAGTAATATAATATAAATAAATATTTCTATATATATATTGGTGAATGGGGCACGCAAATGCGTCTGTGTGGAATCAAACATATCCATAAAAGATTCAACCCACTTCGGTGTTCTACCATCTCTACTGCATGCAATGATACACATGTACCATTGTATGCGGTAGAGATAACACTGCTCCCACCAAGCCATAGCAAACTGCAATGTCAAGGGTGTGGTCTCCGCAGGAAGTTGCTGGAGTTGGCCCTGGAGGATGGCAGGCCACAGCCCATTTATGGCTCCTTGGCTCCAGGAGGCCTGTCCCATCTTGAAAATAGCCCCGAGGAGGTGGTGGTCCCCAGGGCAGCGTGTGGGGGCCAGAGCTCCCACCCATCTTATTTAAATACAGCCCCAGGGGGTGGCAGTCCCAGGGACTGTGGGGGAGGCTACGTGGCTCCCCCACATTTCAAACAATCAGCACCGGGGAGGTGGCAGTCTCCGGGGCTACGGGGCCCATTTGGGCACCTACATTATTATTTCTAATTGTCCCCAGGACCTGGCCCACCTGTGGGCCTATTTAAATGAAGTGTGGCAACCTGCTTTGTTTTTTAAACTTTTTGGAAGGATTTGCAGTTCCACTGTGACTCCTGCCAAAAATGTTTTTAAAAAAAATACTTTTTGGGACCCCCCAAGAGGCCCAGGGGGTCAGGGTGTTTCTACCCTTCCTCCGTAGCTTTTTTAAAAATGTTATTCTTGTGACTCAGTTCAACCGAGTCACAAGATGGCTACCAACACTTCCTGGTTCGAAGTGTTGGCAGCCAATCAGATCTCAGGCATGAGATCGGGAAGGGTCGGGGATCAACCGCGGCTACAGTTGTATATCGGAGAAATCTTTACATTTCTCAGGATCTACTGAATGGATTCACACCACCTAACAAAAAGATGGCTTTCTGGACCAAGAGCAACATTTTTGCCAAATTGGTGTAATTCTGTTCAGCAATTCGGGCTGTAGCTGCATCTAAAGTTTCCTATACCAATTACATGGAGAAAAAGCGTTTTTGGTCCCCCCTTTTTCTCAGCCTCCACATGACGGATCTCCCCGAAATTATCAAGACAGCAGTTAAAGTGACTGGTGTATTAGTTTTGAAAATTTCACGAGGATTCGTCAAATGACACCAAAGTTATTGGCAAATGAAAACATTTTCTTCCTATGGAAACTAGGTCCTAACTATATCTACCTACTGGCAAAAAAAACAAAGGTTTCAGGGAAGTTATAGATAGGAAATGGAATTAAAAAAACTTACAAATTCACTGAAAAACCAAAGGTTACAGAGACTTTATAGTTAGGCTCAGGTTTCACTTGTACAAAACCAGAGAAATTCAGCAGTTATAGTTAGCTGAGCTAACTAAAAGTCATGCCCCTGCAATGCACTGCTTATGACCTCACATATTACATCACTCATGACATGGTCAATGATATCACTGATGACATCACTGATAACATCTCAAATGCCATCACTGAGGACATCATCAAGTGAGTGTTTTTTAAGAGTTTATGGTTGTTAAACATATATAGTAATCTATTACAAAACTTAAATTATTATACTAGGTGAACTACTACTGAGTGATAGTACTTCTAACTTATATTATGTGAGTTACTGTATACTGGTGTGTATGGGTATGTATGTGGCTGTATGGATGTATAAGTGGATATGTGAGTAGCTGTGTGGGCGAGTGAGATGCTGTGTGAGTGGCGGTATTGATGAGTGAGTGGGTGTGTCAGTGACGGTATGGGTGAGTGAGTGTGTGTCTGAATGGTTGTGTGAGTGAGTGACTTGATGTGTAAGTCGCTGTATAGGTGAGTGAGTTGCTGTTTGAGTGGCTGTTTGGTTAGGTGAGTTGGTGTGTTAGTGGCTGTTTTGGAGACTAAGTTTTTGTGTGAACGGCTGTATGGGTGAGTGAGCGGCTGTGTGAGTGCTTGTATGAATGTATGAATTGTACGTACGTTGTTGTGTGGGGGTGTGAGTGAGTGTGTAAGAACTTGCATGGGTGAGTAAGTGGCTGTGTTGAGAGGCTTATTGGGTGAGTGAGAGGGTTTTTGAGTGCCTTTGTATGTGAAAAAAGGGGGTACATGAATAGCTGTATGGGTGAGTGTGTGGTTATGTGACTGGCTATATGGGTTAGTGGCTGGTTGTATAAGTGTCGGTATGGGTGAATTAATTATTGTATGAGTAGCTGTATGAGTGAGTGGTTGTGTGAGTGGCTCTATGGATCAGTGAGTGGGTGTGTGAGTACTGGTATAGGTCTGTGCGTGGTTGTGCGGGTGTGTGAGTAGGCATAGGAGAGATTAGATTGGGGTGTTAGTAGGTGTGTGAGTTGTTCTGTGGAAGATGTTATCAGTGAAGTTATCAGTGATGGCCTTTGAGATGTCATCAGTGATGTCACTGACGATGTCATGAATGATGTAATATGTGAGGTCATTAGCAGTGCATTGCGGGGGCATAAGTAATAGTTAGCTCAGGTAACTATCAAAGCCGAATTTCACTGGTTTTGTATAAGTGAAATCAGAGCCTAACTATAACGTCCCTGTAACCTTAACATTTTTCAGTGAAGTTTAAAAAAAAATTCTATTTGCTAACTATAGCAAAATTGTAACCTTTGGCTTTTTAAGTGAATATCTAAGTTTTTTCAAAAATTATTTCCTATCTATAACTTCCCTTGTAATCTTTGTTTTTTTAAGTGAATTTCTATTTTTTTAACTAGTAGTAGAGTTTGCAGAGTGGTGGACCGCTGCCTCCACCAGGATCTACTGACCCAGACAGGGCTGCATTCTTACTCCCTGGCCCTAATGAGGGTGGTGCCAAGGCAGGCACCACCGTCGGGATTACAATGTCTCTACCCAACATCCTTTTCATGGCCATCTCACAGCTATGAAAAGGCTGTCCAAGTGGAATTTGGGTTACCCAAACAGGGCCCCTGTCCCTCTTGGGCCACTGCAAAGTGGCCCAGGGGGCACATGGAGTGCCCTCACGCACATTCATGCACCGTGAGCCATGCACCACAAGGTGCATGGCACACAGTGCATGGGTGTGCACAAAGTGCTCTTTTACACTGCGGCTTGTGCTCATGCCGCTGTGTGTTAAAAAGCACTTTTCCAACCACCAGCCTGAAGGTTGTATCATAATTGGGCAGTCGGACCGCTGTCTGCTTGTTGGTCAGTCTCCTGACCGACGTGATAGTGGGTGGCGGTCCGACCGCCCATTATCATAACAAGGTCCTTTGTGTGGTGATTTTTAGGGGCTGCCCGACCCCGACGGAGAACACCGCTGTAAGCGGTCGGAGGTGCCAGAACATATACATGTATATAAAATACAAACACAATAAAACCATCAAGAAGTGAACAATTCAATAAGAAAAAATGTATAAATTAATGTAGACAATAAATAAATAATGACACCAAAAAACACATTTGCTTAAATACGAACATTAAAATTTATTTAAAAATAAAAACAAATAATATAAAATATTTTAAAAAAATAAGCAATTAAAGCTATAAAAGCTATTTAACCAATAATATATAAACTATGGATTCTAAGAATAAGAAGTCTGAGAAAGTGTTGGACTTCAGAGGGGTCAGATTTACTACCTACTCCAGTCACCGATATAGTAGGAAAAGTGTTGGACTTTGGAAAACCTAGATTTTTTTACTTTCTCCAGTCAGTACAACAGTAGGGAAAGGGTAGGACTTTGGAGAGGTTAAATTTACTATTCTTACTCCAGTCCTTTCAACAGTAGGGAAAGTATTACATTTCAGAGGGGCAAAATTTACTATTTACTGCTGACAATACAACCTGACCATCAGTAGAATAGGTGTTGGACTTTGGAAAGGATTTAATATTCCTACTCCAACCTGAAAAACAGAAGGAAAACTGTTTGAATTTGGAGGGGTCGGATTTACTCATCCCACTCCAAGTGCAACAGTATGGAAAGTGTTTGACTTTGGAGGAGTTAATTTTACTATTCCTACTGCGGTCTAAGCAAAAGTAGGAAAAGTACTTCACTTCAAATACAGTACAGTAACCACTTGAATGTAGAAAAAAAAATCTCTCAATATAAAAATTGTTATGTAACATGAAAAAATATAAATATGTGCATTAAAGATACTGGGAATAATTATTAAATTTTTATAATTATTATTCAATAATTAGCAATTATTTTATAATTGTTATTCATTTATTATTTATTTAACTTCCCACCTATACACCTACAACCCAAGCAGCCCACATCTTAAAAAATAAGTGTTCCATAATTTTCATATTTCAAATGAAATAAATAATTAATTAATAAGTAATAATACATTGTTAAATAATTATTACTTAATTACATTTCCACCCTAGATCCATACAAACCTAGCATACTGCAACTAAAATACAATTACAATAAATGCATTTTTCTAATTTACATACTTACAATTCATTAAACTATTAATTTACAAATAATAATTAACAGTTAATTAATTATTACCTATTTAACTTCCCACCCTATAGCCCATAAACCTAGCATCCCTTAACTAAAATGTAAGCAAAATAAATCAGGATTTCATATTTTACATAATTAAAAATAAATTAAATAATGAATTGTTGATAAATTATTCCTTCATTAATGTCCCATCCTAGACCCCTACATGCCTAGCAGCCTGTAACTAAAATATAAGTAAAGTAGATCAGTTTTCCATATTACACATAATTAACAATCAATAAATAATTAATGTTATGATTAATTTGTTAATTAATTATTAAATAATTAACTTTTTACCCTATATCAGTATAACATAATTTACACAATAAATAGTAATTAAAGAATGAAATACTCATTTTTAAATAATTCATAATTAATTATTACCTAAGCAACTCTCCACCCTATCACCCTACAAACCCAACAACCCGCCTCAACACTACAAATTACTATTAAAAATAAAATAAAATATTGAAAACCACATACAATGATATGCTATATTTTTAATGAACAAAATTTACATAAACAATCGTAACACACAAAATAAATCTATCAACTAAAACACATGAAAATAATTTAAAAAGTATATTTTCATCTAATATATTTCTGAAAATGATATTGAAAAGATTCATATTATTTAAAACAATTTTACTTACCTCAAAAACGGATATTCTTAGCAACTTTATTCTTGCATCCCAACATTTCTGTATCATGATATTTTATGTCCGATATTTCTGTCTCCCGATATGTACAACTCAATACTTTGTCCAAACACCATTAAGAAAAAGCCTGATTTTGGAAAGTTTGTGCGATCAGAATTCATCATTTTTCAGGAGTATACGATCAACAGTCCAAGTCTGAGGACAACTTACTAAATCAATGAAAGAGAAATTTTAGAACTTGCAATATCACTGAAAACTATTAAGAAATATATTTTTTTTTTAAACATAAAAGCTGAAGAACAAAGAAGAACAGCCAGGCATTAACAAGTGTGAATGTTTGTATATTGAGTTGAATGAAACTATGAGTTTTTGCTCTACTTTGTGAAATTTGTGACCGACAGGAGAAGCCCTAACAATCACTGGATCTAAAATGACATTGAAGGTCACAACCCAGATCAAAAAGTCTTGGTCAAATTAAATTCTTCAACCTGGACCAAAACTATTTTCCTCCACCCAAGGGGCATAGACTGAGCTAAGAAGAAATGTAATCTTTTCAACATTGCATTGCAAAATGCCCTATCAGCCACAACTACCAACTAACATCATGGATAAATTAATTGCTGCATTTAAAGAGTAAGATTGCCACTGCTAAATTAGGTTACCCAATAGTTGTTTGTGCTAAAATGCTTGACCTCTGTGAAAATGTAATTTTACTTTCATGTAAACACAGAGGGTCTGGATGAAACTCATAAAATGTAGGGCCAGTTTTCTACATTTCTTAGGGCCTGATTATGAGTTTGGCGGCCTTACTGCCATCCTGCCGTGGTGGCGGGACTAACAGCTCAATCGCGCTGAAGGCGTTACCGCCCATCGTATTATGATGTTGCGGCTGGCAACATCTGACAGCACTATGTGACCGCCGTGTTGGCAGTATATTGTCGAGCAGATTACGATGTTACCGATGTGCTGGCAGTCTCTCTGCAGCAGTGTCCCTGATGACGGGAGACCTGTGGGGGGCGCGGTCAGCAATTCACAAAATATAGCTCCATATATGTCAATGCAGGTCTGTGACATGTACACATCTGCATGATAAATGTGGAAAAATATATTATACTAGCACTTTTCTATTGCTGGAGTACGGACCATATGTGCCCAGTCCAGTCAATGGGAGTAAAAGGACGTACCTGCATTTCAGTGACGGTGGGGTTGTTTTCTTCATGGTAAAGTTGCTGCTGCGAAGGAGGGACCTGGACAAAATGTCCCATGTCAAAGACTGAGTAAAAAAGAAGGAAATGGGTGAGTTTGAACCCCATTTCCTTCATTTCCGCTAACTCGAGGCAGGTGGTCTCCCTACCACAATCGGCTCGACGGAAAGTCACTTTGTAATACAGACAGTGGAATCTTTGTCTATACTGCCCTCTGGTAGCTGCTTCCCCCATGCTGCCATCGAGGTGGTTGGCGAACGGCTGGCGGTGGCAGCGGTGTTCCAGGGGTCTTCCCTTCTGCAAGCCACCAACATCGTAATATGGCGGGTGGACCGCCAACTAGGCGGCTAGGTTTCTGATGCCATTTTGACGGCAGTTCCCTTACAGACAAACTCTTAACCAGGCCCATAGTAACACAGAGCGCATTAACATACCAGCTGTTGTTTTTTTAATGGCTGCAGAATGGCAAAAGAAAAGAAAATTGCAATAACCTGTCTCCTCACACATTTTCACTTGAAGGTGAACCCAACCCTCTCAGATCAACACATACCCCACCCACTCATCCTCTTTCCTCTGCTGTGCTTCAAAATCATTATACCACCCTCAAATCCTTAAATCCTTCTACCTTCTTGCTTTGAGATGATGTGGTAGTTTTCCTTCCACATCCCATCCCTTACAAAATTCCCCTAATGTCTTGCAGAGAAGAAGAGAATTAGATTTAGGGTGCTTAAAAGGTTAATATATTGCTATGAGACCAAAGATGGAAAATACAAATGAAGTGCTGAAAAATACTAATATGAACCAACTCTGGGCAGAGTACGCCTAGCGGTGCTACGCGGAACTACGCAAAGTTTAAAAAATCTCCGCTGCGCTACGCGGAGTTCCATGAGTGGGCGGAGTTGCTTGTTCTCTCCATTCACGTCAACGCGGATTGCGTGTTTGGATGGAAAATCATGCAAACTGCACCACGCGGTCGCACATGGGCACGGCCATCTTGATTCTTACTCTGTGTATGGGGCTGGGGCCTACTTTTCCATCCTTATTCAATCTTTGCAATCCTTGAATTCTATTGCTCCCATTGGGGTGGTTTTCTGGTGGGTTTAGCCCTATGCCGTGCGTGTTAAAGTCACCAAGAATGATGGAATCCATGCCTGAGTGCTGTAGTAGCAGAGATTCGATCTCATTTAACAGGCGAGTAAGTTTATCTTTCGAACCCGGCCCATGGTGGTTGAAGTAGAAAATTGATTAAAAGTATAGATGTTGGGCCGTCTGTCGTGTTCAAGCCTTTCAAAGTGCCAACCAAAAGCATGTCTGATGAATTCTTTATTAGACAGAAGTGAACTTTCAGTGCGTGCTTGATGTATATTGAAATGCCCCCTGACGGTCTCCCGAAAATGTTGGTTTTAATGACGGGTTTGAAATATTCAGCATACGCCCCTAGTGGTGTTGACGAAATGGCCCATGTTTCTTGGGCGCAGATTATATCTGCTCCTGCAAGAAATGTAATTATCCCTGGGCTTTGCAAAACTTTATGTATCCCTGCAACGTTCCAGGTCAGTATATTTATCGTTTGGTGGTTCTCAGTGGGGCTGCTGTGCTGAGCACTGGCAGTGTTTAAGGCATAGGTGGTCTTTGATAGTATCTGTTGGTTACCCAATGAGGATCTAAGGTTCTGTCTTTGCCGCAGCCAGTTTTAAAAATCTGCTGATAGTGTAAACAAAATAGTGATGCGGTACCCCTCCTTGTCCTACTACTCTCTCCATCTAGTCTCCTCCTGGTCTCTGCAGTCTACTCTGTACTATATATTATTATTAACCCTTAAGACTCGGAGGGGGTGGGGGGTGAATTACCATTGTATAGAATGATTGTCATTCAAGAATGATCAATCAACCACAGTCACTTCTCTTATCTGATTAGATGAAGTGAGGGCTCCATGGTTTCCCAAGGTGCCATCATGGTGGTGGTACTAGTGGCAACATGCATTTCTAGCGTTTCTTTGGATATTGAAGGCAAATTCATATGAACTGAAGCGAGGACCCCTCTACCTTCTAGGCAAACTAGAACTGTAGGATAAGGGCTCGAGAGTGGGGACTATTTATTGAAAGGAAAGTTAACGAATTGAAATAAAAAACTAGGTTAATGCCGTTATTATATGCAAGCTTGATGACAGTCACCAGAGATTGGATTACTAGAACAGACTCAGTCTCAGACACAGGAAGAGAGTATGATAAGCAATGAAAAATTAAACTAATCAGGGCAATGTTGAGCCACTGTGAACTGTACGAAGTGGACAATCTTAAGATTAGACGCAAATTAATACAGTGCCTGAATGATGATGCTGACAATGAGATGTTCCTCTGAAAAAAAATATCATACACTGTGCTGGGGTGGATAATATAATATATACATCATACACTGTGCTGGGGTGGATAATATAATATATACGGCCAGTGTGGGCTATATGAGCTTAAGAATAAGATCCTCCTCTCCTCGCACTAAGGTTGTGTTGCTTTCACCACATCTGCCTCACCAAGTGTGTGATCAATTAATGGTGTAAATTGTTAAGTCACACCTCAATAAATCACACAGCCTGGGGGAAGAGAGTTAGGGGTTTGATGAATGGTTGGGAAGGGGCATTTGAGGGAATGGTTTGACAAAGACAAACACTACATACAGACAACACTCATCTTGGCTGTTGACCATCATAAATCTGTTGTGGGAGGAAGAGGAAATGCATGCATGATGAGGAGTGGTACTATACTAGTACAGTGCAGTATACTAAGTATGCAATTGTCTGTCTGCCCCCATAGAGACCCAAGTTACATACAGTATTTTTTGTTCTGTTGCACTGGGCTTAGAAAGATAGCAAATACAATTAAACATATCTGTGGAGTAAAACAAGCAAACACAAACAACACACACAGTTGTAATCATTGAATAAATAAGTATACTGTATAAATTGGGAGTTGCATCTCCACATTCCTCTTGGACTGTCCACCCGTCAATCTTGGGTGCCTGGCAGATGCAGTTTAGTAAGGTAAGTGTGAGTTGTTTTTCCAGTATGGCGCAGGGTAAAGGGCCTGTAGATGGAAAAACAAAAAAGGATATTGAAAAATCAAGGAGAAAAAAAAAGTTAAACTGCATAAGGAGTGCAACAAGAAGACTTTCAAAGGCAGCATGGCTAAATCATACTCTGTTTTCGGCAGTTACCTCCAACAACAGACCACTCCCACCCATACTCCACTTAGCTTCGGATTTAAGCCAGACAGCAATGAGCACACATACATACACACAGCAACATAGCATTTTCCAAATGAATTTAAAAAATCAATATACCGCTGTTAGTTACACCATACTCACCACCCACCAAAACTACACAGACATGTATGTCTGGTCTGTGTTGTTGTTTACCTTTTGGCACTTCAAAGTCATCATCATTCCTCCAAATTGGTTGGTTTCAGTGAATTTGAAAACTTCCATCTTCTTCTGGTCGCATGTCTCAACTTTCTGCGGTGCTACTTCAGGTATGGTGTAATCCAGTGGTATAAAGTGCTGATTCATTTTTATCATTTTTATCATTTTTATCATGGTTAACCTCTCCACGTTTTGGGGTGAGAGACTGGTCCTTCTCACTGGCAGAACGGCACCGGCAGCACTGAAAACACGCTCAGCAGAGACACGTGCTACGGGGCAAGCCAGATAGTTTATCGCCAGCCTGCTGAACACTGGCCATTGGCACCTTTTTCCCATACCAATACAGCAATGGGTTTTGATCAAAGTAGACCACTGTTGGGTGATCCAGATAGGCCTGGACCATCCGCTCAGTGGTCATGGGTGCTCCTGAAATAGCCACCATTGGCCATGGCCTTAAAACCAGACCTGTGACTGGGGGGTGAGTGTCTGAAAAGTTTCAGTGCTCCGTCCATCATCTCCCTGTGTTTGCTTTGTTCGCCCTTAGTTGGCAGGGTATGCCCAGACATGGGTCCCTTGCTCACTTTGCCACTGGATTCAAGCTAGCCTGGTAGATGAGGGGTGTTACCCTGAAACTGGTCCCATGATGCCTGTTTATGATGCAGGGAAGACCTGGCTTGGCAGTTTGGGCTGGACTGGTCCCATGAGGCACAGGGTCAAGACTGATTTGTATATAGTTGGGTCTGAAATTATGTGGCAAAGTGAGGTAAATAATGATGATGGATTCAACCCAGATCTGTGACTGGTGGTGAGTGTCTGAAAAGTCTCAGCGCTCCGTCCATCATCTCCTTGTGTTTGCTTTGTTTTCTCTAAGTTGGCAGGGTATGCCCAGACGTAGGTCCCTTGCTCACTTTGCCACTGGATTCAAGCTACCCTGGCTGATGAGGGGTGCTACCCTGAAACTGGTCCCAGGATGATTGCTTCCGGTTCAGGGCAGACCTGTCTTGGCAATTCGAGCTCGACTGTTCCCAGGAGGCACAGAGTCAAGACTGATTTGCATATAATTGGGTCTGAACTGAGGTGGCAAAGTAATCTAAAGAACAATGATGGATTCAACCCACACCTGGGTCAGTGTCTGTAAAGTTTCAGCTCTCTGTCTATCATCTCCTTTTGTTGGCTTAACTATATTACTGCCATTGTCCCTGGCAACAAAACCGATGTTAAGCCCTCATGGTCGCAGCCATTCAAAGACCTTGTTGTCAAAGTCTTCCAAAATGTTTGCAGCAGAATGAAATTTGTCCATGGCGAACACAGCTACTGTTGCATGTTTAGGAGCAGCATTAAAAATCTGAGCAGTGTCAACACCTACAGATATCTTTTCTCTAACCCATCCCGTGTGCAGTGATGCACATGTAATCAGTGGCTTGGCAACTGGCCCACATGTCTGTTGTCAGGTGGATAGTGTGAACAGCACTCTGCTGCAAAGCTTGTCCAAGCAATTCCAGCATGTTGTGATGTAGTGCTGGAAGAGCAACTCTGGCGAAATAGGTCCGTCTGGGAACCCTTCATTTCAGGCAGATGGCTGCCACAAATTCAAGAAAACCCACCCCTTCCACAAAAGAAAAAGGGAGGAGGACCAGCACTAACATTTTAGCCAGTTTCACATTGTACAAACATGCCGTTGGGTGGTTGCATTCGTACTGCCACACCGACCTAAACATGCTGAGAATGGTAGCCCGAATTCTTTTCTTTTCTGGTGCCAAAGATGCAGGTGACTTCGTGACACCAGTTGTTAGGCTCAATGCGCTTTTTTGTTGAAATACTCTTTTGCCTTGGACGCCTTGGTGTCTCAGCCTGACTCTTGTGCCATTGTGATGTTGCTAATAATGTGGGCGGTACCACTGCACTGCTAGGAGCTGGGCTGCTTTGTGTACCGGACAAAAACGTCTCCTTCTTGTTCACCTTCCACCGTGATCGGATCTTCTTCAGCCCCTCCACCAACAACACTTCAATTATTTGGGCCGCTAAGGTACCATAGTTTGTACCAAGCTTACCCCAACTAACACCTACTCCACAAATGGAGCATATAGCCATTGTTCACCTCCTTGCTGCTCACCGAAAAGAAGTCCCAAACTGGGGAGGTCAACTTTCTGATGCTGCCGGTACCACTTGCAATGTCGGATGAACTTGTAGGTGTGCGTGACGTTTGACTCTCTCCAGTACCTACTTCTACTGAGGTGGTTGCATTTGATGGTGTTGGTGGTATCTGGGTTGGTGATATCTGTGCCACATCCCTCACAGCAAATTGGGAAGGGGTAATGGTGGTCTCCATTGGGGCAGGGTTAATAGCCAAGATGACTGGTTCGTCATCACCCTCCTATTCTACATCTACCTCCATAACTCTAGGGCTTTCTGAAACCTTCCTTTTCCCTATCCTTGTCTCATGGAGTGTCTCACTTTCAGACTGAGGTGGGATACAAGTGGCGTCTAGATCATCAGAAGTGGGGCTTAGAGAAGAAGTTGATGAACTAACCCTCCTGTTACTTGCTGGGGATCTGGAAGACAATGGATCTTCTGAAAGAGTGGCTTGCTATTCTTCTTCCTCAGCAGGAAGCTCGATCTCCTGAACTGTGTCATGCACCAAATCTTCACAGAAGCAGAATTGACGTGAACTCCCAATGCCCTCCCGTCGGTGCGTCCGCACCGGCGTTTCACAGAACGAACTCACCAACGAGGGGTAAAGGGGAAATGGGACAGAGAAGAGACAACTCCCTTGGTGGCTGCTTCCCTCTCGGCTCCCAGGTAGTTTTTACTAGTTGTCCTCACTAGTTGTTCCCAGGAAGGAGACGGTACCTAATGCACAGAGGAACAGAAGATAAACAACAACAACCTCCCTAGAATTTCTTCTATTATTAACTATATACTTCAGGAGCTTCCTACCAGTCACTGAAAGAGTTTTTGCCTCTCTTCTTATTAGGTTTTAATGTAGACCTTAATCTCCCAGTACCTAGAACTAAAGAAAAGAGAGTGTGAATGAGTTTACCTAATACCCTGGGTCTGAATATTGATATGTCTAT
This sequence comes from Triturus cristatus, assembly GCF_964204655.1. NCBI lineage: Eukaryota > Metazoa > Chordata > Amphibia > Caudata > Salamandridae > Triturus > Triturus cristatus. The sequence goes on along the minus strand of NC_140589.1, from coordinate 1,536,439,349 downwards.
ATGTGTCTTACTCTATACCTCTAGAGTCTAGTTGGGAGTCTATTGTACAAGTCGATATTCCAAGTCTTCACTGAAGAGTCTTATCTTTAGAGACTGAGGTCGCTGGAAGCTCCCTTGACCTTTACTCCGTAGCATGAAGATATGCGCGCAAAAAGGAACAGGGTAGGAATGAAAGGAAGGAAAGAGAAAGGGAAAGCGCAAGGCAGGTAATAAAGTTTGTACTGGTTATTTGAATTAGTTGCGCGCTAAACCTACTCAAGAACTCTGAAGCGAGATATGGTAAATGCGCGGTTAAATACGTCTTACTGTGGGCTCAATGATGAACTTTTTCCAGTCACCGCTGCAAGGAATTCTTCTTGACTTTCTCCGTAGCAGCTCCAATTTCCCTGAAGGCTTGAAATTGTTCAGAGACTCTCAAGGTTGCTTCTCACTGGATTGCGAGCTGGCTTCACTCGCGCCGCTCACGCTTCTAACTCCGGTTACCAAAATACAGGGAAGATAATCTCCACTAAAGATTTACCTAACATAGAAATTCCGCACTCGCTCACATAGAGAGGTGAGGAGGAACGGAACTACGGACCTCTTCAAACAAAACTACAGTTGAAGTGTGCAGCGGGAAGCGCGCGCACTCTTCTTAACAATTAGTGGCATTGCAGGTGTTCTGAAAGAGTATCTAAAAGTGCTGGGAACACGGCGGCCATCTTACAGAGTGCAGTAGTTCTATCTAGATTCTTTCCAGAGAATAACCAGACTGGGTTTTACAATGACTCTAGACTTTCTCACGCCATGGGATTTCTTCTGACCTAGCACAGTTGTGCCTACAATGTTCCTGACAGTACCCCCTCTCAAAGACCGATTTATCGGTCCTGGTTTACATGGATTCTGTGAGTGAAATCGTTTCAGTAAATGAGGGGCATGAACATTCTTTGCGGGCTCCCAGGACCTATCTTCAGGGCCATACCCCTTCCAATCAATCAGATAGTAAAGATGTCCCCTAGTGTATTTTGAATCCAAGATTCCCTTAACTACATATTCTGGGTGACCATCTACCAAGAGAGGGCCTGGGGGCTTAGCTAATCTTGTGTGCGGAGCAGCCTTTTTCAAAAGGGAAACATGAAAAATGGGATGGATTCCTGAGTTGGAAGGTAATTTTAGTTTCACTGTGACTGGCCCCAAAACTTGATCTATCAGATAGGGACCCACAAAACGGGGCTGGAATTTTCTGTTCCCCCTTAAATGGAGGTTACGGGAAGACAACCAAACTAGATCTCCCACTTTATACTCAGGGGCTTGTCTGCGATGTTTATCTGCATATTTTTTATAAATACTCTTTGCTTTTGTCAAATTAGTTTCTGCAGACTTATGAATTAAGGTTAAGTCTCTCATTAATCCCTTAACTGCTGGTACCTCCAAATCAGTGTGAATGTTAAAAGGATTCGGGTGTCGCCCATAATTCAAGTAGAAGGGAGAGTAACCAGTGGACATACTTTTGGCATTATTAAATGCGAATTCTGCCATCCATAAGAGCTTAGACCATTCCCCCCCTTGAGCTATAACAAAACAACCGAAGCTACTGTTCTAATTCTTGGTTTACTCGTTCAGTTTGACCATCGGTCTCGGGGTGATAACTGGTGGAAAGTCTAATCTCCACTCCCAATCCTTGTAAAAAAGCCTTACAAAAATGTGATACAAACTGGGAACCCCTGTCTGAGATTACAATCTTAGGAATTCCATGTAATTTCACTATATGCTCACCAAACTGAATTGTTAGTTCAGGTGCAGAGGGTACCCCCGTTAATGGAATAAAGTGACTCATTTTAGTGAACGTGTCTACAAAAACCAGAATATTATTAAATCCATGACTAAGAGGTAGTTCCACTATTAAATCCATGGTTGCAGTGTGCCAAGGGTGGGAAGGGGTAGGTAAAGGTAGTAACAAACCCTGAGGTACTTGTCGACTGGGTTTACTTCGCGCACATAGTTCACAAGTTTGGACATAGTCTTTCACATGTGCTGACATTCCAGGCCACCAGAAATAGCGTTGTACCAAATCTAAGGTTTTCCTCTATGCCCTGCTAAGGGCTGATCATGGCATGCTTGTAAAGCTTTCACTTGAAGAGTTTTGGTTGGTAGATACAAGGCTTCTTTGAAATAGGGTAATTGGTTGTGTATTTTTCTCCCCTTCTCTTGTGATGCCCAAAGTGTCATTTCTTCCCAAGAGAGAGTCTTTAGGAGATTGCACCCATAAACTTAGTTTCAGGGATTATAGGCTGTGGATCCACAGAATGTTCTTGTTCCTCCGTCTGAATTCTAGATAAAGCATCCGCCTTTCCATTTTTATTCCCTGGGCGATACGTGATTACGAAATCAAAATCAGCGAAATACAATGACCAACGAAGTTGCCTTGGGGTTAAGGTCTTAGCAGTCTTCAAAAACTTGAAGGTTCTTATGGTCAGAAAACACTGTTACGGTGTGCCTCGCTCCCAACAAACAGTGTCTCCAATCTTCAAATGCATCCTTCACTGCCAACAATTCTTTTTCAGCAATGGTGTAATTGATTTCAGCCGAACTCAACTTTCGAGATCGATACGCCACCGGATGTAGCTGACCGGTGATCTTATGATGTTGTGAAAGCACATCTCCTATGGCTTGATCGGAAGCATCTGCTTCCACAAAAAAAGGCTCCATGGGATCAGCATGCAACAAAATTGGGGCAGAGGTAAAACTTTTCTTTAATTGTACAAAGGCTCGCTCTGCTTCTGTTGACCACTGGAACTTGACACCTTTCTTTAGAAGATGAGTGATAGGAACGATTAATTGAGAAAACCCTTGAATAAAACGTCTATACAAATTGGCAAATCCAAGAAACCTCTGGATTTCTTTGACATCTTTCAGTGATGGCCAGTTCTCCACTGCTTGAACTTTCTGGGAGTCCATGGTGATTCCTTGAGGAGATAAGATAAATCCCAAAAATTCCACTCTGGGAGAGCTGAATACACACTTTTCTAGCTTGACATAAAGGTGATGTGTACGGAGACGATTTAATACTAATCTAACATGCTCCGGATGTTCTTGAGAGAAAATTAGAATGTCAGCTAGGTAAATCACAGCAATTTTGTCAAGCAAATCTCCCATTACATCATTAATGAAATGCTGGAACACTGCTTTAGCATTGCAGAGTCCAAAAGGCATCATACAATACTCGAATAATCCAAACTTCGTCCGGAAAGCCGTCTTCCACTCGTGTCCTTCTTTCATGCGAACCAGATGATATGCCACCCTCAGCTCGAGTTTCGTAAAAATTTGGGCTTCCTTAATTTGGTCCAAAAGGACTGAAATCAAAGGGAGGGGGTAACGGTTTTTGATCGTAACTCGATTCAATGCACGGTAATCAATGCACGTTCTCAGAGACCCCTCCTTCTTGGGAATGAAGAATAATGGAGACGAGACCGGAGACTGTGAGGGCCGAATAAACCCATTTGCCAAGTAACGATCCAGATATTCCTTGAGATGGTTGTTTTCGGCTTCTGTCAAAGCGTAGATTCTACTACAAGGGAGAACGGCTACTGGCTCAAGATCAATGGCACAGTCGTACGGACGGTGTGGGGGTAATTGTTCTGCTTCACATTCACTGAAAACTTCTTGGAAGTCTTGATAAGCAGCGGGAATCTCTACTGAAATAATTACCCCAATTGACTCTCCTCCGAAAGACAATAAAGACGCTAAAGATGGTTCTGTAGCTTCGTCTGAGGTTTGATAGCAATGCTCAGAGCAATAGGTGGACTTCATCTCAACTGTTCGATTTTCCCAATCAATTGTAGGATTATGTATTGCCAACCAGGGTAACCCCAAAATTAGTTGGAATTGGGGAGCATCTATGAGGTTAAATTGAAGAATCTCCCTATGGCCGTCGGAGCGAATGAGTTCCAAAGGCTCAGTATGGCTGATGATTGGACCAGAGGACAGGTTGGTGCCGTCCACTGCTCGAACTGGTTCACTTCTTTCCTTAAGAATAGCTTGTATTTCAATCCGTTGAGCGTACTTGAGATCACAAAAATTACCCGTGGATCCTGAATCAATCATAATGGCTACCCCCTTGACTTCTTGTTTACGGAATTTAATCATCATGTGCAAAATCAAATGAGGGGCCAAAGTCTGCAAAGTATTGTCGATCTGATGAGTGTCTGGGATCGATTTCTCTTCTTTCACCATCAGAACGACCCCGTCTACTGATGGCTCTGGGCGTTTCCCTTCACCGAGAATTTTGGCCGTTTGGGACATTCTTTTACAAAATGCCCACCAATGCCACAATATAGACACAGTCTCTTAATCCGACGTTGTTCCTTCTCTTCCTTACTTAGTGGACCTCTCACGGCTCCAATCTGCATTGGTTCTCCTTCTGAACTCGTTCCAGAAGTTTTTCCTTGTTCACATCTGATTCTGTCAAAACGAGGAACATTCATCCTGAATCTTTCTTCCTTTCACCTTTTCTTTCTGACCAGCGAAAGTCTATTTCCATCACCAAATCTACTAAAGCTGATAACTCAGTTGGGCGATGAGGAATTTGAGCTAATATGTCTTTTAGCTCATCTCATAAACCACGATAAAAAAGAGAAGCTCTTTTCTCCTCCGGCCAGTTAGTCTCCACAATTAACTTGTTAAATGGAGTTACGTAAGTGATAAGATCTTTAGGGCCCTGACGGAGTTCTAATAATTCATTGTCAGTTGCTTGAGAGATCCTTCTTCGATCAAATATTCTCAAAAATTCTGTTTTAAATAATTTGAAATCATAAAGAAAAGGATCATCCCTAGCTACCAAAGGCATTGCCCAATTCGCTGCATCCCCACCCAAGTAGGACAGAATAAATGCTACCCTAGACTGAGCATCTGGGAATAAATTGGCACGACACATAAAATGCAATGAAAACTGCGTCAAAAAGAGTTGGGCCTTCTGTGGATCCCCGTGAAATCATTCTGGAGGAGCTAACGGAATGATTGGGGAGACTGTGTGGATCACTTGAGCAACCGCCTGTGGATTTGATTCTTGTGACAAATTTGTGGACTTGGACTGGGCAACTCCTGGATTCCCCAAGGCTAACCCCTCCACCTTTTGTGACAGTAACCTAGTTTCTTGAAGTGAAGCTGTCAGTTCATGTTTCAAATTTTTGTTTTCCTCTCTCACAGCGCCTCTCTCCCTTTGGATGCCCTCTAAAATATCACCTAACAACTTTAGATTTAACCCTTCCGCCATTCTGCTCAGGTGAAGAAGCTTTTTGGGCACTTCAATCTGTCATGCACCAAATATACACAGAAGCAGAATTGACGTGAACTCCCAATGCCCTCCCGTCGGTGCGTCCGTGCCGGCGTTTTACAGAACGAACTCACCAACGAGGGAGAAAGGGGAAATGGGACAGAAAAGAGACAACTCCCTCGGTGGCTGCTTCCCTCTCAGCTCCCAGGTAGTTTTTACTAGTTGTCCTCAGGAAGGAGACGGTACCTAATGCACAGAGGAACAGAAGATAAACAACAACAACCTCCCTAGAATTTCTTCTATTATTAACTATATACTTCAGGAGCTTCCTACCAGTCACTGAAAGAGTTTTTAACTCTCTTCTTGTTAGGTTTTAATGTAGACCTTAATCTCCCAGTACCTAGAACTAAAGAAAAGAGAGTGTGTATGAGTTTAACTAATACCCTGGGCCTGAATATTGATATGTATATATGTGTCTTACTCTATACCTCTAGAGTCTAGTTGGGAGTCTATGCTACAAGTCGATATTCCAAGTCTTCACTGAAGAGTCTTAGCTTTAGAGACTGAGGTCGCTGGAAGCTCCCTTGACCTCTACTCCGTAGCTTGAAGATATGCGTGCAAAAAGGAACAGGGTAGGAATGAAAGGAAGGAAAGAGAAAGGGAAAGCGCAAGGCAGGTAATAAAGTTTGTACTGGTTATTTGAATTAGTTGCGCGCTAAACCTACTCAAGAACTTTGAAGCGAGATATGGTAAATGCGCGGTTAAATACGTCTTTCTGTGGGCTCAATGATGAACTTTTTCCAGTCACCGCTGCAAGGAATTCTTCTTGACTTTCTCCGTAGCAGCTCCAATTTCCCTGAAGGCTTGAAATTGTTCAGAGACTCTCAAGGTTGCTTCTCACTGGATTGCGAGCTGGCTTCACTCGCGCCGCTCACGCTTCTAACTCCGGTTACCAAAATGCAGGGAAGATAATCTCCGCTAAAGATTTACCTAACATAGAAATTCCGCACTCGTTCACATAGAGAGGTGAGGAGGAACGGAACTACGGACCTCTTCAAACAAAACTACAGTTGAAGTGCGCAGCAGGAAGCGCGCGCACTCTTCTTAACAATTAGTGGCCTCGCAGGTGTTCTGAAAGAGTATCTAAAAGTGCTGGGAACACGGCGGCCATCTTACAGAGTGCAATAGTTCTATCTAGAGTCTTTCCAGAGATTAACCATACTGGGTTTTACAATGACTCTAGACTTTCTCGCGCCATGGGATTTCCTCTGACCTAGCACAGTTGTGCCTACAATGTTCCCGACAAACTGCCCCTACTTTGGGAGGAACAACTACTTTTGGCGGTGGTTGCAGCTGTTGTTGCCCGCTTATCTGAGTTTCCTGCATTGTTTGGTTACTACTTTGCAATAACGGTAAGTCAATTTCAACATCAATGCTCGTCGGCGGTGTCGTGTTTAGACTGGCTGCCTCTGCAAAAGACATGGGCTTGAGCCCAGGATGGTGGGGTGGGTCCACTGATGAGGTGGTCCTGCTCCCAACTTGCTCCCCGGACACCACTTCTGCAGGCACAATTTTTGGTTTCCCAAACAAGGTCTTGGGCGACATAGCGGTGGTGGTAAGTGGCAGTGCCTTCTTCTCACTGGAAACTTTCTTGGTATTGACCTGGTACCTTTAGAAGATGTCAGTTAGCATGCAGTGGCACAATTTGAAGAGATGTCTGTGGTCACACATCATGTGACCTCGTGCACAGGGCACAGGCCTTCTGTCTGACAGTACAATGGGTGATGTTGTCTCCCCACTTTTGTGCACCTAAAAGCGAAGTAGCAAGAAGAACATCAGTGAAATGTAGCTTTGTTGTGGTTCAATTACTAGTACAAACAAACAGAATATAATTTAGTGTGCGTGGTCACACGTCTTAATGTTATTACCTCAGTTATTAAAACAATTAACAATACAGTGTAACCATTTGTGAGAATAGGACAACAACAAGGGCTTTTATGGTGTACTGTGTACACTACAGTAGCATACTCAGAAAAGATAGGAAAGAAGAAAAACAACAACAAGAAAACAAATGTAAAGGTTTGGCACTGCGCATCATGTGGGATGTAGCACTCAGGGAGCTGCAGCTGACAAATGACAATGGAAGCAATAAGCCAAGGGGAAGAAAGGGAAGACAGACATGCAGGTCTATATGGCAAAAGCAGATTAACTGCCACCACAAAATGGCCGCCAGCCACATGATCACAACAGCAACAAGCAGGAGGCCCGAAAAACAATGAACTCAAGTAGGCCTATATGTTTGGACACAGACTGCAAAATACTCCCTAGCCACATGGGGAGGCTCAGCCAAGGCAAAAAATGGCCCACGATTACAATCACACTCACACACTGGCCAGACAAAGGAGGCATGCTAAACAACACATCTTTAATGCAACAATGCCAAAAAATGGAAATCCACAGGGCTAGAAAAATGTTTGCAAGTTACAACCACAAACATCAAACAAAGCCATTTAACTAACAGACATGGAAAAAAGTGAAATACCCAATTATAAACACATTTTGTATTTCAATCCAATGCGATCCATGCCCTAAATGATGTTTAAATTCAACAGACACCACAGAAACAGTTGTTTCTAGCACCCATGAGTGGCTCTGGGCCTAATGGTTGGAAAACCCATTGGCATACTAGGCCACATAGTGAATAGGACCCTGCACATATCGGAGCTGGGATTTTACTTTGTCCGTGTCACCAGACCTGTGGGGACGCTGTGCTGCACTTGGAAGGGACGCTGTGGGGGTCTTGATTCCCGGGACTGCGAGGACCAGGGTGCTCACTGTTGAACTCATCCAGCACACCTGTTTCCACTTCCCGACCCCGCCTCCCTCATCTACTCTACGCCTCGCGGCCGCCGCTTCGCGGGTGCCGCTTGCAGGCATTGACCCTGCACATATCGGAGCTGGGATTTTACTTTGTCCGTGTCACCAGACCTGTGGGGACGCTGTGCTGCACTTGGAAGGGACGCTGTGGGGGTCTTGATTCCCGGGACTGCGAGGACCAGGGTGCTCACTGTTGAACTCATCCAGCACACCTGTTTCCTGTTCCCGACTCCGCCTCCTTTCTGATTTCCCACTACTACAAGGCCCCCGTCCACACGCGCTAGCGGGACGCGCACGGGACGCAGCCCGGGGCGAAGACCGGGCAAAGAGCGGGCCGTTTGAGGCCGTTCGAGTACGGGCGTGAACGGCCTTGGCCCATCGCTTTTGGTCTCCTTTCTCTTCTGCCACTCAACGCTTGCACTTGGAAAATGACCACAAGAGAAACAAGAAGCAAGACCATGACGGCGACAGGGAAGCCACAAGGTACTTTGGATACTTATTTTGCAAAGGCTGGATCACTCCTTATCGACGAAATTACCACTTTAGAACGACGTATTTCTCAAGAAATAGAGTGGTTAAGGAGATCGTCCCTGGGCCCTCTTGCTCATGCAACAACCCCCGTACTAAGACCTGAACACATACTACCAGATAGCGGGGGAAGGGGTAAAGACGATATGTTGGACATAGTTGGATTGTCAGGTTCTATTGTCACGGACATTGAGTGCGATATCTCGGCCCCGGTGGATTTCACCTTACTACCTGTACCATCCTTAATGGCCCCCTCGCTACCAACTACATCCAACACTGTCCTGCCTTTGACGGAGGGAACTCCCAAAATAGGGGACGACCAACAAAAGGTGACAGGGCAGAGAGAGAGGGAGGGAGCAATTCCAAAAAGTAAAGTGAGGGCACAGAGCTCTCGAGGGAGAAAGCTAAAACCCGCTAAGAATCCCACTCCGCACGATGGAAACAGAAAGGGTGAATCCAAGAAAGGGTAAAAAACGCCAGTATTAAAAAAACTACCAATTCCCAAAACACCAAGGCAGACTTCCCCTAATACCACTATTAACATCAACTCAGAGGAGGAGGACATCACTCTCTCTGATATTCGAGCATTGATGAGGGCAGTGCTCCAACCTTTGGAAGCACGATTAACAAAGATGGAAACTTGCCTCCTCAAGATTGAAAAAGTTCTGGCACAGTTACCGGTTGCCCGGTCTAAAGATACCCAATCACTAGAAATAGGCCGGAGCCATACTACTGAGAAGGATAAATCAGCCCCGCTAGCCAAAGATATAGCCCCTGTGGCTAACCACACTAAAACTCAATCCCCTTCCCTAAATATTAACTCGCAACCCCCGGATTCGATAGCAAACACATGCGAAACTGAAACTCAGGCTAACGCTAATGATAGTAATCAGAGGATAATAAATTTACCACCAGAGGCAAGCCCATACATAATCATTCTGGCAGGTATCCCCGAACTAAAGCAATCCATGCGAGAATCCGCGGAATCTCTTAATAATAAGGTTATTAACTGGCTTGCCACAAATAGACCCCTTCCCGAAGGTGCAAGGAGTGAGGTCCTTATGGTAAGAAAAGCACCTTGGCTTGGCCCCACTAGGAAATCTATCCCTGGAGACTGTGTCCTGGTGAACTTCAGGGATCCTTGGACTGTCTCTCACATTTGTAGTTGGCAATATCGCGACATAGGGACCCAAATTCAAGTCTTGCCGCTATCCTTTTTTTACCCACCTCCAAGATTAGAGCAGGTCGAGGAGGGTTGGGAATTAGCAAATAGAAGTAAGGCCAAATGGGGTAACAGAGAAATTGGGATTTCATATCCACCCCCAAGATTAGAGCAGGCAGAAGAAGGTTGGGAATTTGTAAATAGAAGAAGGGCCAAATGGGGCAGCAGAGAAATTGGGATTCCCCATCACGTGAGAGCACACTTTGATGACTATTTCCCAACCCACAACAGATACAGCAATCTAGACTTGGTAGATTGACTGAGCAAAATGGATAGTGGAGAGGATGGTGGAGACCTGGTCCCAACGCCCTCCCAAACTTGCATGACGCCTCCCACAGTGAGGCTCATTATTGAGGAGAGCTCTACTATTGGTGAGAGAGAAATTCCGTGTGCTCCCCCTCAAACCTGTACTAGGGAGATAGAGAAGGCTTACGCTGGTAATACATCCATTAATACTCCACAAGTTAGTTGTGGTTTACTCTCAAATTTATTATCAAACAATGTTTGCCCCCCCTCACTGAAGCTACTCTCCTGGAATGTGGCGGGATTGTCTAACAAATTGCACTGCCCAGACTGGAAGTCATATATCGAGGCTAAAGATATATGTTTGTTCCAGGAGACTTGGGCACGGGAGGAGGTGATATATAGTGGCTTCGCCACATTCTCCATTAATGCTAAATGGGGAGGCAAAGGACGCCCCTCGGGAGGATTTGCAACCTGGGTCGCTACTGATTTGGGATGCACGGCCACTCTACTCCCCCTTAGCAAGGAGGATATCTTAGTCGTCTTGTTGGTATGGCCAAACTCAAATAGGCTCTTGCTGGTAAATGTCTATTCCAGGCCAGTTATCGGTATGCAAGAATCACGCACTATTACAGAGCTTGCGGACGTTCTAAGCGAAATTCCTGATGCCACTCCCTTCCTAATCGGTGGTGATTTAAATTGTCACTATGAGCCACTCCTTGGCCCATTGGATGGACTAGCCCAAGAGGAGGATGCGCTCCGGTTTATACCCCCATTGAATGCACCGGGCCCAAGAGTTTGGACACCTTTAGTTGTCCAAATTACTTCTTTAACACTAAAATATGGTATACGGGCCTGCAATGGTCGGATAAAATCGGATATTCCACCGAAACACACATATAATAGAGTGGGCAGGGAATCAAGGCTTGATTATATTCTCGTCCCTATGGCCTCGTGGTCACACATCAGAGACTTTTGTGTATTCCCCAGGGGGGATAGTGACCACGACGCTCTGGAACTGGAATATAATCTTCCTGGTCTTGAGGCTAGGAGTGCACATTCGCCATTACTGGAGACGGGATTATGTCTCACTAGCAACCGACGACGTGTCAAGTGGGAGAGACTAGTATCTGATCCAGAGAACTTATCCAGGCTTTATGCCCGGGTAGTCCCCTCTCTTGCCAAAGCATGCGAATTACTGGAACAAGACAATACCCATGATACCTTTAAACTGTGGGGTTCGCTTCATGAGGATCTCATCCAGGCAGTATCAGGAAGTCTCTTCATTACCCCAAAAGGGACAAATCGATGCTCCTTCCGCCCCTCTTGGTATAATACCACTTGTCGTCAGGCGAAAAGGGATCTATTGGCCTCACTAAAGGAGGGGAAGGCGCGTGAAGAGATTAGGGCCAGGAGATCAGCCTATAAGCGCCTGATTAGTCATGCAAAAAGCGAATGGGAGCATGATAAATGGGAAAACCTTAAGAACGCCCTGGCACGCCGTGACTCCCGTGCATTTTGGCGCTTTGTGAATACAGGTTCAGATGCAATTGAGCCCAATATTTCACCAATGGTGTGGAAAAATCACTTCCAGTCTCTCTACAGTGCACCTTCCGGTGTGTGATCACACTTTGTCTATTCTGGAAGTGACGAATTGAAGGCGGCCCCATTTACACTAGCAGAGGTTCACGAGGCTATTGGACGCTTGGCACCAGCAAAGGCACCCGGGTTAGATGGCCTCCCAGGTGACTTATTTAAACATAAACCCGACGTGTGGGCGCCCTATTTATTGATACTATTCAATTGCATCCTAGGTGGCATGGAAGTGCCTAATACTTGGTTGGGTGCGGAGATCGTACCAATATTTAAAAAGGGTTCGCCCCTGCTTCCATCCAATTATAGACCTATCAGTCTTATCGACGTTCCGCAAAAGCTCTTCGGAAGACTGATACTAAACCGCCTTCAAAATTGGATTGAGGAACGGGACATAATGAGCCCTTATCAAGCTGGGTTCAGAGAGGGTGTCTCAACCATAGATCAGATCTTTCGCCTCAATCTTTTATATTGGAAGACCGTGGTAATTGAGGGTGGCACCCTATACACGGTCTTCGTTGATTTACGTGCAGCGTTTGACTTGGTATGCAGAGATAAACTATGGGCTGTTTTAAACGACTTAGGACTTCCGGATGACATCTTATTAATGCTGATTAGACTACATCATGGCAACTTTGCTAGGGTGAGGTGTGGTAGAGGGGGAGCTTTATCGGAGGGCTTCCCGGTACATACGGGGGTTAGACAAGGTTGCGTGCTCGCACCGACCCTGTTCTGCCTCTTTGTGGACGGGATTATTAAACATCTATCTGGGATAAAAAACATCGATGCCCCCAAGCTCAATGGCAGCAGGGTGCCTGCAATTATGTTTGCAGACGACACCCTGCTGCTTTCTAAATCACCCATGGGCCTACAACGGGTGCTGGACGGGTTTTCGAATTTTTGCAGTGAGCGCGGTTTGGAAATCAATGCGTCCAAAACTAAGTACATGATTTTCAACCCGCACCCACTTACACGTCCAAACCCCATGATAGGGTCTGTCAGACTAGAGCGGGTCTTTACGTTTGACTATTTGCGGATAACGCTCAATCAAACCATGACTTGGGATTCGCACAGAACTAAGGTTCAGTTAAAACTGGTACAGTCAACGGGTGGTATATCTAGGACACTAGCCAGGTCAACTTATAAACCATTAGGCCCACCCCTCCAAATTTATAAAACACAGGCTAGAGGGGCAGTTTTATATGGGGGCGAGATATGGGGGCACACAGCTGACCAGAAATTACTGATAATTGAGAACAACTTCATAAGACAACTGGTAGCACTACCATCCAGCACCCCACTTATCCCGTTAAGACTCGACCTGGGCCTAAGACCAATCACGGAGGAGCTGGGTCTTAAACCCTTGACTTTTTGGCGTAGGCTATGGAGCTCGCCGGAACTATCAGTATATAGGGCCGAACTTACCGAGGTTCTGCGCCTTCCAAAAGCGACAGAAATACCGTGGTTAAAATATGTCAAGAATACTTTTGAAATCTTGGGAAGATCGGAGCTGTGGCTTAATCCGGAGAATGCTTGTTGCAGGACTCCACGTAAACTTTTAGTAAACGCCTATTTTGAGTATAAGCTACGTGCTCTAGTGAAGACTACACATGAGGGATCCCTATCTAACCACTTTTTGCCATAAAAGACCTGTATAGTCTAGAGCCCGTTTTAGACGATGTTGGCTCTCCATTAACAAGGAAACTATACATGCAGTGGCGATATGGTACCCTTCCTCTGAGGGCACATACCGAACACTGGGCTAAAACTAACACCATGGCTCACTGCCCAGCATGTGCAAATTCGCGGGAGAATGACCTGCACATTATATTCTTCTGCCCAGCATATAACAGATCTCGGAAGCACTGGCTTATCCCACTCCTGAGAAATCTAGGCATCAGGAGTTATCTTCCTGCATACAGAATTTTAAAGACAGACCTATCGGCTCCCACCATATTTGCGGTTGCCAAATTTTTAACAGCAATGTGGTTTGTCAGAAATCGTTATATTAAGTCCAACATGAGCACATGAGCATCTGAAAGATTTTTAATTCATGATCGCTCTTATGTATTTTATTCCTTACAATGTTCTTAATGTGTAAAAATGTTTTTATGCAATTTTCTTGTATTCTTTTATGGTCCATTGTGATCGAAATAAAGATTATGATGATGATGATGAATTAATTCAAATCAGTATTGCAAATTTATTAAAAACATGGATAAAATGTGGTGAACTGTGCTACATTTTTTGCTGAAGAAAAGAAAAAAACATTGCATGCAAAACAACAACCAGCATGAAGACACGGCCACCACAAAGAAGGCACGTAGGCCTATGGCAGAAGCCCACTGGCTGCCTTCCCAAAATCGCCGCCAACCACATGGCCAGGCCGCAACAAAAAGCAATAATAAGCCTACAAAGGGAACACAATGCAGGCCTATGGCAAAAGCACACTGGCTGCCTGCACAAAATGACTGCCAGCCACATGGCCAGGCAACAACAACAAACAATAAGCCTACAAAGGGGAGACATACAATGCAGGCATATGGCAAAAGCACGCTAGCTGCCTCCACAAAATGGCCACCAGCCACATGGTTACAACACAAACAACAAGCAGGAGGCCTGGAAAACAATGAACTCAAGCAGGCCTATATGTATGGACACAGACTTTACAAAATGGCACCTGGCCACATGGGGAGGCTCAGCCAAGGCAAATGATGGCCCACTATTACAAACACACTCACACACTGGCCAAACAAAGGAGGCATGCTAAACAACACATCTTTAATGCAACAATGCCAAAAACAAAAATCCACCAGGGTAAAAAAAGGTTTGCAAGTTACAACCATACACATCCAAAAAAGGTATTTAACACAGATGAAAAAAAAGTTTTCTATTTCAATCCAATGCCGTCCATGCCCTAAATGATGTTTAAATTCAACAGACACCACATAAACCGTTGTGTTGTGCACCCATGAGTAACTCTGGGCCTACTGGCTGAAAGGCTTATTGGCAGACTACTGGGTTACATAGTGAATTAAATAAATATTGCAAATTTATTTCAAAAGTTGGAGAAAATGTAGTGAACTGTGCAACATGTTTCCTTTACAAAAGAAGACGAATTACTTACAAAGAAACAACTAGGCCCCCTACTGAAACTACAGGCCACCCACCACAATAAATTTAAAAAGTTCAAATAAATCTAGGTGCATGGCCCCAATCAAGCAAACAGCACCAATTTTCCAACTTTCTTGTGAAATCTCAAATTCAAAAGTCCTAAAATCCAATGATATATTATGCAGCCAACACAAACAGTGATCCTTCCAGCTTCAAATCCTAATGAAAAGTGACCAGGAGATAGAGAAAGCACTGGGAGGAGCCTACTGGACAGGAACAGGAAGTTGGAGACTTTGGGGCACTTCCTTTCTCTTAAAAGAAAAAAGAAAAAGGACTCCTTGCACAAAAAAGTACAGCAAATGTAAATTTGAGGGGTTTTTTTAATCCAAATCGTCATTTCGAGAAGGTTTTGATGCTGATTGGGGAGAGAGCCTTCTCTAGATTGCAGTTGCAGTAGATTCTGCTTGTTCGGGATCGCGTTCTTCACAAAACTTCTGCCGGAAGTCCGATGGCGCACCCGAATAGTGTGTTCGCGATCGCAAACTCTCGCAGGAGCATGCAACCCCCTAGCAAATCTTGTGGCTCTCGCGAGCGGCTCAGGAAATCTTGTCGGCAAACGCAGGCACCCAGTAAGTCGCTCCAGCGTGCGTGAAAATGCATTTTGGGCGCTCAAACACAAAAAAAATCTGCGTCGTTGCGGAGTGCAGAGTTTTCGGCAACTCTGCATTCTACGGGGAACGCAGAGTTGCCAATACCCTGCAAACTCCATGAGCGGAGCAGAGTTTTACACCCAGAATTAATATATATGTACTCTGCACCTTTCATCTGCTGTCCTAGGCCAAATCCTTTGCATTACCAGTCATCACTTCTCCTCTTAACGTCAATCTAAAAATCGCAAAAAAGTGGAAGTTCAAGCTATCTCACACAAAGAGTTTCCTCTTCAGCCGATGTTTAGAAGTGGGTGATCAAAAAAGCCAGATGGATTATTTATCAAGGCTTGAGCCTCTTAAGGGCAAAAGCAAAAGTAAGTTAATTTCTCCATAATGACTAACACCATAGCTGAGCTCTAAAATCATACTTTGGCTCCTAGGTTTTGCAGTGCATCAAAACTGTTTTAATTATCTAACCTACTCATGAGAATTCCCAGGCCATAGATGGCATGGCATTTCATATCTCTGATGGTTTGCAAAATGCTCTGATTTGCATTAGGGTTTAGACACCCTTGAGGAGTAAAGGTTTAGCAGGGTGTTGGTTGTTAAATTACCTACATGGGAGGTGTTGAGTGGGATGCAATACGTTTTGGGATGTGCTCTAAAGATCGTGTAGTTGCATTTCTGCACTCTTGAGGAACAGAATGAGAACAGAACCCATGTGGAGGCTAAAGAGCAAAGAAACTGTGAGGCCAGGTTAAGTAGCTGTCTTACAATTGCATTATTGATTCTCTACATGCTTCATAATGTCTTGAGTGCCGTAACATATGTACCATTAGTATAGTCCAGCATGGAAAGGACTAGAATGATGGTGAATATTAAAAATAGAGTAATCAATATAAGCATGTTCTGACACTCTTTTTGCAGATTGGTGAACTTGAGGCAACATGGATATATTTGAATCCAGGATCTCACTTAAAATCCTCTCTTGAAGTGATAGGCTTGGAGGTAGATTAGGCTCTTTTGGACAGATGGACAAAGGGTACTAGGAGATCTACTTTCTACAAGCTAGTATCTTATTTTGTGATGCGTTTTGTTGGAAGTATTTAATTGAATTTGTTAATCTGTGGTTAGGAGACAGAGGCCAATACAGCTGAGATCGAAGACAACTGGGCTTTGAAGCTTCAAAATAATTTGAGAGCCACCCACAGAGTTGAGGTAGTTGAGTTGGAAGAACGAGTTCAGCTGAAGTATAATGTGTACTCCTGAAAAAAGAAGAGAGCAGGTGGTTGTGGATTCTTGAGGGATTCATAAGTTTAATAGAAAAGGAGCCAAATGTGAAGAGAAGAGAGATTAGAAGAGGGATCTACTTGGAATGACCCAGTACTACTGAGGATGGTGCATTGAATATTCACTTGATTCCAATCCCCTGAGTAGAATGGAAAGACCAAATTGATGGCAGCAAAAGAATCAAAGTATGATTGATGCTAAATCATTTGAATGCACAGAAAACATAATGCTATCTCATGCTGTAATTAGTGATGATTGTAGCTAATGATGGAACCTCTCAACTTTCAAAGACAAAATTTACTTTTGAGAGATTAGCTAAAATTGTTAAATTTAGGTTTTCAGAAATACTGCTTCTCTCCTTCTCTTTTCACACTGAATAATTTATTGATGATCCATATCTGTTCTTCAGAAAATTAGACAGTGGTCAGAGGCCAGCAAAAGTTAACATATTTACAGGCATATATAAAAATGTAATCAATTTTTACATTAACAACAGGAAGTGAATCTTGAAAAATAACTTGCAAATTAATTAATGCAAAAGCACAAACAATTGCAGTGGATTTTAGCATCTAATGGTGCGTGGTTCTAATCCCTGCAGGAAAGTAGTTCTCTGATGATCACATGGGTGGTTAAGATCCCCCATTGAGCATAGAAATATAAACTGGAAATAGGGGTATGTCCAGTTAAAAATCCACCAACAGTCTTTAAGATGTTGAAAATTTAGCAAATTTGTGACTTACACAAAGTTGAAGAATCTTTATAGAAAAATCGCCCTAATGTCAGTGCATTTTTTTCAAATATTTAGCCCATGAAAATAGGGGGGATGTTTATAAGAAACTGTCAGAGCGCAGCATTAAGCCAAAATTGCTAACGCCGCTCTCTGACAGATTCAAAGTGCAGGGATGCTCTGTATTTACAAAAATGTGGCTCATACCTGCTTTTCCGCTAGCGTTGGTGCTAAATTTAGCTGCCTAGCACCAATGCAGGCACCCTTGCACCATAGTGCAAGGGTGCCTGTATTGCAGGGAATGATTGTTCAGGTGCAGGAAGGTGTCCCTATAGGTGGTTTGTAAACTCCTATGTGTGTTACAGAATGCAACACATATAAAAGTTGCAAAACATCATTTTTAATGACTCTTTATGTGCAGGAAGGGACAACTTCCTGCACATGAACAATCAATAATGGTGATTTGCTATTTCCATGCAGCACACATAGAAAAAGCAAAAAAAAGAGGAAATTTATAATTTTCTCCTCGTTGGGCCTGTTTATGACCAGGTTTTTATTTGTCTTATTTTTGGCGCTGCTCCATATTTACAGAACCCTTTCAAATAGGTGGCAGATTAAAAAAGCAATGGGTGTTGAGATGGAAGGCCCACAGTAACACCCATTGCCAGCCCCTTTGCTGCAGCGGATGGCTGCGGTAAGGGGGATATTTACAAGGTGCTGTTAAGCCACATTAAGTGGCTTAACACCACCAAGTAAATATAGAACAGGGCATTGCGCCACAGGAACATCATTAAAAGTGGCGTTCCTGTGGCACAATGCCCTTGTAAATATTCCCCTATGTTCCAAGTGTGCAAATATTTGGACAGACGCTGTGATTTTAATTATTTTCACCAAGGAAATGAGACTGAAGATCATTGAAGACTCTATAGAACTCTTTTATGATTTTTCAATAGGGAGGTAACAAAAATATGATAAGGTCATTGCCGGATGGTTAACGGGGAACATGGCGGCCGGAAGCTAACGGCCGTGGCGGAGCTCCCCTGACACTCGTTCCTGGACCTGTGTGAAACACAGTAAGATGCATTTTTTCCGTTCTTACGGAATGTTTTGAAAGCTCTCCCTATTCTAAATATTCATTTCCTTGATTTACTATACCTGGATGGTGCCTGCGGAGCCACCGGAGATCTCGCAGCTTAGGCTGGGCGGTGCAGTACGGGAGTGGAGGAAGTGCGCCTCGGAGCTTCAGTTCCGGGCTAATCCCGGCAGAGGCAGAGACAGAACCAGCAAGTCCGGCTACGGCGAGTGGAGGAGGAAGACCTGGTATGCGAGCGGGCTGGTGTGCTGGGGAGACGGAAGGCTCGAGGTGAGGTCATTCCCATAATTGAAGCTCAGGAAGCTCAGGAAATCGATTCCTTGAGGAGCGGTATATTTTTGGCTTCTTTGAAACTTGGTCGGGTTGCTCTTAAGGAAGTGAGTGGAGCTATTATTCCAAACATTGTACTTCAAGATTGTATGGATAGCAGGGGGGCGTGGCCTCCAGAGCGCCCTCTGTAGTGTTATTTCACAGCAGGGTTCTACTTTAAATACTAATAACGTCAACATTATAACTCCGGTCAGTAGATATACTCTGCGAAACAGAGCAGTGAGGCTGGATATAAATACGGATTCTGCTTACCCTAATACTAGTGCTGCTCCCGCTGTTAAGATCAAAATCTCTGCTAGGCAGGGAGAGAAAAAAGCGGCCACGGAGGATCCCTCTGGAGAAGGAGGGAAAGGAAGAGGTAGGGGAAAGAAAGTTCCTCTATCTAAAGTCAAAGTGACTCCCTCTTTAAAGTCCTTTTATAAGGTGTTATCTAACCCCTTAGATAAAGGTAAAGAAGTAGTCAATAAAAGTATTATGGCTTCCCCTACCAAACGGACTTTACAATCCGAGAACGATACTCAGTTGATATTAGCTGAGGGGGACAGTGTAGTACCCTTAATAGAGGCCCGGGACATACACCCCTCGGTCAGTGTGTCAAATAGATATTCGGCCTTAGAAACACTGGGCAGCCCCGACAGCTGCGAAAATCAGGAGACCTCCCCAGAGACAGTCAATACAACAACGGAACTCGATCCAGTCACGACAACACCGATGTTTGTTGCTGAAATGCCCAGTCTATTAGAATGTGAAGCTCCTAGGGATAGGAATGAAGGAGTTGGGGCATTAGCGGATATATTATTGGCCTTAAAGGAGGACATTGGAAAGAGATTTTCAATTTCCGAGACTAACCAAGCCGACATTAAATGTTCATGTGCGGTCTTGGCGCAAAAGATTGAAGAGGTCTCTAAGAGGACTGATACTCTGGAAGGGGAAATCCCCAAGTTAAGGGAAGCCTTACACAGCTCCACAGCCGAAATGGATAAGTTAGCCCTCCAAAAAAAAGAATTAAAAGATAATATTGAACGGCTCGAGAACCATGCCAGGAAAAACAATCTGAAAATTTTGAATGTCCCAGAGGACCTGGAGGGTAGCGATATAAAAGAATTTGTGATAGCACTCCTAAAGGGAACAATCCTCAAGGATGTACCAGATCTGGATCTATCCTCTGATATACAACGAGTTCACCGAGATCCCTACAGAAGGAATCCTACTAGGCCTAAACCGAGGAAAATCCTGGTGAACTTTCTTACCTATACATCCAAAGAGAAACTTTTATCTCTAGCGTTGAAAACAGGTCCAGTGAAGTGCAGCTTATACTCCAGCCCGTTTTCTTATACCATTAGGTCTGACATCTCTCATATCACGGCAATGAGACAATGGGAACTTGGTAAAAGGATGACAATTTTAAACGCCCTTGGTGTTAAGGTTCAATTGAGATTCCCGGCTCTTCTACGAATAATGTGGACTAACCACATGTATAATATACATCAGATTGAGGAAGTAGATGACCTTATCCGGAAAATAAGATGCGAAAAAGAGGGAGAAGCTTCCAAGTAAGAATTTGTCAACAATCGTCATCCTTACACATATTTCCTGCTAAGTATCTCACAGAGGGGTTCAGGAAATTAATATAATGTTTTTTTTTTTTTTTCTGTTTACCTATGTTCATACAGTGTCAGGGGGGTCTTGCCCTAAGAGCTTATGCTCAGAAGAGACGGGAGGGTTTCCCAGGGTAGTAAGGTAGGGGTATTGGGGCAGGATAGGGGCACGGGTGTAAGGGGGGTAGTGGAGGGATAGGGGGCACAGGTGGGGTTGCAAGGGGAAAAAATTCAAAAAAATATCCTCATTCTCAAAGAAACCTTGTAAATTTAGTAATAAGTAAGCAGCATATGGAATACCTGAATAAAGCTCGGCTAAAGGGGCAGTTACAATGAATGGCTCTATAAATGTCATTTCATGGAATGTTAATGGACTCAGATGTCCACGGAGGCTTGGATTGGTAATGAAATATCTTGAACAAACCACAGCTCAGGTCTTCCTCCTTCAGGAGTCACATTTGAGTCTTTTGGAAAGCAGGGCTTATTTTAGTAAATTCCGTTGGGTTGAGTCGTTCTATCCATCTGAGCAAGCAGGTCATACTAAAGGGGTGGCTATTTTAATTAGAACAGGTACTGGAGTGAGTATTAAATCAGTCTCCTCAGATCAGTCGGGTAGATGGATTACTGCACAGATTGAAATTGAAGGGAGGGAGTTATCTATAGCATCATTTTACGGACCAAATCTCGATGATCCAGCATATATGTATAAGCTACAGGCTAAGCTAACAGAAACTGCCTCCCCAATCATTATTGGCAGTGACTTTAATGTCCTTCTTAACCCTACTCGGGATAGATCCAATAATAGCCATTATGTTGGAAACCCCAATATTCGCCGAGGGATGATTAATATGATGCATGAGCTCGGGTTGGCTGATGGGTGGAGGGTAAAGCAAGGAGACAAGACAGGTTTTACCTTCTTCAGTAAGAAATATGGTCATTCTTCAAGAATTGACTACATATTAGTTGATAGGACTGTCCTGGAGAATGTCCTTGATATCTCGATTCTACCCACCATCCTCTCGGACCACGCACCTATATTTTTTTCTCTTTCATATTCAAGGGGAAGGAGAACCCCCAGTCCTAGGTGGACATTAAAAAGGGCAATGCTTTCCAACATTGATATTATTAATGCTCTAAAAGCCTCCACAGTAGATTATTTCCGACTTAATTTGGGTTCTACTTCCTTGGATTTTGTCTGGGATGCTTTTAAAGCAAATCTACGAGGTCAACTCCACAGTTTGATTTGCTCAAAAAATAGAGAAGAAATATTAACTTTAAAAAATTTGGAAAATAATATAAGCAAATTGGAGAACGAAAGGACAAATAATCCCCAGTACTCAAAAGAAAAAATGACACAAGTCAATAAAGATCTTGAACACCTACGGCAGGTCTATAGAGGAAAATTAGAGACACAAATTAAGGCACAGTGGTCTGTTCAAAACATGCAAAATTTTGAATATGGCGAAAAAGCAGGGGCTATTTTAGCTTGGAAAGCAAGAGCAGACCGCGTTAAAAACAACATTAGTGAACTAATAATAGATGAGAGTGGGGGGAGTGCAGGGAAATGGGAGGACATGCAGAGATGCCTTGTATCCCTGTTTTCAGATCTATATAGAGAGGAGTCTATACCAAACTCAGATAATATCCAAAAGTGGCTGCAACTTAAAAAATTACCCGTTTTAACTGAAAGCAGCCGACTCACTATAGATGCCCCTATATCAGAGTTAGAAGTAAAATTACATATTAGCAGGGTTAAGAGTAATAAAGCTGCAGGGACGGATGCACTTTCGGGTGAAGTATATAAACTACTACAGAATGAGTTAGTCCCTGGGATGTGCGAACTGTTTAACTCCAAGGGGTAGAGTTCCAAATTCTTGGAAAGAAGCTACGATCGTTCTTGTTCTAAAACCAGGGAAAGATCCCCGTAAAGCAGATTCATATAGACCAATCTCCCTGCTAAATGCTGATTATAAGATCTTTATGAGTATATTTGCAGGGAGATTGGTCAAGGTAATTCCCTTTTTGATAAATGGGGACCAAAAGGGCTTCATCCCTGGCAGATTTATTCAGGAACAGACTCTGCAGTTAATTGGCAGTATCGATCTAGCGATAGCAAGGACGGAGCCCTTGGCTGTTGCTGCATTTGATGCGGCTAAAGCATTTGATCGCGTTTGTTGGATCTTTTTATGGGAATTACTGAAATCAATGTTATGTTATGTTATGTTATTTATTCTTTTGTATAGCGCACGGCTACTCGAAAAGAGTGTCCCGGCGCTTTTTTTGGAAAAGGAAGGCTGCAACACAATAACATAACACCATTAAAAGAAAAAACAGAATGCCAGACAAATACATGCAAGAAAAACAAACTACTGGGTAAACAGCCAGGTTTTAAGGCTTTTTCTAAAAGCTAATAGGCTGGTAGCTCCCCGCAGAGTGAGCGGCAGAGAGTTCCACAACTGTGGCGCCAGTAGTCCAAAAGAACGGCCACCCAGGCGAGCTCTCTTCACGCGCGGAACAACCGCCAAAAACAAAGATTCCGACCTCAAAGACCGGGTCGGCTGATAAAAGACCAGTCTCTTTTGAAGATACTTAGCTCCCACCGCGTGGAGAGCTTTGTAGGCCAGAGTCAGAGCCTTGAAGGCGATCCGCTTCCGGATAGGGAGCCAGTGCAAGGTTCTCAACAAGCCAGATGCACTGGCCCGTCTATTTAATCCAAAGATTGCTCTCGCAGCAGCGTTCTGCACCACTTGGAGCCGCTGCAGCAAATACTCTGGCAGTCCCAGGTAAAGAATGTTAGAATAATCCAACCTGGACCCGATCAGAGCCTGCACTGTCAGTTTCCTATGCTCCTCAGACAGCAGGGGAAGGAACCTCCGCAGCATCCTGAGGATGCCGAAGCAGGTGCCCGACACCCCGAGGATCTGGGATTTAAATGTTAGCCCCTTATCCATCTTAACCCCCAAATTCTTGGCGGCTTGGGAGGAGCAAGACGGAGGAAACATATCAATCGGCCACCAGGCCTGCCAGTCTGGCTCAGTGTCGCACCCAAAGAAGAGTACCTCAGACTTATCGGAGTTGCACTTGAGGCTGTTCAGTTGGAACCATTGAAAAACAGCCCCAAGGCAATCCCTGATACTCTCCCCATCAAAGTCTCCTCCTCTCCTACACGAGAAGAGGAGCTGGGTGTCGTCAGCGTAGGATACGATCTGGGCCCCATACGACTCCGCCAGTGCCGCCAACGGGGTCATGAAGATGTTAAATAGGGTCGGACTCAAGATAGAGCCCTGTGGGACCCCGACTCCCAGAGGCGGCATCACGGCGGAATCTGGCAAGGCCCAGACCGTTTGCCGGCGGCCGGCAAGAAAGGAGGAAAACCAGCCGAGCACCGTCCCCCGCAGACCTATCTCAAAGAGTCTTGCGAGAAGGCCATCATGGGGGACGGTGTCGAACGCCGCCGACAAGTCCAACATCACCAGCATGGCTTTGCCCCCAGAGTCCAGGACACCTTTAATGGTTTCTGAGACCTCAAGGAGCGCAGTCTCTGTGCTGAGATGAGGACGAAAACCAGACTGGGTAGCGTGCAAGATCTCGTTGGTCTCAAGAAAATTGGAGAGCACAACCTGAACGTGCTTTTCCACAATCTTCGTGAGAGCCGGCAACAGAGAGATGGGCCTATAATTGACCGGTGCCTTCGGGTCTAGGCCTGGCTTTTTAAGCAATGGAATCACCATCGCCTGTTTCCAGGCGTGCGGGACCACTCCCTGACTCAACGAAAGATTCAGCAGCGGGTTTGCTAATGGATTAATCACCTCCGCAACTTTCGCTAAAAATTTAGCAGGGCATGGGTCGAGGGGCGAACCCGATTTAAGATTGCCCATTAGTGCTAAAGAGTCGGGAGCCGAGAGCGAAGGAAACACACTCAGCGTCACACCAGGCCAAGCCCGCGGGGATAAAATGGCTTCAGGATTAGTCTGGCCCATGGGCCCAGGCGATGAAAAAGAGTCCTGTATGCGTTGGATCTTGCTCGTAAAAAAGTCAGCAAGGTCCGAAGCCCAGGTACCAGACGGTTTTTCATCCGAGGTGTTAGACCATGGGGAAATAAATTCTCTCACAATGGAGAAAATCTCCTTGCAGGAGTTAGAAGCAGCTTCTATTCTCCTTGCAAGATACGCTTTTTTTTCCAGGCGAATGTCCCGGTGATAGGCCTTGACCACCGTTTTATAGGTCAGCTTGGCTATAGTATCATATTGTGCCCGCCAAGCTCTCTCGGCCACCTTACACTGCTGCCGCGTAGCCGACAGTGCTGCGGTGAACCAAGGCGCAGAGACCCGTTTCGGTGTCAGGCGGGGTGTCCGTTCCGGGGCAAGATCATTCAGCCTGTCTAGAAGCCAAGCTTGCAGGGTCTCCAAGTCCCTATCCAGATCGCCCGAGAGGGAGCATGGATGATCCACAGCAGCCTGAGCCAGCATCTCCGGGGTCACACGATGATATGCCCTATGGACACGACCCTGTTGCTGTGCCAAGGCAACCACCGGTTTGACTATGCCTTTGATCGTAAATTTGGCCAGCAAGTGGTCTGACCATAGTACTGGTATAATCTCAATCGCCCCGAGAGGGGAAGACGAGAATACCTGGTCAAGAGTGTGCCCCTTCTCGTGCGTAGGTTCCTGCAAATGAGGAATCAGTCCCAGCGGGGCCATAGCCTCAGAAAGTTTAATGGCAGCAGGGTCGGACGGATCATCCATCCGAAAGTTGAAATCCCCTGCCACGATGCAATGTTCCGCTTTCAGGGCCAGCCCCAACAACACGGAGTCCAGATCTTCAAAGAACGTACCGGGTACACCAGGTGGTCTATACACGAGTAATCCCTTAACAGATTGATGTGGAGACAGAGTAATAGAAAAAGCGAGGGTCTCTGAACCTCGGATATCCTTCACTGGCAAGATCACACAAGGCGTGCCTTTCTTGACCACCAATGCCACTCCACCACCCCTTCCCTTAGCTCTATCCTTCCTGAAAATGTTATAATCCGGCGGGATTGCCGTAGCGACATCAGGATTGGAAAATTCACCCCACCACGTCTCAGTAAGCATAAGGCATAGTGGCTTCACTGTATCTAGAAGCTCAAATATGTCTTGCGCATGTTTGCACGCCGACCTGGTGTTTAATAGCATGCAGCGATAGCCCACACTGAGGGTGTTCTTATTGGGGCGTGATACCTGAGAGCGGTTAGGGCGCCAGCCACAGCCAGGGCAGCCGCGTTTCCCGCCATGGCGTCCGGGAAAGACAGTGCGACAGCCTGCGACCAGGGTGTCAAAGGAGCGAAGTTCCCCATGAGAATACTGCAGCACTGGTGTCCCAGGGGGGTACATTCCAGATGTTTAGAGCCCTACCCGCCGCTCCGGTCGCCTCCGGAATGCTGACGGGCGCAGACGGGCAGGACTCTGGCGAGACTCAGGCATAGCGAAGGCACGTCACCGCTGCGCGTGACCGCTGCGCTACGCAGAAGGTGTTATATAGGCGTGACAGGCGGAGCACTAGAGCGCTCACCTGGATGTCGAATGAGCGTTCCAACCCGCTCCAAGATGGCGGCCAAAGTGCGCGCGGGAGCCCCGTGAGCCCGGACCCGCCGAAACAGCGGTGCAAGTTCCACAATTTAAGGTGCAAGTGAGGGCCAGGGAGGGGAACCCTCTAATAAAAGCAGGGGAGAAAAGAAACTAAAAATTAACCAAGATAAAAAACAGGGAGCTTAAAAACTCAATGTGCAGCCAGCAAACGAGCGTGTATGCGCAACAAGCGCTAGATTGCCAATGATGGTCACCTCTTCCAGGCTGACCCTCACAAACCCCACACCTAAAATAGGTTAACCAGGCGGAGCACTAGAGCGCTCACCTGGATGTCAAATGAGCGTTCCAACCCGCTCCAAGATGGCGGCCAAAGTGCGCGCGGGAGCCCCGTGAGCCCGGACCCGCCGAAACAGCGGTGCAAGTTCCACAATTTAAGGTGCAAGTGAGGGCCAGGGAGGGGAACCCCCTAATAAAAGCAGGGGGTGGGCCTGGGTCTAACTTTTATTCAGACTTTGACCAATTGTTACCAGGGGGCCTCTGCCACAATTTTGTTAAACGGCCTGTTAACATCTAGCTTTACAATAACTAGGGGGACAAGGCAGGGTTGCCCTATCTCGCCCCTGTTGTTTGATCTGTATATAGAGCCTTTGGCTCAAGCCATAAGATTAGATGAGTCAATTACCCCCTTCGGAGTTAATTTATACAGCAGCAAGGTAGCCCTCTATGCAGATGACTTACTGATCTATACTAATAACCCAAGTGAGGCACTCCCTAGAGTAGAATCAATCATGGAGGAGTTTGGAGTTTTTTCAGGTTATCTTTCCAATTCATCCAAAACGGAGGTAATGTGCTGGAACATCGAGAATTGGGCCGGCCCTATCAGTAAGGAATTTAGATATCTTGGGGTAATTATAGTAAGTAACTTAGATGACATTCCGAAGTTAAATTTGAAAAAAGTGTCAAACGAGATCGATCATCTATTTTTAAGATGGAAGAACTTGCCCCTAACTATATATGAAAGGGTTAACCTGATAAACATGGTAATCTTGCCAAAATTAACCTATCTATTTAGTACCATCCCTCTTAGTTTCTCAAATAGAGATATTAGTAAAATCCAAGGCAAGATCGGCAGCTTTATTTGGTCCAATAAAACTACAAGGCTCTCCTGGAAGAAGCTAAGTGGAAAACTTCTGAAGGGAGGCCTTGCTCTTCCCGATTTGTTTTGGTATTCCTACTCCTTTCAATTTAAAAATGTTCGGGCGCTACTGATCTCTCCGGGGGATTCAAACTGGGGGATGATCCTGAAAGAAATGGCTGCCTTCGAAGGTGGAGGAGAGGGTTTCCTATACAAGTTTGGAGCCCCAAGGTTTTTCAAAAAGGTACGTTTGAAGGTATTAAAAACAGCCTTAAATGGGTGGTATAAAATCAGGAGAATGTGGGGGATCTGTTATTATTCAGAGTTTGCTCCAATCTGGGATTCCCCCCGTATGCCCGCCTGTCTGATGGACAGCCTTGCGAAACCCATAAAGGAAGCTGGTCTTATGATCTGGGCTGACCTCATTTCCGCAGAAGGTGTCCATCCATGGGAGGTGTTAAAGGCCCGAATTGGTAATTCTTTTTCCAAGTTTAAATATCTCCAATTGGTTTCTTGGTTTGCTGCAGAGAGAGAATATATAGGTGGAAATTGGGAAATAGAGTCTCTTTTCCAAAATACAAACCTTATCAAAAAAGAGGCAGGCCTTTGGTATAAAAGACTTTTGGAAATTGATACGACTGAGTCTCCCCCACAACAGATGGTTTGGAACCTGTCAGCCCTGGACAATGTTGTTGAAGAGCTATATGAACCTTCACTGTTTATATTATATAAATCTATTAAACCAGCCTCGTTAAAAAAGAACCATTTTTATGTCATCAACCGGTTATATTATACCCCCAAGAAAATAGCCAAGTTTGCTCCCCTTGTATCTGCAAAATGCCCAAGATGTGAATTCTCCCTGGCTGATGATTTACACATCTTTTTTGATTGTGTGAAATTAAGGCCTTTCTGGAAGCAAGTGGAATATGCACTCCAAGCCAGTTTCAAAGTCAAGATCAACTTGAATCTTCCTTTAGTAATTTTTGGCATTAATAATGATCTGATGAACTGGATGACTGCAAAACAGAAAGGTCTGATTATGTATTTAATCCTTATCGCCAGAAGGGAGATATGCAGGCTGTGGAAAGATCCATCTCCCCCACTATACGAAAAATGGTTGAGGGCTTAATTTAGTTCTGCCCGATTAGATCTTGGACATCTGGATGGTATGGAATTCAGCACTTGGTCTTCACTCTTAATTTGGGGCAGAGATTTGAGACTGATCTAGTACCCCCAGGTCCTATGATTACACCTAGCTTCAAAAGAAGTTGACCTGGGTAGGTCTATAGCTAATGCAAAATGCAGACGCCAGGGGGAGCTCAGGTTCATAGATGGCTTACTGCTCTTTATTGCAGGTGCTATATGGTGAGATGAGGACAAAAAAAAAATAAAAAAAAAAAAAAGGTCATTGCCGGACAGAAAGAAGGAGGCCTCAGCTACAATTATGGAGTGGAGTGATTGCTCTAGGTAAGCCGAGTTCATTGGTGTTTGCATTGCAATTTTCTAGGATAACAAAGACGATTTTTGTGTTTTTATACTTCAGAATAGACAGAGAACTGAAAGAACCAGATAGATCAATATCTCCATCTAGCAAACGGATTGTGATCGGATAGCTGTCAAAGGAATGGTGTTTAAAGCATCACAAATGTTTTACATTGTCTGCTGAATTCATGGACAACTAGACACCAAATTTTCTCATGGTCTTAATACAGAGGAGGATATCAATTTACATCTGGGTGAAGTATGATATTATGCGTGACCTGATGTATGCGCATGTATGACATTTAATTACTATTGCATTTGATTTTAACAGACTTTTATTCTTCACGGGTGGTGGAGACAATAAATTGAGTTTATCCCCAGAAGCTCAGATTTAATATTTTTTTGTACATACTTATATTGAGCAATTTTGTACATAATTTTTATTTGCACACCCACTTTGTCTTGATTGCTTTGTTCTACGGTTATTTGTGATGATTCAGGGATGACCATGGTGTTGATGAATCTATCTAGCTACATGATATGAGCTTGTTTACAGTTATTATTTCTAGCACCTATGTACCAAGTTGCCTGAGAAGTCTGATTTACCACTGGTCAGAAGATGATTTGTTATATACGCTTGAGGAACTGGCCAAACTGCACTAATAGCACCTTGTATATTGTATTGTTTGGAATGATCAAAATATGGTGACCATGGTACTGAATGAAATTTACTGGCATGTCATACATATGTCTGTACAATTACATTGATTAAAATGCTTTTCTTTATTTTCATTTCATTTTCACTTCATTTTGGAGATGCAACAAAAACTATTAATTACCTCTTTGTTTTTAATGGACTTGAATATGTGTTTTTCCTCTGGTCAATAAGTACGCAGACTGTCTTGTAGTATAATCCAATGGATGTGTATCCCAATTGTCTAATAGTATAACCCAAAATTAATTGATGCCTTG
Source organism: Triturus cristatus (assembly GCF_964204655.1). NCBI lineage: Eukaryota > Metazoa > Chordata > Amphibia > Caudata > Salamandridae > Triturus > Triturus cristatus. The sequence continues at coordinate 1,536,409,677 of NC_140589.1, read as the reverse complement.
TTTGAGATTAATTTATGCAAGGGAATCGGGGATTTTTGACTTTTGCAGATACTTTGCATTTCGTCGTCTTACACATAGGCAGTTGAAGATAGAACCTATGTTGGGCAAGAGGATCCAACACTTTTTATTCACAGTTGTTTGTGTTTACTTTACATGAATTCGTAAGTAGAAATTATTTGAGATCATCACCCATGAGCAAGGTCCACCTGGTGGCCAACAGAGCTAGGACTGACACCCACCCCCACCACCCACGCCAAGAACTTCTGGATCATCATTGATAGCAAACGCAACATGACCGCCCAAGTCAATGCTGTCACCACCTCATGACTCCATACCCTGAAGATGCAGAGGAAAATTTTCAAATTGCTCCTAATTCACACTGTCACGTATCTCCTACAAGGAAGCTGGACTACCCTCCATGCAGGGATCAACAAAAAACTCACCAGAAGGCTGCAGACCATTCTAAACTCGGTGGCCAGAATCACCCTCAACCTCCCATGCTGCACTCACATTACACCACACTTGAAGGAGCACCACTGGCTTCTCATTCACAAACAAGCGTTCAAACTCCTCACCCACATTTTCAAGGCACTACATAACACGTGGAATGACCTGCCGCTACACATAAGACCCTCCTCCTCACTTCATGAATTCTTTAGGAAACTGAAGACCTGGCTGTTTGAGTAGTCCTACTTGGTACTAGGTATGGCTAGACTCACACTTGTTCAGCACCAGGATGCTCTCCCGGGGGGTAATGCACTCTTCAAATCTACATATAATAACATAACATAACATGAGCATTGTATTTGATGTGCGAGAAAAGAGCAAATATGAATGAGCAGACAAAGGTGGTTGCTTTGTTGACTTATACTGAAGAGCACAATGTTTCTAAACTCGGTACAGGTTGTATTTATTACCTTTTTAAACAAAAACACATACTTTTTTCATTAAGTTTAATGAAACCACGTGTGATCTTTAGGATATAAGATGTGTTTTTATTGTTTTTGAATACTTAATAATTCTAGCTACTGAGAAACATTAAAAATAGTAAGCTAAATGTAAAATGCATTGTTTTCTGTTATTATATAGACAATGCTGTCAAACACTACATCACACTGGAGACACTCCTCAGTATGGGGTGAAGCGCCAACAGTTTCCTGCAGTGATGATCAAAAAGCCTCACAAGCCCATTGTTTAGCGATGGAAAGTTCAAACAAGGGTTATAATGTTTGAGGACACGCATTACAATATGGAAAGGCTGGGAACTATGATTCCTGAGATAGGGGAGGTCTTTAACCGGAAGTAAAGTATATCAAGAGGAACTGCTTAATTTATTAACGTTACTTAATAACACCAACAACAGATAATGTTTATTTTGAAAACAGCCAGGCACGCCATGAAATATGCTGGTATCCTGCCTGAATATATATCCCGTGTTGGGGATTTTCAGGGGGAGATATTTGATTTCATGTCTACTAGAAAATTTGGTGTGGCCGGCTTTATAGTTTATGGTTGTATTTGTCAGGGAATATAGAACAGAAAAGGCAGTGCCTCACTTTGAAGTCTTAAGTCAGCGCTGTAAGAGCCCACTGAATGCTGTGTTAGTTGCAATGAAATAAGTTATGCGAATTTAACCACACTACAACCTGGCATGCCATCCATGAACTTCCTGTAAATTAAATTGGTATTAAAAACGTTGCCATGCTCATTTCAATTTTGCCATAGTATATAGAGCAGACGTTGCCATGACCATTAACACATTGTCCAAGCCTGTAAAAAAACTACTGCCATGCCAGATGGTTCTTTTCTCCAGCATGTAAAGAGCACATTATCACACTAGTTTCCCCATCACCTTGTTATGTGGAAAATACATAATGCCATGCCAGTTTCTATATTGTCCAAAGCAAGTGCATAGTTGTCACACAAGTGGAGCACACAAATGCCTAAGGCACCTATATAGGCACAAGCCTGCAGAGGCATATCCTGCACCCTATCTCAGGTACATACAAACATATACAGACACACAAGACAAACACATCCCAGAGGAGCATTCATTCTCTCAGAAACACCCATTCCACACACTCACACAGATACAACCTGAAGAACATCAACTCAAAAACACAAACATACACATGCACAATCCGCAGAGAGAGATATAGACATAATCAAACGCTGTTTATGCAGATGTACGCCGGCACAGATACACACATAGAGGCAGGTCCTACCACACTTGAACATGCATAGCACACATATAAAAATACAAGTCTTCCTCTCCGCACCTCCGCTCCCCTACCAACTCTCCTCCATTTTTCCTTCTCTCCCAAATGTACAGCAGCGAATGGGCCTCCATGTTGGTTGTGGCAATACACAAATTAGATTGGTGAATTCCAGTTGCTTTTCAATGGAGGAGACCATGGGCAATGAGGCAGGCAAGACAGTCTGATCAGTTACTAAAATTGGTACTCCAGCATTCCTTGACAGTGAAGTAAACCATTTTCTGGACCATTTGCATCTCTATCGCTGACAATACAATCACAAAGCAACTAGCTGTTACTGGCTGGCTGCCTCTTTGTTTAGAGACAGCCAATCAAAATTCAGCTCTGAACCAAGGGGCATATTATCAAGAACGGCGTTAAAAATTATCGCCGTTTTAGCGGCAGAAAACTGCCGCTAAACGGCGATAATGGGCTTGATAATATGCCCTGGAGAATTCCAATAGAAGCCCATGTTCTGGTGTGAACATGGGCTTCTATTGGAATTCTCCAGGGCATATTATCAAGCCCATTATCGCCGTTTTAGCGGTAGTTTTCTGCCGCTAAACCGGCGATAATTTTAACGTCGTCCTTGATAATATGCCCCTATATTAGTCAGCTTATTGCAACCTGGATGTGACTCTCCAGATTACCATCTCACTTTATAGCAAGAAGTACACAATTTCGAATCGTAAGGTAGCTGCCCTAGTTAGGTAGTGTTTGGGTCCACTAGAGGTGCAAGCAAAGTGGAGAAATCGCTGGATATCCTCACTGTGAGTGGTTCTGATGAAAACACGCAGTCTAAAATGGTCCTTGTTGCAATATGTACTGAGGCCCTCATTTATGCGGATTTGGCATAGGGCCGCGCAGCAAGTCAGCTTGCTGGGCTGCCCTAAACCAAAGTGAAAGGACATTAGTGCACCACATTTATGCAATATGGTTCATTACTGTCCATTCCCCTTGTGCTGGAGCCGTTTCAGCAGCATATCATGGTGCAAAAGTCTCTGTGTTGTTGGCAGGTTTGCTATTGTGCAGGAAAGGGGCACCCTACTGCACAGAAATGATCATAAGCTGTGTTTTCCTCTTTCTATGTGTGCTGCAGAATGCAGCACACATAGAAAGAGGAACAAATGAGGAGAAATAAACGTATTTTTCCTTGTTACGTCTCACCTCGAGAGGCGTAAGGTTTTGGCGCTTCCCCAGGTTTACATGCTCTTGTAAACAGTGGCAGCTCCGCCTCTAAGGTGGAGGAGCGTCGCCACACTGCTTTGCAGCAGTGAAATAAAGTAAACCTAAAATAATTATAACTCGAGGTTATTATCATTTTAATGTTTCTTGCTGTGGCAGCTTTGTGGGTGGGGCGCAGCTGCTCTGATGACAGAGGAGCAGGGAAGGAGTGGTGGCACACTGTAAGTGCACATGACTGTTTGACCGGCCGTCTATCACAGCCTGGGTGGAAAACATGCCTAGGGTCCCATTGCCTGCCAGAGTGACGAACCATAGCACTCAGACCAATCACAATGCTGCATTGCAGTGTTGTGATTGGCTTAGGGGATCCTGGGTGCTTCCTGTGTTTCGGCCAGGAGAGATGATGGAAAGACGATGGAGGAGAGATGTGGAGAGAAGGTACTTTTTTTTCTCCTTTTTACACCCCCTTACCCCTCCACCCCCACCCCCTGTCCAGCCACCCCGATCCGTGCTGGCCTCCACTGCTTGTAAATCTGGGGAAGTGTCATAACCCATGGGTGTTGCGTGTGGAAATCGCCTGCAATGCCCATGGAACGCCTCCAGAGTGCAAAGTAAGGCAACACAGCGATTTGCGCTGCCTTTCCTTACTCCATATCTATGAGGCCATTCAAAGCTATGCATAATGATTTTGCGTGGCCTCATGAATGTGATTTTGTAATTTGTGCCGCTGAAGCATCACAAAAAGTGACGGTCCGGCAGCGCAAGGAGCTCGTAAATATGCACCTGAATCTCAAGACACAATGCTTAATTCTTGCTCTATTTGAAGATTCTGATGAGCCAAAATATGATACAGAGAACGGTGTTGTCCAGAAAAACAGGAAATCTTCCAGTGTTAAAATCTAACCTTTTCTCGGTTAGCAAAGGCAAATGTAATTTACTGCTCTACAAAAGTATCAGATGGTGACAGTGCCATCGATGTACTATTAAACCTCTTCAACCCGTTTTGTGAAAATCATGATACTCATAAACGAGATAAATGTGAGTTATTACATTTGTTATTATGAAATAAGCAGATATTTGTGCTACAATATTTCTATTTCACTGTAAAAGCCAGCCAGTAGGGCTGAACTATCCATTATAGAAGTAATGCCTTGTATACAACTACAATTAAAACATTTTTAGCTATAATCTAAATAATTCAGCAGTTTCAGCCTCAAGCTTAGCTACACAACATGGGGAATCCAAGCGATGGCAGATCAACAAATTGAAAGCGACATGAACTCATACAATTCCTCGTCTTATCATACACTAAATTAATTATTTAAATATACTGTTTTCATTTCTGCATCTGAAACCATCCATTATTAAGCAAATTAATGTATAATAATCTGGTCTGGAGTTCCATAAAATCCTAAATTGTGTCGAATATTTTTTGCAAATCCATGAACAAGTGGTGGGTGTGTGGAAGGAGCTCACACACAGATATGATTTTTTAGTGTGTGCGGTAATGTAGTTAATGCGCAGCTAATACAAATCAAGTGAACATGCTGATGTTTAACTCTGCAAGGCGAGGCGAAAGACTGTTGGGGGAACTTTATTACAACAAAGCAAATACAAGTGATGAATGGCATACTGCGACATGCATAATAAGTAGCGGTGTGCACGTTTAGAGTAATTGTCTTTTGCATAATAATGCATAATGTCAGTATAATTACACAAAAGTTACACGTAGCTATGCAAAATGCGAAACCGGCGTCTGGTGCAGTATTTTAGTCAGAATTGTGTCGTCACGTACACTAAGGATGAGAAGATGTATTTCGTACTAAATAATTGTGCAAAATAAACTAAGCCCACGGCGAAGCACATCCGCGTACAGCCCGCCGTTTGCGGTGTTCCAGTCTGTTTGTAGTAAATGTTTACGGAGACTAGCACATTGGATGTACATTGTGTGATGGGGCATAATAGCATCATTTTGGGACTCTTGCGTAGCCGCAGTAACTCGAATTTAACGAAATTGTTTGAATTGCGCTGTCATTAGTCAAATTTCGCCTGTGCTTAATCATTTTGATTTATCTTTCTGGTTTTTGCAAGATCATTTTTTATTTCTTAGTCTTTAAAGATTTCAATGTAACATAACATGTGATAGAATTAGACAATTGGAGGTTTGAGCAAATCAGCAGAAAATGGCCTGCCAACCTCAAAAACATGTATGTGTGCTCGATGTTATTTTAGGTGCACATAAATAGTGTTTGTTTCTCTCTAAATATACAAAATAGGATGAATTTCTACAAACAGATACACCCCCGTGTTCTTCTAAATAATTGTGGGGAGTGCCCATCTTTTCTTCTGACTTAATCATGTGCTGATTTAACAAATGCAATAATTTGTTTGCTACTAACTGCAAAGTGCCCATTCTATAACCAAAAAAAGCAAACTAATTAACAGTTTAAAAAATTGACAGTAATGCATGTATTTTTTCCTACAAATATATTTCCATTTCAAATGCGAGTCAATATTGATCACAATATACCTCTCCTTTGCATGTAATCAAGCACATGCATGAAGTGGTTTTTTTTAAAAACATTATCACATTATCAAGTAGAGTCACTGATAAAACATAATTGCAAGCCACTTCTTCTGCCACATAAATATGAATTTGTCAAACTCACCACACTATCTTACATCTGCTACATGAGTGCAGGTTTTGAAAAAAAAAAACAGTTTCTGGCTCAAACAGATCAAAGGACAATTTACAAAACTCTTCTTGTCACTGTTTAGCTATTTATTCGTGTAGCTCGTTATTTATCGAGGTGACAATTTTTCCCGAATAGTGTAAACATCAGTACTCTAGGGTGATCACTTTTGCAGTAATCTTAAATACTCAAATGCAATTCAAAGTGGGTGAAAAGAAAAAAACGCTCTTTATCATAAATATTGTTTTCACTGTTTGCTCAAATTCTTGGGCACATCTCAGACAGAGTTCCCAAAGCAGAAGTTATTTCAAGAGGACATTCATTCGTTGGAAGAAATGCAAAAATGTTGCATCTCTTTGCAAAGTCTCCGGCCTTGAATGCTACAGTATCTCCTAGTGAGACAGCTACATAATAAATATGAATTGTACTGTACAAGTGGTTCTTATCCTGGGGTGTGCAGACACCAGAGGGTCCAGCTCTCCGACTCTGCGGTAAGAGGTTGTTTGGAAAATTAAATAATATTAGCAGGTTAATGAAGTATATATTCATAAAAAGCACAATGTAATAATGAAAACTGTACAACATTCTGTAAATTTGAAGGAATTTTAAATTGGAAGCTGAAAATTAAGTTGGTATCCTTAACTTGGTTTGTGGAAGCAGCTACAAGTACAGCAAACTGAATCTAGTATGGATGATTGATGGCCTCAATTGAAGCTCTGGTGTGTGCTGACAAAAGAGAACATGAATTAGGAGCAAAAATGACAAAGTGATCTGCTACAGCCTAGCATATTGCTTCATCTGTTAGAAATAAAGCCAATTTTAGAAAAGCTCACATTTTCACATAAAAATAAAAATTATGATTTTGGGACTTTTTTTGTTTGCAAATTAAATAAAATATTTCATAATTTGTGTTTTGGTTTGTGTACATGTTTCTCTATTTCTGTGCATTGCCTTCAGACTGAAATTGTAGAAATTGCTTAGGCCGGGGTCCCCAGCTTCCCCTAGTGATTTAGTGCAGGTCCACACAAGTCAAAAGATTAAGAACCACTGTACTGTACTGTTCTACTGGACTGCTTCTTAGTGAAAAGTGGGTCAAATACTGCACAACATGAACTGAAACTGGAGAGAGTTTGGGAACCTATGTTTTTCTCTCTTATAAAACATTTGTACTTTTATAACACTGGAATCATGTTTGAATCAGTTCCTTAACACATCCAGATATGTCAGTAATACTCTACTGAATCAGTTCCATAATGGGCCTTTCATTGCATAATACAATTTGCCTTGCTTCACTGCATAATTTATTCATCCTTTCCATATACTTTCAGTACTCTACTGCCATATAATTCCAGTGGCCATGATTGTAGAGTATTTCAGATTAAAATAGCGACTCGCAAATCAGTCACAAAATGGTTTGCGCATGAAAGAGTGGAATTATCCACTGTATAAGGACCGTTCGCAAATCAAATTTTGTGGTGCAACTGTTTTGTGATTCAGTAATTTTTGCACCCCAAAATAGCAAATCGCAATGTTAGAATCCCTAATTGCGATTCTCTAACGGTATGTTTGAGGCTTTTGCAACTAGGGACTAGTCACGAAAAGGACAATTTGCACATGCAAACTAACACCAATTCAAACCATGCATTAGAGGCTTCCACAATGGCTGCTCTGTATGTGATTGTAAGGAGGATGCAAATACTGGCTGCTAAGCAGAGGAGGAGGTGGAACCAAGAGTGTATTTTCAGAGTCAGGCTGACCATTTTTCAACAAACAGAAGATGAAATATTTGACAAATATAGGCTAAGTAGCAATGTTATATTGGAAATGATTGCCCTTTAAATGCCATATCATGAAAGCAGTACTCTTTGCCGCAATTATATCCCCACTCATGATCAGGTGTTGTGCTCATTACACCTACTGAGCTGTGGCCGCTGTCAGGGTGCAACTGCTGTTGCACGAGGCCTGTCTCAAAGTATGTTTTCACATTGTTTCCATGCATTCCTAGATGCCATGCTTCTCAATATCCACAGCCACATATACCTACCCCAGAATGCCCAGGAAATACAAAGTCCAAAATTACTATTGCACCTAAATGTCCTCCATCCCACATTGAAAATCTTGTTTAAAACAAGACAAATACACATTCCCTCAATATTCAAGTGGTACATGATGCGCACCATATAATAACTGATAATGTGACACAATATCCAGGAAGCACTCATGAATCCTTCAAGTTTATGCACAGCAGAATATACAGGCAGCTGGTAAGAGGGGAGTTCGATGATGCACATTTATTAGGTACTAAAAAAATTTTTTTATACAGATATGTTTTTGGAATTTCCTTGCTAAATTTATGTAGACTCACAATAATGTAGGTTTCAGGTGATAGTGCATATGCCCTACATCCCTGGATTCTGACACATACCTTCCCCCACCTCCCAAAATAAGAGGCGATTATTATTGATATTGTTGCAGTCTCTTACCTTAAGAGTTGTACTGGGCTTGTCGTACTTTAATATTCGGGACCGCGTAGGGAACAGGGCCCTACCCCTGTCTATCTTGGTATTAGCGAACCGCAAATGGTAAATGCGGCATGTACGAGTGCTTTATGTATCGTTCTAGCTATGAATGCACTGCGTACACGTTATTCTGCTTCGCTACGCGGGTTCCATTTTGGAAGCAGTGGCCATCTTGTCATTGCCCTCACATAGGCTATAATGGAGCAAATACGGGCCTCACAGTACATGGGCTTCTTCTCTGACTTCTCTGTGACCTGGGCAGCTGGCTCTGCTGCCCCGGGTCAAACTGGTCTCACGAGCTCCCCTTCCTCTCTCCACCTGTGATTAGCAGCAGGGCTTGACCCGTCATAAAACCCTTTCATTCTACACAAGCCCCTGGCTAATCTCTTTCGCACCTGGCTGTTCCTGTTTTATGACTCGCTTCCCAAAACAGGAGATGCCCATGTTTATTGGGGGAATCTGTAAATCTAATGTGGGATCTGAACCTTGTTGTGTAAATCATTGTGGGCTGGCCGAACTGGAATGTGGGATGGTCATCATGACTCTGCCTTTTCTTTGTAACATATCCTTGTATATTGCCGTTTCATAAAACCTAGGAATGTATGCTTGGGGCCAGAAAAGGCCTATTTAAGATGTAGCCTGTTCCTATGATTTTCAGCAGTCTCCTGAGAACATACACGCTGTTGTACTTCTAGGATACCTGTCATTGGTCTGCAGCCAATAAACGCTTCTTTGACTTCACCCAGAAGACTCTGTGTTTCTGTAGGTCTGGAACAGGGTGAACCCAGAAGTCATAGGGTGTGTGCCCCTGCACCGCTGGGACTAAAATACCCAGTACTTCAGTTTGGCGCCCAACTCGGGACGATTTCAGTGGTACCAGTCCAAGCCAGAGGTTCGTGAGGAGCTTCGTGTGGAAATTCCGGAGGAAGGCCGCCACTTCATCGACCCCTGCATGTCGACGTGGTCCGAAAGTCTTTTCTGCGAGGTTCTCCGCGTCCCGACGGCTACGAAGGACTGCTGCCCTGATTAATCGACCTGTTTTGGACCCTTGACGAGTTTGAGAGAGCGAAACAATCGAGAGAGTCTTCTGGTGACGTCATCGATCAGCAATATTCAGTTAAGTATAAGTGGAGCGTCTCCCATTTGTTTTGGTATCCCTCGGGATCGTTTGATTTGGTAATTTGGTGATTTGGTGTTTGCAAACCCCAAAGCCAGAGGCCTCGTGTATTCACGAGAATATCGTAATCGATAATCCTCTGACGTTTGGATCTAGACTAGTGAGCGAAGATGCCTGGTTCTGGACTATTTGGTAGATTATTCTGTTAGGGTTGTGGAAAAGGTTTCCAGCTGGAAGAATCATGTCCGGTTCCTCCGGTTGGAACTCCAACTTATGAGCTCTATGTGAAACATGGCGTAGGCCCCATTGCATATAATGAGGTATGGATCCACTACACCAGGAAAGACGGTGTTTTAAAATGGCCCCAAAATGGTAGTTTTGATACCGATATTTTAGATAATTTGGAAATTAAATTGTTTAAGAAGAAAGCCCGGCCGGCGATGTTTGACTCTTTCCGCTTATGGCGAAAGGAAGCCAAACAGAAGGAAATTAAGTTAGCGAAGAAGAATAAAAGAGAGAGAGGTATGTCAGTAATGCAAGCAGCTGTACAATTTAAAGACAATGAGGAGGAGCAGATGAGCGAGCAAATGCACAGGCAGCGTAAGTTAGGGATTGACAAATGTTACCCAGCTTTACCACATTCTAAGCAGAATGAGTTAGAAGACAAGGAAAAAGATCCCCTGATGTCACATTTGTTGAGTTCACCACCTCCGTATGCTCAAAATGCCACAGCACCTCCCCAGCTTGTGAATATGCCACCTCCAGTTAATATAATACAAGCCTTGCCGTTACCGCCAGCTGCTGCGCAGCCGGCTCCTATCCATGTAGTGCAACCCTCTCAAGGGCTGCCAGTTGTGCTTTCAACTGCCCCCACACTTCCTGCGACTTCGCCTACTTCAGCAGCTGCCTCCCCTGACACTCTTCCTTGCACCACTCCAGTGCCCGTTTCTACATCCTCTTTTCTTCCCTCTGTTTTTCCCCCTGTTTCCGCTTCAGCTTCTCCTTCAGCGCGACAGCGCTTAGCTAATGTGGTTACTACATTAATGTCGCCCCTCTTTGAGTCATCTGGTGCGACTCCTGGTTTGCAGCGTAAGCAGTTGCGCAGCCAATTGCCCAACCCCGATGAGAAAAAGGTAATAGATCACATGGCGCGTAGATGGATCGTTTTTCCTTCACTTTATGATGTGGAATCAGTTGTCAACACTTTCCATCAATGGGATGCCCCTAAGCAGAGATATGTGTTTGAGAAAATGTGCGAAATTCTCTGTGACGAATTGGAGGATAGTGGTAAAAATCCGAACCCGCAGGAGTTGTGTAGAGTGAGGTTCGATTTTGGAACTGGCATAATTGTGGACCGCGAAGTAGATAAAGCAGTTGCGGTTGTATTGTCACTTAGGAATGACGATTGCCAACAGTCATTGTTTGAACAAGAGGTCCTTGTGGGGAAAAAGGCAAAAGCGCGACAATACCCCATGAGAGAAGTTCCCCCGGTATGGAAGGAAGCAGTTGCAGCTGTCGGTAATAACCCCGCTGTGCCAGCGCATTTCCAACGTGTTTGGGTGCATGTTCCATGGAAGCGCTCTGAGGTGTTAGCGCTTAAGCAGACATTGCCTGATCCCCGTAAAAACCCAGCAGGTTATTATAAAGAGTTGTCACAGACGGCAGGGTCATGTGTTATGAACCTGGCCGATATAGACATGTTGTTTGGTAATGTTGTTCCACAGCCTCTATGGGGGTCAATTCGTAATGCAGATCACGATGCAGAACTAGGGGATACATGGGCTAACATTATTGCTGCTGATGCTAGACAAACTGGTGGCGCGAAACCTGAGCCTTTAGTAGCTGAATTGCCTGGTAGAATAATCACGTATATGAAGACACTAATGCCTGCGATGCGCGTAAATTGGGACAAGTTATCTGCATGTAAGCAGAAGAAAGATGAGACAGTGTCAGACTTCTTTACTAGGTTTGAGGAAACGTTTATTGACCACAGTGGGCAGGATATGAGTACTGAGGGTGGCCAACGGTTATTTGTGGATAAGTTTGTGCAGAATTTACTTCCTGACCTGTGTAAAAAGTTGAAAGACTCAGAGAGTTCTTGGGCTGTTTCTTCTTCAGCGCAAATACTGGCTACCGCACAGTATTATGAAAACAGAGATAAAGACGAGAAAGATAGAACGGAAAAGAAAACGAAGGAATTAAAGACAAAGGTCCTTCTACAGCAGGCCTATCCGCCACGTGGAGGTCAGAATAATTATAGGCAACCTCAAGGTGTTTATCACCAACCCCAACAGTTTCAGACTAATCAGCAAATGAATGGGTATTATCAACAACGTGTCCCTGTGGGTCCCAACCAATGTTCATACTGCAAAGAGGAAGGTCATTATAAATATAGTTGCCCTAAATTAATGCAACGGAACGGTAATGCGTATGGCGCCAGAGGTAGAGGCGGTCAGCAGGCTCCTATAGGCAGAGGGCGTGGAAGTGTTCCCCAGAACGCGCGTCCTCTTCCGCCCCAAAGCGCTATTAATAGCTTTGATCAGCAAGCTAACGCGACTAGTAATACGGCCCAGTATTACAATAATGACTATTATGTGGAGGATGGCGATGCAGAAAATAATGATTACTAGGACAGCCATAGACAGAGAGAGGGAGTTGTTTCAGTGCCAGTGGATCAGAGTGGACCGTATGTTGATGTGACTACAGCAAATGTAACGGAGCCTTTCCTGCTAGACACTGGTGCTGCAAAGAGTTCAATCATGCATTCCAAACTCCCTGGCGCACCTTTGTCTGGCGATATAAATGTTTCAGTAGGTTTTTCTGGCGCCCCAGTTAGGAACCCGATTTCCAGTCCCATGTCACTTTCTGTTGGACCTTGCGAACTGAAAGCACCCCTGATCCTAACAACAGGTTGTGGTGAGAATTTGTTGGGATTAGATTTGTTGAAAAGATTGCACGCTACACTGTATTGTTCTCCTTCGGGAGTACAACTCACATTAGGCAAGAAAGTAATTTCCCCGATGTACTTGTCTAAGAACACAATGCCACCTGAATTGTCATCCCTTCCGGATGCCCTTTGGGCTACTGGTCCCAATGATGTGGGCCTCTTGGAGATACCGCCATACATGGTGACTTTAAAGGCTAATGTCAGACTGCCACGTATTCCCCAGTACAAAATCTCTAATGAAGGCCAGAAAGCATTGTTAGACATTGTCAGCGACTTGATTGATAAGGGTGTGATTGAAGAGACAAGAGGCAACGTTTGCAATAGTCCGATCTTACCTGTCTTAAAACGGACGGACCCTTCACAACCACCTGTTTATAGATTCGTGATTGATCTTAGAGAGGTTAATAAGATTGTTGTGCCACAGTTTCCAGTTGTCCCCGATATAACTGCCTTGTTAACGATGATTCCAGCCTCGGCTGCATGGTTTTCAGTGATCGATTTAAAGAACGCTTTCTTTAGCATCCCAATTGCAGAGGAGAGCAGAGACATTTTTGGCTTTAGTCTGGGAGGCCGAAGCTTCCGCTTCAAACGCGCTCCCCAGGGCTACTGTGAGAGTCCATCCATATACAGTCAAGCTTTGAAAGCGCAGCTTGATGCACTTGTTTTACCTAGTGGCGCTATCCTGATTCAGTACGTGGATGATTTACTAATCGCCGCGGATACTGAGAAGATCTGTAAAGAAGCCACATTGTCATTGTTGCGCCATTTATCTGCTTTCCATCATAAGGTGTCTCTCTCTAAGCTGCAATATTGTCGACAAGAAGTGACCTACTTAGGTCATCTCTTATCGAAGGAGGGAAGGAGACTGACCCCAGAAAGAATTCAAGCTATTGCACAGTTGAGTGTGCCAAAGACACAGAGAGAAGTGCGTGCTTTCCTGGGCATTACTTCATACTGTAGGCATTGGATCCCAAGTTTTTCTTTGTTGGCAAAACCTTTATTAGCATTAACATGCAAAGACACACCGAATCCTATCCCATGGTCTGAAGAGTGCCAGAACAGTTTTGTGGAATTGCGCAATGCGTTGTGTTCAGCACCTGTGTTGGGCACTCCTGACTATAGCAAGCCTTTTACATTGTATGTTCACGAGAAAGATGGATGTGCGTTGTCAGTGTTAACACAGCCTTTTGGCGACAGACCGCGCCCATGCGCATATTTTTCATCCACCTTGGACCCTGTAGCAAGGGCCTTGCCAAGCTGTCTGAGAGCGACAGCTGCTGCAGCAATGTCTATCCGACAATCTGCTGGTCTGGTAATGGACAACACATTGATCATTATGGTTCCACATGCTGTAGACACATTATTAAATAGGACCAAGACACAACACTTGACTAGTGCGCGATTATCAGGGTATGAACTCACATTGTTAGCGAATCACATACACATAAAAAGATGCAATACGCTGAATCCAGCTACATTGTTGCCAATTCCCGCAGACTCAGATGAGATTGAGCAGCATGACTGTCTGTTCAGGACAGAAGAAGAGACGAAAGGGAGAGTAGATTTAAAAGATACTCCCCTGACTGAGTGTGATGGCACTTTATGGGTAGATGGGTCCTGTTTCAAGCTCCCTAATGGTGACACGACTGCTGCCTATGCTATCACGACTTTACACACGGTCGTGGAAACTGCACGAGTTCCACATAATTCGGCCCAAGCAGCAGAATTAATCGCCCTCACGAGAGCGTGCGTGTTGTCTGAAGGAATGAGAGTGAATATATACACAGATAGCCAGTACGCCTTTGGCGTGGCTCATAATTTCGGGCGACTGTGGAAAGAGCGTGGGTTCCTGACGTCACATGGAGCTAAAATCCAGAATGGCAAGTTGGTGAATGATCTCCTTGAGTCACTGACCCTACCGTTGCAAGTTGCGATCATGAAATGCAGTGCGCACAGGAAAGTCACAGATGATGTTGGACGTGGGAATGCGTTTGCTGATGAGACCGCGAAAGAAACAGCACAGAATGTGAAGACTAGAATGTATGTTGCAGGCCCCGCAAGATGGGTTAATGATGTAGGAATGTGCGAGAACACAATAGAGAGTGTGAAGTCGCTTCAGGCTGAGGCCACAGAAGAAGAGTTAAGCAAGTGGAGAGAGAGTATGGGTAAGTTGGATGAGAATGGTTGTTGGATTGATCTGACAGAACATAAACGATGGTTGTTGCCTGATGCATATGTGCTTCCAGTGGTTACTATGGCACATGGAATGGCACATATCAGTACGAAAGGTATTTGTAAGTTGTTGGCTCCAGTATGGCAGAATGCTGGGATTCCCAAGTGTGCAGAGAATGTAGTCAAGAATTGCATGGTATGCTTGAAGTACAACCCTGGTAGGGGAACCCCAACTCCACCCGGTCACTTTGCACCCCCATCATGTCCATTCGAAGTTTTACAGCTGGACTTTATTCACATGGAAAGATGCAACAACCTAAAATATGTACTGGTGGTTGTTTGTGCTTTCTCCAAATGGGTAGAGGCTTATCCTCTGAAAGATAACACTGCCCTGTCCACAGCCAAAGCCCTCGTGAAAGAGTTCTTTCCTAGGTTTGGAATGCCGAGAATGGTATGGTGTGATAATGGAAGTGAGTTTGTGGGTAAAGTGATGAAGAATGTATGTGAAGGTTTAGGCATAAGGCAGAAATTCCATGCTGCAAATCACCCCCAATCAGCTGGACTGGTAGAACGCTACAATGGAGCCTTAAAGCTCAAGTTGGCCAAAATCCAGGCGAGCACCGGTCTTAAATGGCCCGATGCCCTGCCTCTAGCACTCCTGTCCACCAGAATGACGATACACTCACGAGTGGGACTTAGTCCTTATGAAGTAGTCTTTGGCCGCCCGGCCAACGTATGGGGTGTGCCAAGGCCTACGAAGTTCAGTGAAATAGAGCATCCAGTACTGCTCGATTACCTGTATGATTTGACTGTTAAACTGCGTGTTTTGCACCAACAGGTACATGATACTCTTCCCCAAGCTTCTGAACCTCCTGGACACCCTATCATCCCTGGCTCGTGGGTCCTGGTCCGGAATTTCCAGCGTAAGGGCAACGACGAGCCTCGCTGGATCGGCCCTCATCTTGTGCTTCTGTCGACGAGATCAGCGGTGCGAGTAAAAGGAAGGAAGCACTGGATTCATGGTGCCCACTGCAAAATAGTCCCCTTGCCTCTGCCATATGACCAGTGGGTCAAGGAGGGTATCGCCGACACTGAGACAGACACTGTACCTCGTTTTGTACCATTCAGTGACGCACGCCTAAAAGACACAGCTTCAGTCCAAGAGAGTGACAATATTCTGCAGGAAGCTGTGCCGCCATCAAATCGACTGGACACCACTGAGCCTGAACTTTTGTTCCAAGACCAAACGGCACCTGGCCGTCTCCGTTATAATTTGAGACCAAGGCCCATGGACAAATAAAGATTTCCTTACTATTTCCTTTTTGATATTTTTTTGCTCTCCCATCTGAAGGACTTTCTTGATTTTTGTTTTTCGAACCACCATCCGGGTTCTGCCGCAGGGTCGCGGTGCCAAGACTTTGGGGTACAGGCCGAAGACGTTAGGTCGACGGTTCTGGTTAGTCTAGGGCGTTTCCCTGGACTGACAGGCGTACTCCTCAGCAGAAGAAACTCATCCGCCGCGAGCGGCCCGAGTAGAGGATGGAGTTTTTTAAGATGGAGAGACCGATTGAGGAAATGAACTTTAAAGCCAGGATGTGTAGAATTGTAAAAAGTAAATGTTTCGTCTTTTTGTGCCTTTTTGCACTGTGTAGTATAATAATGTTTATTGTAGGATTTGTGTTTTTCTCCACTCAAAAGCCCATTGCACCCACTGAACAGCCTATACCTCTTTCTACTGCCTCCTCTCACTCTTTTCACCCTTTGCCTGAACACGAACAGACCAGACGATCAGAGTTCGTAAATAACTCGTTCATCCAGCTCTTGCACCAGCACCAACTAGTAGTGAATACGACCAATTGCTGGGTGTGTGGGTTAATGCCACATACCATTAACAAAGGTATTCCCTACCTGGTGCTGCCATACAGTTACAATGGATCGTCATGGGCATTCCAGACCATGTTTCTCTATGCTCTAGATACGTACTCCCCTCGCCAACCGCGTTCCATCAGACCTGGTACAAATAATAAAGCCTTAGTGAGAGGAATTGCCGATATGAGTAGGGATATTGATGCATACTCATCCATTCCCAAAGAAGAGCTGAGACCTTATGTAGGATGGAACGCGACGGGGTATAGTATTAGTCTGGGTGAAAGACAGCGAAAAATCTCATCTCCAATCTGGGTCGTACCCCACATGGGTCGGTTCTGCTTACAGGGTAATGGTCAGAACCCTAGAGCTCAACTGGGAAGAAGTGACTGTACTGAAACGTACACTTTTCCGTCACAGTTTTCCCCTGCGTTTTTGACTGCCAAGGGTACATATTTCATCTGTAATGACCGAGCATATACATGGTTGCCCCCTGATTTCTCGGGCACATGTTATATTGCGAATCTGTTACCGCCTACATTTACTGCTGCCTCCGACTATCACAAGACCAGAGTAGTGAGAGGCGTGATTAGTAAGGAGGACACTGCCGGTCAGGAAGCAGGAGATTTCTTCTTGGGTTTCCTGCCGTTTTGGGGACCTATGGTCAATAGTAGGAACCTGAGACAGCTGACTCGTGTGGTTGAATCCACCGTCAATGTAACGGCTGGTGCCCTTGGTAATCTGACAGCTGAGCTCCAAGCGGATCGCCTTATGACTCTGCAGAACCGCATGGTTCTAGACGTTATTCTTGCAGACCGCGGTGGGGTATGCAAGGTCATCCAATCCAGTTGCTGCATTTTCATACCAGATAACGCTCCAACAGTGTATCAAGCCATCTCCAAACTCCATAAAATATCTGAAGCCATACACGTGGATAAAGGAGATTGGTCACTGGTGGGATGGTTCTGGGAATTGATATCTGCCTGGGGTTGGAAAGTTCTAATGGTCATTGGAATGATCTTAGCCATTCTTTTCCTGTTCTGTCTGTGCATACAGTGTGCTCCTGCGATGTGTGGCCTCTGTACTACTTTATGTGTAAGGAAGCCTGTATCGAGAGACGAGCTAAGTAATAGGATGATGCTACAGCAACATCTCCATGACTTTGCGGACATTGATCTAGACTTGGATTAAGATGAGTATAGTGATTGCCTATGTAAGGGCAAAAGGAGGGTCTGTCGTACTTTAATATTCGGGACCGCGTAGGGAACAGGGCCCTACCCCTGTCTATCTTGGTATTAGCGAACCGCAAATGGTAAATGCGGCATGTACGAGTGCTTTATGTATCGTTCTAGCTATGAATGCACTGCGTACACGTTATTCTGCTTCGCTACGCGGGTTCCATTTTGGAAGCAGTGGCCATCTTGTCATTGCCCTCACATAGGCTATAATGGAGCAAATACGGGCCTCACAGTACATGGGCTTCTTCTCTGACTTCTCTGTGACCTGGGCAGCTGGCTCTGCTGCCCCGGGTCAAACTGGTCTCACGAGCTCCCCTTCCTCTCTCCACCTGTGATTAGCATCAGGGCTTGACCCGTCATAAAACCCTTTCATTCTACACAAGCCCCTGGCTAATCTCTTTCGCACCTGGCTGTTCCTGTTTTATGACTCGCTTCCCAAAACAGGAGATGCCCATGTTTATTGGGGGAATCTGTAAATCTAATGTGGGATCTGAACCTTGTTGTGTAAATCATTGTGGGCTGGCCGAACTGGAATGTGGGATGGTCATCATGACTCTGCCTTTTCTTTGTAACATATCCTTGTATATTGCCGTTTCATAAAACCTAGGAATGTATGCTTGGGGCCAGAAAAGGCCTATTTAAGATGTAGCCTGTTCCTATGATTTTCAGCAGTCTCCTGAGAACATACACGCTGTTGTACTTCTAGGATACCTGTCATTGGTCTGCAGCCAATAAACGCTTCTTTGACTTCACCCAGAAGACTCTGTGTTTCTGTAGGTCTGGAACAGGGTGAACCCAGAAGTCATAGGGTGTGTGCCCCTGCACCGCTGGGACTAAAATACCCAGTACTTCAGGCTTTGCATGGCCACTATGGAAACACATCCCTCCTCCTGATCATACCTACAAGTTAGTGTATGGCTGCACAACTAGAAGCCCTGATCAGAAAAGGGGAGATGGCCTCTTGATGATTGGTGCTGTTAGTCCACTGCTAAGTTGTCGACCTGGAGCAACGCAACAAAGATGGGGAAAAACCTTAGGATTTATTTCCTGCTCTAGTATCTCCTCTTGTCCCACCAAACCTTCAACCCAACCCCAATGTTCCCCAAATACCTGCGAGTCAACTTGTGCACTCTCGCACCATGAGATGTTGTCACAGTGTGAATTCAGCTGGGAGATGAGTGGACAATGGATCAGGCTTTTTCTCGATGATGATTATCAACGATTTAGTTATCTAATGTAAAGAAACACAATGTTAAATACTTTTACAAACTTATATGTCCCCTTACTTATTTACCTCTGAATATGGTACACAATAATAGTAGCTCAGCTGATACACTATATACCTGGCAGCACGGAGAATAAGCACTATATTCTTGTGAGATCAAATGTTGATTCATTTTACTCTGTGCTTCCTTGCGATAAAGTTTTAGGTATCTGTACCTTTACTGTTCTTTCGTTGCAGGTACTTGTGATGCAGCAAAAGACACACAATTGATGGATGGAATGCAGGACAAATCAAAATATTCAGCCCCAGTAAGAGATCTGGGTTAAATCCATCATTCTTTTGCTCACCATGCCACCCCAGTTAAGACCTGGCCATGTGCAAATTAGTCTTGACCCAGTGCCTCATGGGAAGAGTCCAGCCCGAGTTGCCAAGCCAGGTCCTCCCTGGACCGGAAACAAGCATCCTAGGACTGGTTTCGGGGTTTCACCCCTCATTAGCCAAGATAGCTTGATCCCAGTGGCACAGTGAGCCCAGGACCCACGTCTGCGCATACCTGGCGTACTTAGGGCAAGAAAGCAAAAGACACACAATTGATGGACGGAATGCGAAACAAATCAAAACATTCCCCCCCAGTCAAGAGATCTGGATTAAATCCATCATTCTTTTGCTCACCATGCCACCCCAGTTTAGAACTGGCCATATACAAATTAGCCTTGACCCTGTGCCTCATGGGAACAGTCCAGCCTGAACTGCCAAGCCCGGGCCTCCCTGGACAGGAAACAAGCATCCTAGGACCGGTTTCGGGGTTTCACCCCACATCAGCCAGGATAGCTTGATTCCAGTGGCACAGTGAGCCTAGGACCCACCTCTGGGCATACCTGACGCACTTAGGGCGAGAAAGCATAAGACACACAATTGATGGACGTAATGTAAAATAAATCAAAACATTCACCCCCAGTCAAGAGATCTGGGTTAAATCCATCATTCTTTTGCACACCATGCCACCACAGTTTAGACCTCGCTATATGCAAATCAGTCTTGATTGATGAGGGGTGAAACCTCAAAACCGGTCCTAGGATGCTTGTTTCCAGTCCAGGGAGGACCTGTCCTGGCAGTTCGGGCTGGACTGTTCCCATTGGGTGTAGGGTCAAAACTGATTTGCATATCACTGGGTCCAAACATTAATGGCATGGTAAGCAAAAAAACTATGGATTTAGGCCCAGATCTCTGTACTGGGGTGAATGTATGACATTGTTCTGCATTCTGTCCATCAATTGTTCTTTTTGCATTTGTCACCCCAAGTGGTATTAGTATGCCCAAATGTGTGTCCCGTGATCTCCATGCCACTGGAGTCAAGCTATCCTGGCTGATGAGGGGTGAAACCCCGAAACCGGTCCTAGGATGCTTGTTTCCAGTCCAGGGAGGACCTGGCCTGGCAGTTCAGGCTGGACTGTTCCCATTGAGCGCAGGGTCAAGACTGATTTGCATATGGCTGGGTCTAAACTGGAATGGTGTGGTGAGCAAAAAAACGATGGATTTAGGCCCAGATCTCTGTACTGGGGTGTTGTAAATTGAAACGACGATGTGATTAAGCATTTACTAAAGACATTAATTCCCCTTTTATAGATCATGTTTTCTCCGTTATGTTGACCGAAGTTCGGACTCCATTTTGTATTGTCATGCTTCCACGTGTTCCCCACGAGAAGAGTCCAACCTCTGTGTTAGTTGCTCTTGTAATCTGCCTAGTAACAGTCTATAAATAGCTCCTTTGTCCATCTGGCACATGCCCAGACTTGACCACATCTGTTATCAGTTAGCCTTGCTTGACCATGTTTTCGCGGGCTCAAGGAGTGTGTTAGCTCCGCCCACATATTGATTCAGTATCGAAAATGACCATAAATGGTAATGTTCTTCGGCTTCATGTTGTATCCACCCACTTATGAGCCCCTCTATTGTGTATAAAAGGGGACCATGTACGTAAGTTCTTTGTGCTACTCTATGCAATACTGAAGAGTGTTGTGTGGATTGTAGGACCACCCTTAAGGGTTAATAAATGCTGTCTTTGTACTTTGCAGTTTCCGTGCCAACTTCCTTGTAGATTCCATTACAGGAGAGCGAACCCTTGTGTCCTGCGGGCCTAGCTGGGGCCTGTATTCGTCAATTGGCGCCCGTCACGTGGGGCTCATCGGCGACTCGGATGCTCGAAGGACTGGTCGCGACGAAGGTGAGGAATTTGGCCGGGGACGTGATCACTGCCAGCGGCGTCTTAGCCCTGGCATCCCGAGGTTTTTCTTCCTTCCCTTCCGAGCTGACCGTCTGGGTGGCGGCGGTCCTCGACTGAGACCTCTTCTGTCGGTCTTGCCGTGAAAGCCGTTTGGGCGATTGTGGAGCTTGGCAGTTGGAATCTGGACTCTTGATTGGTAAGAACCGGTGTACGGTACTTGCTCCGAGTTTTTGAAGCCTGATCTGGCTATTTGAGTTTGATTTGTGATGACTAGTCATATTTTGTATTTGTCTTTGTGAAAATATATGCGTTGCAACACATATCGGCAGGTAATGTGGAGAGATTTCTCCGGAGCTGTGTAACTTTGAACGGCGCAACGATTAA
Source organism: Triturus cristatus (assembly GCF_964204655.1). NCBI lineage: Eukaryota > Metazoa > Chordata > Amphibia > Caudata > Salamandridae > Triturus > Triturus cristatus. The sequence continues at coordinate 1,536,387,852 of NC_140589.1, read as the reverse complement.
GTGCCATTTTCTCTATAATATTGCATATTTTGCATTATTTCTGAGCATGCCTGCTTTCAGCGCACTCCGTAAGTGGTGTTGCTGTTTCGGAAACCGGTTGAACCTCGAGGAATCTGCTCCAGCTCCCCCAGAGGGGACTCCTAATAGGGATATGTATGTGAAGCATGGTCTTTCTTCCATAATGTACAGCACAGTATGGAGGAAATATACAAAAAAAGATCCTGAGTTGCGATGGCCTTTGTATGGATCGTTTGATATACGTAAGATTGAGTATGTGGAACAGTGTATGTGTAAGCGACGTGCTCATCAGGATATGTTTGAGTGTGTGCGGTTGTGGGTGAAGGAGGTGCGTGAGCGAGAGAAGCGTGAGAAAGCGTTGTTTGATAAAGAACAACGGAAGAATGATCATGTGCGAGCCCAGGAAGCGAAGCGTCGGGAAGACAGAGAACAGACAGAGAGACAAGAGAAAGAGCGTAGGCTGCAAGTTTCGGGTCAATATGCTGTTCGGCAGCCACTTTATCCTGTCCTTAATAATCTTGATGATGATTTTTATTTACTAGATCGCTCTCCGCCCCCTTATGTCGGCGCATCTGCTCCGAGGCCGCAAGATTCTGTCCCGGGTCCGGGTAAGGTAGATACGCGGTCCATGTTATCGGCTGAGCATATGGCTGAGCTTCGGCAAATTTCCTTCCGTGCACTTAAGGGTAAGGTGTCCGTGGATGAATTGTTCCATACTTGGGGGTCGTGGCAGGATAGAGAGAGATTGTATTTTTTGAGTCATTTCGCTGAGGAAGTGATTGCTGCTTTTCGGAAATATTCTAGTGTCTTTGAGCCTGAAGAAGTGACATCGGATGCTAAAGCATTGCATGATGGTGTTTTTTCTCCCTCTAAGGCTCCTGATACGGCTCGGCGGCTATTCGCCTTGCGGGACGCGGTGCTGGCCCATAAAGAAAAAGCGCACCCACGAGCAGGGGAGGAGACGCAGTCGGATTCGTGTACCGCAGGAGGCCACTCATCCACCTCTCAATCAGATAAGAGCGATCTAGTGCATGCTAAGCCAATGCGCGAGGCGGCGCCTTTGTATGTTCCTCCTAAAGGAGCGGGGACTAGCTCGGACATTACCTCCGCCGATGCTAAGGGATATTTTGTGTATAATTGGGTTTATACTCCGTGGCATAGAGCTGATGTTATGGCATTAAAGAATGCGCTGCCTGACCCCCGCAAGAATCCAGCGGCCTTCTATGAAGAAGTCGAGGGGGCCTTGAATTCTTGCGTTATGACTTTAGCAGATATAGATTTGTTCTTTGGGCTTATTCTACCACCGGATATGTGGCGATCTGTCCGAAAGGTAGATGATATAGTTGCCTTTAAGGCCCGGTGGTCTGACCTTGAGGATGAGGATAGGGAGCGGAAGCCCGCGCAGAAACCGCCCCAGAATATTTTAGATCTCCCTGCTGCTATTGTGGCTAAGTTGAAGACAATTATTCCCCCTAAAAAGATTGACTGGAATATGTTAGCTGCATGTAAACAGAAAGTTGACGAGTCAGTTGCGGACTTCTTTACGCGCTTTGAGGAGACGTTTCATGATTTTAGTGGCCAGTCGCTTACTGACGATACGGGCCGCCACCTTTTTGCGGATAAATATGTGGCTAATCTGCTGCCGGCAGTTGCAGCCCGTTTAAAAGCGAGTGAAAGTTCTTGGTCTTCCGCTACACCGACGGCCCTCCTGACTATCGCCCAGTATTATGAGCGTCAGGAGCAAGAAGCAAGGGGCCAGGAGGAAAAGAAATCGAAAGATTTGAAAACAAAGGTGATGTTGGCACAAGTCTATGGCCCGCCCCGACGGGGTAGTAATAGAGGTAGGGGAGGATCTTATGGTCCTCCCTCGGGCCGATCTGATTTGAATAGGAACCAATGTGCGTATTGTAAGCAATCGGGTCATTGGGCTAGGGACTGCCCGGTGTTGCATGCATCGCGTCAGGGGCATACCCACGGTGGCCCGCGAGGTAGAGGGGGTTTCTCGAACTTTCGAGGGAATTCTAACGAACAGGCTCGTTTTGACTCTGCTGGGCAGCACCGAGATAGATCGAACGTTTTTGATCGCCAGCATCAGTACCAAGCGTCGGGGATTGACCGGCCGGGGTACCATGACTCTCAGCATGCATAGGAATGCGTTGGATGGGGGTTACAATCAGTTGAGGTGCCGGTCGATCAGAAGGGCCCTTATGTATCGGCTGAGGTTTTGGGCTCTACTGATCAGTTCCTGGTGGATACAGGAGCGACACGTAGTGCATTGTCTAAGCAATTGGTTCCGGGGGCTCCCCCATCCGGCTTAATGGTCACATCGGTAGGGTTTGACGGTACACTCTCCCGAAGCCCTCTTTCGCAGCCCCTCATGTTTAAGGTTGATTCTTTTTCTGCACCCTGTCCGTTTCTGCTTGCCCCGTACACACCGGACACCATTATGGGTCTTGATATGTTAAAGCATTTTAGGGCTACTATCCGCTGCTCCCCTGCTGGTGTGCGGGTAATATTGAATGACAATTACCCCCGATCTGAACGGATGTGTACGATGTCAGAGGATGCGCTGTTAGCTACCCTCCCTCGTGCTTTGTGGGCAACTTCGGATACTGATGTGGGACAAATGGTGATTCCACCGGTCCACATTAGTGTCCAGGAGGGGGCGGTGTTGCCACGCCTCCCACAGTACCGTATTTCCCAGGAGGGTGAGGAGGCTCTCATACAGATAGTGCAGGATTTGATGGCGGTAGGGGTAGTGGAGGAAGTCCCCTACAACATTTGTAACAGTCCGATTCTTCCCATACTGAAAAAGGATACGGATGCCAGAGTTTATCGGTTTATAATTGATTTGAGAGAAGTGAACAAGATCGTGATTTCTCAGTACACAGTGGTTTCCGATATCACGACGTTGCTTACTTTGGTCCCACCTACGGCGACTATGTTCTCTGTGATCGATTTGAAGAATGCCTTCTTTTCCATTCCCATTCATCCCGATAGCCGATATCTTTTTGGGTTTACATTAAATAATAGATCTTATCGTTTTTGTAGGATTCCCCAGGGCTACACAGAAAGCCCTAGCATTTACAGTCAGGCTTTGAAAAGACAATTGGATTCCTTTGTTCTGCTCGAGGGGGTCGCCCTCATTCAATATGTTGATGACATCTTGCTGGCGGCTGACACCCTGGAGTTGTGTGAGAAGAGTACGTTATCCTTACTCTCCTTTTTAGCATCCCACAATCATAAGGTATCTAGGAAGAAATTGCAATTCTGTAGACCAAAGGTGACTTATTTGGGTCACCTTTTGTCTAAGGAGGGGCGTGCACTCACACCGGATCGTATCCAAGTAATTTTGGACACACCGAGACCGTCCACACAGAAGGATGTGCGTGCATTTTTGGGCCTCGTTTCTTTTTGTAGACAGTGGATATTGGGGTTTTCGCACATAGCTAAGCCATTGTTAGCCCTCTTGACAAAGGACACGCCTATCCCAATCCCTTGGTCAGATGAGTGTGATACTGCTTTTCAGCACCTCCGGCAGGCCCTTTGTTCAGCACCAGTGTTAGGGACCCCTGATTATGCAAAACCCTTTTCGTTGTATGTGCATGAGAAAGATGGATGTGCATTGTCAGTTTTAGTGCAGATGCACGGCGATAAGCAGCGCCCTTGTGCATATTTTTCGGCTGTACTTGATCCTGTCGCCCGAGCATTACCAGGGTGTTTTCGCTCGGTTGCGGCGACAGCTGTGTCAATACGGCAAAGTGAGGGAATTGTGTTATCTCATAAGCTGTTGGTATTAGTCCCCCATGCTGTCGATGCCCTGCTTAATCAAACAAAGACGCAACATTTGACCAGTGCCCGTTTAACGGGATATGAGTTGACGCTTTTGGCTCCTCATATTACGTTAAAAAGGTGCGTAACGTTAAACCCGGCAACATTGTTGCCATACCCCGAAACCCAGCCTGAGGCGCGGAAAGCGCATGATTGTATTCTCGTGACTGAGGAACAAACAAAGGGTCGTATTGATCTCCAGGATACGCCCTTTCCAGAGGTAGATGGAGAACTGTGGGTGGACGGATCATGCCTGAAGCTACCAGATGGTACGACTTCAGCAGCGTATGCAATTACCACATTACAAACGATAGTGGAGACAGCACGCATACCACAGAAATCAGCCCAAGCAGCGGAACTGATAGCACTAACACGAGCATGTGAGCTCAGTACAGGATTATGTGTGAATGTTTATACAGATAGCCGCTATGCCTTCGGAGTAGCGCATGACTTCGGCCTACTCTGGAAGGAGTGAGGGTTTTTAACGTCACATGGAGTTCAGATAATGCATGGAGAGTTAGTTCACAATCTTTTAACTGCACTGACGTACCCAAAGAAAATTGCCATCGTTAAGTGTAGCGCCCATAGGAAAGTAGTTGATAAAGTTGGAGAAGGGAATGCGTTAGCAGATCGAGTAGCACGGGAGACTGCGATGCAGCCCGGTACTACTGCCATGTATGTAGTAAAGTCACAAGTGGAAAGATGGCATGATGCGAAGGAGGAAGTGTGAGAAATGCAAAGGACCGCTTCTGACAAAGAGCGGGAACAATGGGCTAGTGAGGGAGAATTGGATGATGAGGGTTGCTGGAGAAATAAGCAGATGGATAGATGGAAATTACCCACGGCTTTTGTACAACCTATGGTTCAGATGGCACATGGGCTAGCACATGTTGGAGCTTCCGCAATTGTGAAATTGCTTACCCAAGTCTGGGAGCATCCAGAGATTGCTAGCACAGCGAAGAGGGTGGTGCAGACTTGTATGATCTGCCTGAGGTACAACCCAGGAAAGGGTACTCGAACTCCAGCAGGAGGGTTTGTGACACCTACTGCGCCCTTCGAGGTTTTGCAGATGGATTACATCCAGCTTGAGCGCTGTAATAACCTGAAGTATGTTCTAGTAGTGGTCTGCGCTTTCAGCAAATGGGTTGAAGCGTACCCTACGAAAGACAATACTGCAATCACTACTGCGAAGTTGCTGCTGAAGGAGTTCTTCCCTCGATATGGCGTCTGTAGACTTCTGTGGAGTGATAATGGGCCTCACTTTGTAGCGGATGTTATAAAGTATGTCTTGAAGGGCCTGGGCATCACCCAGAAGTTTCACGCGGTATTCCACCCCCAGTCTGCAGGACTAGTCGAGAAGTATAATGGTACGCTGAAGCTTAAGATCGCTAAAATTCAAGCTTCGACGTCTTTGACTTGGCCAGACGCTCTGCCACTGGCATTATTGTCAATTAGATCGGTACCGCACTCTCGAACTGGCCTTACACCGTATGAGATTGTTTTCGGACGCCCAATGAATATTTGGGGTCCACCAAGACCTAAGGCTGTGTATGATGTACCTTGTGTAATGATGAGCGATTATCTGGCACAGTTAACGGATAACTTGGTTTCTATTCATCAACAGGTCCGAGAGGCGCTCCCTGATCGGTCTACCGGTGAAGGACATGGTCTCCGGCCTGGGGACCACGTGATGGTGAAAATATTTGACAGAACAAACAGTTTGGAACCGAGATGGGTGGGTCCTGAGCAGGTCCTCCTCGCAACGAGGACGGCTGTGCGAGTCTCCAACAGAAAGAATTGGATCCATTCCCTGCACTGTAGGAAGGTGCCGCCCGGATTGGTGGAACCTGCCGTGCTGACCGATCAACGAGAAATCTTGGCTGCAGAGACAGGCCGTGCTGCGGAGCCAAACGCCACTGAGGAGCTCTTTCCGGACCACGCGACTCCTGGAGGAAGGCGATATCATCTTCGACCAAGGAAGTGAGTTTTCCAGTACCGGGACATACTGTCAGAACGGCCCTTGGGTTAGTGAAACGGAGAGCCGATGAGGCAAGGGGGGGGGATCAGCCCTGCATTAGTGTAGTGACACCCGTCTTGGCCCGCTGGTGAAGAAATCAACCACTGCCCAAGGGGAAGAGTTCTGACAGACTTTTAGTTTCAGGAAGATATTGGGTTTTATTTTTACTTTGATATGGAGAAAAAGAAAATCCTTTGTGCATTAGGGTTCATGTTGACAGTAGCCATTGTTGGGATAACCACATGGTTCGTGGAGGATGTAACTCCCGCTCGGAAGATTCTTGTGTTGACAACTCCGGTGCCTGAGGAGCACTACTTTTATACATTACCATATCAAGAGTTGAAGCATCGACAATCTTACTTGAATAACACTTTCATCCAGATGCTGCATCATACCCACGTTGCTACGAATGCTACGAACTGTTGGATATGTGGGATGATACCAGCTCATCAGAAGAAAGGAGGAACGCCATTTATACCACTTCCTTTCTCCCATAATGGCTCTTGTAGAGCATGGTACACTTTGCTTTTTGCCACTCGGAAACCGACAGTGGGACGATTGCTTTTTAGACTCAATAAAGAATGCCATCAAGACAAAAATGGGTATCCACAAGTGAATGGGACAATTTGGGAGTGGGAAGAGTACCGACCAGACAATGAATCCATTCCCTACATCTTCACGAACACAAGAGACACTGTGGGAAAGGACAAATTTGTGATCCAAGTAGCGCAAGCTCAAGCGGATCTGTGTGTCCAGAGTGTGGGTTTCATCCCTGTTGGTGTTAGTGATTGTATTACTGTTCTGAATATTGATGGGTTGAACAATAGTACCTTCTTGGCCTCCCATAATACGTATTTTGTGTGTGGAAATAAAGGTTATTACCGTCTGCCGGCTGGGTGGTCTGGGGTATGCTATGTATCATTCCTATTACCTCCTGTATTCCTAGCACCCGCATCTTATCATAAGGATCTGAAATTATTGAATAATGTGACTGTAAATAGGTATAAACGTACCTTATCAATTGATGATGTAGATCAGACTGATACCAGTCTGCAACAGTATATTGATTTTAACTTAGGACTGTTTTTCTTTGTTGGAGCTGCCCTGAACAGTAGGAAGATCCGAAGATTAACAAGAGTGGTAGAAGCTGTGACAAATCAGACTGCTGCTGCTCTTGGGAATCTTACGGAGGAATTGCAAATTACTAGAATTGTTGCATTGCAGAATCGTATGGTATTAGACGTTATGCTAGCTGACAGAGGAGGAGCATGTAAAATTATTGGAAGTAGCTGTTGTGTGTTTATCCCTGATCATACGCCATCAGTTTATAATGCCATCAATAAACTGCATAAAATTGCAGCTGAGATCCATACAGAAAACTGCACTTGGTCCTTTTCTGGATGGTTTTGGGCGTTAATTACTGCCTGGGGATGGAAGGTTCTAACTGGTCTCTGCATTATTGTAGCGGTTCTGTTTTCGTGCTGTATCTGCGTTCAATGTGGTCCCTTGCTCTGCTCATTATGTGTATCATTCTGTATTCCTGATAAGAAAGCTATTGCCGATGTTGCTCACCAAAAACGTTTAGCTAAAGAAGTTGAAGAAATGATGACAATTGACATACATGATGATTATCCTAACAAACCGGATGTCTTCAGTAAATGCTGAAAGGGTCGTCTGTTGTAAATTGAAACGACGATGTGATTAAGCATTTACTAAAGACATTAATTCCCCTTTTATAGATCATGTTTTCTCCGTTATGTTGACCGAAGTTCGGACTCCATTTTGTATTGTCATGCTTCCACGTGTTCCCCACGAGAAGAGTCCAACCTCTGTGTTAGTTGCTCTTGTAATCTGCCTAGTAACAGTCTATAAATAGCTCCTTTGTCCATCTGGCACATGCCCAGACTTGACCACATCTGTTATCAGTTAGCCTTGCTTGACCATGTTTTCGCGGGCTCAAGGAGTGTGTTAGCTCCGCCCACATATTGATTCAGTATCGAAAATGACCATAAATGGTAATGTTCTTCGGCTTCATGTTGTATCCACCCACTTATGAGCCCCTCTATTGTGTATAAAAGGGGACCATGTACGTAAGTTCTTTGTGCTACTCTATGCAATACTGAAGAGTGTTGTGTGGATTGTAGGACCACCCTTAAGGGTTAATAAATGCTGTCTTTGTACTTTGCAGTTTCCGTGCCAACTTCCTTGTAGATTCCATTACAGGAGAGCGAACCCTTGTGTCCTGCGGGCCTAGCTGGGGCCTGTATTCGTCAGGGGTGAATGTATGAGATTGTTCTGCATTCTGTCCATCAATAGTTCTTTTTGCATTTGGTACTTGTGATGCAGGCAGGGAAAAGACGACGCAATGTGGAGCAATTGGTGAATGATGCAAGCAGGTAACAACCCTCATTGCAGGTAAGTGGTTTCTTGATTCTAAAATGCCTTGTGGTTCGATATGTGATGATTCCAAGGAAGCGGACAGAGTACAGGAATGAGTTTGCAGGATGCGGGCAGGAAACCCCCATTGTCGTGAAGGAAAAGCATACCTCTGGGTAGGTCATAGATTAAATACAGAAACACCGGACTGTGCCCAAAGTGGATGCTGAGGTTTGCCCAGATGCGACGAGATCTCAGCAAACCTCAGTGTGTGTAAAATACACAGCCACTTGCTGTAATGATGCAGGATGTATTTCTAATTGTCCTGGGAGCAATGTTTATACAATCATGCAGTTACCTTTGGGTGCAATGTGTAACAATTCAATGACCTTTGGGTGCACTGTGAACATAATACACCTGGCAATAAAACAAAGTATACAAAACATAACACGCCACTATAAGATATCACATACAAGCGTGCACAAGTTCAGGGTTGAGCTTTGACTGCATGCCTATTTTTATAACTTAAGTTACACTCCTGCAAATCGAAGGGAAACGTAAGGAATACCAAAGAGTGTGTGTGTGTGCCAGTGTATTAAGGGGCATGTCCCTGATAGAGCAGCGTGTTAATGAACCAGGGTGGGAGCGAAAGGGGCATGTTACTGGCAGGCGATAGAACCATGCACATCGTCACACCAGGACCGTGATTAAGAGGACATTTGGGCTACATCCCTGTTTCAGAATCTGATTCAGAGGATGAAGTTCCTGGGCCACCAGTTCAGCAGTCTACAGACAAGAGTCGAACACTGGAGGGGAGAAGGCGCAGGGACCACATAGCCACACATTACTTCTCAAGGTAAGTCACTTCTTACCCTACCTTACTCTAATCTGAATAAGTGTACAACTCTTGCTTGCGTTCTTAACTGTCAGGTGCAACTGTTTTGAAACAATCCGTGACTGTCAGTTGAAAATGCAACATAATGTTAATACGAAACTTGGTTACAACAACACCAACATTAGTAAAGTTCACCAATGTAGGCACTCCATGATCTTTGCACTTCAATGTTTCTTGTGACTGTATGAAGCTGGCTCTTTATATAGTATACCAAAAAGAGGGGATGCTGTGTAAAGAGTCCAGGTATCCCTTATGAGTGGAAAGGGGCTTCCTCTAGCATAAGGTGCTCTTAGTAGGGTAGTGTGGTAGAGCAGCCTTAGGGGTATCAGAGAGGAGTGCAAACACTCGAAAAGGGGATCCACACAAATTTAGAAAGAAAAGGTCTATTTATATGTTTGTTTGTTTTTAAATTAAGAACTTCGTAATCTGGTAAGTAATTTTTCGTAATAGACTTTTTACAGTTTTAGCAATGTTAAACAACAGCGCATTTTATTGCACCATGCTTTCTTAAGGAAGAAAGAACATTTATTGCTTTCATGTACTTTCGATGCTTTTCCGTGGGACCCCTTTGGGTCATGAGGTAGTAGATGGACATGGACCAAAGTTCCACCAGCGATCGGTCTTATCTGCCGTGGTGAGCCCAGAGGCAGAGGTTCTTGAAGGTTGTGAGCCTTGCACACTACGCGGTAGAAAGGAGTGGGGGCCACTTGGGAATAGATCGCAAAGGGGAGCTTGAGGACAGGAACCAGAGCTCTCAACGAGGGCTCGGGTCGTGACAGTCCTGTGAGCAAGAGGGAGCAGTCAGTTTCCTCAGTCCCGGGACAGGTGACTTCGGTGAACGAAACGTCTAGGATATTTATTTTGCCTAAATATACTCACGCTACTACTCCGTCAAGGAAACTTCATCGACTTCCTGTGAGTAAACAAATTCATTTTAAAATATGTTGCATGATGTTAACAAGCATGAATGTCCAATCTCTGACTTTTATGACTGACAGGATTAAAAAATATGTTTCTTGAACTTGAGATCTTCTTATGCTAATCAGTATTGGTACCTGGATTTCGGAAGAGAAGATCTGAGGGATGAAGCTTTTCAGTAATAGCGCCAACCATGTGGAACTCGCTGCCAGTGATGGTTCGTCAGGCGAGGACCACAAACTCTTTTGGAAATACCTAAAGACTTGGCTGTTTAAACAGGTTTTTGGGAATTAGATGGTTAAATATTATAGCGCCAAGATGCCCTTGGTGAACGTGAGATTCACAAGCTGTAACATAACATAGGATAACAGCCATCAATTGATGATGTCTGCTATGGTATGACGTCAGCAAAATACAACACAGAACACAGCTATTTACCTGCCTGGTACTACATCCCCATTCTATGAGTTAAACGTGGTAAAGTGACAAAGCTGCAGATGCATTCCAGATTTCTGTCAGTGGATGATGCCATTCTCGAACGAACATTGACTTGAGGGATTACTTACAAACTGGCAGATGAGCAGCTGAATAGATAGGATTCCACGTTTGTTTAGACACAGTTTGAAGGAGATCACGCTACAGATGTTCTGTAAAAGCAGTTATCTGCAAACTACGGGGCATATCAACAAGGGCTTTATCTCTGCTTTTTTGGCTTTAAAAGCCAAAAAAGCAGTGATAAAACTAGCGCCCTATCAACAACAGGGTGCTAACACGCAAATTTGCATGTCAGCACCCTTTTACTCTACGCATCCCCTTGCATCTCTAATGAGATGCAAAGGGGGCGTTCCAGAGTAAAATAATAGGAGAAATGTCGCTAAGCGACATTTCTCCTATTATCAATAATGTCGCTAACCCTGTTAGAGACAAAAAAAGCAGCGCTAACCGCGGTTAACGCTGCTTTTTTACGTCTGCTAATTTTCAGACTTAGCCATGATATCCTATGGAAGGAGGATATCATGGCTAAGTTTGCCTGTCCCTATCAACAAGGTAACGTGAGATTATCGCTGGGTTTCCAGCGTTAATCTCACGTTAGCCTGTTAGCGTGTAGATTTTTACCGCTATTGAGATAAGCGTTGCTAATAGCACGCTATCTCAGCGATAAAAATTCACGCTAGCCGGCGATAATTATCCAAGCGCTAAGTGCGCTTTGCGATAATTATCGCCGGTTGTTGTTGATATGCCCCTACATGACCACCTAACCTGCTTGTTTAGTCACTCCGTCGTTTGCATTCATTCACCTTGTGCACACGCCTGCCTGTGAGACAACATAGCTCGTCTGTGCCTGCCTAGGTCTGTGTTCAATGGCTCGCCATGATGACTTCACGTGAGCTGCAATTTACAGAACAGTTTTAAACCACGTTAAATATAGTGTTTTCTCAAGCTGTTTCCAAGGGTAATACGGTGTCCCCAGCATCAATTAATGTAGCACATCGCCTTCTCTTCCGTGGAGTGTGAATAATACAGAGGCGTGAGGTGGCAAGGCAGGCAAAGCCACGAGACAATTCAACGATTTGTACTGCTCAAGGAAAACAACCATGGGAAATCCTATGTGTTCAGTGCAGTGGGTCAGGTCTGCACAACGTTGCACCCTCTCAAGTGTTCCATAAAGGATCTCAATTCTGTTAAATTGATTTCTTCGTAAGTTTTGAGCCTAATTTAACTTTTGTTATTCGCAAATTATGAACTGTTAGAATGACTTGGAGTAATTGTTTCACGTGCACTTATCGCATAAATATTATTTTTTAATAGGAGGATGATGACACTGACGCAGTGTTGCACACTCGTTTTAGAACTAAATAAAAGTCACCTTTAAGCAGTAGCTTTAGTATAAAGTTGCAAAAATCGAATTGTAATGCTACATGTTCATGCTCTCACATTTTAGCCCACCAAAATACACCAATGTTTAAATCTTACTATATTGCTAAAAGTGATCACCCACGGAAACCATTACTCCTACTTCTAATTGTCCTTGTATCATTCATTAATTGTGTGATGAAGCCCACACTGAGACAGGAAAAGCTCTAGGAAACTGCTGTGAATATAAGTCCTGCCCATCTTTACTGGGAACTGTGACTGGATTGTCAGTCCCTCCATCCATTTGTCTTATTTCCGCCAGGTAAAGGCTGGAAGAAAATGGAGGGAGTGGTGACTCATAATGACCAGCAAGAGGTGATAGGACGAGGAGTAATAAAGATTACTGTACCAAAAGTAATCAGGACATTATCTCTATGTTTTTTTCACTCGTCCAAGTCATCAGGGGGCGTAGCTTAGTCAGTGAGATTCAGGAGGTGGGTGTGAATCTCAGATTTCCCATCTAAAAAAAATCAGTGTCCAAGCTTCAGCAGGATCGGATCAGTCCTAATATACATCAGGTAAGCCGCTGGGGCAGATTTAAGTTTGGCAGACAGGTAATCTGTTGCAACGTTGACAATTATCCTGTTCCTTAAACTCTAGGCTCGCCCACCTGACTTAGAGTTTGGCAGATTGCAGGTTTTACACCAATAGAGTTAAATGTAATCAATCTGTCAGTGTAAAAGTTCCTTCGACAACCTGACAGAGTAGGTACCATTGGAAGTAAGCTATCCAACTGTCTGCCCTATTTAGAGTGTGCTAGGGCTGTCAACCCTAGTGTGGTCTTCCACCAACTTCTTGCCTTCCTCTTCCATTTTTCTGACCTCATATCTGCCGGCCTTAGAACTCTGATCACTTTACCTTTTTTATTTTTTATTATCATTTTTCAATACATTTAAATCTAAAGACGGTTAATCATCATAGCTCCACCTTCCCCCACCTTCCCCCACCCTAACCCACCCAGCCCCACACATGTCAAGAGTTGTATACACCACTCCAGAGAGAATCCTTTTGTCTAGATTGTTCCACCTTACATAAGCTACAGAGTTCCTAGAAAACTGGAAGAATAGACATGTTTTTCCAAGAACGGACTCTGTTCACTTCACCCACTGCTAACAAGTTCTAAAGTGCACGCGCTCTGTCTTCTAAGTATGATATTTTGGCTCATACCCAATTGGCATATTTAATTTATTTTTAAGTCCCTGGTACAGTGCACTACGTGTGCCCAGGGCTTGCAAATAATTAAATGACACTAGTGGGCCTGCAGCATTGATTGTGCCACCCACTCAAATAGCCCTTTAAACATGTCTCAGGCCTGAAATTGCATAGCCTGTATGTGCAGTTTAAACTGTCATGTTGACTTGATATACCAAATCTTTTTTCAGGCCCAAATCTTCATTTTTAATGTATATGTCACCCCTGGTTAGGCCCTGAACAACCTAGAGGGGAGGGTGCAATCTTTTTAAAAAGCAGGGCATGTACTTTTAAGTTTTGCATGTCCTGGCAGTAAAACACTCTTTCATTTGTTTTTCACTACCAAAAGGCCTATATCTCTCATAGGATAGCATTGGGATTACTTTATTACATCTTATAAGTGTATTTTCCACAGGGGAAGATATAACTGATTTAAGTTTGGTATCTGTGGATTCCTAATTTAAAATCCTAACATATGGTGAAGTCAGATTTTAAATTACAATTCTGAAACTGCCACTTTTAGAAAGTTGGCATTTTCTTGCCTTAGCAATTTTGTGCCTGCAGTCTGTCTCTAGTCACATGAGTGGGTGTAGTTGGCATTTGGGCTTTGTGCATTTCTCCTAGACACCCACACACAATGGGAGCTTAGGTGTGACTGAGTGAGTCATCACTGGCAGGATGTGAGGAAGGAGCTGGGCCTAGCCTCACACCTGAATAGGCTGAGTACTGTCCCCTCTAGAGCCAGAGCAGGAAAGGCAGGGCATTTGTGCACTTCAAAGGCATGCCTCTAGAAGCTTCTCCCCACTTCAACCGCACACCTGTACATAAAAAAAGGACCTCAGACACCACTACTTCAGTACACTTCTGGACTTGTGGATCCTCTGCTGGATTGCACACTGCTGAACTTCTGCTTTGCTGTGCAGACCTGATGCCTGCTGCTATTTTGCCTTGACTACAAGGCCTAGGTAGCTGGCCTTCTGATCTGAAGTCTCGGGGACATCACAGGCTTCCAACAACCTTGCACCTGGACTCTCCCATTTGTGAGTCTACCCTGCCAAGTACTGCCACACTAGTCCTGGACCCTTGGAAGGGGGCGTGGAACTATTGCAAAGATCCACATCGCCTCTGCTCTCCTCAGAACCGACGCATCACCCTGATAGCGTCGCACATCCACTGCCCAGGTCCTTGCATCTCTCTCTGACAGCCTTGACAATGACAACAGACTCTGCCTCACAGCTTCGCAACTCTTCAAACTGATGCATCACCAGCTGCACGCCACATCCCCGATACTGAATTCCACATTGTGAGCATATTTTTGGGGATCCTTGAAGACGACACAACAGGACCTTGCACCGCAACTTCGCTGCATCTTGGAACTGATGAATCGCTTCTACTATGTGATGCATCTTCAAAGTGGATCCACGCAATGCTCGGCACCCAGGATTTAAGGTACTCTGTTCAGCAGCCCTAACTGGGTCTCTCTAGGCAGCCCAAGCTCCATTGTGGTTAGCCTGACCATGTGACTTTGTTCTGGTCTGGTGCGACCAGATATCCCCAATAGCGTTTTGTGTTTTTTGGCACTATTCTCAGTGAAAACTCAAAACTCAATATCTCTTGTTCTACTAGTTGGGTATTTGCTATTTTGGTCTTGTTTTATTTATTAGAATATACTCTATTTTTCCACAGTTTTATTGTTTTAAGTTTTGCACAAATACTTTACACATTGCTTCTAAGTTAAGCCTGACTGCTCTGTGACAAGCTACCAAGGGGGTGAGCAGAGGTTAATTTGAGGTTTGCTTGTGCCTTACCATGACAAAGATTGTGGTTGCTGCTTCACTCTGGCTTACACTCCAGTCAACAAACAACCCAATTTCTTGCACAGACGAAGATCAAATGGCTTTTTTTTACTGACCATCACCACCAGGCATATCCTGGTGGGGAGGAACAGTTAAAAAAAGAACAAATAATCCACACCATGGGAGAAAACTGATGAGGGGATCATTATTTTCTTTATTTTTCAAAACAAACTCTTTGGGAGACAAAATGTTGAAAAGGTTTGATGGGCTGGCACCATGTTTGACAAAGCCCTTTGTTAAAACTTTCCTACACTGACAGGAACTGCCATGACAGCTGTTTCTGCCAATGTATAGAGATGTCCTCTGAGCTGGCAGACATCTCTTAATTTGTGGGCGGAATATAGGCAGTAAAGTACTCTGCCACCCAGTCTACATTTTCCCCCACCTGCTAATTCAGGCATCCTGTCTAGAGTAGCAGAGTGAGTGAAAAACAATGGTTTGGCAAGCTTCCCCAAGGGATTGCCAGTGGTTGGACTATTGGCAGGAATTTGTTCAATCACCTTTTGGGTTTTTGATTGCTGGTAGTAGCCCTTGAAACCTGATCCTGGTTTACCTTACCAAACCTACTACTGCCATTATTTTTAAATTCTAAAAAGTAGCAAATTTGCATCCATTCAAAGAGATCTTCTATAATTTCAGATTTGCAACTTTTTTCATAAACTGGTAACTAAGGGGCATTTTTACAAAGAAGTGGTGCAACACAACACAGCAACCAAAGTTGCTGCACTGTGTTGCATCAACAAAAGAGAGCAAAACAGCACCATTTATTCAAAGACATGGTGCAGTTCCGCTCTCCCCGAGCTAGTGCACTTTTGGCTGTCTAGTGTCAATACAGGCATCTTTGTGCCATAGTCCAAGGGTGTCAGGGTTATGGTCAGGATAGTTTTTGTGCACAAAAGTGCACCCTCCTAAACTAAAAATATCCTTCAAGGTATTCTTCTCTATGTAGGTATGCTGCAGAACGTGGCACACATGGAAAGAGGAAATAACGAGGAGAATTATTATATTTCTCCTCCTTACGTCATCCTCAGGCAGGCGCACCATTTTGGTGCAAACCCTTGTCTACGACTATTTGTAAATATGGGAGTGCGTCAAAATTCATAGGTGGATGCACCAGAATGCCCATGTGCCTCACAAGGAACGCCTACCTGACACAAAGAAAAGTAAAGCAGTACAAAGAGCTGCATTAAGCTACTTTTTCTTACAAAGCCACGCAAATCGCCATTTGCAAGGCCTGCAAATACAAAAAGGATTATGTGTGCAGGCTGCATCAAAAAATGTGGCGCAGTCCAGATACAAAATCTTTGTAAATCTAGGACTTTGTTTATATGGATGTGTGTCAAAATCCAAGAGTGGATGCAAGGAACACCCATGCACCACCCATGAAACCCTCCATTAAGCGATATCCCTGGCAGTTGTTACTTGTGAAGGATACCAAATCAACGCTGGGTCTCATGTAAAACAACCAAGAAAGCAAGTACACACTAAGGCCTATGCATCACACAGTGATTTTAATGAGTGTTGAGCAAATTATGTCAGGCTAGAGCTTGATACTCTCAGATCAGTTTCTTCAGGCACTGTCAGTGCCTTAATGTCTGTAATTTTAGAGAATGGTATGTAAAAATTCTACATCTCTTCCAAAGTGACAGCCCTAACATCTGACCAAGGTGCCATCAACTCTCTCATAGATCTCCCTGCATTCCATTTGCAAGGTGATGTCAAACATCAATTATTTCACGCCCATTGTGGAACATATTCACACCAGCTAGCCATCATGAATGAATCCTTTTCTATTGACCTTCAATGCCAAAAGTAACAAAAAGGCAACCTGATGTTTTGAAAGAATGAGATCGATCTAAGTAATCTCCCAACACCTAGCAGAAAATTCAGATCTGGATTAAGAACTCATTTATCATTCAGAATGGTCAAAGATGCAGCTCAGTGAAACTAGTTCTAATTCCCCAATCCAATATGCTGAAGTTTTTGTCCCCAAAAAACATAAATTTCATTGTAAGGAATGTAGCATTCACAGGTAGCAGGGGCTTTAAGGGATGATTTTGGAGGCTCTGTAGGACTAAACATATATACCATGGAGGGATTAAAGGATGAACCACAGGACTAAATGAAGAAAAAACATTTCAGTAAAAGGGTAGCCAGAAGTTCACCGTCCCCCACAATTTCTTACGAATGACCACTCAGGAAGCTCTGAGAGCTGAGATAGTAAGATTAAGATTAAGGAAACTTTTTCTAGTATAGTAAGATCTAAACATTGGTATATTTTGGTGAACCAGAATAATTTAATTTGGGTTCAAATGTACGAACATTAATTTGTAGCTTTTCAATTCAATTTTTACAGATATATTCTAAAGTGACAGCCTCAGAGGTACAAAGTTTCAGATAAAAGGTGTATTTTATTTAGTTCTGAAACAAGTATGCAACACTGCTTCAGTGTCATCATCTTCCTATTACCTGGGAGGGTATCCTGGAGCCAAGAAGGTGTGAGGCACACCTAGGGCCTAATGGGGCTACTCAAAAAACCAGGTGTTCAACTTCTTGCAGAATTCAGGAAATGAGTAGGAGGCTCTTATGTGGAGCAGCATGTCGCTCTACGCTTTAGGAGTGATGTAGGAGAAGGTTCGACTGCTGGATCTGGTTTTCCATATGTGTGGGATTTGTGAAAGTAGGAGTTCGGACAAGCAGGGGTGTCTTGAAGCAGGTGCTAATGTTGAGGTATGGTGGACCATTGTTATGTAGTGCCTTGAAATGGTGGGTGAGAAGCTTTAATTTCGGTCGTTTGTGAATGAGGAGTCAGTGACACTTTTTTCAAGTGTGAAGTGATGGGAGTGCAGCATGGAAGGTTGAGAGTGATTCTGGCTGCTGAGTTCTGAATGGTCTGCAGCCTTATGGTGAGTTTTGTATTGATCCCAGCAATGAGGTTGTTTTGGTAGTCCAGCTTGCTTGTGACCAGGGCGTGTGTGACAGGTTTCTGGGTGCTGATTGGGAGCCATTTGGAAATCTTATTGAGGGTATGAAAACATGAGGTGGTGATGGGACTGACTTGGGCGGTCAGTAGAGTCTGCTGTTGATAATATTGGGGTGGGCGTCTGTGCTAGCTCTGTTGGCCACCAGGCGGGGTACCACAGTGATGTGCTCTTCTAAAAGATCATGATTTTGCTCTTATTCTTGTCAGCTCTAGTTAGTTGGTCTTCATCCAGTGAGCGATTTCAGTCATGGCGACTCTGAACTGGGCATAGGAGAGGAAGTTGATGTTGTGAGAACGAAAGATGCTGGCTAGAGAGATCATGTATGCGTTGAAGATGCTCAGACTCCGGGAGGATGCTTGCGAGACTCCATAAATAAGTTTGCCAGTGTACGGAGTGTATGGTGCCAGGTTAACTTACGGGGTCCTTCCAGTCAGGATCTATCAGAAGTGCGCAACCAAACTGCTACCAAACCAAAGGACCTAAATTGGTTCCTTTATTGATGAGTGACATAGGATACTGTCACCATATTGTCAGATGTTATCAGGACATGATTCCCTTAAACTCAAACCTCAAAGCATTTAAGTGATTCTGAACACTGCTGTTATCTCCCTCCAATTGGAAGATCATTCAGTCTATGCTAGGGGCCAATACCCTGAGTTCCTCTAATGTAGCTTCTCATTTAAATGAGCTTGCATCTCTTGGCGTTATTAATAGATTACATGGATAAAGAAGAAGACCTCAAGCTAGGTTCTTCAGATGCAACTACCACTTGTCATTGTTTCATTTTAGCCGATACTGGAAGTGAAGCCTCAAAATCCTAAGAGACTAGAACCCAATTTAAATGATGATTTACTACAATTGGGGGGATGTGATGAGTACAGTGAACTGTGAAGATGCATCCTGCCATGTGCCCTTGTAATCTTGACCACAGATGTGCTGGTCTATTGGTTAAAGTTAACAGCGATGATACCAGTTGAACCTTTCTAAATGCTTCACGAAGAACAACCATGCCCAAATCCATCCTGGACCTGGCTGCTGTGATCACTAGACTGAGACTTCTTCCAGGTAAGAGGAAACCATGTAGGCCAAAGCAGGGTTGGATTGCTTCATGACTTTCCAAAGTATGAAATCTGAAGGAACATGAAGAAGCCAATCATCAATGTATGGACAATGAGGTAATTCCTGAAGATGAAGCAGAGGAACTTGCAGAGCTATCTTGTTTGGGAGTACATAGGATGATGATCTCAAGTCTAGTGGCGGACCTGAAAACTGGAAACGCCAATACTGAGCACAGAAAATGAGGTAAGTTTAGTGTGGTGTAGTTTCAGGAGTTTTGTAATATGCATTCATTAGATCTACTATCACCATGAAACCCACTGATGAAATCAGCTGAATGATCCCGTAAACGCTGATGCACATGGCCCAGTGACAACAATCATATTACTCTCAACTCCCCAAGTTCGAACTTCAGCCCATTCCCACCAAATACAGCATTAAAACTGACACTGTTTCCTCTCTGACTCGCTGATCCTTGCATTTTATGTTTAGCTGAGACAAAGAGCTTTATCTTTGTTATTCTATGCATGGTTATTTTATCTTTATATAATACATGGGATTCTGCAATCCCTGTATAAACTCATGTCTCTAACAGCTCTAAAATTAGCGACTTGTAACACACCCAGTCGCCAATTATAAAGAAAAGATGTCAGAACTCGACTGTAATAAGTTATTGCAGTCAAGTTCTGACGTCATGTTGTCAGTGCCGGCAGCAGAGGTGAAAGGCCACTCAGGTCACGGAGCAGCTATTTAAAGCATCAAAAATGAAAGGTTGCTTTACTTTCTTCTGCTCTATTTTTCTAGGTTACAGTGACTAGAAAAAAGAACATGTTTATTTTTTAATTCCTTGGATAGTTTTTAGAAAAGTTAAAATCTTTCTGAATGTTTCTTCACATTTTGAAACACTTCAGCTTTTTTATCTGACTTCTATTCAACTGTTTCTAATATCTTTTTTCCGCATCTTTCCAGCAGGTTTTCGATGTGTTTAATTTTGCACTATAGTTTCTATTTTTTTTCTTCTAAATGTTTACAAACATGCTCTCTCTTTAAAATGAAAGATCTACGCACCAAGGTTTAAGTGGTTTGTGGAAGACATAATGGTGTGACCATGTATTATGTGGGATAAAGTGCACCCTGCTGTACATGATAAGGATATTGCAAGTCACCTTAGCATTCCATAACCATATAAAGGGACTCAGCCTTTAGCCTCGCTCCTCTATATGGTTATGAAGATCCTTGGTGGCTTGTAATATCCTTATAATGTATGGCAGGAGGTACCTTATCACTTACATCTTATGCTGGAAGAAATGCAATTCATCACACTATATACTACCACCCGTAAAAATATCTGTAGTTCTGTGGGAGCCAAACCCCAATATTTTACTGAACCCCAATATTTAATCATCCCAAACTCTTGCTTTGGCAGCTCAGCTCCGGCACCCTTGATCTAGCACCCTTTTTAGCATCAGGCCCATTAAATAGTAGAGAAATTAAATAAATGACTGGGTTCACTCAATAACTGAGTTCTAGTCCCATAAAATATTAAGGGGTTTTAAAATAAAATCTCAAATTGGCAATACAGGGAAAATAGAATGTCATGAAGTCTCAGATGCTGAATACATTGTCAGAAATCAGAATTTCCCAAGTTCCAATAAGCAGTAAAAATCATAGAAAACTTCTCAATAAAATAAACAAAATCCCTAAGATATGACTGTCAGAATCACAAAACAAGCCAGCAGCATTTCTATTTGAAAAGGAAATGTCCTCTAATAATCGGCCAGAGTACCGTGAGAAAAATGGAAAGTCTCTGGCTCACCCACGAACTCAGGGTTTTTTATTCACATAGGCAAACTCAGTATGCCTTGATTAGTGAGTGATAACAGATATTGGACAAATCAGAATGAAGATTGTCATACAAATTAATTTAACACTAACCCATTTCTAAGTAGAAAATGTCTTCTATTAGCTTCCACAGCAACAACAGCCTGGAAATATACAACTCTCAAACACTTCTCAAACAAAGATTCAAACACTAGTGTGCTAGAAAGATGCATCAGAACTTCCAGCAGAAATGTCCTCCAGAATGATACTATGGGGACATGATGAACAGTTTTATTCACATTACACACTCCCTAAGGAAAAGGACCACTTGTGTCACAATGCCCTATGCCCTGCAAAAACTGTGAGTAGAGAAGACACACAGAAGAATATTGATTGGGAGGAGTAATGAGCAGGAGCAAGATGAACAAGACATCAGAGACAGCATCTGTTTTAATAAAATGTGGCATACCTAAACTACATCACTAAATACTCTACTAAACCCCTCACTAAAATGATTTAGGTGCAACATTATTAATTCATTGGTTACAAATATATTCACCATAAAAATGATTAGTATTCACACATTTTTGTCACCAAAATTGCACATTTAAAATAACTTCTACAGGCTCCTTCATTACCTGTGAAGCGCCTAAAAACAACTTTGCGAAATAATATACAAATAAATACAAAGCGATGGGAGTCTTCTTTGATAATTTCCTACGGTGCAGCTTTTTTTGTCACTGAGAGGGTTATCCACGGGAATATTCGGGTCTGACCTCTGTAGTAAGTGAATTACATACTAGTTGGCTGCAATATAAAAAGACTGAGGGCCTGATTTAGATCTTGGTGGGACTCGTGTTTTACCTCCGTGGCGGCAGTTACAAGTACTCCGAGCTGATGGAGTCCCGCCCGCCGTATTTAGATGAGGGCTGGTTGAACTGCCGTCTGCATCAACAGTTTTCCGTTGCGTAAGCCGTGCACCTCTATCGAAGTGGCGGACCCCTCTACTGGCTAATAGTACTCTGTTGTCGTCAGGCCAACGGATTTGTACTACTTAATAATGTATCCTTACACCTATATGTTTGCTTCAAAAATATATATAGGTAATGTGTTGTGCCCCTTTTTTTACATATAGCATACCACACAAACAATACACACGCTATTGAATGTACAACCATAGGCACCACATGCACAACACTCACAACCACCACAGCAAACACATATTTTTTTAAGTGTCAATACAGGGTCGTACATTTTACCATGATAAGTTGCACAATGAACATTAATGCATTACAAATAAGAAAAAAATGTCATGTAAGAGCAATGTAAAAATACACAAGACCAAACAGATGTTAACACACGATTCATAGTAAGACCAGCGAAAAAGCAGCTTACTTTAGATCCCAGCAACAAAGGAGTTGATTAGCGTTGAGGTCAAGTACTGGCAGCAAAGGAAGGATCTGGACAATGGGGTTCAAGACTGTAACAGAAGTGGGAAACACTTCAATTCTGCCAACTCAAGTTTGGAGGGGTCCCTGACACAGTTTCCTTGAAGGAAAGGAATATCATGATTGGGCTGGCAGTAATCTTGGTTGTACACCCTCCGACACCTGCTTTTGCCTATGACGCCATCTGGAGGAGACAACATTACTTGGATGGACAATCGTCCACAGTTCCCCCAAGATCTAAATTGAGTGGGCAGACCACCAAAACTGGTGGGCAGTGAAACCGTCAGAAAAGTGACGGTGGGACCAGATCCACCAAGATCTAAATCTGGCCCTAAGCCAAGATATGTCTTTTTACACAGCATTCATATCGGTTAAAGCAAATCGCACATGGGAAGCATTGCTTGGATGGAATCTGTAACATGTTCCCAAAGTTCCTTACATCACAGCACACATGCATCACCAGTCATCAATCTGTAATCAAATAAATTCGATGTCAAGTGGTAGGAGAAGCATACATTATATCCTTGCTGTCACACACTGGCTTCCTGATCCTCAGAGGTGTTTGCTTCCATGATTCAAGTGCTATTCTTCATATGTAAATAAATCAACAAGTTGATATAAAAGTCGGACTGGGGCAGAAAATAGCTTGGACAGCAAAATAGAAGTGGCCCCCATCAGTGAATCAGATAGCTAAAAAATTGGCTTACATTTGCAAATCTGCACAGTCTTAAACTTGTAAAGACAAACTATATAGGTGTTTTTCAAGGTATGTGAAACTGCAATTGCAGTCGGAAACAATTAATCACTCACCAACAAATTAAAGGAGGTAATAACTGACTTGGCAAAGAGAAGGTGTCCGTTCGGACTCTCTTCCTCTTTGTGGATGGTGTAGGGCGGGTGACCTCAGGGTGAGGGCATGGGGGGACAATCAGTGGTCCAGGGGACTCACCTTAAAGTTTTCCCAAACAGAGAAGCACCTTTCCTGTCTGGGAATGAAAACACAGAGATGGTGCTCTGCTGTTCCTTGGAGGATAATATACCTGAGTTTGTAGCTAATCACAGGGAGTTGCAAATAGCAACATGTCTAACTATTATTCATTAGGCAGGTCATTCTGTAACCCACACACCTAGAGATTTTGTGAAGAGAAGAGGTTGCTTTGCAATCTCAGAGATAGGTTGTAAACAGTTGGTATGCACATATTGACTACCTTTTGTGACCTTTGTCTTAGTGCATCTGACCAGGCTAGAGGGTTTTCAGCCTTATGCAGGAAGGACCCTTCTTTTTCCTTCACCTCTGACACTGAAGGGGCTCACCCTCAGTTATTTTGGCAGAAAGTCTGTAACTGGAAACTGAATACTTGCCCAACAGTCAGGACTACATCTGAAGCTGGAATGCAAAGCAACCTGTATAGGGGGGCACAAGCATTCAGTTCCATGCAGGGGTCTCCATGGCCTCTGTCTCTTGTCAGCTACGTTGCAAACAGCATATTTAGCACCTTAAGGTTACAGATGGCCACAGAATGCAATTGTTATAGCCTCTAAAATCGGTTCTCACCACTGCATATTGAACATCTTACATTCTTGAGTCCCAAACTTTAACCTCAGGTACAGTGTTATTACAGTACCACTATGTGGCTCATTTTTTGAAGCCCAGTCTTCAAATGTGGCAAATCATTAAATAGAATGCCATCATGGACTATTGCAAAGAACTCATTTATGGACTTGCCTGTGCTGTTGGTGTGGACAGTATATGGGGTAATAATTTGGTTTCATTACCCTAAAATGCTATCTATGTTTTTCTGATTCCTGATTGGGGCCTGTGACTAGCCCCCTTTGGGTCTTGCTCTTATATTCTGCTGGCCCTACTGGTCTCTGTCTCCGATTAAGTACAAATAATACAAATCATTCGAGAATAAGAGTACACTTACCCGAAATTTGGTATGAACACCTTGTGAAGCCATAACTGTGCCTTAAACAATCTGCTTGAAACTGTGTATCGGATAACTATCTGGGGTATGTAACCAAACCTCTTGTTCCTTTACATGTTTTATCGCCTCTTTGGATGTAAGGAAAATCAATAAAAATGTGTTTAAAGAAAAAATAATTACATAGAATGCCATCTACTGGGGCATTCTAACTGACGTTCTCCTCTAGGCAACCAACCCTTCTACTCTTGAGTGGCCAATGGCCGCTGTCCTGCACATCTGACCTACTTGCCGCATTCAGTATACCAACCTTTCTATCTTCATGGTATATTAAGCACATGTCTACAGCAGTGCCACCAGAGGGCCCATATTCACAGAGACCGTCTGACAAAACCTTTGTGTTTTCAAAAACCCTCAATTCACCCTCACTATACATTTCCTAGCAATTGGAAAATAAAGAATAATTCCTCCCCATTCTGTATTAATTGGTCACACTCCAGATAATTATTTTGTGAACAGATTGGAAGGGGGAGATGTTTTATTGCAGTGCAACCACGTGCTCGTACCTTGGTCGCTGGCAGTTCAAAAGATACCTAATTTTCCAGATACCCCATACGTTTTTCCCCTTATGATATTCAACCAACATCCTGACTGAATTGTAAAAGTATGCCCCTCCGTACTTCTATCCCTTATTCAAGGTTTGAGGACTTAATTTGTCTGCAGGGTACCAGATCGCACCCTAGTATTAAATAATTTTCTTCGATGTAGGTTCTTGGTATTAAAATGAGAGGATGCATATTTTAGAAGAGTATTAAAAGAAGAGCAAAAATAGCGCACACGGATTCATACCCTATGCCACAGTTTTATAATGCTAAGAGCACAGTTTTGCTTTATTCACTATTTTATGAGCTTCAAACAGACTAAACCCTGTCGAGTTCTACATTTGAAGTGTAAACATTTGTGAGTGTTACAGTGTTATAGGTTTTGCTACAAAATGTATCAGGTGTCTCCACCAATTGAAAGGGACTAAACAAAAATAGTTTGTCTACTTACTTTTGCCTACTACCCTTTCTGGGTATAGGCCATCAACCAGGACTCTCCAGCCATCTCATTCCTGGGCTTTTCTTTCAATCTGACTCCACGTGTAACCCATCTCCTTGCGGTCAGCCTTAAGGCCTCAATGCCAGGTGTTTATTGGCCTTCCTCTTTTTTCCCTTGATGGTTCCATGAGAGGGTTTGTCTCATGGTGCTTGATGTTGGCTTGTGGAGGGTGTGACCTATCCAGCCACAGCAGCTTTTCATTATTTCTACATGAGCACAGAGTTACTAAGCCTTCAGCCATAGGTTGTTATTGCTTATGGTGTATGACCCTTAGATTTGGAGTATTTTTTCTCAGAGAGTTATTGATGAAGGACTGGATTTTGTTGGTGGTGCTCACTGTTCTTCTCCAAGTTTCTGCTCCATACAGAAGGATTGATTTTATGTTGGTGTTAAAAAGCCTGATCTTGGTCTAGTGTTAGGCCCTTTGAGCTCCGGATCTTCTTTAGCTGGAGGAAGGCAGCTCTTGCTTTGCTGCTTCTTGCCTTGATGTCCACTTCTGTGCCTCCCTGCTTGTCTATGACACTGCCCATGTAGTTGAAGGCCTCAACCTCTTCCAGTGCATCGCCTGCAAGAGTGATCTCAGTTGTGATGGCCACGTTGTTTTTTTTCCTTGTGGATGTTTAAGCAAAGTTGTGCTGATGTGACTGCCACTTTGTCTTCTGTTGCATCTGCAGATGGATATGGGAGAGTAGGGCCAGGTTGACTGAAAATTCCAGGTCATTAAGCTGGGTCCAAGATGCCCACTGGATCCCATTTCTTTTCTTGGTGTGGATGTCTTTATGATCCAGTCTATGGCCAGTAGGAAGAGAAAAGACAAGAGCAAACAACACTGGCAGACTAAATGCCCTCACTTTGAAGGCTTTTGTGAGTTGTCCTCCATGGACAATATTGCAGGTCATTACCTCGTAAGAGTTCCTGATGATTCTTACAAGTTTATCTGGCACAAGTAGTGGTGGAGGAGTTTTCATAGGGTCTCTATGACCATGCTGTTGAATGCCTTCTCATAGTCGAAGTTGCCAGAGAGGGAGAAGTTCCATTCCAGCAACTGCTTAATGATGATGCGCGTTGTTGCGTTCCGGTCTGTGCAGGATTTATCTTTGCGGTAGCCAGCTTGCTGGTCTCATAACTGTGTGTCAACCTGTTCCTTTATTCCATTCAGTATGTCTCTGTTGAACACTTTTCCTGGGGTTGATAGAAGAGTTATCCCTCAGTAGATTGTGCAGTTACTCAGGTCACCTTTCCTGGGGATGTCAGATATCCCTCCTTCCAATCTGATGGCACCTTTATCTCAGTCATGCAGCTGCGTTTTGAAGCACCTGAAGTTTCTGCAGAAGACCTTTTGTATGATTAAGAATCAGGCGCTTCCATAGTCTGTTTTTTTGGAAGGTCTATTAAAATGAAGGGACAGATATTCTTGTCGCTGTCCTGCACATCTGACCTCCTTGCCGCACTCAGTATACCAACCTTTCTATCTTCATGGTATATATCAAGCACATGTCTACAACAGTGCCATCAGAGGGCCCATATTCACAGAGACCATCTGACAAAACCTTTGTTTTTTCAAAAACCCTCAATCCACCCTCACTATACATTTCCTAGCAATTGGAAAATAAAGAAAAAATACTCCCCATTCTGTATTAATTGGTCACTCCCCAGTCAAACTCTAGATAACTATTTTGTTAACAGACTGGAAGGGGGAGATGTTTTATTGCTGTGCAACCACGTGCTCATACCTTGGTCGCTGGCAGTTCAAAAGATACCTACTTTTCCAGAGGCCCCATACGTTTTTCCCCTAATGATATTCAACCACCATCCTGACTGAATTGTAAAAGTATACCCCTCCGTACTTCTATCCCTTATTCAAAGTTTGAGGACTTAATTTGTCTGCAGGGTACCAGATCGCACCCTAGTATAAAATAATTTTCTTTGATGTAGGTTCTTAGTTTTAAAATGTAAGCATGCATATTTTAGAAGAGTATTAAAAGAAGAGCAAAAATAGCGCTGATATGTGTTATGATAACAATGTTTTCACCAAAGAGATAGTAGTGAATACATGATCATAATCTATGTTGTTGACTTTGGGCAGCAAAGAACAGACCCACTATGGATTCATTTTCCTTTTTATTCAGGGAATTTCCCTCAGGTGGTGAGGACGAGATAAATGGCACCTGTATTGTTATGAGAGACAGTGCTGATGCACCGGGGATGGAGTTCTGCTTAGGATCTGGAACTTGTGCATGAGTATGATATATAGCTCTGGCTTGAAAAAGTTCTACATTTCCCTGTTTAGTCCAGCAAGGTATGTCATCACCATGCTTTAACATCTACAGCCAACCGTTGGTCGGATCCCTCAAGATGATGCAAGTGAATATATTCAACTATGCGGACAATATGCAACTGTTATTTGTGATCAACGACAGCGATGCAGCTAGATTGCACTTCCAAAATACCATGCTTTTCATCAGTGGATGGATGAATGATAACCAACTGAAACTTAACTCAGACAAAACTGAGATAGTCATCACTAAGAGTAGAACTGTAGGTTGGAACCCAGGGTGGTGGCCTAGTGAGATGGGATCCCCTCCAACTCCGAAAAGGGCAGTAAAAAGCCTGGGTGTGATTATTGATGAGGATCAATCTTGTAAACAGCAGGTAGGTGCAGTGACCTCTGCGTGTTTCTCACAACTTCGGCGGATAAAAAAGATTAAGAAATTCCTGACAAGAGAGGTCTTGATCCAAGTTATCCCGGCACTGGTTATGTCCAGATTGAACTACGCTAACTCCCTCTACCTGGATCTCCCAAAATTCCTCCTGTGCAAGCTTCAGCTAATTCAAAACCAGGCTGCCAGGATGATAGTTCAGCTTCCAAGAGGGGGTTCTATCATGCAGATGACTAGGGACCTCCACTGGCTGCCGGTGGCACAGAGATGCAGATTTAAGGCATGCTGCACGGTGTTCCAAGCGCTGCATTTGAGATGCCCAGGTTTCGTGAAAGCTCACAGCGTAAAATACCGTTCAATGAGAGAACTACGGTCAAGCCACCTTCACTTCTTGGTCACCCCTACCTACAAGAAACTCAGGATTGGAGGACGTAGGTTCTCTATCATAGCCCCTCGCATCTGGAACACCCTTCAGTTGAAAATGAGGCAGGCATCCGTCTACACCTAATTTAGGCAACTTCTAAAGATATGTGGGGATATTCTCAAGAATGTGTGATAACTACCGCAAAAGTAGCTTAACGCAACTCTTCACACAACACAGTCTATCGCTGGAAAATAACATCGTGGTAACGTGGTATTCACAATCCGGCAGTACCATGCGATAGGCCCACAATAACACGTGAATGTTGGCGATAAAGTCAACGCGACGCCGCAAAAATCCGAAACACAAACGCAAAAAAAGTTGCGATGAGGCCAATCGTGATACGAAAAACAGTGAATTCCAGCCCCAGGCCTGCAAATCCCGCGCATCATGCGGGTAAATGCACTATAAAAGTAACGGGGAAAAAAGGGAGAAAAAAAGAACTGCGTAGCACCATGGAGGCACTTGGACCGAGTGCAGAGGCCAACGTGAACCCCACAAGCCTCACAGACCACCAGCAAGGAACAACGGGGTCAGGGAAGGCCAAAGAGAAGAGTGAGTGGAAAACGGGTTGCATTCCGCAAGAAAACCAGATCAGCGTCACGAAAGTGACAGAACACTACCATCAACTGACACACAATTAGACCAACGTGAATGCAGTTGGAGTGTCGAGGAGGGCAATGGAGGAGGCCACGAGGCGCTGGCATGATGTGAAAAGCCAAACCAAGCACAAACCCGCTGACAACAGGAAGGCAGCAACGGCATCAGGAGGTGGGAGTCCTGCTCCACAGGAGGAGCAGGAGGAAACGGGGGCCCCAGACATCAGTGGGGAGACGCTGCAAGGAGGTGGGAGTCTGGACACAGCATGAGAGGACCTGACACAACATCAACAGGGTGAGCAACAAACAGGGACTGGGAGGACGGGGGAGATGGGCACAATGGCACACATGCACAATGATGTGTAGCACACTGCACACCCACAGTGACCCTGGATCATGTCCCTGATCCCCGTGGCACACTGCAGCACACATACATAGCAATCACAGCACATCCAAATTGACGACAATGTGGTACAATGTGCAGACCCGACACCGCAGAACAGAGGACACAACTGGCTGCGCTCATGCGCTGAAACAGGCCAACCACATCTAACAGAGCAGGAAACTGTGAGAAGGAAATGTACGCGTGCAACCTCACATCTGTCATGTAGTCCAAATGTCCACTGTCCTGCATTAAAATCCAGCACCTCCCAAACAGTCACAATGTACATTGTTATACAGTCTGCATGTAAACAAGAACAATGCGCCAACATACATGTCAACACAATGTCAACATGCATCTCCCCTTCACATTGCAGCGGGACAAACAACACCTCCAGCAGAGCAGACCAGACCACTCATCAGCGATGCTGGAGAGGATGACCACACCACCGAAGACCCACAACAACTCATGCACATCCTAGGCAACCCACAACCAGGACAAGGCAGCCAAGTTACATAGAGGAGAACCCAGCCCATGAAGAGACCACACAGCAGGAAGCACCCACAAGCACGGCTGGCTCCCAACACCTCACCGAGCCACACATGGCATTCCAATGCCAGGTGTCTGGATGTCAAACGGAGGTGGCCGAACGGGTGCGGGTGGGGTCCGAACCCATTGATTACAAACTAGATCACATGCGTGGGTGTCTAACTCCCCTCAGGGACCACCTACACCACACAAAGAGACCCACACTGCGAAAGAGACACATGCATTTGCACATTTCCAGTACTGAACCACGCCCAGAGGCATGCAATTATCATTCATAAACCCATGCTGGACCTACGTATGACAGCCCAGTCCACTCCTCTTACAGACTGAGTGGGTGACGATAAAGCTACATGTCCAAGGTCTAACACGCTGCCTGCGGTGACATGTTGGTGTTTGCTGTATACAACACAATGTAATGTTGTCGGGCCTGGGACCCTCATGCCTACATTATGACCACACGGACCATGCAGATAGTTTGTGGAGCTGGCCACGGGCACGTGCGCCCGGCCCCTTTATTAGCAGGGCCACATGCACAGTGACGCCAGTACTGGATGTGAGTGGTGTGAGTCTGAGCCAGCCCCCAGGAGTGGTTGGTGCTGGCAACAACATAAACAGTGAACACCATTAAAATGGAAACTGCAAACACCAGCATAACAGAGACAAATGCAGAGCAGCATGGAGGTAGCCGGAGCAAGTACAGAGGTCACCCAATATCCAAACAGAAGTGTCTGTGAGTTGCAGTGCACTGAGGTTGGGGCACCTGGAGTGCCGAGCAGGGTATCAGGCAGATGATGGCATCCACCACAGGTGTGAGCAACTCTGTTAGTTCGCCAGTACGACTGTTACGACTCTTGTAGTTGGCGGTTAGAGGTGGCCCTGGCGGTGGTGGCGTGTGCCTCCTGCGGTGATGCGTCGTCTGGGCTGGTCAGGACTCGAATTGATGTGTGAGCCCTGGTGCAACGCATTTGAGGCCAGAGGCAGCGGACAGCGCATCGCCACATGCACATGGCGTTGATGACCCCAAGGCAATCGTCTCAGAGGCCATCCAATATTCCAGGGGCCAGGGTCTCTGACTTGAGCTACACAGAGTTAGTGGCCCCGGATGCACTGCGGCAGGCACAGGCACACCGCCACGGGATGGTGACTTGCGGTGCAGTGAGAAGGGCCATGCAAGCTGAGCGGGCTCTCATTGATGTCCGAGGTGAATGTGGCGGAGGATTGCAGGGGACAGTAGGAGGTGTTCTCCAGGGCATGATGCAGAGGGTAGAAGCCGTTCGGAAGCAGCAAATGAAGGAGTGAAATGCTACTGCCTTGTTTTTGCCACCAAGTCAGTATCACCGACATGATGGTGACGACAAACCCCGGTCCATGGACTCGAGCTTGGAGCATGCACCGGCACGTAGTGAGCACTCCTCGACACATGCCAGTGTCGGCAATTGTGCATTGAGGCCTGGGTGCACAGGGCCTGGCAGGACTGGTATGGGGACCAGCGGTCCATGGTGCAACAGGTGCACAGGATCACAGGTAACACTGCTCACGGTGACAGTTTAGGCCTCATGGTGGGGTGAGGGGCGCCGCCCTGGCAGAGACGTTGGGCATTCCAGAAGAGAACCACGCCCAGGAATATGTGCTTTTTATTCACACCCCTACGCTGGCCTGGCGTACACCGGGCCAGCCCACTCCACTCACGCTTACAGGGGGGGACATAACAAGCTACATTTCTGGGATCTCCCCCACTGGCTGGGGTGACATGGTTGTGTCCACTGTCCACTACACTCCAAATACCAGCGGTGTATGTCGACATGGATATGTGTGTGGTCTGCAGACTGCAGTCTGTCCATTGCATCCACGCCACACTTGGCATTGTGTACATTCTATTTCATCTGTCACTTGCCTCCTTCGCACATGCCTGGTCCCTACCTCTTACCACAATCTGCTATCGTGTGGCTGAGGTGCCATGCCGTTGATGGCTTATGTGCATGGCTGGCCCAGGTTGCCACAGTAAATTGTGCTGTCGTGTCTGGTGGGTGGGCATGTTGTTTTGCATTTTGTATGTGAGTGCATTCCCAGTGTTGTCAGTAGCATGATTGTGGAGTTGAGGTGTGTTCATTTGGCACTTGCCAACGAGCAGCGCATTTCCGTAGGTGCTAGCCTGGAAGCACCGGTTGATGATGGACTGTCGGTAGATGTTGGACTTATGCACTCTGCCTGGGTGGTTGGTGTTGACGTTGGTGTGGAATCCCCGGCGGTCCACTGTTGCCTGCACATTGATGGAATACGTGTGCTTTCGGTAGCGGATATTGTGTGCAGTGTTGCCAGGGGCCACAAGTAAGATATGCGTGCAGTCAAATGCCCCCTGAAATGTGCAGGAATCCAGCCATGGCGTAGATGCCTTGCTTGGTCTCCAGCTGTACCTCCGCAGTGTTGGGGAAGGATAGGTAGTATGGTGCCAAGCTGATGATGGCATCTAAGGCAGTTGTGGGGAACTTGGATTGGGCTGGCTGTGAGACTCCTCTGACTCTGGCAGTTGTTGTTTGGAAGGTACCAGAGTCCAACAGATGCAGCACAGCCAGCAGCGTTGTCTGAGGTGGGATGTTGGTTGTCCGCTGTGTTGGTACCGTCAGCCTGTGGGCAATGGTGGTCTGGATGCGTGGGATGGTTGTCCCTTTGAGCCTGTAGTGGGCAATGACATTCACTGGTGTTGGGTCTGAGAGGTTGGTGTGTTTTCATGAAGTCGCTTTCTTTGTCTGCGCTGCCTCAGTGTTGGTCCGGAAGGGGGTCAGGGGAGGTACAGGGGGGGGTCCTAGGGGTGGTGGCGGAGGGTGTTGTGGCCCTGTTGGGGCTCCGAGCTGCTTGGTAAGTGGATCCATGGAATCAGTTGTTCTTCAGGTATGGTTGTGGTCTGGGCTCCCTTTTCTGGTGCCGGTTGTAGTCCCACTTTGCACCAGGTCAGAGCAGGTGTTAATTTCCTGCTGCTAACGCGCCTTATCACCTGTTTTGTGAACTTTTCACAGATCAGGCTGGTCGTTGAGAATGTTGCGGTGTGGTGTTGTCACGGCTTTTTGCTCCGGAACGCCTACTCTGCAACTCATTAGCGATAGTTGCCGGGGTCATCTGTGGTGATGTTTTTTGAGGATTCTATTGCTCAAAAACTGGTGATATCGGCTGTTTACACCAGCTTGTGAATGGCGCTATAAATTTATCGCCAATTTGGCTGCGATAAAGTGCAGATAACATGCCGATATCGCCTTGAGAATATGCCACACAGTTGTTTACACAAGCTTACAAATAGAGCCATGTCTCTTTCATTACCTAGCGCCAAGAGACCTACCTGGTGATCGTGCGCTCTACAAGTAATCAATAACATAACATGATTACTGCAATTGAAACATAGAAGTGTTCTAAGTCACTACAACTACTTTGAAACTTCTTTCTCACTTTAAGAACAGCTGATCCCAATTCACAAAAATGCATTTGTATGTGCAGATCTACACCTAGGTGCAAATCTACACTTTTGTGCTATTCACCATTTGCGAGTGGAGTTTTACACATAGATATAGACTTAAGAGTCTCCATTGTATTGAGGAGAGTAATCCAATTTAGGTTTGAGTAGGTTCTTTATTAGAGAGCATCCCATCCATTAACCACTAGCATCCAAGACCAGCAGCAACTGATGTCTGGAACTACTTTATTTGACATCACAAGATTGGAGCCCACAACATTCTACATTCTCTCACCTATAATCTAAAATCTACAAGTATAATACATGGCAATGCTAGATATCATACCTCCCTCTTTTACAAACACCAAAGATACCAAAGATACAAATAAGGGCACACCAAACTAGTCCTTAAGATAGAAACCAAAATACAAAAATATTTTTTTTCACCTCAAACCTAAACTCTGCTCCCAGGAGAACTTCCCTTATATTTTACAACTCCATTAAGGATCCACATTCTTCTATGTACCACTTTAACAGCATTGTGTGAAATTTTGATGATTCTCTGTGGACCCATACATTTGTATCCGACTTTCAACAGCACAGGTTACTTCATTAATACCAGATCACATCCAAACTCTTGATGCGTTTCTGAATGTCGAAATTCACCTTACGTTTTCCACACACGATGTTTCTTTATCACCTCCTTCTTTCAACAACTCCCAGGACACACAGTCACCCTTTTCCCAGTGTAACCATACAGGAGACAAAACAGAATTGGCCTTCATTCCTCTGCATACCTCAAAAGTAACTACAGCTGTGGTAATGTGTAGGGAAAACCTGTGGGCAAACAAAAACTTCTTCGGCCCTTCTTTCCAATATAATTACCGCACTTACTTCAAGTTCAATGCATTCTTTAATTGCTCTGCTAAATTTCTCAACAGCGCTGTTCTCTTTGGGATGGTATAATGAGCTTTTCCTGGCTTTTATACCCCTAATGCCCAAAAACTCCTCCTTTTCCATCACCACAAACTGAGGCCCATTGTCAATCAGTATGGCATTGGAGCGACCCTTGAGGCCAAAAAGCTCACTCAAAAGTAAGTTATCCTCCTGTCTCAATGCTTCTGACAACGCCAATATCTTCCCAATGTGAGAACTGATCAATGACAACAAACAAATCGTTGGAGGCTCCCTTGGTATGTAATGGACTAACAAAATCTACAGCCACCACGTTCCAATCCTTACACTCCATGACCTTATGCACCTTATGACTACACCTACAGTCAGGACACTCTCTAACCAATCTTTAAATAATCATGTCCATACCAGGCCACCATTAATCACGCCAAAGTCTAGCCTTGGCCTTGCCCATTACCTTGTGTCCTTCGTGTCCTAAACTCATAATCTTCTCCCTCAGTGACGTAGGCACTACTAGTCTCAATCTCTCAGAATGATACCTCCATCAAAAGATAACACATCCTTAACTTTACAGAATCCCTTCAATTTGGGATTTGTTTTTATTTCCAACTTACACCCATTGCACATGGCATCATTTACATTCTGGAGAACAGAATCAGCAATAACAGCATTAGTCCACCCCTGCTGTGACACATAACACTCCATGATTCTGCAAACTTTCACCTGCTCATCTTCCTTTAAATCACTTTCTTCATTTAGGGAACAGAGTCTTGACAGACAGTCTGCAACCTTGTTCGACAGACCCGGCACATTGTGCACCTCAAAATAAAATTTGTGGTGACCTACTATCCATTTGCAGATGCGCATAGAAATCATGTCCAGTACCTACTAAGTGAGCACTTCAACCAACTGTTTGTGATCAGTACAAATGGTAACTTGCCTTCCCCAGATAAAATTCTAGCTCTTCTTCACTGACCAATAAACACCCAGTGCTTCACGCTCTATAGTGGATGACTTTCTCTCTGCTCAACACAATGCACTGGACACATACCCTATCAACCTGTGCTCACCTTCCTCAGTACCCTTTTGCATCAGCACAGAACCAAGACCCTTTGTGCTCGTATCTGTCATTATAAAACATTCCTAAGCAGGATCAAAACAAGTTAAGCTTCATGCATCCGCTAGTTCTATTTTTTATCTCCACACACTCTTTTTCACAGCCTTTATCCCAAACAAACTCCACCCCCTTTTAACTTCCTCATGTTCAAAGTCTTGGTGGCCAAGTTGGGTAAAAACATTGCATGAAATTCCAACATTCCCAAGAACAACAACAACTCCTCCTTTTTCTCTGGACTGTGTAGCGTTATTATGCTAGCAACCAACTCCTTCTTTGGGTAAACCCATCAGCATTCACCCCATGCCCCAAATACTCATTCTCTGCTCTTCAGAATGCACATTTACTCAATTTGAGAGCAAGCCCATTCTTCCTCAGAATATTCAACACTTTCCTGACTTACATTGTGCGCTTCCTTGGTATTCACAAAAATCAGGATATCATGCTTGAAGCATTTGATTCGATGCACACCACCAAAAAGACTGTACATTACACGCTTAGAAACAGCGGCAGCTTAAATCAAGTCAAAAGGCAGGCACACAAAACGGTAAGTTCCATACGGTGTTACAGAAGAGGTGTAGTGTTTGGAATCCAGATGTGTCTTATTTGGTGATACGCTGCTGTTAAATCCAAGGTGGTAATGTACTTCTTGCCATGCAGCAGGGAAACCATCTCCGTAATGTTAGGAATGGGAAAACAGTCACTTATCACACACCTGTTGAGAGCTCTTAAGTACACACACAACCTGATATGTCCAGAATGATTCCGAGCTACTACAATGGGTGCAACCTATTCTGAGCTCTCACCAGGTTTGATTATGCCTTCCTCACTTAACCTTTTGATCTCATTTTCAACAACTTTCCTCATGGAAATGGGAATAGAACATACTTTTTCAGCAACTGGCATTGCCCTATGCATAGGTTTAATCTGATGTACATAACTCTTAAGACAGATACCATCTTCTAGCTGAAAACGTCAGGAAACACCTCACAGAACATAGTAGCACAACTTAATACTCATTGATCCTAACCGGTGATCAAGTATCACCCCATGAACCCTCTGATGAGGCCAGCTCTTTCCTTTTTTCCCCTTCACAGGAACATACACTTTTCCATGAATCATGTTTGTTTTGAACTTGATAGCAAATTTAAAATACTCCCTTAATTCAATAGTCTGCACACCATACGCTCCATGAACAACATTGGGATCCTTAAGATTGACCTTATGCCTGAGCTCTCTATTAAACAGAAATGCAGTCTTCTACCAGCTGCACAGCTTCATGGGAAGTGTTTTTGAATGCACGACAACATTTAACAAAATGCTTTTCTTATTGCAAGATTTACACACAGAAATCCAAGTGGGACATTTCTTTAATGAAGCAAACCATCCTGGATTTCCACTACGATAACAGACCCCCTTGTATCTCCCTTGTTGAGCTTATATTTTGCTTGTACTTCCACCATTATCCTTGCTCTCATCCACATTGACAATCCACCTTGCACACAGTAAGTTTTTACCTTTATCCAGCTCCTCCACACAGGCCAAGGTATGTTATATACTTTTGTCAATGCTAATTATCTCATATAAGAGAGGATCATCCTTCCCCAAAACTCACATCTGATCTTGACACTCTCATCATAAACGTATCCCTCATGTGCTCTTCTCCAAAGCAGGACCAAACTTGCAAGTAGAAGCTATCTTTCTCAAAGACGTCACATACTCCTCCAAACTCTCATTAGCATTCTGCTTTCACATGCCAAAATGGTAACATTTAAGAATAGTGCTAACTTTATGCAGGCAGCGTAGGTCTAATTTCTTCATGCACATGTCAAATTCATTCATCTCATCATCCTCATCCCCCAAATCCAAGAGATTCTCAAATACCTTTTGCCCCTCGCAACCTAAACATTGCATCAATGACACTTTCCTTTCACTAGAAAGGTTAGCTCTGCAAACTCTGGATTAATGTAGAAAAGTTTTTTTCCACGTGGACCCAGTAGCGTAACAAAACTTGAGGGGGCCACCCTGCAAAGTACATGGCGGGGGCCCCCTCCAGACTCACTCAGGAGCTCTCAGGACAGGGTACTGTGCTGAGGGGCCCTCCTGATGTTCGCCACCCCCACACTGCGGGGCCTTTGTTGCTCTACTGCATGGACCATTGAATAGGCAGTTTACCAGGGGCAGAGAGAAAAAATGGTGGGGGAATAACATTCTGCATGAGGAGCTAGCAAGTGAGAGCAAGACAATAAACAAAGAGCACTAACCCTTCCCCCTTTATGGATGGAATGCTAATCCATTTTACTATGCAGGTGTGGGTTCGGATCCCATCCTTATATGTAATATGGAGAGCAATCCAATTTAGGTTTGAGTAGGTCCTTTATTGGAGAGCATCCCATCCATAAACCAGTAGCATCCAAGACCAGCAGCAACTGACTTTTGGAACTACAACACTGTACATTACAAGATTGGAACTCATAACATTCTGCATTCTCTCACCTATAATCTAGTCTCTACAAGTATAATACATGGCAATGCTGGATACCACATCCATCCCCTCATAGCGGGGGATGGAGGCTCGTACTACAGAATTTATGTGTGTACATTTACTATTAGTAACATTCCACCTGTTTGAAAATATCTCCACCACCAGGGTGACAAAATCCGTTTGGGAAAATATAAGGAAAAAGTTTATTATTTTTTCAAAATAATGATTTCATGTAAAACAAAAATGCTAAATTAGAGCAAATAATACTAACATAGAGCAAAAATTTACAAAACATTAATACCTAAAAGTGATTTTATATTAAAGTATGAATTACATTAAATATAATAATACTATACTAGTTTTTCAAAAACCACCAACTGCCAATAACCTTTAAATTTTTACATATTATGTAACAAACTTGGTAAAAAGTTGTTTTCAATTAATTTTAATATTAGTTTGAAATTTTAAGCCAAGTTAAACATTTCATTTATATTAAATGTAAGCGCACTAAATTAAAATAGTAACAATTAGCATTAATTATACTTTCATTGTTTAACTTCAAAGTCAAAATGTGGTTAAGTGTTATAGCCTGCCTCCACTGACTTCTATGTAAGTATGTTGCATTAACAGTGTTGCCCATGTGTGATGCTTGACCAACTCCAAAGCTACACTATGTATTTTTAAGCCTGCTTTGTTATTATGAGGGACACACTAGAATTTGAAGTGTATTTTGTTAATGGCAATTGTTTTACTCCTATGTGGCTGTGTGTTTTTATTAGTATCCCTTTCAAAACCATAACATAAATGTATCTCAACCCCACTCATTTTCTCAATTATTTTCTATTTTCTTACCACCTTTTTCTTGTCCCTCTCATATTTACTACTAAATCATTCATTTGTATGTGTGGGTTTCTCCATCACTGGGGCAGGGATATCTGTACAGAAATTACAGTAGAAGCAGAGGGGTAGACGTCTGCCATAGGAATGGCATAATGTAGTATGTGAAATATCGCTACCAAAGTACTACTTTACACATTTCAGATTACTACTTTAATATTTTGTGGATCTACTGAACAGTTGCTGTCTTTTTAATTAGCTTTATCCAGTGCCTATGCTAGTATGGAGGAAGTACATACCATTCCTTCATGAACCAAATATTACCAATTGTCCATTATTAATTAGAGGTTATATTACATTCTGGTTGATTCACAAAGCATATAAAAATTCATAAAAGTCATCATGTACTACTTCCTTTGCTCATAAATATTTTTGTGAATTGGCCCTAATGTGAAAAAACATCTTATACTCTTTCCAAAGTGAACAGGCACCTGTTCTGGTTTTTAGAATAATTATCTAATAATTGCCATGGAGAAGGCATTGAGATAGACATTGTGGAGGCTGAAACAGCTTCATTGATTTACAATTTGAGAACCTTTTGTTTTCCACTGTAATGGACTGGCAGCTAAGGGACTCATTACGATGTTGGTCGGAAAGCATTCTGACTTACTCCTTGTCGGAGTCGTTTCTGACCGACTCGGGTTTGGGGAGTCCGACCGACCGATGATGATGGTTCTGAACACCGTTGGGTTGGACTCCCATTGACTTCAATGGGACCCTGTGTTCCGACCGACAACACAGGCTCCCATTGAAGAAAGGGGTGGTTGAGGAAAACCTTGCATCCTGTGGCGGGCATGCTATGGGGCCTGCCAAACTGTGCATGGTTGGAAAGAGGAGTCCCATGGGTCTCCACACGGGACCTCCGGGTAAAGCGGGGCCTGCTATGGACCCCCAAAGTCAGTTTCCGACAGCCGCTTCGTGATGGATAGACCGACTTGGAAAGGCTGTCCAAATCTGACATCGTAATCCGTCGGTCAGAAACATGGTCCATAGACAGGTAAGATTTGGCTCTGATCGATTCAGACTCTCTGAATGCCATTCGGAACCGAGTCGGACAGACCAGATGGTAACTTTCCATGGTAATCATTTGGTCGGAAATATTTCTGAGTCAGTCGGAAACATAGGTTCCGACACGGGTTAGGAAAATCCGAATCCCATTCGGAGCCTTTCCTAACGACAACACAATCAACCCTTTAGTGTTTCTTTCCAGTCTGTACCTGTCCAAAGTGTGTGTTTTGTTGAATGAATGATACCTTTTACAACCTATTCCCCACATTTGCTGGGAGGAATATGCTGTTCTATTATAATAGCTTTTTAAGAATCATTAAAACATTGAGTGCACTATTCATTTACATACATGTCATAAAAAGGTGTACACATGCTTATGCTGTATATATAAGTCATGGGCACTTGGCACAAAAGTGGAGGGAAGTGCAAATGCCCCCCCAAAATATTTGCAATCATTCAAAAGTGGCTGGCACAGGAGGGAGCAGACCCCTGGGCAGTCAAAGACTTCGTAATAATTTTATTCACGAAATTTAAAGTATGCATTTATTTGTATGTTTGTAATCATTGTGTTGCTAATGTTTTAATTACATGAGTCCTATATTATTGTGGGTTTCACTAATATAATTGATATTTCAAGCCTGCTGTTCTGTAAAAATGATTTCCAAAGGGGAATCAGGCTTGCAGTCAAAAAACATTTGCTACCTAGTTTCCATAGATTAGGGTCGTAATTGTGGTTGGCCCAATTAATATGTGCTATAACTCTGGTTACCATGCATATGGCAATTATAAGCTCCGTATTAACCACTGTACACCCTACATGCATTTCTGCAGTCTGCCAGGGGAAAAATGAAGAATAACTAAATTTAATATATCACATTTAATGTTTACTAATTCATAATAAATTTGTAATATTTGTACTCATTTTTCTGTTAAATAATCCTTTTGACTTTTACCTGTATTTTACATGGGAGACTTCCCAATCAGATTTTAGAACTTCTTGTGGTAAAATGTAGGGAAAAATAAAAAGGTTTAGAAAACATAATAAAAATTAAGTGAGCATATTTTTATGTTAAATATTATTGTATATTCATTTTAGATATTTATTTTAAATGTAGAACTAAAGGGCAAATGCTACAGCAGTATGAACTTAATTCTGATTAAATTTTAATCAATTTAAATACATTAAATCAAATGAAAATTATGTTTTGACATTTATATATAAAAATACATTCTCACAGAGGAAAAAGTTATTTTTTAGTATGCATTAATAATTAATTAAAATGCTATATAGAATTAGTTTAGTTGTATTTTTATAAAAGTTACTGTATTAGTTTATAAATTGAAAACATTGTTAAGAAAGTTTAGAATTAACTAATAAACATTCTTTCTTTTAATTATTTTCAACATTAAATTATATTTTAAACTGTTTTAAATCATTTAATTTAACATTATTTCCTATGGCGTTTTATTTTAAGTGCCTATCTCCATTGTTTTCTCTGGGAAGGTCTTGCAGTATCAGTGGTTGCCCATGTGTGATGCTCAACTTACTACCATGGGGCCTGCCACACTGTGCATGGTTGGAAAGTGGAGTCCCATGGGTCCCCACACGGGACCTCCAGGTGAAGCGGGGCCTGCTATGGAACACCAAAGTCATTTTCCGACAGCCGTTTCGTGTCGGATAGACCGACTTGGAAAGGTTGTCCAAATCCGACATTGTAATCCGTCGGTCAGAAACATGGTCCATAGACCGGGAAGATTCGGCTCCAATCGATTCAGAGTCTCTGAATGCCTGTCGGAACCGAGTCGGGCAGACCGAATGGTAACTTTACGTCGTAATCATTTGGTCGGAAATATTTCTGAGTCGGTCGGAAACATAAGTTCCGACACGGGTTAGGAAAATCCGAATCCCATTCGGAGCCTTTCCGACCGACAACGCAATCAACCCTTTAGTGTTTCTTTCCAGTCTGTACCTGTCCAAAGTGTGTGTTTTGTTGAATGAATGATACCTTTTACAACCTATTCCCCACATTTGCTGGGAGGAATATGCTGTTCTATCATAGTAGCTTTTTAAGAATCATTAAAACATTGAGTGCCCTTTTCATTTACATACATATCATAAAAAGGTGTACACATGCTTCTGCTGTGTATATATATGTCATAGGCACTTGGCACAAAAGTGGAGGGAAGGGCAAATGCCCCTCTAAAATATTTGCAATCATTCAAAAGTGGCTGGGGCATGAGGGAGCAGACCCCTGGGCAGTCAAAGGCTTCGTAATAATTTTGTTCACGAAATTTAAAGTATGCATTTATTTGTATGTTTGTAATCATTTAGTATTAAATCATTGTGTTGCTGATTTTTAATTACATGAGTCCTATATTATTGTGGGTTTCTCTAATTTAATTGATATTTCAAGCCTGCTGTTCTGTAAAAATGATTTCCAAAGGGGAATCAGGCTTGCACTCAAAAAACATTTGCTACCTAGTTTCCATAGATTAGGGTCGCAATTGTTGTTGGCCCAATTATTATGTGCTATAACTCTGGTTACCATGCATATGGCAATTATAAGCTCCGTAATAACCACTGTACACCCTACATGCATTTCTGCAGTCTGCCAGGGAAAAAATGCAGAATAACTAATTTTAATACATCACTTTTAATGTTTACTAATTCATAATAAATTTGTAATATTTGTAGTAATTATTTTGTTAAATAATCCTTTTGACTTTTACCTGTATTTTACATGGGAGACTTCCCAATCAGATTTTAGAACTTCTTGTGGTAAAATGTAGGGAAAAATAAAAAGGTCTAGAAAACATAATAAAAATTAAGTGAGCATATTTTTATGTTAAATATTATTGTATATTCATTTTAGATATTTATTTTAAATGTAGAACTAAAGGGCAAATACTACAGCAGTATGAACTTAATTCTGATTACATTTTAATCAATTTAAATACATTATATCAAATGAAAATTATGTTTTGACATTTACATATAAAAATACATTCTCACAGAGGAAAAAGTTATTTTTTAGTATACATTAATAATTAATTAAAATGCTATATAGAATTAGTTTAGTTGTATTTTAATAAACGCTACTGTATTAGTTCATAAATTGAAAACATTAATAAAGTTTAGAATTAACTAATAAACATTCTTTCTTTTAATTATCTTCAACATTAAATTATATTTTAAACTATTTTAAATAATTAAATTTAACATTGTTTCCTATGGCGTTTTATTTTAAGTGCCTATCTCCATTGTTTTCTATGGGAGGGTCTTGCAGTATCAGTGGTTGCCCATGTGTGATGCTCAACTTACTACCATATCTTTTTGGAAGTAGTAACTTACACTCGTAAATTTGGCTCCATTCCCTTTTGCAGCGGGGGGATAGATATAAGTCTACATTTTGAGTAACTTTACTCTTAAATTTTGTGAATAGTTAAAAGTAGTAAAGCTACTCAACCGTGCAGGAGTAAATTGCATATGTAAATTAAATGTATGACTAGCACTGAATGATAACGCCCACATTCCAAAACATAGATGCGGATTTCCTTGAAGAATGGTAAGAATGAACTGTTCAATACTCCATTAATCTGATGGGCGCATTGTTAACGCATGCTAAAAGAAAGACTGAGATGCTAACAGCTATGACTGAGGAGTCAAT
The DNA here is from genome assembly GCF_964204655.1 of Triturus cristatus. Lineage (NCBI taxonomy): Eukaryota > Metazoa > Chordata > Amphibia > Caudata > Salamandridae > Triturus > Triturus cristatus. Next base: position 1,536,344,361 of record NC_140589.1, on the reverse strand, counting down.
CAAGAAATTAGAACACATGAAAGATGAGGAAGAGGCAACAAAGTAATTGGAAAAAATGGAGAAGAATTTGGAAAACACTGAGGATGAGACACAGGACGAAAATGCAGGTACGTTCAACAGGGATGAGGTAGACTATCAATATGGATGAGTATATACTTCAGCCAGAAGATGTGAGCTTCTGAGATTGAAGGAACACATTGATTTAGTAATACAAAGAAAACAGCAGCTACTGATGTTGAAGGCAGCTCAGAAGTCAGATTTTCTGCTGATACGGGATTAAGCAATTAAAATCTACAGATCCCAAAAGGCAGCAAAAGATTGTCAATGAACATACAATGCTCAATAAAATCACGAGATTACAACTACGGTGCTCAGCGCGGCCCACTGTGTAATTTCACAGCAGTACTTCTGTACCTCCACAGCATTAAAAAGAGGTGGGCTTTGGGGCACTCGAAGACTATGGGGGTTCACGGCAAAGGGGTCTAGCTTGCCTGTTGTGAGGTTGGGCACTGCGGCCACCCCCATGCCATGCATTGCCAAAGTCTTAAAAAAGCAAAGAAATTCAGTGAAAAAAACAAAGGTTAAAGTGAGTTTATAAATAAGTGAACATGTCAGTTAAAATGTTACATATTAAACTCAAAATAACACTGAAAATAACTACTTATAGTTAGCTGAAGTAAGTATAACTTGCACCCTCACAATGCACTGTTGATTACCTCACATATTCCGTCTCCAATACATGTTCTGTGCAGTGGCGTAATTCAAAATGATGCCCCCACCCTGAAGAATGTGGGGGGCATATTTATAAACTCTTTATCTCCGCTTTTTTTGGCTTACAAAGCCAAAAAAGCGGAGATAAAACCAGCGCCCTATTTACAAGAGGGTGCTAACATGCATAATCACATGTTAGCACCCTTTTTCCCAACGTCTCACTTTGCATCCCCAATGAGATGCAAAGTGGGCATTACTGGGCGTACCCAAGATGGACTACCTTGCAAATATCGCTGATGTTTACATCGCAATATTTACAAGGCAGCCCACATGATTTTAGCACACATTAGATTTTGGCGAAAGCGGCAACCTAACGTCTGCTAAAATCCTGATTTAGCTATCCCTAACATAGGGGGTGGATTATGCTGATACGACCCTGTGGGTCGTATCACCAAGGTTATCGCCCTTTTGCAGGGAACATCGCTGGAAAACCAGCGATGTTACCTGCAAAAGGGCCATAATCTCGCTATCTCTGGAATTTTTATCGCCCTGGAGTAACGCGTTGTTAATAACGCGCTACCAGGGCGATAAATACCAGAGAAAGCCTGCGATAATATAATTATTGCTAAGCACGGCCCGGGATAATTATCGCTGGCCATTGTTAATATGCCCCGTGATGAGTTGCCGCCAGTCTCTCATATCGCAGATATTATTTGGCCTTGGGCTGAACGGAGGCCCCCTTGATGGGCTAGGGTTCCCCGGAGGATTAGGGGCCCTTAGAGGGTTGGGGCTCCCATACACCATAAGACCCGCAGAGACCTGTGTTAAGTCCCTGGTTCTGAGACATCATTGATCAATATTAATTGCTGGTTCATATTTTTAGGCCTTTGTTATCGTACTTTGATATGTCACTTTAACAAGGTAGATCTTGCGTGACTACATTTGAAAACATGTATACGTTCTCCATAAGTGATTGACCTCTGGGAACCCACACTTGTTAATGCATGTCTGTACCCAGCTTCCATTAGACATATTAGAAAGCTTATTTTTCCTCAGTCCCCAAAAAACTAGCGAGAATTGAGTTCAAAGGAAATGCACCTGATTTGAGTTATGTCTTTACAGAGATTAGAAGGTCGCTTGCGAAATGGTGGAGCTTCTTTTAATTTAACACCTCACATCTATCTTAAAAAATTTAATATGAATAACCAGTCATACTGCAGATATAAAACATTCAGGACAGGCATATAACTTGTTTTATAGATTGAAATATGACACACAAAATCGAAAGCAGGATGCATTTAAAATAAAAAGTGATAGTTTTTAAAAGATGTATTTTGTGATAAAACGGCACCTTAACTAATGATGCCTAGTGCCTTGAACCGTGCGTCTGTGGGCGAAATCCATTAAACTCTGTGGTATGCCATTCTGCTTCACAGGATTAAAAGCCCTTTTTCATTTCACAATTTGTCATTTTGTTCACTGGCTTTTTGGTAATGATTGCTTGTGCTTATGTGGACATGGCAGCTAATGAATACTAATATGTCCCGTGGATACAAGAGTTTACTTCCGGGCTTAGAAGTGTGCGAAACACCCTGAAGGGAATCTGGCACCAGTAGGTAAAAGTACAAGACGAGATGCCTGTCTTTGGGCAGGTTAGTCGTGAAGAATGCGGATGCAGTCGTTAGCAAGCGGGTAATGGGCCTTAGAAGCAAGCAAGGAAAAGTCCCCCTGCAGGCTGTTTGAACTATGAAATACAGCAATAATCAGGGTTCGGTGGCCCCCTCAGGGACGTGGCCCTGGTGCCACTGCACCTGCTGCGCCAATGGAAGCTCAGACCCTGCACAGCCTGCGAGGAATCCAGGTTCCAAATATCCCAGTTTTGCCGGAAATGTAGAGCAGAGGACGGTGCAGCATCCCCAGATAACCCGGAAGAGGGTTAGCAGAAGAATGGGCAATAATGCTGGCTTTCATGTGTCCTGTAATGCCGGTTTAATAAAAAAACAAACGGTATTATTACTAAGTACTGTCTTTTTCATGTATATATATTTTCATGTGTGTCTGTTTGCCAACTGAGTGCATTTGGGGACTGCATCTCAATAAACATTTCTGGAATTCAAGAATGAAGACATTTTGAACCCGTAGTAAGTCTTGTTGACAAAGGTATCTTCAGCTATGTATAAATTAAAGTGTATGGCCGATAAATACCTTATTTACTCTTTCCAAAGGGATTCCTGATGGGTGCCAATACAGTTACTGCGGCTGATTTCTGCGCCATGAGTTGGGAGAAACCAATAGTATTAAATCCCACGCGGGTGAGAAGTGGGCGTTGCACTGCGGTTTGCCTTATAACACCGATAAACATGTTAGGTTTCTGGGCATTCCCAAACATTGATCTGCCACTTTCAATCCTGGAAATAGTTGAAGGTTGGAGTAAATCCTTCAAAGTGAGAAGTGGAACTTATCATTAGAGTGGGGCGTAGGCTAAGACCTTTCTTCATGGGGAAAATTTTTTGGGAATCAGAGCCCAGGCCTACTAGGGGTGGGACTGGGAATGTTGGTGAATATAAAAAAAATGTAAATACATGTTCAGGTGGAGATGATTCTTACTTTATCCAGTACTTAAATATTTGTGTGAATAGATCCTAACAATCTTAAATTTACAGACACCCATGCTTGACTAAGGAAAGTGAGAGAGGGAGGCTGTATTAAAGGACAAATTATCTCAATAGATGTATTACAATACTGGCAAAGCCAATAGGTCTGTCTTGCGATTTTAGTTATATACCAGAACCTCCGGCTGTGCACTGCTAAGGCTAGTACAGGCAGAGAAAGATAATTGTCTTTAAAGGTGTGGGCAAGTACCGGTGTGGGCAGGGAGAGTTGCATAGGAGAAAAAATTGGGTGAGATAGTCTTGGAGATGTGTGGGCTTAAAAGCCTCCATCCTCAATTTATTTTTCCAAAACACACCCTTTCCTCCCCTCCCACCCTGTGAAGAAGCGGTTGACTGGAATTCCATTACATCTGATTACCCACACTTACCCGACCAATAAGTTGGCTTGGTTAAAGTTGCAAAATACGTGTTGCAAAACTTTTCCAAATATCCTTAAGTTAAGAGCTTAGGTGTGTGTTTTCCAGTATCTCCTCCCATCACAAAATCTCATACCCAGCACCTCTCGTGAATAGTGGGTGAGTACATTTGAATACCTTCGCCAAGACAAGACCCCTCCTTTTGTTATACCTCATTTGTACCTGACAAAGCAGTTTAATAAAGTGTCTACATGTCTTATGCATGCATAGAATACACATAAAGTGGGTGCCCTTACTCTGCACTCGTGTGTATGTTACATACGCATGCATTGGGTACTCTACATCACATTGTTGTTGCTAGATTCAAATGTGTGTGACCTATGCAAGGGTGTTTTTCTTAGGCCTTGAATGATTTTTGTATTTTTTTCCAGGAATGCATGTATGCAGATATGTTTACTTTAGTTAGATGTCCATGCATGACTGGTATTGTGTATATTGGTGTATATATTTCCTGGGATTTGATTACCATGCATTCCTGGAAAGTTGATATTGGTTGAGACTGGTCCAGGATGGTAGTACTGACTATAACATTTCTGTTTCTCAAAACAAGTAGTCAAGTAGTGTGTAATATTAATATTTGTATTGCTTTGCCCTCTGTATTCAATGATGATTTATACTTTGTTTTATGGATTTATGATGCTTAACTTATAAACAAACAAGAGTGAGATATGCATTTTCATAAGATAATTTCTGAGACGTTTTAAACAATCGTAAAACAATTTGGGAATTGCAAAAGCAATAGGAGTAAGTTAAAGGCTTTTTTACACTTTATAGACTCCTAAGTCTGAATTTCTCTTTCTAAAATTGGGGCCACGTGTATGTAGGTTTAAATTTGCGATTACCTAATAGTGAACTTTTGCGATTCGCTATTAGGTAATCGCAAACACCTATGTACTAATGTGTCTTAGACACATTTAGCGATTCCTAATGGGGTCTCAATTAGTCTATCTCATTAATATTCAGGAGGTAGGTTGCAATTTGTGACCCATTGGGAATTGCTAAAAACACAGGGATGGTGTCCTGCTGGGGACAGCAGGCCACCATGTCTGTGTTTGCTTTGAAATAACACAACTTTTTTTTTAATGCAGCCCGTTTTCCATAAAGGGAAACGGTATGCGTTTCAAAAACAAAAATGAAAAGATTTTTTTTTCATTTTTTTATGACTAGGCAGTGGTCTGTGGGAAATGTTTTTGCATATATTCACAAAGGGGAAGTGGTCCCGTAGGGACCCCTTCTCCAGGGCCGCACTTGGCGCTCACCTGGAGGGGGGTGGTTACCTCAGGTGGGGGTGCTGTGTTTACAAATAACCTACGATTTAAAAACAGCTGATGCAGAAGTCCTAGTGCATCCAGATATCAGGCAGCAATGAAAATGTCAAGATAGCGCTTGTGAAAAATGTTCCTGCTAGAGAGAGATCGGAGTTCTGTCTAGTGAGTTTTCACTAGTAGTGCAGAGGGTTAATATGCCTGCTGCAAAGAACAGATCTGTAGGTTATGTTGATAGCTGAGTGGATTAGTAAACCAGCCTTTGCAAACACTTTAAAACAAATTAAATGTAGGCAAGAGAGGGTCAGTGGAGAGTTGAGGGGCACATCTGCCGTGTGGTAGTGAGGGAATCCGTGGAGGTCATGGGGAGGTGGGGGGGCGCAAAAAAAGATTATTGCACCAGGCTCCACCCACTCTAAAGCTGGCCCTGACCTTCCTTTTTGAGAATGGTGGTAAATGTGAATGTTTTAAGACCACATTTCCTTCACTAAACATTCATACATACCACTCCGAGTCGCTATTAGGAAGGGATGCCCTTAACATGCTCCTTCCTAATATTGAATCTCTAACCCATTTTGCGATTCGTTAATAGGTTGCTGAATCACAAAATGTACCTTTCTACATAGAAAATGCTTTTTCCAGTTGCAAACAGCCAAATTCTTCAAATCAGGCCATTTCTGACATGAGAAAGGCTAAGTACATTTGGCCCTTAGTCCAGAAAGAATCGTGCACATCATCCAGGAATGTATGACGAAAATCCATGATGTCAAAAGATACAAATAAATCAAAATCCCCATAACATTGAAATACCCAAAAAAATATGAAATCCAGCGGAAACTTTCAAAACTTGAAAAATATAATAAAATAAAATAACGCAAAAAAATTTAAAGAATGTGGAAAGAAATTGTGGCCATTCATAGAGAACCATACCATTTTTGTTAAGGAATCTTTATAAAGGATGCTTAAAGAAAATTACAGGTGCTCCTTCCAAACAGATTAGCAGAAACTGTTGAAAAAGAAACATAACAAAATATACAAGAAAATGTTTCACTGGAAATAAAATCCTCTAAAAAGCAAAACACAATCAATAAATAAAAACACTGCATGCACCCTCCAACAGTACACTATATTTACTAAGAAACTCAATACTACAAACTATCAACATTTCCAGATGCAAACAACAGCAAACAGCAGACAACATACATAATAGATATGTACGCAATGTTGAAAGCAAAATTTTACCTGAAAGCCAAATACACTCTAAAAAAAGAATACAACACAGTACATGCCCAAAGCCTTATCGTACCCATGGACCCCCTAAAATCATGAACCCCCAAAATATATCTGACACTCCAAAATTATATCTGACAGTACTCCCCCACATCCCTGATATAACGCAGAAACCTCTAATATAGCTAAACTCCCAAAATGTTCTGGAACCCAAAAAAACAAATAAAATATAGTAACAACCCAATACCATAATAGAATCCAGAACCTCCTAAAAAATAACTAAACTACAAAATCGTGCTTCAACCCCCTCAAAAAACATAATCATACCAACTAACATCCAAAGCCCTAATATAACGAAACCTCTATTAAAATACATGTACCGTAAAACATACTTCAACCTCATCCAAAAACCAATACAATTCAAGAGTCATTTACACTCTTAACATAACCCAGAACTCCCTAAAATACTCAAACTACAAAAATACACCTGGCCCCTTGAAAACTAGGAAAACACATATTGCCCTCCAAAAACCCTAACATGATCTAGACCTTATAGAAAATAAATAAACCTGAAAAATATACTTGCATTCTCCTAAAGACCTACCCACTGAAAGCCCTAACATACCTACAACACTCTAAAAATATCTCCAGCCCAAAAACATACCTGATACCATAGCAAATGCCCACTAAAAGATAATACCCACCAAAATCCCTAGTAAAACCCAAAGCCTAACTGAGCCATGAAAATATACCAGACACCCCAGAAAACTAATAAAAAACACTACCCACTCAAAGGCTTTATATAATTCAGAGCACCTAAAACAATTGTACTTAAAAAATATACATGAAGCTCCTCCAAAAACCAATAAAACAAACTTCCACCAAACCCCTAATATAATCCATAACCTAAAAATCACATAAACCTCAAGAATATTCTCACATTTACATCAATAACCACCGAAAACCCTATGAAAACCCAAACTCCAAATAAATTAAGAATTACAAAGCTAAAAAAATACAAACAAAAATCAAAATTTAAATGTAACAACACTATATCCTGTGACATTCCCTTCCAGAGTACATATTTGATGGGTCAGATTTATGTAAAAAGCAGTAAATCTTAATGAGACTGTGAGGCTGCACATGTTCTATTTTTACTTATTTACCTTTATTCCTAATAGCTCACCTGGAAACCTGAACCAGGCTCCCAGTCACACTACTGTGAAAGTCAGATCAATCTTTTCACAGGGTCCTAATCTTGATGTGTGGTGTTTTTCTTTAATGGGGAAATCTGCATAGGGGAATGGCCACTACTGTGCAAACACACAATTATTTTCTCCACAGGCAAAACATTATTACCATGGAGAAAGCCTTTTCCATATAATTCCAGAAAACGGGGGTCAGGCATACCCTTTCCCCTCCGGAAGGAGAGTAAATCTTTGACCATTTCCAGAGTTGGAATTCCAAAGTCTCCAAGGTACCCTATGTTTTAGAATGCCCACTCCCACCTCATAAGTATAATTTATGAGTACCCTTTTCTCTGAGCTTGTGGCTTGTAGCTACACATATGCCTGCCAGGATACCCTTTGTCAATGTCCAGCTAACATAAAAAGGTACATTTAGTCATAAACTTACTTTTATGACTGAATTTACCTTTGTGAATCTGACTGGATATACTTACCAAAGATATGACTAATTTATATTGAAAACTTGGCATTCAATGCATACACCTTCCCAAGCATACCAAGAATGTCGACCATGATATTGTTGGGATGGATGCATTGACTAAGACTATGGGGGTTCACGGCAAAGGGGTCTAGCTTGCCTGTTGTGAGGTTGGGCACTGCGGCCACCCCCATGCCATGCATTGCCAAAGTCTTAAAAAAGCAAAGAAATTCAGTGAAAAAAACAAAGGTTAAAGTGAGTTTATAAATAAGTGAACATGTCAGTTAAAATGTTACATATTAAACTCAAAATAACACTGAAAATAACTACTTATAGTTAGCTGAAGTAAGTATAACTTGCACCCTCACAATGCACTGTTGATTACCTCACATATTCCGTCTCCAATACATGTTCTGTGCAGTGGCGTAATTCAAAATGATGCCCCCACCCTGAAGAATGTGGGGGGCATATTTATAAACTCTTTATCTCCGCTTTTTTTGGCTTACAAAGCCAAAAAAGCGGAGATAAAACCAGCGCCCTATTTACAAGAGGGTGCTAACATGCATAATCACATGTTAGCACCCTTTTTCCCAACGTCTCACTTTGCATCCCCAATGAGATGCAAAGTGGGCATTACTGGGCGTACCCAAGATGGACTACCTTGAAAATATCGCTGATGTTTACATCGCAATATTTACAAGGCAGCCCACATGATTTTAGCACACATTAGATTTTGGCGAAAACGGCAACCTAACGTCTGCTAAAATCCTGATTTAGCTATCCCTAACATAGGGGGTGGATTATGCTGATACGACCCTGTGGGTCGTATCACCAAGGTTATCGCCCTTTTGCAGGGAACATCGCTGGAAAACCAGCGATCTTAGCTGCAAAAGGGCCATAATCTCGCTATCTCTGGAATTTTTATCGCCCTGGAGTAACGCGTTGTTAATAACGCGCTACCAGGGCGATAAATACCAGAGATAGCCTGCGATAATATAATTATTGCTAAGCACGGCCCGGGATAATTATCGCTGGCCATTGTTAATATGCCCCGTGATGAGTTGCCGCCAGTATCTCATATCGCAGATATTATTTGGCCTTGGGTTGAACGGAGGCCCCCTTGATGGGCTAGGGTTCCCCGGAGGATTAGGGGCCCTTAGAGGGTTGGGGCTCCCATACACCATAAGACCTGCAGAGACCTGTGTTAAGTCCCTGGTTCTGAGACATCATTGATAAATATTAATTGCTGGTTCATATTTTTAGACCTTTGTTATCGTACTTTGATATGTCACTTTAACAAGGTAGATCTTGCGTGACTACATTTGAAAACATGTATACGTTCTCCATAAGTGATTGACCTCTGGGAACCCACACTTGTTAATGCATGTCTGTACCCACCTTCCATTAGACATATTAGAAAGCTTATTTTTCCTCAGTCCCCAAAAAACTAGCGAGAATTGAGTTCAAAGGAAATGCACCTGATTTGAGTTATGTCTTTACAGAGATTAGAAGGTCGCTTGCGAAATGGTGGAGCTTCTTTTAATTTAACACCTCACATCTATCTTAAAAAATTTAATATGAATAACCAGTCATACTGCAGATATAAAACATTCAGGACAGGCATATAACTTGTTTTATAGATTGAAATATGACACACAAAATCGAAAGCAGGATGCATTTAAAATAAAAAGTGATAGTTTTTAAAAGATGTATTTTGTGATAAAACGGCACCTTAACTAATGATGCCTAGTGCCTTGAACCGTGCATCTGTGGGCAAAATCCATTAAACTCTGTGGTATGCCATTCTGCTTCACAGGATTAAAAGCCCTTTTTCATTTCACAATTTGTCATTTTGTTCACTGGCTTTTTGGTAATGATTGCTTGTGCTCATGTGGACATGGCAGCTAATGAATACTAATATGTCGCTTGGATACAAGAGTTTACTTCCGGGCTTAGAAGTGTGCGAAACACCCTGAAGGGAAGCTGGCAGCAGTAGGTAAAAGTACAAGACGAGATGCCTGTCTTTGGGCAGGTTAGTCGTGAAGAATGCGGATGCAGTCGTTAGCAAGCGGGTAATGGGCCTTAGAAGCAAGCAAGGAAAAGTCCCCCTGCAGGCTGTTTGAACTATGAAATACAGCAATAATCAGGGTTCGGTGGCCCCCTCAGGAACGTGGCCCTGGTGCCACTGCACCTGCTGCGCCAATGGAAACTCAGACCCTGCACAGACTGCGAGGAATCCAGGTTCCAAATATCCCAGTTTTGCCGGAAATGTAGAGCAGAGGACGGTGCAGCATCCCCAGATAACCCGGAAGAGGGTTAGCAGAAGAATGGGCAATAATGCTGCCTTTCATGTGTCCTGTAATGCCGGTTTAATAAAAAAAAAAACGGTATTATTACTAAGTACTGTCTTTTTCATGTATATATATTTTCATGTGTGTCTGTTTGCCAACTGAGTGCATTTGGGGACTGCATCTCAATAAACATTTCTGGAATTCAAGAATGAAGACATTTTGAACCCGTAGTAAGTCTTGTTGACAAAGGTATCTTCAGCTATGTATAAATTAAAGTGTATGGCCGATAAATACCTTATTTACTCTTTCCAAAGGGATTCCTGATGGGTGCCAATACAGTTACTGCGGCTGATTTCTGCGCCATGAGTTGGGAGAAACCAATAGTATTAAATCCCACGCGGGTGAGAAGTGGGCGTTGCACTGCGGTTTGCCTTATAACACCGATAAACATGTATGTTTCTGGGCATTCCCAAACATTGATCTGCCCCTTTCAATCCTGGAAATAGTTGAAGGTTCGAGTAAATCCTTCAAAGTGAGAAGTGGAACTTATCATTAGAGTGGGGCGTAGGCTAAGACCTTTCTTCATGGGGAATAATGTTTTGGAATCAGAGCCCAGGCCTACTAGGGGTGGGACTGGGAATGTTGGTGAATATAAAAAAAATGTAAATACATGTTCAGGTGGAGATGATTCTTACTTTATCCAGTACTTAAATATTTGTGTGTATAGATCCTAACAATCTTAAATTTACAGACACCCATGCTTGACTAAGGAAAGTGAGAGAGGGAGGCTGTATTAAAGGACAAATTATCTCAATAGATGTATTACAATACTGGCAAAACCAATAGGTCTGTCTTGCGATTTTAGTTATATACCAGAACCTCCGGCTGTGCACTGCTAAGGCTAGTACAGGCAGAGAAAGATAATTGTCTTTAAAGGAGTGGGCAAGTACCGGTGTGGGCAGGGAGAGTTGCATAGGAGAAAAAATTGGGTGAGATAGTCTGGGAGATGTGTGGGCTTAAAAGCCTCCATCCTCAATTTATTTTTCCACAACACACCCTTTCTTCCCCTCCCACCCTGTGAAAAGGGGTTGACTGGAATTCCATTACATCTGATTACCCACACTTACCCGACCAATAAGTTGGCTTGGTTAAAGTTGCAAAATACGTGTTGCAAAACTTTTCCAAATATCCTTAAGTTAAGAGCTTAGGTGTGTGTTTACCAGTATCTCCTCCCATCACAAAATCTCATACCCAGCACCTCTCGTGAATAGTGGGTGAGTACATTTGAATACCTTCGCCAAGACAAGACCCCTCCTTTTGTTATACCTCATTTGAACCTGACAAAGCAGTTTAATAAAGTGTCTACATGTCTTATGCATGCATAGAATACACATAAAGTGGGTGCCCTTACTCTGCACTCGTGTGTATGTTACATACGCATGCATTGGGTACTCTACATCACATTGTTGTTGCTAGATTCAAATGTGTGTGACCTATGCAAGGGTGTTTTTCTTAGGCCTTGAATGATTTTTGTATTTTTTTCTAGGAATGCATGTATGCAGAAATGTTTACTTATAGTTAGATGTCCATGCATGACTGGTATTGTGTATATTGGTGTATATATTTCCTGGGATTTGATTACCATGCATTCCTGGAAAGTTGATATTGGTTGAGACTGGTCCAGGATGGTAGCACTGACTATAACATTTCTGTTTCTCAAAACAAGTAGTGTGTAATAGTAATATTTGTATTGCTTTGCCCTTTGTATTCAATGATGATTTATACTTTGTTTTATGGATTTATGATGCTTAACTTATAAACAAACAAGAGTGAGATATGCATTTTCATAAGATAATTTCTGAGACGTTTTAAACAATCGTAAAACAATTTGGGAATTGCAAAAGCAATAGGAGTAAGTTAAAGGCTTTTTTACACTTTATAGACTCCTAAGTCTGAATTTCTCTTTCTAAAATTGGGGCCACATGTATGTAGGTTTAAATTTGCGATTACCTAATAGTGAACTTTTGCGATTCGCTATTAGGTAATCGCAAACACCTATGTACTAATGTGTCTTAGACACATTTAGCGATTCCTAATGGGGTCTCAATTAGTCTATCTCATTAATATTCAGGAGGTAGGTTGCAATTTGTGACCCATTGGGAATTGCTAAAAACACAGGGATGGTGTCCTGCTGGGGACAGCAGGCCACCATGTCTGTGTTTGCTTTTAAATAACACAACTTTTTTTTTAATGCAGCCCGTTTTCCATAAAGGGAAACGGTATGCGTTTCAAAAACAAAAATGAAAAGATTTTTTTTTCATTTTTTTATGACTAGGCAGTGGTCTGTGGGAAATGTTTTTGCATACATTCACAAAGGGGAAGTGGTCCCGTAGGGACCCCTTCTCCAGGGCCGCACTTGGCGCTCATCTGGAGGGGGGTGGTTACCTCAGGTGGGGGTGCTGTGTTTACAAATAACCTACGATTTAAAAACAGCTGATGCAGAAGTCCTAGTGCATCCAGATATCAGGCAGCAATGAAAATGTCAAGATAGCGCTTGTGAAAAATGTTCCTGCTAGAGAGAGATCGGAGTTCTGTCTAGTGAGTTTTCACTAGTAGTGCAGAGGGTTAATATGCCTGCAGCAAAGAACAGATCTGTAGGTTATGTTGATAGCTGAGTGGATTAGTAAACCAGCCTTTGCAAACACTTTAAAACAAATTAAATGTAGGCAAGAGAGGGTCAGTGGAGAGATGAGGGGCACATCTGCCGTGTGGTAGTGAGGGAATCCGTGGAGGTCATGGGGAGGTGGGGGGGCGCAAAAAAAGATTATTGCACCAGGCTCCACCCACTCTAAAGCTGGCCCTGACCTTCCTTTTTGAGAATGGTGGTAAATGTGAATGTTTTAAGACCACATTTCCTTCACAAAACATTCGTACATACCACTCCGAGTCGCTATTAGGAAGGGATGCCCTTAACATGCTCCTTCCTAATATTGAATCTCTAACCCATTTTGCGATTCGTTAATAGGTTGCTGAATCACAAAATGTACCTTTGTACATAGAAAATGCTTTTTCCAGTTGCAAACAGCCAAATTCTTCAAATCAGGCCATTTGTAACATGAGAAAGGCTACGTACATTTGGCCCTTAGTCCAGAAAAAATCGTGCACATCATCCAGGAATGTATGACGAAAATCCATGATGTCAAAAGATACAAATAAATCAAAATCCCCATAACATTGAAATACCCAAAAAAATATGAAATCCAGCGGAAACTTTCAAAACTTGAAAAATATAATAAAATAAAAAAACGCAAAAAATTTAAAGAATGTGGAAAGAAATTGTGGCCATTCATAGAGAACCATACCATTTTTGTTAAGGAAACTTTATAAAGGATGCTTAAAGAAAATTACAGGTGCTCCTTCCAAACAGATTAGCAGAAACTGTTGAAAAAGAAACATAACAAAATATACAAGAAAATGTTTCACTGGAAATAAAATCCTCTAAAAAGCAAAACACAATCAACAAATAAAAACACTGCATGCACCCTCCCACAGTACACTATATTTACTAAGAAACTCAATACTACAAACTATCAACATTTCCAGATGCAAACAACAGCAAACAGCAGACAACATACATAATAGATATGTACGCAATGTTGAAAGCAAAATTTTACCTGAAAGCCAAATACACTCTAAAAAAAGAATACAACACAGTACATGCCCAAAGCCTTATCGTACCCATGGACCCCCTAAAATCATGAACCCCCAAAATATATCTGACACTCCAAAATTATATCTGACAGTACTCCCCCACATCCCTGATATAACGCAGAAACCTCTAATATAGCTAAACTCCCGAAATGTTCTGGAACCCAAAAAAACAAATAAAATATAGTAACAACCCAATACCATAATAGAATCCAGAACCTCCTAAAAAATAACTAAACTACAAAATCGTGCTTCAACCCCCTCAAAAAACATAATCATACTAACTAACATCCAAAGCCCTAATATAACGAAACCTCTATTAAAATACATGTACCGTAAAACATACTTCAACCTCATCCAAAAACCAATACAATTCAAGAGTCATTTACACTCTTAACATAACCCAGAACTCCCTAAAATACTCAAACTACAAAAATACACCTGGCCCCTTGAAAACTAGGAAAACACATATTGCCCTCCAAAAACCCTAAAATGATCTACACCTTATAGAAAATAAATAAACCTGAAAAATATACTTGCATTCTCCTAAAGACCTACCCACTGAAAGCCCTAACATACCTACAACACTCTAAAAATATCTCCAGCCCAAAAACATACCTGATACCATAGCAAATGCCCACTAAAAGATAATACCCACCAAAATCCCTAGTAAAACCCAAAGCCTAACTGAGCCATGAAAATATACCAGACACCCCAGAAAACTAATAAAAAACACTACCCACTCAAAGGCTTTATATAATTCAGAGCACCTAAAACAATTGTACTTGAAAAACATACATGAAGCTCCTCCAAAAACCAATAAAACAAACTTCCACCAAACCCCTAATATAATCCATAACCTAAAAATCACATAATCCTAAAGAATATTCTCACATTTACATCAATAACCACCGAAAAGCCTATGAAAACCCAAACTCCAAATAAATTAAGAATTACAAAGCTAAAAAAATACAAACAAAAATCAAAATTTAAATGTAACAACACTATATCCTGTGACATTCCCTTCCAGAGTACATATTTGATGGGTCAGATTTATGTAAAAAGCAGTAAATCTTAATGAGACTGTGAGGCTGCACATGTTCTATTTTTACTTATTTACCTTTATTCCTAATAGCTCACCTGGAAACCTGAACCAGGCTCCCAGTCACACTACTGTGAAAGTCAGATCAATCTTTTCACAGGGTCCTAATCTTGATGTGTGGTGTTTTTCTTTAATGGGGAAATCTGCATAGGGGAATGGCCACTACTGTGCAAACACACAATTATTTTCTCCACAGGCAAAACATTATTACCATGGAGAAAGCCTTTTCCATATAATTCCAGAAAACGGGGGTCAGGCATACCCTTTCCCCTCCGGAAGGAGAGTAAATCTTTGACCATTTCCAGAGTTGGAATTCCAAAGTCTCCAAGGTACCCTATGTTTTAGAATGCCAACTCCCACCTCATAAGTATAATTTATGAGTACCCTTTTCTCTGAGCTTGTGGCTTGTAGCTACACATATGCCTGCCAGGATACCCTTTGTCAATGTCCAGCTAACATAAAAAAGTACATTTGGTCATAAACTTCCTTTTATGATTGAATTTACCTTTGTGAATCTGACTGGATATCCTTACCAAAGATATGACACATTTATATTAACAACTTGGCATTCAATGCATACACCTTCCCAAGCATACCAAGAATGTCGACCATGATATTGTTGTGATGGATGTATTGAATGACAACTTCATTCAGATTTGCTGATACCAATTGCTTAATGATCTTTCTGGCACACTCAAATTGTGGATAAACTATCTTGGTCCATAACCATTGTTGCCTCTGAGTGACATTAAATGAAACAATGGTGGTAATAAAAAGCATTGCAAGACCTTTTCAAATGTACAAGTTAAGTGTCAGAGTCACTCTAATAAATTAATTAGGGCTTTCCCCCCCCAAAATAAATGATCCTGACAGGTGCACATTGCCTTACCTTGCATCACTGGAAAAGGTTAAGGCCTGAACACAACAAGACACAGGAGATTAAAAACATTCATTGGACAAAAGTCAGGCCTTTCACCATTGATACATTTGTGTAGTCAATGAGAAATCTCCTCCCACCCCGCAAGGGGTCCTCTTTCCTAAAGAACAGGGAAGAGCCGAGCTATCACATATAATTAGTGAGCATACACAGTTTACATGCTCTTTTATTTAGTACACTAATCCAAATTAATCTCAACGTAGACAGGATACAGTTATGCTAGATATTCCTTTGTCCTGATGAGGCCGCTGACCCCGTTTGGCTTGGATTTGTGACTGTAGGATTTTGATGTATCGACATGGGGATAAATATGAACCTATAAAATCCTCAATAACCGCTTTTTAGGCTTGTCACATACCGTGATTGGCGTATGTCTTTAGACCATTTTAGTCTCTATATTTTAATGTTCTGATCCCATCATATACCATTAAGATATTATGTTCATCGGTTGTGCCCATACTAGTGCAATTATTCTTGATTGATATTAAAATCCTATGATAAAGTATGCCATAAAATGTGGGTGATAATTTCTGGTATTTAAGGGAAAAGGAGTCTTTTGCCTTAAAATCTTTCCCTCGAGCTCAACATCTCAAAGGATTTGACTATGGATCTGTTTCCGCAGTCCTATCTTGTGCTAAAAAATGAAAAGAAAGACTTGCAGAAATTACCAACACGCCAGACAAGATTTTTGTGAGAGTCCATAATGCAGGCAGAATAAATTCAGAATAAAAGCAGATCATAGCACATAATCTTGTTAAAGCAAATAGTCTTCAGAGGCTTTAGTTGAAGTTATAATAAAGGCATGCCATTGACTAGTGAAAATAAAATAGACTAAAGTGATAATTGTTTGAGTCCAGTCTACACCACAGGTACAGCAGATCAAAGGTTCTTATCCTTTTGACTTCTGTGGGCCGTCTTAATCTTTACTGAAACCTGGGGACCTCCTGTGAATCACTAGTGGAATCTGGAGACTCCCACTGAGTTATTACTGAAAGCCAGGGACCCCAGCCTAAGTATTTTTGATTATTTGAGCTGCAAAACAATACACAAAAATAAAGAAACAAGTATTCAATAAACAACTACACATATGATAAAAACTCTTTTTAATTAAACAAATCTAAAACAAATCAACATTTTGATAGTAATGGAAAGGTTGGAGCCGTTCTTAATTGCAAATGAGGCCACTCATCATCCCTACTATATTCTGTTTAGTGCAGTTGCTAGGCTCCCACGAATCAAACTGAGGATACTACACTAATTTTTTTACCTTCCATTCCAAATTCCTTCACATTCACAGAATGTTTTAAAATGTTCATTTTTAAATTTAGCTTCTTTTTTTTATGCACTTTATTAATCTGTTAATATTACTTAATTTTCTAAGCAGTCGTGAACTCCCTTAAAGGGTTTGGATACCCCCAGGGGCCACCGGACCACAGGTTAAGAACCACTGCAGAAGATGATTGGGAAATAATGTGTTAGCAGTTCCACTAGAATTTTTAGAAAAAGAACAGCCTGTCAGTTTAGCTCTTAGTCCCCTATGTCCTAGAAAGAGCCAGTAGAAGGTGGACATTTAGCTTTTGGAAAGCGGCCATATGAAAACTAAACCCATCTTTCAAAGTCCTTAATGGTTCGTTTTATATGCTAAAAGATGGAAGTTATAATGGTATGCAAAGAACAAACTGAAGTTAATAAAATCCTAAATGTTGTGAATTATTTAAAAAGAAAATCTTTAATATTCACAATAAACAAACACACCCAAAAGTAAGTTATGGAGCAGGGAGACACAATCTTTTAACATTTTGTAAAAAAAAAACCTTAGACAATTCACCCCAAAGCAAAGATAAAGTAACTTCAGTTGGGTAATACTATTGTTGGCACTACCTTAGAGTTGCACATGTTTTAAAGTTGTCAGGTTTGTGTGGATTCTGGTGTATTAATGGCAAGAGGCAGAGTTTCTCATAACAAATGGACTGGAGTTTTTATTACAGAAATAGGAAAAAAACTACATAGAGAAATATGGGCAGTTAGCTGTGGTGCACTTACTGAGTATAGGTAGTGTCTAGCAACAGTGAAGACAATGGCATCAGAATATAATATTCAGAATATTGTCTGACGTACATATAGGGTCCTGAGTATAATTTGCAAACATATCACCCCATTGGAATTAATATTATAAAATATACATTCAATGGTCCAATATTTTTGTAAATGGTATTAAGGAAATGATATTTATGTCAGACGATATTTCTACATTTAATATTCTGACATACAGCCCAGTGTAGACATGAAACCTCTCTGAAGAGGGAGAGAGCTCTCCTAATGTAGAACAGTGACTTCAGGGTTTTAACCTCTGTGTTTGAACTTGTTTTCAGAATTGTGTTTTGCTCTATACAAAAACTGTGGAATGCAGATTTATTATTTTAAAGTAGATGTATAGTTTCTGATTGGAGGAGATTGGAGGAAGTCATCGATGAAGGACTAGAGTGACATAGGAGACAATCGTCGACCAAACCCAGGCCTTGTACTATTGATTTAAATACTAGGGGGAGTTATTTAATAGATGCTGTAACTGTATTCTAACTACCCAATTGTATTTATATATTTTCTGAGACTGAAACAACTAACATTCTGTGAATTGAAGCCTAACTATTTTTTTTTGTAAATAAAGAGTTAAATAACTCGGAATAGAGCAATCTATAAAGTAAAGATACATGCATTTTTCCTCAGAAATGAATACACAGATTTAAATTTTTTACTAGGCATACCTAATATTTTTGATAATAATAATTTTGAGCCTAGTGCAGTTTTCGGGAGATGGAAGAAGGGCACCGATACAAACTGTAAAACACAAGCATTAAACTAAAAAGGCAAATCATAATATCTTTTGGGTGACTGGATAACAACCTATGTGGGCAAAAAACGACTTATATTGAACATGACAGCTACAAGTAAATAGCTTTCTGACTCCCCCTCACAAAGTGTTCTCCAGTGCATCCCAAACGTTCCCATTTTCAGATTTTAGAATCTAAGCTTTAATAAGCAAGAGAGAATACACACTCTAAGAAAACTGATGTGAAAAGTAGAAGATGGACTTAGGTGAGAGCTCTCTCAACGGTGTTTTAGCATATTTAACCTTTACTTCTTAAATGACAGAAATCACACATTTCCCCTCACATTTTGAAACAGCAGAACTCAAATGTGTATCATCAAAAAGCAATTGTTTATTTTCTGTATTCTACTCCATAGGAATTGCTTTACATTCCACAGCTCCTGTTCAGGCAACATCATGTCCTTGGCCGGCTTCCAGTGCTTCCTTTGTGTTGGTAGTTGGCGGTAGGACCCACCTGCGCTTAATACTGACGACTAGCAGCACTCTCTCGGGGCTCTTTGGGCATCAGTCCTAAAGTCCTGTAACTTATTTTACTCTGTCCAATCAACCAGGCATGCATGTATGCCATGTTGTTGCAACGTCCACTACTGCATCGCAATGGTTACCAAAATCCTGATATCACCAACAGTGAACCGCAGAGTGCCGAACAGGGTGAAGCTCACGTTCTTTTCCACTTCCTGTCACTGCGCTCAGCCTCACATTGGTGAACAATCCTGCAACAAGGCTGGGTGGGCTGGGCCAGAATGGTCTGCGCAGCTATGAGCAGTGCTACCTGCAAGTGCACTGGTGTTTTTCCAGCCAGTGTATTATAACATATGCATGAGTGCTGTCCTGTTCTGTAATGGAGTTTTTACTTGTGATGTTCCAGAGTGTGTTGTGCCCTGGATGGTGGAACTGTGCACACATGTGCACTGACTATATCCGGCACTAGCAACTTAGGAGGCTTTACTGCCCAACCAGACTGATTTTACTTTCACTTTTGAGTCTTCAGGATCAGTAGTACCTTCTCCTCCCAGGGTTTCAGGCATGAGTGCCCCAGACAGTATGCATGACATGGGCCTGAAGGATTGGCCTGTATGGGTAGGCACCATGTTGCAGTACTCTCCTGGGGTAAGTATGTTTGTTAATGGGCCGGGGAATGGTTGATGGTTGTTGCTGAGAGGCCTTAACGTGCATAGTGCCAAAAAGCGTTGGGCACCGGGACTGGCTATTTACAAATTAAGCACTGTCTGCTTCGCTTTAGTTAATTCTACTGAGTGCACAGTGCAGCTCTTCTTTAGACCTCTGAGCTGAAAATATAGAACACCTTTGTGGAATAAACAGACATCCTAGTACTTTTGGAAGTATTTGTTTCACTCACCATGCACCGCTTACACCCTTCTATCTTATATTAGTTAGACTATCTAAAATAATAGCATAAACAATAACACTTATAAAATCGCAAATCACATGATTTGTGAGAACACAGTGCATGTTAGAGTGGCAAGTGTAGTTATGTAGTGTGGCTACCAAATTGAATATATTGTGTATGGAGGTGCGCAAATTCTATTAATTTGAACGTGTTGCATAAATTATAAATTAAAAGTATGAGAATATAAATTAAAAAAATGTTTAAGTTTGGCTTGTAGTGAAAGTATAAATAAAGTTATATTAGTGAAACGGAGGCAGTGTGTAATTTATAAAGTTAAGGTATTACTATAACTTTAAAACTTGTATGGTTTGTGCACTTTGAGTTTGGTATGTATAGTAAGAATAACTAATGTTTTCCCAAGTATAACAATTGTTTAACCTTTGTTTTTTTCATTAGATTCCAATAGTTTTTATTTTTCATTAAAAAGGTGTTTCAAATCGTAGAGTTTTTTGTCATTGAGTGGAGTGTCATTAAGTGTAGTGTTGTACAGTAGAGTGAAAGAGGGTGTTGTACAGTAAAGTAATGTAATGTAAAAGGCATTTCTAAAGCATATTGCTACTCCGAGGAGTGTCCTGGTGATCTACACTATCAGCGGGGAGAAACTGAGAGAAACCACATCAATCATGCAGAAAAAGCCATGTTTTCATCTTCTTACAGAACTGGGGGGTGGATGAGATGCATCCTAAATCCAAAGGGAGTTTGTTCCAGAGAGAGGGTCCCAACAATGAGAAGGACCTGCCCCCCGCTCTGGACCTACGAATCCAATGGGTTTTGGCCAGAAAAAGGTTGGCTGAGAGCAGACATCTGGAGGGAGAATACAAAATAATTCTTGCTCTCCAAGTTTCCCTTCGCAAGACTGATGCAGAGATCTGTGGATCAATAACAAGGTCTTGAAAAAATTCCTGTTCCTAATAGGAAGCCAATGCAACTCTCTAAGATAGACAGAGGCAAGCTGAGTAGCGTTTTGGGCTGCTGCATTCTGGACCACCTGTAGCTTACTGATCAAGTATTCATGTAGGCCCAGGTACAGTGCATTGGTATAGTCAAGTCTATATGTTATCAGAGCTTGTACTAACTTTTTCCTAGCAGAGAGGTACAGAAAATGGTGGAACTTCATGAGCACTCACAGTAGACCAAAGCAAGTCCCTACTACTGCATTAAGATGTGCCAGAAAAAGACAGGCCACCATCAAATTTAATACCAAGATTTTTAACAGAGCTAGTGTGGCTTACTGGAGAGAGAACATCTTCCGGACTGCAATGGCTCAGCTGTTGTTCTACCAAAGAAAGGTAGCTCCCTTTTGCCAGCATTACACTTAAGCTGGGGGTGAGATAGCCACTAAAAAACTTCAGAAAAACAAGTTCAGATTTATTTGCAAGGGAATACTTCATCCTTACCCCAGGAGAAAAGTAACTGGGTGTCATACGTATATGAAGCTATTTTTGCACCCAGAGGTTCTCCCAAGAATGCCAGATGAGTGAGGTATATATTGAATAATGTGGGGTTCAAGGCAGAATCCTGTGACACTCCCACCTGTAGATCACAAGACCCGATGCAAATGGTGGACACCAGACCTCTTGACCTCTATCTTCCAGGAAAGAAGCCAGCCATTTCCACGCCTGTTCCCTGGTCCCAAAAGTCTGGAGGTGTGTCAGGAGTGTGGAGTGGGGTATGGTGTTGAATACTGCTGACAAATCCAGCATAATCAGCATAACCATACCCCTGAACTCTAAAGTACCCCTGATGCAATCAACCACCTCCACTAGTGCCGTCTCTGTACTGCAACTAGGGTGGAAACCAGATTCACTTGGATGCAGCAAGTTATTGCTTTCCAGGTAGTGGGATAGTTGCTGATTGATATGCTTTTCCAAAACTTTTGAGAGGGACGGAAGTAAAGAGATAGGCCTCTAATTAGATGGATCTGTAGCATCCGCATGGGTTTTCTTCAGCAGAGGCACGCTTTTAGCCTGTTTCCAGGGCCTTGGTACTGTGGCCAAAGAGAGCAAGGTATTTAGGTCATTTAGATCATGGGTTTGGCTAGGCTGCATGACAGTGTACTGTCATAAAGTATAGTGTCCTAGAGTGGAGTGGAGAAAACTACAGTGTGGTACATTGGAGTGGCGTACAGTGCAAAAGAGTACAGTAGAGTGGTGTCGAGTAGAGTGGCATACAGTGAGGTGTTGTAGAGTTGCGTGAGGTACAGTGGAGTGAGGTAGAGTGAAGTGCTTTAGAGTTGATGGGAGTAGAGTGTTGTAGAGAACAGCAGAGTGGAGTGGAGTAGAGTGGAGTGGCATAGTGTACATTGGAGTACATTGTTATACAGTGTAGTAGTGTATTGTCTAGTACAGTGGCGTGGAGTTCACAAGACTGAACAGGCATAGTGTAGACTCAAGTAAAGTATTAAAATTGGAGTGGCATCTTGTAAAGGAAGGAGGAGTGTGTGTTGTAGAGTGTTGGAAAGTGTTGCAATGTGGATTGGAGTGTTGTGCACTGGGGTCTAGGGGCATAGAGTGAAGTAGAGGGTTGTACAGTGTAGTGCAGAAGCATAGAGTGGAGTACAGTTTTGTATAGTAGTACAGACTGCAGTAGAGTCTCATAGCATGGAGTTGCATAGAGTGGAGTAGAGAGGGGTAGAGTAGAGTGGTGTAGAGTGAAGTGCTGTGTAGTACCATTAGCCGGGGTAAAGTAATAGAGTAGAGTGAAGGCCAGTAGAGTTGCTCAGCACAGAGTGGAGTAGTTTGTTGAAGAGTAGAGAGGCCTGGAGGGGAATAGACTGGAGTGGCATAGTATACAGTGGAGTAAAGTGTTGCAGAGTGGAGTGGTGTGTGGTGCAGTGCAGTTAACTGGTTTGCTATAGAGTGTCAAACTGCTGTTGAGTGGAGTCGAGTAGAGTGTCACAGGTTGGATTCAAGTGTTGTACAGTAGACTGGAATGGACTAGACTAGAGTGTGACACAATATGTCAGAGTGGAGTAGGATAGACTGTTGTAGAGTCGAGTGGCGTAGAGTAATGTACAATGGAGTAGCACAAAGTGGAGTTGTGGAGTACAGTGGAGTACAATGGAGTAGTGTCTCATAGCATAGAGTATGTTAACTGGAGTGGAGAAGCTAGAAGGAGTTGCATAGAGTGTTGTAGAATAGAGCAGAGTGTTGTAAAGTGCTATAGAGTAAAGGAGAGTGCTGTACACTTGCATTGACATGAATACATTGTTGCACAGCATAGTGCTATACAGAGGAGTATTGTATGGTACAGCGAAGGGACATAGACTGTTGTTGAGACGAGTATAGTGTTTTTGTGTGGAGTGGAGTGCAGTGGACTACCATGGAGTGGAGGTGGGTAAAGTGAAGTGGTGGAGAGTGCAATAGTGTACAAAGGAGTGGTGTAGAGTGCAGTAGCATAGAGTGGCATAGCATGGAGTGAAGTCTTGTGGAGTGGAGTTATGTACAGTGGAATAGCACAGAGTACAGTAGAATAGTGCACAGTGGAGTGGTGTAGAGTGCAGTGGCATAGAGTGGAGTGTGGTACAGTGGACTGGTGTACAGTAGAATATCATACAATGGAGTGGAATGCCATAGAGCGAAGTGGCATAGAGTAGAGTGGTGTCATGGATAAATTGGAGTGGTGAAGTGGATAATTGTCGAGAATGGAGTGGCATAGAGTGGAGTGGTGTAGAGTGGACTGGAATAGAGTGGAGTGAGGTACAGTGTAGTGGCCTACAGTGGACAGCGAACGGTGGAGTGGCATAGAGTGGAGTTGCATACAATGGAGTGGCATACAGTGTAATAACATACACTGGAGTAGGTTAGACTGGAGTGGAGTAGTGTGGAATAGTGTAGAATGGAGTGGTGTACAATGAAGTGGTGTAGAGTGGAGTGAGGTACAGTGTAGAGGCGTATAGTGGAATTGTGTAGACTGGAGTGGCGTAGAGCGAAGTGGCATACAGTAGAGTGGCATAGAGTGGAGAAATGTAGAGTGGAACACCGTAGAGTGAAGCAGGGTATAGTGTATTGGTGTGGACTGTTGTGGTGTACAGTGTAAAGTACTGTGGAGTGACGTAAAGTGGAGTGCTGAAGAGTGGAGTGGCAAACAGTGGAATAGTTTAGAATATAGTGGCATATTGTGGGGTGCCATACAATGGAGTAGCATACAGTGGAATGGTGTAGAGTGGAATAATGTTGAGTGGAGTGGCGTACAGTGGAGTGACATAGAGTAGAGTGCCATTTGTGGAATAGCGTGGAGTAGAGTGGTATTGAGCGTAGTGTCATACAGTGGAATAGCATAGAGTGTAGTAGCATAGAGTAAGCGTTGTAGAGTGGAGTGGTGAAGAGTGGAATGGCATACAATGGAATGGTGCATAGTGTAACAGTGTATAGTGGAATGTCATAGAGTGTGGTGGCGTATAGTGGAGTGGCATACAGTGAAGTCACGTAGATTGGAGTGGTGTACAGTGGAAAAGCATACATTGCATTGGTGTACACTGAAGTGGCATACAGGGAAGTGACGTAAAGTAGAATAGCGTAGAGTGTAGTTTTGTAAGGTGAAGTGGCATTCAGTGGCATAGCGTACAGTGAAGTACTGAAGAGTGGAGGGGTATACAGTGGATAGAGGTAGACTGCAGTGTCGCAGAATGGAGTGGCATAGAGTGTAATAGCGTACAGTGGAGTGGAGTAGAGTAGAGTGGGGTGGTGTAGAGTTGAATGGGGTAGAGTGGAGTGTTCATAGTGAATTAGCATGCAGTGGAGTTTTGTATAGTGGAGTGGCTAGAGTGGAGTGGTGTAGAGTGTAATAGCATAGAGTGGATTGGTATAGAGGGGAGTCATATAGACTAGAGTGGCATAGTGTAAATTATGGTAAGTGAAACGAAAGTAGAGTGAAAGTGTGTGAAAGTATGCAGATGTACCGTAGCAGGAATACACATTGTGAGGCGTAAATGGTAATTTCGAAGACTATTTATGAATAGGGTAAGTAGTGTTAAAGTCATAAGTTTTAAAATACTTATGTATATATTCTGCTGTGGTATACTGCGGTAACTTCACCCTATACTATGGTACATGCAGATAAGAAGGCAGTATGTGATTGGTTAATGGTTGTGTTTCCCCAATGTAAAAGTCAGAAGTAGTTTTTAGCACATTTT
Source organism: Triturus cristatus (assembly GCF_964204655.1). Lineage (NCBI taxonomy): Eukaryota > Metazoa > Chordata > Amphibia > Caudata > Salamandridae > Triturus > Triturus cristatus. Next base: position 1,536,318,929 of record NC_140589.1, on the reverse strand, counting down.
TTACTGCATTCTGCATTTGTCTTTTTTCTGGGTTAGGGACTTACATATAGATAAGTAGTAGATTTCATTGTGGTTCCTTAACTTTTGCCACTTTATTAAAGTGGCAATAGGTAGAGAAATGTATTTATATTTTTGCAGCACTTTACGATGAACTGCGCTTATTTATTTAAGGTTTGTAACTAGTGCAGGGGCGTGGCCTGGCTGCGGACCAAGATGGCCACTTGCCCGTGAAGCTACGGAGCCGGCCCTGCTAACCTGTAGCCTGACTCCAATCCATGGTGATGCAAGGACTGCCGCAGTGTGGAGGAATGTACTCCGACCCCCTGAAGCTGCCGGGCCGGTCTGTGTCCTGCTTACGGCCATGGGTATGGTGCAACATCCTGCAATGATCGTGGCGTGACACAGCCCTTGGAGGCCCCGTGATGGGGACAGGGGTCGTGGGCGAACCTGAGGGCAGGGCCTCGTCACTCTTGACTGCCACTCCACAATTGAAGCTGGGGATCCTTCCATGGCCACACCGTGTAATGCATGAGGTTGGAGCCTCACGGCTGGCGGGGGGTGCCCGGCTGTTTTTGCATCTGCTTGTGACTGGGCTGCAGTGGTGAGTCCCTCTTTGCTCCTTCTCTGCCCTGATCCCTGTTGGCACCCCTCTTTCCATGGAGGGCACTGTGTGCGGTGTTGGGCTATGGGCCTGATGTCAGGCTCTGCTGTGTGAGGCCTGTTGTGTAAGTGCCCCCCTGTAAATCCTATTACCGTGCATTAGGCCACGGCACTCGCCACACAGAGGCCCATTGCACCTGCTGGGATCGAAGACTGTTGCTCCTTGCTAGCTAAGCAAATCCGGACTGGCTCCGGTCTCAGTGCACACTCCTATTTCATTGATCCTGCAACATTTGCTGCAGAGCCTGTTTCCTCACTGAGGACTTTTCATTGCTGACTATCCTTCCTGCTGCAATGCCACTCCTCCTGTGGCTGGGAATTGCTTACCCATGATCGTCTATCTGCTAGATATTCACCTCTGTTGGTGACACCGGTTTGTTAGGTGACCTTGCACTACCTGCTAACTGCATCCCTGCCCTTCTGCCCCCTGCCATGATCGTGGGGCCCCCTCACACTCTTTCCTAATGGGGCAGAGTGATCCCAAGCAGTGCCCACTTTCTTTCGACGCTACCAAGATCCCCTGGGGCGGGGAGGATAAGGGCACCAGGGAGATTACCCCGGGGCCCTTAGGGGTGGATGCCCCACCTCTGGAGGGTGTTGCAGCCATTATGGCCAAACTGAAAGCCAGCTTTAAATCAATAGACGCACACTTGGATATACTAATGGCATGTCTAGAGAGTATGCATGAATGACTTGAGCAGCATGAGACGCGGATCAATGATGCAGAGCAATGAATATTTAACCCCAAGGACGCTGGCCCCGCAGCCACCAAGCAGCCTGAAAAGGCTGAGAGACTCCTTAAGAGACTGGCTGCTAAAGCTGAAGATGTTGAAGCGCGGTTGCACCGAAACAATACCCGCATCAAATAAATCCTGATCTTCCCGCTGCAGCCATTCTGCTAGATGCTGAGAAAGCATTTGATTCACTTGAATGGCCTTTTTTGCACACTATATTACGGAAACTGGGGGTTCCAAAGGGATTTCGAGATTTTTGGGACCTTGTTTGACTTTTGTACACTGCCCCACTGGGCCGGCTTCGGGTGAATGGTGCCTTAACCGGCCAGTTTGCATTCTCCCGAGGTACAAGGCAGGGGTGTCCCCTGTCGCCCTTACTATACATCATTGCAGTGAACCCCCTTGTGCGTCATTTTCAGGAGCGACACCTGACGCATGGTTTGCGGTTCCACCATAGCCCTCTTTAGGCTTCCTTATGTGGCAACGATGTGATTCTGTTTGTACGGGACCCTGAATCCAATCTTTGACCTCTTCTCAGTGAGGTTGTCTGCTTTGGGACTTTGGGACTTTCTCAGGTCTTACCATTAACTGGAATAAATCTGAAAAACTTCCCTTGTCTGAGGAAACTGTTCCTTGCCCTCTCAAATTCCCCTTATGATGGTGTGATGACCCCCCCCAAGTACCTGTGTATCTTCCTCCAAAGTAGCAGCGAGGAGGTTGTTTGTCTTAACTACGGTCCTGTGGTTAATAGATTATCCTCACAAATTGATCAATAGATGAAGCCCCACTTATCCATCGCTGACAGAATTGCCATCATCAAAATGGTAGTACTACCCTGTTTTTTATACTTATTCCTCAATATTCCTATAGTTGTGACAACCAGTTTTTTTGACACACTGTGCAGCAAGGTCACTAGATTGGTATCGGCCGGTAGACAACCAAAAATCGTCTGCCAAACATTAACTATGCCATGCAAACGGGGTGGGTTCAGAGTCCCGTTTTTTTATCTCTAACACCCTGTGGCACATTTTGCATACTATTGGTATCCTCCTGATGCTCGATTACAATACCTGAGACCTGAATGGACTCAGGCCCGCCCATATCCCCTTTCCATTATCCTGCCATGGGGCCTACCCAGGACTCCCTCCGAAACACAGACGCTCCCGACCACATCATGGGCTTGGACCCAACTATAACACTACCTGGGCTTCGATCTCTTGTACTCTCCATACACTCGGCTCCCCAACAATCCCTGGCTTCCAATGATGTCGGGAACACTGGCTAAGCAGACTTTGGCTGCGTGCCACCTTCGCAGTCTGGGCGACCTCTTAGTGGACGCCAGGCTGCCAACAGTAGCCTCTCTGTCAGATGGGCATGATTTGTCATATATGGACAGATTTCTTTTACACAGGCTTCACAATACCATTCGCTCCACACTCCCATCTTCTTCCGCGGAGCTGTTGGACTTTCCACTGCTCACCATGGTCATTACGACCTCAAGAAGTGCCCACTTGATTTGCCGGCTTTATCACTTATCGCTATTGCTGAGACCTGCTGTGGGAGGGTGTGCCCGGGTGGCATGAGAGAGGGATATTGATTAACTGCTACCAGGTGCTACCTGGCTCTTCTGTTTTGAACAGACACATTTTGTATCCAACAATCACCTACATAAATTACTACACTTAAAATACTTACACATGGCATACACTACTGCTCACCTAACAGCCAGAATCAACCCCACCAAATCCCACTACTGCTCTAGATATGCATCTGACGCTCCTTACATGGAAAAAAAAGTGTCTCCTAATTTAAATTGAGTTAGTCGCTAAATTGTTCAAACATAATAATTTGTTTATGCAAGAGAAAGAGAATTATTCTCTACTCACCAGAAAGGAAGACATAAACACGTATTTTGTAGAGAAAAGGATCTCCTTTATATTCTCTTATTTCACAAAATATCAAAGTAGATAGTACATACAAACATCAAAGATATATCAATCAATGGTTGCTCTAAAGACAGGTGCAGGGAAAGGGTGCTGGTTTACAAAGTGAATAAGAAGAGGGAACTTTCAAAGAAAACTATATGAAAATGATAATTCAATTATTTTATACAAATTACACTTGCTGGAATATTATTAAGAACAGTAAACCAGTGCACGTAGGCCTATCTTCAAAACAGCGTTATCTTATTCTTCCATGTCTGCTTCGAGGAATGATGCTAGTCTACTCAAAATGCACCATCCAAAACAAAGGAGGCCTGACAAAACATAATCCAGGCCATGGGATAAGGGGTGTCGACGTTTCGACCCGACTTAAGCGCAGAGGGTAAATTCAAACCTCAGCATGCGGATCTTCTTCAGGATAAAGGGATATGTGTAAGGCAACCTTACTAAAATGAAAGGTTCAATTAATCTTACTATCCCTGGTGTGAATGCTCTAGAAAAAACTAAAAAGAAAATTATGAGTCAAAGTGACCGTAAGTAGCGTCCAAAGTGGTAAAACAGGCCAGTCCACTCCTCGCATTAATATGTCTTCTGTAACATAAATATACAACTATGGAGATTTGTCCTCATTAAATGCAATGAATGCAGAGAACTTAATGATGCGTGAGTGCAAAAAATAAAGAAACTTAACACTGCATGGATGTGGAGTACTCTGCGTCACTAGATTGTATTGAGGATATATAAAGCTGATGACCGGGTTTAAAATTCCAAACGGAAAAGCGAGTAAATCGCCATGACTATCTAAATGTATATGAAAAAAAGGAAATGTTCAACAATCCAATAGAGCCCAACTATTTCTTAAGGAGGCCACATTCACCTTCGATCGCGCTGTAAGAAACAATAGAACTTACTGGCTAACTGCTGGTCACTGACAGAAGCAGTGTTGTCTGGACGTCATCTGTCCGAGACCAACGAGCGTGCGAGGATAGCTGAAAGTTAAACACCTCTGTGTGCATGCATCGCGTGCATGTGGAAGGAACTGACATACGGCGGCCTGATTAACATAATTGCCATCACGCTCATCGGACAGCTCATAGTGTCATGGAGTAGTACTACTGAAGCACTACTGACAAAAGACTACATAATTTTTTAAGAATCTACTATACAAACAGTAATCTCATAGTGTAAGGCGGCCCTGTAGTTCTCATGAGCAAATTCACAAATGTAAATGTGACACCACTGCAATACTGCCTGGAAAGAGACTGCATGTTGTTATACTATTATGCGAAGAGGCAAATTATTTTGCAATGTGGCATTATAAACCACACAAACAAACATACAAATATAAATATAAATTACAAATAATACATATTTTCTCAAAGCCAGACGAACGTACTTTTAAAAATAAATGCAAATCACAGGATATTATGCAATGCAATACAAAACAAATGGAAAAATATTTACTGTAAGATGGTATGGACACATTATTATATTATAGACGACAAATGCAAAATACACATATATATATTAACAAGTAAAAGGGGAGATGTTATGCTCATTATTTCACATCAGATCATTATATCCAATGTAAGGAACAACCAATAGAGAAAACAGACGTATAAGCAAAGTGATTTGGGAGGATGTAAAAATGTCAGCCATTACTGAGGTTGCCTTGAAATCTCCTCATATTCATTCAATCCCTGTGCCATAGTATCAACGATGTGTATCCATTTGCATTTTCTAAGGTTCAGGGTTATGGTAAAACTACCACACCTAGGGTTCAGACTGACCTTCTCCACAACCCACCATTTCAAACTTTCAGCCGGATGTTCAAAACTGGAAAAATGTTCCACCAGGGGTGCCCCCTGCACCTTGCTTCTAATCCTATTACAATGTTGGAGTATAAGCATGTTTACCTTTTGCATGGTCTGTCCGATATACATGAAATCACACAAGCACACTATAGCGTATACCACGCCAATACTGTTACAGGGGGTCTGATCTTTGACTGTGTGTGTATAGCTATTGTGTGTTAAGCTTTTGGTTTCTTTCGTCATGGAACATACTTTACAGCTACTACATTTGAAATGTACCTTCACCAGTGGTATCTGCTACAAAGTGGGGGGGATTGGTTCTAGATGGTTGGGGGAGTAGTGATTTAACCATGTGATCTCTTATACGTTTCCCTTTCTTGAAGTCATGCATGGATGGGTTAGGTATATCTACCTCATCCGCCACAAGGGGCCAGTTATGATTCATAATTTTTCTGATCTCATTAGTGAGTGTGCAGAATGTGGTTACACAAATTATTTGTTACTGCTCACAAGCAACTCAAGAAGGAACTCCCTATGGCAAAACCAGGCTCGTCTTTGAGCTTTCTTTAACAGATTCTTAGGATACCCCCTCTCCGCCAGGCGAGCAATGAGATCATCCGACTCCCTAAAGAAATCCTGTTTCTTAGTGTAGTTCCTCTGTAGCCTGAGAAAATGTCCAAATGGTAGAATCTCCCTGAGGTTCCTAGGTTGATGACTTGAGTAGTATAAACATGGCTTCCTCTCACTCTCCTTTCTGTATAGCACGGTATGGAGTATACCCCCATCCTCCTTGATCATGATGTCCAAAAAGTTGATCTTGTTTTTACTGTACTCAAGTGAGAATTGGATATTCCTTGATCTTTTATTTGACCAATCATGGAACGCAAGTAGATCTTGCTCAGTACCAGTCTAGATCATAATAATATCCATGTACTGTCTCCAAAGTTCAATACTTCCTTTATATGGATTATCCTCACAGAGTACATAGCTGAGCTCATAATTGTCCATATAGAGAATAGCTAAATCCAGTGCCAATCCCACCCCCATGGCTACCCCTTTAGTCTGCAGATAGTAATCCCCCTGGAGAAAGAAAATGTTCCTTGTAATAGCAATTTCCAACAAATTGATTAAAAATTCAGTTGGAACCTGAAAGGGTCTTGGCCTTCGGTCTAGGACTGTCCTGATTACATCCAATGCAGCCCTTTGGGGGAAATTCATATATAGTGACGTTATGTCCATGGTGGCCAACAATTGTTTAGTGGGATTAAAAGCTAAATTGTCAACCAGCTTGATGGTTTTCATTGGTCCCTCAAGTAGGGTGCAGTGGACTCTGCACTCGGTTTAAGGAATATGTCTATATATTTGCATAGTGGTTCCAAAATGGTGCCACACCCTGAGATGATTGGTCTACCATGTGGAGTATCCATGCGTTTGTGAATTTTAGGCAAGGTATAGAAATTCGGCATCCTGGGTTGTGTGTTGTTCAGATAACTGTGTTCATTTATAGTCAGGAAACCCTCCTCACGACCTACATCAGTAAGCCTTTTAATGAAATCTACTATCAAGGGGATTTACCACCTGTTGTGTTTATCATATTGTTTGTATCTCCACGTCGGTCTCTGGTGGGAAACATACTTGTTTATTGCCCCTGTACCTGCCTCTGTTCCATACCAGTTCCCTCAATCCTCGGTGTATGCCCCAGGTTTGCCCCTCCCCCTGTAGTTCGCCCATTGTCCCTCCCCTAAAAAACCTTGCCGATGTTCTTGGTAGGGGTATTCCAGGTTATAGGCACCTGTACTCGTACCTGGTCTCTTTGTCTCACTATCAGGTCCACTTGCCACAGAGGAGTCGGAGAATGTCATGTACCTTCTATCCCCTCCCTGACCTCTACTGGAGTATCTACCCTGTGTGTTTTGCTTGTAGTATTCCTCCTGTAGGTAAGAATAGGTGACTTTTTTGTCATAGAATTTCATTTATCTCCTGCTAGTCTGTCCAATTTGTTGGTCTGTGTGTAAGTATCAAAATCCCGAATTTTTCGCTAGAGGCGTTCCAAAGCTTCCTTAGTATTAACTAAAGCCTTATCATCTATGATCTCCTTTTTTAATTTAGCTATCTCCTTAATAAGCTTCTGGACCTCCTTGAGAGCTGTTTCTATCCTGAGTACCATCCAGTGCTGAGAACAATTATCAGACACAAAGCTGAAATTCTTTTTTATCTTGTGGTTGTCTACAGATTGAGCAGGTTTGTTCCTTACTTGAAGGCCTCCTGGAATGATAATGACTTGAAAGTACTTCCGACCATGAAGCCTAGTGCTTTCTAAAGTCTTTCTAGTTTGCTTATCTTTTCATTCAGATTGAAGTCTATGCTAGGTGTGGTTGTACCCAGAAAGCGAGTGCCAGCATGATCTTGTAGGAGTCTATCAATGTATTCCTCTCTATATATCAGAGTCTCTTTTTCAGACATGTCCAGTGTTTTGTGCATTTACCTAATGGAGTTCTATCTCAAAAAAAGGGGAGAGAGAGCCTCCCATGTTCAAGTATGTTACAGAGTTGAGTACATTTAACATACAACATAAACACACACAATTATAACATAAAAAGAACCCTCACAGTTATGCACCTGTTGAAAGTAACTATTCCAAATTAATGGGGTAACCCATGACATGCCAAAGGACCTGGGTACAACATGGCAAAGACACAACGTGCTCCTGATGCTCCTTCTTATGAAAAGAAAACGGTGACTTCTTAATTAAATTGAGTTGGTCGCTAAATTGTTCAAATATAATAATTTGTTTATGCAAGAGAAAGAGTATTATTTTGTACACAACAGAGAGGAAGACACAAAAACTTATTTTGTAGAGAAAAATATCTCCTTTATATTCTCCTATTTCATGAAATATCATAGTATATAGCACATTTTTGATATTTGAGCTAGCCAGTAAGTTCTACTGTTTCTTCCAGCACGAACAAAGGGTGAATGTGGCCTCCTTAGGAGGTAGTTTGGCTGTATCAGATTCTTGAAGATTCCCTTTTTTTCACATTCATTTAGAGAATCACAGCGATTTACTCACAATTCTGGTTGGAATCATAAACCCAGACATCAGCTTAATATAGCCTCAATACAAGGAACAATCTAGTGACTCAGACCTCTCTGCACCCATACAGTGGTAAGTTTCTTTATTTTTTACACTCATGCTTCGTTAAGTTCTCTGCATTCATTGCATTTAATAAGGACAAATCCCCATAGTTGTATATTTGTGTTACAGAACACGCATTAATGCGGGTAGTGGACTGACCTGTTTTGCCACTTTGGAAGCTACTTACGGTCAGTTTGACTCATTATTTATTTTCGGTTTTTTTTAGAGCATACACACCAGGGATAGTAAGACTAATTGAACATTTCATTTTATTGAGGTTACCTTACACATATCCCTTGGTCCTGATGAAGGACCGCATGCGGAGGTCTGAATTTACCCTCTACGCCTAAGTTGGGTGGAAAGGTCGACACTGTGAGAAGGTGGCCTGATATATGCTGTCCACTAGTTCTAGTGGGCACCTTGTATCAGTCCAAACAACCTTTTATGGTGAATGGTTAAAGACAACCTTATATGAAAGCTATCCTAGTGGTAGCTATGGAGAGCAGCCTTCAGGCGAAGTCTTGAAGGAATGTAATGCAGCTTGTTTTACCAGTCTATAATCTCTTGAATGATCAAATGAAAGGACAACCACACCAGGTATATATTTAAAATATATGTATTTAGGTTAACACACACCCCTCTAGTCTCTTTATGAGACTGGAGTTCGAAGTACTTTAGTTACAAGTGATCAAGCATCAGTAAAAGCACAAATACACGTTTGGGCCCTAGGGGGGTACCAAACCATATACCAAAAAAGTGGTATAAGAACCATGACTGGAATAGGCACTAGGCATATTGCCTCTAGAATCGCTGGGACCCCAAGGAACCACCCAAGGTAGTGACACAGGGGACCCACGGGAGCTGTACGCAGTGTGAAAACACAACCGCGGGTTCCTATTATCTTCCATAGGCAATGTCGCGGTTGGACATTTAAAGATTAGGGACACTTCTAATCGAGTCTGGACCAAACCCTTTTTGACTTAAGAAGTTCTAGGGCTAGCACCCACGAGAGCACCGGAGTACTCGAGTTACCTCACCCAGGGAAGCCAGGTGCATAGGTGTCTTTTGGTGTAGGGTCGCGTCGTCGATTCCAATGGATGCCTGCAAAGAACTGCTGCTGCCATGAAGAGGAGAAGTGTCCAAAGAGATCCAAGCCTGGATCTAGGATGTAAGAAACCTGAAAGCAGAGGGAACAGAGTCTGGGTCACTAGCCAGTGACCAAGGGCAGGATGGACCAATGCCCACAGATGTCAGGGGCTTCAGGTGAGTTGATGGTGTCTTGACTCTTCAGCCACGAGGTCCAGGAGGCGTCGAATAAGTCCACAAGACGGATTCTAGCTGTACCACAAAGTCTGTCAAGTGCTGCGGTGTCGGCGACCAGAAAGGACCCAACAAGCCTTGGCAACGGCAAGTCACTGGAAATTAGAGAAAGGACTGAGGGATTCACCCAGCGAGGGTAAGTAAGGGCACGTCTGGAGCAACCAGGAAAGCCCAAGCAGAAAAGGAGTCGCCTTTGTGGGGATCTGCTAGCCAACGGGCTAGTGTTTGCGAAGGAGCCTCGAGCGGTTGCACTTGGAGCTGGCCCACGGGTCACTCGTGGAGTGGAGGCCAACAATCTTTGGTGCAGGAGGTGCTCAAGGCTGAAGCTATTTGGAGCCCAATGCAAAACTTCGAGGAGGACCAGGAAGATAGTGTTGCTTCAAAAGTTCACGGTGTCCAGGGGTCACGGTTCCACGTCACCCACAATAGCCATGGGCCTCAGCTTTGCTGTGGACTCACGGTAGCCTCGGGGAAGTCTGGAAATCCACCTCTGGAGATGCAGAGACTTCGGCGTCCGGCGGGAGCTTCAGAATTGTAGACCCGTCAGTTGCTTCTTTGGTGCCTGCCAAGCAGGGGAGTTACTCCTTGACCCCAAGGGAGATTTCTTCAGTCTTCTAGTCAGGATAGAATGTCGAAGGTCCAGGATGTACATTGCAGAGTTTCGTCCAGGGTAATCTAAAGTCCTATGGACTGGATTCCTATACTTATACTAAGTTTAGGGGATGGACTAACTCAAAGGCCCCACCTATGGGTGGGCCTGGAAAGAAGGGTGGTGACACCCATTTCCTTTATCCAGTTTCGCACCAGAGTAGGGGGCAGGTAGCCCCTGCTACCGGTTTGAACTGGAGTATGCACAGGGACACCAAGTGTGCCCCTAGTGCAGGACTTCAAAGCACCAGAGAGTGCTCCCGCCCAGCCCCAATACACATCAGCCTGTCTGGGGAGGTGGGGACACCTCCCCTCGACAGGAAACCTATTGTCCAGGCCTCCCCTTCCGGAGTTTCGGTCAGCAGCAGGAGGCCAGACCCGTGTCTGTGGCAGAGGCATCCATTTTGTGATGCCAGGGCTTAGGAAAGTCCTACCCGGTTTAGCCAGTGTGAACATGTCTCTCCCTCTAGAAGGGTGGAATGCTACCCCCGCCACCAGGACTGGTGGGGGGTAGTATTCCAAAGCGTTTGACACCAAACACGACATGTTTTGATGCAGCCATCCCAAAGTCAGCATTTACCGCGAGGTTATAAAGCACTTAAGAGTATATGGTATGGCTGTATCACAGAACAGCCATAAGGAAGTATTTCCGAAAGCTGCAGAGGGGCTCAGCTCATGCTTGAGCACCCTCTCACACAAAACCAAGCACTCTGCCTTCAGGATTGCCAAGGCCTGCCATAGGAGTGGCTTATAGGTTTATATGTGTCTGTATAGGGTAGTGATATAGGTAGCCTATACCACAGTAAGGGGTGCAAGCACACCCTTACCCTGGCTGCAGTAGCAGACCTGTGGTGTCCTTTTTGGAGTACTTCCCAGGGGTGGCATAATACTTGCTGCAGTCCCTGGTAGGCTTCTGTGGTACCTATGCAATAGGTACATAGTATACCATATACTAGGGGCTTATAAGGCACTCCATAATCCAATTAGATATGTACCTAATGTACATGGAAACCATTTTAGAGAGGAAGCAGCTAGGCTGTGGTCCTGATTAGCAGGGCCACAGCCAGAATAAGGTAAAAAAACAGTGAAACACCAACGAAAAGTGGGCGTACCCATGTGAAGCAGATCCTACTCTCCTACACAAACCCCCCCAAACGCAGGGACATTAAACTAACATTGACCAGTTGAGTCTTCATGTTCTAAGAGGAAATACCTAGAGAGTCCATCTGCATTGGCATGGTTACTCCCAGGTCTATGTTCCACTGTAAAGTCCATCCCCTGTAGGGAAATGGACCACCTAAGCAGTTTGGGGTTTTCACCCTTCATTTGTTTTAGCCATAAGAGGGGCTTATGGTCTGTCTGAACAAGGAAGTGAGTACCAAACAAGTATGGCCTCAACTTCTTCAGAGCCCAAACCACAGCAAAGGCCTCCCTCTCAATGGCTGACCAACGTTTCTCTCTAGGGGTCAGCTTTCTGCTTGCGAAAGCTACTGGCTGATCCTGACCTTCTTCATTCAATTGTGACAGTACAGCCCCACCCCCAATTCAGATGCATCAGTTTGAACAATGAACTTTTTGGCGTAGTCAGGACTCTGCAGAATGGGAGCAGTACACATGGCCTGCTTCAGGTCATCAAATGGCTAGCTGTCCACTGAACCTTTTTGGGCATCTTTTTAGAAGTTAAGTCATTCAAGGGTGTCACTATTGATCCATAACCTTTGACAAATTTCCTATAGTACCCAGTCAGGCCTAAGAAGGCTCTCACCTGAGTCTGGGTAGTTGGAGCAGTCCATTCCATTATGGTCTGGATCTTGCTCTGCAGTGGTTGAACCTGGCCTCCACCTACAAGGGTACCCAGGTACACAACCTGACTCTGCCCTATCTGGCACTTATTATCCTTGATAGTCAGGCCTGCCTTTTGCAGGGCCTCCAAAACATTCCTTAGGTGGACCAGGTGATCCTCCCAGGTGGAGCTAAAGACAGCAATATCATCTAGATATGCTTCACTAAAGGCTTCCAGGCCTGTGAGAACTGTATTCACCAACCTTTGGAAAGTGGCAGGCACATTCTTCAAACCAAAGGGCATTACCACAAATTGATAGTGCCCACTAGGGGTAGAAAATTCTGTCTTTGGCTTTGCATCATCAGCTAGTCTGATCTGCCAGTAGCCAGCTGTTAGGTCAAATGTGCTTAGAAACTTGGCTGAGGCTAAAGTATCTATCAGCTCATCTGCCCTAGGGAAGGGATGGGCATCAGTCCTAGTGACTGCATTGAGACCCCTGTAGTCTACACAAAACCTCATCTCTCTTTTACCACCACTGGTGTAAGGTGTTGGTACCAGGACCAGGGTCTAACTGAGGGTTCAATCACACCCAGATCCAACATCTTTTGGACTTCTGTCCTTATACAGTCCCTGACATAGTCAGGTTGCCTGTAGATCTTATTCTTCACATGTAGACTGTCCCCAGTGTCCACTTCATGAGTGCACCAGGTGGCCTGACTTGGAGTCAGAGAAAACATATATCTAAACTGGCTAAGGAGGTTCCTGCAGTCAGTTTGCTGCTGGGCAGTGAGGCTGCCTGCCAAGGCTACACCATCCACTGACCCATCATCAGGGTTCTGTTCTGAGAAAGCAGGTCAGGGAGTGGGTCACTCTCTTCCTCCTGTCCTTCATCAGTAGCCATGAACGCCCATGTCTGCCCTGTCAACATATGGTTTAAGTCTGTTGACATGAAGTACCCTATGGGGACTCCAAGGGGTTCCAAGGTCTACCAAGTAGGTAACCTCCCCTTTTTTGTTCAACAATAGTGTGGGGTCCACTCCACTTGTCCTGGAGAGCTGCTGGGGCCACAGGCTCCAACGCCCACACTTTCTGTCATGGCTGGTAAACAGTCAGTACAGCCTTTTGGTCATGCCAGGCTTTTTGCAGTTCCTGGCTAGCCTCAAGGTTTTTGTTTGCCTTCTTCATGTACTCAGCCATCCTGGAGCAGACACCAAGTACATAGTCCACTATGTCTTGATGTGGGGGCTTGAGAGGTAACTCCCATCCTTCCTTCACCAAACACAATGGACTCCTGACAGGGTGTCCAAACAAAAGTTCAAATGGGCTGTAACCAACCCCCTTTTGAGGCACCTCCCTGTATGCAAATAAAAGGCAGGGCAAGAGTAGGTCCCATTTTCGCCTAAGCTTCTCTGGGAGTCCTTTGATCATGCCCTTTAAGGTTTTGTTGAATCTCTCAACTAAACCATTGCATTGTGGGTGATAGGGTGTGGTGAACTTGTATTTCACTCCACACTCCTTCCACACAGCAGTCACGTAACTGGACATGAAGTGTGTTTCCCTGTCAGATACTACTTACATAGAAAAGCCTACTCTTGAGAACACACTCAAGAGAGCCCTTGCCACTACAGGTGCTGTAGTGGTCCTTAGGGAAATTGCTTCTGGATACCTGGTGGCATGATCCACTAGCACCAGTATAAATCTGTGCCCAGATGCTGTTTGGGGATCCATGAGACCAACAATGTCAATCCCTACCCTTTCAAAGTCCACCCCCACCACAGGTAGTGGTATCAGGGGGGCCTTTGTAGTGCCACCTGCTTTGCCACTGGCTTGGCAGGTTACACAGGAGCGACAAAACTCCTTTGTGTCTTCAGACATGTGATGCCAGTGAAAGTGAGGAACAATTCTGTCCCATGTCTTGTCCTGGCCAAGGTGTCCAGCTAGGGGAATATCATGGGCTAGTGTCAATAGGAGACCCCCAAACCTAAGAGGTATAACCAACCTCCTGGATGAACCAGGCTTGGGGTCTCTACTCTCTGAGTATAGGAGTCCATCATCCCAATAAACTTTTTGGGTTCCACTAGCATTTCCAGCAGCCTCATCAGCAGCTTGCTGTCTGAATGTTTCAAGAGACTAGCAGGTTTTCTGCTCCTGGCTCAGATCAGACCTGGAAGGGCCCCCTGTCCCCAAGAACTCAACCTGGTCAGGTTCAAGCTCCTCTGGGACAGTTTCTTCTACAGGCTCAAGATCATCTCCCTGAAGAGACTGATCAGCATTCTGAGTCAGGTGGGAAGGCTCTGCCTTAACCCTACTGCTCCTCCTCTTGTGAGGCACCTGGTCCATTATTCCAGAATCCAGGGCCTGTCCAGTTTTAGACATGTTTGCCTCTGACCTGGTCACAGCAAAGACATGTGCAGGGATCCCTAACATTTCTGCATGTGTCCTGAGCTCCACTTCAGCCCAAGCTAAAGTCTCTAGATCATTGGCAAGCAACCACTGTACTGGTAGGTCTGCATTTACCACAACCTTCTTAAGGCCAGTTATCCCTCCCCAGGAGAAGTTAACAACTGCCAGAGAATGGTCTGTTCTGACATTGCTAGCATTGGTCACTTGGTACATTTCACCAAGTATAATCTGCCCAGGATCCACAAGATCTTTTGTCACCATTGTGACACTTGCTCCTGTGTCCCTGAATGCCCAAGCTTCTACTCCATTAATTAAAGGCTGCTGTCTGTATTTGCCCAAGTTACTGGGACTCACAAAGGGGGACATATCCATGCCCCCATCACTGACAAGCACATCCTGAGTTGGTACTCCGACTAGGCCAGAGTCTATCTCAGAACCCAGGGTCAACCCTACTACACCCTTATTCTGGGTATTCCCACCACCAATTGTAACTGCACTAGGGGGAGCAGGTGCCTTAGACGCATTGGTGGTGGCTGGAGTATTTTTTTGGCCTTGGTGCAGTCACTTATCCAGTGAGTTTTCTGTTTACAGATTTTGCACCAAGGTTTCTTCTCACCTTTACCCTTTCCTGACTGTGAATCCCCACCTGAAGAAGATTTTTGGGGCCCTTGAGAAGACTTCTGGTATTTACCCTTGTCCCCACCCTTGTCAGAGTTTTTGGAATCTTGCTTCTTTGGGTCACCACCTTGGTTCTGTACCTTCTGCCTCACCCTGGTTCTGACCCATTTGTCTGCCTTCTTTCCCAATTCTTGGGGAGAGGTCAGATCAGAGTCTACCAGGTACTGGTGCATCAGCTGATTTTGACAGTTATTAAGAATCTGCTCCCTCATTATCAGATTGTACAATCCTTTGAAGTCACACACTTTACTGCCCAATAACCAACCTTCCAGAGCCTTAGCAGCACAGTCAACAAAGTCAACCCAGTCTTGATTTTGTGCCTTTTGGGTGTCTCTGAACTTTAACCTGTAATGTTCAGTGGTTAGGCCAACCCCATCTATTAGTGCACTTTTCAAGACTTTGTAGTCATCAGCATCCTCTTCTCCTACAGTGAGGAGCCATATGATTGCTGCCCACTGACCTTGAGGGACCTTCTGTACTTTACAGGCCCTCTCCAAGGCAGTTATCCATTTGTGGATGTCATCCCCACTCTGGTAGGGAGGGACAATCTTACTAAGGTTTCTATGGTCATAAGACCTCTCCATATCTCTAGGGAAATTGCTGCCACCAAGGGACTCTAGTCCCTCCTTTTTACTAGCTCTGTAGAGCTCTAGGGCTTCCCTATCTAAGGCCATCTGCTGCTTTCTGAGGTTGAACTTGTCTTGCTCATACTTCAGCAGTCTCTTTCTCTCCTCTCCTGAGAGGTTTGCCTCCCTCTGTGAGAAGTGACAGAGGTCCCTATAGAGGAGTTAGAATGGATAGATCCCCTTGACAGAGATCTATCCCTTCTAGCCCTGTCAGGTCTAACTGGAGGAATAAAGGAAGGAGCATTATTGTCATCCTCCTCATCCTCATCAAGGAGATCTGTGTTCACCAGAGTCTGGTCATTGTCACCAGTCTGGTCAGCATTAGAGGTAGGGTCAGGGGAATTGTTACCCCTAGGCCCACCCTCACCAGCTGCCCCACTCACACTGTCTACCTCATCAGGCCCACTAGGCCCAGTGAAATCATCCAGCTTAAGTACCTTTATGAGATGCTGGGTGTATGGACTTTTGCCTGTCTTCAGCTTCCTAATGGAACATAAGGCCCTTAGCTGAGCAAAGGAGAGATCCTCATATTTATAGGGAAGGAGCTCACTGGTTCCTGGTAGAGACCCACTGGTTCATGGCTGGTTAGACATTATTAATGTGGTGTGGTGTATTGCACTACCTACACTAGTGTGGCCTTCTAAACTCTCTTGAGTTGTAGAAAGGGTGTTCTATCCCTTAACACACAACTTTAAGTTCAGTAGAACTTACTGTAGCTAAACTTGATATTATATGTACCCTAGGTACCTTTAGTGGTTTTCAGTTGATCAATTCAATTGAGATTATCTGGTAAAACAATAGCAAGCTGGAATCCCACACGCTGCACACCAATGTGAGAAGGTGGCCTGATAAATGCTGTCCACTAGTTCTAGTGGACACAGTGTATCAGTCCAAACAACCCCTTATGGTGAATGGTTAAAGACAACCGTTATTGAAAGCTATCCTAGTGGTAGCCATGGAGAGCAGCCTTCAGGCTAAGTCTTGAAGGAATTTAAAGCAGCTTGTTGTATCAGTCTATAATCTCTTGAATGATCAAATGAAAGGACAACCACACCAGGTATATATACACCAAAATATATGTATTTAGGATAAAACACACCCCTCTAGTCTCTTTATGAGACTGGAGTTCGAAGTACTTTGTTTACAAGTTAGCAAGAATCAGTAATAGCACAAATACACGTCTGGGCTCTAGGGGCGTACCAAACCATATACCAAAAAAGTGGTATAAGAAACACGACTGGAACAGACACAAGGCCTAGAGCATGTAGAATCGCTGGGACCCCAAGGAACCACCCAAGGTAGTGACACAGGGGACCCACGGGGACTGTATGCAGTGTGTAAACACAACCGTGGCTTCCCGTTATCTTCTATGGGCAATGTCACGGTTGGGAATTTAAAGATTAGGGACACTTCTAATCGAGTCAGGACCAAACCCTTTTGGACTTAAGAAGTTCTAGGGCTAGCTCCCACGAGAGCACCGGAGTACTCAAGTTACCTCACCCAGGGAAACCGGATGCATAGGTGTATTTTGGTGTCGGATCGCGTCATCGATGTCAATGGAAGCCTGCAAAGAACTGGTGTTGCCGTGAAGAGGAGAAGTGTCCGGAGAGATCCAAGCCTGGATCTAGGATGGAAGGAACCTGAAAGCAGAGGAGACAGAGTCTGGGTCACTAGCCAGTGACCAAGGGCAGGATGGACCAATGCCCACAGATGCCTGGTGCTTCAGGTGAGTTGATGGTTGTCTTGACTCTTCAGCCACGAGGTCCAGGAGGCGTCGACGAAGTCCATGAGCCAGATTCGAGCTATCCCACAAAGTCTGTTGAGTGCTGCGGTGTCGGCGACCAGAATGGCCCTAACAAGCCTTGGCAGCGGCAAGTCACTGGAATTCAGAGAAAGGACTGCGGTGCAGAACAGCAAGATCTGAGGGACTCACCCAGCAAAGGTAAGTCAGGGCACATCTGGAGCAACCAGGTAAGCCCAATTAGAAACAGAGTTGCCTTCGTGGGGACCTGCAAACCAATGGGCTAGTGATCACGAAGGAGCCTAAAGTGGTCGCACTTGAAGATGGCCCACGGGTCACTCGTGGAGTGGAGGCCAACAATCTTCGGTGCAGGAGGTGCTCAAGGTAGGGGCTACTCAGAGCCCAAAGCACAACTTCAAGGAGGACCAGGAAGATAGTGTTGCTGCAAAAGTTCACGGTGTCCAGGGGTCATGGTTCCACGTCACTCACGATAGCCACGGGCCTCAGCTTTGCTGGGGACTCAGGGTAGCCTTGGGGAAGTCTGGAAATCCACCTCTGGTGATGCAAAGACTTCGGCGTCCGGCGGGAGCTTCAGTGATGCAAACCGGTTAGTCGCTTCTTTGGTGCCTGCCAAGCAGGGGAGTCACTCCTTGACCCCAAGGGAGATTTCTTCAGTCTCCTAGTCAGGATAGAATGTCGAAGGTCCAGTTTATATGTTGCAGAGTTTCGTCCAGGGTAATCTAAAGTCCTAGGGACTGGATTCCTATACTTATACCAAGTTTTGGGGATGGACTAACTCTAAGGCTCCACCTATGGGTGGGTCTGTAAAGAGGGGTGGTTACACCCATTTCCTTTGTCCAGTTTTGCGACAGAGCAGGGGCAGGTAGCCCCTGCAACCGGTTTGAACTGAACTATGCACAGGGACAGCAAACGTGCCCCAGTGCAGGACTTCAAAGCACCAGAGAGTGCTCCCGCCCAGCCCCAATACACATCTGCCTGTCTAGGGAGGTGGTCACACCTCCTTTTGACAGGAAACCTATTTTCCAGGCCATCCCCTGCCGGTTTTTCGTCAGCAGCAGGAGGCCAGACCTGTGTCTGTGGCAGAGACATCCATTTTGTGATGCCAGGACTCAGGAAAGTCCTACCGGGTTTGACCAGTGTGAACATGTCTCTCCCTCTAGAAGGGTGGAATGCTACCCCCGCCGCCAGATCTGGCTGGGGGTAGTATTCCAAAGCGTTTGACACCAAACACGACATGTTTGGATGCAGCCATTCCAAAGTTAGCATTTACCGTGATGTTATAATGCACTTAAGAGTATATGGTATGGCTGTATCACAGAACAGCCATAAGGAAGTATTTCCGAAAGCTGTAGAGGAGCTCAGCTCATGCTTGGTCACCCTCTCACACAAAACCAAGCACTCTGCCTTCAGGATTGTCAAGGCCTGCCATTGGAGTGGCTTATAGGTTTATATGTGTCTGTATATATATGTGGCTATAGGTAGCCTATACCACTGTAAGGGGTGCAAGCACACCCTTACCCAGGCTGCAGTAGCAGACCTGTGGTGCCATTTTGGAGTGCTTCCCAGGGGTGGCATAATACATGCTGCAGCCCCTGGTAGTCCTCTGAGGTACCTATGCCCTAGGTACATAGTATACCATATACTAGGGGCTTATAAGGCACTCCAGAATCCAATTAGATATGTACCTAATGTACATGCAAACCATTTTAGAGAGGAAGCAGCTAGGCTGTGGTCCTGATTAGCAGGGCCACAGCCAGACTAAGGTCGAAAAACAGTGAAACACCAGCAAAAAGTGGGGGTATTTATGTGAAGCATATCCTACTCTTCTACAGTATGCAGTATCAGGGCCAGATGACCAACTGCCGGGTGTACTGGTGAGGTCTGAGGGGATGGCAGTTGGGACATTGAGGTGAGAAATGAGAATAAAGGGCAAGAGAAATTGACAATGTTTACTGACTGTTCAATGGGACCTTACAGTAACGCTGAATATCGATGTACCTTCAAAGAGAATTACGTGGTCCTCACTGCCGTACTCTGTAAGTACTAAACCAATGTGCCATGAAGGTGGGAATCCTGAGGAAAACTGATAACACTCCATGTACAGGTGAATTGACATTTAAGAACCAGGCTAAGGTTGAGATCTTTGTACTGCAAGAGTTAGAAGGATTAAGCGTGTCCCTCTAATGCTGCACCACTATTTAATTAAATGGTCTGTAAGACACCCATGATGTGCCTGAAGTTACCTTGGGAAACACATCACTATGAGTGAACTCCTGTTATGTAGAGAACCCCGCATATCTTTCCATGGTCTATACTGAAAGGGTGATCAGAAGACATAGGGGCATATGTACAAGAAACTGGCAGAGCGTGGTGTTACGCCAAAATTGGTAACGCTGCGCACTCAGTTTAAAAAAGCAGGGATGCGCTGTATTTTCAAAAATACAGCGCACCCCTGTGTTTGCTCTAGTGCTGGTGCTAAAGAAGCTGCCTAGTGCCGGCGCAGGCACCCTAGTGCCATTTTGCTAAGGTGCCTGCACTGCAGGGGGGATTGTTTGTGTGTAGAAAGGACATCATCTTGCATTTAAACAATCTTAACAGGCAATTTGCTCTATCCACATGTGCTGCAGAATGCAGCACACATGGAAAGAGCAATATACGAGGAGAAATAAAACATTTCTCCTTGTATCGCCTGTTTAAGACCAGGTATATGCTGGACTTATTTTTGGCACTGTCCCAATATGAGTCAGAGTGAAAAAGCAATGGGTATTGCACTGGAACGCCCACTGCAACACCCATTAACCACCCCTTACACGCTAAGTGCTGTGTGAATAGGGGCATTTTTTACAAGGCGCGTTAGCCACTTGGCGTGGTTTAACACTGCCTTGTAAATATGGTGAAGGACTTAATGACACCAGAACGTAGCAAAAAGTGACGTTCTGGTGGCATTAACTCCTTGTGACTATGCCCCATAGAGTACCAAAGCACAGACTGGAACAAAGCATTTACCCTGCCAATGGGGACTTCGTGAGCGATTTCAGATGCATCTTGAGTGGAGACAATTTCCATATTTAGAGAGTGACAGAAAACACAGAAAAAGATGACATAATTTTTTTGGTCTGAATTCTTGCCTCGACTTCTCAATATCAGTTTCGAGTACTGTTTGAATTTCGGAGAGCCCATTAACTTTGAACACACACTATGAATAGGAGCGCAAGACCTCAACCCATAATAGCATGACTCTTACGCCACCAACATGCGAGAGTCATGTTACAGACAGTGAATATACAGAAAGGACTCTTTTGACATGAGGGGCACTCAATCTTTTGGCGGACTATTCTTCTGATACCAACATCAGACGTGAAAAGCTCCTCATGTTTCAAGCCAGTCTGAACCAATGGGATAGTAAACATGGTTTAACAGATTCTGCCAGCATGATTGCAGCATTAAATAATAATAAAGATGAGTTCCTAGACCCTGAAGACTTGGAATCTTTCCTGGATTCATTGGATGTGACTTCAAAGGAAATTGGAGCCTCACAATCCTCACCCACAAAATCTTCTGATCTGGTCACTGGAAATCTTAAACAAGATTTTGATCAGGCTGGGTTGACAAGACCCAAATCCGACCGAGCTGGTCATAGTTGTTAGACCTGGGGGTCGCTAGTTTGCTGAGACCTTAGGCCAAGTAGGGACCCTTGCTTCCAAGTCAGGGAAAGGAAGAACACCTTCTCAGATAGCCCCTGCTCACCCCATTGGTAGCTTGGCACGAGCAGCCAGGCTTATCTTCAAGGCTAATGTGTAAAGTGTTTGCAACCACACTCTCAGTAACCCAATGATGACACCACATATGGACTCGACACGAGTTTCATCAAAACAAGTATAAATTTATATAAAAAGATATACGATGAGACCACACGATATGGATCCAACATATGTGTATTTGTAATATTCCTCCTGGCCGGTTGTTAGGCCAACCAGCCCTTGTAAGTTCTGGTGATATTAATGAGCAATTCTAAATGATCCATTGCAGTCCTAATGCAATGCTATGCAGTTCTTAATGCTAGAATCAGGCACTTTGCAATGTAAAAATAATGCAGTTCATTATGCTAGAATCAGGCACTTTACAATGTAAAAATAATACAGTTTGTTATGCAACAATCAAGCAATTCGTAATGCCAAAATAATGCAATGCGTAAGGCAACAATCAGGCAGTTCGTTATGCAACCTAAAGCAATGCGTAAGGCAACAATCAGGTGGTCCGTTATGAAAAAATAGTGCAATGCGCACTGCAACAATCAGGCAGTTTGTAATGCAGAAATAATGCAAGGCGTAATGCAGCAATCAGGTAGTTTGTAATGCAGAAATAATGCAATGCGTAATACACTAATCAGGTAATTCGGAATGCAGAAATAATGCAATGCGTAATCCGACAATTAGGTAGTTCGGAATGCAGAAATAATACAATGCGTAACACACTGCGGCACCTTAGGCGGCCTCTCCACCACTCATACTGACTCGCAGTCAGCTTCTGTCAACTGTTGCCCCCACACGGGTATGGTATAAACAAAGGTGCAGCTCCGCATTTCGACCTCTGTACTGCCACTCCTTTGGCGAGTACGGGTCGCGATACGAGCCGAAGCAGAGGCTCGCACTGCAGGAATGGGGGAGGCCGAGAGCGTCTCCCTCCGTGCCCGCCCCCCGCCCCAGGTGTCGACACATGTTACCTGGGGGGTGCGACCTTGCTCTCCTCTTCTCTTCCCGCGACTTGGGCCTCCGATGCAATCTTTGTGGATTCCGGGCAGTGGGACTTGGGTCCTCCCTCGGCGAGGTTGGTTCAAGGTCCCGCTCTGGCAACGGAGGGCTCGGGCTGGTGGCTCAGCTCCTCCGGGGCTGCCGGTCCGGGCTGCTGATGCTACGCAGATCTCAGGCTGCAACAGGACACATGCACACAGCATCGCTGAGACTTACTTGAGCTTTGGGTGCCCTATCACAGGGCACCCCTCACAAATGTCTCAGGCTGCACAAAGCACACGCACACAGCGTCGCTGAGACTCACTTGAACTCCGGGTGCACGATAACTAGGCAATCCTCACAAAGGTCTCAGGCTGCACAAAGCACACGCACACAGCGTCGCTGAGACTCACTTGGACTCCGGGTGCAAGATAACAAGGCAATCCTCATGAAGGTCTCAGGCTGCACAAAGCACACGCACACAGCGTTGCTGAGACTCACTTGGACTCCAGTGCCCACGATCACAGGACAATTCTTACGAGGGTCTCAGGCTGCAAAAAGCACACGCACACAGCGTCGCTGAGACTCTCCTGGAAACTTTTGTGTTCCTCAGTTTCCACAACAGGGAGCCAGCTCACCTCGGGCCCTTAGGGACAAGTTACTTCTGGACACAGCACACAGCAAAGTCCCTTTAGCCTCTCCTTGGTTAAAGCAGCCAACTGCAGGTCAGCCCTAGAACACACAGCAAGGGTCAGTTCTTTCCTTCAGTTGTTTCTTCCTTGGCAGAGGTTCCTCTTGACCACAAAGTAGCTTCAGTCTTCTTCAATCTTGATCAATCCATTTCTCCAAAGTTCAGGGGCTTCAGCTCTCATAGTTATACCCCTAAATGTCTTTGAAGTCTTTGTATTCAGGGGGCCACTGACCCCTGTTCACACCAGTTATGGGTGCCTCCCTGCCAGTGACACCTTCTTCCTTTGATTAGTGGGGGTCTGGATTCTCAATCCCTCAGCAGGAGATGGGACCATTGTTTTATGGCAGCAACCCAGGCCTCTTCACCTCTAGGGGCTACTCCTCGCACTACACTCCAGATGCAGGTCAGCCTGTTGCTGTCTCACCTCCTCCCCTGGCTCAAGACATTCTCCAGATCCTATTGCTTTCAAATCCAGACAGTCAATCCACAACCAGGCAGAGACACACAGAAATGTTAACGCACAACAACCCACCCAATTCTAAAAGAGTGGCTTCTAAACACACAATGCAAAAACCACCTTCATAAAAAGATGTGTTATTACATTGTGAGTTGAGGCACACTAAACTTCACCTCTCATCTTAAGCCTTTGAGAAGATAGGATGGAAAATATATTACACAGCCTTCCCATTTTATCCTATGGGCAAGATGGCCTTTACACAGTGAAAAACGAAATGGAGATTATTTCACTGTCAGGACAAGGTACACACCTTAGTACATGTCCTACCATTCCCATGCACTGCACCCTGCCTAGGGGGTACCTTGGGCCTACCATAGGGGTGTCTGATGTGCATAGAAAGGGAAGGTCAAGGCCTGGCAAGTGGGTGTACTGGTCAGGACAACAAGGCAGTTTAACAACCTGCGCGCAGGCAATGCAGTGGCAGGCCTGAGTTCCCTCTTTAAGGCTACTTGTGTGGGTGACACAATTAGTGCTGCAGGCCCACTAGTAGCATTCGCATTACCAGCCCTGGTACACATAGTGCACTTTACTGGGGACTTTGCTAGTAAGGCAAACATACCAATCATGGACAACCAATTACCATTACACTTTATACAGGGAGCACTTGCACTTTGACATTGATTAGCAGTAGTAAAGTGCCCAAAGCATCTAAGTTGGCAACACCATGTCAGAAAAAAGGTCTAGGGGGAAAGCAAAAAGTTTAGGCAACTTTAGCCAAAAAGGGCCAAGTCCAACAATAGTAAAATACTAGATTCACTGCATAGAGATAGGAATAGTCCTACTCACCTTTCAACCTTGTGCCAGAAGATCAAGGAGAATAGCTTATACTTGATCTTTGCTCGAGACCAAGATTAATATTAGATACGAGCAGCTAACCAATGCACTATCTGAGAGTACTACCTCATTCATGATGATTACTGGTTCATATGAGCCCCCACACCAAAAGGATGAGAAGTTCCTACTTAAGAGGTAGACATTGTGTGTGGTGTTTGTCAACCTACAAGTGTCTTTTAATGTGATTCCATGTTTTGATTTATAGAAAGTAGTGTTTGATATGGGTGTCCAACTCATTTACAGGCACCCCTCTATGCACGCCTCTATTCCTATAATAATGCAAACGTAAAGTGGGAACCCGAGGAAAGATAACTGACCTAATAAGAGTCAATATGGGGATCCTCCAAGGATGTATTCTGATCTCACTCTTTTCCCCTATAAATTAACGGTGAAATTGATCATCTCTCAAATTGTGTTATTGATTCCCTCAGTTTGGCTGTTAACAAACTCTCAACTCTACTTTTTGCAAATGATACATTGTTAATCTCTATGACACCAAGGGGTTTATAGACATTTATGAATAAATGCTGATACAGCCAAATGTATAGCTTTTAATACCCACAAATCATTAAGATGTGTCCTTTTAGAGGGAAAGTGAGCATGGAAAAAAGTAAGTGTTATCAGAACACCTTGGGTGCAAGCTGATTGAAAAGTGTTCACTGGCACACAGAGCAAATGCCACTTGATTTTTTTCAAGAAAAATAGGCACGTGTGCTCTATATCCATAGCTAGTGAGAACTATGGTGGTCAGGTGGTATCTGCAGCTATGTATGGATCAGACAAATTGAGGTTGTCAATATGAGGCAAGTGGTGATATGTGATGTAACAGTGTCCGAAATGTTCTAAGTTGTTATACCTGAAAATCTGACTGGGCATATTCCCCTAGCAGCATTTACGTATACATAGGCACAGGTTATTCAACTATCCATCATAGTTCTGCTGCCATTGCAACTGGTTTTGTAACATGAGGGGACAAACCTCAAGTTACTCGTACATAATATATGATTCGGCATGACGTACAAATTAAAGAGCCAAAGGATACATTTTACAGAGAAATTAAACCATACACGTGACTGGAGTTGGGAAGTGCATCGCATAGTTACTTGAAACATGTTTTTTTTTTTTAATACAAATTGCTTTCTGGTTTGTTTCAGAGCTCGAATCCTCTCCTAGCGGATCAACAGACCTGTTGAATTCTAAATCTATTCAGGAAATGAACTCAAAAGGCGATCGTTCGTTCATTTTGGAGCGGCTGGCTGAAAGCGGCGTGTAAGCAGAGTAATTGGAACATTGTAAAGGGAATGAGCTCGGCGCGTGCAGTCACTGATGGATTCCTCGCCGCCTTTGTGTGTGCGCAGCACAGCGAGGAACGGGTGGAGTGCACACGTGGTGGAGCGGAAGCAAGCACACTGCTTGACCCACCTCCGAGGTGATAGCTGTGGTTGTCTTTTGCAGGAAGCTACATTTAGTGAGAAGAAAAGGCACATCTGTACCCATTGTCCTCTAATTTGTACCAATAAATCAGGAGAAACAAAACAATAAATCACAGTACTTAAACATTATTAAAAGACTGATTGAGGTCGCGGTTCAAAGTTGGAGGTTCTGTTACTCGCTATCACGACGTATTTCCTTTCTCTTGAAAATACCAACACTCTCCAATTGAGGGGATGGCAGCCCTCTTGTAAAGTGCAGACACTTTCGCTATCAAGTGAAATATTATGGAGCACGTCTTCCAGTTGATGGCAGTTTCTGCCTGTTTCGCTTTACTTTGCCCCAAAACTCCCAAACGGCCACTGCAAGGCAGGATTGCCTGCTGCAGGATGTTCTATGGACAACCAGGGCATTCTTTGGAAAGAAATCCTGTGGACAGATAACCATCCCAGCAGGCGAGATACCTGGTGCAGGTAGCCGTTGCATCGTTAGAGCCAGGAGGCAGTGGACCAGAGGGAGAAGAGGGTACTGCTCCCATAGAAAAGGGGGTGGGGATTAGGTGGATGAGTATCATAAACGGGGTAGTGTGGCAGGAGGGGCGGGGTCGGAGCATACAGGGGGCTCGTCCAGTAGCAATTGGTGAGGGGGAGGATAACTGGAAGTGCATAGTGAGGGGCAAATATATAGCACCTTACATCGCATGCGTTTACAACACGGTCGATACAATGACTGCGTGGTTACATGGCAGTACATTACAACGCAAGTCATTACATTGACCTGCTGTAGGGGGCGCGCTGGATTTAGGAATAGTATAATTTACTATTCCAACTCCAGTGTGCGCAACAGTAGGGAAGGTGTTGGAATAGTACATAATACTATTCCTTAAGTTATCGCGCCCCCTACAGCAAGTCGATGTAACGACTTGCGTTGTAATGTACTGCGATGTAGCAAAATCGCATGCGTTGTAACGCATGCAATGTAATGGCTGTTTCCCATGAGGGGCGTGGTGATGCTGCACAGGTGGGAATATTTATTAGGAAATGGCACAGCAGAAGCACTGTGAGCCATTTTGCAGTGCCGCTCTGCATTGTTGCAAAAGCTCAGGGATGTGCCTTATTCACAAGAATATGGTTAACTCCTATTTTGTCCCTTGTGACTGTGCTGAAAATAGCTACCAACCGCCAGCGTAGACAACCGTACACAATTTTCCATGGGTGTTTGCATTGCATGGATAATTGTTTATGTGCAGGAAGGAATGCCTTCCTGTACATAAACAATCAATAACGGCAATTTGCTACTTCTATATCTGATGCATTCTGCAACACACATAGAAATAGCAAATCACTATTAATGAATCATTGTTTTTGTGCAGGAAGGTACACCTTCCTGCACAAAAACAATCATTGATGGACTTAAAAAGAGCAAACAATGAGGAGAAAAGTGTTTCCCCTCATTGCGCCACTCTAACGCCTGCTTTTCACTGGCGTTTTTGGCCCAGCCTCAAATTTACAGATTCTTGTAAATCTGATGCAGCGTCAAAATGTAATGGGTGTTGCATGGAAAGGCTCACAGCAACACCCATTCCATGCACCTTTCATGCAAAGTGATGCTTAAAACGGGGCCATATTTACAACGCGGCATTAAGTTACTCAGTGTGGCTTAGTGCTGCTTTGTAAATATGGAGCAGGGCATAGTGCCACCGGAACGTCAGTAAAAGTGATGCTCCAATGTCATTATGTCCTCGTAAATATGCCCCAGGGTCTGCTTTGATGGGGTGTTGCAAGGCAAAAGTGCAGGGCGAGGCCAGGGTCAGGATAGGGGACTCCAAACAGGGAAAAGGGAACGGCTAATTAATCCTCCGGAGTCAAGATCCCTTCATGGAAACAGAAGAGTTTCCCACTGACAAAAGGAGATAAATCTGCCCCTCTCTAAAAAAACTGGTGTAACAGGCTGTAGTGGTGACTACAGAAAAACACAGCTGAAAGTCATCCTACTTTACAACTATACAACCCCCATCTGCAGCCAGACATTTATGAATGCTGGGCATGATTTACTGAACTGGAGGAAGAAAAGTCAAGCACGTAGGGTCTGGTTATGAGTACGGCAGTCCATAGGACCACCGTAATTGTGGTAGCGTGGTGTAGACCGCTGCATTGGCAGTCCAACCACCCCATTTCGAGTGCAGGGGTCCCATTGCCTAAAGACCACCACAGCTGCCAGGAATCTGCAGTCTCTTGTGGGTGGCATGGTGGTCTGGCCCAGCCATATGCTGGCGGTGCCGCTGCACCACTGCCAAGCATATTCTGAGTTTCCTCACTGCCACAGTTTTCATGACAGTGAGCTTGCCATGAAAAATGTGGTGGTGAGGAAACTAAAAGGGCCCTACAGGGCCCCCTGTTTCTTCAGGGCCATGGGATGTATGCAGGAGGGCACATGTTGTGCCCCCCTGTTTGCATGCACACCAATTCCTGCATGGTATGGACTGTACCAGTCCATGCCATGCAGGAACGAGCTTTGGCGCTCCCTCTGCATTGTAGTGCTAAGGCTCACTTATGAGCTTTTGTATTGTGCCACCGCGGTACCATCAAATGACCACCCGCCAGACCAAAAGGAAACCCGTAATCTGGCAGGCAGGTAGCAACAGTCAAGTTTGGCAGTATGGGAGCGGGGCCGTGGTGTACCACCCTGCTTCCACACCGCCAAACTCAGAATTGGGCCCTTAGCTTCTACGTGCTACTTCTACATGTGGAGAAACTAAGCTAGAAGAGCTGGAACTCAGCTATGTGTACCACTATAAGATTTTGCAACTACACAGCCCCCATCTGCAGCCAGATATTCATGAATGCTGAGCCTGATTTACTGAAGTGGGGGACGAAAAGTCAAGTACTTAGCTTCTATGAGGTATGTGTGACGTTAAAAGCTAATGTATTGGACCACTATGATATTTTATTTTCAATAAGTCCAATGAAAGACGTTAAACCTGTCTGAAACATATTAAAAATCCTTCCGTTAGACACCGATTGAGGAAGCAAAGCATCCATGGTGTGATAGGTTCATAATCATGCTTGTATTTAGGCATTGGGATAGCTAGCCTCCAAGAAAAAGACAGACTCTTTTCAAGCTAAATATCACAAAATGATTACAGCATTATTTATTCATGTAAATATAATTATTTAAAATCAGTTATTGTCAGATCTCAAACCTCACACCTGGCATAAGAAAATCAAAGGACCCGATTCACAGAACTAACTTAAGACAAAATCCTAAACTTACTACCATTTTGGTATTCACAGAAGGCAGGAGTCCTAACTTTAGGACTCCTAAATGCCTTCTGTGAATACCGAAAGTCTTAAAGTTAGGATTTTTCTCAGTTTAGGAGTAGTAAAGTTAGGACTCCAAACTTTAGGACTCCTAAATGCCTTCTGGGAATACAGAAAGTCTTTAAGTTAGGATTTTTCTCAGCTTAGGTGTAGTAAAGTTAGGACTCCTAACTTTAGGACTCCTAAATGTCTTCTGTGAATACAGAAAGTCTTAAAGTAAGTATTTTTCTCAGTTTAGGAGTAGTAAATTTAGGACTCCTAACTTTAGGACTCCTAAATATCTTCTGTGAATACAGAAAGTCTTAAAGTTAGGATTTTTCTCAGTTTAGGAGTAGTAACGTTAGGACTCCTAACTTTACTGCTCCTAAACTTAGAAAAATCCTAACTATAAGACTTTCGGTATTCACAGAAGGCATTTAGGAGTCCTACAGTTAGGAGTCCTAACTCTACTACTCCTAAACTGAGAAAAATCCTAACTTTAAGACTCTCGGTATTCACAGAAGGCATTTAGGAGTCCCAAAGTTAGGACTCCTAACTTCTGTGAATACCGAAATGAGTAAGTGCCTTCTGTGAATACCAAAATGAATAAGTGCCTTTTGTGAATACCAAAATGGTAGTAAGTTTAGGATTTTGTCTTAAGTTAGTTCTGTGAATCGGTCCCAAAGTGTCTACATTAACAAAAGAGAGTTACTTTATTTATAGACTGATCTTCTAGTTAGCATAAAACAAACTGATCCTGGTAGAAAATCAAGGTATTAATGTTGAAAAAAAGCAGAAAGTGTTGCATTGTTAATCTTTACCAATAATGATAGTTTCTCTTGAAACTCGGCCATCTTTTACTCAAGAATCTTTTGCAAAATGTTATGTTTTGAGGCCTGTGATCAAAAGTTTTTTTAGAAGTAGACATCTGTTTAAGGGTCTCGATTGTAAAGAAAAACATCTCAGATCTAAAATCATGTCTACTCCTCATCAAACTATGTATGTTATTCTCCCCTGCCCTTCACTTATCCCCTCCCCTCTCATCGCATCTCCTCCCCCTTCACTCAACTCCTCTTCTTCTCATCTTCCTCCTCTCCCTCTCCCCTCTCCTCCCATTTCCTTCGCTCCATTCCCCTCTCCTCCCATCTCCTTCGCTCCTCTCCTCTCCCCTCTGCTCCCCTCCCTTCCCCTGCCCTCTCCTCTCCTCTTCTTTCCTCTCCTCTCCTCTCCTCTCTTTTCCTGTTCCTGGCTCTATCTAACTCCTCTCCTCTTCTGTTCCTGGCTCCATCAAAGAGCAGGTGTTACAGTTAAAGCACATTTTTCTAAAGGTCTGAAGATAGGAATCCTTAAGAACATTCACTATTTTCTCAGCAGCAGCTTGTATATCTTGTCTACAATCTTTAGCACTTCTATCTTCATCTCTGTAATTTTAACCTTCATGAGAATTACACTACTGGGGAAAGAAGAGTGTAGACTAGTCTTTCCACAGGGGAATTTGTGCCCCAAAAAGACATGGGTGGGGATAGGTAGTTCAGGTGGCAAGAGGGGGCGTCAACTAATTAGCATTTAAGGGTCCAGAGAGGCGCAACATATGCAAAAGAAACAATTGATGGACGGAATGCTGGACAATGCAAACATTCACCCCCAGTTACAAGAATCTCTGGTAAATCCATCATTCTTTTGCTCGCCACACCACCCGAGTTTGGACCCAGCCATATGCATATCAGTCTTGACCCTGTTCCTTGTTGGAAAATTCCAGCCCGAACTGCCAAGCCAGGTCCTCTCTGGACTGGAAACAAGCATCCTAGGACCGGTTTCAGGGCATCACCCTTCATCAGCAAGGCTAGCTTGAATCCAGTGGTGTAGTGAGCATGGGACCCACGTCTGGGCATACGCTTCCCATTTAAAGCGACATATGCAAAAGAAACAATTGATGGACGGAATGCTGGACAGTGCAAACATTCACCCCTAGTCACAAGGATCTCGGTTAAATCCATATTTTTTTTGCTCACCACAGCACCCCAGCTTAGACCCAGCCATATGCAAATCAGTCTTGACCCTGTTCCTTGTTAGAAAAGTCCAGGCCGAACTGCCAAGCCAGGTCCTCTCTGGACTGGAAACAAGAATCCTGTGACCGGTTTCAGGGGATCACCCTTCATCTGCCAAGCTAGCTTGAATCCAGTGGTATAGTGAGCACGGGACCCACGTCTGGGCATACCCTTCCCACTTAGGCTGATATATGCAAAAGAAACAATTGATGGACGGAATGCTGGACAATGCAAACATTCACCCCCAGTTACAAGAACCTCTGGTAAATCCATCATTCTTTTGCTCGCCACACCACCCGAGTTTGGACCCAGCCATATGCATATCAGTCTTGACCCTGTTCCTTGTTGGAAAATTCCAGCCCGAACTGCCAAGCCAGGTCCTCTCTGGACTGGAAACAAGCATCTTAGGACCGGTTTCAGGGCATCACCCTTCATCAGCAAGGCTAGCTTGAATCCAGTGGTGTAGTGAGCATGGGACCCACGTCTGGGCATACGCTTCCCATTTAAAGCGACATATGCAAAAGAAACAATTGATGGACGGAATGCTGGACAGTGCAAACATTCACCCCTAGTCACAAGGATCTCGGTTAAATCCATATTTTTTTTGCTCACCACATCACCCCAGTTTAGACCCAGCCATATGCAAATCAGTCTTGACCCTGTTCCTTGTGGGAACAGTCCAGCCCGAACTGCCAAGCCAGGTCCTTCCTGGACCAGAAACAAGCATCCTGGGACCGGTTTCAGGGCATCAGCCAGGCTAGCTTGAATCCAGTGGTGTAGTGAGCATGGGACCCACATGCCTCTTCTGGGACCTGTACATCACCAGGGTAGGGTTTCTTAGTCCGGGAAGGTTACGTTTGTTTGGGCGACCTGCGGGAGGAGACGGTGTGCGTTCTTTTCGCGACGGGATCGAACATGTCTTTCCCCTCTGCCAACGACATAAGAGCTGTGCTCCAGATGCTGGGCGCAGCGAGCTATCACGACCTCCTGTGGCCCGGCATCTTTTAGGAGGCTTGGGCGGGCCTGGCTCGACAACTATAGCATGTTACATTGCATGCTATTATATTGCGTTCTATTACAACGCAGTCGTTACAAGGACCGCGTTGTTAGAACACGATACCTTTACATCGCAAGTCATTAGATCGACTTGCTGTAGGGGGCACGTTGGATTTAGGAATAGTATAATTTACTATCCCAGCTCCAGCTTGCGCAACAGTAGGTTATAGCGCCCCCTACAGCAAGTCGATCAAATGACTTGCAATGTAAAGGCATCGCGTTCTAACACAGTGGTCATTGTACCGACCATGTTGTAAAAGGAACGTGATGTAATGGCAGATTTGTAAACGCATTTTCCCGGCTCCACCTGCACGATTAGCGGGGAGCGGCGACGCAGCTGCTGTCGCAACCTGCATCCCTGAAGGCAGGGGAGGCAGGGCCAAGGTTGACCAGCGCGGGCGTGGGAGGAGTGGGAGGTGCAGGAGCATCAGCGGGAGTAGAGGAGGGAGGCACGTCAGGCTCCCTGCTCACCTGGAGCACAAGGAGCTCCCCGATCCCGGGGTCTCACAGGAAGGCTCGGGTGGGGCCAGGTCCCAGCAGGAGCAAGGCTCCGAGTGTACAAAGGGGACCCATCACAATACAGGTGGGGGCCAGCTCTTTCACCCGAGAGTCACACACACAGGGGGAGGGGACAAGGCATGAGCATCCCTGAAACTAACAGACTGCAAGGAGGACACAACAGGGACGAGGGCTAAGGGCCCCGCCCTCAAAAATTTGAAAGGCATGGTTGGGGACAGGCAGGGCAGGGAGGGTAAGTCTAGTAAGGTTAGGGAGGCAGAGGACAGCCATGCCCTCATGGTACAAGTGCCACAGGCACAAGGCAGCAAATGGGCAACAGTAGACATTGAGGCCCAAATTAGGGAACACCGCCGCTTGGTCCAGGAGACCGAGCCACGCTGGATAGCTATGTGTGATGCCCAGGAGGAGGAGGACACAGCCAGAGAGCGGGCTCTACAAGCAAAGGCCAGGCAGGTGCGGGCAAGTATCGCCAAGGCAGGGGCAAAAGGGCAAGGTCTGGGGCCCAGGAGGACACATGGTGGGCTTTAGCAGTCTATGGGCTTGGTGATGTACAGGACCATCCTGGTTGGTGCAGCTAGGTGGGGGCACGGTAAGGTCAGCAGCTGAAGCTGACAGATGAGGGCGCTGCCAGCGGGGTGTACAACGGCCTCGAGACACTGGCTAGAAGACATGGAGGGCCTACTGCAGTCAACCCTACCCTGAGGGAGTGGGCTCGCTGCGTCAGGCATACCAAACATTATTTTTTGTATGAGGGTGAATGTGAGTGGGATGGAGCAAAAGAGGTGTGCCATGAAGATTATACAGAGGGTGCTGGGGTTGACGCATTGATATTGGGCCATAAGAGCAATGAGTGGGAAGAGGGTGAGTTGCATGAGGGGGAAGAGGTAGCCAAGCAGGTACCACACAGAGCCAGTGACAGGTGCGCAGCAGGTTCTTCAGTTATTGAATCGCAGCAGTCAAATGCAGATGAAAAAGCGGGCAAGGAGAAGAATAACAAAGGCGACCGCAAGACGGACGGAAGGCGGACTGAGCCGTTACCTTCAGGTACGGGTGGATGGTGGTCAGTTTGGGGCTATGGGGACAGCCAAAAGGAGACACCAGCATGAAGGTTGGTGGGGGTGGATGATAGAGGAATCATTTGAAAGAAAGATAAAAAGAAAGAATCAGGAAGTGGCAAGGAGTTGCGCAAACGCGTGAGAGGGAAAAAACACAAGGATAAGAAAAGGTGGCAGTCAGATAGTTCCTCTGAGTCAGATAAAGATAAGGGTGATACGGACACAGACAATGTCAAACATAAAAAGATACTACCTTGTATGGGTCTGGCGATGCTGCTGGGTTCTCACTTGTCCGAAAAGACCAAAAACAGAATATGGAGTTTTGAATATGTAGACATATTCAAACTCTTGCATAGGGACATACAGGCAAAGTAAGGTTCTAAAGAGGAAGAATTGGAGCTTACGAGGCTGCCTAGAATGCGAATTACATGGAGAACTGGACATCAGCATTTCTGATATATGCAAGCAATTACTGTGAGAAACATGGGGACAGAGTGATAGCGTTGCTCAAATACATGTACATAATCAGGAAGGTCCAAATGCATTTAAGGGGTTTTGCATTGCTTAGCTATGATGAAGAGTTTCCAGCACTAGTGAGCCTGAACCCGGACAAGCCATGGGGGGAAGTTGACTCGGAACTTTTGATGCAGTGGATGTCATCCACTCAATCAGCCGCCTCCTCTCACATGGTTAGTGGTTTGCCAGTTACGTATCAGCCTTTTCAGCCCAAGCCTGTCCCGCAGGTGGCGGGTTATATCCCGATCACCAACATTGATTCCTGCTCAAACTATAACAAGAGCTACTGTTCACGACACCCATGCAAGTTTAAACACGAGTGCTCAAAATGTAGGGGTAGACACCCATCACTCAGTGTTTCACCCTGGCCAGCCCAGCAGAACAATGGAAAGGGTCACAGAGGAGAGGGCAACAAGGGCACCCTGGGACAAAAGGCAACTTCTCCCATCAATCTAGAATCATTGAAGCCTTAGCTGGCGATATATCTGCAGAGGGGAGATACATTACGGCTGGAATGGGGCTTTACAGAGGGTGTCCGGATTGGGTATCAGGGTCCTAGGATGCAGAGGTGGGCTGACAATTTGCAGTCAGCCAAGGAATTTCCAGAAGTTGTAGAGGGTAGACTAGCAGGCCTTTATATGGAGTGGCTGATGGCAGAATTGATTGTGTCACCACTTGGGTGGTACCGAAGAAGACGTAGGGGGAATTTCAGCTAATTTATCATCTATAATGCCAGAAGGGGAGGCGCATGGCTGCCAAGGTTTCAGATTGCTTATGTGTGACATTTTCATAATTTCAGTGTAATTATGAGTGACATTGAACGACTATGAGTGACACCTTCTCACAAGAAAAAATCAAGCAATGAAGATGAGGGAAACATATACATATCAGAAATTATACCCATGTGAGCAACAAAAAACGACCTGTCGCATCTTTCTATTAAAAAAAGCCTAAAAAAGCTGTCCATGTATTGTTATCTTTATTAGCACAACCAAATCAAGTCACATCCAGTACCCTTACCCCTCTCCCCCACATTAAAAGCACGGGTTATTTTGGGGCAAGTGCAATAAACGAATCCACGTGTAACTTGTCCTGCCCTCGCCTTAAATCAACTTTTGTTGGTCTTTTTGCCCTGCATTGCATCAAGCATGGTTGTGAAATGTAAGCAATGCACTTTTCGTTCAAGGCATAAATAAAAATGTGTGTCTTCCAGAGATCATCTTGATTGAGCCTTGAAGCTATTAGTCTGAAATGCAGTTTCAGCGAGTATTGGCTTTTATCCAGCATACAGTATCTAGAGCAAAACTACAATTGTGAATGCAAGGTGATAGCACGGGCTGAAGTGTTTCATAAAATATGGAGCAAGAGCTGCTTTTCACTGAGCACGGCAGCTTATGAAGGTCTGACTCTTGCCTACCTCTTATGCAATGCTGCTGAAAAGCAGAAGCCAGCTCCTTGTTGGCTTCGGTAAATGTCTTGGCTGATGCACTTCATAAGAATCACAGCTGGTTATGGTCGCTTCTAGAGCACCACATTGACATAAGGAGCTAACTTTATAAAACTGATGTCATTACATGGACATATTTGCTTTGTTGCACTGGACAAAAGTGTCAGGGTGTCATTCATAAGACATTGAGTGAAGTGTCACACAGATGTATACTGAAAGTTGTAAACTGTGACACATAAGCCACTTGAAAACTTGGCAGCTCTGCCATGCTCTGACTGTGCAGGCAGGGCACCACAAAGCATGACGTGTAGAATACAGTTATATTCCTGCTATAACTACATAAACGTCACCCTTTCCGGGAGTACGCCGCCTGCTCCCTGCCTGGCAGCAAGGATGGCTCTGCCGCTCGCAGTCCCCTTCCGCTTGTGGGGGCAGGAAGGGACAGGGGAGGGTGTGTCCTTGTCCCTTTCAGGTACATCAAGGGGATGGGTGCACAAGACTGCGATCGGTTACAGGTCTCTGCGGCGGTGCGCTGGCCACAAGTCGAGCAGGAACAAAGTGGATGTCTGGCAGGCAGACGCTTGGCTTCCATTGGGAATCACTGGGGCTACTCCTGAGCGATTGACAAAGCGTCTTCTAGACCAAAGTAATTAGCTGCAATTCCATGTGTTTCTAATTTGTTTTTACTCTCAAAGGAGAGACACTGAGGCAGACGCTGCACACACACTTGAGAGTGTGACACGTATTTGCCTGTGCGAATGCCATGAATAGGCCTGCCAGCTGTGATGATGGACTTCCACCGCCCTGGCCGGGCAGTGCGTGGGCCGCAGACAGGCCAGGACTCTCCACTCACTGTGGCATAACGGCTGTGCACTTCCTGACTGTAGTGCAAGCTCAGTCGAGACACCACTCCAGCAGTACCATTACGCTGCACGATTCAAGCAGCGGCACAGCTGCCTGCACTGACTGCTCTCGCGCAGCTTGCCTATAGGTGGGTTTCTGACTGACACAAGTTTGTTCTTCTCTTATTGGGCAAAATCAAAACTGACTCTCCTGACATCAGTGATAATGCTGCGCTAGTGTCAGGTTAATGGGATACATTGTAGCCTACACCAGAAGGAGCCCAGCTAAGGCAGCTACCAAGCCTGTCCCAAGAAAAACAGACCGTGCGCAGCCACTACCTTGCTAACTCTACTCACACAGTGGTTAAAAGCGCTTCAGACAGCTGAGGAGGCGCTATAAATGTGTGACTTTGCATTTCAGGGCAGTCATGCCGATTACCACACTGAAATGCGTTATTCTAATGCCTGATGCGTGTTATGTGGCAGGGCTGGAGTCGGTAAATGATTAAATTGCCTAGGTGAATTCCAGGGTATTGTATGCGTCAGGAGATGATGCGGTGGCTCTCGTGAGGAGCAGTGGTTGGGGGGCTGAGTTGGAAACGTGTGACATCGAGTCGGCATTTCGGCTACTCCCCATACAACCTGAGGATTTTTAGTTGTTGGGCATGCAGTTTGGTGGCTCCATCTATGTGGACATAGTTCTGCTGATGGGCTGTGCTATCTCATGTGCGCTGTACCTGATGGTGTCACACTATCTAGATGATTTTTGTTTGTGGGCAGAAAGGACTCAGTTGAGTGCCTGAAGGCACTGCAGCATTTCCAAATGATGGCAGGAGTTTTCAGGGTGCCTTTGGCACAGGAAAAGACAGAGGGTCCACAGGTGGTCTTAACATTCTTGGGCATTGGATTAGACACAGTTTCGATGATGGTGAGGTGCCACAGGCCAAGGTGAATGAGATACAGGTGTTTTTGCTGGAGGTGATGGGGAAAGCAAGATTGAGCTGTGAAAGGTGCAGAAACTTCTGGGATTCCTAAATTTTGCATGCTGAGTGGTGCAAGCAGGGTGAAGTTTTTGCAGGCAACTGGGCATGGCCTTGTCAGGGGCGACTTTGCCGCACCATTGGGTCAAGAATACTATGGCAGTCAGAGCGGATTTGAGAGTATGGAGGATATTTTAGACAGATTTTAATAGCGTGCCATGAAGTTTTTGGATGAAAACTCAGTTTGGCAAATCCAGATATCCTCAGATGTGGCAGGTGCAGGCGTTTTTAGTCTTTTCTGGAATGGTTGTTGGTGTGCCGGGTGTTGGCCAGGGAGGAGAATCGCCTTTTTAGCTTTCCCTTGCTAGTGACGCTACATCTGTAGGGAGGTGAGTTAGTGAACAGAAGGGTACTTTTCCATGAAGATAAGATGCTTTTGGCTGAACTTGTTAACAGACAGAGGGCCAGGCACCTACCAGTACTGTGGCTGTTGAGAAGCTTTCTGCTGACGTGTTTACGTTTAAATATTGTGTTCAGGGCACGACATGTACTGGGAGCTCAAAATGACCATTGCAGATGCTTTATCTTGTTCACAATGGCAACGTTTTTGATCACTGGCACTGGTGGCAGACGCAGTCAAGACATTACTACCAGTCGAGGTCTGACAGATAGGCGAATGAGGGTCATCAGCCTGGTGGAGGGAGTTTTGGCAGAATCCACAAAGAGGAGTTGCGGGCTGGCGTGTACCAATTTCTGGGCCTTTGAGGGAAATGTACCGCAAGGCTGGGATCAGGATCCAGAAGAGATAAAAAAGAGAGTGTTATGTTTTGTACTTTTCTGTATTGATAAGGATTTGTCACCCACCACGATTGGGGGAAAACTGTTTGGGGTTCCCGTTCTATAGCAATCTCCATTGGGGGTTTGACCCTGCTGGGGATGAAGTCTTAGGTCGGATGTTGAAGGGTTGAGGCAAACAGAGGGGTGGGAGGAGGATGATGCCAAGGGAGGCCATCACTTTTGATTTGTTGGGGAAACTGCTGTCGGTACTACCCGACTGATGTTATGATGGGTTTGAGTTAGCTATTTTGAGGCTTTGCATTGTGTGGATGTTTTTTGGAGCTTTTTGAGTTTCAGAGCTATTGGGGTCCGCAAGGACAATGGGCTTACTGCTAGAGGATGTGCGCATAGATTCGGGGCATTTGAGGATATTGTTGCGTCGTTCCAAAACTGATCAACAGGGCAGAGGGAAATGGGCTTGGTTGAGTAAAGGAGGGAGTGCGGCGTGCCCGGTGCGGGAATGGCAACGTTTTTTGACTTGGCCGGGGTGTAGGTTCAAGGAAATATTTTGTCACCAAGGCGGGAGGCCTATGTCGGCGTTCCAACTAATGGCAGTGATCCGCATGGGGCTTCAGAGTTTGGGTAGAAATCTGGCGGCTTTCGGTACCTTTCTTTAAGATAGGGGCATCGACAGAGGTGGCTGGCCTGGGATGGGTTTGGGAGTTTATCCGGAAGATTGGTAGGTGGCGGTCCCGTTGGTGCGAGCGCTATGTCAGAAAATGAATGCAAGGTGGGCCTGGCTTGACGGGGAGTGGGGGGCACAGGGTGAGAGGAGAAGGGGTCTGGGGAGGCAGGCTGATGCTGTTTCTCTTTTAATTCAGGCTGTGTGAACGGTCCAGGGGCCAAGGCGGTGATCTGGATTATTGGACATTCTTTGGTTCATTGGTCAGCCAAGTATGTAGACCAGCAAATATACAGCAGGAACCTAGGACATGACAGCAGCCGGCATGAAGTGTTATGGTGGGGGGAAAGTGGAATTTGATGGGGAAGTTTGCTACTCTGGTTGACAAAGCTGGTGCCGTAGACGGGTTGCCCGGACATGTTGCTGATTCATGTGGTAGAAAATGATTTGGTGAGATTATCTGGTTTGACACTCTTGCAGCACATGCAGAGGAATCTCAAAGCCACCAAGCAGAATTGTTCTGGGACTTGCATCGTATGGATGGAATTTGTACCACGTCTCAGCTGGCAGGGAGCAATACAGCATGGGGCAATAGACAACGCTTGCAGGCAAGTGAACAGCGCAATGAGAGTTTTTTGTCCAGGATTGGGGATTACGGTGATCTCTCATGGAGAAATTCGTGAGGAGGAAGCATGCCTGTTTCGTGAGGATGGAGTACACGTGTCGAGAATTGGGAATGCATACTACATGCTGTAGCTGAGGGACACTGTGAGTCGATTGTGACATGAGAACATATGGTGCACGAGATATCACCCCTGAACTGTGTTTGTTTGAGTGGGATGTGGGGGGCACAGAAAAACACTCTACAGGGTTTGTTTTGGGTGGAGGACGTCTTGGGAGTGGAAAGTCACAAAAGGGCTCTTCCACGCCCACGGGAGGAGAAGAAGAACGGTGGGCAGGAAGAAAAGCCGGGGCGGTACCATGTCGGGGAAGGATAGAACGAAAAATGAAGTTTGGGGTTGAAAAGTTGGTGTGAGAAGTGAGTGGACACGCAATGTTGGGGGATTGTGCCTTAGCTATAAAGTTAATGTTAATGGTTAATAAAGTTGTTGCTGCTCAACCATGTCCTAATAAATTGGCCTTTCACACTTCTCATGAGTCATAGATTGTTTGTTGTAGCACGATGACAGCCCCTGGGGAAAAATGGGGCAGACTAGTCTTTCACCGGGAGAATTTGTGTCCCAAACAGAACATGGGTGGGGATAGGTAGCTCAAGGAGGAAGGGGCAGGTCAACTAATTAGCATTTAAGGGTCAGGAGAGGCGCAACCTGCCTCTTCCGGACCCTGTACATAACCAGGGTAGGGTCTCTTAGTCCGGAGAGGTTAAGTTTGTATGCCCATCTACCCAACATTTTGAAGTGGTCAAAGAGTGAGGGGACTTGTTCCAATTTTACAGTGTTTCTTCTGCAAAAATTAGACAGGTTGCAGGGTTGGCAGGAGGGGCGGAAGTCCTGGGGGGTGGAATGTCACATGTGGGCTCTTCCATACCCTCTGGGGGGGAGAAGAATGGCGCGCATGAGGAAAAGCCGGGGGCGGTACCTTGTCGGGTAAGGATGGAACAAGAAATGACGTTTGGGGTTGAAAAATTGGTGTGAGAAGTGAATGGATGCGTGATGTTGGGAGATTGTGCCTCAGCTATAAAGTTGATGTTAATGGTTAATAAAGTTGTTGATGCGCAACCATGTTCAAATAAATTGGCCTTTCACACTACTCATGGTCATGGAGTGTTTGTTGTAGCACGATGCTACTGAACTGACCCAGTCAACATCTTACTACCCTCATAAGAGTAAAGAATCCTTCCTCGAAACCAAAAACATTCCACTCCTGTGATGTGAACCATATTGCCAGTGCCAAAGTCCCTCTTTTATGTCTGCTTCATTTTCAGAAGTGCTCTTGAAAATCTGTTTTCCATTTATGTGCATTTTACTCAACCATCTGTCATCATCTGTCTTCTCAAGGCCTAATGGTCTCTATCCACAGGACAAGCCAGTTGAGATGTGCCACAATGTAGTATGCTTAAAAGTCTGGAACCGCCAATCCTCTAGTTGCTGTGGAGCACTGCATCGTGGTTAGGGCCACACGTCTGCGGTTTGATCCTCAAATGAACAACATGATCTGTGAGTCCAGATCCCAGAACATTGTATGGGAGATCCACACCGGTAGTGCACCAAAGAAATACAATAAATGTGGTAATACCAGCATCTTCAGGAGAGACACTCTGCCGGCCACTGATAATGGTAGTCGATGTTCAGCATTGACAGTGGCCTATAGGCCGTGCAGTTGTGTGCCGTTTTTCCAGGTTTCGGCACCAAAATATTAAGTGCTTACCTGGTACTATCCAGTAATGCCCCCACATCTTGGGCTGCAGCATACAGCGAGACCAGCTGGGGGACCTGTTCCCTCGAGTAGGTCACGTAGAACTTAGCCTGCAAGCCCGCAATTCCTGGGGTTTTGTTGTGTGCCATGTTTTTGGTGGCCGCCCTCACTTCCTGGGGGTGATATCCATCATCTCTGCCTCATATGGTCCTGGTCACGGCAATTGCAACTCCTCTAGGTAGTCTCAGATTGTGGTACCGTCTTGTGATGGGGCACCACAGTAAAGCCAGGCATAGTACTGTGCAAAGATGCCATTGATCCCCTCTTGTATATATCGGCTGTTTCCCTCTCCATCCTCCACCTTGACTACAGGGGAGCCACCTTTAGCTGGGTTCACCAGCCACACCAAAAGGGATCCAGACTTGTCCCTCTCATCATGTGTGCGGTCCAAGTACTGTTTATAATCAAAGCAGGTAAGGCCTTTTTGGTCAGCTTTGCAAGTTCTTCCTTAGCGTCCTGTATTCCTGGATAGAGGTCTGGGTGCCCCAGCCACTTCTGCTCAAGCTCTCTAAGGTCTCTTTCTGCGGTCAGTACCTCAGTCAGGAGCGTCGCCTGATTCCTGTAGTCTCTGCTATACATTGAACCCTTAGGACCACCTTGAAGGTATCCCACTCTGAGAAGAGACTGTACCCTTATAGTCATTAATGTATTGGGTTATCTTCTCCTGGATCACCTCTCTAAATACCTGGTCCTCTAGTGTGTCAGGGCAAAGCCTCCAGGTAGGGATTGTGGGCTTGGGGTTGGTCCACTCAAGTCTGAGAAGAACTAGATTGTGGTCCGATATTGTTCGAGACAGGTATTCAACCATTTGTACCAGACTTTGTATGTCTGCAGCACATAAAAATGCATCTAATCAGACATGAACTTCGTGCATGGCTGAGAAGTAGGAGTCTAACAACCCTCAGTGACACCGCCAATCGCTAAATGCCCAGGCAGTGCACACTGTCTGGAAATCTCACGACAGAGGGTGGGATCT
This sequence comes from Triturus cristatus, assembly GCF_964204655.1. NCBI lineage: Eukaryota > Metazoa > Chordata > Amphibia > Caudata > Salamandridae > Triturus > Triturus cristatus. The sequence continues at coordinate 1,536,276,586 of NC_140589.1, read as the reverse complement.
GTCCAGGTGCACATTAGCTACACTGTTGGAATCTCCTCCCATGAGTGTAGGGAACATCAGGTACAGGGCCATGCAGCGGGTCAGGTGAATGAAGAAGGTGGCCTGGTCAGTGTTAGCAAAAGACACACAATTGATGGACGGAATGCAGAACAAATCAAAACATTAATCCCCAGTCAAGAGATCTGGGTTAAATTCATCATTCTTTTGCTCACCATGCCGCCCCAGTTTAGACCTGGCTTTATGTAAATCAGTCTTGACCATGTGCCTCATGGAAACAGTCCAGCCCGAACTGCCAAGCCAGGTCCTCCCTGGACCAGAAACAAGCATCCTAGGACTGGTTTCGGGGTTTCACCCCTCTTCAGCCAGGATAGCTTGATTCCAGTGGCACATTGAGCCCAGGACCCATGTCTGGGCATGCCTGGTGCACTTAGGGCGAGAAAATAAAAGACACACAATTGATTGACGGTATGCAGAACAAATCAAAACATTCATCCCCAGTCAAGAGATCTAGGTTAAATCCATCATTCTTTTACTCACCATGCCACCCCAGTTTAGACCTGGCTGATGAAGCATGACACCTAGCGGGCTGGGTGTGTGAGTGCCCTAGTTCCGACAGGAGGAATTCCCTTCCTTCTGTCCCATCAAGGGCATAGCACTAACACTGTGGCTTCCTGACATATCGCACACTCTTCTCCTACCACCAGAGAAACTGCATACTATGTTTTCTGACTATGTGACTGGGCATGTATGCTGGACCTCCGTATAATAAAAGCCCTCTAGTCCCTGCTTGTTGATTGATTGGATGGGAGGTGACCACCTACTTGTCCTGGGGAGTGGGCTTTGGGGAATTTGTTTTTGGTTCATATGTTGGGGAACTTTGAGTGGCGCAGCTTCACATGTTCTTATCAGGGTAACTGGGGTTGCTGTGACATGTCTGTATAATGACTGCCACCAATTGACACAGCTGTAAATTTATTCTGTATCCTACTCTTAGGTTCCTCTGTGATACTGTGGGTACCTTACTCGCAATGCTGAGATGTGGTAGGTAGACTACTCACCCACCACTCAGTGAAGATAGTTTAAACCACTAGGTCCTGATGAATTGCCATGGATCCTCCTGAATAATTGGCATGAAACATGTTGACCCAGAGAGTTGAGCGTAGTTAAACTGAACCATAACACTTCAGATAACCGCAACTCTGTCTCCGTTTTCAATCATTTGGATAGCCAGTCTGAATAAAAGTATCTTTGGACTATCCAACTTGTTTTAACCACCACTCACCACATCTACACTTCCTAGCCTCTTACCTCCACTGCACCATATGGAAAGGAACAAAAGATCTCCACTAAAGAGCCCCTCTATGGGTGCCCGTCGGGTATTGCTGAGCTGACCCGACGAGGTGCAGGCCCATATGATGGAGCATGACACCTAGTGGGCTGGGTGTGTGAGGGCCCATGTTCCGACAGGAGGAATTCCATTCCTTCTGTCCTGTCCAGGGCATAGCACTAACACTGTGGCGTCCTGACCTATCTCACACTCTTGTCCTACCACCAGAGGAACTGCGTACCCTTTTTTCTGACTACGCCTCCCATCCAAACCATTAATCTAAGGTCGCAGGAAGTCTTCCCACGGCACAGCACATCCAGTCGGAGGAACTGGCCCGCAGCTCTTCCAGCCAGCGATATTGGTAATGGCTTATGCATGTTCACAGGAAAAAAAATGTGAGTTTGTTAGTAAATTATGGGATGAACACATTTTGTGATAAAATGAACATAACTAAAAACTGCAAAATCCTATTCTCAACAATGAAAAAATAATATGTATTATCTAACATCATTCTAAGTGTATTTACTATCATTTGTGCTTCTGTCTATCCAACAACTTCATCATCTCCAATTTAAATCTTTCAACCCCTCAAACCTATCTCACTAACTGTAATGAGAAATCGTAATCCCTTTTGTCAATCACCATCTGATTTGATTCCTCCTTGCCTAAGAACATGTCTGCCCCTAAACCACATGTGCCATCTTCATCAATTACCTTCAGTACACTTAAACTCAACCACCTCTTACAGTCAGTAGGTCATGCTATATGCTGACCTGCATGCAGTATTCCTTGTCTTCCTACCCTTAGAATACCTGGAGACATGGCCATCAGACCCTCTTGCAAAGTTGAACATCTATGCAACCCCATGACCCAAAATTCTTGTCATCCTGAACTTGCTAACAATCAAGTTACTGTACTACAGATTTGACTGATAAACCCATTACCAGTGATGATCTATAACATAAGTGACCCTCTGCTAAGAGCCTGGTGAACCTTCTTACAGTCACTTACACATGGCACCTTACCTTAACAGAGTGTCTCTTTCATATCACAACCAATTTTTCAGTTAATAATCTTCTAACAGCCTCCTGACTATCACAAATTTTAAAGGATCTGGGTGACCTTTCCCAAGCTGGTTCTAAACTAATTGCTGACTAAGAGATTCATTACGATGTCGAAAGCCTCCACCCAAAACTGACTCGGAATCGAGACCGACCGGCTTGCGGTCATCGGTTCCGACCACCGGATTATGATGCGACCGAACACTGTTCGGTCACAGTCTGTTGCTCCCTGTGGGAGCTCCTGTTCTGCCCGACAACCAGCTATAACACAGGCTCCTATGGGGAAAGGGGGTGTTTTCAGAAAACTCTGCACCCTGTCGCAGGTACCCCACGGTACCTGCCACACAGTGCAGGGTTTTACAGGGGGGGTCCATTAGGTACCTCCTCTCCATCAACCGTAGGCCGCGGGGCAAGGGATTCCCCAAAGTCACTTTCCGACAGCCTTTCCATGTCAAACACGTCAACTCAGAAAGGCTGTTGGGAATTGACATCGTAATCCCTGGGCGGAAGCAATGTCCATAGGCATGTACAATGCGGTTCCGACCGACACAAATACTCCCTGAGTCGCTCGGAACCGATTCGGAATGACTGCGTCGTTTACATTCCGACCGCAAGCATCGTAATCGGGCAGTCGGAATGGAAACCGACCAAGGAAGGGCTCCGACTGTGGTGAGGAGGCTTTCCGCCTGACATTATAATCGGCCCCTTAGCCTTCTTGCTTAACCACTTAAATCTAATGTTATCGAAGATATGTAGCATCATGACATAGAACCCACCTATCTAGGATGTTCATGCAACTAATGTAGTATATCTAGACCACTCTAGCAAGTCTTGCAATAAACAATATCTACCCTGAATTATGAATCTCACTTCTGTCTGTTATATAGAACGCATTATACAGTGACCTTTGATCATAGGTCATATTGAAAACAATATGGCCATCTACACTGACCACACTTCCGTTCACTCCCACTGGGATTCCTTCACCCTCACCATGATACCTCCATTTCAGTTAATCCTATGCTAACAGATCAAGGACAAATGAGATGATTAACTGCTTGAACTTTGTTCAGCTTGTATAAAAAAAATCTTATCCATATTCAAACAGATCTGAACCCTATTTAATCTCCTAAAACTGACACCTTAAATTATATGTTTGTCCTCCATAGCAGCTGGATGGTCACAGAAAATGCTACCACTATTCAGTAACACTTTGGAGTTACAAATACTATGCTACATTTTTGGGCAGTATGGCTCTTTGCTAATTGTCAACTTTTAGTTTTATAGTCGTCCTCCTGCATCCGGGTTAAACCATTATGCATATGGATATGGAGAATTGAATGAAAGGAGTTGTCAATCATCATTCATAATGCTGATCTTCAATGCACTAATAACCAAACACTTCAGCATCTCACTTTCCAATGTCAGTAAACAGAACTTAACACCCATTAAAATGCCAAAGGGTCAGCCTGTGATTTCACCCCAGGAAACATATTCAACTTGTCAGCAGACATAATTGAATTTAAGACCTAAACATCCCATAGAACAAGCTGATTCTGCAGTCAAATCTCTATTGGCCTTCCTTCTTAAAGCAAATCACTGTCATTTACCTGGATGGCTAATATCTGGTGGTCAAAAAGCACTTTGAAACACACGAACTCTATGCCTCACAAATTCTCTCAGGCTAGTCTTCATGGATTTATATCAGGGCAGATAATGCTAAGACTCAGTAGGTGAGAGGAGGCAATACTTGAAACCCATTCGTGCTGAGTACCACTGAGTGAAGGAAAGGCTGACAGTCCTTGAAGAGTTGAACATGAAACAAAACTAATCGACTCTATATCAAGCCAGTGTTCACAGTTTGCTTACTCTAGATATATTAGTTTATGTGTTGGTTAGGGAACCTATAACACATTGGTCTTTTTTATAGCTTATCCTAAAGAAAAACCTTTCAAAAATGGATATCCTCCCCTCACTCACATCAGATGGCATGCATCATCACTGGGGTTCCATGGCAGCGCCTAAGTAGTGCTAGAATGGCTCATCCAGAGTACTTGGCCTCATTTGATAATGTTTGAGTGAAAATGAAATTAGAACACTATGGGGTCTCAAACAATGGAAGTGCTAAAATTTGCACTGGGATAATTGTGCTCCAAGGCAATTTTATTAGTGCATTACAAAAATCCTATCCAATGCAAGATTAAAAGTTTTAAATGAGTGTGGGAGAAACAACACATTTATTAAGTTTTCTTAATTATGTGCCTCTTCAGATCGACCTGTTTCAGCCCATGAATTGGTGACTGAAGTATCCTAGGCTTTCATCCAGACCATGACTTTGTCTATATATTCCATGGTTGCCATCATCTAGTGAAAAATCAATAAATAACTCCTTATCTGTATTGATCTGGAATGAAACTCAGAATTGTAAGGAAAAAACGTATAAAGATGTAGTCATATTGAATGGAACATGGAAAACACATATTCACTCACCATTAGAACACCTCACACATGTGATCACAGAAACCGCCAAACATGACACACTGCACTGATTTCTGTCACCCACTTAACCTTTCTCTTTAAAAGACTTGGGAATAAGCACAGCACCTACCTCGTATAATAAACTGAAGGTGCTGATAGTAGTTACAGAACTCAGGGCCTGATTTAAAGTTTGATGAACAGAGCACTCTGTTACAAATGTGACGGGGTACCCTAGCCACTAAACCATAAATCTCTAGTGTCACGTGGTTACATTAGGCCAGCATAGAAATGGCATTTTAAATGCTCAAGTTCTTAAGTTGCCCTCTGTCCTTAAACATGATGACATTTGACACAGATTTGACAAACATTAATTTGTCTGCAAATACAGGATAATACTCTTCAAACTCTTAGAAACCCAGCTTTGCTTCCACTTCCACTTTGTAGGCACACTATCAAATACAGTACAAGCATAGGATGGTTGGGGAGGACATTTGCCCTGAGTTGCATACAGTAATAGTGACTAAGTCAGAATGCTCAAGGATATAAGCAATGGCCATCCACCATTACCATGTATGCAGACAGCAGCCCACACATATAATCCAACACAAAGAGAGTTTATATCCTGAGCAATAAATGTCCATATTAATAAGAACTGTCCCCATCAGTAGTTGTCACAAAGCTCTTCATGTCTTCTTTATTTTCTTAAGACAAGGTTCAACACAACTTCTAGCCTGACAACTACTGACGTGGACAGTTCTTATTATTATGGATGTTTATTTCTCAGGATATTAACTCTCTTTGGGTACACTATCAAATACCTTGAACATTCTGTACAAGGGCTAAGCATCATGTACATTATTATTTGTTTTGGCTGTTCACAGCTATCACAATAGAATAAACAATAGCAGCCTGACTCGGGTTTCAGCATGGCAATATGGAAGATGTGATTACATTTACAACACCAACCAGTTGTTTAGATAGAGGAGCATTTAGCTGGCACTGAGAGGTCAACTCATACTGGAATTCCAGCCCTGATGATTCCTGTTTACCTTATCCCAGGGATGCTGCCCACCTCTCTACCGAAATGGATAGTCTGATGACACTTACCCACAGGTAATCAGGAGTTAGATTACCCTACAGGCATTTGGCAGATTCACCCACCCTAGACATGCTTGGTTACTAAGCTTTAGTTAGGAGTACAGTATATTACAGGACTTGCATACAAGCATATATTCTCTGTGATAAGCAAAATAGTTGAACTGCTAATTTGTTTACCATTCTCGTAATGCTAATCACATTATTCTGTTTCCTTCTATTGATTATTGCAGCGCAAGTATTTTGCTCAAGAATCAGACTGCTTCAATAAATTTTGAAATGCTTTGCTGTGTAGTTCTTGTGTATCTCTTTGGGTATGCATAAGTAACTAAGTAAAAGGGTTCTAGATCTGTTAATAATGACTTCCTGGGGGAGTCAGGGTTGTCATGTTCTGAGGTTGCACATCATTTTTTAACTTGTCAGGTTAGAGGGTACAGATGGTGTACTGTGAGCTAGCAGGACTTAGGCCAACATATACGGATGGTGTGCATGGAGTCAGTCACCCACATTTCTGATATTTATGTTGCCCAAAAGCGCAGTTTTTCTTGGAAAAGTATAAGCCATACAACACTAGTAATTGTTCAATGAGTCCATTGATGAGAAATCAGTAAGCACCAACATTATTTAGAGTCTAGTGATTGTTGTATGTGCATCATCCCCTTCACTGATAACAGAGTACCCTGCCACCAAACTGACGTGTTCTACCTCATTTAGGATCTAGCAGACTGTAAATATTCTATTTGAGGAGCCCCCATTGGTTGACAGGAACCGCTATCATGTAGAGAGTTGTCCGCAGGGTCAGGGGCGCATCTACATTTGGCAGGATGCTGGCCCTCGGAATAGCAGAGGTACTGCCCTTTGCCATTCCAAAAGAATTAGCACGGTCAACCAAACACTAAATCAGGCCCATAATTGGTTTCTCCCCAGTTTGCATTACCTGTACTCTATCTCCCCACATTCTAAGATGGCCGCCACCGTGCATACTTCCGAGTAGTCCATTGTTTATGTCTACGTTTCTTCACTTCACATCACCGAGTGTTTAAACATAACGAGCACCCGCCCGTACCACACGCAGACCCCCCGACTAAGCAATGGACGGCACGCTTTGCCACCGGTATCTATGAAGTAAGTGTTCTTCGCCCACAGCGCTACAGAACCCAGCATGTCATTGCGCAGCGCGCATTCAACCAACACACGCAGTAATTTCCATTGCACTACCCAGTACCTTCACTCAGTCACTAAAACGTTAGCAAACACACCCGTTTTAGTTATTGTTGCACTTAGTCACATTAAGCACGTGTAAATCCAGGCGGTATACCCTCACTGACTCATCCCTCCTTTCCTTCCTCAACAGTGCTCCGTGACCAAGGGCGTCCCAGCCCGAAATGCATAGGAGATCAAGATTCATAGATCTGCTAGTATGGATTACAAATGAACATTTGATATGCCAAACAATATCGAATTGAACTAATTTGCTGAATAAAAGCATTTAAAAACACGCATCTTAAAAGGATTCACTTTTGCATGAATCAACTTAGTTTGATTACCCATTGGAGTGCCTACCCAGGGGATGTACTTGCAGATCTCTGCAAGACACTACTCAGCTGTTCATTGATGGTGTTAGGACGGATAACACCACCCTGATTGCGCACCCAGACCTTATTGAACGAAAATACCTTTCACCTAGCTTTGCAGTGCACCACCCACGCCTCTTTCTAGCAGGACATAGGCCAACATATACGGATGGTGTGCATGGAGTCAGTCACCCACATTTCTGATATTTATGTTGCCCAAAAGCGCAGTTTTTCTTGGAAAAGTATAAGCCATACAACACTAGTAATTGTTCAATGAGTCCATTGATGAGAAATCAGTAAGCACCAACATTATTTAGAGTCTAGTGATTGTTGTATGTGCATCATCCCCTTCACTGGTAACAGAGTACCCTGCCACCAAACTGACGTGTTCTACCTCATTTAGGATCTAGCAGACTGTAAATATTCTATTTGAGGAGCCCCCATTGGTTGACAGGAACCGCTATCATGTAGAGAGTTGTCCGCAGGGTCAGGGGCGCATCTACATTTGGCAGGATGCTGGCCCTCGGAATAGCAGAGGTACTGCCCTTTGCCATTCCAAAAGAATTAGCACGGTCAACCAAACACTAAATCAGGCCCATAATTGGTACTGTAATACTGGCCAAATTCATTAAAAACTAGAACAAACACTTTTCCGTTATTCCAAACCTTTTAGAGCCCTCAAGGTAGTGTTCTTATTACCATAAATATTTTTCAGTGGTCACTTAGGCCTTGAAATGCTTTAATATTCAAATCAGGTGATTTTTTGTCAGTACTTTATGTTCTTCTTCCCTACTGGTCCTAACTGTATTGATCTCTGGTGATTGTTCAATGGGCAAATTGATGAAACGTCACTAAGAACTGTTACTATTTAAAGTCAGGTGGACTGCTATAGGTTCATCATTCCCTTAAATTCAACAAAGAAAATATATGTGATATCATGCTTAATTATGTATTATCATGACTCGTTTGGAAGAGTAACTGCATTTTCTCTGGTATATGTAGTCGAGGACAATTGTTATCAAGTATAGTAAAAACAAACATCTTTCTAACCTTAAGTGACGGTGTATAAGAATTTTGGATTCCTCTATATAAGGCCATGCTATGATTGTCAAAACACCTCAATCATAGAACCAAGGTGGCTTTACATGACCCTTCTTCAAGGCACATAATGTTAAAGGGTTTCAAAGATTTTAGTCAGTATAATTAAATGAAACCACTTTCTAAGTCTTTCAATGTGATAAAATTACAACATAAAACTTATTGTATGAATATTTATCACCAATTAGACTCAGGACAGCTCACTTGTGGGATGGAGAACCTCCAAAACTCAGCTTTAGTGAGTCATCAACTGCAGTCAACATAGATTTTCTAAGCATTGAAGCTTGCATACCTCTGTTAGTAGTACTCCAGGAGCATTGATCTGCCTGCCGGCATACCTCCATTATTCACTTGTCTTACTCAAAAAGCTTTTCAAAGGACTGCATGTTATTTAGTTCTATGGATATTTCGGTGGTGGTAGTGAAAAAGTATGATGACTTGTTAACGTTATCAAGAGCATGTAAAGTTTTCACATCGTTATTGGTATCGGCAAGGCGAGGTACCGATGTCTGTATAAATGACTAAAGTGCATAACCTGTGGATTTCAATAAGTGGAATTGGGACTCTACCAGCATTAAAGGGTGTGTTCTGGTTATCATCATACCAAATTTCTTATTTAGAGCAGAGAAGCTGGAGTATTCTGATTCCGGTGACTACACAGACAATGTTCGTAGTGCAAATGTTATTAGTAATAACCAATACTTATAGGCAGATTTTACATGATGATCTCAATTGAAAAGCAAGGCTAGGATCCCAATCCGATTGGGGGTGTTAGTGGAGCAAATCTATTCATACCAACAACTTAACAAAGCTTATTTTGTATCACAATAAAGAACATTTAGGGTTATTGTTGGAAATGACCATCTTTTGCATGGTGTATCCCTAGACTTTTGGTTTAACTTTTTTTGATGGCTGTAGATTTCTGTGCACTTTACCCCTGCTAACCAGAGGTAAGGTGCTTGTGCTCCTCCTTTGAACATAATGAAATTGATACACCTCTACTTTCCTATTTGACTTCCCTATAAGTCGCTAGTATATGGCACAAAGTATATCCAGGGCTTGTAAGTTAAATGTCATCAGTAGGCTGCGGTATCTCTTGCACCATCCACTACAGTATTAATGTAAATCATAGCATAGCTTTAGCCCTATGATGGTAGCCTGATTAAAGCAGCTTTTACAATGCCATTCGACCTGTGGGAAAAAAAACTTTTGACAAGCCAAAACATTCCTTTTAAATATTGATAGGTCACCTCTGAGTGCTCTTAATGCCCATAAGGAAAGGTGCATGGCATGTAGGATATATATAATTATTTTTTTACTAATGTCCCTAAAGTGAAGGCCCCAACAGCTATTTTAACTATAGTAAAGCTGGGTTTTCCATAGGAAAGCATTGAGATGCAATATTAAATTTAATAATGCTGTCTCAGACTAGGAGCCATCAAGAAATGTCATTCTTCAACTCATTGTAATATTAAATGAAAGCCCAATTCACTGGTGTATTTTTAATAAATATTATGGAAAAGGTAATATTAGAAAGTTACGTTCCCCTGAAGACTCTAGAGGCTAATTCGCATTAACCTCCATCTGCAGCCCTCTGAGTTTTTAACCCTGGAGCAGGAGACAAAGGCTTGGGTGTGGGGAGGTGTTTCTGTTCCTCTGGCATTTGGGCTGTGCCCAGGAACTTGATTAACTTTAAAGAAGACATACCCTGTCCCAGGCAAATGTTAACTGATGTCTGGGTAGGTCCCTTCTTTGTTTCATTTGCCAGGCAATCACAGTGGGAGGGGAACTGCCCCTAGAACTGGTTTCCAGTTACCCCAGAGGAGAGGTTGCTCAATTCCCTGGCCACACCTCTGGGTGGAAACACATTTTCTGCACAAGGAGAGAAGGGTTTAATGTAGGCATAGAGGGGCACTGTGGGATTGTTTGCACACAGGAAATACTGTAGAAATAGGTAGGGCTACCCCTGGGAACTTTTACCCTATTGGTTAGAGAGGGACCAGGAGTCACACGTACCACATGCTGATGCCAAGCATAAATGTGGCACCCACAGTAACCTCCTCAGATTTTTTTTGGAGCTCAGAAGAGGACTACATCTGCTGTCTGAGACCTGAGATGAGGTCTGAAGGAATGAACCTGCTTTCTCTTGTATCCAGAACAAATATGTGGACTTCAAAGGTCATAAAACAAACCTTCTGTTCAAGGTACAGGGACATAACAAGATACAAGAGGACTTTCTTTCAATAGCTCAGCTGACCAGTTCCAACTGGGCCTGCCGTTAACCCTGCAGGTCCTTTTTGATGGAGAGAATCTTGACCACAAGTTCTGTTTCTGAGGTCCTGGAACCATTGGCAGTGTCAAAATATATTCTAACATCTTGAGAATCCTGGGACCTAAAAACAATTTGGCTCCAAAGACATTTACAGGACCGTGACAAACCTGTCACGATGATATAATGAATGTGTGTTGCTGCTGGGCTGAAGATTCAGTGGTTCCCAGCTCAGACCTTTTCCGCAGCAGAAAATTCAATTCAACTGGACCTGGCAGAGAAGGTTTCCAGCCTCGTCGATCCCTCTTTGGCTACAGCCTGCTGCTTTGCCCCACTTGAAGATTCTGAACACCAAAAAGGTGACTAAATCCAAATGTAGCAATCTTCACCAGACAAAGGCACCAAAAGCATCCAATCAGCAATGGACCTTCTATGGGTGTGAAATTCCAATTTCTCTGACACCGAGTTTTCCCACCAAAGGCTTCATAGAGACATCATTGGGCCCTTCTCGGCATACCCTCCTGCCTTGCCCCGTGGAAGATTTTGGACGTCCATTTCGTAGACTTAGTCCAAAGGTAAAACTTCTGACTGGATCACACCTGGGTCTATAGCCAAGCCACGTTCCATCACTGTTGGCCTCAAAACATACCTAGGTCCCAGTCTAGTGCAACCAGTAGACTGTGGTTGATGCTGCTGGGTACTATTTTCAACTTTCACTTTAAAAATTCATATTTCTGGTTCACCTTATTAGATTTTTGTCATTTTGGTGACATATTGTTTATTAATTATTACCTTATTTTTCTACATTGGTTTGGGATTTTTCTTGTGTTGTGTTTTGACTTTTGTTCTGTTTTGATACTGCAAAAATACTTTGCAGATTGTCTCTAAGTTAAACTTGTCTGTTATGTCCCATAGCTACTAGAGGGTTGAGCTCAGGTTAATTTAGTGCTTATAGTAGTTCACCCTGACAAGGGTTACTGTTATTCCTTGAGGTGAGTAGTCACCCACCCCAAAGAATAAACCAGTTTATCACAGTTATCATAACCCATCATTCATGATAAAGCATAGTAAAAACTCATTTGTAACATACAACAAGATAGTTGAGAACATTAAAATTCAGCCTAGGGGAAAAAATATATTATCCTGGTATAATTCACCTAATTTGGGGAATTTCACATTGCGTGTGTTCTCATGAAATTCCCAAAATTGTGTCACTATGCCACTTAGTGTATTACGTGTTATTTGCAAATGTACAACAGAATCCAAACAACTGTTGTTTACTGTGCTTTGTGTAAATGCATCCTTGCACCAAATGTTAATGTGAGGACACATTTCATGGTAAACTATAGCACAAATTGGCAGATTTGCAGTTTTTGCAATTATGCTTAATTTTGCTAAAATTCCTTTAAGTTATGCAGAAAGGAAATTAACTCATTTTTCACACCCCTAATTAAAAGTTAAACACAGCTTTAACCTATGATATATCACAGATGACAAATTTCCTTTTTAATGGGTATACGGTTGTTGGATGCTACCTTTATCACTGTGTAAGATTAAAACTCTCTATCACAACAGTAAGACTTGGTAGATTTGTGGCAAATTGAAATTCCATTTTTGTTTTCTCCCTAATAGGAAGTGCTTCATATTAAACCCATGCCTGACATCCAACATTTCAATCTTGGTCCATTAAATTCATCTGGTGAATGCTTGCTGTTTATTCTTCAAATGTGAAATAATATTTTTTCCCATCAAATACAAAGAGACAGGCACTACGGACCAAAGAGACAGGGCACCAAATAATACTCAACAGTCAAGTATATATAATTCCCTTTAGGTTCACTTATCTTTCAGATCAACCACTCCATATGTACTCCACACACATACATTAACGCAGTCTTAAAGGAGCTATGAATTCCACGGGGTATCGAAACACTTATAAATTCAGTTTAATAAAAATATTCAGTTATAAAGTACATCCTTTGCAATTCAATACGAAAATATATTCAAAAACCTATATAAAATATCTTCCAAACTTACAATATAAAAATGGGAGAGACAACACAAAGACAATCACATTTGTAATATAAAAAGTTAATTCGTGAGGCCACATAAAGACATCACATTGGAGAAAACAGTTTTTCATCCAAATGTGATTCAATGTCGCACAAATTTAAAAACAACAAGATCGTCGACACGTTTCGGTGGGTTGAAACGAATAACGGCACCTTCTTCAGGACAAAAATCATATATATTCCTCTCCTAATATGCTCATAAAAACCTGTATGAGAAACATAAACATATATAAAAAAGAGAGAAAGCCATTTATATTCCATATTCTCATACAAATGTAAGATAGACATTTATCAATAGTTTATTCATTCCCAGTGTTCCCTATAAAATCATCTATTCATCTAGATATTACCATAAAATCAATATACCTGACACAATGGAGGGGTTTCACAACATACTCCTATCATTCATACTCATTGTATTCACTCAGACCACATATAATACTCCATTCATCTAAATATGAAGGACTCACCAGTGAGGAGCACTCAGTTAGAAAGCCATCTATGTTTGGATAAATGCTGGCGGTAAGGGCAGAGATCTGTGCATAAACAAATAAATAGTAGGGAAGTGGGACAGAATCATTCATCTATTACGAATAGTCCCCACAGAATAATCATTGTGACACTTTCCCAGATTTTTTCTTATTGGGAGCATACCTATTATGTGTGTTCAACCTTTTCTATCAAGTTGCTTTAATACTTCTGGTGTACATCTGTAAATTAGTTTGAATCACAAGTAGGCTGAATATGCTCCACCAACATGACCCAAATGTCTGAGCAAAGTGTCCCTGGAATAATAGTCATAGTTTACAAAATTAACGATTCTGCCAACAAAAGAGTTTATAATTGTTAACAGAATTAACGGTACTACTAACTAAAGAATTTATCATTGTTTACTAATTCAATTCTGTAGGTCATTCCACTCCAATTCATTATCAAAATACCTGCAATGGATGATCTTGAATAAAGCCACATAAAGGGAGTTAAAAATCTTCCCTCTGTTGTTTTATGCTGGGCAAGGGATTCTAGTCCTGAATCCAACCCTTGGGGAACGCCACAGATTATGTTCTTTGGGCTTGAGGTGTAAGTTAGGATGTGGATGCTCTGGTTTCTTCCAGTGATGAAGGGTGCAATCGATGTTTTCATAGCCGGTGGTGATTTTGCTGTAGAAGAAGTCTGCAAGCGTATCTCAGAGGTCCTGGGAGAGGGTGACAGTGGTCTTGACAGCTGTGAGGTTGGAGAATTCCTGCAGATGATGATGCAGAATAGGTCCTTGCTGTGGTTTGAGCTGGCTTCGAGTTGGGTGGTCAGGTCGCTTTTCTTGGTGTTTTTCAGGAGTTTGTGGTATTCGTTGAGGGCTAGTTTGAAGTTAGCTCGGTCAATGGGTGCTTTGTTAGCACAAGATCACTTCAAGTTGTTTACATAAATTCTTGGTAGATTTAAGATCAGGGGTGAATGAGCTGGCATGTTTGGGGAGGTCTGCCTAGTTTGGTTGATACCGTTGGTGTTGTTAGGGGTCATCCAGGTGAAAGTTGAGGTCCCTGAGGAAGATGAAGTCTTTTGAGTTGATGGCCAGAAGGGTGATAAAGCCAGAGATGGCCTTGCAGAAGGTGGGGCAAGGTTATGGGGGTCTGTACGCAAGCATGTCTCTGAGTGTGGTTATGCTGTCTGTGTTGATGTGAAAGTTGAGGTGAACCATGATAGGGGTATCACTGTTGGTGGTGACTGTGCAGCTGAGGGATTCTTTGTGGATGATGGCTATTCCATCTGCGTGTTTGTCGATGCGGTGCTAGTGAATTATCTTGTATCCGTTTGGTGTGGCAGTGGCAATGTCAGGTGCTGATGACAGGTTGAGCCATGTTTCGGTGTGAGGGATGTGATGGTGTCTCAGATCTCTATGGCATGTTTGTGGAGCCATTCGATGTTGATCAGCAGGCAGTGGAGTTCATCTGTTCTGGTGGTGGTGGGCAGGGGTTCAGGATTGGGGGAGTCTATGTTACAATGGAAGGGGCAGTGGCGGCAGAAAAGAGGTCCTGCTGTTGATCGAGGAGAAGCATGGTTGCAGTCATTGTTGTGAGGTCCAGAGTTGAGGGCTAGAAGTTGCTGGTTGATGGGGGATAGCAGTCCTGGCCCTGGGCGCGGTCCAGGTGCACATAGGTGCAGATGGGTTTGGCTTTTGCGTGCCGGCGGGTGCCCACGGCATGCATCCGCTGCATGGCTGCGCTGTGGCTTCAATTAAGTAGGTTCCCATGACGTGGGAGGGGCCCTGGGTGAGGTCAGAGGCAGGCAAAAAGCAGGAGGGAGCGGGGTTTGGGCAGGTCGGAGGTGATCCGGGGAGCATGAGGGAAGCAGAGTTTGGTTATAAGGGAAAAAGCAGGAAAACAGAGATTAAGGTTTAAGCGCCTCGGAAATAAACAGGTTCAGCTGTGGAAGAACGAGTTGAGGGGAGAGGAAGCCTAGAGCAAGAAAACATGGTTAAGTGGAGGACAGAAATGGGAAAAAACAAGGAAAAAAGAGTTAGGGGATGCAAAAGTACCTGAAAAGTAGGCAAGTTAAGTAGGGAAAAAAAAAGAGTTAGTAGAAGCAAAAGTAACTGAAAGGAAAGCAAGTTAAGTGGGAAAAAGCAAAAAAAAGTGTTAGGGGAGACAAAAGAACCTGGAAAGCAAGCAAGTTTTGAGGGGGAAAAAACCAAGGAAAAAAGAGTTAAGGGAAGCAAAAGAACATGAAAAGGAAGCAAGTTAAGTAGGGACAAAACTAGGAGAAAAGGGTTAAGGTAAGCAAAAGATCCAGAAAAGGAAACAAGTTAGGTGGGGGAAAAAAACTAAAAAAAAGAGTTAGGGGAAGCAAAAGAACCTGAAAAGGAAGAAAGATAAGTGGGGAAAAACTGAGGAAAAAAGAGTTAGGGAAGGAAATGAACTTGAAAAAGAAGCAGGTTAAGTGGAGGAACAAAAGGGGGAAGAAGCACAGGGTTGTGAGTGACTTCTGGCGTGAGGTGGTTGGCACAAGCGAGATGCTGGTGCTGCTGGCAGCAGGGAGAGCTGGCCTGGGGCCCTGCTCAATTGGGTAATGCTGTGGCCTCCATTAAGTAGTTCCCCATGTGGTGGGAGGGACACTGGGTAGGGTAAGAAGGAGGCAGAAAGCGTGAGCGAGAAGGCTTCTGGCAGGTCGGAGGCTATCGGAGGCAGGCAGAAGTTGGTTATATGAGGGGAAAAATGTAGAAAAAAGGAGATTACGGGTTAAGAGTCTGGAAAATAGATAGATTAAGCTGTGGAAAATGAATTGAGGGGAGAAAGAGCTTAGAGGGAGAAAGCATGGTGGATGACAAAAATGGGGAAAAGAGTTGTGGGGAAGCAAAAGAACCTGAAAAGGAAGCCAGTTAATTGGGGGGGAAAGCAAATAAAAATACTTAGGGGTAGCAAAAGAATCTGAAACAGAAGCAAGTTTAGTTGTGAAAAACGTGGAAAAAAGAGTTAGGGGAAGAAAAATAATCTGAAAAGGAAGCAAGTTAAATGGGGAAAAAACATGGAAAAAAGAGTTAGGAGAAACAAAAGAACCTGAAAAGGAAGCAAGTCAAGTGGAGGAACACAACAGGGAAGAAGTGAAGGTTTGTGAGCGACTTCTGGCGCAAGGTGGTTGGCATAAGCAAGATGCTCAATGGGAGTCGGGCTGTGGCCTCCATTAAGTAGGTTCTTGTGAGGTGGGAGGGGGTCTGGGCAGGGTCAGCAGGAGGCGGGAAGCTGGAAGTGGGAAGGATAGGGCTTTGGGTGGGTTGGAGGTGATCAGGGGAGCATGAAGGAAGTAGAGGTTGGTTACGAAGGAAAAAGGAGCTTAAGGGTTAATCGCCTGAGACATAAACCGTTTAATCTGTGGAAAAATGAGTTGAGTGGAGAAAGAGCCTGGAGGGAGAAAACAGGGTTAAGTGGGGGGTGGGGGGTAAAAACAAGAAAAAAGAGTTAAGGGGAAACAAAAGACCCTGAAAAAGAAGCAAGATAAGTGGGGAGAAAATAAAAAAAAGAGTTAGGGGAAGAAAAACAACATGAAAAGGAAGCAAGTTAAGTGTTCAAAAAAACAAGGAAAAGAGTTAGGGGAAGCAAAAGAACCTGAAAAAGAAGCAAGTTAAGTGAAGGAACAAAACCAGAAAGAAGCGCAGGGTTGTAAGCTACTTCTGGTATAAGGTGGTTGGCACGAGCGAGATGCTCGTGCTGCTGGCAGCAAGAAGAGCTGGCGGGGGACCTGCTCAATGGGGTTGCACTGCGGTCTCCATGAAGTAGGTTCCTGTGAGGAGGGAGCAGTGCCGGGCAGGGTCAGCTGGAGGTGGCAAGAGGAAGGTATAGGGCTACAGGTAGGTCGGAGGTGATCGGGGGAGCATGAAGGAAGCAGAGGTTTGTTACGAGGGTACAGGAGCATAAGGGGTAAGGGCTTGGGAAATAAACAGTTTAAGCTGTGGAAAAATGAATTGAGGGGAGAAAGAGCCTGGAGGAAGAAAACAAGGTTAAGTGAAATACAAGGAAAAAGAGTTAAGGGGAAGTAAAATAACCTACAAAAAGAAAGCAAGCAAGTTAAGTAGGGAAAAAGCTAAGGAAATGAGTTAGGAGAAGCAAAGAAACCTAGAAAGGAAGCAGGGAAAAACATGGAAAATAGAGCAAGGGGAAGCAAAAGAACCTGGAAAGGAAGCAGGTTAAATTGGGAAATAATGAGGAAAAAAGAGCTAGGAGAAGCATAAGAACCTGAAAAGGAAGCAAGTTAAGTGGAGGAACGAAACTGGGAAGAAGGGCAGGATTGTGAGTGACTTCTGGAGCTAGGTGGTTGGTACTACGAAGATACATGTGCTACTGGCAGCAGGGAGAGCTTGCTGACGTTTTAGAACAACATTGTAGTGGTTAGCTACTTCTGTTACAGGGACATAGGCTTGTGCAATTACTTTGTTTCTTTAAAAATCAATCTAGGTTTTGCTGAATATTCTATACTTGGTGCAGGTTGTTGGAAATGTCTCCAAATTCTTTGATTAAATTGGTAGTAGCACCCCCGAATGGCTACGTATGGGCAACGTTTAATTATTTATTTTTATTATGGCTTGTTCAAAGTTGATTATTATTTTATGTGAGGAGTAGTTGTTTGTTTTAATTTTAATATGGTTTAGAAGTTCTTAGCTGGGGCACCTTTATTTATTAGGTAGCAAGACATATATGAGAGTTATATTTATGTTTGATATTTACCATGTATGCTGTACATATGAGTGAATGGTTTAGGGCACATTTTAGAAGTTGCCGCCGTCATCCATGTTTGACATTGGCTTACTCTCAATAAATCATCTGCTGTAGCAAATATAGTGATGTGTTAGTCATTATTTAGGTTGTCACGTAGGAAGAAGAGTTCATCATGTTTATAGCTAAGTGTTCAGCTGTTTGAATATGTTGAATTTCTTGGGGCAGCAGGACACTGATGGCTTTCTTAGTTTGTGCTATTACGCATTTTAAAGTGGGTACAGCTGATAGATACCTCTGATGTATTGAGGAAGTTTAGGGAGTATATCTTTTAGAAATTTAGTAGGGGGTTCTTGGGAACTAGTGATTGCCTCTTTTAAATCTTGAAGTATGTGCCTTACTTAGATTTTGGAAGACCGTGCCCTGTGCTAGGTAGAGCACTTGAGGGGTTTTCATGCAGAGCCTGGCCATGGGCCAAGCCCTGCATTCAGCCCAAAGTCATGCACTGCAATGGACATCTTACTTTATGTTAACAAAAACATAGAAATTCACTGAAAAATCAAAAGGTTAAGGTTACGCTATTGTTAGAAATTGTAATAATATGCTACATTTTAAAAACATTAGAAATTCTCTTAAAAAGCAAAGGTTAAGGTAAATTATAGTTAGGTGAAAATGCCAGTTAAAACATATCATTTCCGACCAGATGCGATAGGGCATCGAGGACTACTTAGCTCTTAAAGCAGCCTCTGCCCTATCAGCAGCAATACTCTGGGAGGCATTGAAGACAACGGTCCGGGGGCACATTATCTTTTCCACTGCGGGTCACGATAGTACAAGGATTTAATGAGTTAGGCAGTGAACTCTTGAGCTTTGAAGGAATGCTACAACAAGATGTGGAGGAGGAGGTTCTCTACTATATAGAGGTGGTCCGGCTGGCCCTAAAGGAAAGGTGAATGGAGAAGGCCAGGAGATGGTGGATCTCCTCTTAACACCATTTATATGATATGAGAGATACAATGAGCAAACTCCTATACTTGCTAGTGAACTGGAACACAGGGTAGTGGTGGGCATCTGCAAACCCTACCGCATCCACAGCAATTGCCAAAGCATTTGCAGACTGTTATAGCAATATATATGATGTGATCCCCTTTTCCGTGGTGGATCGTGAAAAAACCCTATATTAAATGATCTTTCTACAGAAACACTTCAACCGAAAGACATACACTCTCTTGATATGACAATATCAGACACAGAGATATATGATGCAATCAGTGCCATGCCTTCTGGGAAACCCCAAATCAGAAAGGCTTCCCCTCAGAATTCCATATATTTTCCGGTCTTTTGGTAGGATCGTCAGAGGTTCTCTACAAAGAAATGGTCTGCACAGGAGACTGGCTTTGAGACCTGGGAGGGGCGGCCATAGTGGTTATTACTAAACCTGGAAGAGATCCCATAGAATACCCCTCTTACTGCTCTATCTCCATTAACAACACAGAGGTGAAACTTCTGGATAAAGTCCTGGGCTGAGCCACCCCTTGGCACACCCAGACTACAACGGTTTCATGCCATCAAGTTGCACAAGGCACTACATTAGGTGATTACTCATAGCTCTAGCGACTCTTCGCAGATTTCACCAACCAGCATCTCTATTAACCTTAGACTTTGAAAAGGAGTTTGGCTCAGGGTCTTGGCGATTCATGTTCCAAATATTGCATACAATGAACTTCGGCCCGCAGTTCATAGCATACACCTGACTCCTTTACTCCTCTCCCTGGGCCTGAGTATGCATTAATGGCATACTTTCATGCTCCTTTCTGTTTGAATGGGGGATTGAGACGGAGTTGCCTGTTGTGCCCACTCTTAATTGCCCTGACAATTGAAACTCTTGCAGTAATGATCAAAAAGGATGTTCAAAAATTGTGATATATTCTGGAATGATGCATGGAGGATTATGTTTCACTCTATGAAGATGACACACTATTATTTCTGCAACACCTGAATATATTTAATCCCCTGAATCTTCCAGATGCTATTGATATGCCATATATGAGGAAGCTTAGACCTTAAAAGTTGCCTGTCATAAGTCGGTATTGATCCCAGTGGGGATGACCGTGAATGAGGACCTGCCCATAAATCAGACCCTTTGACAGTCATTTAGCACCTTTAAATACTTGGCCATATTGATTGTGCAATGGGCAGAAGATTATTGGGACTGAATGCAGGACCATAGCTGCATAAACGAAACTGCAGTTTGCAGCTTGGGGACAGCTCCTACTCTTGATTTTGTGGCGGTGGGAGCCAGCAGTGGCTTAGATGCCCTATGGGGTCCCCCCACGTTACCCAAATCAGTGATACATTTAGAAACATTATAAATGCAGCTAATTCTAAAAATGTTGAGTACTGGGTTGGTCAGCTGATGTGGTGGGGGTTAGTTCATGTAGGCTAGAACGTTTTTTTTTTAGGAAATTGCTTTGGGCATGTATCAGAGGGGGGAAAGTTGTTATGTTTTGATGGGTAGGTACAATGAGGAGGTCTCCTTGTTCCAGCAATTTTGGCTGGGGTGTATTCCCTGAGCACTTGAAATTGCCTGAGTCATCATATATTGTTTTAGTCTGACCCTGCTTCACAGGGATGCATCAGTACTTAGTAGTAAGAGGCTGTGTAAGGGTGGGGAGGGCAGCTGAATGTGGCGAAAGTTTGTTGAGTGGTGAGAGGATTTTGTCAGACTGGAAGTTGTTAGTGGGTCTTACAGGGCATGCAGGACGGATTGCATGTTCACTGCAAGGCAAGTTGTCGACTCTCTTTATGGTACTGAATGACTCATTAGGTATTCTGAATGAGGAATTTATTTTAGGATGAGGTTTTGTGGTGTTGCGTGTTGCGTTTCAAGGTGGTATGTTCTTTACTCCAACATATATTGAGCGGAATGATGAAGCATGCATTTCAATTCAGCATCACATCTCTCTGCAGCATAACCATTTTCATGAATTTATGTATTCACATTTATGCACCTCTACTTTAACACAAAGTTAAGTCCGTTAAATGGGTAGTATAACATAACTTGAATTGTTCTGCTTATTAAATTATATTTTCCTTCCTATTTGATCCTGTAGCGTTTCCTACGTGAAGGAATTTTTCAGTTACTTGTATTGTTTACAAATACCACAGTTAACAAAAATGGAGCTGAGAAATGAAAATGCATGGCCCTTTAAAGAACAAATGTGCTTTGCCTCCCTATTTGCAAGCTGCTTTATTGCGAATCATAAATGCCATCTAGAAGTCAGGGCTGCTTTGGCCGGTTCATAATGAAAAAGGTTGGGCAAAGTAGGTATTTTATCTAAATTTGCATAGACGTTTATTCAATTTTATTATCAGTGTGAGGGAAATGAGATAAGCTGCAGTATCTTGCCCTATTTCAAAGAGCACCGGTAATTGCCTTTTTGTAGCATACTGAGTTTTCTCGAGTAAGGCACAATTTGTACGGTCTGTTTCCATTATTTGACCGTGGGGGAACAGTGTGCTGCACTTGTTACAAGAACATTCTGCTTACAGTATCCCAACAGGAATTTCCAGTAAAAGTAATTACTTGAATTGACAACATTGTTTATTACTTGGAAACATCAGCCGAATTCCCCCTGGCAATACATGCTGTAATGTAATGTAAGCCCAAATAGAGATCTCCCATCTGGATTTTTAGGTGTCGTTCAAAGTCGTTTATTCATGTTTTAAAGGCAAAGTAAGCTTCTGTCCATTACATACTCTCTCTCCTCGTCTGACTTTCCATCCCGCTTTCATAGATGCTTGGTAAGGTTCTCGGTAAACTTAAACAAGGAACTGCATTTGTTCGCAATAAAGGAAATTAATTTACACAAGTTGTTAAATGCAGTCCTTGGGTACATGTCTATGATAATCTAACTCTGTACCATTTTCTTGCTAATTTATATATCCACAAAGCAAGGTTGCCCCCAAAGAAAGATCCCACATGAGTGGATGCGCTTCTCCAATTTATTCAAGGCTGCAGACGTAGTAAGCAGAGAACCATCTGTTCATTTCACAGCCGACGCTTTTCGGGCCACTCGCCCTTTGTCACAGGTTTGCATGGAGTTCACAAGGCAGTGAGCGCACCTGAATTTTATTTCCTACACCCGCCCCAGTGAGCGTGACCACTGGCATGGCCATCTGGTACATGTAGTGCCGCTGTGGTATTACTCCAGTGAGCTGTCTTGTGCTCCATGATTCAATAAAGTAAATAAGTAATGTTATCAGTGATGTAATTTGAGATGTTTGCACACGTCACCTCAGGCTCCGCCCCGCCCTTCACCACTGTGTAAACGCTCCCTGTGGCGTGTTTTAAGTTGGGGGATTAAGTCCCCTTGAATCCTGAGGGTACCTGGGGGCCAACTAGCCCACCAGGTGCCTCCAGTAAGCGCCACAGGCCTGCATTGCAGAGAGGTGGTCCAGGCCACAGTCCAGTTTTTACACCTCTCTGCAATGCAGCTCTGTGGCGCTTACTGGAGGTACCTTGTGAGCTAGTTGGCCCCCAGGGACTCTCAGGATTCAAGGGGACTTAATCCCCCAACTTAAAACGCACCACGGGGTGTGTTTGCACAGTGGTGAAGGGAAGGGACGGGGCCTGAGATGACATGTGTGCAAACATACCCTGTGGCATGTTTTAAGTTGGGGAATTAATTCCTCTTCAATCCTGAAGTCCCAGGGGTCCAACTAGCCCACCAGGTACCTCCAGTAAGAGCCACAGAGCTGCGTTTCAGAGAGGTGTAAAAAGGGGCGTGGCCTGGTCCACCTCTCTGCAATGCAGCCCTGTGGCGCTTACTGGAGATACCTGGTGTGCTAGTTGGCCCCCAGGGACCCCCAGTATTGAAGGGGAATTAATTCCCCAATTTCAAACGGCCCACAGTGTTGCTGGGAGGGGGCGGTGCCTCTGGCACAAGCACGTTTTTAAAAAAATTATTTATTTTTGAGAAGGGGGGCTGTGTGGCTCCCCTTCTTTTTCCTTTTTTTGGGCCCTGGGGACCCCATCCCCCAGGGCCTGATCCCTTTAAACAAAAATATATATATATATATATGAATGGGAAGGGGGCTGCGTGTGCCCCCCTCCCATGGCCAATTCCGGCCCGGGGACCCCATCCCCAGGGCATGGCCACATGTTTTAGTTATTTTATGCGTGGCCCCCCTCCTGAGGCCTCTATTGGCCCCGGGAACCCCATCCCCTGGGGCCGGCCTTTATTTATCTTATATATTGGGAGAAGGGGGGCCGCGTGGCCCCCCTCCCAGGCCACTTCATGCCCCGGGGACCCCATCCCCGGGGCAGGCTCTCTCTGTTGGGGACCGTGGGGGGAGCCCCAATACCCCCACGGTCCCGCCGGCTCCCTGCATCCTGCAGGAGCCGACATTGCTTTTCCACATGGGGAGCTCCTGACATGCACCTTCCCATGTAGAAAAACAATTCTGCTTAACTTCATTGAAGCGAGAACAGGTTTCCCTGCTCTCGCTTTAATGAATAAAAGCAGTTTGCAAAGTAGTTTGCAATGAGTGCGTGGCTCCCGCCCTGTCATTGCAAACAGCAGTGTCCCAGGGTGGGCACCCCGGGACACTGCAGGAGCCGGCCCTGGGGGGTGGTGGTTCCCAGGGCCTTCGAGGGCTGCAGGAGGGGGGCCGTGTGGCCCCCTCCCAATGTGTGCACAGCCCCGGGGAGGTGGTGGTTCCTGGGACTCGGGGGTCCTTTACAGACCCCCACATTTACATACTTAGTGTCCCGGGGAGGTGGCGGTCCTCGGAGTGTGTGGGGGGGCTCGAGCCCCCACCACTGGTTCTTTTGTTTTAAAAAAACAAGCCCCGGGTGGTGGCAGTCCCCGGGGCTGCGGGGGGGCCATGTACTCCCTGCAAATATTTAAGAAAAGCCCCGGGGGTGGCAGTCCTCGGGGCTGCAGGGGCCCCCCTTGGCCCCGCAATTACAATATGGCATGCCCCCGGGACTTGGCTCACCCGTGGGCTAAATAATAACGAAGCACAGGAGCCCACACTTCTTTTTTCTTCTTTTCACGGCAGGATCCGCGGATCCTCTGCGACTTTTGCCATTTTTTAAAGAAAAAAATGCTTTTTTGGGCCCTGGGAGTCCTTGTGGGACCCCCTAAGCAGGCCTAGGGGGTCAGGGTGTTTCTACCATACCCCCTTTTCTTGTTTTTTGCGTGTCATGAGTGATGTCATATGTGACATCATCAGTAGTGCATTGCGGGGGCGCGAGTTATAGTTAGCTCTACTAACTATAACAGCCAAATTTCTATGCTTTTGTAAGAGTGAAATGTGCAACTAACTATAATGTCCCTGAAACCTATGGTGTTTTCATTGAATTTCAAAGGTTTTTTAAATGCTAATTTGTAACTATAACGTCCCTGAAACCTGTGGTTTTTTCAGTGAATTTCAAAGGTTTTTAAAATGATAATTTATAACTATAACGTACCTGAAACCTATTTTTTTTGTGAATTTCAAAGGTTTTTTAAATGCTAATTTCTAATTATAATGTTCATTAAACCTATGGTTTTTTCAGTGATTTTAAATTATCATTCCATTTTCAACCTGGTGAAAACAGGCTATATCCCCAGTTTTCCAGCAATAGCTTCCGCAAAAATAGTTGCCACAAATGAGAGCAACAACTAACGCAAATAATATACAGAGTAGGCATTCCTGTACAAAAATAACATGAGAACACCACTTCCCGATATTTTCAATGAGCAGCCAAATCTGCGGTGCGATCCAAAAACAGGCGATAAGCTGTGTTAGTAGTAGGAATGTACCATCTGGCTTTTACTGCTGTAAAGTAGGATGACTACCTACAGTGTGAAAGGGAGCCCAGCCCAGAATCACATCTAAAGACCAACACATGTCATAGAGCTACTGATCATGCACCTCCGACACCCAAGAAGGCCACAAAACCCACTGCCACCACCCTCAGGACCCCCCGGGACCACCCCCCTAACTACCACCGAGGCAGCGCACAACAGGACATTGGAGCTTCCAAAAATGGCATGGCCCCTCAGCCACACAATAGCTGAATGTTGCAAGATGTGGCAACCAAACATGTGTGAAGGACGCAAGTCACCCACCAATAATAATGCACACAATACCAAGTGTAGCGGTGATGTGCTGGACAGACTTCACTAAGCAGAGCAGAAATCTCTCCATGTGTACATATACTGCTGGTGCTTGTAGTGTTGTGGACAGTGATGCAACCATGTTACCTCTGGCAGTGGGGAAGATCTCGGTCATGTACCTGTATTGTCGTCCCCTGTAAGCAGAAGCACAGTGGGCTGGTCCAACATACGCCACTCCAGTGTAGAAATGTAAATAAATAGGCCGGGATTCTGGGCGTGGTTCACTTATGTTAAAGCCAATG
This sequence comes from Triturus cristatus, assembly GCF_964204655.1. Taxonomy (NCBI): domain Eukaryota; kingdom Metazoa; phylum Chordata; class Amphibia; order Caudata; family Salamandridae; genus Triturus; species Triturus cristatus. The sequence continues at coordinate 1,536,251,000 of NC_140589.1, read as the reverse complement.
CATCTGCCAGAGCAGCGGCCCGCACCCTGCCACGTAACTGCCGCCATATCCGCCGGCCTCCACGACACAGACCCCCTGCGAACACAGCGCCACAGCACCGCAGATTTATGTCTGAACAGTCTACTGCCTTCAAACTACACTGCGGACAGCAGGGCTCACAATTCAGATGGAGTGGTGATTGCAGATGACGCAGTGCTTCAGGTGCCACTAACTCAGTGCACCACTTATCATCGCTGGCTGCACACACGCTGAATTTCCAATAAATGTGCAGCTCTACTGAACGCCATGTGGCTGTGGGCCCCTGCCTCTGGCCTACACTGCGGTCAGCACAGCTCACAATTAAAAATGAGTGTTTAATCATTAATTAGAGTCCAGTAGACAACTAACTACAACGTCTTCGAAACCTAAATAATATCCTTTTAGTATCCTTGCGTCAAGAACTTTTTTGATATCAATTATAGCTTTAGTACAGTCACGAAATTCATCTTGCAAGTCCAACGGAACACTGAGTGGCAGTCTACACTGCGGCCAGCAGAGCTCACAGTTCGAATTCAGTCTTGATTCATGAATTTCAGAGTCCAGTAGGCAACTAACTATAACGTCCCCGAAACCTACACATTGCGAAAATGTATTCCATACATATTTCATCTTTTGTTACCTACACTGCAGTCAGCAGAGCTCACAATTTACATTGAGACATGATTTATTAATTGCAGACAGAATTGTACTCTATGTCCTCGGATTTTGCCAAGAGGAAGTGACAAAAAGCATTCCTCGATGTTTGTGCTGACTACTGCCTTCCATCTACATTGCGGATAGCAGGGCTCACAATTCACATCGAGTCGCAATTGCAGATGACGCAGTCCAGTAGGCAAGAGACATTGCTCCCAGTATGGCCCGCCCGGACCATGCATCATCCTTGGCTGCGCACACTCTGAATGCTTTTAATGCCCCTATCTCAGTGCAGCACAATTCATGGACCCTTTATTATACAATATTTTGTGTATAATTTCACATCTGGTGCCCGTACCTCAGTGTACCACAAGTCATGGACCCTTTACAATAGAATCTTTTGTGTATTATTTCACTTCTGGTGCCCCTACCTTAATGCAGCACAAATCATTGAAGCTTTATGATTGAATCTCTGTGTCTGATCCAATGATTACTGTTCTACTTGTTGCCAGCACCAACCATTCCCGGAGGGCTGGCTTACACTCACACCACACGCATCCAGCACAGACGTCACTGGACATGTGACCCTGGTAATAAAAAGGAGTCGAGCGCACGTGCCTGTACACAGTTCCACTATCTATCTGTGTCTGTGTGTTCTTTATGTATGCAACATGCTGCCCCTGGGCCCTACCACATTACATTGTGCTCTGGACAGCGGATGCAACCAACTTACCTTTGACAGTGGGAGAAAACTTTGGTTATGTAACTTTGTCTCGGTCATTGTACAAGTACATACGTAGGGACTGGATGATTAGAGTACTGCAAGGAGAGTGTATAGTGAATTTATAAGTGCGAGTGATTGTATAAGCACATATGTTGGTGCAGCCTAACTCCGACAACGAGCTTGTCTCTAATTGGCTGCCCTCCATGTCCCAAAAACTGAATTTTGGGCTTTGCATGGCCCAGTGTTGCTATAGCTGCAATACTGCACTAAATGTGCAATAAACATTCACATCCACACAGATGTGTCATGTCCACCATCTTTCTTGTGTGGAACTATGGATGAATGTCGGGTCAGGGATTCCCCGTACCTTCCATGTTGGCCATGTTGTGGGATTTGGCTCACAGAGTGACACATTGGCGCTTGCAACCCGGGTGACGGCAGCACTACAACAAGAACACCCGCATGCCAGTGTTGCCAGATTTTTTAAGCATTCGCTACCCAACCAAAAAGTAGCCCAATATTGCTACTTTAAGGAAGGAGGGGCAGGGACATCGTCAAGCAGTCGGTGAATGCATTGAAATTGATGTTGCAGCAGGCTGCCAAGTAAATGTTTGTCTAATAAAGCGCTTTAACATACTAGTTTGCTGGAGCGCTGTATATATATTTATAATCTAGCAACTAGCACAAACCAAAATTTTACCGCACAACCGGGAAAAAATAGCCCAATTGTGCGTGATCTAGCCCAATCTGGGAACAGTGCCGCATCAGTTGATTTCTCATACAGCTCACGATGGAGCCACGCCCATAGCTCCGGAGTCATTTTTCACAGCCTCACGCAGGACTGGCATATGCCAGGCCAGCCCACTCTGCTTACGATTAGAGGGAAGAACAACAACTCTACATGGACCAGATTTTCATTGTAGTGATCTGCTGGTCACAGGTCTAGCTGCTATTATGCCATAGCCACTCCCTCACGGCTGGCATACACTCACACCACACCCATCCAGCACAGGCGTCACAGGACACGTGACCCTACCAATAAAAAAGACCGGGCACACGTGCTCTACGCCATTTTAGAGTTGCTCCCACCTCATGCACTGTCATGGCCTGTCCCGGTGGTACGGACACCTCATGTAGGCCTGATCCACCAAACAGGAAGGCCTACCGCCACGTGCATGGCCTCACTGGTCACTGAGTTAGTGGCACCGTAAGGACTGAGCGGGAGAGCAACCTGCGATGATGATAGGTGCACTAGTATGTCCTCTGCCATGGCAAAATCAAGATGCAGCCCCAAATGTGAGACCTGTTGGTCTGCAGGGTGGGACTGCAAGATGTGGAGGGTGCCCTGTCCGCGAAAAGGTGAGCAGTGAGGCCTGGGTGTGCAGCGGTGGGCAAATACGTCTGGGCGGCGGGAGTGGATACACAAAGGCGGCACAGCGATTTAGGCGTACTTAGTCTTATATACTCTCCCATTACTAATTCTGTACTATGTTTCAGATGTGGGACCTTGAGGACTCCACTAGGTCCCAGCACGTGATTGGAGACACAGCGGTGGCGTAAAGGTGAGCTGTGAGGGTTTTTCAACATTTATGAGCACTTACTGTCCCTCTTCATCTCTTCCTTTCTCTCCTTCACACTCTTTCTGTCTCACACTGTTTCTCTCTTTCTCTCTATCTTTCTGTTTCTCACACTCTTTCTCTCTCTTCCTATCTCTCACTGTTTCTCTCACTCTTTGTCTCTCTCACTCTTTCTCTCTTTGTCTTCCTCACGTTCTTTCTCTCTCTCGCACTCTCTATCTCTTCCTTTCTCTCTCTCACTCTCTATCTCTATTTCTCAGTCTCTTCCTCTCTCTCTCTCTCTCTCTCTCATTCTTTCTTTCTCTCTCTCATGCTTTCTCTTTCTCTCTTCCTCTCTCTCACACTGTTTCTCTCTTTCTTTCTTCCATGTATCTCACTCTTTCTCTCTCTCACTCTTTTTCTCTTTCTCTGTCTTCCTCTCTCTCTCACTCTTTCTTTCTTTCTCTTGCTCTTCCTCTCTCTCACTCTTTCTCTCTCTCTCCTTTGCTGGACGCATGACGCACCATCTTATCTTTCTTTTTGTCTTGCTTTGATTCACAAATTGTGCACTTGTATGTACTCATCCATTACTGATTCCATACTATGTTTCAGATGACTAAGCTTGAGGGTGCCCTATATCCCGGCATGTGGTTGGAGACACACTGGTGGCAGAAAGGTGAGCTGTGAGGATTTTCTCCACAGTGTCAACACTCCCTCTCCCTCTCCATCCCTTCCTTTCTGTCACCCACACTCTTTCTCTCTCTCTCACCCTCTATCTCTTCCTTTCTCTTTCTCACACTCTTTGTCTGTCTCTTCCTGGCTCTCATTCTTTCTTTCTCTCTCTTCCTCTCTCTCACTCTTTCTCTCTCTCTCACACACTCTTTCTCTCTCTTTCTCTATTACACTCTTGCTCTCTTTCTTTGTCTTCCTCTCTCTCATTCTTTCTCTCTCTCCCTTCCTTTCTCTCGCTCTTTCTCTCTCTCCCTCCCTCTCTTCCTCTATCTCACTCTTTCTCCCTTCTTCTCTCTCACTCTTTCTCTCTGTCTTCCTCTCACTTTTTTTTCTTTTTCTCTCTGTCTTCCTCTCACTATTTCTTTCTCTCTCTCTCTTTCTCTCTCCTTTGATGGACGCATAACGCACAATCATATCTTGCTTTTTATCTAACAGGCTGTGATTCACAAATGGACGTCCCCCCCAATACCATCACTGCTGGTGTAGGGGTGAGGGGGGATGGTGGACAATGAGCTCCTGCTGGAGGATGTCGGAGCAGTGTTGGGTGTCCGACCTGCATGATCATTGCCTCCATCTGTTCTCAGAGACTTACAAGCCAGCGGCAGGCTCTTAGAGGGAGAACCACGGCCCGTCAGTTCGCAGAGGGAGAGCTGCGGGCCAGCTCACGGAGGAACACCTGAGGGCCGACTGGTATAGGGAAAGGTATGGGCCGTCGGCTTCCAAAGGGATAGCTGAGGAACAGTGATGTGGGGAGAGGAAACGTGAACGGGGTATCTCGCAGAGAGAGACATGCGGTATATTTCCAGTCTTGGCTTCACAGATACAACTGCGGGCCCGAGAACTCGCATCCGAAGTGCTGTGAGCCGACAAGACTTGTGGGCCCAAGAATGTTGTTGGAGGTATGCTGTTGATGGGGGAAAATGGTGCGTTACCTGCTGATGTAGGGAGACGCAGCGTGAAAGAGGTATCTCGCACAGACAGAGCTCCGGTATATTAAATTGCCCCCGGGACCTTTCTTTTATATTTTCACTCGATTCGAGGCACAAGATGGCTGCTAACACTTCCTGGTTTGAAGTGTTAGCAGCCAATCAGAGGCAAGCTCGTGCTCGGGAGTTAGGCACCGTCCAGATATATATATCTTTTTTTCCTTTAATATCTCAAAAACTACTAAACGGATTTACACAATTTCAACAAAAGCGTGCTTTCTGGACCAAGGCCTTTCTCCCTGCCAAATGTGGCGTAATTCCGTTCAGCTGTTTGACCTGTAGCCTTGTCTAAAGTTTCCTATAGAAAATGCATTAAGAAAACACTTTTGCGGACCCCCCTTTTTTTCAGCCCCCCCTTGACCAATCACCCTGTAATATGTCTTCGCAGCTGGATGGCTCTGGTCGTGGGTGCAAATATCTCGCAATAAACTTGCTTTCAATCAATAACCAACCGACGCCAAAGTTATAAGCACATGGAGGGCTCCAGGAGGGGGGCTGCGCAACCACCGTCCCAACACTTGTACGTCCTCAATACACCCTTTAACTTTCAAGATATGAGCTGATCAAAAAAGAGAAACTTTCTGGAAAATTTAGTAGAGATTCGTCAAACGACGCCAAAGTTATAAGCACATGGAGGGCTCCAGGAGGGGGGCTGCGCAACCCCCCTCCCAACATGAGTGAAGCCCCGGGTCTGCAGGGACCCCAGTGGGCCCCTGCTGCCCCAGCGAGCCCCCGCTATTATTTTTTAAGAAATGCCCCCGGGACCTAGCCCACCCCGAGGTCTCATTAAAATAAAACGCGGGAGCCCGCAACCTCAGCGCGAATTGTGCCAATATATATATATATTTTAAAATGCTTTCTTTGGCCCTGAGGGTCCTTCTGGGACCCCCTGAGCAGGCCTAGAGGGTCAGGGTGATTCTACCCTGCCCCCGAGTCACAAGATGGCTGCCAACATTGCCTAGTTTGGAGTTTTGACAGCCAATCAAAGTGAAGCTCGTGCACGGGACTTAGGCTCCACCCAGGTACCGAAACTTTTATTTTTCTAATTGCTCAGCAACCAATGAACGGATTTCGTAGTTTCAGCTTCAGCCTTGCACAAAGTTTCCTATGGAAAACTGATTTTGTGACTTTTATTCGGAATTCTTGCATTTATCCAGTTATTATACATGAATCATGATCTACATTTGATTTTTTTCCTTGTATCAAACAATTGTGAGGACATTAAGGTGTTTTATCTAATTAATATATCTAACGAGACAATGCTCTGTTATTGGTTTGGAGGTTTGACTGGGTATTATGGTATTAAAGAATGTCCTTATATGCACATTTCTAGCGCCAAAGTGGCTTTTGAACCCAGTCATTGGACTTATGTCCTCCATTGAGGCTGCCCATGCAGCCTCAATGGCTGCATGGGCCTCAGTGCCCATGCAGCACGATTATACATCTATATCTATATCTATATATACTAGTTATGAGAAAATCTCTGTTAAAACATGCCATTTCAAATTAACAAACAGTAACAAAAGTTACTTGAGATAACTATTACTGGTAAATTCCAGAATTTCTGAGGTTTTGCCAATTTAAAACGGTATGTTTTAACTGACATTTTCACCAAACTATAAACTTTATTTTTTTCTGTTCTGGTGAAACCCATGTTTACAGGATTCTCCGCTTCTGTTACAAGAGCCCGCCCTGCAAGGTTGGGGGCCCCGGCAAAACGGAGTTTATTTGGAACATTTTATTGAGGGGGCATGACCTGCTCAACTGTGTGCCAGCCATTGGATTTCCGAGGAGAATTATGGCACTGCAAGCGAGAAAGGGAGAAGAGAGAGGCCTTGGTCTGTCTCGGAAGATTCCGCAGTTTGAGCAAGTATAAATACAGCGTGGCAGCCACTATGCACTTTGCAAATTATTTTTAACAGTGTGCACCAGGGGACTATGGCAGTAATATACGTGACATTGATGCTTTGTAAATAACGCTACAGGAGCACTAATGAATTTAGCACCATGTCACGTCACAACACCATTATTGTGATGCATTCTGGGGCTGGTATGAACTTGAGAAACAGCCATGTGACCACTGGGATTGAATACTTACACTCACCTGTGAACAAGGCGATTAGCTGAAACATGTTAGGTATAAATGAGTGATTTCATTGCTGCCACGCTTTTAACGAAATAAAGTCAGCTTTAATGGAAGTCGGAATTGGGCTCTGCTTGTTCTGGTGAAACCCATGTTTACAGGATTCTCCGCTCCTGTTACAAGAGCCCGCCCTGCAAGGTTGGGGGCCCCTGGCAAAACGGAGTTTATTTGGAACATATATATATAGATATAGATGTAGATATAGATATATATATATATTTAGCCCGAAACGCGTCAGGTTCGAGGTTAAAGAACAATAAACTTCATCTAACCTACTTTCGCTGGGTCCGCGTCTCTGTTCGCCATTGCTGTGGAGGTGCAGGGATACTATCGTTCTTATATATATATATATATATATATATATATATTATCTACTGGCGGTCGCCAGTAGATAGTTATAGTTAGGATCGTGTTTCCATAGGAAATCTCAAAATTCTATTTTGAATAACTTTGGCGTCGGATCCTCGCAAAATTTTCAAAACTAATGGGGCGCTCCGTTCAGCTCCTACCCTGAAAGTCTCGGGGTGATTCGTCAAGCGGGGGCCGAGAAAATGGGGGGGTCCCAAAATGCGTTTTCCCCATGTATTTTTCCATAGGACCTGTAGACACAGCTACAGCCCGAACGGCTGAACAGAATTACTTGAAATTTGGCAGAGAGGTAGCCATAAGGTCAAGGAAGTAAATCTGTTCAGTATTTCCTGAGAAAATAGCATTTAAAAGCATATCAATATCTATACGCGCGCAGGGTGTGCGCACCGTGAGAGCACCCTAACATGCGCGAGCGTAATTCTGATTGGTGGTTACATGTTAGTCAACGTTCGAATTGGTTGAAATCAGGAAGTGTCGGCCACCATTTTGTTTGTTTTCAGTGCGAGAGTGAAAAAGGAAGGTGGCGAACGTGAAAAGGGGGCAGGGTAGAGAGTTCCTGACCCCCTAGCCTTTGTCAGGGGGTCCCTGAAGGACCCCGAAGGCAGAATTTTATTTTTATTTTTTAAATCGCGGGGGTGCGCGCACAGTGCGCGCACGGTGAAAAACCCCGCAAAAATGTTTTGTTTTTTTTAAATCGGGGATGCGCGCACTGTGCGCGCGCGGTGAAAACCAAAAAAAATAAATATTTTTTATACGTAGTTTATTGTAAAATAAATATATAAAAAAAATAATAATACATAAATAAATTAGCATTTAAAAAACCGTACAAATTCCCTGAAAAAAACATAGGTTTCACACACGTTATAGTTAGGAATTAGCATTTAAAAAACCTTGCAAATTCACTTCAAAAACCATAGGTTTCACACATGTTATAGTTAGGTGGATATTTCACTCGTAAAAAACCAATGAAATTCCCCCGTTATAGTTAGTTCAGATAACTATAACTCGCGCGACCGCCACTCTATCACAAGGATGATGTCATCAGTGATGTCATGAGTGATGCCACTGACCATGTCATGAGTGATGTAATATGTGACGTCATGAGCAGTGGATTGCGGGCGCGCGAGTTATAGTTATCTGAACTAACTATAACGGGGGAATTTCATTGGTTTTTTACGAGTGAAATATCCACCTAACTATGACATGTGTGAAACCTATGGTTTTTTAAGTGAATATATATATATATATATATATATATATATATATATATATATATATATATATATATATATTAGTTATGAGAAAATCTCTGTTCAAACATGCCATTTCAAATTAACAAACAGTAACAAAAGTTACTTGAGATAACTATTACTGGTGAATTCCAGAATTTCTGAGGTTTTGCCAATTTAAAACGGTATGTTTTAACTGACATTTTCACCAAACTATACAGCCCTTTAAACTTTATTTTTTTCTGTGAATTCTTAAGGTTTTCTAATACAAAGTAAGATATTATAACCATACATAACTATAACATCACTTTAACCATTTTTCAGTAAAGTTCTTGTTTTTTTTAACATAAAGTAATACTTAAACACCATAAATAATGCCAACCCCATGCTGCACATGGCCTTCAGTATCCAACTCCTCGCAAGCAAGCCAACCCCACCCTGTGCACAGCTTTGGACTGTGCGTGGTGTGGGGCTGGCCACAGACCCTGGCCTGTGGCCAGGCCCCGTGGCCACCTTCTGTGAGCAACCTTCTGCGAGCACTCTGCCACCGCTGCACACAGCCTTCCCGCATGAGCAGCGCATGGCTAGTCTCGCAGGTCTAGTCACACTCTGGCAGACTTATGGATTTTGTCAAAGACTCACAACTCCAAAATATAAAAAGTGGGCCTTTCGGCTTTATCAAGGGGTAAGCATATCAATATAATAAAGCAAATCTATCATCTTTGTCCAAAAATCACCAACATTTGTAATCAAATGTGTATTTCAGTAATTCACACAATGCTTAATTACAATGATTATTATAAAAAAAATGAATACAGTTTTAATAGAAAAAAGAAAATTCCCATGTCTCTGAGCCTTTTCTTAACATAGTTTTAATGATTACATTTTGTGAGCTGAAAAATGTAAAATGACTAACTGAGAGACATGTTGTATTTGAAGAAAAAAAGTCTCTGAGTCTTTCATTTAACATTTCATTTAACATATTTCATAAAAAAACACAAGAGGGCCTGGCACAGCAGCTGAAGAGCATGATTCTCATGTTAGGAGTGTTTTTGAAAAATATGGTAAGTTTTCATGGGGTTTTTCACTTCCTGAAGCCCTTCAAAACACTAGAAAAATGTTTGGCGGTTCCCCTGCCCAGTCTGTGGCGTCATGCAAGCTGAAGTTCAAGTTTCATGTTTGTATTAGACATTTGGAAGTAACGATGAGAGCTACAATAAAATAATCAGAATTACATCCATTAAAAACTGTAAAAATGAGCTAAAAGATAAAAAATTCAACAACACAATAATTCATTAACTGGACAGTTTAGCATCTCCATTGCAGCTATTGTAGTAGTGTTGCCATATTTTTAAAAAGTGGTTTTAAAAATCTCTGTTGATAACATTTTAAGGCAGGACAAACAAATACAACATGTTCAATGCTCTGTACATCATTTTTACATAAGGTGCATATTCACTCCTTCCATATTACATTCTGCCATGCATCTGTCACAATTTTTAAGGTAAAAACTGCAGTCTACATAGCATTATGCATCTTCGCACTCTGTGTTCCACATTCCAGTTCTAATTCACTTGAGAGATGGCTGCCTGACAAGATTGAGTAATATATGGAAACAATGTTTTGCTCTACATATCTCTACACCATTTTCAATGGAGCAATTGGTAATAACATATTTTAGATCGTTTTTAAGATGATCATAAGTCATATTCTGAATATCTGATCCAGTCACAGAAAAGTGCTGCAGTGCTGTTAAAATACTAGTTAAAAACTATCCAACCTCAATAGCTGGGGCAAGACATTCCAACGACATAAGACTCCTCAAGGACTTTTCTTTAGCATGCAACAGACAATGGAACTGCTGTAATATAGCTGCCAATCCTTTCATGAAGGTGCTCACCAATCCTAATTTCAACCTAGAGCTTCTATTGACACCATGCTATTTAAAGTGCAAATAGTGTGAATATTTCCCCTCCACTTTATGCATAAAGTGTTACTGATTAATTTCTTTAGTGTCTCTATAGCATATAAAAGTGCCAGGGGGATCTTCATTTTATAACTGTTAAAAGGTTATTAAAGTGCCTGTGACCTGCAGCTCCATAAAGTGCCTTTGGTGCATTTCCATGAGCAAATGCCTTAATTGATATATTTGACTTATGTGCACTATCCATTAGATTTTCCAAAATCATTCTTCCAAGATAAGCAGAATTATTAAGAAACCACTTGTTTCTCTGACACCCCTTTGGAGGAAACCTCATAACCTTACTTTTATTTATATTTACCTTCAGGAAATGAGTATTTAAGTATGATGATAAGGTAGGAATGTAATATAAGACATCTCTGGAGACCTTTAGGGGTCAGGTATACCAGGACAATATTGTCCGCATATAGGAGTGCAATTAAAAGGTAAGAGCCTAATTTTGGGGCATCACCAGCTGTCCTACTCATCAAATCAGGCAGATCTGCCATATATAGCGAGAACAGAAGAGGGGCGAACAGGCATCCCTGTTTTAAAGTATTCCTGGTGGGGATTTTCAGAGTTATATGCCGCCTATCTCCTAGCAGAACGTGACACAATGTAGTGGTGTGAAAGGCAATAATGAGTATCAAAAGACCCTCTAAGATTCCTGTGTAACTCAACTTTCTCCAAAGGGTTTGCTATTCTACTTGTCAAAAGCAGTTGAATAATCAATATATTCTGCATGTTCAGGCAACCCCTTCTTTTCACATATTTCTACAGTATCAGATTTATCGCAGTTATATTATATGAAGTCCAAAGACGTGCTTTAAACCCTTCCTTCTCCAAATATTTGTTTTCCTCTACACACTCAAGTAAATGAGATAAAACAGATTTTGAAACAAACTCTCCTGCAGTGTCCAACAAGGTAAGCTGGCAATCATTTTCTGTTATGCTTAAAGAGCCTTTTTCATGTAGCGGAAGGATATTAGCATCCCTCCAAGAGCTACAGGCCCCTCCTGTATAAAAGCAATAATGGAAAACTACCACTAAGTAAAAGGTTCATAGGTCCAAAGCAAATTTTATGATGGTAATGGGTAATTGATTTAGACCGCTTGCACTGGGGTTCCTGGCAGCCGTAAGATAATATAACACTTCCTGTCTGGATAGGGGAGAAGAGCCTGGCATCTCCCTGCCAAGGGAATCCACACTACATTTGCTATCCCTTGAGTTATTCAAAGCATAAAGGGAATTTACATGTTTCTGCCATTAAGAGCTAGTAATATTATTTGTCTTGGGTTTAGAGAAAGAACCACTATTTTCCCCTATAATTTTCCTGAAGGCTTTTTGACTTCTACATTTCATCGGTTCTGTTATTTTTCTCCAAATGTTATCCGAGTTATAGCTTTTTTAAATTCTTACCCACCTTCTTCTCCTTCTTTTCAATCAAGATATCCACTTGTGACCTTCTTTTGAGTAAAAGATGTATTGCCTTCTTTGTAAATGATTAATGGTCTTATTAAAAATAAACAATTCATTAAAATTAATTTTTTGCATTGGCTACCTACTATTTTTATAGTTCAACTCACAAATCTTTCCATGTGCTGCCCAAATGTGTCAACTGGTATCTGACTTATGGGGAAAGGCTTTCAGTGATTTTCTTTAATTCCACTGATAGTGACTGCTTATCTTTCTTAGTGCATATTATCTTTCCATTCAAAACACTTAAACTTCATAACTATCCAAGATCTGCCAGGGGTGTAGGTATCTGGTTTCCCATTGATAGTAAGAAGTAAAATATTGTGGTCACTTCAGATGTTATTTATCACCTTATGTTCCAATAAATTGCAAATATATCTGTGGCACAGGTAGGGTAAACTGGTATGTCACTCTCTAATCTCCCAGTAAGAATAATTAAATCATGTTCCCTGCATGCCTCCAGGAGCAAAGCTCCTCATTTATTTGTCCTGGAGCAGGCAGGAAATATAGTGGCTGGTATATTAACAGCCTCTTACCAGTCTTTATCAACAAATAGAGTGAGTGCCTACTTTGAAACTGTACAGTTACGATCACCCAATATAAAGACCTTTGAAATACCTATTTTTCTGGCTAATCATATTTATATACTGAAAAAAATCATTTAACAAACTATAGTTTGCTCGACCAGATAAAATATGCAGGTTAACCTAAGTAAAAGGAAATACAGAGCAATAACCCAAATGTTGCTCTGGAAATACAACACAAAGCATTTCAATTGCTTGATGACAATACACCTGATATATCCAAATAAAATATGCAGATGATAGTGTGGCTAAGCCATCACTAGCATGGCCTCTCTTTGACTTGGTTGAAAGACAGTTAATCGCGTAATAATTTTAAACCTCAAGAGCTTCAGGTGCCAACTTTTCTTGTAGACAGATTATCACAGGTTTTAATGTACTCAGATATTGGATTTTTTCCAGGTTAGTCGAACAGCCAGCTATATTCCATGACACAATGTTGAAAGAATGGTTGGAACTATTTAACACCCCGATTTGTCACATTTAGAGCAGGCACTCTTTCACTATTTAACAGACCTGCTGGTCAAGCCCAAGCACATCATCATTTTGTGACTCCAGGCTAGGTTTCTGATCATTATATGATACCACCCTAGAGCCAACCTTGCAGGAAATTAGAGTTCATTTTGAATTAATGGGCACTCTTCCTGTGGAACAGTATATGCAAATAGTTTTTTACCCACCCACAGGCAAAACCTCATTCTATAGGGAAGAGGGTACAATATAAATTCCTTAAGACATAAATAGTTTACAATTGCTTAACATTCAGTTCACAATAACCTGCGACTTAAATGTAACTCTTGATTTCTTCTCTACTTATGTGTAATAGTTCCACCAATTCCAGATCACTACTCCTTACCAACTTAAATTAGTCTACCTGAGTAAAAAGAGCAACTCAAAAAACAGATTTATCCTCCAATAAGACAATAAAGTACAAAGGTTTTAGTTTCCCTCTCTCTCATTTGCACTTTTTTCTAAATAATGTGATGATATTTGGGGCCATTTCCTGGAAGGTCTGACAATCGATGAGGCACAGACGCAGATGCGATTGGGTTCAGAACAGAAGATGAGGCTAATAATTTCTTTTTAGAGTCCCAGAGTAAATTAACATTTGGGACACTGTTCTTCAAGCCAATGGACATCTTGTCAACCTGGTCAACTAGAAATACATTTTTTATCCACAGTTACCGGCTTCATTAATAATATTGACGTACTTGACCTACTTAACACATAGAGATTTTGGGTAGCAATAGTTGACTGCCGATTCTCAGAAGCAACAGTTGACTGCACCCTTTTCCCAGGAACTACTTAGTTCACTATAAAGGAAATTTCCATAGGGAATGTAACTTTTTTAGCCCCTTCTTTAATTAATCTCCATATCTTTCTTTTAGCTTTTTTTCAGATCTTTCCTTATTTTACGGACCGAAGCTGGGACCAGTGGTTTTTCCACTGACGCTTCTATTTTTCTTTTCAATTTAAAGGCCGAAAAAACTTCAGTCTCCAAGGGTTGGGTCATAGAAGAGCAATGTTTACCCAGAGCTGCCCTTGGGGATTCTTGGAGAGGTGGGTCCTTTTCCATAAAAAGAATCTCCACTGAGAAAAGATATACCTTTGGAATTCATTTTTGCATATGTGAGGCATTTTCTAAATGGGACAGCCAACTTATACACCAATATCTCTATTTTGAATGAAACTATCTTGAACAGTTTGCTTAAAGAATGGTGTATAGGCCCCCTCAGATTTCATTGGTAGTTCTTTAGGAATAAGAAACAACATGCCCATTACAGGATCCAAGCTATTCATCAATCAATCCATCAAACAGGATTTATAAAGCACTGCTAATAACCAGCAGGGGTATCATGGCGCTGAAGCCCCACTGACTGGGTGGTATCTGTTGAACAGCCAGGTCTTGAGTCACTTCCTGAATTCCTGAATGAAGGGTGAGGTCTAAAGGTGTAGGGGATTCTGTTCAAGGACTTCAAGGCGAGATAGGAAAAGAAGTGTCCTTCATTGTGGCTCTGGTGGATGCAAGGGGTGTGAGCTAGGTAGAGAGAGGCAGAGCCCAGGTGTATGGGAGGCTTTGGGGCTGGTGAAAGCTCAGGCAGTGGTTGATGTATGCTGATTCTTGATTGTGCAGGGCTTTGTAGGTGTGGGTCAGCATCTTGAATTGACATCTCTTGTGGATTGGGAGTCAGTGGAGTTTCTTGAGGTTAAGGATGATGTGAGCCCAGTTGGAGAGGTCAAGGATGAGTCTGGCTGAAAAGTTCTGTATGGCCTGCAGTCTCTTCAAGAGCTGTGTGGTGATTTCTATATAGAGTGCATTGCAGTAGTCCAAGCAGCTAGTGACGAGGCCTTCAGTGACAGTACATCAAGTGCTGACTGGGAGCAATTTGAAGATTTTTCAGAGCATGGAAAGAGTGAGGAAGCAGGCGCTGGATCCTGCATTGATCTTGTTTTTCATGGTACGTTTGCTGTCCAGGATGATGCCAAGTTTCTGGGCACGGTCTGTCGGAGTCGGTGAGGGTCCTAGTTCTCCACAGGGAGGTTTTCTTTTGTTCTGAAAGATCAGTACTTCTGTTTTGTCCATGTTGAGTTTGATGCTGTATTTTGCATCCAGTTCACGACGCTAGCCATGCACAGGCGGAAGTTGGACCTCATGGTGGATGGGTCTTCAAATACAGAGTGTTCGGTCCATGGGTTCCTACGGTGTTGGCTAGGGGGGTCATATAGGCGTTTAACAGAGTAGGGCTGAGAGAAGAACCACAGATGCTGTTCTTGGGTTTAAAGGTGAAACGTGGTAGGTGGATCCTCTGAGTTATTACAGTGAGGAAGGATGCAATCCATTTGAGGGCATCCTCTTGTATAGCGATCTGATAAAGCCTCTTGATCAGGGTGTGGTGGGACATGGTATCAAAAGCTTGTAGTGGAGACAGGGTTTTATGTGCACACATTGCTATGTTAGCATAAGCGCTTTAGAAGTTAAACACCATCTTGCCACTTTGCTGCTTTTTGCACTCAACACTACAGGTAGCTGTTATTACAAGAAAAACTGCTTGCTTGCTTTTTCTTCACATGAGAACGGTCTGTTGTTCACATCCCTAGACATGCCCTGCGACCTTAGTCTGAACACTGTGTGCAGAAGCTGTCAAGGTCAAATAACAATGTATGCTGTTCAATTCAGGTTGATCGGCCCACGCTCTAGACACAACGTGCACACAGCTGCAAATATCTGAAACTCGGGTGCCTTTAATATTGCATTTGTATGCATGATTCAGACACTTGGAGAAAACCTTTCCAGACACAGAGAGCAGAGCTGATCCTGTGATGTGATTCACCTAAGCTGATCTTTGAGGTATGGGATTCCCCATTCAAACCTAGAGACCTTCTATTAGTTTATAAAACTAGTTTACTAGCCAAGGGAGGGTGGTTCACAAAGTACTATAGGACTTGTTTTCCACTATCATTTTTAATATCATTTCTCCCTTCATTTTCTATGGTATCGTAACAATGCTGATGGTTTTACTTTTCCGTGTCTCTGATTACTCTTGTTGTGGACTGATATGAGAATAATGACGAAAAGGTGTTTCTGATTCCCACCATTCCTGAGAGTACTCTAAGTCGCTTGTTCTGGGTTGTCTAATCATTATTAGCTTCGAGATGATGCAGAGCACGAATGAGACACTGATGCTAGTCGGATAGGGGTTCTGGGTACTGAGGTGAGTTTTTTGGTACACCACAATTCACTGAGGTCCTGGTTTCCTGTGCATAGTTCTGTGCATGAGCAGAATCCCCGCAACATGGCGCACCTAACATTTTGGTCTTATGATTGAGACGCCTTAGTAGTGCTTATATTTGTCCACAACACCCTCACTCTTGTTTCCGGTTAACGGAAGTGAGGGTTTAAACCTACCTAAATAGTTCATCTATAGGTTCTCTCAAGCTTGACAATTAAAAAGGTTTAATTTTATCTTATACCCATTTGTGCTATGGTTTAAAATAGATTGTTTTTCTTCTCTGTGTCCTTATGGCTGAAGTCGCTTTTGCAGCGCATAGTCGCGCGCCTCTCCGGCGTCATTTGACGCAGTTCGGGGTGCCTGACTATGGAATGTCTATTATCTTTGTAGTGAGTGCCGATGCATCGTTTCCCTATAAGCTGTTTTACTCTTGGGTTACTTTGCCGGAAGTGAATGTGGATGATAAGACGTTTCACACATACACTCCTACGGCAGTCCTAGCTAATTACACGATGTATAGGACACAGTAAATTCCCATTTCTGCTTGGCAGCATCGCATTTGGTTCAATGGCGTCCTCCCCCCACACTGTTACACCGGTTCGTTTGGGTCCCTTGTCTATTCCAGGGGCCACTTGGCCAGTCTTGGCCGTGTTTACTCCACATCCACGTTATTTGCAAGCCCCGGTGGATGACTTGCGTCAGCTTCATACCGCCTTGATTACGGTACATAGGGCTTTAGTGCAATACATCTCTTGCAATGTCCAGGTGGGGGCACCTGGGGTTGCACCGTAACCAGCTGGCCCGGCCGGGATTACTATTAGTCCCGTCATGGTTAATTCGGTAATGGGCAAGCACCCCCAGAAAAAGGACAATATGCCTTATTAGCTAGCTGAGAAATTTGACCAGCTGGAAGCAGTGTTTCCTAACTCTACTCCTGTGGAAAAACACAGGATCCTTACCATTAGTTTGCAGAAAGATTTAGTCCCAGAGGTAACTGGTTGTGAGAACTGGGGTAAAGTGTTTGCAGCAGTGTACTCGAAGTGCTTCGGCACACCGTGTATGACAGTACTGCCCTCCGTGATCAAGCGTGTTCAGGATCAGCACGGTCCGGAGGCAGCAGTCGAGTTAGGAATGAGGCTTGTCGGCATGTCCGACGTAGTTGCTGATCTCATCCTTGCTAACGTCAAGGGAGATGCGGTTAACTTTCAAGTGTCGAATGAGCTGCGCCTCGTCGCTGACGTCGATAAACCCCGGCAGTTACCGAAAATTATTGCGGAGACTTATAAGACCATTGGCTGCAATAGGTGTGAAGCCTTTTGCTAAAACAACAGCACAACCGCAAACTCAGATGGTTAAGTCTACTACAGACGACCGTCCAGCTTTTCCTAAACAGAATTGGAAAACCAAGAAACAGGAGGGAAAGCAACAACAGAAACAGGGGTCTCGTCTTACGTCACCGTTTCAAGTGACTACTGAACGCACTTATGAATTGCGCGTTCACACTAGAATTAGGTCTCCTGATAGATTTCAGGTTCCTGAACAACGTTCTCCTCGTTCTTCACAGGAAACATCGGTCTCAAAGTCCGGTGGAGGAGAACGTGGCAAAGGTCGGGGCGCCCAACAAGGATGTGAGCAGACCCGCCCGGCTGATGGTAAAGGCAAGCAGGAAGAGTTTGCACGTCAAAGACCCCTGTTTCAGAAAAAGAAGGTTGCTGCACTAACAGCGAGGTATGCCACAGATAATGAGAACGCAGCTTCGGAACCTGACATGGGCACTAAAGCTGCTAGACAGCTCAGTGGAGGTTACAATAGTGTGGCAAGCACCGCGTCCATATCTGAAGGCGACAGCAACTGACACAT
This sequence comes from Triturus cristatus, assembly GCF_964204655.1. Taxonomy (NCBI): domain Eukaryota; kingdom Metazoa; phylum Chordata; class Amphibia; order Caudata; family Salamandridae; genus Triturus; species Triturus cristatus. Next base: position 1,536,232,981 of record NC_140589.1, on the reverse strand, counting down.
TTATCACTGTAGAAACTGCTGACACTAGAGTGGCTCCCCCTGACAGACTATATGACATAGTCCTTTTAATAGAAGGTGACATACAACGTACTATACTATACTGTACTACATATGACATTTCGCTGGCAGAGGCGGACTGGCCCCCAGCTTTCGTTTTGGTCGCTCCTAGAGGGGAGGAGGTAATCCACCCATCTTTCGCGTGCACTGTACTGAAGGAGCAAGCTCAGAATAGGTGCTTGCTCCGGCATTGTACCATACTCAGGTTGGGTGGGATAAATTGTCGCCAAGCCATGAGATTCCATTACGGTCTATGCCCAAGCCACAACCCCAATATCCCATGCGCTGTGAAGCTAGATCTCACGTCGCAGAAATCCTTGAACAATTGGAATATCAAGGTGCAATTGAGACACGTGTGTCACCCATGAATAATCCTATTTTCACTGTAACTAAACCTGATGGGTCCTACCGCCTGGTTTTGGATTATCGGTATTTGAACTCTTATTGTCGAACGTGCGCGGTACAGAATACCCACAGTTCTGCCCTCGTTGATAGTCTAGTGAGAAAAAGGTTTAAGAACACACTTGACATCTCCAATGGCTTTTATAGCCATAACCTGTCCTCTATTAGTAGTCAATGGTCAGCCTTTACTTCCGGCGGCAAACAGAAGCAGTTTAAAAGATTAGCCATGGGCTACAAAAACAGTACAGGTGTCATTGCCGCACGTGTAGTCTCTCTGTTAGAGACCATTGACCCTGATGTGTACTCGTATGTTGATGACATCTATCTCACAGACAACAAATTATGGCCGCATCTGTGTCGCGTTGACCGCATCATTGTTATGTTTACGGACTTCGGTTACAAATTTAACTTTGCAAAATCCCACATTGCGGAGTTTACAGTGTTGTTTTCAGGCTATGAACTCAATAACAAAGGTCGAGGTTTAGCACCTCACTTCCTGGAGAAATGCGAATGTTTGTGCGCTCCAACAACTTTGAAAAAACTACAATCTTTGCTGGGTTTTTTAAATTTAGTGCATACTTACATTCCCGATTATGCCCAGCGTATCAAGCCGCTATATGCCTTGGTACAACCTACTTTTTCCAAATCAAGCTGGCTGCCAGAACATTCAGCTATCCTGCAGTCTTTGCAGGCTGATCATATTGCTTCTAAATACTTACTAACGCAAAATAACCACACAAACCTGGTAATAAGAATTGTGCCGGCGCGGTGGGTTTCACGTACTTAACATTCAATGAGGGAGACACAGTCCCTATTGCTTACAAGTCACACCTGTACACTTTGGCTGAGATGCGCTTTTCTACTGTCGAAAAAGTTTTAACTGCAGTGCAGATGGCGATTCTGAAAGAGAGAGCGCATTGTTAGTTGTCACCCCATATCTTGCCCTTGAGGCAGTGACGAAAGCCAGTGTACCGACTTCTAAAGGTTTGCATCCACGTTGGATACAATGGGCTACTTCTTTGATGTCTCCGGATGTCCCTTTCATCTTTGATGCCTCATTGCAGACTCAGGAGTATTTGCAGTATGAATTTGTTCATCCAGCTCCTCTGTCCTTGCGCTCACTTGAGGATTAACATTGTATCATTTACACTGACGGTTTGGCGCAACTGGCGACAGGATCTAAGCATGCATATTCAGCGGCCTGCGCCATAGTGGCTGGTACTTTCGTGAATGGTGAATTCAAGTCTGATGTCGTACACACGCAGACATTGGGTGATTGTACCACCCAGTTGGCAGAGCTTCATGCTCTGGTGCTTGCACTGGAGTTTGCTGATCCTCTAGTGACTACTCTTATAGTGAGTGACTCTTTTTACTGTGTTCAGTCTTACAACGACAATTTATTCTTTTGGTCTCAAAATGAGTATTGTGATTCCAAAGGTAGCACAATCAAGAATAAAATGCTTTGGGTTTGAGTCGCAGAACTTAAACAATGTCTGCCACTCGTGAATGTAATTCATACTCTTGGGCACCAACGCATAGGTGTCCATGCGGTTGGCAACATTTTAGCTGATGAAGCAGCGAAAACAGCAGTGGCAACACATCTAGTAGCAGCAGTTACAAGATCCAAAAGTAAGATTGATGATGACATCTTGGCAGCAATTGCTGCAACAGAGAAGGGTGATAATTACCCTCTGGGTTTCCCTTCTAAATACTCTCATCATTTAAATCCTGATAAAGTTCCCTATGTGAGAATTAACAACGTTGGTGACAGATTGATTCCCAATGCAGACTGCATACTTTCCTTGATAACAACCACTCACGAAGGTATGGCTTCTGCCCATTCCGGCGTTTCGGCGACTGTTACTATCTTACAACAATGTTACTGGTGGCACGGATTGCATAAACAGACTCGTGCTTATGTCCTGCAGATTAAACCTTCAACTGCTGTGCGTCCACCTCAAACACAGTTGTACATATCTAATAAACCACTTGGGTGTGTTTATTTAGATCACTGCGGTCCTTTCTCCTCTGATACTACGTATAAGTACATCTTAGTTGCAGTGGATTCGTGCACACGTTTTCTATGGGTCTGGCCACAACCGAGTGCTGATGCTCGAACTGTCATCAGGGATTTGCGTGCCTTTGTGGGAATTTTTGCATGCGGTACCCTTCATTCAGACCAGTGTCCAGCGTTCGCCTCTAAGGCGTACAAGGATGCCATGACATCTTTGGGGGTCTAAGTAAAATTTTCGTCTCCATACCAGCCTGAGGGCAATAGTGTTGTGGAGCGAATGAACCATGACTTAAAGCAATCCCTGACAGCTAGGGTTTTAGGTACGGGCAGGAACTGGTTGGCCCATTTTTATAGTGTTCAACATGCACTTAATAATCTCCCTAGAAGGTCTCTGGGTGGGCGGACCCCATACAAAATGCTCTTTGGCATAAAGATGTTTGTCCCGGATCTTGATGGTCTAGACATGGCGGCGTCGGCGTCGTCACCCTTTGACGTAGATGATCATTCTGCTGTATTACAGAATCTACAAGAGACCCGAGACAGTCTTGCAAAGTAACACTTGCCCTCCACAACTGATGCTGCACTTCAGATTCCGGTAGTTGGCTGGCTACCTCGAGTTGGTGACCTGGTCCGTGAGAAGGTGTAGAACAAGAAGGAGTTTGACCCCTCTTATCGTGCTCCAGTTCCAGTGCTTGGCATGCAGGGTACAAGAACAGTCATTTTACCTCCACTTCCTGGTCGCAAGGATAACAGGTACATCTCTATTGACAATGTCAAACTACAACAAGTGGCCGATTCTTCTTAGTATGACTTCAGCGGTCTCTTGTCCAGCAATGCTGAGAAATTCTGTTTTGGCTCCGGCAAATACCAACAGGCCTGACATTGCCATCGAGATGCATACAGTTACTAATCCTTTATTGACTACACCGGCTGGTGGTCCTGTTGAAGATACTGAGTATACCTATCCCACAGATGTGTCGTTACCTGGTGTGCAATCAAGTGCAGTTGACCAGTCGCGTTTTTCATTTGACACTAACTCTACGACATTGAATGCCCCATCGAAAATTTCTATTTTTGCTGTTTGGTTTAAAAGACATTTTTTAATTACCCCTTGGACTTAGGTTTGGCTGGTGCTCATATCTATTTTTTTGTTTATGTAAATTGGATTTGTGGTTGTATTTTTATTTGTCTAGTAAATGGACACTATCTAACCGAAAGATCTGCAATTAGATTAATTGATGGAACTTTGGCACCCCACTCCTAGTCACACATCATGAAAAGAGAGCAGACTTTTGTTAATATTACTGACTGGCCTGTGTTAGATGGGATTGTATGGAATGCTGTAAAATTTCAAATTCACGGTTCCACAGAGGTGATTAATGTCCCCAATGTACTTTGTGTTTCTATGGGGATGTTGTGAAACAAAACATACGCTCTGATGATTGGGATGTCCAAGCCGTAGAGGATCTATTTTCTGATTTGAAATATTATGCTGCTTTTGATGCTGAAGATTTGTATTTAGACACAGCAAATTATGGAGAGTTGTTTAGCTACCAACACTATGACAATCATTTTTTGCATAAAGCAAATACATTTAGAAATATCGTCAATTATACACACTGGGAACATTGTCCAGCTCCAATTGAGGGCACCTCCAAAATTTTAGTGAAAAGATTTACATATTTTACTGATTTCAGTGTATCTAAACCTGACGCCTTTTATTTTAAAATGGCTGCTGAGTCAGCTTCCAAAGTTAGACTGACCCACACTAAATTATTGTATTCAAAGTCCTTTATGGATGAACTAGCTGTAGGGGGATATGAGCTGTGGAAAGATACCATTGATCTTAAATCTGTTTGGGGTTCTAAAGCTTGGCAGGTACAAGGCGCAGAAGCACTGCATCGTGCATGCCTTATACCTAACCACATGTTGTTTTTGAATTCTACCATTTTTCAGACCACCTGCTTTGGATTGGCTACTTCTAAAAAGATGAATTCCCTTGCTATTACTGATCTGGGCACTTATCCAAAATGGGATAATCACACAGATCTGTCCCTTGATGAATTGCAGTCATTCATCACTAATACATCCTTCAACATTTCCAACTTAGATCTTGAAGGATGGTTAATATGGCAGAAAAGTTCTGATTCCTGTCAACATCGTTTTCTGGGTCTGCTCCACGGTTATACACAGGTTAGGGAGGACCCCTGATTTGATTCTTCCCATTCTGTTACTACCTATTCTGTAGGATAGTTATGTCAAAACTGGCTTACACATTCCACCTTAGCATCAGTTAAACATCATTTGTCTAAATTAAATGACAAAGTAAATTTGTATGATTTTGTTAAGGGCCCTGTGGGTTGCAGGTCCAACAGATGGGTGTATGTTGTTTACAACGAAGTTTGGAAACTATCTCAAATTGAGGCTGCGTCTAGATTAAGAGCTATTGACCAAGCAAATTTGGAAAAAGTGCTTGCTGCCATCGATAATAGCATTAACACCCTTTCTTCCAGAATTTACACGTTAGATAATATTGTTTCATCTGTTGTGGATATTGTACAGGATGATATGTCTGTTTTATACCGAGGTCAAAATCAATTGCGTTCTATAATGCAGTTTGCATGGACTTTATAAAGATTGAAGGCTGGGAAAGTTCCCTGGGACTACATGAACACATCATCTTTATTCCTGCCATTTAATCTGACTGATAAACTACAGTTCATGTCCATGAAGGATGCGACATACTCATTATTACATATTGAGAAGTTGGAACCTTTATCATTCTCTGTGGCCGAATCAAACTCAGCTGTGTGGCTTATCCATGGATTGATCACTTTACCATTTCCATTGTTTAAGTTCAGTTCATGTATGAAACACTTTGCCTTAGGCAGATACGAACCATTGGGTACTGCTTTCCTGCATGAGGTTTGGTCACTCCCATTTACATACAGGTGCTTGAGAGAGGGTAAAGAGGTTTATTTAAAAGGAGAGGAATGCACTTCCACACCTGATCAGTCAGTGGTCTGTAGGAACATCCAATTGCATGGCGCATGCAACGTTCATGCACCGAATTTCGCTTGCATTCTGAAGGGAAATCCAGTGCCACTTTCACGTTATTAGCTACTGGTATTTATTTGCTTTTAAATAATGAGGCATGCTGCGGGATGCTAGTAGGGATTCCGTACATTGTAACTGTCTCACAACGAGTAGTCTGTTGTAATAATTTCCTTTTCCCACCCCCGCAAGGGAGACTGGATGTATCCATCTGGCCTTCCATACCAACCTTGAAAGCAGAGGTCAACAAGATTAGCAGAATAAGGGTTCTATTGTCTCACAAAGAAGTCGCCCTGACTTCCTCCCGTGAAACATTTGTCCTTCATGTAGCAAACACCCGCACCGAGGTGCATGCGCTTTTAAATACTGATCTCCTCCTTCATTTCGGTGCTCTGATTCATACTATATTCAATGCCTCGTCAACAACTGGTTTGGTGCATTTTTTCAAAGTAGTGGGCTCTGGCCTTGTGACCTCCTTCCAAACAATTTTTGGTGTGATACCCGCATTTTTTCATTCTATTTTTTCCAGCGTCTTCGGCGGGCTTCCGTTAATTCTCGCCTTGACTGTTTGTGTGCTGCTGTTGGTTTGCTTGCTCCGCAATGGCTGCACGATCGGTATCACACGACAGCCTGCCCCAACTGCTTCAATTGCGCAACCAGATGCTTGAATACTATGGAACATTACCACTGGCCACTTTGAGCGTAGCCTATGGATTATCCTTCCGGTTTTCTTACTTCACTTGCTGCAACCTGTTTTCTATTGCCTAGATTGTTCATTCGAATGGGCTCTGGATTTGTGCCTGTCCAACACGGCATCTCCTGCCCCGGATTATGATCAACTAATGAGTCCCTTAGTGGCTCATGAGTTGGACTGTTCTGGTATAGGGATTATGGCCTGTGGAGCAGCGCACAGAGTCCTAGGGAATTGGGATATATATGCGGCAGCATATGACTTCCTGGTGAGAAGTTATCTTGAAGAACACACAAGTTGTCCTCTGATTGTGCTAGAGGCTCCAGTTATCGAAGAACATGTATGTTCATTTATTTTACTTGACTGGATGGCTGACTCTTTTACTGAACATTATAATGACTTCCTCTTGGAGGCAGTTGCAACATATTGTGCCTACACGTTGATGGATTACATTGGCAGTTGTCCATCTTCCGCTCGTACTAATCCGGATTTTTAAATTTTTTCTTTTTTACTCCACATTGGGCTGTATACCGCCCCTGAGAGATGTTTTATTTTTTTATTTTCCCAACACATTTTTTGAACTTTCACTACCAATTATACGGCTTGGCAGTATGTGAACTAGGTTCTGTCTTCCTCGAACTTGAACTCTGCGTTACTACATTGCTTCCCTATTCTGTTCGTGGTCCCATCAAGGGAGGGTGTAGTGGAGACAGGGTTTTATGTGCACAAATTGCTATGTTAGCATAAGCGCTTTAGAAGTTAAACGCCATCTTGCCACTTTGCTGCTTTTTGCACACGACACTACAGGTAGCTGTTATTACAAGTAAAACTGCTTGCTTGCTTTTTCTTCACATGAGAACGGTCTGTTGTTCACATCCCTAGACGTGCCACGCGACCTTAGTCTGAACACTGTGTGCAGAAGCCGTCAAGGTCAAATAACAATATATGCTGTTGAATTCAGGTTGATCGGCCCACGCTCTAGACACAACATGCACACAGCTGCAAATATCTGAAACTCAGGTGCCTTTTTATATTGCATTTGCATGCATGATTCAGACACTTGGAGAAAACATTTCCAGACACAGAGAGCAGAGCTGATCCTGTGATGTGATTCACCTAAGGTGATCTTTGAGGTATGGGGTTCCCCATTCAAACCTAGAGACCTTCTATTAGTTTATAAAAACTAGTTTACTAGCCAAGGGAGGGTGGTTCACAAAATATTATAGGACTTGTTTTCCACTATCATTTTAAATATGATTTCTCCCTTCATGTTCTATAGTATTGTAACAATGCTCATAGTTTTATTTTTAATCATTTGTCTGCTTATGTTAGCCAAAATACTGCACCTTAGAGCACGTAGTTAAAAATAAACATTTTAAACTTTTCCGTGTCTCTGATTACTCTTGTTGTGGACTGATATGAGAATAATAATGAAAAGGTGTTTCTGATTCCCAGCATTCATGAGAGTACTCTAAGTCGCTTGTTCTGGGTTGTCTAATCATTGGTAGCTTTGAGATGATACGGAGAATGAATGAGACACTGATGCTAGTTGGATAGGGGTTCTGGGTACTGAGGTGAGTTTTTTGGTACACCACAATTCACTGAGGTCCTGCTTTCCCGTGCATAGTTCTGTGCATGAGCAGAATCCCCGCAACAAGCTGCTGAGGGGTTGACGAGGATCAGGGCAGCCGTCGGTGTCCAGGTGGTAAAGTTCTTGACAGCCTGTTCAAAGTTGGTTGTGGTGTCAGGGTGGAAGACTTTGAGGGCACTGGTCTATTGGCCTTCGGATACTTTGTTCCAGGTGCAGTGTGGCATGCTGGGCCGCTTGGTGGCAGTGCTGGGGGCAACTACGGTGGCGTAATGGACTATAGAGTGGTCTGTCCAGGTGAGTTCGGTGACATGACTGTACTTGACTCAGTTGCTGGCTGTGCCAATGGGGTTGAGAGTGTGTCCTGCATTGTGTGTGGAGTTGGTGAGGCCAATTTTGTTCATGCTTTGTGTCATGATTCGGGCATCGCGCGCCTACATCGCCTACGATCCCCAGAATCCCCGGGGATAGCATGGGCGGAGCTGCGAGCATAAAGAAGACGCGACGCACGCAGGACGCTGTGCGTAATTCCTAATTGGCGTATCGGTCATTTTTGAAATCCCGTTCCGAGGGGCTCGGAGCAGTACCTTTGGACCTTGGACCGGTTCCTGTGGAGAGACCACACGTCTCCGGTCATTTGTGGAACAAAGCCCCGACTGCTGTGCTCAGACTCGCCTAAGGCGCCTGCCCAGCTGAGACGAGCGGCGGTAGACGCGTATCTTCCCTTACTTCGGGGAAAGCCAGAGCCAAGGGCAGCGCTCCGGGACCAGAGTGCGAAACGCCAGGTATTTTCGGCCTAAGTCTCCCACTTGGACTAATGGCCTTTCTCCCCTGCACACCGCCACTGTCTTTGGTGGTGCAAACTACAAGTATGGACGCATAGTCTGAGGGCATAGTAACCTCGTCTAGCCAAGTTGAACCAGGTTGTTATTATCGCTTCTCCTGAATGATCGCTATAGCCTCACTAGTGACCTACGAAAGCCTTTCTACGTTGCCAAAGCGAGACTCTGGGGGCCTTAAGGAGAGGCTCCGGGTGTTTCTAAACTTACACACAGTTCTTCAAAGGGGCAATCAGTAATTCCGCGGAGGGTGGTGGTGGCCCGAGTTTCTTAGCTGATGCCTGTGAGGTGCCTGCTTCTGTTTATTTGGTGGTATGTGTAGGATGTAATAGTGCTACCAGCAAATGTAAAATATTCCTAATCCAGCCATCAGCCTGCAAGGATCTGGTGTCAATAGCGAGAATTGAGGAGTGTAGCATATATGTTTTGATGCTACATTTGTGTTTGTATGTTTGTTTTCTTTACAGGTTCTACTCCCTGCTGTTCCCATCCTTCCCTTCCCTCGCTTGATTGCTCCAACCTTCCGTGCCATTAGTGCAGGAGTTGGGGACGTCGAGAGGTGGACCCCCTATAGCATCGCCTGAAACCTGAGGAGAGTCGGATCTGGGACGGAATCGTCCCACTTTGGAGGAGGTTGGCTGTGTTGGCATCAGTCAGGTTGTTGAGGCAGAAGTTGAAGTCTCTGAGGAAGATGTAGTGTTTGGTGATGATGGTGCAATGAATTTGGGGATGGTGTTGTAGAAGCCAAGGCATGGTCTTTGAGGTCTGTAAATGATGGTGCCTGTGAAGGTGGTTTTGCTATCTGTTTTAAGTTGGATCCCAGATCCTAACTTTTTAGCTGTCATAGTGTAAATAAATAAATGAGATAGAGATAGCAGCAAAGATAACTTTTGGGGGACATAGACCGCACCAAGGTTTGACCTGGGTGCCTCCTCACTTCAATTCTACTTCAGCACAACTTTACTTAAACACCTCCTCCACCAGCCACATAAATACACTCCTCCACAGCAGCATGTGAAATGAGATAAAATAAGATAATTCAGCTCAGTTCCCACAGTCGCAGAATGTTGAAGCAACAAGATCCTGGAAAGGAAAGGGAAGGAAACCTGCAAGGTGCACCCGCACCTTGACTGGCCATTTCCGCAAGCAACTCTCCCCCTTCCTACGCCTACTATGTTACAATAAGTCAAGTTCTATAGGGCAGCTCACCACAGCCCACCTTCTTCACAAGCACAGTAATGTAGTGTAAACATTTGTAGCACCTACACAGATGAAGATGCCTGGCAGATGGCAAAAAGGCAGATGAGATTATAACAACCACTTTGCCCCGGTGCTGCAGGTATAATCAGCAATTATCAGAAAGTCAATAAGTCAATGAGTCAGTAAGTTGTATGGGAGATATGAAAGTTAGTAGCTAAGAAAAACCACTGCTGCACACATAGTGTCAAAATCTGGAGTCCATGCATGGGAGAAACTTGTACAGCTCCTTGCACCTCTTTATGTTCAGGGTGAAGGGGGAAGGCCATCAGCCCTGAAGGCTGCACCCGGATCTTGTAAGACCACCTCTGCAGGCTCAGGGCTATACCACTAGCAACAAAATGCAGCACAATCTGTGCCCGCTGCTCCTCCTGCTCACCCAGGTTACCCTGCAATATGGGGCTTACCAGCTTTAGAGCTCAGGGACTGGTGTCTGGCATTTAGGCTGAATCATATATGGGCATAAGTGAGTGAAGCGGTATGAGGCTCAGAAACTGCCTTTCCCTCCAGGAGCTACCTACATCATTAAACTGCAATGTACTGCTCTGACCCACCACTCTGCACAGAATCCGTGCCTTGACTTGCCAAACTGACTAATACACAGGAGCGGCCAGCAGCGAGGGCAACAAGGGCAGAGCAGAGGGCCCCTCTCGGGCAACAACAACACAACAACCATTTGTGATTATTTTTTTTTGTTACTACTTTTGCGGGTGTCTCATGCCCACCAAGGACTGCAACATTTTTCATTTGGCTTAGAGTTGCGGAACCGGCAGAAACCAACATTTTTTTCATAAGTGAGTGCTCTGGTGAACCCACAGCTCAATTATTTGTGGCCCCCATGGCCACAGCCGGCTTCACTGGTGGGAGTCAGCCCTTTTTTAAAATATCTGGTTTGTGTCGCAGTGCCCATCCAGACACCCACACGTCTGGGACCTTGGGGACTGTGGAGGGAGCCCAAAGGCTCCTGTGGCCCATACAGCGATACAGCTCCCTAGTCAGACCTATACAAGGTACTGGTGGGACACGGCACCTTTCCTTTGCTTCAAACGCAAGCAGGAGCAGAATTTATTTACCTGCACCTGCCGGGCAGGAGCAAAGTTCTGTTCGCTGTTCAGGAGAGTGCAGGCTGGGTATTACCACACTCTCCTGGGCAAGCCATCACAGTATCCTGGGGGTGTGCTCCTCAGGATACTGTAAAGTATTGGGCCTTGGGAATGGGGTCCCTGCTACTGATATAAACATGGGATAGGAGAACATGGTCCCCCTGCCATTTTAAAATAAATATGGCCCCATGAGAGAGGGTACCAAGGTCTGTAGAGGCTCAAGGAGGGAGGCCGCATTTCCTCCTCACCTCCAAATGTTCACTGGCTCCAGGGGATCAGGTCTCTGGGCCCTCATTGAGTCTTGGGGTAGGGGCTGCTACCTCTTTCCTATTTATTGATATCAGCCCTGGGGGGATGTGGTCCCTGTGGCCTGTAGAAGGCACTGGGAGAGGGGTGCATCTTTGTATTACATGGCGGGCCCAGAAGATGGGGTGCCCTGTGATGAAATAGGCCAGAGTAGGTGGCCCCACATTCTCCCTCAGCAATATTTTGAACCCGGGGACCTGGCCCACCCCAGAGGGCATATCAATTTGAAAAAACAATGGCTGCCCCAATCCTGCGGGAGTACTGCAGGATCGTGGCAACAAAACATTTTTTTTAATGTGTAGCCCGATTGGGATGGGGGAAGAGTATCCCCACCCTGTCCTCTTTAAAAAAATATTAAAAAAATTCAGGGCATGGCATTAAGCTCCCAAATCCTGTAATGGCTGACCAGATGTGCAAATATTTTTGTACCTTAATTTCTCAAATACTACAAAATGGATTTACACCAAATACCAAAAAGCATGCTTTCTGGACTAAGAACTACCTTCCGATCAAATTTGATTAATTCCATTGAGCAGCTATTGCAGAATGGATTCAAAAAATCCTTATCAAAATTTGCCTGGTGATTTTATTATTTGGCACCCCCCTCATTCTTGACCCAAATTCGATAGATCACCACAAAACTTTCCAGGAAGGTGCTGAGCAACAAAGAACAAAACAATAAATTTTATGGATATTCTAGGTTTAGGATTGCTTCAATATCTGCATTTCTACCATTGAGGATTGCACATGTTGCAACAGGTTAAATCCCAGTCTATAAAAAGCAGAACATCTGACCTCTGGTTTCATACTAACATCTTAGACTCCCACAAAGTGATTTGATCTCTAGAATAGGGGCCCTGTACAACCCTGTTGGAAAGAATTGTGGAATATTTATTAACCAACAACTTTCACTGAGCTCTGCGGTAAACAACGTTATCTACTTTTAGCTCTGGTCTCTCTTTCTGAATATTGCAAATAGCCACCAGGGTGCAGTAATAGAAGCCTTTCTACTCTTCAAAGATGATTATGGTAATATCCTCTATCAAGACCAACTGCCTTGTCTTCTTAAGTCCCTTGGAGAATTTTGCCCACCAGTATATGACTGCTGCCTGGACCATATATTCTCAGCCATGGGAGCCTTTTTGAGCTTCCACTGCTGAAGTGATCAAAGTTTACAAATGTTTTTAGTGTTCAGCAAGCCTTCAATAAAAGGTCTGCTGTTGCTTACTCAGAAAATCCCATTCCTGAACTGCACATCAAGGGTCTTTCTTACAATGTCTCCTAATATTAAAATAGTATGTTCCAGTGATGCCCACATTCAGATAAATGCTCCAGCTCATTCGGTTTTGCTTTCTGCAACATTAAGGATAGGGTACTTTGCAGGAAAAAGACTGAAGAGCAATCTATTCGCAGTTTTATCATGTTTCACAAATTCTTTGATGTATACTCACACCAAAAGACATGTTTAAGGAGTGTTTGCAGGCTTGCAATGTAGGCATGGATACAGTGTTAAAATGGTAAACTGTTCCATTTTGATGTGTTTCGGAAACAAAGGTGGAAGGGTTTCCCTATAACCGTCTAGAGCCTGGGCTGCACCATACATATTTAGAAAAAGCTCTTATTAAGGCAGTAACACTAGGAAAATACTGCCTTCAGGTATCAACGTCTAATCGAGGTATGTTTTTCATTTCTTGAAAGATTAACGTTGATCCCAGGAAATAGGGGTCAACGTTTCTCGGCCTACCATTTAAGGCCTCCTCAGGACAAAGTGGGACCAGGGTCACCCATACTCAAACTGATTTATATTGTACAGGGACACAAAATATACACATGTAATTTTATACTCGAGAACAACTGGAATTGATTACATTTGTAAACACAAATACATAAATACATTACTAAACTCACTATTTTAATATTTTCATAATCTTTGGATACGAAAGAAGCACTTTAGCAAAAACGAACACCTTTACACTGAAAAATTCAACTCAACACTTTTTCAAAGTATGTAAGATAAACACAGATATAAAAATAAAACATCCCCTATAGGTTAAACTTAAAACTATAACCCTACAACCCCCCCCCCCAAAAAAACTAACTAAACCTATATTTTTTAAATGTACCTAAAAATATTTTTAAAATGTAACTAAAGACAACGAACGTACACCTGACCCAAATCTCAACATCGAGATACCAAAGGGGATGATGGACGGAGTGCTTGAGCAAATCAAACACTCACCCCCAGTCAACTGATCTGGGTTTAATCCATCATCATTCTTTAGCTAACTCCACCACCCCAGTTCAGACATGGCCATATGCATATCAGTCTGACCCTGTGCCTCATGGGAACAGTCCAGCCCGAACTGCCAAGCCATGTCTTCCCTGGACTGGAAACAAGCATCCTGGGACCGGTTTCGGGTTCATAAGCCTCATCAGCCAGGCAATCTTGAATCCAGTGGCAAAGTGAGCAAGGGACCCACGTCTGTGCATACACTGCTAACTTAGGGCGAACAAAGCGATACCAAAGGGGATGATGGACGGAGCGCTTGAGCAAATCAAACACTCATACCCAGTCAACTGATCTGGGTTTAATCCATCATAATTCTTTGGCTCACAACACCACCCCAGTTCAGACATGGCCATATGCAAATCCGTCTGACCCTGTGCCACATGGGAACAGTCCAGCCCGAACTGCCAAACCATGTCTTCCCGGGACCGGAAACAAGCATCCTGGGACCGGTTTCGGGTTCATAACCCTCATCAGCCAGGCTATCTTGAATCCAGTGGCAAAGTGGGCAAGGGACCCACGTCTGGCCATAACCTGCCAACATGGGGCGAACAAAATGATACCAAAGGGGATGGTGTACGGAGCGCTTGAGCAAATCAAACACTCAACCCCAGTCAACTGATCTGGGTTTAATTCATCATCATTCTTTAGCTCACTCCACCACCCCAGTTCAGACATGGACATATGCAAATCAGTCTGACCCTGTGCCTCATGGGAACAGTCCAGCCCGAACTGCCAAGCCATGGTTTCCCTGGACCAGAAACAAGCATCCTGGGACCGGTTTTTGGTTCATAACCCTCATCAGCCAGGCTATCTTGAATCCAGTGGCAAAGTGAGCAAGGGACCCACGTCTGGGCATACCCTGCCAACTTAGAGCGAACCCAGCGATACCAAAGGGGATGATGGACGGAGCGCTTGATCAAATCAAACACTCACCCCCAGTCAACCGATCTGGGTTTAATCCATCATCATTCTTTGGCTCACTCCACCACCCCAGTTCAGACATGGCCATATGCAAATCAGTCTGACCCTGTGGCTCATGGGAACAGTCCAGCCCGAACTGCTTGTTTCCAGTCCAGGGAGGACCTGGCTTGGCAGTTCGGGCTGGACTGTTACCATGAGGCACAGGGTCAAGAGTAATTTGCATATGGCTGGGTTCAAACTATAATGGCATGGTGAGAAAAAAAACGATGGATTTAGTCCCAAGTCTCTGTACTAGGGTGAATGTATGACATTGTTCTGCATTCTGTCCATCAACTGTTGTTTTTGCATTTGTCACCCCGAGTGGGAAGGGTATGCCCAGACGTGGGTCCCTTGCCATCCATGCCACTGGAATCAAGCTATCCTGGCTTAAGAGGGGTGAAACCCCGAAACCGGTCCTCTGATGCTTGTTTCCAGTCCAGGGAGGACCTGGCTTTCAGGCTGGACTGTTCCCATGAGGCACAGGGGCAAGACTGATTTGCATATGGCTGGGTTCAAACTAGAATGGCATGGTGAGCAAAAAAAACGATGGATTTAGTCCCAGATCTCTGTACTGGGGTGAATGTATGACATTGTTCTGCATTCTGTCAATCAACTGTTGGTTTTGCATTTGTCACCCCGAGTGGGAAGGGTATGCCCAGACGTGGGTCCCTTGCCATCCATGCCACTGGAATCAAGCTATCCTGGCTTAAGAGGGGTGAAACCCCGAAACCGGTCTTCTGATGCTTGTTTCCAGTCCAGGGAGGACCTGGCTTGGCAGTTCGGGCTGGACTGTTCCCATGAGGCACAGGGTCAAGACTGATTTGCATATGGCTGGGTTCAAGCTGGAATGGCATGGTGAGCAAAAAAACTGTGGATTTAGGCCCAGATCTCTGTACTGGGGTGACTGTATGACATTGTTCTGCATTCTGTCCATCAACTGTTGGTTTTGCATTTGTCACCCCGAGTGGGAAGGGTATGCCCAGACGTGGGTCCCGTGCCATCCATGCCACTGGAATCAAGCTATCCTGGCTTAAGAGGGGTGAAACCCCGAAACCGGTCCTCTGATGCTTGTTTCCAGTCCAGGGAGGACCTGGCTTGGCAGTTCGGGCTGGACTGTTCCCATGAGGCACAGGGTCAAGACTGATTTGCATATGGCTGGGTTCAAACTGGAATGGCATGGTGGGGAAAAAAAATGATGGATTCAGGCCTAGATCTCTATACTGGGATGAATGTATGACATTGTTCTGCATTCTGTCCATCAACTGTTTTTTTTCCCAATCTCAACATCATCAAACAGAAACTGAGGAACATAAGGTGCAACTTAAATCAACTGCACATATGTAAGTATAAAATGTAAAACATTTTAAAACATTTTTGAATTGTTTTGTATTGATTACTCTGCCTTTTCTGTGACCAAACTTCTTTGACCTGTCATTCCACCCACCTGATTTAGATGGACGGAATGACATGTCAGTTTTGACTGCCTGTCACTGCTAGAAAAGCCTGGCACTAAGGGGCAGTGAAAATTGCTATTACTAAATGCTCTCATGGCAAGGGGATCATTGCATTTTTTTATTTTCAAAATGAAAATCCTGTTTTGAAAAAAAAAATTAAATAAAAACTGAAAACTCTTGGATACAAGGCTTTGTCCAGCAGCCAGAACCCTGCTCCAAACATTAACATTAATTGTCAGGAACCGCTGTGAAAGTTATTTCTGGCAATGTTTTATAAATAACTGCCAGCTTGATGGTCATTTACAAATCTGGAGTGAGGCCCCTCCACCAGGGCAAAGGAGCAATTTACTCCATCACCCTGGAGAAACAACGGGCTGTCTGCTAAAATATAAATCAGGCCCTAAATCTTTTTTATGGAGCAAGCAGGGACACCACTTAGGGACTAGTCTACCAGACGGGTCATGTCCAGTTCCAGTTGGCACTGGTTAGCTGGCCCCTTCAGGAAAAAGACTCCTTGCAGCTTTTGTGATCCCTATATCTACAAACAAGGTCAGCCAACTGACCCTTGGAGTGCACTTCTCATGCTGGGTACAGGTGGAAGCATTGCCAGCCCTTCAGGCCTCCACACAGTTCTCAAACAGCAGGTCCAGTCTTCTTTGGTAATTGCACCAGTAGAGAGAGTGTTCTCATGAGCATGGCAGGGGGTTGGGTGCCAGCATTGTAGGTTTCCCTAGCCAGTGGGTGGGAAATCCTCTTGAAAACTCCTAATCAATGAGAAAAAAGTTCCCAAGACCCACTCTTGCCACTTTGCAGCACATCCTGTTTCCCTTACTGGAAACTATTCCACAGTAGGCAGTTCTGAGGCAAATCCAACATGTGAGAATCATTCTGCTCCTGAAGGGGGCTTGTGTGCCCGCCAGTGGTCTGGTCAGGGAAATGAGCAGTCCCTTAATTCTCTGCTACACCAAACTGGTTCAGGCACTACCTCCACTTCCTACTGTTCTGGTGATAGACTTGCTACAGAGGGTCTGTGGAACAAAACTCTTCTCCTCCCCAGGTCTCCATTTACACTTAACAGCTAGACCACAGATACCACACCTGCACAAGACCTCTGCAACAAGCACGGCACCTTCTTCTACCACAAGATCACACAGATCTATGACAGCTTCAATACCCAAGGCCCTGCCACTACACCCGCCACCACCACATGCAACCACGCTTCATCCCAACAGATCATGCTCAACTGGACTCCGCCCACCACAGAGGACACACAAGACCATGTAAAGCATCCACCCAGGAGCCCCATCGGATTTTTGCCCATACCACATCTTCCATAGAGCAGCTGCCTCCATCACCCTCCAGCTTTGCAGCACCATCAACTGTTCCATCAAAACCACCACCTTCCCGGAGGACTAGAAAAGGGGTTAAATCAAACCACTGCTGAAGAAGCCGTCTGCCAATGTGACAGACCTCAAGAACTTCGGACCCATCCCCCCACCTCCCCTTCCCAGCCAAGGTCATCGAGAAGGCCATCAAAGCCCAATTCTCTGAGTTCATCAAAGAGTACTATGTCCTGGACACCGCCCAACCAGGCTTCCGTAGCAACCACAGCACTGAGACCGCACTCCTCTCCGGGACCGACGACATTTGCAATCTCTTTAACTGGGCCAAAACCACAGTCCTCATCCTCCTGGACCTCCTCAACCACCTTTGACACTGTCTTCCACTGCACCCTAATCCCAAGACTCCATGAAAAGGCACTGGACTGAATCCACTCCTTCCTTATTGGATGAACACAAGTCAGCCTACTCTCGTTCCTCTCAGAACCCGGCACACTAGGAACCTCTGCATCACACACATCCTCTGCATCACACTGGACTACTCGCTCACAATGAAGTGCCAAATCAACGCAATATCCTCATCTTGTTTTGAAAAACATTCAGATGGATCCCCACAGAATCCAGAAAGATGCACTCATCACCAGCAGACTTGACTGCAGCAACGTATCCTATTCCGATGTCACCCAGAAACAGCTCAGGAAACTACAGAATGTCCAAAACACTGCATCCAGACTGGTCCTCAACATTCCACACTGCAGCTACAAAACACAATACCTCTGACATTCCACTGGCTCCCAATCAACCTTCCCGCTTCGTCTTCAAGCTCCTTCCACATGCCTACAGAGCTCTCCACAACGCAGGACCAGAATAGCTGAACCACCGCCTCACATTCCACACACCCGCCAGACAACTCCACTCTGCCTAACTTGCCCTGGCCTCCATCCCACGAATTCACAAGCCCAGAACCAGAGAACGATCCTTCTCCTACCTCTCAGCCAAGACCTGGAACACCCTGCCCCTCCACCCAGGCAATCTGCATCGTTGACACAATTTAGAAAGGATCTCAAGTCCTGACTCTTTTACTGAACCTCCACACCCAGACTGATCAGCAGTCCCCCACACCCCCTCAGCACCTTGAAACCTTTACAGTTGAGTAGCCACGCTACACAAACTCCCTATTGATTGATGGGCTTAACTAATAATTGGCAGGTCTCACCCTGGTCCCTTTCAACTTCATTAATCCCTTCACTGCTGGGCCTCCCCCAACCCCCCCCCCCCCCGCTAAGCCTCTTTTTGGCTATTTGGGGTAGTTTGCGCTTAGGCCCCTTTAACTTTTTGACCACATAAGGTATCCATGACAAATTTGCGTCCATTTTTCCCAACATCATGGGGATTCTAAAATTGCCCATGGTTTGTGGATTCCCCTGGAAGGGACCCAGAAATTGTCCAAAATATAGCAAAAGTGTTTTGGGAAGAAAAATGGGAAACAAAGGGGTACAGATGAAAGCGTCTGGTTTATTTCCCTGCAAATGGTATAAAAAAAGGGGTTGTGGTGCTAAAATCACACTCTTCCCAGCTTTCATGGACAAGCAGACTTTTGTCAGAAAGCCAAACAGTTTTACACAGTTTTGGCATTTTTCTGGGACATAGCCTATTTTTGCTATTTTTTGTGCTTTCAATCTCCTTTCAGTTAATGGTAGAAATGGGTATGAAAGCAATAATGGATTCTGGAAAGCTATACATTTTAGGAAAGTAGACAAAACGTTGAATTCAACAAGGGGTCATTTGTGTAGATTCTTCAAGGTTTCTTCATAGAAACTAACAGTTAAATATAGGAAAAATTGAAAATTAGTTGAAATAAACTGCCATTTGTGTCAACATTTTCACCTGTAACTTCTTCTAATAATGAAAGCTGTATGAAAGCAATATACCGTTTCATCTGCTGGACCTTTCTGGTTTTGGGGATATATAGGACCTAGAGTCAATAACTGAGCAGCGTCTTGCAATGGTTTTTTATTATGTACAGGGTATATAGCAATTATTCTGGTAAAATGTATACATGGAAAAATCGGTATGAAAGACACCTATGTATTTCTGAAATGGGAACAAAATATAGAGTTTAGAAACAGTAGATATTTCCACATTTCCGAAATTAGGAGTACCCATACTAGCATGAGAATTATAGGTCATTTTTCAAAATGACTTCTGTTTTACACATTGCCTTTCATTTGGAAGGCGGAAATGCATCGAAAGTCAATAGGTGATAACAGTTGCTCTACAATTCTGTGTTACCCTAAGTCTCCCAATAAAAATGGTACCTCACTTGTGTGGGTAGGCCTAGTGCCCACGACAGGAAATGGCTCAAAATGCAACTTGTACACACCACATTTTTACAATGAAAAATTACCCTTTTTTTGCAAAGTGCCTAGCTGTAATTTTTTAACCTTAGCTCTGCCGGCACCTAGGGAAGCCTAGCAAACCTATACATTTTTGAAAGCTAGACACCCAGCAAAATCCAGGATGGGGTGACTTGACTGTCTCTCACCAGGTTCTGTTACCCAAAATCCTTTGCAAACCTAAACAATTGTCTCAAAAAAAACATTTTTCTCACATTTCTGTGGTGGAAAGTTCTGGAATCTGCGTGGATCCACAAAATTCCACCCACCCCGTGTTCCCCAACATCTTTCGAGAAAAATTGTACCTTACTTGTGTGGGTACCCTTTTCTTGCAAACTGCCTAGCTGTAGTTTTTTAACCCTCGCTCTGCCGACACCTAGGGAACCTAGCAAACTTATACATTTTTGAAAACTAGACACCCAGGGGAATCTAGGATGGGGTGACTGGACTGACTCTCACCAGGTTCTGTTACACAGAATCCCTTGCAAAACTAAAAAATTGTCAAAAAAACACATTCTCCTCATATTTCTGTGGTGGATAGTTCTGGAATCTGCATGCATCCACAACATTCCACCCCCCCACGTTCCCCAAAGTCTTCTGAGAAAAATGGTACCTCACTTGTGTGGGTAGGCCTCGTGCCCGTGACAGGAAACAGCCCAAAACTCAACGTGGACAGACCACATTTTCACAGTGAAAAATTACCCTTTTTTTTCAAAGAACCTAGCTGTAGTTTTTTAACCCTAACTCTGCCGGCACCATGGGAAATCTAGCAAACCTATACATTTTTTTAAAACTAGACACCCAGGGGAATCCTGGATGGGGTGACTTGACTGGCTTGCACAAGGTTCTGTTACCCAGAATCCCTTACAAACCTAAAGAATTGTCCAAAAAACACATTTTCCTAACATTTCTGTGGTGGAAAGTTCTGGAATCTGCGTGGATCCAAAAAATTCCACCCACCCCACGTTTCCCAAAGTCTTCCAAGAAAATGGTACCTCACTTGTGTGGGTAGGCCTAGCGCCCGCTACAGGAAACGGTGCAAAACACACCGTGGACACACCACATTTTCACAGTGAAAAAAGACCCTTTTTTTGCAAAGTGCCTAGCTGTAGTTTTTTAACCTTAGCTCTGCCGGCACCTAGGGAAACCTAGCAAACCTATACATTTCTGAAAACTAGACACCCAGGGGCATCCAGAATGGGGTGACTTGACTGGCTCTCACCAGGTTCTGTTACCCAGAATCCCTTGCAAACCTAGAAAATTGTCCAAAAAAACACATTTTCCTCACATTTCTGTGGGGGAAAGTTTTGGAATCTGCGTGGATCCACAAAAATCCACCCACCTCACGTTCCCCTAAGTGTTTTGAGACAAATGGTACCTTACTTGCGTGGGTGGGTCATGAACCCGCGACAGGCAAGGGCCCAAAACCTATTGAGGTGACATCAAAATCAACTATCACAAACCAACCTGGTTTTGCAAGGGGAGTCTCATGAGATTTTGGCCCGGGGCTCAGTGGCAATCTAGGGAAACCTACCAAACCCATACATTTCTGGAAACTAGACACCCAGGGGAGTCCAACGAGGTATGGCTTGCGTGGGTCCCCCAGCATTCTACTACCCAGAATCCCATGCAAACCTCAAATTTCGCTGAAAAAAAAATTCTTTTCTCAAATTTCTGTGTGGGAAAGTTCTGGAATTGGTGTGGATCCACAAATTTTCTCCCACCCAGCATTTCCCCAGATCTCCCAATACAAATGGTACCTCACTTGTGTGGGTAGGCATAGTGGCTGCAACAGGAAATCGTACTGTGGCGACTTCAAAATTACCTATAACAAAATTACCTGGTTTGGGGGGGGCACCTAGGGTTTTGGCCCAGGGCTCAGTGGCCATCTTGGGAAAGTACCAAACCAAACATTTCTGAAAACTAGACACCCGGGGCAGTCCAATGAGATGTGGCTTGCATGAATCCCCCAACGTTTTCCTACCCAGAATGCCATGCAAACCTCAAATTTAGCTAAAAAGACACATTTTTCACATACTTGTGTGTGGAATCACTGTGCCGACCCAAATGGCCACAGTGTTCCCCTGAGTTTCCCGAGTGCAATGATACCTCACTTGTTTGGGTGGGGCAAGGGCCTGTGACTGGGAAGAGCCCAAAACATAAGGAATAAGGGTATAACACAGAGAATTCTTAGCGCTAAATTAAAAAAAAAATAAGTTTTTAACCAATTCTGCATTGGACACCAACACAAGTGAGGTATATTTTTACTTGGGAGACTCAGGGGAATGCTGTGGGGTAGGACATTTGTGCCGGCACGGTGATTCCACACAAAAATATGTGGGAAATGCGTTTTGTTCAGCTAAATTTGAGGTTTGCATGGCATTCTGGGTAGGAAAATGTTGGGGGATCCACGCAAGCCATACCTCATTAGACTCCCCCAGGTGTCTAGTTTTCAGAAATGTTTGGGTTTGGTATTTTCCCAAGATGGCCGCCGAGCCCGGGGCCAAAACCCCAGGTGCCCCCCCAAAACCAGGTAGTTTTGTTATAGGTAATTTTGAAGTCTCCAAAGTACGAGTTGGGCCATTTCCTGTTGCAGCCACTATGCTTACGCACACAAGTGAGGTACCATTTTTATCGGGAGACCTAGGGGAACGTTGGGTGGGAGGAAATTTGTGGATCCACGCACATTCCAGAACATTCCCACACAGCAATTTGAGAAAAACGTGATTTTTTTTAGCGAAATTTGTGGTTTGCAGGGGATTCTGGGTAGGAGAATTTTGGGCGACCCACGCAAGCCATACCTCGCTGGACTCCCCCGGGTGTCTAGTTTCCAGAAATGTGTGGGTTTGGTAGGTTTACCTAGATGACCGTAGAGCCCCGGGCCAAAAACTCATGGGACCCCCCCTTGCAAAACCAGGTTGGCTTGTGATAGGTAGTTTTGATGTCGCCTCAATAGGTTTTGGGCCCTTGCCTGTCGAGGGTCCTTGACCCACCCACGCGAGTGAGATGCCATTTTTATCAGGAGATCTGGCAAAATGCTGGGTGGGAGGAAATTTGTGGATCCACGCAGATTCCAGAACTTTCCCACATTGAAATTTGAGAAAAAGGTGATTTTTGCTGCAAAAGTTGAGGTTTGCAGGGGATTCTGGGTAGGAGAATGTTGGGGGACCCATGCAAGCCATACCTTGCTGGACTCCTCCGGGTGTCTAGTTTCTAAAAATGTGTGGGTTTGGTAGGTTTCCCTAGATGGCCGTTGAGCCCCGGGCCAAAAACTCATGGGACCCCCTTGCAAAACCAGGTTGGTTTGTGATAGGTAATTTTGATGTCGCCTCAATAGGTTTTGGGCCTTCCCTGCCACGGGTACTTGGCCCACCCCCATAAGTGAGGTACCATTTCTATTGAGATACTTGGAGAAATACTGGGGGGTTGGAAATTTGTTGTTACTTTCTGCAGTGTTACAATTTGGGCACAATAATGCAAGGAAAATGTGACAGTCACAGTTTGAGGTTTGCAGGACATTGTGGGTAAGATAACTTGTTGGGATCGAGTACTCCCATGGGTGTTTAGTTTACGACAATATGTACAGTTGGTAGGTTTTTCTTAGATGAAATGTACACCTTGGTATAGAGACAAAAAAGACAAAGATTACTGCACAGCCATCTATTCCTCAAGCACACACATATACTGGTTGGATTTGGCACGAGGGCGAGTGATGGTTCAGTATAAAAAAAATTATTTACAAGAGATTTAACAAAAATTAAATGCACTATCAATAATTGAAAGGACAAAAAACTGAACAAGTGACTCGCAACTCGTGAGCTGTAAAGCCACATCAAGGCCCCAACCGCTTTACAGGCCATTCACACACCTTTTATACGTGATACACACAAGACCATTCGCACCACCAGGCACGAAACCAACACATTACAACATTCACAAAAAGGGACAAGGTACACCCAGCTTGAGAAAGACAGAAAGACAAATATTTCTGCACACCTACCTATTCCTAAAGCCCACATACATACTAGTTGGATTTGGCACGAGAGTGAGTGATGGTTCAGGATATACAGTTGTATTAACCAGAGATTTCACAAAAATGAAATGCACTGTTAATATTTGAAAGGACGAGAAACTGAACCATTGACTCACAGCTCATAAGCTGTTAAACCACGACAAGGCACCAACCTCTTTACAGGCCATTCATACACCTTTCATACGTGTGACACATACAAAACCATTAACACCGCCAGCCGCGGGCCCAGCACATTAAAACACTCACACCAGCAGACAGGAATGTGGGCGTGTGAAAGTGATGGGCCTTTGAATGGCGCTGACACAGAAACCACATGAGCTCACGGATTGCGTAGAGTGGCATTTGGCTAGCAGTGTGTGTAGTGACCAGCAGCAAGTCACTACTCACACACCGCTATCCAAGCGCCAGTCCACGCACACCACCAGTGGAGCGCCAGTCCATGCAGACTGCCAGCCAAGGGTCAGTCCACGCACACCGCCAGCCAAGCGCCAGTCCATGCACACTGCCAGCCAAGCGCCAGTCCAAGCACACCACCAGCCAAGTGCCAGTCAAGGCACACTGCCACCCAAGTGCCAGTCCAGGCACACCGCAAGCCAAGCGCCAGTCCAGGAACACCGCCAGCCAAGCGCAAGTCCAGGCACACCACCAGCCAAGCGCCAGTCCACACACACTGCCAGCCAAGTACCAGTCCACGCACACGGCCAGCCAAGCGCCAGTCCACGCACACCGCCAGCCAAATGCCAGTCCATGCACACCACCAGCCAAGTGCCAGCCTACACACACCGCCATGACATTTAGGATTTTTTTGTACAAAAAAGAAAACACAAACAAATTGCAAATAGATACAAATCTACCAACACAAAATCTGAAACTAAATACATTGCACAAATGCCAACCTTGAAACTGAACAAAAAATATAAAACAATAGAGACTAGGCAATTCACTTTACCACTTCTGGATGCTCCCAAAAAATATTTTGTGTGTGGTACATTCTAAAACTAGCAGGCACACACATCGCAGGGTTAGAAGGACACTCAGGGCAGTTCATACGAGTCTCCTTCCGCATACCTCTACATCTCCTACTGAAAAAGTCTTTGGAGAGTATGGGAGGAATGTGATCAGGAAAGTGGCGCTCTTTCAATCTAGGCACATCCTCCACCACCCCAACTCTAGGAACACTTGCCTGCTCCACTACAGCAAGGCTGCTGAAACTCCTGAAACTTAGCAAAAGTCATCTTTGACTCAGGACAAGAATCCTTGAATACAACAAAAGAATTAAACGTTGCCAAGTGGAAAAGATGGATAGCCAACTTCTTATACCAAATGTAAGCCTTACGAAGAGCAGTGTAAGGTTCCAACCTCTGATTTACTCTATCAACACCACCCATGTGCCTATTATAGTCCAAAATGCACACAGGTTTTCGTGCTTCAGCAACCTGACCCCAAACAGTCACAGGTGAAGTGCTTTCATCATGGATGGTAGTCAGCATGTAGACATCTGTCCAGTCTGAAAACTTCACAGCTAGAAGTTCCTCGCAACGCACTGCACTGTCCCCACACAAGCTTTTGACAAACAAGTTCTTTTGGGAAACCTTTACGGTTAGAGTGGATTGTGCCACAAACAACAATGTCCACTTTGGCTAATTCCCTGAGCAACCGCACACCCGTGTAGAAGTTATCTACATATAAATGGTGGCCTTTGTTAAAAAGTCCTCTACCAAGTTCCCACACAATTTTCCTAGTCACTCCAAAAGTGGACGGACAACCAGGGGGGTTAATCTTGGATTCCTTATCGGTGCACACTCTGAAATTAGAGACATATCCAGTCCTACTGTCACACAGCATATACAGCTTAATTCGATTGCATGCCCTCTTAATAGGAATGTATTGCCTAAAAACTAAGTGGCCCTTGAACAAGACCAAAGACTCATCCACCGCTGCTTCTTTCCCTGAAACATAGATCTCAGAAAATCGATCTACAAAGTAATCAATGACAGGCCGAATCTTAAAAAGATGGTCACAATCAGGGATATCTAGTGGCAACTCTAAACCATTATCGACAAACTGCAGCATCCGAAGCAGAAGCAAATACCTATCATGACTCATAACTGCCGGAAACATAGCCGTTGCCATCAAGTGACTAGTAGACCAATATGAAGACATTGATGGCTTCCTTAGCAAGCCCATCAAAAAAGTTAAACCCAAGAAATTCTTCATCTCTTCCAGATTTGTGGGAGTCCACCAGGTATCTCTAGAGTGGGGCCTAAGGCTGGCACTGTTGTCCCTCAAAAACTGTTTGGTATACAAATTAGTCTGCTCAACAATCTCTGCCAAAAATACATCGTCCATAAACAACTGAAAAAAAAGTATCGGCTTAAAACGTTCTGTGTTCACTCTACACCCTGGAACACCAGTAAAGTCTGGCAATGCCGGCTGCACCATGCCTGGGGCAACCGAGAGGTCATCACTTCCAACTGGAAAGTCTTGCAGCCCTAGGCTGCAGCCCAGATGCCTCTTGCTGCACTATCATCACATCCAAGTCCTCCTCTAAAACAAGCACTTCATCCGCACTAAGAGTAGCTTCATCCGCGCTGAGAGTAGCTTAATTATCCGATGATTCCATGTGAAGAGAAAACTCACTGCCTGAATTTTCCCCTCCCTCCTCTGCCTCAGATGCAGAGTCAGTCTCTGAACCATGGTCAGAGGAAGGCTCAAAAAGCATACCAACAACCTGCTGAGCAGTAGTCCTGCGGCTAGCCATTATCCTCACTAAGAAAGGAGACTACACAAACAAGTCACCAACAACCAACACTGTGCAAAATAAGTAAGTAAAAAAAATGTGTGCCTTTATCACAAAGATCTATATACTCAAAAACTATACGATTCACATGCAAGAGACAGCTACACTCACCAGCACCTACTCTGCAGAGACACAGCAAGAAGCAATGATATCCCACTAGAAAAGAAAAAACAAAACCAATTACTCACAAAACAACAAAAAACACATTGAGCGCAAATGCAAAAAGTTTTTGACACTCAAAAAACAGAAGCCAAACATACTGCTATTATTACACCATTTGTACAAAACACATTCATGCAGAGAAATAAAACTCATTTACATTGTACAAAAAAAAGTCTCTTACCAAACCCATGCAACTACACAAACAGCAGAACCAACAGTAACGAAACCGCATCCTGGAACAGTCTGAAGAGCAAAACCTTGAACTAGAACAAAAACGGAGAAATAAAGCATTACAATTGCAATTCAAAAGAAATAAAACAATTAATATTATAACACGCTATGTCACTACCCAAATGGTCAATCTGCCAGATAGGCCTTCAAAAAAGGTTGAGAAAAATGGGGGGTGATCTTGCCCAAGGGATCGGGTGAGGTTGTCTGCCAGGCTGATCTGTCCTCCAGGTGGGGCAGAAAATAGCAGACAGAAATGTGCACCCCTTGCAAAAGAAATAAATCCCTGATGCCTAGTAGAGTTTTCTGCCTCCCTCCTCCCGCCTAGGGCAGAAAGGCCAAAAAAGGGGCAGATCTGTCCCCATTAGGGGCAGAAAAAACATTAACCAAATGTTACCCCCTTTGAAGCAACCATGTCGCTTCCATTACACAGAAAGCAAAATCCCTGGTGCCTAGTGGGGCTTCTGTGGGTCAGAAAAGCCAAAAAAAGGGCCTCGGGGGGTGGGGGTGGGGGGGCAGAATACACACATAAAAAAATCAGCCCCCTGGAAGCAACCCTTGCCCAAGGGGGCGCTTCCATTTTAATTTTATATGAGTCCCTGGTGTCTAGTTGGGTTTTCTGCCCCCCCCCCTCTTGGGGGCAGAAAGGCCAAAATAACGGGCCGATCTGCCCCCGGGGGGCAGAATACACACACACAAAAATCTGCCCCTTGGAAGCAGCCCTTACCCAAGGGGTCTCTTCCATTTTAATTTTAAATAACTCCCTGGTGTCTAGTGGGGTTTAGACCGGTTTCCTGGTCGGATCACTTTCTCATATGTTTTTCTTGGGAAATTACCCAGCCTGCTAGGCAGGTTGACTGTCATCATCCTCGAATCTTTAGTAAATTAGACCCTTCCCAGTTTTCCAGCATTTTGGCTGCCTCTCGGCCTACTCTCCAGGGAGATCTCGAGGGAAATCTGTCTAGGTTTACTGACTGGATTTCTGCTTCTGTGTCTGTTCTCTCTGCACCTTGCCGGCCTAAGCTCGCTAGAGATTCTCCCTCCAAACCATGGTTTTCTTTAGAGCTGAAAGCCCTAAAACATGAATGTAAGATACTGGAAAGGGCATGGCACTCTAGCGGCTACTGCCCTCTAGAATAACACACACTTAGAGTTAAACAATAAAGCTACTACATCGCCATAGCAGCCGCAAAAAGCTGCTATTTCTCTCTATGTATTGATCAAGCCAATAATAATTCCAAAGAAATATTCTCTATTGTGCAAAGTTTTATGTCCCCTAGTGCCCAAGCTCGACCTGCACCAGTCTCGGAGACCTGGTGTAATACTCTTGCGAAATTTTTCTGAACAAGATTTGCACTATACAAGCCAGCTTTACTTCTTGTACTATGGCATCTACGGTCTCCTTGTCTGGCCTGCCGGCCTCTCTTACTAATACTTTGTCGACTTTTGAGTTTATTGAGATGGCCTGCTCTCTCAAAATTCTTAAGTCTTTGAAGTCGGGCTCTCCGACTGATCCCTGTGCTGCTAGACTTTTGGCCGCGGTTGCGGATACTATCAATCCTGAAGTTAACAAAATCGTTAATATGTCCTTGCAGGAAGGTTGTGTTCCAGCTTCCTGGAAGCACGCACAAATTCTCCCTCTCCTCAAGAAGCCGTCTCTTGACCCAATGATAATGGGAAACTACCGCTCCATATCACTGCTGCCTAGCCTGTCCAAGGTCTGTGAGAAGGTCGTCACCAAGCAATTGACCAACTTTGTTGAGGTTTAGGGTCTGTTGCATCCTGCCCAATCGGGATTTCGTGCCTCGTTCATTACTGAGTCTGCACTGCTGGAGGTGACAGAGGCAATTTGCGAGTGTTTGGATGCCGGCGGGAGAGCTGCATTGGTTATGCTTGATCTTTCGGCGGCATTCGACACTGTGCCACATTCTTTGCTTCTTGATCGCCTTTCGGAGATTGGGATATCTGGCTCTGTCTGGCGCTGGATCAAATCTTTTCTGGAAGACTGCTCACAGCAGATCTGGCTTCCACCTTGTGTCTCGGTATCGCAGCGGGTAGCTACAGGTGTCCCACAAGGGTCATCCCTTAGTCCCCTTCTTTTCAACATCTATGTTACTCCGCTGATCTACTTAGCAGAGTCACTTGGGGCTAAGGTGATGGCCTATGCTGACAATACCCAGCTCCTGTTCTCTTGGGGAAAGGAGGATGACTCAGTTCTTGCAGCTAAACACTGTCTCTCTTCGGTCTTCTGCTGGCTCGCTCAGGCACAGCTAAAATGTAACGAAGAGAAATCAGAGGTCCTCTTGTATGGCGTTTTTCCAGCTAACATCCGAGAGAAGTTATGGACCCCCGGCTTCCCCTTGCCTAAAGCAATGGGTATTGCTGCAAAAAACCTGGGGGTCTGGTACAACGAGAATCTGTCCTTCTCTACCCAGGTCAAAATGCTGGTTGGGACCTGCTTCGGTACATTGAAAGCCTTGAGGAAGTTTTTACCCCTTCTTCCAAGACCTGCCAAAGAAACGATTGTCCATGCTCTGATTTTGTCTCGCTTGGATTATGCCAATGCACTCTATGTGGCCATTTCTGGCTACCTCTTGAACAAACTACAGGTCGTTCAAAATTCGGCCGCCAGACTCCTGCTGCGTATATCTCGCAGGTGTAGTGTGCATGCTCATTTGGGCTCTCTGCATTGGATCCCGGTGGAGTCTCGAATAAAATTAAAACAATGGCTATTGCCCATCGGGCCCTATATAGCCTGGGTCCTTCCTACCTTCAGAAGTGGCTCGCCGTCTATAATCCTGCGAGACAGTTGTTGTCATCTTTTCAATTTTTGATGCAGACTCTTAGATTCAAACACCAGAGGCTAGGTGGGAGTTGTTTTGTACGTATGGCTGCCCTGGCATGGAATGCTTTACCCTTGGCTTTATGCAGTACTCAAGATTCTGTGATCTTTAAAAAAAAGTTTAAAACCCTTCTCTTTGAATAGTGCTTTGGTCTGCAGTTCCTTTTCTCAGTTTGTGCCGGGACACTCTGCCGAGTATCTGTGGGTGTTATAAATTGATTTAACATAACATAACATAACATAAACATGCCGATCTGCCCCCAGGGGGGTCAGAATACACATAAAAAAATATGTCCCATGGAAGCGACCCTTGCCCAAGGAGTTGCTTCCATTTTAATTATTTACAAATCCTTGCCTCTAGTGGGCTTTTCTGCCCCTCCCCCCCGGGGCAAGAAACGGCAAAAAATGCAGGCGATCTGTCCCCAGGGGGAGCAGAAATGTCTTAAAAAGATTATGGCCCATAAGGAAGCGACCCTTGCCAAAGGGGTCGCTTCCATTTAAATTTTAAAACACTCCCTGGTGTCTAGTGAGGTTTTCTCCCCTGGGGACAAAAAGGCCAAATAAGCATGACAATCTGCCCCCGGGGGGCAGAATACACTTAAAAAAATATATCTCCTCTGGAAGTAACCCTTGCCCAAGGGGTCGCTTCAATTTGAAATATTTAAAAATCCCTGGCTCTAGTGGGCTTTTCTGTCCCCCCTGGGGCCAGAAACGTCAAACAATTACAGTGATCTGTCCCCGGGAGGGGGGGGGGGCAGAAAAGTCTTTAAATAATTTTGCCCCCTAAGTAAGTGATCCTTGTCCCTGGTGTCTAGTGGGGGCATTTCTGCTGCACGATCGCGATGCTGTGCGCGATCGTGCCGCAGGAATGCCCTGCATTGAGACATCAGGGGAGAGGAAAAACTCTTTCCTCTCCCCCAATGCCTCAATCTACCACAAATACCCCCCCCCCACCCCACCGGAGCAGCAAACACTCACCCTTCCTCCCTGGACACCTGGAAGCAAATGGCTTCTAGCGCGTCCAGGGCTTCCGGAACCGCTCCATCATGAGCACTCAAAGGGTTAAGTTTCTGGGTCCTCCCCAGCAGCCCTTCCTGAAAAGTTGTCGGTCAAACACCTCATACTCAGATCTTCTTATACACGGGCCTCAGGCATGTAAAATCTGACTTTTTGAAAGTTTTTATTCTAAGTATTTATTAACTGAATTATATTTTTAATAAACATTAAAAAGTGCTTGAATTACCCCGATAGCTTGTCCCAAACCGGAGATAACTGGGTTATAATCGAATGGTGAACTCCAGTTTTTCTCATGGGAAAGCTACAGCCTTTTACAATAAAAATACATTCTGTGGTGTCCTGTGATAAGCCTGAGGGCTAATCCTTTTCACCAGCATTTTTTATCATCTTCAAGCACCTGCACTCACACCTGAGCAGCCTAGGAGGCAGGATTCACACATATGTATATAGCTGACACATATATACCCAAGAATCCCAAAATTGATACATTTTAAACTATTTTAGATTATTCGGACATCGGCAGTTTGACATATGAGTCTCAATTATGCAAAACAATTCTTATCATCTAAGAAACAGGTCATCATACATGGAAGGTATGATGATATTCTAGTTTACAACTTGGATTGCCATTTGGATGCCTAGATATGAGTGGAATATATTAAAAGCACTTCTTCATGTTATTTGTGAGCCGTCCTTTCTTCTCACAGGAACACTTGACACTGTTGGCCATGCTTATATTGGTAATAAGCACGGTTTCTGTAATTTTTTTAATGCTGCCTCACCCATAGTTCACTGCAGGGCCTTTAATTGATCCGTAAAAGTGACAGCCCCCCCAAGTTAATGCATTTGACACAGCAACCTCCACTGACCACCAGTTAGCCCTAGTTGTCTTTACATGACCTATTCCTGATCACTAGACTTGCTAGACTAAATATGGCATGGGCCCTCCTTGTGTTAAAGACAGTTTGCTACCCTAAAGCCTCTCTACTTTGAGAAGGGCTGGGCCTTTAAGGGGCTGGGTCTGATTTTAGGGTGGGGCCCATCACTTCTGGCCATCCATTGAAGGATGACCAATGCAAGAGAGCTGGGGCTTAGAGTCCGGGACTGTCTCTGCAGTTCCCCTTAAAAAATCTAATTTCAAAGACTTCGAAGGTTCATGTCGATGTTCTAAGAAGGTTGTATTATTCCTGCTGCATTATGGCTGCACAAACCCTCCACACAATGAGCTTGAAACTCTCTGCTGGAGTTCCAGTTAATTTAATCAATCAAACAATCAATCAGGTTTGTTGAAGCACAACTACTCACCTGTGAGGGTCTCAAGGAGCTGGGGGGAGGGCGGCTCTGTTGAGTGCTGGGGTCTTCTGAAGAACCAGGTCTTGAGGTCCTTTCTGAACTGAGGCAATGTGGGAGATTGCCGGAGGGGGAGGCTGTTCCAGGCTTTAGCTGCGAGGCAGGAGAAGGAATTTGCTCCTGTTCTGGTCTTGTTGATATGTGGGACGATAGCCAGAGAGAGCTGAGCTGATCAGAGGTGTATTTTGGGTGCATGGAAGGAGCACTTCACCAGGTGCATGTTTGACTGGGACGGAGGCCGGTTGTGTCCATACCATGTGATAACAGCTATTCCGCAGGTGCATGTGTGAAAGAAGGTCTGAACTTTTTTACTCTTCAATATGCTTTAGGATCATAGGATAAGTGAATTTTCTTTTGCACTGTAAGTTCAAAAGAAGACGGGACGGTCTCAAATTGTTAGCCTTTTTTTATACACCCCGACTGTGTAACACACTACCTGGATACCTATGAAAAAATAACAATCCTGAAAACGTTTTGTCATCAAACTAGTTCATTTTCCTTTTATTTTCAGTGCCGATGTACAAATTCGACAAGCTGATCACTATATAAATACTACTTCAAAGTACGGACAGACGTCATAGACACGGTTTAGTCTAGTATACCTGCAGTGAACTTCATTGTAAAAGGTGGTCTATATTAAGGAAAGCTATTCTGGTATGTTAGGACATTCTGAGAGCATGAACGCCAAAGCTCAGATTATCAACATAGTGCATTACCCTAGTTTGTGTGTCTAGCACACCATACGTCTGCCCATTACCAAACAAATATTGGTGGTTGTGTTCAGTCAGAGAATGCAATAACTCTGAGTTATGACTATTTGTCCGAAATAGACAGACAGTTAGGTGTTAAACATATGTTAAGCTTAGCAAAAATCCCATAAAACAAACAAGAGAGCTTATACACAGTCAATTGAAACGTTGGAATGATTCATGTCTGATTTCAGAGTTGGAAACCAAATATTTGTATAATGATGCTCCATCCTACCCATGCATTTACTGTCTACCTAAAATACATAAAGGAGGAGACTTTCCTCCTGGAAGGCCCATTATCGCAGGCATTGGGTCCCCGACAGAGAAAATTTCAGAATATATTGATCCATTCTTACAACCATTAGTGACCAACCTTCCCTCATTCATTCAGGATACCAGAGATGTCCTGAATAAAATTGGTGATGTGGATTGGGTATATGGACATTTTCTAGTAACAATGGATGTGTGCTCCCTATATACGAGCATTTCAGTTAAACTTGGATTAAAAGCAGTTCAACATTTTCTAGATACATGACCAATAGAAACTTATGAGCACTCAAGGATGTTGCTAGAAATTATAGAACTGGTCCTAAACAACAACATCTTTCTCCATAATGGGAGTTGGTATCGCCAAATAAGAGGGGTGGCCATGGGGGCAACATTTTCTCCATCTCTGGCCAACCTCTACATGGGATATTTCGAACTACTACATCTGTGGCGTAAAGGCCCCGTTAATTTGATCAGTAACATCTTATATCCGGGAAGATATATAGATGATATATTGATGTTCAGGTCTGGAACTAATGAAAAGTTGGATCAACTTTTTCTGTACATGAACGATAATCCTTTTAATCTAAGCTTCACTAAAGAACAAAGTATGAATAGTATCAACTTCTAAGATATTGCCATTGTGGTCAAGAATGATAAATTACTATCGATACCTTTCAGAAAACCTACTGCATGCAACGCACTTTTGCATGCTGAAAGTTCACATCCAATCTCACAGATAAGATCTATCACGTTTGGAGAAATGGTGAGAACTAAAAGAAATTGCAGCGATGTTAGTAAACTGGATGAAGAATTACTACAAGCTGAAAAAAGATTCAGGGCCAGGGGATATGACAAAAACATAATTGACAAAGCATGTGACAAGATAAATAAAAGAGATAGAAACACTCTGTTGACAAATAATAAAAACAGGACAAAAACATCAGAAACAAACAAGATCAGATTTATTACACCCTATTCACCAGTGAGTGTGGAATTGTATAAAATTCTGAATAAGCATTGGCATTTACTTTTGGAAGACTCAAGCTTGCATGACAAAATAGGATTGAAACCCTCAATAACTTTCAAAACAGGTAAAACTCTAAGACAAACATTATGTCTAAGCTATATTCCACCATTGAAGACTGACACATGGCTACCCACTGCTCCGAAAGGATTTTACAAATGTGGGATGTGCAATGTGTGTTGTTTCGCAATGAATAAAACAACGGAGTTTAGATACAATACCTCTAAAACATACATGATAGAACATTTTATTAATTGCAATACGACATATGTAGTATATTGCATTACATGTATTTGTAGTAAAATCTATATTGGGAGTACTATAAGACCCCTCAAGGAGAGAATATAAGAACATATGAGGGTGATAAGGAATAACAATACACACTATCCCTTTGCAGTACATTTTAACACCGTGCACAAAAATACGGAGAATATCAACGTAGGATTCCATGGTATAGATGCCATACAAGTGAGTCAAAGAGGTGGAAATAGGACATCCCGATTACGTCAAATTGAAAGTAAATGGATTATTTCCCTATGGGCTGTAGAACAGGGATTCAATGTTGATAAGGAACTCTTTGAGTTCCTATAATGAAGAACACAATCATTGCAGGAACGCAGCCACACAGGTTAGAGTAGCTGCTATAGGGTAAAATGCCTATGTTCTTTACATATTGAGGATTTGTGACCTCAAATGAAAGAGAGTTGACTGTACCTCCATAATGCTCTATGAATAAAATCTAGATTAGCAGGCTATCAGAAATTGAAGTCATTCATACACTGGTGGTGTACATATACTGTCGGAGGAACACCGCACATGTAAAGGGTGTATTAATCTAAAATGTTGGAGGAGGAAATAAATGTCTAAAGGAATATAATGAATACTACCTTGATATAAGATCCAAAGCAGGACATTATTTGGAAAGCATAGCTTTCTCATGAAGAGTATAACGTGCTTTGCAAACAATTATGTTTACATTTATGTTCAAATTCAATTATGTCAATCTGTTTAACAAATTGAGACGCGATACTGTGTGCTACTGAAATATTGTTAGCGATAAGAGATTTTTTGGTAAGACGCATCCGGGGGAAGATTAAAGGCTGACTAGTTGTAATATCCCTGAGAGTAACCGATCAATGATGTTAATTGTCCTAAAAATTGTGAAGCTATACTGTATATAATGGTAATATTGTTAGCAATAATATTTGTTGTGGAAGATGCACTATGAGGAAGATGAAAGGCCACTTAGCTTAAATATCCCTGAGAGTAACCGATAACATTATGTTTACGATTTTCAAGATGGTCGCCACATTCGTGAATATAGTCAGCACTCGGGCCGTATTGTCCTCTCTCTCTCTTTTAAGGTTCCACGTTCTTACGTTATATAAATGGAATGGGTAGCGCCGGGCCTGTCATAACCGGAACTGGGGAAGCTAAGACGCCGCGAAACTCGAATGGATTACTCGGTGAGTCATACACATAAGGAGATTGAAACCCTCTCCTTAGTTTTAAAATATCAATATTGGGGTTTGGAAATCCTCTGCGAGAGTCATACTATATGCCGACTTACTCGTGGCTGAAATATAACGGCGGTTGTTATCTTAAGGTTGTTTTTTATAAATATGCAAAAAAAGGAAACTGAAGCCCGGTTAGCGGGATTATTTGCACGCTGATAACAGATACGATGATAGTGAGTAGCATTGGTGTCTGTTATTTTCCAGCAATATATATGGGTGTACTCAAACTAGTTGGTGCTAGATGTTTTTAGGTCTCGCCTGACCCAGCGCATGCGCTGGTCTGGCGAGAATTATTGAGAGGGCTCCAAAAAGTGCTACCAGGCCAGCCTAGAGCTACAGTGCATGTGCGCGGGCGTGCGCGCTGCGCTTTACCGCAATTACTTTAACTTTCGCGGCCGCAGGGCCGGTTTGATGTTTGATCGCGATCGCGATCTCTTTCACGGCCGCTTGTTGATGTTTCTTGGTTGACCTTCATTTAATTTAGGAATGAGCTGTTTGTGTGCTTCCTGTATGTGGCCTAGTGTGTATATTATGAAAACTGCCCTGCCTCTCTTGTGGTTTGATTTCTATAAATCCTCTGGCCTTCGTTTTGACGGGAGATAAACAGTACTGCTGTATCGAGTATACTGAATGTTGCTTTTTGTCTGTACCTTCGTGTGTCTGAGGCCAGTTTCAGGTCGAGGTCTGGAGGGTGGTGGCGGTCAAGTTTCTTGTTTTCTATTTTGTCACTGTCCATTGTATCGCATTTCACTGTTTATTTTCGAAAATAGACATGACTTTAAATTAGCAGTGTGTGAAATTTGAATAATTTGCTTTGTCTAAATATTGGCAATTTCTGCACAATTACACATAATTACGTGTTATGCAAATCCGTCATTTCATGCTACGTTTAGGATGAAATGTATCCTTGTACCAATTTGTGACTCAAGACGCATTTAGTGCTAAAAAATTGTTCGAATACCAAAATCACCACGAGCAACGGCCTCTCACATTCTGTAATTCTTGTGCTTTCTGTAATGATGTTGCTGCTTACAGCCCCACTCATGAAGAACCACGCGCACACAATGTTGTGGTGTACTGCGTTTATTCGCCTACACAGGAGCGCCGGAGCGGAGCTCTACCCTCGTTGAATTCGGCGCTCTTACTCCGTGGAAATGGCCACCGCCGGACGTCCTGTGACGTCACGCGGCGAGCGTAATAACCGCTAGACTGCTACACCACATCTCCCCCTTTTATAACACAACCCCAACTTACAAACTCCGTAGAACATATACAGTCTTACTTGTTGTCCATGCTGAATTCCCCGAACCTCCAGGGCAGTATGATTCTTCTTCCTCGCCTTGTCCACTTACTGGGTTCGCCAGCCTTCGGAGTGGTTATCACGCTCCTCTGGCCTGGTGCCCCTTCCTCGCTTTCCACTCCTGCATCTCCCAACTCATCATTCTCAGTCCCCTCTCGGGCATCCTCTTCCTGACCACTCTTCTCCTCACTGGTACCGTGTCCTGTTCTCACCAGGGGACTCCTCCCTACTCTTTCTGGGAGACACTCCCGCTCTGCCCCCGGGTCCATCCTCCCGCTGGGTGTCCCTGTAGGGTGTCTTCCCTTTCGTGGGCATGCATCTCGCCATGCGGTCCTGCGACCAAACTTTTCCGTCACTGAGAAGTGCTGACCTTGAGTACGGTTCCAACACTTGGAAAGGTGGTGTGAACTTGCTGTCTCCTTCCTTCTTCTGGATGGGTAGTTTGACTCTTACCCACTCCCCTTTCTCCAGTGCGACTTCTTTTGTGTTGTGCTTCCTGTCATAGTGTTCGGTATATACGGCCTGTGCTTTCTCCAAGTTTTTTTCGCACCACAGCCGGGGACCAATGGCTCTGAACGGTGATTCGTTTCCAGGCTACATTGTCCTTTGTGAACGGCTCTCGTCCTCTTAGCACTCGGAATGGACTGTACCCCGTTGAAGTGGGGGTGATCCGATAGGCCCACATCAGCCGTATTAACTCCTTCTCCCAGTTGTTTCCTTGACTGATGGCTGCTTGTACTGACCCCATGATTACTCTGTTGAACCTTTCCGCTGCGCCGTTCCCGGCCGGGTGGTCGATGGGGGTGTGTCGAACAGTGATGCCATTCCTGTCCATGAAGGTTTCCCATTTGCTGGAAGTAAACTGCGGGCCGTTGTCGCTCAGGATCCCTTTGGGGATACCTTCCCTTATGAAGACCTCTCTCAGGAATTCCAGAATTGTCTCTGTCTCCGCATTGTCTGCTACGTGGACTTCCGGCCACTTGGAATAGCGATCTACTACTACAGTGATATATTTTTGGATGTCGTTGGCATCCGTGATGGGTCCCAGGATGTCGATGGAGATCTCTTCCCATGGATTTTCCGGGCAAGCATATCTGCCCAGGGGCGGTCTCAACATCTTTTGAGTCTTGTCCGCGTTGCTGCACTGCTCACATCCTCTTACATGGCGTTCTACCGCCAGGTCCATCCCCGGCCACCAGTAGTCCTCCTTGGCTCTCCCCTTGGTCTTCACTATGCCCAGATGACCCTCATGGTGGATGGCTACTATGCGTTGCCTCAAAGAGTGTGGAGGAACCACCTTGTTGCCGCACAACAAGAACCATGGCTTATCTCCTAGGGACAGTTCTTCCTTTACTTCCCAAAACTGTTTGAGTTCCTCTCCTAGCAATCTCTTCTCAGGCCATCCGTTTGTTACGTATGCCTTTACGGCGCTCAACTCTTCATCGTTTCTGTATTCCTCTTCCCAGGCTTGGGCACTTATTGCTCTTTCATGGTCGCCTGTGAATGCTACCGCATAGTCTTCCCATCCGCCTTCATCTTGGACTTCTGAGGCTTCCTTGGCCGCTGCTCTGCTCAGGAAGTCCACCACTTTGTTCCGGTGTCCTGGGAGATATTCTACATCATAGACGTAGTCTAGTAATCTGAGTGTCATCTTCGCGATTCGTGGCGTGGCGTGCTCATGCCCGCCTGACGTGAGGACCTTCACCAACGGCTTGTGGTCTGTGCGTAGCAGGAATCTTCCGCCCCATAGGAATTGCCGGAATCTCTCCATTGCCCACACTGCTGCCAACATTTCCTTTTCGATGACGCTGAATTTGCTTTCGCTTTAGGCTAGCGCTCGTGATGCAAAGCCAATCGTGGTTATCGCCCCGTCTGCTGTCCTTTGCGTCAGTACTGCCCCCAACCCTCAATCGCTGGCATCCGTAGTCAACATGGTGGGGGCTTCCGGATCATATCCGTGAATGGGCATTGCCTCGCAGATGTGTTTTTTTACTTCCTCGAATTCTCGTTGATACTCTCCCGTCCATAGGAACGTGGACTTGTTTTTGAGAAGCGACCTCAATAGATGGGTCCTGGAAGCGAAATGGGGAACAAATTTGCTATAAAACTCTGCCATCCCCAGAAAGGTCCTTACATCGTCTTTGCTCGATGGGGTGGGGGCTTCCTTGATTGCTGCAACGTTGGACGCTTTGGGTTCTATACCGTGCCTGCTTATTTCATGCCCTAGGTACGTGACTGTGTTCAGGCCGAACTTGCATTTGTCCCATTGGGCCGTGAGACCGTTCTGCTTCAGCACCGTCAAGACTTCCGCTAGTCTCCTGTCATGCTCTTCTCGGGATGCTCCCATCACCAAGATGTCATCCTGAAAGTATTGGATGCCTGTCTTCTTGTGGAATAGTTTGTGCATTAACTTTTGGAAGACTGCGGCGGCTGAGGCGAGCCCAAATGGCATCCTTAGGAACTTGTAGCACCCGAACGGCGTGATGAATGACGTCAGGTGGTTGCATGATCTGTGCAGAGCGATCTGATGATAGGCAGACGTCAAGTCTACAGTGGAGAACCACTGCGCCCCTTGGGTTTTCGCCAGCATCTCGTTGATCCTGGGAAGCGGGAACTTGTCCACCACAATGTTCTTATTCAGCTCCCTCAGGTCGACACACAGCCTCACCTTCCCGTTGGGCTTCTGCGTCACAACTAAGGGGGCCAACCATTCCGCGTTGTCGATCGCCTCTATCACGCCGTTGTCCTCCAACCTTTGTAGCTCTTCTTGCACCGCGACTCGTGTTCGGAATGGTATGTTGCGCACTTTGTGGGATACCGGCTGGGCTCCCGCTCTAAGTTGAATCTTGTGTGTAAACTTTGCCATGCGGCCAATTGAGTCCTTAAACACATCCGGGAATTCTTCCTTCCATCGCCGCCCTTCTGGGTCTTGCCCTTCGTTGGTCATAAGGACTTGCATGTGCCCTCCTGGGTTCAGCTTTATGCCCAAAGCTCCTTGGTCTCTCCAACCCAACGCCGACGGTCCCTTCTCCGCCACGTACAGCTTCCCCTCGCATGTGCGGCCTCGGAATTTGAAGGTTAGCGGGCAATAACCCACCATGGGTATCGGTTCCCCCGTGAACGTTACGGGATGAATGTCAGTGGGTCTCAAGTTGTATGTTGTGTTTGGCGCGAAGTCTTCCTCCCATATCCTCCTTTGTACAATTGTGTATGGCGAACCTGAATCCGCAACCATGGTGGCTCGTATGCCTCCTATCGTCATTTCACACTTGGGTTTTCTGTCTGCCACGCTCTCTATGCCCAATACTTGTTCCTCTACTATTAGGATTTCATCGTCCTCTTCTCTGTCCACTTCTTCTTCTTCCTCGCGCGCTCCTTGGGCCACGAACTTCACTTCTTGCCTCTGAGACTTCCTCCTGCACACCTTTTTGTAGTGTCCCATGAGTCCGCAATACGAGCATTTCGCGCCAAACGCTGGCCAACCCTTGTCACTGGCTGCATGGGTGCCGCTGCCGCACCTGTAACAGGCCGTCTTGTTCCATTGTCTTTGTCCTTGTGTTCTCATCGTCCTGGTATTGAATCTTCTGTGTGTCCGTGTGTTTTGTTGCCACGCCGGTTGTTTGCTGTCTGGTGGTTTCCGGTCTTCTACCTTGTATACCGCCTGCTCTGGGTGGTTCTCGCGTTTGGCCGCCTCAGCGCACCTCCTGGTTAGTTCTGCTTTCTTTACTAGGGCTACGACCGTTTTCAGTGGCGCGTCTCCATTCGTCCATAGTTTTTCCTGGATGGTCGTGTTCACCGTGTGCATGATGATTTGGTCCCTTATTAGTTCTTCCTGTAGGGTACCGAACTTGCAGGTTAGGGCCAGTTTCTGTAGGGCCGCCACGTATTCGTCGACTGATTCACCTTTACTCTGTTTCCGATGGTAAAAGTTGTACCTGTCTATTGCCGTGCACACTACTGGGCGATAATGGGCATCCAGGTCATCTATCGCGTGTTGAAACACGTCGTCGTCTGCTGCCGTCCTATCTTCCTTCACAAGGTCTTGGTACACTCGTTGCCCTGCCGGGCCAAATGATTTAGCAGAATCTTCCTCCGCCGCGAGCTCGTGTATGGAGTGTCCCCTTCCTCTTCCAGGGCTGCGAGGTAGTGTAGGAAATACCTTTTCCAGTCCTCCCACGGCATCTCGGGCTCCCCTGGTTTGGCCAGGAATGGCACCGGGTTCGTTAAGGAGCACATCTGGGAGGTCATCTTCTTCCCACTGCCGGCGCGTCTTCCTCTCGGTATGGGCGCGCCCAATGTCTCCTCCTCTCTGACGTCGCTGCCCCTCTCGTCGTCCTGCTGACTGGACTCTGCACCTGCCGCGGGACCGCTGCCGACTTCCTCCAGGGTGCTGGCCACTCTCCCCCTGGCCGGGTTCTATACTTTCTTTACCCTGCCCTGGGTTGCTCTGTTTTGTGCTGCGGGCCCTTTTGGCCTGTACGCGAAGCGTGGTGTGCTCAGTACGCTTCTCGGCGCCTTTGACGGTAGGCGCGTCCTCCGCTGCTCTGCCGCGCTCCTGCGTAGTGCACGTGGTGTCCTCTGCCGGGTTTCCTCGTTTTCAATGGGGCTCGGGTCCAGGGTGCAAGGTCATCCCCCTCTCACCACCTCATCGCCATTGTAATGATGTTGCTGCTTACAGCCCCACTCATGAAGAACCACGGGCACACAATGTTGTGGTGTACTGCGTTTATTCGCCTACACAGGAGCGCCGGAGCGGAGCTCTACCCTCGTTGAATTCGGCGCTCTTACTCCGTGGAAATGGCCGCCGCCGGACGTCCTGTGACGTCAAGCGGCGAGCGTAATAACCGCTAGACCGCTACACCACACTTTCAAAGTAATTTTTTACAGCTGAATGGTGCGTAATTACGCAATGTGGCATAATAGCATTTCAGGAATTTTGAATAAGAGCATTACCTGGAATTCTCAAAATTAGGCAAATTACACCAGTGCAGTGTAAATTTCGTCCAGACCTCCTTTAAAGGAAATTGCAAGAGGTGGATGGAAATTTGGGAGTCGTTTGTCGATGTTCCAAAATAGTTTATGCAGAAGTGGGCAAAATTGTGCATAGTTTTGCAGGACAGATTAATAACAATATTTACCAAATTCTCTCATGCCCCCCACACAGTATCTTTCAAAACGTAATAATATACATCTCGTTCTCGTTGGTGTCCCGTAATAGTACTGAGGACGTTGGAGATAGCCGACTACTGGAGATAGTGGAGAAAATTGACACTCATACCAGTAGGCAAAGGCCTTAACAGCGTCTGGAAATAACATTTTGAATCCATAAACACTGTGACTCAAAGCATGATACCTCTCCCCCAAACCTTTTTGTCCAGCTGCTCGCCCGCTCCTTTTTACCATTCACTAATGTGCCCAAATCATTACTATAAACTTCGCTCCCCCCACCGGCATGTGCACCGTTTCTCTCCACCTGCCTTCTGTTTTGTATTTCTCTTGTTATCCTCCATATGTTCTTTGTATACAATTGTATACATCTCCTGTACGGTGCTCTGTAGGTAGGTTCATACGCACTGACAGATGGTCATCCAGAAGAATTTCTTCGAGTTCTCTGGCACTGATTAATTATACTTTGCTGAGATGAAAATATGCAGCTCGTTCTCCATTTATTAAACAAACCACTGAATGCACGGTAGCATTGTTGTCTATGCATCGATCTAATCCTCTTATGTTCATCATAACAGTGTGTGCCTTTGATTTCCCTTTTGTATTACTAATTCATGTTCTTAAAAAATAAAAACACAAATATGGTTGTCTTTCACACTGAAGGAATTTTACATTTACTTCGGATCCCGTAAAAATGCCTGCTACCCGTGCATGGATCAAAGAAATGCAGATGGCTAATTTACTACAATTTACGATGTCACTGAGCATTTCACCAGTTCTAAAAACTGAAGGCTGAAGAATCAATCATGATGCGGCAATCGTCTTGAGAAACCACACTGTGCATGTATGTTCAATTCCACTGGCTTCCAGTTGCTTATTTTGCATATGTGTTTGCAGGTGGTGGGCACCTGCTCTCATTTTTGGGGACCCGGCTTTCTTGTCATCAGAAAGACAAAGGCACAAAAGGTAGATAGAAGGAGAAAGAGAAATGTAGGAAAACAGTGACAAAGGAAACAAGCATTGGCATAGCCAATAGGTCTCGCCTTTTGGCCCTTATAAGTATTTAGTTATGCAGCACAATATCCTTCCTGCAACATCATCAACTTTTGCATGGCTAAACACTTATAAGGTCTCAAAGGCGAGACCTATTGGCTATGCCAATGCTTGTTTTATTTGGAGCATATGTTAAAATTAAAGGCGAGAAAGAATACTTACGCTGAAGATATGCGAAGCCAGTTGAATAAAAATTAAAGTGTACAGACAAAATTGCTACATGATCTCTAATTAGTTCCATATGCCATAGACAATAAGTTAATAG
This sequence comes from Triturus cristatus, assembly GCF_964204655.1. Classification (NCBI taxonomy): domain Eukaryota; kingdom Metazoa; phylum Chordata; class Amphibia; order Caudata; family Salamandridae; genus Triturus; species Triturus cristatus. Next base: position 1,536,189,454 of record NC_140589.1, on the reverse strand, counting down.
ATTTGTTAGCATATATTTAATCAAAGGAGAGAGTATGGACAATATAACGAGTGGTGATAATGTTTTCTTATTCAGATGGAACGTATCATGGCCCCATGAGAGTACTAAAATTTGATATTGGATACTAATGGGATACCAATGCAAACCACAAAAGAATAATTTAATGAGAATCGGATTACACATTCGAAGGTGGGTGCTTTGGTGTAGTTTGATACGTAATGGATATTGCTTAGTGAATATAGACAACTTTTGGTTATTGTGAGATATTCCAATACAATTCTAAAAATATTCTTGTAGTGCATTGGATTTTTGACAATCTTTTGAGAGGAAACAATAATTTGGAATAACCACTAGACAGTGTGTGATCTACGCTATAAGTGCGGTGAGAAGATTACATTTTACTCATGCATGTATAAACTCTTCTATCTTTTGGCCCTCTGTATCTGGGTTAAATGGGAGGATTTTTTCATATACTTTCTGAAAATTAGATTGCCACAGGGTGTTTTGTGTTTAGAGTCTGCTATTGTGGCCTTTCAATCTCCTTAGCGTGCTCTTTCTGTTAGCAGATATGGTTTAAAAGTATAGATATTTCATAGTTCTTTGTGATTGACATATGTAACTTATTATTGTCAAAAAAGGATGTTTTATATATTATCATAATTTTTTACATTATATTACAGTAAGACTGCCGAAGCAAATATACTGCTAATGGGTCACATCCAAGTAAACAGAGGCCCGAAACTCGATCTAAGTGTACAAATTGACGCCAAACGCCACATGCCACAAGAAGCCAGCTACTCCCACGATCTGCCTGTTAATACCTGGTATGCATAGATTATTTTGGTAAACCAGGGTATGGCTTTTTTAAATGGCTTAATTATTCTTCTGTAGCGATCTATGATTCCATTTGCATTTTACGAAAAACAGTTCATTGCATCAGCGCAAGAGCTTCCCACACAACAGCAGGTCCTCGCTGACAGAGGAGCGAAATGTGCTTCTGAATAATTACCGATCTGCATTTCATGAATTTCCTTGGTACTTCTGGATATTGTTCAAATGAAAACCAACTACACTGTTAATGAAAAGCTTCAGAGATTGCTTAATTGCCCAATTACAGAGGTAATCACCTTGTAACATGAGTTATATTTTCTTTCACAGAATAAGATCATTTCAAATTTATGAAGCCCTTTTCCACTATTTCCCAGCTAATCTAATCTCTCTATCGCCCTAAAAGTGAGTGGCTTGTGACTTTTGCATTTCACCTACAAGCGGCCCACTGCAGGCCAGCCATCCCTTTCATCACTTCACCTCTCACATGTCATGGAAGGAAGGTTAACTTTGTGCAGTAAAAGAGCAAAGGCAATTAATTGTGCCAGAAACAAAAGAAGACATTAGCAGTGAAGCCCATCGTTTTATTCTGCAGCTGCAAAGTGTCATGTTGGGCACCTTCAACCAGTACAGGATTTTTAGACACTTGTTTTATTTATTTTTCAGATTTTTAGGCATGTTGCGTTTCGGCCCTTGTGTTGCCGTCTTGACATGTAAAGTGCCATTGTCTAAAGGGTCTGACTGAAAGTGCCACCATGAAGTGAAGCGTTTAGAAGTGCAGTGTGCTTAATGTCCGGGCATGTCCACTTCCTGTCATTGGTTTCAAAGGATGAAGAGCTATGCCTGTTGCTTCTGTTGTTTCTCGCCAGCATTTTTCCCTGTGATTCAGGAGATTCCTAAAGACAATTTTACACAACTCAAATGTGCTCGTAGCCAGAAGATCTAAGTAAGCCTGGTCTTTATGGCAATCCACAGCACTGCTTTAACACAGGTCACCCATAGTATTAACCGAACTACCCCTGCTTGTAAACTCTGCTCCGGCAATCGAAACCTCTTTACTGCCCCCAAACCACCAGTGAGGTGTCCCGATTCTTGTCTTTCTGGTCCTCTCCAGTTTAACTTTCTTACTGGTGACCTACGAGCCACCACCACCCTTCACTTGTTTAAAACAACCATAAACCAGGCCTCCTGCTGCCTCGATCCAACTGCCCACACACGTCCACCTCACATGTTTCAGCTCAGAGCTCTACTCACAATCCAACAAAGACACAGTCATGTTAGCAAAGGAAAAACATTGAATTTACTCAATGTTTTGCACCTCAATACATATGCATCATTGTTCACCATTGCCTCTAAATGTAATCACTTCAACCGACATCGGCTTGTGTACAGTATATTGAATACATTTTTCTCAAGCAAGCTTCTGAGGCTAAATAAAAGGAAGGACACCTCTGCCTGATTATGAAAATGTGTCCGAGGAACACTGCAAAGTGTGTGTCCTAACTGGTTGTTTATTAAAAATATGTTTATGCTATTTTCAAGAGCAGTTTTGTATTATCTGATAGGGCTGCTCACTTTATTTGAATTATTTCAACACTGTTCCCTGAGTGCCTGATCTTTTAGGTGAATTGTCTCTATTATCGCCCTGATGTGGATTGTAATTAAAAGTCATTGATCCATTACAAACCTGTTAATTGCCACCTAACATTAGTAGCAGGTGAAAACAAAATTGTGATATTAGTCGGTGATGGAAATTCATTTCTCCCTCCGGGTTTCTTCGGCGAGGCATGAAAAATAGTCTATTGAAGTGGTGATCAATCATTTCAGACACTATTTCTAAATAATTGGCGGAAAATGTGTCCTGCACCATATTTGATCATACATTACACATCATACATCTTGTACTTGGCTCTTTTAGTTAATTCTTTCGTTGACAATGACAATTTATTCTCGCCCAAATAATGATCTACTACCGAGAATTAGGAGATGCTCAGTTTGAGATTTTATTAATTCCATGAACTACTTTAGATGGTAAAAAACACAATGGTAAGCATCAATCCATTGGACCAACATATGTCAAGCTTAATAAACAAGTATTAACAAAGTCAACAGTTATTTATTAAGCATTATAGCTTTCTGCTAAAGGCAATAACAGTAGTTAAAGGCCCCCCATCCTGAGTTAGGTTTCTGAAGCTCAGACAAGGTCCTGACAAAAGTGAGGGTTTGTAAAATTCATCACAACCCGAGGCAGAATGGCTATAAGGTTATTAGAATATTCTACACACTGGGTGTAAAATGTTATCATTGGACTTCACCCTCTCTGCAAGTTCCCCCCCAAACCTTTTGCCTTCACCCCTACTTTTTTCGGAACCCATTTTGTATGGCTATTAGGCTTTTCTCTTTACTACTGCTAACCAGTAATGAAGTGCTTGTGCTCTGCCCCTAAATAACAGTACAATTGGCTTACAACTGATTGGTACTTTAATTTATGTGTATGTCCCTGATAAATGGTACCACGGGTACCCAGCGCCTATAAATTACATTCTACTAGTGGGCAACAGCACTCATTGTGTCATCCACTAGAAGTGACCTTTTCAAACATGCCTCAGGCCTTCCATTGCAGCCTGTAGTGCAGTTTTCAACTGACAATTCGACTTGACAAAATAAACCCTTTTCCAAGCCTAAACCTTTTTTTTAAAAACATACAAGTGATCCCTAAGGTAAGCTCTAAACAGACCATAGGGCAAGGTGCAGTGTATTTAAAAAGTTGGACATGTACTTTGAAGTTTTATATGACAAGCTCCTAAATTCATTCTTCACTAATGTAAGGCCTACCACTGCCGTAGGATAACATTGGGTTACTCTAGTATATTTACTAAGTGCTACCATATAATTGGGAGCAGGTAGAAATGTCAGGTTTGGACTCAAATAAATGGTCATTTAGAATTCGCTTTAATGGCAAAGTCGGATTCTTGTACACTATTTTGAAAATTCCACTTTTAAAAAGCTAAAACAACAAGGTGATGGATGGAATGCTTGAATTAATCTCAGCCACTGGCAATCACTTGGCATCACATCCTCATCGATCATTTTTTTGCCCACCATGCCACCCCAGTTTAAACCCAGCCATATGCAAATCACTCTTGACCCTGCTCCCCATGGGAACAGTTCAGCTCGAACTGCCAAGCCATGTCCTCCCTGGACCGCAAACAAGCATCCTGTGACCGGTTCCTGAGTCCCACAGAATAGTACCATGATGTAATTTTCATATATCAGCCTCTTATTTCAAAGTCAACATTTGAGAAGAGAAATCTTTCACTGGTGTGCACAAGTAACAAACTATGCACGCATCCCGTGATTGTACAAGGGGTTCTGGCCCTACACACTCCCCAAACTTATGTAACGCTGATGCCTGGCTTGCTGGCATCAGAGACGTCAGAGACAGCTGTCTTTTATACAGGTGAGCAGAAGAGCTGGAAGTGTGATAGGTGGCCTTATTGTGGCGGAGCAATGAGAATAGTGTGGGCTGTTTTTACAACCATCATGATATGGCTGCAGGTAGCATTCTTCCTTTTGTTTAACAGTCCTATATATCCACTTTTAACCAGGTAGACTTCTGGCAACTTCAACTTCCACATAGTAGATCATTTATATTCTGCCTCTTCCCGCCACAACTTGTGCATATGTTTTGATACATATTTAGTATCTACTTCTCTCCTGACTAACATAAAGTTCAGCAGAACCCACCATCTATACAGACAATGATCTCAAAGTCATCACTTTGCAGAGTATTTTGCAGGACCATCAGTGGACCTTCGATGGAGATATGATCCATAACAATGTGTTTGTGTACATAATGAAGACCATGTTGACCTGAATTGATGCAGCACCCATATATTTCACACCTCCCTGTGATCACAAGATATAGACTAAGCTTTCAATGCAACAATAACAATCCTGCAGAAAAGTCAACAAAATCCAAGCTATAGTAGAATTTTAAGAGGTAAATTTTGGAGCAATTATGAATACCACCTAAAAAGCCCACTTATTCAATATGCATCAGATTATTTTAGTTACCATTAAAGAAAGGGCGGGTGGGAAGAAAATGATCAGATGACACAAGCGCTATAGTAGGGCACAGACCTATTAGAACGAGCTACCATGCATCCTAACAAAAGCAAATGAAGCATGGACTAAAATTACCTATTATTCGATGCGTTTCTAGAAACTTTTTTTTAAGTGTATATGGGGACTTTGTTAACTATATAGCTATTAATATTGAAAGAATTGATCTGCCTTTACGTCTGAGGGAAGAACAAATAATAATGATTATTTCAAATGTGCTAGCATTTTGAAAGGTCTCACTTGTATTAAAGCTCCACAACCTCAGAGGGTTGCTGTAAATTTATACATTTAGTCCTCTACTTGTTCAGGCCATATGAAACAGAAACTTAGTTCGGTAAAATGGCAAAAGATGACTACCTCATTCTAAGAAAAAAGTAATTATCCATTCAGAAGCTCTGTTTGCTGACTCATGACTCTGCTAATTACAAAGAATTTTCGATGTTACATCGCATGCGATTACAACTTGGTTGTTACAACAACAGCTTTGTTACAACACATTCAATTACATCGCAAGTCGTTTCTACGACTTGCTGTGGGGGGCATGCTGGACTTAGGAATAGTATAATTTACTATTCTGACTCCAGCATGTGCAACAGTAGGGAGCATGTTGGAATAGTAAATTAGACTATTCCTTAGTTTACAGTGCCCACTACAGCAAGTCATAGAAACGGCTTGCGTTGTAATGGTTAGCGTTGTAACAATGCGGTCGTTGTAACGACCGCATTGTAATCGCTTGCGTTGTACCGCATGTGATGTAAACGCTGCTTCCCATTACCAATGGCAAGATATTTGTTAACATCTTGGATAACAAGAAATCCCACCTCTCACCTGGATTTTACACCCAGAATAGCAGAACTTTTAATCTTTATGAATTATGGTTTCTTTTTAAATGCTATTTTATTGTAATGCAATGGTTTTGATTAACTAATGCAAATAGAATTCAACTACTACCAGCCCGAATAACAATGTTGTGAGTCAGGAAGGAACAATTCCAGCCACCCAAAGTCAACTATGACTTTGTTGGATCATGGCCAGCAAAAATAATTCCATTGTCTGATATTTTACAGGATGCAGAGAGATTGCCTTTAATATGGTATGATGGGCATGTTTATAGATGTTTTAGGAATATTTAAATCAAAAGCCTCTGTACACATCCAACTGCTTCTATGTTCCCTTACCGGACCTTGTTAAGGCCTTTGTTTATTCAATGCAGTATTTGACAGGGTCGTTATCTTTATGCCCTGGTTGGAACAACATTTTCAGCAACTCCAAAGAGGTACATGTGTATTTCCATAACTAGAAAATCTCATTTTCACATGTTTTACTAGGTTTTGCGGACAGTACCGCTTTTCATAGCTCCAACCATGTCAAAAGAAGTTGAGTAATATTTATTTATACAATATTGTGAACTTCATCAAAAATTTCACAGAATGATATGACATTTTGCTTTAATGGCTCCCTCTGGTTTGTTGGTACCTCACTTGACACTTTTAATGCAACTGTCCTGGGAGACACCACCAGGAGACTCGTTTGAGCAGAGAATGTCGCTCGGCTAGATGTGTTTTGTGCCAACCTCCCTCCCACTGTCTTTCAAGAAACATGTTTGCTAATACCAGTTAGAAAATGGTATACGAAATTGCCCAATGCAAAATTTCACACATTTCACATAACATACCATAAAATGTGAAAAATTTGTGAATTTCGCTAGCATAATTAAAATGTCATCCAGGCCTGCCCCACAACCTTCATCACACTTTGCTGACTAGCGAACAAAGCAGGGAAGCAATATGATTTGAAAGACTGCAGTTATGGTTTTAGGCACACAATATTCAAGATTTATCTACTTTGAATGGACTGTGAAATATTTAGTGATTAAATTGGACTGTGGCACCAGGATGGTTGGAAATGTAATCTCAAGGCCATGTATAAAGAAACATGTCTTGCCCACGCTCTTCAACCTCTTTATGGAACCTCTCACTGTCATTCTGAACCAGTCTAACATTCTTTACCACATGTATGCAGATGACACACAACTTTACATGAAGATCCCCTCTCTAGATGACATTAAAATTCTAAATGAAGCTCTTTCGCAAACTCAACTATGGTTAGCCCAGAACCATCTGTTTTTGAACACCCTCAAAACGGAATTCTTGCTTACTGCCCCCCACAATCACTCTGCACATACCCTGGACTGGCTAAAGCAACTCACAGCCATTAACTGCTCCGGTAAATCGTTAGGCATTACCTTAGACAAACTACTTAACATGCATGCTTATATCAGTGCCACTATTAGGGGTGCCACCTTTCATCTTAACACCCTCAAGAAAATCAAACCTTTCCTTCCGACCGAAGACTTACAACCTGCAGTACAATCCCTGGTGATCTCACGTCTTGAATATGGTCTGGTGACCCTTGCGGGGCATCCTAAAACGAGCTTGGCCCCTCTCAGAGCCACACTCAACAAGTCGGCCAGGCTCATCACAGGCTCCAAAAAACACGATCACATTACACCTGACCATGGGCAGCTTAATTGACTATCTATTGAAGCAAGGATTCGCTTTAAAATAGCTTGCCTCACGCATAAGCCTTGCATTACAACACTCCGGCCTATCTTGCGAACAAGCTCGTTCTTTCTGGCTCCAATCGGAAAGTAAGAGGTATGTCCACACTTCTCTTGAAACCACCCAAATTCAAGAAGAAAAGTACGAACAAAGGTGCTTTCTCTGGACTGGCACCTAGAATTTGGAATGCTCTTCCTTCGGAGTTGAGAGCCAATCCTTCCATTGCCTATTTCAAGAAACAGGCCAAATCTATTTTCCTGAGTGTTCATTAGCTGCATCATCGTGTTCTCTTTTACATGTCCCCTTGCTGACAGACCTGACATTTCTCCCAACTTATTGTTCTCCATTTATTTTAGGTTTGGTTGTTAATTGTTGTTTTACCCGAGGTCCCACACCCTTCAGGTTTGTCAATTAATGTATTATGTTGTGTCACGTTCACTTTGCTTGTTTTACTAAATGTTACAGTAAATATGTTACACCCTAGGAGAAATGGATCTAGTGTGGCCCACTACCAGTTCCCTGATCTTGTTTGTATACTACTTGTGGTGTCACTATACTGACTTCTATTGTATGGAGTTTATTAAAGTTTTCGCCGTGTGTACAGCGCTTAGATACTCGCAAGGGTTATGTTCACGCTTTATAAAACTTTGTAAATAAATAAATGTCAATGATTTAGGAAATAGCTCTACCGGCCACTGTCAAATATTGGGCACCTTAAAATGATCAACTAAACATCTTCAGCAGGCAATTATCTGGTTTGTATGGGTCTTCAATTGGGTGAGCAGGGACAACAGCTACTTCCGGCTTTCCCGAACTGAAGGGGAATTAAAATGCCCATATTTTGTTCAAATTGTTGGCTGGCAGTGGGAAAGAATTAATCAGGATATTTATGACCTCTGACTGCCAACCTTCACCCACCAAAAGTTGAATTGTTCTTTAATCATTAACATAAAGACAAGTTAATCTTAAATCTAATGACCCACTATCCTCTAAGCAGGCTCACCCTACTACCTCAAACCATTTCATGTATCTTTCAAGATACGGGTGGTACACTTCATATCCCAGAAGTTTCTATATGCACTTTCATCTAACATTGGTTAAGGTTCACTAGTTTTCCTAATCCTATGGGCAAATGTTCCTGGGCTTTGTGTACTAAGACTATTGGTAATTTAATTAATTGTAATACTTTTAAGTCTTTCAATGTTGAAGGTAAAATATTTCCTCTTTCAGAACCACTTTGTTAAAAAAATATATTCAATTTCAATGTATGATTACTCCTTTCCAGTGCTTAATTTGTAAAACAAATAGAAGTGCCAGCACCCTTGTCAGGAGGCAATTGCAGTTTGCACCACCCGTTGCTCCTACCAGTGCTTCTAATGACAGTACCAATACAACTACTAACAAGGACACTTCTGCAAGTGTGACAATTCATACTATTACTATTATCCTAAATTAAGCAGACAGCACTACCATGAGACAGACTGTCATAAGTGCTCTGCCAACAATTAAGTGTTAATGCCGAGCACTGGAAACCCCTGGCTCAAATTAAGCACTGCTCCCATCCTTCAACGGTCAACAATATATAGCAATGGCAAGGACTTTGAGAGTTGTTTTGGAAACTCTGAAGATATGGAAATACTTCTCCTTTCTCATGGAACCTAATATGAAAAAGAAGTGGAATAGTGAACCAGATGCACAAATTTGGCCCAACGATAATGAACTGGATGTAAAAACGTGGCCCTATAAAGAAAAAATCTGTGACCGCAACCAGGTTTCTTCATCTGGCAAAGCTCAGGGCACAGCTGTACTCACCAACCTAAAGAGACTATCATTCACCAGATTTGTGCCTCCAATTGCTATACCTTTAAGCCATTCACATATGCGTGCTATGTGCCCAATTCTATTACCATTCTATTATGTTTTAAAAGATCACTCAGGGTGCCAATGCAAGCATGTTAATAGACATCTATCTGCTTATCTAGAAACTCACAACATCTTGGAGCCGAAACAAATGGGTTTTAAAAAGGAGAGCAGTACTGAGACTGCTTTACTTGCAGCCACTGAAGAGTTAAGGAGAATTCTGGCAAGGGGTGGGACTGTCACCCCCTGATCATGTTAGATCCAAGTGTGGCATTTGATACTGTTTCTCACATCACTCTCATTCAGAGCCTAAAAGAAGTGGGAATTGAGAACTGTGCTTTAAATTGTCTCACAGCCTTTTTGGCAGATAGAAGTTGTATGGTATGTGAGGAAGCCTTTTCTTCTGATGATTTCTTCTTCACTTACCTGCGGGGTGCCTCAGTGATCCTCTCTGAGCCCCACGCTATTCAATATTTATGTCCGCCCCCTGGCGGAAATCATTCGATCATTTGGCCTGGACCTGATATTGGATGCCAGCGACACACAAATTATTATGACAACCAATCCCATCCCGTATCATACCAAGACCCCGCTTAGCCAATGCTACACAAAGGTCACTGAATGGATGGCTGTCAATTTGCTTGAATTGAATGGCGGAAAGACTGGAATCATGATTATGGAAAACAACCCCTCAAAATGGTTAGAAACTGATTGGTCAGAGCAATTAGGTGATCACCACAAACCAACACAGGCCTTAAAGAACCTGGGATTCTGGATTGATGACAGGCTAAATATGGAAACTTAGGCCCACAAACTCTCAGAAATCTGCTTTTGCATCCTTAGATCCTTGAAGAAATGTCTTACATGGCTTCCTCCATTTACATAGAGAGTGGTGGTGCATAGTTTGGTCCATTCTAGGCTACATTACGGTAACACCTTGTACATTGGAAGTCCCCAGTATGTTATTAGAAGACTACAAGTATGCCCAAATGCAGACACTAGAGTTTTGTGTAAAATACCCAAATAGCAGTCAGTGAGCCCGGCAATGGCAGCCTTATATTGGCTGCTCGTACAAAGGAGGATTCAACTCAAAGCCCTGTGTATAGCCCATAAGATAATTCATGGCAAAAGCCCTCCCATCATTTCAAATTTGATCTCCCCTTATGCTCCCAAACAATGGCTTTGATCACTCTTTCAAGGGGTTATTAAGGTCCCTGTGATCAGAAGAGCAAGATACAGGGGCCTCTCTTTTTCCTATAGTGCACCGAAACTGAGGAATTTCCTACCTATATTCCTGAAATTTGAATAGTCAGATTTAAGTTCAGGGAACTATTGAAAACATACCTGTTCTAGATAGATTGCTTGTGCTGTCTTAGTCCGAGTTGGTGAGATAGCGCTGATAAACCTTGACAAGGTAGCCATGCGCTCCAAAAAATCAAGTGGAATAGAATGTAAAAATGTCAGTCAACTCAACAACAATGGGCCTTCGCCTCCCTCTTCCCACTATTTTACCACTGTTACTATCCAGCTTCCTGAAGATTGGTTAATTATTGCTGGCTCAGTTTGGATGTCCCCCTCTTTGTGAGTGATGGTAGCGGGGAAGACTATAGTAGTTGAAGGAGCTGATATTACGCACACCAATAGCAGTAGACAATCAATAAAATGAGAACCTGTCTTGAAACCTTCAAATGAAGGAGTCTCCTGATGATCAACATGTAAAATCCATAGAGAGAGAGGAGGGTCCTAAATTTAGGGTGATCATTTCTTATATCGCAAGATATTTGAGTAGAGCTAAATCTAAAATCTTTTCCTTCATTTTTCGGTCTTAACTACAGACTGTTTTAGTTGTCAGATGGCCAGACCTATGGTATTGTAGTGGGCTTTGGGTCAGCTCCTTGCTCATGATTGGATAACTTTACAGTCATTCTCACATCACTGCTACTTATATAATGGCTTTCCTCCTTCGCCTTCTGTTTGTCTCATCCCGGCACATTTCAGCCTTGCATTGTTCTGATGGGATGAGTTGCACCCTTCTACTGCATATCTAAGGAGACTTTTTTTCCTTCTAAATGGAGGACTCCATGGGAGTGCGGGTGGTTCCTGCTCACTATCCCCACTCTCCGATCCACCCAATGTGCTCTCTTTTACTCTGCACAATTCTGATGCTTGTGGGCTATCCTCTGCCACTTCCACCTGCTCCTCATGCTGCCTGCCCCACTTCCTACCCCTCCCATGTTCATTTATTTTTCATTTTATCGTGGTCCAGCAGCTGGAACGCAGTGCCAGGCCGCTTTATTGCATTTGCATGTATTTCACAACTTGTTTTCTCTTTTTTTAATGCTATCTTACCAATCTAAAAAGGACATCCAGCATTTTAGATCAGTAAATTAAAAATGGGCTCCTACATTGTGACACATGCACATGCTTCACGATGCATGCGTGCTTCGCAGTACATATATGTGAATTAGTTAACAATAAAACAGGTAAGAGTTAACAGAAAACCCATACCAAGATTGCCAGCCATGCGTGCACATTCATCTTGGCGCATGAGCATGTATACAATCAGAAAACCATCATTGCAAAGCTAGTAGCTGACTAACTAAGTAAAAGCTTGGTATTTCAGAGCTGAGAAATATTGGCTTTTCCACTGCTTTTTGTCTTTGCTTTGATGTATTTTGCTGTTGGGTGTTTTCTCTTCTTTTTCTTCTCTTTTGGGAATTTATCCTCAATTAAGTAAATCTTCTCTGTAGGGTTCGGAATTCCTGAAAAAGCTAATTAAAATTAAGAAATGTAACACTGCACTCCAATGCCCATGGCTTGCATGAGCTGTAGATTATGGGGCTTGCAATGTGGCCTGCTTTATCCTGAAGCAGCCCTGCAAAGTTTATGATCTGTGTTGGGGATTGGGAGGTATAGATCTCAGTGTATCCTTCTATTAATTTGGGATACACAGAGTACTGTGATGCATGTGCAAGGCTTTTCCGGCACACGCCAAAAAGTTTGCGTGAATACAAACAAATTTTGTGTATTACTGCTGCAATGCAACACTTGTCCCTGATCCGCGCTAATTCACATCCGAAAAAATATTTTATTCACCTGGCAGAAGGATTTTTCGGGAGACATTCCCACTGTAGTCATATAATGTAGCATCAGTAGCATCGGGATAAGAGAGCATAGTGTTGCAGATGCGGCAGATGCATTGAGGACGCTATGGGACTGTCCCACCGGCTGCTGTCCAGAGATTCTCAGCCACAGCAAAAAACAGGAAGTGACAGGTCTGCACTTCAGTTCACACTTCCAAGGCTTGTGCGCTGACTTTGCAAAGTGGACATGTCAGCAACACAGGTGGAAGGGTATTTGCAGGTCTCTGCGGATTGCGTATTTGCGAGGAGTACTTTTTATTTCGGCCGTCTCCCACATTAACAACCCATAGTGCATTTGCTAAAAGCAACGGTGCATGTCTGATGATAGGAGCCTCTTGGGACAGAGACTCTGGGGCACATTTACAAGCCCCTATCGCCGCAAGAGCATCACTTTCAACAACGTTCATGTGGCGATAGGGGCTTCCTCTTATTTACAAGACGGCGTTAAGCCACGCCTTGTAAATAAGGCACCCTTTCACACTATACTTAGCGTGAAAGGGGTGAGCAATAGGTGTTGCGGTGGGCGTTCGGCTGCAACACCCCTTGATTTTGACGCTGCCCCCTATTTACAAGGTGGCATAAATAGGAGACAGCGCCCAAATTAAGACCAGGGAAAACATGATCTTAACATGGCAAAAGGAGGAGAAATGCTATATTTCTCTGCATTTGGCTGTTTCTATGTGTACTACATTATTTTGTGCAACACACATAGAAACAGCAAAATTCCATGAATGATTGTTCATGTGCAGGAAGGTGTTCCTTCCTGCACAATAACAATCATTAAAAAATTATGATTTGCAACTTCTATGTGTGCTGCATAATGTTACACAAATAGAAGTTTCAAATTGCCATTTGTGATTGTTTATGTCCTTCCTGCACATAAATACTCATTCCCTCAACACCGCCACCCTTGAACTATGGTGCATGGGTGCCGGCGTTGGCGCAAGGCAGCCTAATTTAGCGCCGGCGCTAGGGAAAGCACTGGGATGTGCCGTACCTTTGTGAATACAGCTCATTCCAGCGTTTTCGGAATGACGGAGCGTAGCATTAGCATTTTGTGCTTAACGCCACTCTCCACCATTACCTTGAACATATGCCTCTCTGTTTTCACACAGATGCCCTATGCCCTAACAGAAGCCAGTATAGTGCAGCGATGAAAGTTCAGGCCCATGCCTATCGTGGCTTTGGATAGGGTTGTCCACAGACCTTTGTGGTGCCTGTGGAAGAAGACAGCAACCATTAGAACAATACTGACTGTATCACTAGGTTGTTCAACGGATTAAAGTTTATTGACTTTAAAATGGAATTGATGGTTCCTTGCTTTTTGTTGTACGCTGGCAAGATAACTTTGTGATCTGATGTGAGTTGGCAGCTTCACGTTCAGATCCCAACAAAGTCATCTCAGCCTTTCATACTTCTGTGACTGTTAAAACTGGGGCAGTAGTAACACTGTGCTTAATGAAGTGTTGCATAAACATACGCTGTCAGGAGGTACCAAAGGGAAATTCTTTGGTATCACACTCTAACAACTTGAACAAAGCACCATGTTGACTTTTTATTTGAAAAAAATCACAAATTGGTTTTCAGTACTGGAACATTCTCTGTAATAAGCTGGATAACTTTCTCTGCTTGGTATATTTCAGCAATTCCTACTGGCTCCTTCACCTCTCTCGCCCTTGAGGCAATATAATTTTAAAGCATCAAAGTATTTAAAATGTAAGTTGATAACAAAAGGCTTCCAGGGGCCACGCCAGAAAAGAGGAATGTATTCCAAAACAGCCTGTTGAATAAATGGAAGCAATGGCTAGTGTCTTTACTGTTTTAACAAACGTTCTCACAGCTGAGTCCTCCTCAACTGTACTTGCAGCTAAGCCCATGCACATTTTCAATGTACAATCCAAAATACACAGTTGGGTCGTTCTTGTATTATTATTAATATTAGCATCTGCAATCCTGTGTCAAAGCAGTAAGTTTACATTAGTGACAGCTCTTATGCAGAATTGTATAATCCAATATTGCTGCGCTGTCCTCAGTACCTATGCAAGATTTTGCAATCCCTTAATGGAATATTATTTGGTTGCACTTATGTTTTAGTTTGTCTAATGTTAAGTGCTCAAAGGTTTTTCATGTTAGGGAACAAAAACATGGGTGATCAATTACTTTCCCAGGATCACACAAAGTGGTCAAGCGAAAAAAATAACAAATTCTTGGGAATGTTAATTTTAAACTTGCAAAGTCAGATGATAACATGTTCCCATATTGCCTACCATCAGAGGGCATTTATTGCTAGGGAGGCTATTTATGACTTGTGTGAAGGCATTTCATCATCTCTCTTGAAAAAGCTTTCTATGAAATGAACACTACTGCTGTGTGAGGTGTATGTCTGTACAACTGGTGTAACCTGCCTCCTCGTATATGCTCTACGCAATTGAGCAGAAGTGTTGTTGTATGATCCTGTAGCATCTGCGTAGCTTATCTTGCGCTGTTTGTACTGTTTGAGGCGTTTCCACCATGACCCTTCCAAACACAGGGGCATATTTATGTTGAAATGTCAGAGTGTGGAGCTGTGCCAAATTTGGCAGCGCTGTGATCTGTCATTTTCAAAATGCAGGAATGCACCATATTTACAAGAATACAGTGCAACCCTGTGTTTTCCCTAGTGCTGGCACTAAAATTAGTTGCCTAGCGCCAAGGCAGGCACCCTATGTAACATAGCGTAAGGGTGCCTGCATTCCAGGGAATGATTATTTATGTGCAAGAAGGTGTTCCATCCTGCACATAAACAATCACAAATGGCATTTTGCTCTTTCTATGTGTGCAGCACAATGCAGCACACATAGAAAAAAGCAAAAACGAGGAAAAATAAAAGCATTTCTCCTCGTTTTGCCATTCTAACGCCTCCTCTTGCATGGTGTTAGTTTCTGACGCTGCCTCAGATTTATACCTCCCTGTAAATCTGGGGCAGCGACAAAAGCAATGGGTGTTGCAGTGGAATGCCCACAGCAACACTCATTGCACGCCCCTTTCACCCTAAGTGATGCGTGTAAAGGAGCCTTATTTACAAGGCGGCGTTAAGTCACAAAAAGTGGCTTAACGCTGCCTTGCAAATATGGAGAAGGTCATAGCGCCACCAGAACATCTCTAAAAGTGACATTCTGATGGCGCTATCCCCTTGTAAATATGTCCCATAAATACAATCATAACATATGATGAGCATCTAGTCTGAAGTGGGAGTATGGTGAAATACATTCAATAAAGATGCTAAATACATTTTGAAAACTGGTGATCCTTATAACGCTGCCTAACCAGATGTTCTTAACCTCTTGTAATACATGTAGCTCTTTTTTTAAGGAAATTGTGTTGAAAAGCCACTATTTTGCTACTTTTATTTCAAAGTTTCCCTGGTAATGTTCAGGTTTGCCTAACACTCAAGAAAAGTAATGGGATTTTTCATTCAGAACCTCTTGATTCAGCCCTCTTTAAAAACTAAGGGGCATATTATCAACGGCCAGCGATAATTATCGCTGGCCGTACATAGCGACAGAAATATTATCGCCGGCTATCGCTGAATATTATCGCCATGATAACTCTATATTTGCAACGCATAGCGCTATGGCGATAATATTTCAGTGATAGCGGTGTTTTCAATGGAACAACATCGCTGGAAAACCAGCGATGTTCCATTGAAAACAGCGATAACATTGCTGATAAGACCCTGCGGTCCTATCAGCATAATCCATCTCCCATTACAAGTATGCCTTAGTCAGGAATTTAACAGAAGTTAAATTCCGGAGTTAAGGCTGAGGTAGCGCGATTTTTTTTATCGCTGCACCTCCTTGTTAATATGGCGAAGCTGCCTTCACGATATTAACATGTGGTGTTTTCACAGCTACGCCTTTTTTGCATCTCATTAGAGATGCGAGGCGAGGCTGTGAAAAAACGGGCTCTACATCAAGGAAACACGCGCTAGCGTGTCCTTGATATTGCGATATAATTATCGCCGCTTTTTGCCCAAAAACGGATGCTAAAGCGGCGATAATTATATCGCCAGCCCTTGCTAATATGCCCCAAAGAAGGGTAGTGTAGAGAATATCCCCTCCCTCTGAACTCACCTCACCAAAGACCAGAGAGATTTGCGCCTCACCGTTTTCAATGTTCACCAGCCGCACAAAACTATGGATTACAGTAAACTTTTTGAGAGCAAAAATCCTCCTCTTTTCAAGTTTAAATGGCACTCGTTCAGTTCACAGTTACATATTGTTTGTTTTTACAGCTTATTTTGACGCTATGCCGGTTTCATGCAGCTCTGTGGAATAAAATCAATACTCAGTGCATATGCTGCCTCCAGGGTAGAATAAAACACGAATTTAAACATAATTCTTTTCTTGTAATGTCAGCTAAAGCAGGCTGCAGAGTATGAATCCATGCTCGGCATATGTTTGTTCAGTGAGCATAACGGCACAACATTTCTTCGTGTACGAATTAAAGTCCTGGCATTAACATATTCCCATTCAACCAACTGTAACGCTTTGCTTTTCTAGTTTAAACTGGAATGGAAATCATTATTTCATTCAAACAGTTAAATGTATTTTTCGGACAGGTTTATTGGCTAAATAGATTTTTATATATTTCTGGCCACATTGCTATGAGATTTGGGGTCAGATCACAACATTTTCAAAACATTTTTGACTGGTGCTGTTAAGGCAGTGCTTCCTCTAAACACCTTCTACCATCGCATTAAGAAAGCAGAGTTCTGGAAGTGGTGATATGTGACCAGAACGTGTGTGCACATGTGTTGTGCTGGTGATGTGTTCTGCTGTTGTTTTGTGCTGATGTCTTTTTGAGCTGCATTATTGCATTGTGATTTTGGTTAGTTCTGCTGCAACTTTTGAGTTGACTTCTGTTTTCATCCTTTTGTTGAGATATGCCCGGTTAAGTATTAATTGTGGTTGTAGGTTGCTTTGTGTGTATTATTGTGTTATGTTTCAATAAATCACTCAATCAGATTTGAAAAGCGCAGCTCTCAAGGCGCTGGGGTAAGGGGGACTTCTGATCCATCTGAGCACTGGGGTTCAGCCAAAGAGCAAGGTTATGAGATCCTACCTGAATTGGGTCAGCGATGGGGATTGTCTGTGGTGGAGGGGCAGGGTGTTCCAGGTCTTGGCAGTGAGGTAGGAGAAGGATCTTTTTTATTGTTTAATTTAGATATGTCAACAAGCACTTCTATATTTTTAGCCAAAAGCAGCCTTTCTTTATGATTCCCATGATATACAGCCATTTACTACTTTCCAAGGTGGTAAAATAGCACTGCTCACGTTTTTAGTCACTTAAACACCAGTAATCCCAAACGGTGCAGAGCAAGAATATCGACGGGAAAATATCGACATACATAAAGATCGAGGTAAGAATATCGTTGGTGTTAAATATCGATGTAAGTAATATCTATGTCAAAAATATTGATTTGTTAGTTGTGTAAAAATATTGAGTGTTAAATATTGATGTTAAAAATAAAGATGTAAAAAATATTGATGTAAATAATATCGATTTTATGTTCATGATGTATCTTTTTATTTAGTTGTTTAATAGTTATTTTATGTTATTGTTTCAAATTTGTAATGTTTGTATGTAAAGAATAAGTGTGAAATATTTTGTTTTGCTAATTTTCATATTAATTTTAGGAGCAGGATGTTGTGTTTATAGGGGATAAGGGTAGGTAGTAATTTAAAAATGTTATTTTAAATGTATTAAATTTATTATATTTGTATATATTTTAGGAGTGGGATGTTGGGTCTATAGGGGTTAAGGGTGGGTAGTAATTTAAAAATGTTGTATTAAAAATATGAAATATTTTAAATTTGTATATATTTTAGGGGTTGGATGTTTATGTTTATAGGGGATAAGGGAGGGTAGTATTTTAAATATGTTGTGTCGCAATTTTAATAATATTTTAAATTTAGAAAAAATTCAATTTGAAATTAGAAATGTATAATTTAAAATTAGAAATTAGAAATTTTGTGAAATTAAGTATTAAATTATAAATGATAATTTGTTATTATACATAAATTATCAAATCTATAAATTTAAATAGATTTTTTTTTAAATCATTAAATATTGAATATTCTCAAAATTAATTAATTTTATATTTGAATGTTACAAATTTAATTATGAAATGTATGAAAATAATATATTTCTTAGAAGTCCACACATATTGATTTCAATTTTAAAGAGAATTTGATAAAAAATATCCTAATGTAAATGTAGATAGATATTATATATTAATAACATTTTAAATATTTTTGGAAATGATTTGTAATTATTATAATTTTTTTATATGTATCTAATTAATAATGAAATAGTTTAATATAAAAAATACATTATTTATATCTCAAATTTGTAAAAATACTAATATTAAAGACTTTCATTTTTTTATCATTGAATTTATTTATTTTTAAATGTAGAAAGAAAATTACTAGTAACTGCTTATATATAGATTTAAGGATATATATTTATTCATACTGTAAATGAAAGGGTGGATATTAAATATTTATTGTTTACAGTTTATATTTATTTGGAGTTAATAGAGTAAATTATTATGGTTTACTATCCAGCACTTTCCCAGAGTTTAATTTGATTTGGAGTTAGATTAGTAAATAATTATGGTTTACCATCCTGCATTTTCCCAACGTTTAATTGTATTTGGAGTTAGAATAGTAAACCGTTATGGTTTACTATCCAGCAGTTTCCCTGAGTTTTTTGGATTTGGAGTTAGAATAGTGATTTATTATGGTTTACCATTTAGCACTTTCCCCGAGTTTCATTGGATTTGGAGGTAAAATATTAAATTATGGTTTACCATCCAGCTCTTTCCCTGAATTTCATTGGATTTGGAATTAGAATAGTAAATTATTGTTTACCATCCAGCTCTTTCCCTGATTTCATTGGATTTGGAATTAGAATAGTAAATTATTATGGTTTACTATGCAGCACTTTCCCTGAGTTTTTTGGGGTTTGGAGTTAGAATAATAATTTATTATGGTTTACTATCCAGCACTTTCTCAGAGTTTAATTGGATTCAGAGTTAGAATAGTAAAATATTATAGTTTACCATCCAGCACTTTCCATGAGTTTCATTGGATATGGAGTTGGAATAGTACATTATTATGGTTTACTAGCTAGTACTTTCCCAGAGTTTAATTGGATTTTGAGTTAGAATAGTAAATTATTATGGTTTACTATCCAGTACTTTCCCAGAGTTTAATTGGATTTAGAGTTAGAATATTACATTATTATGGTTTACTATCCAGCACTTTCCCTGAGTTTCATTGGATTTGGAGTTAAAATAGTAAATTATTGATTCACTATCCAGCACTTTCCCAGAGTTTAATTGGATTTGGAGTTAGAATAGTAAATTATTATGGTTTACCATCCAGCACTTTCCCATATTTTTTGGGGAGTTGTAGTTAGAATAGTGAATTATGACATTTAATTTATTTTTACAATGTATTACAACATTGCAAAAAATACACCTTGTTATGTTTTTTCACATTTTAGTAGGAGATTGTAACATTTATTTAGATATGTTCAATAAATTATATTTTATTACATTGATGTACAAATGTATTTGACAGTTAAACATTTTAAATTTTTTTGGTATACATATATAATGATAAAGTAAAACAGTATCATTTTTACATTAATTTACAACTTTTTTCCATTGATATTTTGAAAAGTACATATATATTTTTGAACATTTGTAGAATATTTGGAAAATAAACGTGTATGTAATAAACATATATTTTAATATACATTAATTATTATATTATAATTTGTTATAATAAAATAATTGATGTGTATTTTACATTTTTATATTTAATTTAAACATTGTTTAGAAAAATATATAATACATTTTTATACATTTGTAAACATTTCTAAAGGATTTTGTTTCCATTCATTCCTATGGAGAGTTAGTCCTATTTTGTTTTAATTATGTCACCATTTTATTTTCCTTTATTCACTTTTTGACCTATCTACTTCGTTGTTTGGGTCATTTATGAAGACGGAACCTCATGGTTGGGAGCTGCTTCGACTCCATTCCTGTAAGTTTACTTTTATTTACTTTTAAGTTAGTGGTAGTGTCAATGTATTTGTTAGTGTTATTTAAACGTTCTTACGAAAGTCACGTGTTTACGTAGGTTAGTGATTTCGTGTTTTATTTACTATCGAATGTTATTAGAATGCAATGCAATTTTACTTTTTATTTTACTATGGGGTCGATTCCGATCCTGTAAAAAGGACCTACGAATCGTCGTACGAAGCGTTTTCTCCGTACGACTCGCACCTGGTAAACTGTCCCTACAACCTAGGAAGTACGATTCGTACAGAAAGCCTATTTCCATACAAATCGTACAAAAGACCGTACGTGGAAAAAATACCTACGATTCTGATCCGAAACAGCTTGTACGCGATGTCCGGACGTATTCAGGCAGCGGTTTCCGGCTCAGCAAGTACGATTCGTCCCTACGTCACTCCGTACGGCCCTTTTTTTACGGGAGTCAAACTCAGCCGGAAAAGCAGAGTTCGACGCGAACCGCTACGCAACGGAGCCCCAGGCCGCGGCGTACATGCCATGAACCCCATTGTGCGTGTCATCCCGGTCCTCTTGGCCTACGACCTGGTGCACTGCACCCGACGCACACGCCGCAGAAGGTGAGAACAGCACCCAGGGGCCAGGGGGGGGTGAGTGGCAGGAAACATATCTCATACACAAACCAAAACTTATAATATGTAGGCCATACATTACCACCAGGCTCTGGTCACTTGGGGGGGCTTGTCCAGCAACACCTGCGTACCGCAACAACGGAAGTGGACGTGTACGGTGCGCACCACACGTACCCCTACGGCACAATTACAACAGTGGTACGGACCGTACCCACGCATGAATGCGTGGGTACGGTGCGTACCACACGTACCCCTACGGCACCATCACAACAGTGGTACGGACCGTACCCACGCATGACTGCGTGGGTATGGTGCGTACCACACGTACTCCTACGGCACCATCACAACAGTGGTACGGACCGTACCCACGCATGAATGCGTGGCTACAGTGTGTACCACACGTACCCCTACGGCACCATCACAACAGTGGTACGGACCGTACCCACGCATGAATGCGTGGGTACGGTCCGTACCACACGTACCCCTACGGCATCAGTACTTTTTGGATACGAGGCGTACACACGCCATGAATGTGGGCTTAGAGGACTGGCCCAGCATGTCAACATCATATTGGTGTGTGTAGGTCCAGGCAAGCAGTGTACAGCTCCAAGGGGGTGCGTGGGTGGGTGCATATGACTCCCAGCAGTGGACAGAGATATGAGGGGTGGGTGCATATAACTCCCAGCAGTGGACAGAGATATGAGGGGTGGGTGCATATCACTACCAGCAGTGTCCAGACATATGAGGGGTGGGTGCATATCACTACCAGCAGTGTCCAGACATATGGGGTGGGTGCATATCACTACCAGCAGTGTCCGGACATATGGGGGTGGGTGCATATGACTCCCAGCAGTGTCCAGACATATGGGGGTGGGTGCATATCACTACCAGCAGTGGACAGAGATATGAGGGGTGGGTGAATATCACTACCAGCAGTGTCCAGACATATGAGGGTGGGGGCATATCACTACCAGCAGTGTCCAGACATATGGGGGTGGGTGCATATGACTCCCAGCAGTGTCCAGACATATGGGGGTGGGTGCATATGACTCCCAGCAGTGTCCAGACATATGGGGGTGGGTGCATATCACTACCAGCAGTGGACAGAGATATGAGGGGTGGGTGCATACGACTCCCAGCAGTGGACAGAGATATGAGGGGTGGGTGCATATGACTCCCAGCAGTGGACAGAGATATGAGGGGTGGGTGCATATCACTACCAGCAGTGTCCAGACATATGGGGGTGGGTGCATATCACTACCAGCAGTGGACAGACATATGGGGGTGGGTGCATATGACGCCCAGCAGTGTCCAGACATATGTGGGTGGGTGCATATCACTACCAGCAGTGGACAGACATATGGGGGTGGGTGCATATGACTCCCAGCAGTGGATAGAGATATGAGGGGTGGGTGCATATGACTCCCAGCAAGTGGACAGAGATATGAGGGGTGGGTGCATATCACTACCAGCAGTGTCCAGACATATGGGGGTGGGTGCATATCACTACCAGCAGTGGACAGACATATGGGGGTGGGTGCATATGATGCCCAGCAGTGTCCAGACATATGGGGGTGGGTGCATATCACGACCAGCAGTGGACAGACATATGGGGGTGGGTGCATATGACTCCCAGCAGTGTCCAGACATATGGGTGTGGGTGCATACCACTACCAGCAGTGGACAGATATGAGGGGTGGGTGCATATGACTCCCAGAAGTGTCCAGACATATGAGGGGTGGGTGCAGAGGACTCCCAGCAATGTCACACTCCCAGGAGGATGGATGTCTTTCACACACTGCATGACACACCACATGTGGGTGTGAGGACATACACATGCATACCCACCCATGGCGGATGCAGCACAATACACACCCTGATTTCATGCCACAAGACTGTATAGTCATGTAACTGCATACAAAACTAAGATAGCCAAAGGGAATACACACTGTCACGCACATCCCAGGACTGATAGGAATGTCCAGGTGCTGATCCAGCCACCAAGATGTTGTCTCTCATGGAAGGAATAGGGTTCAATGCCACTAGATACAATGCCCACAATTGTGAGTCAGGTGCCCAAATACCCTGCATAACACGTACCATTTGTGTGTTACGCCGTGATTACATACATGCATAGTGCTGAAAAGGGACAATTTGTCCCTGATGCCATTCCTACATACCCAAAATACAAGTACAGTGACTAGCAAGGATGGCACAGACGATTCAGCAGGAGACATCGGTGAGCAGGCATGGCCATTGTTGAAGGGATCCGTCACCAACAAAGGAAATGTGGACACAGGTCAGCACAACAATTGTGCAACTGTTTGCAGGGACGATGTCAGGTGCCACAGAGGAAGGAACACTCCTTGGGACAATGTCTCCAAAGGAAATGAACACACACTACCAATGATTATTTGCACAGACATTGTGATGGCACACAGATACCATGGTCCACCTCATGACCATCATACAAAAACATATCTCAGGACCCTAACACATTACAAGAACACCAACTTCATGAGCCTCATCACCAACATCAAGTACCTGAAATGCAATAGTGTTGAAAGTAAAAGAAAAGGCTTTATTCAGCACTGAAAAATAATAAATTAATAAGACTATGTACAAAGGCCAATGGCCAGTCCATTTCTCCAGTCCAAGGGTGGACGTAGGGGACCGCGTCCACCCCTACCTTGCCTGCACAAACGAACCTCAAGGTTTATCGACCAGGGGGGCATCAGTGGCAGGACCAAGCACCGCAGGGACAGGAGGGGGTTGGGTAGGTGTGGTGGGTGCAGGGGTGGACTTCTCCACCACAGGGGGTGGGGCAGCACCAAAGGTGGAGGTGAACACGGCGCTGCACACTTCAGCTAGGGCCTCCATCCAAACCCCTGCACCAGAAGATACCCCAGGGCAACGGAGGGTGTGGTGGCCGAGGGATGGGGTGCAGCGCTCTTTGGGGAGGGAGTTGACATGGGGGGGACTCAACTCCCCTGCCTGGGGACTTCCTCGCACGCTTGTGGGGTGGTGTCACAGTGGGGCTGAGGGCCAGACCAGCCATGTAGCTGTCCTTGGGTGGCAGTTTGGCAGGGGAGCTAAGGGGAGTGGTTTTGGAGGAACTGGGTTGTGAGGACTGCAGACTATGACTGTGGCTGTGTGTCTGTCGTCTTCCCCCAGATCCTGTGGGTGTGCCTATATCCCCCTGAGTGTGCGTGCCAGGATGTGTGCGCTGTGCCTTACTTGTGAGTGTGCTGGATGTGTCTGTTGGGGTGCGTGCCCGTGACTGTCAGGGTGTGCATTGGTCAGGCATGGGAGAGTGCAGTATGGATGAGTCCGGGGTAGGGGGGGACGGAGCGCTGCAGGGCAGTAACTGCTGCCATCAGTGAAGAGTCCATGGACCGTAGAATCCTGCGTTGGTCAGACATCGTTGCTGACATGCCCTCCATGAACGACCCCACCTGTGTGAGCAGTCTAGTGTGGTCATGGAGGACATTCAGCATCGATGCCTGCCCAACGTGCAACTCCCGCAGTATGTCCACAGACTCTTCACTGAGGGCAGCAGGGGTGACAGGGGCAGGGGGTGCGGTGCCTGGCACAAAGGAGACATGGTGGGATGCTGCACGGACAGGAGGGACGGGAGCAACTGGGAGGGCGGAGATGGGAATGGAGGAGGCGGGGACAGATGGTGGTATGCTGCCAGTTGGTGTTGCAGCCTCCGCCTCCTCAGGGAGTTCAGCCTCAGACCCGTCGGCGTCGTAGCTGCTCTCACCTCCAGACAGGTCCTCCAACTGACTCCCCTCGCCCTCCGTGCCACTGGCTCCTGCTGACTCCACAGCACTGGCGGCACTGTCGCTGGTTCCCTCCTCAAGGTCCATGCAGGTGTCTCCCTCGTTTTTGGTTGATGATGCTGTGGGCCAGGATAAGAAACCAAAATGCATCAGTCACCTGTATACATCTGACACATGAGCACAAAACAATTGGTCACAGTGCATATCCGGCATATCTGGAAATTCGCTATCTCATGAAAAGAACACTCATGTGCCTGGATGAAATATGTTGCACAAGGCAGTGCACACAAAAGTACATTTACCCTGTCATTGAAGAAGCTGACACCTTTTCTAAGAAGCCACAGTTAGAAATAAATGGTGTTTCAGAAAGTACATATACATATGCCCACGGAGGTCTTGATGTCTTGACACTCGTTAGTTTGTATCACCAACAACAAAGGATTCTCACAAAATCCAGACCTCAGTGGGAACATGTATATGGAGAATCTGCAACACCAATTAATTCTAACAGTGGCTTCTTTGAAAAGGTGCCAGTGTGTTCAATGAAAGTGGAAATGCCGTTTGGTGTGCACTTCCTCGGGAGATATCTTTCATGCAGGCACATCATTGTTCTTAACACAAATCATCAAATTACCACATTTAAAACATGAAGAACTGTTGACAAGTGCTGTGAGGGCCAAGGTACAATTTATTTAGAGTAACAACTTGAATTATGTCATTTGTCACATGGCTATCCGTCACCTGATTACACAGTTGGCTACACATATGAACTACTGCCAGTCATCTGGAGTGGCACACATGTCCACACCCAGGACAATGCATAAGCTAATGGGCCTGCAATTGGTTTGAAAAAAAGCCTAGCTGTACTGTGGGGACACCCTCATGGCAAGCCAGAATGTACACACAGATGTCAGCACACAAAGTCAAAACTGCGTTGCATCTGAACCAAACACAGGTGCCAAAAATGTATGAGCACGATACATGTTTGTAAAAAACTGACACAGGCTGCAAAACACGAACATTAAGCACTGGACACCATCACAGGGGCACTGCACGTTGATTTTCTGTACAGCCAATTCTCACACACAAGTCAGACCTGGCAATGAAAAATCAGGGTTGCACATGTATGCCCCTCCTGCACCCCCCCATACCTGAGTCAATGTGACTGATACAGATCAAGAAGTGACACCTCTTATTCAGGGTTACAATAACTGTGCTAGAAAACCTGCTTCAGTGACACAACATCACCTCATGGGGCTGGCGATACATATTTGTGACAAACAACCATCAACAGATTGTTGTGAATAGCCACACAGGCACTGCCCAGTTTGAGTATGCACAAGCAAAATGGTGTATCCCTGGCCAGTGGACACATGTAGCGCACATTTGAAAAATACAAACTAGGCCAGGTAACAATGCCACAGAGGCAGACCTATGCTGAACCCACAGTGAATGTGCACAGTGTTGGATGACACACATGATTAGGAGGCCAGGGTGTCTCAGGGGACTGTAGTGGGCACACTGCTCCGTGGTCCTGGAATGAGTTGACTGTACCATGTTAAACCGTCATGGCACTATGCATATCTCCCACTCATGCACATCATGTCTGAGGCCACAACATTGGTCATGCATGCTGCAAGGGGGTTCAGTTGAAAGCTCACACTCCTATGTTGAGAATCATCATCAGTGACAACAAATATGGACCCCCAACATAGTGAACAGGTCATGGCACAGGCAAGGTACCAACACAAGTCACAGACCACCCTCCAACATGATGCAGAAAGATATGTGCACTTGGACTCACTGGCACCCTAGATGACCATGTGCAAATGGGATTACACACAGACCAGGGGACACATGTCAAGGAGGGGAAGGGAGGAAAAAGAGCCCCAGGTGACAATGGGGAACAGAAAATGCACTGCACATATCAACTCTGGGAGTGTATTTATGAGAAAGAGCACTTTCAAAAGCAGGCGACACATAACACGACCAAAAGCCATGTACCTACCCCCTCCTTGCTGCAGTCTCTCCTGTAACTGCCGATGGAGGTCAGGGAAGACCACCGCCAGGACACGTCTCATGTGGGGGGTCAGGCGTCGGCGGCCACCGTGGGGGCGAGAAGGGTCCAGCTCCAGCTGGACCAGGGCCATCCGCCGGGTCCAGCACCGGATGTCCTGCCACCTCTTGCGGACCTGTGGCAGCTGCCGACTATGCTCCCCCGCAGTTCACGGCCCTGACGACATTGTTCCAGATCACCCCCTTCTCGTAGGCAGTTACCTGTCAGGATGACAAAGTGACACAACATCGAAACACCTGCTCCATGTTCCAGAGACACACATTAGAACATCTTTGAAATGTTGAACAGGGCATAGGATGCTGACATGAATTGCCTCATTCACAACAAGAAATAGCCCTGTGTGCTAGCACCAATGCACTACATGGCATTGAAAGTCAACAGGTGGCATGAGGGGTGCAACACACTCAATGATCATGCCACACACTGTGCAGCACATGCAACAGCAGGCTGATGGCCAGCATGTGCCAAGCAGGCACATGTCCCACTCCACTGACGCACCCTCAGCAGACTAGACAGACACACCCAGGCACAGATCACTCGCCTGTCATTGACAACAGCGGATACAACCCTCACTCTGCACATGTACCATTTGCCAGTGGGGAGTCACAGGTGTTGTGCTAGCTCTGCAAGTCAGACACAAAGCACAGCTTACTTGTCACATCAGATGGGTAGATATGTTGCCTCCACCATGCAGCTGTGGTGCAACATTTCACATAGACACTCACCCACATGACAAGGAACATTCACACACATCAATGTCCACGAGGCCGTACACATCATTTGGACACTCTCACCACAGGTCCACTCAACTCATACACATCTGTGGGTACAGCCACCTGTCACACCGGGGGGACCACTGAATCACCTCAGGACAACAGGAAGAAAAGCCACCAAGGATTTGCCAGGCTGAATGTGTCATGCACTATGCAGTGTCACTGTAAGCACTATGCAACTGAGGAGTACACACAGGAACTACATCATGCTCTGCATGAGAGCCATAAGCATGACCCCCCACCCCGGGACACACTCTAAACAACATTGCATGTGTGTCCCACCTGGACACTATATTGACTGTCACACAACAAGTGCATTGGCAAAGGTAGTGGAGTCAGCACTCACCTGTTCCCCTTGTCTTCTATACAGTCTAGTGTAGTGTGGGAGGAGGAAGTCCAGCAAGGCCTCATTCTCCTCCAGGGTGAATGGCTGGGCCCTCTCCACAGCACGTGACATGCCCAGAGGAAGCAGAGACAGCAGCAGTGTTGTCGACTCTTGAGTTGTGCAGGCAAGTGCCCTCTCATGGGTTCTGGCTGCCTTATATCTGTCTTGCTGAGGGGCATTCATTTTGAGGAGTACATAGTGATTGGTCTGAATCATTCGCATCGTACGTTTACTTCAATTCCTTTAAACATACACCAGTGGCAGCATTTGCATCGTTCAAAATTTGAGCATCATGTTAAGTCAACAACCACTTTGCAACATTGTATTTTGTGGCCAACTGACTTTTCCAGGACACCTGATGGACAAATTTCAACTGAAAACTCGGTATCCATGACAACCAGCATGCATTTATGGCCTAACACTTGTCCCCTATGTAATTTTGAAATCCACACACAGGTACGGTGTGTTTCACACATACCCCTATGACACCTGTTGTATAGTGCGTTTGACACGTACGTGTACACACTAGTAGTACACATATGTGTACTACTAGTGCGTACAGGTACGTGTACTACTAGTGCGATCCCCTTACGGGAACACACTAGTAGTACACGTACGTGTACTACTAGTGCGTACAAGTACGTGTACTACTAGTGCGTACAGGTACGTGTACTACTACTGCGATCCCCTTACGGGTACGCACTAGTAGTACACGTATGTGTACTACTAGTGCGTACAGGTAAGTGTACTACTAGTGCAATCCCCTTATGGGAACGCACTAGTAGTTCACTTACGTGTACTACTAGTGCGTACAGGTATGTGTACTACTAGTGCGATCCCCTTACGGGTACTAGTGCGTACCCGTAAGGGGATCGCAATAGTAGTACACATACCTGTACGCACTAGTAGTACACGTACGGGTACTACTAGTGCGTACCCATAAGGGGATCACAGTAGTAGTACACGTACCTGTACACACTAGTAGTACACGTTAAGGCAGGTGTACTACTATTGCGATCTCCTTATGGGTACTAGTGCGTACCCGTAAGGGGATCACAATAGTAGTACACGTACCTGTACGCACAAGTACTTGATGGACATCCTTTTCCGACTGGTAGCCCTCCATTCCTGGCATGTGTACGCCTGTATTACCATTGTAAGCATGTGATATTCGTACCCGTACGTGTACGCACTAGTAGTACACGTACGTGTACTACTAGTGCATACCCGTAAGGGGATCGCAGTAGTAGTACACATACCTGTACGCACTAGTAGTACACAGTACGCACTAGTAGTACATGTACGTGTACTACTAGTGCGTACCCGTGAGGGGATCGCAGTAGTAGTACACGTACCTGTACGCACTAGTAGTACACGTATGTGTACCACTAGTGTGTACAGGTACGTGTACTACTAGTGCGATCCCCTTACAGGTACGCACTAGTAGTACATGTATGTGTACTACCAGTGCATACAGGTACGTGTACTACTACTGCGATCCCCTTACGGGTACGCACTAGTAGTACACGTATGTGTACTACTAGTGCGTACACGTACAGGTACGCATTTCACACACTTACAATGGTAATACAGGCGTACACATGCCAGGAATGGAGGGCTACCAGTGGCACATGGATGTTCATCAAGTACTTGTCATTGCATACTTTCATGTGCACGCCCTAGGTGTGGCAGCCAGTGATATTGCCCAGGTCATCTCATCTAATTGCACAATTGATGTGTGATGACCAGTGGACACATGTCATGTGTGATGGGGCACTATGTGGCACACATCACCTTGACACTTGCCACATGTGTGTCTGTAGTTCAACTGTGTCATGCACAGCAGCAGTGGGATGGCAGTCATCAACACCCGCACCTGTCTCCTGATGCCAGGGACACGGAAACTCTATCAACTGACCTGTCACGATCAGCGTGCCCCTTTGGGACTATGTCTAGTGTGTCATGTGTTCCCATGAGCTTGATGTCAATGTCCCGTCAACTGCATCTGCTGTTGGTGCATCCAACAGGGGTCTGTGTGGAGATGGGCATGGAACACATCGATGCACACCATGCCACATGTGGATTCACACGGCTGTAGGGTCTGTGTGCATCGGACATCATATTTTCCCAGTCATACATGTGTGTGTTGTCTCAATGGCTGTGTTTTTGTGTTGTCACATGTACCCCTTCATCGCACTGTGTTTTATATGTACATTTGACATTCAATGTGACCTGTGCGTGTGCCTTTCAGTCAGCTGTCTGGATGAGATGACATCCTTCCAATGCAGCTATTTGGTTGTGTGTCACTCCGGTGATATCTGTGGCTCTTCACTCAGACTCGCCCCCAAATCATTTCAGGGCATGTCATGTTGACTTGACAATTAACAGGCGTATCTGGCATTTTGTAGGAGTGCCAGCAAGCTGTCATATGTGTCCTGAATGTATTGCACACACCCGACTCCATAGTTACCTGATGTGTATTAGCAGTGTAGCATGTGCTATGTTCATTGAAATTGATATTGGCAGACTCTCAATCTTCAGTCTTACAAACAATGTCTTGCAGGGCACCGCCTGTCCCAAGACCAATGCCAGAGTTGGGTGCCATGAGGGAACGTGCCTGCATCCGTTACAGATTCACTGAACAGTTGATTGAGGACTTGACCGACAGGCTGGCACCCCATGTCCAACCGCGACACAGGTATCCTACTGTGCTAACTGCAAAGATGAAGGTGATGGCAGCCCTACATTTTTTTTGCCACAGGTACTTTTCAATTCAGCCGTGTCCTGCGTAATGTTTTAGCAGCCATGTTGGAGCACCTTGATGAATTCATCACATTTCCTACTCCTGAGGAGTTGACAGATGTCAAGGGTGATTTCTATGCCCTGGGAGGGATGCCCATGTCATTGGGTCCATTGATGGAACACATGTGGCTTTGGTAGCACCACAGGCACAGGAACAAGTCTATCGCAATTGAAAACATTACCACTCGATTAATGCCCTTGTGGTGTGTCTTGCTAACATGCTGATTTCCCATGTCTGTGCGCGTTTTCCAGGATCAGCACACGATGCCTACATCATGAGGCGTAGCAGGGTGCCACAAATGATGCTGCGGCTGCACAACGAACGAGCATGTCTTGTTGGTGGGTATACTCTGTTTGTCCTGTGTGTTGCGGTATCTTTTGCTCTTACGGCATCTCCTGACCCACTTTTTTACATGATGTTTCCATGTAGGGGACTCTGGATATCCCAACATGCCATTGCTAATGACACCTCTCCGCAACCCAAGAACAGCTGCAGATCACAGGTACAACAATGCACACCGGCAGACCAGGCGAGTGATTGAGAGGACGTTTGGCCTCCTGAAGAGCCGATTCCGGTGCCTGGACAAGACAGGCGGGTCCCTCCCTTATGCCCCGGAGAAGGTCTGCCGAATCTTCCTCGTGTGCTGCATGCTGCACAACATGGCAGTTGAGAAGGCAGTGCCACTCATCCTGGATCCGGATGAGCAGGAACATCCACCCGTGGAGGATGAAGGGCTTGCTCACGAGGCTAGTGATGAGGAGGAGGATGATATCCGGAGTCAGCTCATACGCAACTTCTTCTCATAATGGTGTCACTGGGTATGAGCGTGCAAGCTTGTAGCATTGAGTGGCATGTGTTGCAATGTGTGTGTCCAGCTGACTGAATGCAAAGTGACTTGGATGTGTGTTCTGATGTGTCACTCGAGTGATGTCATGCCACACAGTTTTGCGGAGAGACTTTCTTAGCAATTTACATGTGTCAAACATAGTTCATGTTTGGTAAATGCCCATGTTTGCGGTGATAATTGTTTTTGGTGACTTCTTGTGTGCCTGTCATTCCCAGGTATTTAGCGCCTGTTGTCTGCTCGTGTCATCGTTGTCCTCCTGCTATTCCTCTTGAGGATTGCAACGTGTGCTGAATCAGCGTTCCATGCACGGACATGTGGAAAGGTCAGTCTTGGTAAGGTTTGCAGCAAGGATTTTTTGTGGTGGTACGGGTTTGGAATGTGTGGGGACTGCTTCTGTGCATGCATACATGTCTTCTCACCATGGAGCAGATAACATGTAGCATCACTCCCACGACATGATAGTCACCCTTCTTGACAGTCATCTGTAGTGGAGTGTGGCGTCTGATGAAGGCATCAATGTGTGTAAACCTTGCCTCTGAAACATTGCAGATGCTACGGGTGGACATAGTGGGGGACATCACAACAACAGGCTCCATGGGGAATTGCAGCCTCTCCGTGTGCAGCCGGATGTGTTTGGCTCATCCCCTTAACTTGTGTGCCAATTCATTGGGATTTACATCATCCGTGTTGTGTAGGGGGTGTCCAGAATATGTCCCACATGTTCTGTCAACTGACCTGTGAGTCTGTTAATATGGATGCATATCCCTTTGTGTGTGTATGTGGAATAAAGGTGTTCAGCACAATCCAAAGTGCCTCATCTTTGTCACTGCACTCTCTTGACAGTTTGCATGCGTCATCTATGGCATAATAGTCAAAGATTGAGCATCTGTGTGTATGTGTACTTTGGCAACATGCATGCAGTGCTTTATGGCTAATGATCTCTATTGTGCATGAAGTACCTGGTTGGGTATGTATTTGTGCAGGTTGCTCCCCACAACGGTACGTGAACGCCTGCTGATGGTGTGTCTCCTTTGCGTATCTCCGCATTTTGTTGCCTGATCCAGTGGCTGTAATTTATGGTGATTGTTCATACATTTTCTCGTAGTGACCCATGAGTAACCTGACACTCCTTCCTTTACATACACCTGTTGCACTGTGACTTTCAGACCTTGTCTTTCTGTGCTAATTTTTGCCTAATTTCTAACCCCTTCTGCCTGCTGCTGCCTCACCTGCGGCACCGCCCCACCGAGTGCCCTGATTCTGCAACCCCCACGCCTCAAAAATGCTCTGCCCTTCCCCCTCCACCCATTCGAAATGCAGGCAGCAGCTTTTCTGTGCCACTGTAGCCCCAGCGCCGTGCCAAAGCCAGGAACGTCTGCGCCTGAAACATGCACAGTGCACGACCCTCTAGTCTTTGCATGACCCACGTCACACAACAGGCTCATGCTGTAGCCACTCTCCAAGCAATGTCATCGTGACAATCATCCTCCTGCTATCAGGCAACCCCTAAACACACACACGACACCTTCGCATGCTGAGTGTGCTACTCCAACTGCCTACACAGCGCTGCCCAGCCTACAAGACCCTGTCAGAACAACCGTAATGTGCCTCCAACCCCACACCCGCTCCGTCCACCAGCACGCCATTGGACTCTGTTACCTCCTCAACACAACAGCCCCACAGATCACCTTCATGACAGTAACCTGGACAAAAGCATCCTCAGCACATGTCGTCTTCATTGCCATCTCAAACGGATACAAGATCACCCGCAGGGACGGCAACACCAATCCCGGGGGATGAATTGCTATTTATTCACAAGTACACCCTCAGTCACTATTCTGGGTTTGCTGCAACTCCATGGCAACCCTCAGTGTATCACTCCTCTACAGATCTGCGGGCCTACATCCACTATTCCGCTAAGCCATCAACACGTACATCTGCACGCGCGCCCTCACCTCCACGGGCTACATGTGGCTGGGGGCCAGTAACTTCTTGCTGGAGGGGAACCACACCACCATCCATCATTGGTCCATCAACATTTAAATCCACGTCTCCGACAAGCAACACACTGCCCCACACCCTGCTACCGATCCCCCAAAGATGCTTGATGTAAGTCACCAAAGACAAGCTGTGTGGGACACTCAAAACAACACCCCCGCTACACCCTGCAACCTCACGCACTGGATCAGCAACTGATCCAACAATCTTGCCACATTGACAGACTTTCCTGTGAAGCAGAACAACAGTTAAGGCACCAGGGACAAGGCAGACCTACTGGACTCCTACAGACTTAGCCGGACTCTTGTGCAAACCTTGCAACACAAAGAGCCATAATTTGCCTTACAACCCTGGTAAACACCACACACAGCCATCACCATATCATCAGCAAGGACAAGTGAAGATCCTTCAGATAGTGCAGAGACACCCAAACACACGACATCAAGGAGCTCATCAGCGTTGTGAGTGAACTGACAGCAGATCTCCATCCAAGACACCCCACCCTTGCAAGGCAGATCACATCCCTTGCAACTTTGTACCACTGCAAGCTCATGGGCATACACGACAGCCTTGGCACCCAGAGGCAGACAGCACTATTATCCGCAGGACAAACCCCCATCAGCTTATGGACTCCCATCAGCAGCAATCACACAACCTGGCTCATGTGCAACATACACTCTGGCTCTCCATCAGGCCCCTTCCCACACAACATCTAAACCACATCATTCCACAACCTTGAAGCACACGTATAGGGTGTCCTGAATGTCTCCTTTGAGTTTGCCTCATTCCATGGGTGCAGGAGGCATGCAGAGACCCAGGCCCGTCTTCAACAACGGACGGCAGTACCGCAGGATCTCCTAGTACATCACCCTGCTTCCCTACCCAGCAAATGTCATCAGGAAGACACTCAACAAGCAAAAGACAATTTTCCTCCATGCAACCATCTCCAGG
This sequence comes from Triturus cristatus, assembly GCF_964204655.1. Taxonomy (NCBI): domain Eukaryota; kingdom Metazoa; phylum Chordata; class Amphibia; order Caudata; family Salamandridae; genus Triturus; species Triturus cristatus. Next base: position 1,536,154,600 of record NC_140589.1, on the reverse strand, counting down.
CAACTGGCACCAGACCATCTTCCACAGTAATCACACCACTGCAACCGTCAGCATTGCCACCACCAACGACAACTTTGCCATGCTCGACAAATGGTGAGGCCACCACCCTTGACCTCTCAATGGCATTCTACACCATGTGCTACCACACTGTCAGCTCACACATCTCTAACACTGGTATCCAGAGGAGGGCCCAGGGTTAAATCAGAAAGTCTCTCACCAGCAAGGCCCAGGGAGTCTGCCTCCACCCTGCAACATGTAGTACACTGGGGTCATCTGGCCCATGCCACAGGGCTCTTCTCTCAGCGTAACAATCTTCAATGTCTACATGACCCCCCTCTCCACCATCACATGCGCACACGACCTCATCATCATCTCGTATGCCATTGACACCAGCTGCTTCTCAAACTCACCAAAGACCCAGCCATTGGCAGATCAAAAATTCAAGAATGCATGAGATCCATTGAGGAATGGCTTAACATCAGCCACCTGAGGCTGGACTTGGACAGGACAGAGGTCATCATCTGAGGATTGTCCCCTTACAGCTGGGTCAACTCCTGGTGTCCCACTGGTCTGTGCACCGCACCAGCACCCAGTGGCCACGCACGCAAGCTGGTGTTCATCATGGACCCATCGCTCACAATTACAATGCAACTCACCACCATCTTACCTCATGCTGCAACACCCTCCACATGCTGCAAATGACCCACAGATGGGTCCACTCCAAGGCAAGACAGACCGTCCCCCTGGTCCACGACACCAGCCGGCTCAACTACAGCACTGACCTCTACGGAGCACAACAGCAAAACTGCAGGAGAAGTTGTCCACATCCAGGGTGCATCCGCACACCTCATCTGCAACATCCCCCGCCCCAGCCACATCACCGTCCACCTGAGATAGGTACAATGGCTCACTGTGTGCTGCAGGATCACCTTCAGACTCCTCAACCACACTCAGGAGGCAGTCCACAACCCCAGAGCCAACACTTACCTTGGATGTCTGTCATCCAACACCCCATTTTCCCAACTCCATGCAGCCCATCTTTCCCTGGCCACCATTCATCACATCCACATAAAAACTGCATGCAGGAGATAGTTCTCCCACCTCGCCAAACAGATCTGGGACTCCCTCCCCGGGCACATCAACATGACCCATGACCTCTACACCTTCATGATACTCTTCCAAATTGGTCTGTCTGAGCACTATTGCAAGCACCCCCTCAGCAGCTTGAGGCCATCACGGGTGAGTATTGGGCTCCATGTCTGTATTTTGTGGAACATTGTGACCCATGTGTGTCCTCGACCGGACTCAGATCCAAGTGTATGGATGGCTGGAGTTTGTTCCACACTCAGGCATACTTCGACACATCCCCACACATATGTTGTGGACTCATGCCAAATGACTGCAACATAAAATGTCATGTCTTAATTTTTTATTTATAGCTCTGGGGCGTGATTGTTGCACAGAAAAAGGTGCTATGCAGGGACCATAGAATCCAAAGTTCACAGGGGGAGATGGGATCCTTGGCATTTGAAGTCATCAGAGTCCAGAACACAGTGTTTGGCATCATTGGTCAGACTGTGACCAGCAAGTCCATGTGGCAGATGATGTCAGTCAATGAGGTGATGCTGTCGCACATGAAGGCCAGGTGCCAGGCCAGGTGACCTGGGAGATGTGGATGGGCCGCTGCCTCTCATGGTCTTTTCCGTGGATGACCCACCTTCCTCGTGGGACCCTTAGATGCAGGCCTTGACGATGCTTGGGACGCTCCGTCTGACGAATCCTCCTCCTCCTCCCTCCCTGTGGCTGGTGGTGGTCTGCGCCAGGTGGCACAGGGAGGGGTTGGCCATGTTGTCGGCGATCCGACAGAGTGAATGGCTTATGTCTCTTTGCACGGCCAGGAGCTCTGCCAGTCTTGCCTCCATCCGTCCTTGGTGTTCTTGTTGACTGGCGTGTTGCTCGGCCTGCTGGTTCTTGATCTCTGTGAGGGTCACCACTACCTTGCTGATCTCCCTGGTGTCACGCCAGTATGCCTCCATGATGTTGTGGATGTGTGACATACCGGTCCCTTCAGCTGGCTGGTCAGGTTCTCGCCTCTGCCATCCTCCACCGTCCTCCACTCCCACCACCCCTGCCCACACGAGCCTGGCCTGCCGTTGTGGGCACATCGGGTCTACGGGACCCCTGAGGGATGGCAGTGGCGGTGTTGTCTGCCTCCTCCTGGGTGCCAGCCGCACCTTGTCCCTCTGGTCAGACTGGCTCAGTTGTTCACTGCAGGCAGGGCTCCTCGGTGTCTCCTGGGATGTGGCAGGAATGGGTGTGGTGGTTGGCACAGATGTTCCTGAACCAGGTTCTGCAGGGGCTTGGACACCAGAGGGTCCAGGTCGGTTGGGGTCTTCCGCGGAGTGTTGAGAGGTGTCGCTGCCGGTGGGATCAGGTTCCTCCAGAGCCTGTGACTGTGATTCTTCCCCCCCCATTGTTGGGGGATATTCATCACGTTGCCCTGTGTGTGAGACAGACAATGTTAATGCTGTTTCATGCAACATGCATGTTTCATACACATTCAAGTTGGCACTGTTCCTCCAGGTAGTTGTATGTGCCTAGCATTCTCCTCAATGTTCACTTGTGGATGGGTATGTTGCGGGGGACAGTTTGATATGTTCTCCTGAGTCTTTGACATGTCGATTTGTGGCTTTGATGCTTCTTCGGCTATGTATTGGTCTTGTTGTGTTGCATGTCCATTGTGACAGTGGGTAAATCCATTGCCTGTCCTCGTGGTGTCTGCTTGTGAAAGGGGTGTGTGTGACAGGGCCTGATGGTGGGTGTAGTGTGATTTGGCCCTGGGGCTCCCAGGTGATGTAGCTGTCCCCCCATCGAGCATGCTGGCATGAGAGTGAGTGTGAGTTCCTGTCCTAGATATCTGACCTTGTTGTCTTGGTGTTTGTGTTTGCACTGGTCACAGGAGGGCCTTGTGCTGCCTACACCAGTGCCAAGTGTGAGCTATCTTGTCAGTACTTTCCCAATCCCTGTGCATTGCGCATGGTGCATGGGTATGTAGCTGGGCCATATGGGATGAGGGCAATTGTGCCTGATTTATGATTCACGTTACAACAAACAAATGATGGACGGAATGCTGACAATGCAGACATTCTCCCCCAGTCAAGAGATCTGGGTTAAATCCATCGTTCTTTTGCCCACTACGCCACCCCAGTTCAGACATGGCCATATGCAAATCAGTCTTGACCCTGTGCCTCATGGGAACAGTCCAGCCCGAACTGCCAAGCCATGTCTTCCCTGGACCGGAATCAAGCATCCTAGGACCGGTTTCTGGCTATCAGCCGTCATCAGCCAGGATAGCTTGACTCCAGTGGCGTAGTGAGCACGGGTCCCACGTCTGGGAATACCCATCCCACTTAGGGCGAAAAGCGTTACAACAAACAAATGATGGACGGAATGCTGACAATGCAGACATTCTCCCCCAGTCAAGAGATCTGGGTTAAATCCATCGTTCTTTTGCCCACTACGCCACCCCAGTTCAGACATGACCATATGCAAATCAGTCTTGACCCTGTGCCTCATGGGAACAGTCCAGCCCGAACTGCCAAGCCATGTCTTCCCTGGACCGGAATCAAGCATCCTAGGACCGGTTTCTGGCTATCAGCCGTCATCAGCCAGGATAGCTTGACTCCAGTGGCGTAGTTAGCACAGGTCCCACGTCTGGGAATACCCATCCCACTTAGGGCGAAAAGCGTTACAACAAACAAATGATGGACGGAATGCTGACAATGCAGACATTCTCCCCCAGTCAAGAGATCTGGGTTAAATCCATCGTTCTTTTGCCCACTACGCCACCCCAGTTCAGACATGGCCATATGCAAATCAGTCTTGACCCTGTGCCTCATGGGAACAGTCCAGCCCGAACTGCCAAGCCATGTCTTCCCTGGACCGGAATCAAGCATCCTAGGACCGGTTTCTGGCTATCAGCCGTCATCAGCCAGGATAGCTTGACTCCAGTGGCGTAGTGAGCACGGGTCCCACGTCTGGGAATACCCATCCCACTTAGGGCGAAAAGCGTTACAACAAACAAATGATGGACGGAATGCTGACAATGCAGACATTCTCCCCCAGTCAAGAGATCTGGGTTAAATCCATCGTTCTTTTGCCCACTACGCCACCCCAGTTCAGACATGGCCATATGCAAATCAGTCTTGACCCTGTGCCTCATGGGAACAGTCCAGCCCGAACTGCCAAGCCATGTCTTCCCTGGACCGGAATCAAGCATCCTAGGACCGGTTTCTGGCTATCAGCCGTCATCAGCCAGGATAGCTTGACTCCAGTGGCGTAGTGAGCACGGGTCCCACGTCTGGGAATACCCATCCCACTTAGGGCGAAAAGCGTTACAACAAACAAATGATGGACGGAATGCTGACAATGCAGACATTCTCCCCCAGTCAAGAGATCTGGGTTAAATCCATCGTTCTTTTGCCCACTACGCCACCCCAGTTCAGACATGGCCATATGCAAATCAGTCTTGACCCTGTGCCTCATGGGAACAGTCCAGCCCGAACTGCCAAGCCATGTCTTCCCTGGACCGGAATCAAGCATCCTAGGACCGGTTTCTGGCTATCAGCCGTCATCAGCCAGGATAGCTTGACTCCAGTGGCGTAGTGAGCACGGGTCCCACGTCTGGGAATACCCATCCCACTTAGGGCGAAAAGCGTTACAACAAACAAATGATGGACGGAATGCTGACAATGCAGACATTCTCCCCCAGTCAAGAGATCTGGGTTAAATCCATCGTTCTTTTGCCCACTACGCCACCCCAGTTCAGACATGGCCATATGCAAATCAGTCTTGACCCTGTGCCTCATGGGAACAGTCCAGCCCGAACTGCCAAGCCATGTCTTCCCTGGACCGGAATCAAGCATCCTAGGACCGGTTTCTGGCTATCAGCCGTCATCAGCCAGGATAGCTTGACTCCAGTGGCGTAGTGAGCACGGGTCCCACGTCTGGGAATACCCATCCCACTTAGGGCGAAAAGCGTTACAACAAACAAATGATGGACGGAATGCTGACAATGCAGACATTCTCCCCCAGTCAAGAGATCTGGGTTAAATCCATCGTTCTTTTGCCCAATACGCCACCCCAGTTCAGACATGGCCATATGCAAATCAGTCTTGACCCTGTGCCTCATGGGAACAGTCCAGCCCGAACTGCCAAGCCATGTCTTCCCTGGACCGGAATCAAGCATCCTAGGACCGGTTTCTGGCTATCAGCCGTCATCAGCCAGGATAGCTTGACTCCAGTGGCGTAGTGAGCACGGGTCCCACGTCTGGGAATACCCATCCCACTTAGGGCAAAAAGCGTTACAACAAACAAATGATGGACGGAATGCTGACAATGCAGACATTCTCCCCCAGTCAAGAGATATGGGTTAAATCCATCGTTCTTTTGCCCACTACGCCACCCCAGTTCAGACATGGCCATATGCAAATCAGTCTTGAACCTGTGCCTCATGGGAACAGTCCAGCCCGAACTGCCAAGCCATGTCTTCCCTGGACCGGAATCAAGCATCCTAGGACCGGTTTCTGGCTATCAGCCGTCATCAGCCAGGATAGTTTGACTCCAGTGGCGTAGTGAGCACAGGTCCCACGTCTGGGAATACCCATCCCACTTAGGGCAAAAAGCGTTACAACAAACAAATGATGGACGGAATGCTGACAATGCAGACATTCTCCCCCAGTCAAGAGATCTGGGTTAAATCCATCGTTCTTTTGCCCACTACGCCACCCCAGTTCAGACATGGCCATATGCAAATCAGTCTTGACCCTGTGCCTCATGGGAACAGTCCAGCCCGAACTGCCAAGCCATGTCTTCCCTGGACCGGAATCAAGCATCCTAGGACCGGTTTCTGGCTATCAGCCGTCATCAGCCAGGATAGCTTGACTCCAGTGGCGTAGTGAGCATGGGTCCCACGTCTGGGAATTCCTATCCCACTTAGGGCGAAAAGCGTTACGACAAACAAATGATGGACGGAATGCTGACAATGCAGACATTCTCCCCCAGTCAAGAGATCTGGGTTAAATCCATCGTTCTTTTGCCCACTACGCCACCCCAGTTCAGACATGGCCATATGCAAATCAGTCTTGACCCTGTGCCTCATGGGAACAGTCCAGCCCGAACTGCCAAGCCATGTCTTCCCTGGACCGGAATCAAGCATCATAGGACCGGTTTCTGGCTATCAGCCGTCATCAGCCAGGATAGCTTGACTCCAGTGGCGTAGTGAGCACGGGTCCCACGTCTGGGAATACCCATCCCACTTAGGGCGAAAAGCGTTACAACAAACAAATGATGGACAGAATGCTGACAATGCAGACATTCTCCCCCAGTCAAGAGATCTGGGTTAAATCCATCGTTCTTTTGCCCACTACGCCACCCCAGTTCAGACATGGCCATATGCAAATCAGTCTTGACCCTGTGCCTCATGGGAACAGTCCAGTCCATCAATTGTTGTTTTTGCATTTGATTTATGATTCAAACATGCGTTTTGTGCCACCCACCCTCCCAGCATCCATTCTTGGGTTGGTGCTTCATGTAGCATGGGACATAGCATGGCCTTGCTTTCTCAATGGGGCATAAACATGTTATTGGCATTAGCGTAGTTCTTGAGTGTGGTTCTGGCCGGTGATGGCGTGGGGGTAGATGCGTGCATTTGGTGTAGTTGGGGTGTGGATGGCATTACCCCCATGTTACGTAAGTTGTTTGTGTACTCACCAGGCTCTGCAACTCCTTGGAGTCCATGTACTCCCACTGGCGGAAGCATGGCCATCACCTTCTCCTCCCAGGGATGGTAATGTACTGGTCTGCAGGGCGCACCACCTCCAGTGATGTTGCTCTGGGCGTAGTCCTCATTTATTTTGCACTTGACCGCCCTCCGCAGATTGTACCACCTGGCTTGTCATTCATTCCTGGTCCTTCTGTTGGGTGCAGCAGCATTCACCCCATCGACAATCCTCTGCCACAGGCGTGATTTTTCAGCTATGCTGGTCTGTCTGACCAATGTTCCAAACAGCTGTGGCTCGACTCTGATGACTTCCTTGACAAGGATCTCCAGCTCCTCCCTTGTGAACTTTGGATTCTTGTCTGTGGGCATGGTGTAGGGTGAGGGTGTGGATGGTTGTGGGTGTGTGGGTCTGAATGTGACGGTGTGGGTGTGAATGTGTAGAGGGGGTATGTGTGAAGGAGGTTGTGTGAAGGTGTATATGTTAAGGTGGATGGGTGCTGTTGTTGTTTGGCTCTGTAGCTGCAGTGAGTCTGTTGCAAAGGCTCATGGTTTGTGTGTGTGAGCCCTTTTTATTGGTCCATTTGTGGGTATGGCTCAGTTTGCATTATTGGTGGGTGTGTTATAAGGGGTGGTTGTGAGTTTGCCCCTCTGTTTGCCTGTTTGGATGTGTCCAGGTCAGTCCTTTCAATTTTTTGTGCAGTGTAGACGTGTTTTGTGGTGTTGTGCGAGTCGAATAGACCCTCCTTGTGCTGTTTTACAGTGTCCGTGGTTCAGTACGGTACAGGGGTACGAGTCGTACAGACACACCCCCCCCATGTGTTGTGTATGTACGGTGCGTACACCGCCATTGCTATGTACACTGCGTACACCGCCATTGCTATGTACAGTGCGAACACCCCCATTGCTATGTACGGTGCTTACACCCCCATTGCTATGTACGGTGTGTATACCCCCATTGCTATGTACGGTGCGTACACCCCCATTGCTATGTACGGTGCGTATACCCCCATTGCTATGTACGGTGCGTACACCCCCATTGCTATGTACGGTGCGTACACCCCCATTGCTCTGTACGGTGCGTACACCCCCATCGCTTTTGTACGGTGCGGACATCGCCATTGCTATATACGGTGCGTACACCGCCATCGCTTATGTACGGTGCGTACACCCCCATTTCTATGTACGATGCGTATTTCCCCATTGCTATCTACGATGCGTACATCCCCATTGCTATGTACGGTGCGTACACCCACATTGCTATGTACGGTGCGTACACCCCCATTGCTATGTACGGTGCTTACACCGACATTGCTACTGTACGGTGCGTACACAGACATTGCATATGTTCAAGTCATTCCCCGTATACGGAACGGACGTTTTCCGTACATATCGTTAATCGGAAAGCCGGTCCGGATCGTGCTAGTACAGTCGGACTGCATTTTTACGATTCGTACCAAAAAGTGTCCGGGTACATCTCGTACAACTTTTCCCGATCTGATTCGTACGGATAGGGCTGATCCGTATGTACTTTTTCCCGTACGAATCGGACGTGACTTGTACGATTCGTATGGGAAAAAATACGGATACGAGTCGTACGGAGAAAAAAAAATGCAGGATCGGAATCGACCCCTATGTGTGTTTATATTTATTATGTTATTTCGATTTGTGCGTTAATATATTTGTAATGGGTGGGTGTTGTTTGCTTCTATTTACAGGTTGGGTCTTTGATGAACAGATGAAGGTGTCCACGTGTTTTATTTTTTTTTTTAAATAAAGGAAATTGTTGTTTCTTGTTTTAAAACAAGTTGCTATACATTTCCTTTTTATGATCGGGTTGTTGGAGCGTTTTTTACAGTTAAATATTTTCGAGTTTTTATGGTTTCTTTACTGAGAGGATTGCTGCATTGGATTTTTTATCTACAGTTGTATTTTTTCCATTTTGTGGTGGATTTCGTTACTACATGGATTATTTTTGCCTTGGATTGGTTTGGTTTTATTTAATCTATTTCGAGGATATTCTACAGCTACACAACTGTAAGTTGTTTTTAATATTGAGTGTGGGCAATGTCTATTGGTGATTTTCATTTTTATATTAGTTATATTATGTCTTATGATATTGAGTTATATGGAAAATTTCATGACATAATTTAACTAATACAAAAATAAAAATACTTAGTTTGCTATTTGTTTTACATAAAATAATAGATTTTGCTATCATGTCTATGTATACTAGACCTTGGATATCTGGATACATTCTCATTTTTCGTTGGAGGTATTCGTACATATTCATTGTTTGTTTACTCAGTTTTGGTCCTATTTTGCTCTGAGATTGTTCCACTCTGAGTTCTTGGTAACTTTGTTCTTTTTTTATTGATTGTATAAGTTTGAGGAGTGTTGGTTGCCCTCTCCCTATTGTGGTCTGGAAGGCATTATGCCATCCTTCTACTGCGTTATTAGTTTTTGCTTTTTGTGCAATAGTGCTGGCGTAGAAATTCCACCAGGGGAATTTGAAATTTTGGTTGTCTACGGTGACCTGAACGGTGCAACCTCCCCACCCAGGTGTCCTCAAAGTAATCCTACAAGGGACCTAATTTTGTTTCATTAATGCGGTAGAAAGGACTATCTATTAACAAGTTATAATAATTTGCTACTTCTGTTGTTGGCACATATTCTAGTACTCTATACTTAAGGAACTCTATTCTTAATGTAGATTTTTGGTGGTGTCTCCACATACTTAGATTAAAGTGGTAGTAACACCCTTGAATTGCAGTATGTGGGTATATTTTAAGAATAGCTTTAATCATTGCTAGTGCAAAATCTATTATTATCCTTTGGGGATAATAATGATCAGTTAATTCTTATATTGTTGTTTATAGTTCAATATAGGTTGGATTATTTTTATTTGGCAGCAATGCATAAATGAAGGAAATATTGGTTTCCTGAAATTCACCATGAATGGTGTAAAGTTGGTAAAATGGTTTTGGACACACTTTAAAAGTTCTGTCCATATCCATGTTTCACAGTGTTTCAACTTTTGCAAGTTATTATTTGTTGCAAAAACAATAATTCTTTTATCTTTACTTTGGTTGTCATATATCAGGAATTTGCCCTCTTAGTGGGTAATAGTATATTCAGGCAGTATTTCAATTTCTTTAAAGGTTTGGGGGGGGTGGAGTTGGATCAAAATCTATTTTAGTTTTAGCTATTAATCGTTTCAGGTTGGGGATAGAGGGCAATTGTCCTGTGACATGTTCCGGTAGTTTTGTCAACACATTTTGCAAGATTTCAGGGCTGGTCTGTTGGGAGCCTGTGCTTGCTTCTCGAATTGTTTCTAAGGCTTCCCTTACTTCTAATTCTGTCACATTGGGTGGATGGTTGTGTTCTCTAACATTCACAACGTTGTTATCTATAGTTGTAGCTCGACCATAACATGCAGTTGAATAGTATTTGCTACATTTCCAATGTGTCTTATTATCTTTCACCTTTTCTTGGGTGTAGGTAACCCATGTAGCAAAGTATTAATTTTCCCTTTTGCGATGTGATAAAGCTTGCTCCTTCAGCCATTTCTAGGGTATATCTGTGAAGATATATACATATGTGTTGAGTAAATATGCTTTTGTCATTTATAAATATGCTTGTTTTATTAGTAATTTAAAGTAAATACTTACTTATTGTTTTGTTGATGGCTTTATTTGCTGCTTTTTGAGTTTCTCAGTTGTAATTTCTGTAGATGGGGTAGAAAATTGTTTATGTTAATTATATTTGAGATTATTTTTAGTTTCTTTGTCTTAATCATTTTTTACACTGAAAGTATACTTACTTTTTGTAGTTGATGTATTTATTTTGGTGGATGTTCTTTGGTAGATGCAATTTGTCAAAGCTGTGGAGAAAAATGTATTTATTAGTTTTGGTTTCTCTTTTTAAGCATGTAACATTAGACAATTTAATTTTATTTCTAGGTAAAGTTGCTTTTTTAATAGTTAATGTTTTTTATCATGTAGGGATAAGGTACTTAATCACATTTGCATTTTTCTTTTTGCTGTTAGCAAGTTTAGTTTTCATTTAAAAAGAAGAGAACATTTAATTAATTTAGGTAGTTAAGTTAAGGAGGTTGAGGTATTTATATTAATAAAAAAATGCTTTTTCCCACCTGTGTTGTAGTATAATCTGCTATAGTAGGATTTGTAGATCTTCTTTCTCTCTCTCTCCATCAAAGTAACGCTCTCCCTCCATGTTTAGCCGATAAACGGTGATTTTTTAAAAGTAAATTTTTAGTTTTTATAGTGTTTAGTTAAATACTTTTCAATTTTAATTGGTTTGTGCTCTTTATTTTAAAATTGTTGGGTGAGATACGTTTTTTGAATTTGGTAGCAGTTACTTTTTAATATATGTGTTTGTTTGATGTTTATAATATATTATTTGTTGTAGTTATTTAAAAATATTTGTTAATAAGTTTACTTTATAACGTTAATAATTGTATATTATATATATGTGAATAATTATGTGCTAGCGACTATATTTAATGTTTTTTGTGAATTGATATATTTATTAGCGTTTTTATAATTGTTTTATATGTGTTTGCAATATATATTATTTATATATATGTTGGTATTATTTATTATTATTTGTTTTAATATATTAAATTATATAGCTGTAAGGAGTGTTTATTTAATGTTAAATAGTATTATCAATATTTTTTGTATAAGTTATAATTATATTTGTAAGTCGATATTAGTGTTATCAATATTTTTGTTGTGTTTCGTTATTATTAAAATATTTCGATATTTTTGTTATCGATATGTTTGTAGTCGATAATTTTGTTCACGGTATTTATTATGGCGATATTTAAATATCAATATTGTGTCAAATCTTGTTTATGTATAGGATGGCGATATTTTTGTATTCGATATTTTCACATCGATATTTTTGTACGCCGGTGTTTTTGTGATCGATAATTGAACAGTGATCCAGCCCAAACCATTTATCGCAGTCAGTGCTCGCCTTATGTGATACAGCCTTTAAACTCTTTGACCATTCTTCTGGTGCTGGCCATGGATGTTATTTAGGGGGTGCAAGTAACAGCACAAAAAACCTTCTACTTAAACTGCCACCGTTAAGAAAATCTGCTTTCCAAAACTCTAGCAAACACAAGGAGATGATGGACGGAGTGCTGAAACTTTTCAAACACTCACCAGCAGTCACAGAGCTGGGTTGAATCCATCATCATTCTTTAGCTCACTTTACCTCCCCAGTTTACACACAGCTATATGCAAATCAGTCTTGACCCTGTGCCTCATGAGAACAGTCCAGGCCAAACTGCCAAGCCATGCTTACCTAGACCGAAAACCAGCATGCTGGGACCAGTTTCGGGCTAACAGCCCTCATCAGCTAGGCTAGCTTGAATCCAGTGGCAAAGTGAGCAAGGGACCCATGTCTGGGCATACCCTGACAACTTAGGGCGAACAAAGCAAACACAACGAGATGATGGACGGAGTGCTGAAACTTTTCAAACACTCACCCCCAGTCACATATCTGGGTTGAATCCATCATTCTTTAGCTCAGTTTGCCACCCCAGTCTGACACAGCTATATGCAAATCAGTCCTGACCGTGTGCCTCATGGGAACAGTCCATCCCGAACTGCCGAGCCATGTCTTCCCTGGAACGTAAACAAGCATCCTGGGACGGGTTTTGGGCTAACAGCCCTCATCAGCCAGGCTAGCTTGAATCCAGTGGCAAAGTGAGCTAGGGACCCAAATCTGGGCAAATTCTAGCAGCCATTGGAGCTGAGATGCTGAACCCCCTCCTTTAAAGGCCAGTAAGGAACCAGTAGCTTAGCAAGGATACAATGGGCCTTGGTGCAACTAAAGAAATGGCCCTTTGACTCTTGCTGAGGTTGTAATACACAGCAATTATCTGGGTATAAATGGGCCCCTCTGGGAAGTTAGCTGTATTTTCTTTGGGGTAATGCGTGTAGGTGCACTGGTTCTGTTTAAATTCACTGTGTAACTCTTGGAGGAAGATGTAGCACCACTGAGGTTTAGATTTGAAATGCTTAGTAATATCCAGTGCCTCTAATGTAACTAAGTTTGATGAACATGGAAAATTAAATTTGTTTAATGACTGGGAGTATTTTTAATTAGGGTTTTTATTGTTTGCTTATCTGCACTGAATGTAAATGTATATATTTTGATGTTGGAATGTTAAGTTCCAGTGCAAACCAGCGCTGACACATCCTTTGTTGTCATGGTTGGATTGTTGGTGCAGGACAATGCTTACCAATTGGGAATAGAAGTTCACCAGACCGGTGTTTGGCATGTGGAGTTGAAGATACACCCAGAGGTGACCAGGGGCTGACCCACTTCTACAGTGACAATAAATATGCCTTTTGCTTAGGTTGCCTCTGAGTAACTCTTAATTTATAGCACTGCCCAGAGTATTTCTTAAGCTTACAGTGAGAGAGGACCCAGGTTCCTGAGAGATTAAATGGTGTTCCAGTTAACCACGCTCCTTTCCTTAGTTTGGGAGATGCTGGTTGAGAGATGTATGTGTTGCCTTAGGATCTTCATTGCCACAAATTACATGAGGGTTCCATATTTGGACAACATTGAGTTAACAGAGTTTTTTTCCTTTTACTTCTATCATGTGACAGGGCAGATGTCAGATAGGTAAGTGAGAAAGGGAAGAATGACTGTGTTGTGATCATATGTGGTTCAGATTAGCCACAGAAAGTGTGTATTCTACCAGGTGAAGAAAAGTATTGAGTATCCATAGAAAACTAACTCCCATATGTGTGTAGTTCACCAATACTTATCGAATGAGATAATGCACTTCTACTGCATGGCATTTAAGTTGTCTTGTAAAGATGCCTGATTTCAATAAGTTTCTAATTTAAACAAAACCAAACTGTGTTTTCCAATTACTTTTAAAACTTAAAAAATGACTTAAACGCCCCTTAATGGCTCGAAATAACTAGAGTCCATGTAAAGGCTGTTAAAGTAATCAGGTCAAGCAACTTCTTTATTTAATGGTTAAAGAATTAGAACAATATGTAAAATAAAGGTTATAACTATGAATATATATTTGCTGCCTTCCTTTATAGATTACCTCCTGGGTTCCAAACGTTTAGATGGTCTTAGCTTCGACAGACTCAGAGTGAGATCCTAGCTCCTGTTTTCATCTCAAAGTGCCATTAAGTATAATGGGAATGCTCTTCATGTCCCTTTCTCAAGGTCAGTACTGGGGTGTTGTACTCTTGTGCCTATTGTGACGATGTGGATATGACAAGGTGATGCATAGGGTTGCTCCCTATTCACCTATGCAAAAAATCAGAATTATTCTAGTTTCATAACCATATTGCTTAGTGTAGAGTAGTTCTCTGTTGTGAGCAGGGTGATTAATGTGCTAATTAATCGAGGAAGAACAATCTATTATAAAAAGATCCTCATTAGCCAGTTAGCTTAGTAATAGTTAACCGGACCCTCCTGAAAGAAAGGTCATTTCAGCATGCCAACAGGAAATCACCAGAGTGTGTGGTAGCTCATTCTTAACATCTCAGTATTTAGGCTCAATGAACTGGGAAATACTTGTGAGATGTCCAGTGCCACCATGCAAATTAGCAAGGTTTTGGAAAATGTCATAAATTTGGGAAAAAATGCAGCAGTACAAAGAGTCTTAAGATGCAAAGCTCTCACAGAGGGGTGCCCCAACCCAGTCGTACTAATGGGCGGAAATGGTTGTAGAGTTTCAGGAACTTGCTGCTCGTGAGGCCAACTATTTAGGCAAGTACGCACAGGCCAGAGTGTATGGCGAGGGGGAAAGACCTGGGCGGAGACTAGCTAGGTTACTACACCCTCAATATCAATCTTCCTTGATAACACAGGTTCAAATGCCAGATGGGACTTTAAACACTAACGGGGCTGAAATCACTACAACCTTCTTTTCTTATTATTCCCCTCTGTACACTACCCACTCCCCTCCCGTGGATAATGCACTCGCCGACTATCTATATGAGGTGGCCATGGTCAGCAGCAATTTCTGGCCTCCCCTATTACGGTAGACAAAATATCCCAGGCCATCGATGACCTGTAAGACATTTAAGCCCTTGCTTGTCTTCCATTTACTGGAAGTCTCCGTGGAGTATCGTGAGAATGGCGTACTTCCTCCCACAATGCAAGGGGCCATCATATCTTTATTATTGAAACCTAGTAAATCTCGTTTGTACTGCGATTCCTATAGGCCCCTCTCTCTATTGAATCAAGATTATAAGATCTTAGCTAAAGTTCTCGCGACTCATTTCTCCCTGTTAGTGGACCAAATTATATGCCCTTATCAAACAGGGTTTGTCCTAAATCGCTCCACTTCAGTTAATCTACCCATGATTTTTGCAGTAATTAACCAGATCATGCCTGACCTTCCAGCAGCGCGATACTATTAGATGCTGAAAAAGCATTTGACTCCTTGTATTGGCCCTTTTGTTACGCCACCTTGCGGAAACTCAGTATTCTCCAAAACTTTACGGACCTAGTCCGCCTATTGTATACAAATCCTGTTGCCCGACCTCGTATAAATGGCGGCATGTCGTATAAATTTGAGCTGTCACGGGGCCCAGAAAGGGCTGTCCGTTGTCACCAATACTATTCATTATCACAATGGACCCCCTGGTTCGCCACCTGCCCCTGCTGCGGTCACTATATGCTGATGACGTTATATTATTCACTCTGGATCCTGCAACTAACCTCCCTCCCCTCCTCCGAGAGGTTGTGCGATTTGGGGCTTTTTCTGGACTTGTCATCAACTGTGCCAAATCTGAAATATTTCCACTGACAGAAGCCACGGCCCCATTTACGCTTGAGTTTCCTCTCCATGATGCGATGTCCCGCCCCCCAAATATCTCGGAATTTACTCACACTGTAGTGCAGCAGAGGTGATTCGGTTTAATTACTGTCCTGCAGTTGACCGCTTGTCGACGCAAATCGACAGATGGATGAAGCATCCCCTGTCTATGGCTGTAAGAATTGCCATTATCAAGTTGGTGGTTCTTCCTCGATTTCTTTCTTAATATTCCCATCCCGCTCACCTCTAGATTTTTTGATACATTGCAGGGTATGCTCAACAGACTGATATCGGTGGATGGGCATCCACGCATCTGTTGGCAGACATTAACAATGCCATTTAAACACAGCGGGCCCGATTCACAGAACAAACTTAAGACAAAATCCTAAACTTAGTACCATTTTGGTATTCACAGAATGCACTTACTACTTCTAGTATTCACAGAATGAACTTACTACTTTTGCGATTCACAGAATAAACTTACTACTTTTGCTATTCACAGAATGGATTTACGACTACTAACTTTACGTCCGCACTCGGGCCGGAAATTCCGGCCCGGAGGCTGAGCTTCAGGCCCGGAGACGGGGCTTCCGGGCTGGAGGCGGAGCTTCCGGGCCAGAGGCGGAGCTTCCGGCCCAGAGGTGGAGATTTTGGCCATGGTTAAATCTCCGCCACTGTCCGGAATCCCCACCTCCGGCCCAGAAGCTCCGCCTCCGGCCCAGAAGCCCCTCCTCCGGGCGAGAAGCTCCGCCTTCGGTCCAGAATTTCCGGCCCGAGTGCGGACGTAAAGTTAGTAGTCGTAAATCCATTCTGTGAATAGCAAAAGTAGTAAGTTTATTCTGTGAATCGCAAAAGTAGTAAGTTCGTTCTGTGAATACCAGAAGTAGTAAGTGCATTCTGTGAATACCAAAATGGTACTAAGTTTAGGATTTT
Source organism: Triturus cristatus (assembly GCF_964204655.1). Lineage (NCBI taxonomy): Eukaryota > Metazoa > Chordata > Amphibia > Caudata > Salamandridae > Triturus > Triturus cristatus. The sequence goes on along the minus strand of NC_140589.1, from coordinate 1,536,138,053 downwards.
GTCTTAAGTTAATTCTGTGAATCGGGCCCAGCGGGTTCGGGATCCCAGACTTGTATCTGTATTATCTGGCAGTGCAGGTGCATTATGCATATTACTGGTACCACCCCAACAAGCGACTGCAATACTTGAAGCTGGAATGGACCTAGGCTTGACCCCCGCCCCCACTCCCCCCTCACTCTCATCTATTATACCTCACGGATTACCTAGAACACCCTCTGAAGTACAAACCCTCCAAACAACATTCTGGGCCTGGACAAGACTATGCTGATACCTGTGTTCTTATTTCCTATGCTCCCCGCACATACTGCTGCTAGACAACCCATGGCTCTTCCCGAATGGGGGAACCCTGACTAAAAGAACCTTAGCTCGGTGCAAGTTATATATGCTCGGACAACTTTTCTAAAATGCACAGGTGCGTTCCATCCCAGACCGTGCAGGGAGTGAGATGTGTCCTAAATGGACAGGTTTCTGCTGCACAGAAAAAGCACTTCATTAACAGCTGCTCTGCGAGCATCTACTGAAGAGCCAGCAAACTTTCTACCACTTTCACTAGTTATTACTTCGACTTCAGGGGCCCATTTGAATTTTTAGACTCTATCATTTGGCTCTTACACTTAGACCACAGGTGGGTGAGGAGGCACAAGCTGTTTGGAAAAATGATCTAGGCCACACCCTACTTGATAAAACCTGGTCCTACTGATGCGAACCAACATGGTATATCTCATTTAATCATCACCATAAGATTCTATACTTTAAATACATACACAGACCGTACAATACACCTATGCTATGGCAAATATAAACCCCACCAAATTCTACACCTGCCCTAGATATGCGACGGAGGCTGCTGATTTCTCCCATATGGCATGGAATTGTGCACCAGTACTAACGTTTATGAAGTCTTCCACTACCTGGCAATGATGATCAAATCTGAACTGACCCCCTCCCCATTAATGGTGCAGCTGGGCTATGTGAAGCCGCTTAAACCTGGCGTTGGACGCTTTTCATCTATTGCCTCACTTCTTGCCAGACGGCAGGTTTCTAGACACCGGAACAGCCCTTTGTTACCAGTGTTTAAGGCCTGAATGAAGGACCTAATATATTGTGATACCACTAGTGACATATACCCCTCCATGCAGCCACCTGCTTGTAAACCTAAAGAAATTTGGCAGCCACTCCGATCTTACCTACTTTTTCATCCTGTCGAGATGGAATGAATGTAATGCAATAAGTAACATAGAGTGGCCCTGAATATGTGTGTGATGAAGGCATTGCCTTCTCTGGACCATAAATGAATGGTGCTTGTATTAATAATGATCTAAACTGTTTTTGTATATGACATTGGTCATCCTAACGCTACCTACTATTGATGAACAATATATCCCTGTATGTTAATGTTTGTGTTGATTTATCCATTGATATATTTTCATTTGTATTATCTGAAAATGCAATAAATAAAAATTAAACGATAATAATAATGCAGTAGGAAATCTTTGCAGATTACATCAAACAAAATAACTTTACTCAAAAGATTTTAAAATAACTGCTATATAGTGTCCAATCAAAAAATGTCAAACAACTAAGGATCAATACAAGAGATTGTGGCAGGACTTCTATCAGCACAGAAGCACTCATCTTGTACTCTGCACACCTGTGAGCCTCCCCAGGCAATATGGTCAATGTAGCCTTTGAAAATTTCATAGTTCAAATATTGTTCAAACAAAAGGGGTGGGGGCTGTGCTCCACATGGTCATTGTGCAATCCTTACATATTTCAGTACATTTCTTTAGATTGAAGTACTGGGTTTTTAAAACCCAGCGGTGCAGGGGAACACACCCTAAGACTTCGAGTTCTTCCTGTTTCAAACCCACAGAAACACAGAGTCTTCTAGGTGAAGTCAAAGATCGTATTTATTGGCTGCAGACCAATTACAGGTATCCGAGAAGTACAACACCATGTATGTTCTCAGGAGACTGCTTAAAAAACACAGAAACGGCCTTCTCCTTATATACAAAATATCATGCTTCAGGCACACATTCCTTGTTTTACGATATGGTCATTCATATGTATTCATTACAAACGAAAAGGCAGAGTCATGATGACCATCCCACATTCCAGTTTGGCCAGCCCACAATTATTTACCCAGCGAGGCTCAGATCCCACCTCAGATATCAGCAGACCCCAATAAACACGGGCACCTCCTGTTTGTAAAACAAGCCATAAAGCAGGAAGAGTCAGGTGTGAGAGAGATTAGCCGGAGGCTTGTGTGGGATGAAAAGGCTTTATGGTGTGTCAAACCCTGATGCTAATCACAGGTGGCCGTAGGACGGCCAGCTCGTTAAACCGGACTGACCTGGGGCGGTGGAGCCAAGTCGCACAGGTCACAGAGAAGTCAATGGGAGGCACATGTGTTCTCAAGGCCTGTACTTGTCCTTAATGCGTAGCCTATGTGAGGGCAACCATAAGATGGCCACCACTCCAAGATGGAACCCGCAAAGTCAATGTGTAATATCGTATACGAAGTGCATTTATCAATAAAACGTTATGCAAAGCACTTGTGCATACTGCATTGGCCATTCGCGGTTCGCTGATACCGGAATAGGCAGGGTAGGGCCCTGCCTCCTACGTGGCCCCAATTTTTAAGTACCACAAGATCCAATACTGCTCAGACATTTATGGACACATTTTCTTTCTGTATATCTATGCAAATAGATCCACGTTTTTAGTTCCTTTTAGACAAGCCCTGGCCATTTTAACAACTGTTCAAAATAGGGTAACACAAATGATTTGTGATTAGCAAAATGGTTAGGCAAGTTTACAGCAGAAGTTTGAGATGGAGTTAATTTCATAGTTCCTTGAAGGATAGGCTAGATTCTGTGTTCATTCATTCAAATAATAACATTTTCGAGACTTTCAACTTTAGTTGATTTGAAAAGTTCCTGTGCTTCTCTGAATCTTTCAATCAATGCTGTTGTTGCTGTATTCATTGCAGTTTTTTTATAGATAGCATAAGCAAAGATGTAATGGTCATATTGCCTAAATTTAGTAAGAGTTCTAAATGTTCTAGTTTAAAGGTGAAGAGAAAGACAAGTTTTTAGTAGAAAGGAGAACCATTGCACAAATCCATGTAGCCGCCACTTAGATGTAACAAACGGTGAAAGCAGGGCTGAAATGCTTTGTTGAAATAGTGGATCTCCTGGCACCCACATTTTTACTAAGGATTCCTAATGCAGAGGACTCTCATTAGAAAACATATAGCTAATGTCCCTCAGCTGCTGGGAGGCTTTTTCCAGTGTGCAGGAGACCATTCTCTACTTTTCCTGTCTGAGAATGTCATTGTTCCCAGAAAGGAAAAATACTGACAAATGGGGCTGACTTAAATAGTGTGGGTTACTGACCCCATCTCCTCCAATGTGTGCTCCACACAAAAAAATCTCTGACCGCTAAATGAGGTAGTAGAATCAAGATGTAGGTGTTTGTAACAGTGAACAATTTATTGGTGAAATAGTGGGAATAAAATCGTACCCCATAATTTGGACACCCCAAAAAATTGCACATCCCAAATATTTACCTCATACAGTTCTCCCACAGACTTAATTGACATTAAGACACCTCCCCAAACATACATTTTCAGAATATAACTGTTCATTATTAATGGGATCCACTTAAAAATGAAGTTCTAGATCAGTGGAAAGATTAAAGGGTATATTACATAAATTTAAAAGTAAGAGGTACAGAGTGAATGCCATGAAAGCCCTCAGATACAAAGTTATATGTAGTATGTAAAATCTGAAAAAAATGTTACGTCCCAAATGACCATTACTAGCAGCATAGAAAGGCTCAGGAAAATCTGACCTACCACTAAAATCAAGGGGGTTCTTATACACATTTATTACATAGTAAATTAGAGAAACTATAAAATCATCATCATGTGAGTAAAAGTATAATTTCTTTAGTAAACCAGAGCATAAAAATAATACGTATTATTACCTTAACACATAAGGACTATTCCATTTCTAAGAAACTCATTCGACACTCTTTATGCTAACGTCATCCGATGTTAGATGTTTTAAGTAATACGAGCCATTGCATAATAAAAACTTTCGGTGAATGAATAGACTAGTGATCAAAGTGGAAGGCAGCAGAAGAAACCTTGTCAAACAATATAAGCAGTCAAGAACATGGAAAAGTTCTTTCAAAATAACGTGATTCTAACAGTGGGAATAAACTACTACACATCAGCTTGACTGGGCTCTGTAGATCCTGTGCACAATGGGGAAGCAGGAGTGAGTGACAGAGATGGCATCTTTCTCGTCTAAAATTGTGTTTTGCATGAAAATGTACCATAACTAAAACACATCAACAAACACATTTCCACACATAGTATGGAATTTGTTTCAGTTGCATTTATGTCAGTTATGTCTATATATGTATACCTTTATTTATTCTTTAGATACAAACCAAACTTAAACTACACACAAATTATAGATTCTAAAGTTATACTTATACCTACAATTTATAATTTACGGAACACCTTCAAATTATTATAACTTGTGCACCTCCATATACAGAGTATTCAGCTAAGTAGCCACACTAAATTAACTATAACTTGCACTGCTTACACCTTTATATTTTATCACTTATACCATCTAAAATAATAGCATTTACAATAACACTTATGATATCACAAATCAAATTATTTTTGGGGACAGTGCATTGTAGAGTAGCAAGGTATAGTTAATATAGTGTGCTTACTGAGTTGAATACACTGTTGGTTTGTATTTAAAGAATTAATAAAGTTATAGCATTTTAAGAGTGATGCATAAATTATACATTTAAGGTATAACTTTACAATTTGTAATGTTTGTATAGTCTAAGTTTGGTTTGTATAGAAAGAATAAAAATGTTTTCCTAACTAACAAATGTTTAATCTTTGATATATTTATATTTGTGTGTGTGAATGGTTCTGTGGATGATGTCCTCAGTGATGTCATCAATGATGACATTTGAGATGTCATCAGTGATGTCACTGACCATGTCATGAGTGCTGTAATATGTGAGGTCATGAGCAGTGCATTGCGGGGATGTAAGTTATAGTTAGCTCAGGTAACGTTCAATGCTGAATTTCACTGGTTTTGTAGGAGTGAAATATGAGCCTAACTATTATGACCCTGTAATCTTTGTTTTTTTAGTGAATTTCTAAGGTTTTTTTATTCGATTTCCTCACTATAACGTCCCAGCAACCTTTGTTTTTTTCAGTGAATTCTTAAGGTTTTTTAATTAAATTCTATTTACTAAAAATAACGTTCATTTTAGTCAATTCCTACGTTTTTTAAGATTCCATATCCTAACTATAACGTTCCTGTAACCTTTGTTTTTTTCTACAGATTTTCCACGGCTTTTGAAATTCTATTTCCTAGCTATAACATCTTTGTAACCTTATTTTTTTAAGTGAATTTGTAAGGTTTTTTTTACATTTTATTTGCTAACTAACCACTATCGTTTGACACATAGGAGCCGATTCTGATGTCATATGGAAAACATCCTACTGACAAGCGGATTCTCCTAGACCGTCTCAGAACCCATGTGCCTGAGTCGGTCGGATTCCAATCCATCCGACCGATTATGATGTTCACAGTCGGAAGAATCTGTGTAAGTCAGTGCCGTTTTGTACAGCTCTACTGACAGTGTTTCCGACCAAGTGATTACGATGTTGGTTTCCAACAACCTTTCCGAGTCAGACTCTCTGACACGAAAAGGCGATTGGAAATTGACTTTGGGGACCCCTAGCAGGCCCCCGTTCACCCTGCAGGCCTCCGGTTTGTGGCCAAGAGGGGTACCCAAGGAACCCCACTGTAAAACCATGCACTGTGTGGCAGGCACCATGGGGGGTCCGTGACAGGGTGCAAGGTTTTTCACAAACACCCCTTTTCCCCAAAGGAGCCTGTTTTGTTGGTCAGAACACAGGCTCCCATATAAGTCAATTGGACTCCAACCGAACAGTGTTCATTTGCATTGTAATCAGTCATGTGGAACCTCCGATCATGAGTAGGTAGACAACCGATTCAGAGAAGGGTTAGGGCGGAAAGTTTCTGCACAACATCGCAATTGGCCCCGAAGTGTGTGAGTGAGTGTATGAGTGTCTCAGTGGGTGCATGAGTGTCTGAGTTGGTTTGTAAGTGCGGGTGAGAGAGTATGAGTGGGGCTGTAAATAGGTATGAGTGTCCGAGTGGGTCTGTGAGTGAGTGTGTCTCTGATAGGGGTGGGTGGTAAAATCTGCTCCACCAGCATTGTTTGCAGGGTTTTGCCACTCCTCTCTCCCCTTGGAATGTGAAGTTAAGCAAAAACTCTGCCAACCGCCAGCAAAGCAGAGTTTACCTCTAAACCTCATCCTCCAACTAACAGTGATCCAGGAGGTCTCTATCAAGAGTCATTGAGATTTCATCCCCCAACCAATAGTGTGCCAGGAGGCCCTTTTGCAGAGTGGTTGAGAAAGGGGGCAGTGACTCCAACAAGGTCTGAGCAATCCCACTGTGGGAAACTTATTGTGGAAACAATAGAGATTCTTGGCCCACAGCAACCCTCAGCTGCGGAGGGGACTTCATCCCCCAATCAGTAGTGCGCCAGGAGGCCCCTTTGCAGAGTGGGTGAGAAAGGGGGCGGGCCTCTGAGAAGCTCCGAGAAATCCAGCTGTTGGGGACTTGTGGCTATAATTGAGGTTCTTGGCCCCCAACTACCCTCAGCAGCCCCAGGGAGGTATAGGTCCCCGGGGCATAAAAATGCCCAAGACGGGGGCCCGTGTGCCCACCACTTTAATGTTCATGTATATATACATATGCACCCTAGACCTGGTCCATCCGGGGCCTATTTCCAAAACAAGCGCGAGAGCCCACACTTGGCTTTTGTGAATATCATGGATTTGTGACAATTTTCTTAAATTTAAAATTCTTTTATGCCATGGTTTGGTCCAAGATGGACCCCAAGACCAAGGTTTTGGGGTCAGGGTATTACTACTCTGCCCCTTTTTGCTTTTTTCACTTAAACTTTTGGGGACTCAGCAGAAGCCGAGTCATAAGATTGCTGCCGCACTTCCTGGTAGAAGTGTTGGCAGCCAAGCAGAGCTCTGCATTTCCCTGCCCGAACGTGTCATTTTTCACGATTATTCGCTAAGTAAACATGGCCACACATTACACTATCTTTATTTTCTTCAACTTTTCAACAACTACTGAACGGATTTACACCAATTAACTGAAAGCATGAGCTGCAATATAATACACATATACATGTCTCAGTTTCTACCTGTATGCTGGTTTCTGAGCCTTGGTAACTAATATAGCATTTGATTTGTGAAAGGATGTTATCTTGGTTATAATTTTTGAAGTTTCGAAAGTTGCAAACATCGCCTTAGGTGACAACTTTAACATTCTAAGAAAAACATTTAATCAATTATGACAAGTACAAATGAAGGGAGTGGTACATTTCTTTGATATGTGTAATGTTTTCTGGGGGCATATGGTGAAATGCATCGGATTCTTTAGTACAATGGTCTTGTAAATGGTATTGATATTTCCCAAAGCAGATTTGAATTTTTATACTTGTCTAAGGTGTAACTTTAATTAGAGTACAATCCTATTTACATTAAGTCTCAAAGCTCTAGACAAAAGCGCAGAGACTATTGGGCCCCGATATACACAACACCACTCTAAAAAATGGAACATTCTGATTTTGGGCTGAGCCTTAAAGCATGTTTTTATGTTTATGTTAGTCTAGATTCCATACAGTAGATCTTGTAGAGAAAGTAGTTGACATTGATAATGTTTAGCACACTGGGGATTTTCTTTTCTGGTAGTTTGATAACTCCAGCTTTTCTGCATTAAACAAGTATCATATACACTGTTCCTCTATACACATTACGAGTAATTCCAGGATCACTCAAACTTTCAATAGTTCAAGGGTTAATAGGAATGTTGAATAGTAAAAGGAGAGCATGACCATTTTGTCCCTTTCCTCATGTTAACTTGGTGCTCATTAGTTGTGCTTTACATAGCATCAAAGACTTTCTCAGCATCCACACTGGTTGGGACATTTAGACCCTGCAGGTTGCCCATCAGGCCAGTAAAGGCCATTCCCTCTGTTCCCTTGGCGGGAAACTGCCTGTCATATTGAGAAATCTCTCTGCTTAAAGTGCATCCGAAGGTGCAGCTGAGACACGTAAGGCACAGCTGAGTGCCGAGCAGGTGCAAATCTTTTTCACCCATATTTTGTATTTCACAAAGAAGCTCCAAAAGTTTAAAAATGTGAGTTTGTTTGTGAAATACAAAACAATCAGTTACACTGACATGCAGGGAGTTTGGGGTCTTGGTCAGACAAATCCAATGATGATTGCACTGTTCTAATCAGGGATAGAAGTACATACGTTTTAATTTTGTTTCTCATCGAAACTCCACTGAGTTCCATATAAATATTGATGTCCCAATTTCAAAAACATTTTGCACATCTCTCACGAACTTAGGTGTGCAAGAAAAGAAATTCCCAAGTGTAAATTCTCATTCCTGGTTCACGTACTTCGTACTGGTAGAATTTTACTTTCAGAAAGGGCATTATTAAACATTGAAAGTGTGCCAATATGGGTATTTTTCAAATGCAAATTAAGGGTTAGTGGTTCATTGGTGATATTGTTCTTAGTCCTAGTGTCCTCGTACCAGTTGTAACACATGAGATGACAATCCGTTCCAGACAGAAAAATGATGGAACCCAGGCTACTACAGTTTTCCCTGGACGACATCAATAGCCAGGCTTACTGTCAAGAACTAACCTGTTTATCCCATATAGACACAACGCAAATCCAAGGGGCCAGGGCTGGACTGGCTACCGGGCGTTTCGGCATGCTGCCGATCTCGAGGCTGATGTCACTGCGGTTTGGCCTAATTTCGTTAATGGAGACCTGCGTGTGCATCGAAATAAACAGAGCAAAACGAATTTCGTTCAGCACCCGCAGGTCCCCATCAACGAAATCAGCCCCCAGTTCGGCAGCATGCCAAAACGCCCGGTAGCCAGTTCGGCCCTGCAAGGGGCATATCAACAACAACCGGCGATAATTATCGCTAAGCGCACTTAGCGCTAGGATAATTATCGCCGGCTAGCGTGGATTTTTATCGCTGAGATAGCGTGCTATTAGCAACGCTTATCTCAAAAGCGATAAAAATCCTCACGCTAACTGCCTAACTTGAGATTATCGCTGGAAACCCAGCGTTAATCTCCGGTTAGCTTGTTGATAGGGACTCACAAACTTAGCCATGATATCCACCTTCCATAGGATATCATGGCTAAGTCAGTCCTGAAGCAGGCGTAAGGAAAGTAGCGATAACAGGGGTTATCGCTACTTTTCCTGCCGCTATGCTTCATAGCGTGGGGCTTGATGATAGGAGAAATGTCGCTTAACGACATTTCTCCTATCATGTCAGGTCAGGAACGCCCACTTTGCATCTCAATAGAGATGCAAAGCTGGGCGTTAGGAATCCCGACGCTAAAGCAAGGTTTCACGAGTTAGCATGACCTCGCTAATTAGGCGATACAATTATCGCCGCTTTTCGGCCGAAAGCGGCGATAATTTATTATTGCCTCCTTGTAAACATGCCCCTAAATTACTAATTCCCAACTCTACCTGGAAATCCAAGCTCACATACACAAAAACTACCTAGGAAGTACAGGAGCTGTCTGTGTGAAAGGGAATGTGATGACTGAGAGAGCGATACAGTGAACTTACAACGATCCTGTCCTGTGAAAGTCGGCAAGATGTTTTTCAATAGACTGGACAGGAACTGTTATAAAAACAGTTCGATATTACATATTAGCAAATTAGAAGCATGTGCTTTCTCCTTTCCTTTTCTCTATGACTGTAGTACTAAAACGCAACCTAATGTACCTGAGATGATCCCCTTTCCCATTTCTGTTGACCTCTGCCCCTCAGTGAATGGATTCTAGGAAACCCTCGTGTTTACCTTAAACAAAAGGGTATTTAACTAAAGATGGATGTGTCCCCCACTTGATAAGTTCACGTACTGATGTGGTTATGGTTAACATCGTGGTAGTTAGTTGTTATGCTTCGATTTCTATTTTCCAGCTCTATTAGTTTGTGAGGGTAGAACTCATGCATCACACAGTGTTAACAAGACACACAACAAATGGCATACAACATACAGCATATACTATATGTTTGTCGTAGTGTTAAACAAAACACACAATGAGCTTTTGGTTAGTCTTCCAACATGAGTATCACATTACACATATAATGGAATGTTCATAGGTTAGTGCGTAACTATAGACAATAGTCTTAATGCTTCTGTATCACACTTCAATCAATCAATCAGGGGCTTATAAATCGCGCTACTCTCCCGTGAGGGTCTCAAGCCGCTGGGGGAGTCAGCTCCAGATCAGTCAAAGAGCCAGGTCTTGAGGTCCTTCCTGAACGTGTGCAGGGTCGTGGAGCATCTGATGTTCACAGGGAGCTCGTTCCAGGTCGTGGCTGTGATGTAGGAGAAAGCTATCCCGCCTGTTCTGTTTCTGCGGATGCGGGAGACATCAGCCAGGGCGAGGTCAGCGGAGCGGAGGTTCCTCTTGGGTATGTGGAAGGATACTCACTCATTGAGTTATTTGGGTCAGATGTTGTTGAGGGATTTGTGGGCGGGGATGAGGAGTTTGAAGGTGACCCTCTTCTCGACGGGGAGCCAGTGGAGGTTTCGTATGTGTTGGGTCGTGTTTGTGGCGTGGTGTCCCGAGGACGAGTCTGGCAGCGGCGTTCTGGATGGTTTGGAGTCTGTGTAGTAGAGTTCTGTTGATGCCGGCATATACGGCGTTGCCGTAGTCCAGTCTGCTGGTTATGAGCGCGTGGGTGATGGTCTTTTTGCAGTCGGGGGGATCCACTTGAAGGTCTTGCGGAAGATGCACAGCCAGTTGAAACTGGTGGAGGCGACGGCGTTGATCTGGGGTTCATGGAGAGGGAGGAGTCAAGGATGATGCCGAGGTTACGTGCATGGTCTGTAGGAGTGGGTGGATTTCCAAGGGTGGAGGGCCACCAGGTGACGTCCCAGGTGGAGGTGTGGGGTCAGAGGATGAGGACCTTGGTCTACTCTGAGTTGAGTTTTAAGCAGCTATCCTTCATCCAGGTAGCCACATTCTTCATTCCTTCCTGGAAGCAGAGTCTGGTGTCTTAGGGATTCTTTGTGAGTGAGAGGATGAGCTGAGTGTCATCTGCGTAGGACACAATTCTGAGTCCATGCTGTCTAACGATGGTGCCGAGGGGGGCCATGTAGATGTTGAAGAGCATGGGCCTGAGCGATGATCCTTGGGGTACTCCGCAGTTGATGTTGGAGGGTTCGGAGAGGAAGGGAGGGAGTCTGATCCTCTGGGTTCTGCCGGAGAGAAAGGATTGGATCCAGTTGAGGGCGGCCCTTCTATCCCTGTGTCATGAAATCTGGCTGTGAGGGTGCTGAGAAGTCTAGAAGGATGAGCAGTAAAACGGTATTGGAAAATTAAATGAAAAAGTAAATAAAAACTCAGTAGACAACATTGAAAGAAACACTCCATGAACACAATATCAGTACAATGATCACAAATAAAACTCAGCTGACAAGAAATCACCGGAAGGCAGGGTGGGCAGAAGGCGCAAACCCTGACTGTGGGGGACTGGAGGCTGCGCCGGTGAAGCGAAGCTGTAGGGGAGAGTGCTGGCCTGGACTCACGGTCTAGGTTTCACACGCGTTCCCCACAGCGGTCGCCATTAAGTAGGGGAGGGGGGCAGGACCAGGTAGGGAGGCAGGAGCGGGGACTGTGTTGGAGTGGGAGGAGCCGCAGGGGCAGCAGCGGCGATAAAACGGGCTTAGGAAATGAAATAAAAAAGTGAATAAAAACTCAGTAGACAACAATGAAAGAATCACTCTATGAACACAATATCAGTACAATGACCACAACTAAAGATCAGCTGACAAGAGATCACCGGTAGGCAGGGCGGGCAGAAGGCACAAACACTGACTGTGGGGGACTCGAGGCTGCGGTGGTGAGGCAAAGTTGCAGCGGAGAGTGCTGGCCTGGACCCACGGTCTAGGTTTCACTTGATTTGCAATGTGAACAGTTTCAACGCATATTTGTATTCAAGTATTCACTTTGCATTCACAAATTTTCCATTTCAAATCATGGCCCTATGATGCAGGCAAACTGAGGTTGCAATAATATCAGGTAAATGTCAATAGCAAGCTCTCAATCACATCAGATGAGGACTAGTAGCAAGTTTGCAATAAAATCGGGTAAGTTCAACTGAGAAGCGTTGCCAATGACCAAGATAATCTGACAATCTCTGTGCGCATAACACAGCACATTACCACTACATTATGATTCTAAATTTGCCTTCTTGTCTTCTTTCAGGTGCAGCGGGTGCCAGGATGTGAAGGCAAAGGCTCGAAGCTCCAGGATCACAGCATTGCAGGGCAACCGTGATCATGACGTGCTGTGCTTAATTTTGGAGTCCAAACACCAAGTGGTGTTTTGAGAACAGATGTGGCTTTAAATATAAGACATGCCCAACAACACCCGCTGTATTCTCACAGGACTTCATTTGCTTTGTTCTTTGTGTCTTTTTCCCACATGGATGGATGTGAGTGTGAAGGCACTTGCATCCCATATACTATTACACAGCTCTTCTCACCAGAATAGGTGGTTTTCCCATGGCCAATGTTAGTTCTCGCTGTTCTTAATAAAGGGCTGGGTGGGGGGGCACCAACTGTGTGTACATAATGGCCTCTGTCATTGTTACAATGGTGTCCTTGGGTACACAGGCCCACCAGTACACCACTCCCAAGGTGCCTGCAATGGGCATTGGTTTTTCGGGACATCATTGATAAAACTGATGAACCAGGCGTGAAGTGTGAACATATCCTGCTGTCTCCCTAGATTGATTCTCAGGACCATAACCTTTCTAGTCCAATAAATAATGCAGTTTGTTACGTATCCTTTTTGAGTCTAGAACTGTTCTCACTACATTCTCAGAATGATTATCAACCAATGTTGGAGGAGGGACTTTTGCACACTGCATATTATCAGACTCTGGTTTAAGTAAAGAGATATGGAACACCTGTTGAATGAGTAAGGTGGCAGGCAAGTCCAGTTTCATTGCCACCTCACTTACCTTTTTGATGATCTTAAAAGGCCTGAAGAATTGGGGGTGAAAGTTTTGTGTCCCTTTGAGGATAATTAGTTTGGTTGACTACCATACTCTCTGTCCTTTATGATACTCAGGCCCAGGATGCCTCTTCCTGTTAGCATACAATTTGTAATTTGATTTGGCAACCTTTAAGTTCTCTTGTGCTTGGTTCTGAATGTTTGTGAGGTGAGTTGCAAACTCCTGAACAGCCAGTGTAGACAAAGTGGGCCTGTTTCTATTTGCAACATTCGTGGATGAAATCCATAAGTACATAAGAAGAGTGAGAAAGCAATGGATGCATAGATGGCATTATTGTATGCAAACTCTGCGGCCCACAGACATTCTGTTCAATCTACATCAGATCTTGCAGATAACAATGTAGGCACTGCTCTGTGCACTGGTTGACCCTTTTAGTCTGACGATCAGTTTGTGGATAGTAACTTAATGAGAGGTGGACATTCATACCTAGTTGACTGCGATGGAATTTTCAGAATTTTTACCAAATCTGTGTTCCACGATCTCATTGGAGTCAATGGAGACTGCAAGAAGATTTGTGCCTGTTGCAAAGGCTTGGGCAGGGCCTTGAATTAGATGAGATAAGTGGAAGAAGAGCGGCCAGGCAAAGGAGGCAGCAGACACACAGGTAAGTGCTTTCTTTTTTCATTTTTTAAGTGTTTAGGAGGGGGGAGGGAGCGGCTAACCCCGCTACGCCATGGAGGAGGAGTTGTGCCTACCTCTGCATTCGCATTGGAGCGCAGAGTGGGAAAATCTCTGCAAAGTCCACTGGCGGAGTGGAGTTACCCACCCACAGTTATGTTAAACAAATAAAACGATGACCTTTTGGTTAGTCTTCCAACATGAGTATCACATCACAGATATATTAATTAGAGTGTTCATAGGTTAGTGAGTAACCATACACTGTAGTCCTAATGCTTAGGTATTGTGAGAAAGTCATCCTTTTTGTTCTGATCACCTCCATTTTTTGACTGATACTGCTGGTTACAGACTCTGATTGTTCCCTTGGGTCAGCTAACCAGACCCAGGGCCTGTGCTCTGTTTAAAAGGTAGATGGTAATTAGGTGTAATTACAATTGGTGTGTCAACCTACCTGTAAGCCCCTAGCATATGGTAGGGCATGTAGTTTTAGAGGCCCAGCAGATTTGATGGACTTACGTGTGCAATGCTGTGTGGTGTGCTTTCATTTTAAAATCAGCCTTGCCTTGCAGGATGCTTTTAAATTACAATTACATACAAATTCGAATTTGGAATTATAGATACTTCCTTAATCCTAAACTACCTTATTTTTACATATAAGTCACACCTAATGTCTCCTCTAGGTGCCCCATAGATAGGATGCCTTGTAACTATAAGCAGAAACATTATAACATATGTTTTATATGCCCTGGTGAGGGGAAAACTGCCAATTTTGTTTTTCCCAGTGTAGTACAGTAGCTCCATAGACTAACATTGGGCGGCTTTATTCAACTTTAATAAAGCCTAACTATTGACATGAGTGAGCTAAATAATCATTCAAAGTGTCTAAATAATAGTTAGAATACAGCCATGGTTGGATTTATTATAGCTATGACGGAAAATAAGTTATAGAACTTGCTTTTCTGATGTACCTACATACAGCTTTTGGAGTAGCCTCTCCTCATTGGCCAGCCTTTGACAGGCTGGGCCACGGTGCTCTGATGAGGTGTGAAGTAGCCTGAAAGAAAACAATGAGACATCTGATAGGAGGAGATCTGCAAGCTGCAGAGCAAAAGGCAGGAAGGGGGCTGGGTAGCCAAATTGGACTTTGAAGAGGGAAAGACACTTAGGACAGGACCCAGGCCCACTCCCACCTCCTGCACCATCAGCCAGATGGAAGCCACTGTGATTAAATTAGCGGAGGGGCTGAAAGGGGAATGTTAGGGAAAGTTAGCCAGGCCTTAAGCTCCAAGAGAGATTTTCTCTATTTTGATTTTTAAAGAACAGTGCTTTCTCAGACAAGTATTAGTCAAACTTCAGGGGAATTGGTCCTCATTGAGGGTGGCACCCAGCACCCCATTGGTCATGGGTGCCCCTGCTTACCAGCCCAGAAGCCTGGATAAATATGGGAAAGGTGCCCAGCAACTTTGATCTCTGACTAAAGAAACAGGAAGAAGGACTGTCCTGTTGGAACCCCTGGCCTGCACCAAGGCAACTGCACTCTGAAGGACTGCACCTGCTGCACACTTTGGAACTACAAGGTGGTCCTGACGTCCCTTCTTGGAAGAACTGAAAGAACTGTGACCCCTAAATTAAATTGGGTAAATCACTAAATTGTTTAAACAAAATAATTTGTTATACATGAGAAAAATAAAATTCTTCTTTATACACCAGAGACAAAGACACAAATGCTTATTTTGTAGAGAAAAATTCTCCTTCATATTCCCTTATTTTACGAAATATCAAGATAAATAATACATACACATGCCAAAGATATATCAATCAACTCTTGCTCTAAAAGAGGGTGCAAAGAAAGAGTGCTTGTGTGCAAGGTGAATTAGAAAAAGGAAGTTTCAGAGAAAAGTATATGAAAATCATAATTTTATCATTTTAGACAATGGACACTGGCTGGAATATTTATCAAGAACAGTAAACCAGTGTGCGTGGGCCTGTCTTCAAATCAGCTTTGTCTCATTCTTCCATGTCTCTTTTGGGCGATGATGCTACTCTACTCAAAATGCACCATCCAAAACAAGGGAAGACTAATACAACAAAGGCCAGGCCATGGGATAAGTGGTGTCGACGTTTCGAGCCGACTTAGGTGTAGAGGGTAAATTCAGACCTCCGCATGCAGGTCTTCATCAGGAAAATGGGATGTGTAAAAAGCAACCGTAAGTAGCACCCAAAATTGGCAGACTGGGTCAGTCCACAGCTCCTATTAATGCATCATCACCGCAATGATGCGTAATAGTTTCAGTCATTTAATAGGTCCTTGTAATGCGAAGATATATTATATTGATATTCGGGTTTTGGTGCATAATCCCAATTGGAAAAAAGCAAGCGAATCGCTGTGATTCTTGGCTAGCTGGTCATTAGTAACAGAAGCAATCTTGTCCGGCTGGCATCTGTCCGAGACTGACGAGAACGCGGTGATGTCAGTGAACAGTGACAAACTTCAGGGGAAGTGGTAAGTAATATTCTTTATTGCTTGATTACTTAAGATCATTGCAATCACAACAACTTCACATCTCAATCTTAACAACTAGATTAATCATTAAAAATTAATTACGAGCAAAACATCTTCCATCACATAAAAAAATAAACAGTCCAATACATACAATTTTAAAACTTATCAATAGAATGAAATCCAATCACATAACATCAATAATTACAGAATAATATTGCACATTTTATATTTTAAAGTTGACAGCGTATACTATTTCCTTATACATAATGGAAAGATATTCTAACGAATAACCATTAATTTCGGCTGGAAAACTTTACACATATTGTAATTCAAAGCTTTAATGCTAAGATGCCAAACTACCTAAAGCAAAAAAGTTTCTAATGTACATTTCATGCACAAATTACATTTCAAGGTGCTAATGTGCAATTATTGCAGCAACCATCATATCAAAGCAATAATAAAGTGCGTCAATGAACTATAAAGTGCTAGTATGCGATTATTACAATGACCATCATATTAAAACAATAATAAAGTGCATCAATTTACAGTAGTAAAGGCACGTCTGTTTTAACATGTCAAATTGTCACCCTTGTAGCATTATTATTAAGTAGTAAAGATTATAAGCCAGATAATACTATTAGTCAGCACAACCATAAAAATACTGGAGTTCTACCTTATTGTATCAAACATTTTTTCAACTGCCAATACAATTTTTACCAAATGACACAATAATGGAATCGATTCACCAGAGAGTGACATAATTAAGGCCTGACAAGCAGATCTCACCCCGCTCTTCAAGAAATGTGGTCTCAAAACTGTACATCGAAGCTTAATCAACTTAGGGCACACACACACTATATGGACTAGTGTTTCCTGTGGCCAACCACAAAATCTGCAGTCAGAGTCTGGCCACTGCTTGATCCACGATTTCGTGCCCTCCTTTGTTGGGTTTAATCTCATATGTAACCGTAAAAACGTATTTTAAACTTCACTGAAAAAAAAACAGTTTAAGCAATTCAGTTTTAATAAGCTTTTTTTAAATTAACTTGTAGTTGGGCATTTTCAGATTTTGCAGTGCAATTTACAGGTCGATATCTCGTAGGGAAGTTAAAATATAAGATCTCCATTTAGCCGCATTGACAGACTTGTCTATTTCTTGTCAACAAATGTTCCCTAAGGATGCTGGTACTGATGTTGACAATGGGACCATGCATTTAAAAAAAGCTCCTTTTGATACCAGGCTCTGTCTCTGGAGACCAAACTCCATTCTTATTCCTGCTTGACACACTGATTTGGCAATCCCAAAAGTTGCTTTGAAGACCTTGACAACCAATAGGTCAAGCATCTTCAGATCTTTCCCGCTAATAATGGGAGAACCATATATGAGGGTTGGTTGTAATTTGGTTTTAATTACTTTAAGATTAAAATCATATGATTGGCAGTTCAATTACTTTTTAAGACATTTAAAAACGTGGGTCAAGGTCACATGCTTGGCCCTTAGATCTTAAGATGAAATTTAAAAGACACACGGTTATCAAACACCACCCCAAGGTATCTAAATGTCTTAACTGTGTCAATTATACCTGCTCTGGCCTTCCAGGAGTTAAACTTCTGTTTTGCTCTACCAATTTTCATCACTTTGTTTTTTTTTTACATTCAATTCAAGTTCCATTTTGTTGGGTGTAGTCATCAAAGGCGGTAATAAGTCTTTGTAGGCCGATAGGAGTATGACTCACGAGGATGGTGTCATCGGCATACTGGAGGTAACTAATTTTCTACCCCCCCATCCTAGGAACATGCCCATTAACAACATCCAAATGTTGGGAAAGATCTGATAGAAATAAATTGAATAGACAGGGGGCAAGGACACAACCCTGCTTTAGGCCGTTATATGTTCTTATTTTCCTTGATAAGAAATTGCCATCACCCAATTTAACTTGAACCCAAGTATCGGTATACAAAAGAATGATAGCCTTCAACAGTTTCCTTGAAATGCCCCGATCCACCAATTTTTTCCATAACAGGTTTCGTGGCACAGAGTCGAAGGCTGCCTTAAGATCAATAAAAGCAATATATAAATTGTGTTCGTTTAAGACAGCCCTCTCCGCAAGTAAGGTTAAAGCCAGCAGATTTGTGATAGTGGATTGTCCTTTACGGAAACCAGTCTGATTAAATGGAATAATGCCCTCCTCCGTTGCCCAATCTTCCAACTCTATCAAGAGAGTAGAAGCAAACACCTTTGCATGGACAACGGTAAGCGATATTTATCGATAGTTAGCAGGGTTGGCCACCGGGCCTCTCTTATAAATAGGTTGCAGTTTGCTGCCTTGCCAAGATTCTGGGACCATTCCCAGAGTCAAAATTTCCCTGAATAAACAATGCAAAATGCCAGCCCACATGTCACCATTAGCACGAAACAGGGCATTAGGTAACCCATTGGGTCCAGGGGCACCATTTGCTCGAAGCCTACTTAGCTAGGGTCAATACATGATCATAACTTAGGATTTCCAGGTCAAGATTTGGATCAAAACTGAGGTTGATAAAATGGTCAATAGAATTCAAATCCAGGCACTCTCCATTCCCCACATTGGATGATAATATATTATTCCCCACACATCCATCTAATGTATCAATAGGATTCTCCCTCTGGCCCGGCGAACCATACAAATTAGCTATAAACGTTACCCGCCTGGATTCTGATATATTTACAGAAAAAGCCCTACAGCATCCCCTTTCAAGCTTATTTATAACCGGCCAATTTTATTTGGCATTGTTTTGCTTTGAGGCGGATAATAAACTGTTCCATAACCCAGTTTGGTGTTTAAGTTTGGCTTTCCAGACTTCTTGTTTATAGGTCTTCTTAAGTTCCTTCAAATGTTCTTTACACACTGAATAGGACTGGCAAAATCTATGTGCATATGCCACCCGAACAGCTCTGTTAAGTAATTTCTTTAACTTTTGTATTTTGGCGGAAAACCATATTTTTGGAGTGTTTACATGGGTATTAATTTTCCTAGTCTTATGGCAACAAATTTCCCCACAAGGGACCTTGTAATAAAGTTCCATTTATTAATCTTATTTATATCGCCCTGGGCTCCCAGGTCACATTCCTTTAGTAATACCTGAGGGGTTTGCATAATTTCCTCCTCTTTGACTAAATGCCAAACCAGCCACATTAGGTTATATGCAGAATGTGCCATATTGGGAAGATCATTCGTTTTAGAGTGATACTTCACAAGAAGATTACATTTCACAACCTGAGGGTTGTGATCACTTTCTGGACGGCCGATTACCTTATAGTCAGACATATTTGAACTCAGAATGTCTGATACAAATGTGTAATCAATGATTGAACCATGTTTAGAATTCTTACACGTTGGAGTAAACCTAGATTTTTCTTAACTGGCTGAGTCCAGCCTCAGACATAATGCCACAGCATTCTTTTGCCAGACCTTCAGACTTACAATTAAAATCTGAGAACTGGCTTAGTTGCAAATTAAAATCACCTGATATTATTAAACCAGCATCTGGGTGTTGAACTATTAATGTGGTCAGCACATCCCGCAAGATATATAACTGTGCAGACTTGTTTTTACTGGCACTCAGATACACGTTAAGAATTATTATACCCAGATCAGTGGTATTTACCACAAGACATTGTAGCCAACCCAGATTGAAATCTACCATATCTACAACTAGCTTTAAGTCGGCCGCAATGTAACATGCCAATCCACATTTAGCACGACCAAATATTTTGGTTTTCAACACCGGTATACTATATTCATTAAATCCAGACAAAGGGGTCATCTATTCACACCATGTTTCTTGTAATAATAGAATTGCAAATGAATTTAGAAATAATATTGTATCTGGGTCTGACAATAAATGGAGCAGTCCGTGGACATTCCAGGAGCATAGACTTATTTCATTTATATTAACATCCATAGCACCGGTTATTCAATGACAGTCTCCACGGGAAACCTTTGCCAATGATGCAGGCAGCCAAGACCAGTCCTCCATTCGCACATTATTTTTTGGTAACCACTTGCAGAGCCTACCCTCTGTTTGAGAATTGGTGATCAACAGCCCAGAACTGCAAAATTGATTGTTTAATGGGCCCCCTGCTCCTCTAAGTACAGGATTAAGCTTGTTACTTTCTACTGGTTTACAACCTTTATCTACCTTAAGGGCCAGTACTTTCAAGATCGGAGGATATTGTACACTAGCCCAGATCTCAACCTTAATACCATATTCCATAACACATAAACTTGATCCTAAGATCATAGTAACAATATTGTTAGAGGACTAAGTTGTAATAGTAGACTCTCCGACAGAGTTGGGCTGTACCTGTTTAAACTGAACTGACTCCAAATCAGTGGATTTAATAAACGCTAACTCAGGGATAGTAGAAAGAATGTTCATGATTAAACACTGAGTAAGACTATCATAAGGCCCCTGGGATTCGTACAGGGGATGCATTACTAGTTTGGTGTTCCCATTTCTACAGCTATAATCCTGTCTCCCACACGGGAATTTCAATATGCCCAAATTACTATCTTTTAATAAAGCAGATTTAGAAGATATTTGTAATAGAGATAGACTCTGAGTATTAACAGATTCTAACATATCTACAGTACTTAACTGCTTCAGGGTGTCTTTAGGCAAAATTCCTAACCGCTGTGGTTTATTGTCCAACCTAGTCACCCCTTCATCATTGGAAAATGCCAAATCCAATTTTATTATACCATCAGGTATAAGAACATCATAATTATTACCATTTGCAAATCCCTGATCATTATCCCTTATTGGAACCGGCAATACTATAGTGGAATCTCCATCTGCCATGGCACCAACCTGGGTTAAACATTCTTTAACGACTGATTTAAATATAGGATAATAATCCTTAGGTTTTGCTGCTGTAGCTACTAAGGCAGCTGACCTCCTGGCCTTATTCCATACTTTCCACAGCCTTTTCCTTGAATGTTTAGATAACGGGGGACTATTGCTTAGACTATCCTCAGCGCTTAAGCACTGTGGTTTAGCAGTAATCAGTGATTTGCCAAACTTGGTTCCATGCACGACATGGCCATCCTTTACTTGTACATCCTTCCTCTAGAATTCCAAAGTTATCACAACCCACCTTTGTCTCCACTTCTTGCTACCTCTTATTTTCACAATATACTTTATCACCCCCTTTCTTAGTACAAACCAAATTGTGATCCAAAACAGGATACCTTACTGTTTTTTTAACTTCTTTCACAAGGGAACCTACAATTTCTGGGAGATCAGACATTTTATCCAAAATGTGAGAACATGTACATCTTATCAATTGGTCATTGACCTCAGTCTGGGCCTTAACCACCAATCCTGTCAGGTTTTGTAATTTTGAGTCAATACCGGCCACATAGAGTGCTAAAGTATTTAGAAGATCCACCTGAATTTCAAGTGTATTTGAGTGGAAATCAAGTGCGCTTGTTGTAACATTCATTGTATTTAGCAAACTTTTCCATACACCAATATCATCTGCCCTTTTATTCATTGTAGTATGTGCATCAACATTGGGTAAAACATCATATTTGTCCAGGAATGAAAGGTCAGCAGGGTTCAGTGAATTATCAGGCTTACCAGGAATAAGATCAACCAGATTCAGTGATATTTCAACTTGATCTAAAATATGAGCACCCTGATGGTTATTTGTAATTTAATTTTTTAAAGGAATTAAAATTGCATGATCGTCCGGAGCCTGTTCATCATCACATATTGCTGGACCAAATATGCCTAATATATTCTTATAATTTGTTACCTCAAAAATAGGAGATCCTGGTTTCCCACTTTTCTCTTCAACCCCAAATGCAGACATCCCAGGTATTGAAACACTTTGTTAACCTGCACTTCCCCCATACAGATAACAGAGGCATCACTGTTATTCAACAGCATGGAGCAGCTTGAAAAGTCCAGGAAAGTGTCCGCTGTCTGGTGTTCAACTTTTGCACTGAGCTGCGTCATCATTTTGGTTGTCCCCATCTTTATATACTCGTTGGTTGGGACAGCATGAACTTGAGCATTGACTACCATTTTGTGCAGTGATTTTTTCGCAAAAGATATGTTCTGGTTGAATTCGACTAGTTGTATTGGTTGTATAGAGCCGAATACCTGGTTTCCACTATCTCTCAACTCCTCTCTGGGGGGAGTAGGGTCCTCAAGTGTGGCTAGATCTGTTTTCGAAATTACCAATACGGGGGGCAGTTCAGCATCACCGTTACATTAATTTTTAACAACACCCTTCTTTATAAAGAAATCCTTAATGCTAGGCTGGGAAGAGGTAGTCCCCCCTCCTCCTCCTCCAACAGAGAGTGGGTTCCTACTTTGCCCCACAGTCTTCAAGGCAACCCTCGGGCTTGATCTTAATCCATTCTTGCCCAATACACTCTCGTTGTCAGACTCATTTGCCTCCTGGGTATTCTTCTTGGAGCGAGTTAGCATTTTTCCTGGTAACTCTTCGCCTTTTTTGTAACTGTTCTTGAAATGACAGTTGCGCTTGACCCCTTACGTGACCAGATCTCATAGTGTAGCCAACAATCACCAATATAACACACTGGGTGAGCGTTAGACTTGAGTTAACGTATATCCGGTGAGTTAACTCAATCAGTCGACAACTCCTTTAGGGACTTCTGCCACTACTTTTCAGGGGGTCAATAGTCTGGTAATTGCGACAAAAAATGGTAAGTGACAGGAAATGGGTTATGGTCTGGTTAATCCGGAATAAAGTAGTAAGTGACAATAAATGATGATTTAACGGACTATGGGTTATGGATTGTGAAAAATTGGCAGCAGGCAGACAAGCAAACAGGCAAGCCAGCGAGCTGTTTGAATATGTTTTACTTATGTATACTTTAAGCAGCTATAAGACAGTTATGAGGCAACTATGAGGCAGACACGATGCAGACGTAAGGCAGAACAGAACCTAATGAGGTTGGTTACCTTGGAAAGTTTCCTCAGTTCCAGCGGGGTCCCATGTTTGTGGTGACACCACTTACCACAAATATCCTTGAGCCCACTGGCCACACCCGCACTACACACACCTGATCTCTGACCACCGAACTGCCTCTGCGGGGGTAAAAGATGGGGGGGTTTGCAGTTGCTGTTCAGTCTACTTCCCTCTGTCACTGTTCTCAGTTCTCCGTTTTGTCTCCTCTTCACTGCTTTCTGAGTGGTCCTCATTGAGGGTGGTCCCCTGCACCCCATTGATCAGGGGTGCCCCCTGCTTACCTTCCCTCAAGCCTGGCTAAATATGGGTGAGCTGCCCAGCAACTTTGATCCCTGTCAGAAGAAGGACTGTTCTGTGGGAACCCCCTGACAGCACCAATAGGACTGCACTCTGAATGACTGAACCTGCTGCACACTTTGGAACTACAGCAAAAGATGGACTCCCTGAAAGCAACAAGTTAAAAGAGCTCCACCTGCATCATCTCCACCAAGATGAAACCAGATAACTACCTTCAGCTGGACTTAAAAAGATTTGGCCACGTGCATTGTGGAAACTGTAGTCTCAAACTTTACTGAGCCCCACTGCTCATTGTATCCAACCAATGCACCATCGCGGTCAGTCTAAAACTTTGACTTTGTCCTGGTCTAACACAACCGGATTTCCCAAGTTGCCGCTTTTGGCTTTTAACCATTAGGAAACATTTAATCTTTAAAGATGGATATCTCTGGTTCCCTACATTGGATTATTGTTGATTTGGTGTAATTAATAAATTGGTATTGGATTTTTATTGTGTGTTGTGTCTTACTTATTTCATATATTGGCGTTTTTAAATGCTTAACACACCTGTCTCCTAAATTAAGCCTGCCTGCTGGCAGCCAGCTACCAAGGGTTGAGCAGGGAAATAATTTATTGAGACCTTGACTTCGCCCTCTATTGTGATTGTGTCCTTATTACTAGTGGTAGGTACCTAACTACACCTGTTAATAAACCACCTTTCAACATGTATCACACTTGATTCGCAACAAGAATCACTACAATGAGTAATTGATAACAGTTTCAACAAATGTTTGTGTTCAAGTATTAATTTTGCGATTGCTAATTTGTCATTCCTAGTCATGGTCCTATGATGCGGGCAAAACGAGGTTGCAATAATTATTTATTTTTTCTGAGTTTTACATAGCGCAAACTTGACCCACAGTTATCAGGTATCAGAGCGCTGTACATGAGCACCAGTTGCGTTACATAAGGACATATTCATTTTTGTTAGGCACGGGGAGATTATGTGATCTGCCTAGAATCACAGAAGGTTGAGCATTGTTGCCGAGACTCAAAGATGGTTAGTCAGATTTGAGGTCGACCTCACTAGCCGCTAAGTCACATCCTCTCCCCTGATAGCAAGCTCGCACTAATGCCAAATGAGTACTAGTAGAAAGCTTGCAATAACATCAGGTAAGTTCAACTAATAAGCATTGCCAATGACCAAACACAAGTTCTCAATCAGATAATCTATGCGTGCAAGAAGCAGTGCAGTACTACCACATTGTGATTCTAATTCTGCCTACTTGTCCTCTTTCAGATGAAGTGGGAGCTGGGGCGTGAAGGCAAAGACTCAAAGACCCAGAATCATGACACTGTAGAGGAGTCGGAAGAGCGATGTGTTGTGCTCAGGTAGGGAGTCCAAACATCAAGCGGCATTTCGAGAACAAGCGTGGCTTTAAATAGAAGCAATATCCAACCACACCTGCTGTAGTCATGCAAGACTTTGCAACCTTTGTTCTTTGTGTCATTTACCCGCATGGATGGGTCCGTGTGCAAAGGCACTTGTGTCCCACATATTGTTAAACAGCAAATGTCATCAGAATAGGTGGTTTGTCCATGGGCAATGTTAGTTCTCGCTGTAGTCCTCAATACGGGAGTTCTTGCTGTTATCCTCAATAAAACACTGCAAAGGGATACGTGGGGACACCAACTCTATATACTTATTGGTCTCTGTCAGTGTTACAATGGGGGACTTGGGTCCACAGGCCCGACACTTACTCAGCGTTCTCCTTAAACTAAGTGTATCTAAAACTGGATATGGGAGGGATATGGACCTCGTAATGAGTGGTGTGAGGGTGCTAGGACTAAGAATAATAAATATTACCATTATGTAATCAGGTGCAAAAAGAACTATTGATGGACAGAATACAGAACAATGTCATACATTCACCCCAGTACAAAGATCTGGGCCTAAATCCATCGTTTTTTTGCTCACCATGCCCTTTGGTTTTGCATTATGTAATCAGGGACATTACCTCTACATCCTACATACTCATCCCCGTTCATACTTATGAGGGATACCAGAGCATCAGATGGGCTTTATTCAATGAGTAAAAACAGGGCCGGACTGGCAATTCTGGGCACCAGGCAATCCCCGGGTAGGCTGGATGTGGTGGGGCCGGTTTTGTGACAGGGCGCCGGTTCATTTGCTGGGGGCCGATTTGGCCATGTCAGACCGACCGTGCAAACATTGCATCAACTTCCATTAAGCACAACCAGACTGGCCACCTGAGCAAATCGATTCTCTCCGCATAAAATGCTGGTGTTACGTCCGTGTCCGTGACGTAAGCAGTGACCTGACCCACCAGCCGATTTCAATTTCATTTAGACAGCAGTCAGCCTACTATGATCAGGCCTGACTCATTATAATTTAAAAACCACCTGACCATGTGATCATGATACGTAGTTGAGCGCAGTTGTCACCACTTCCGCGTCTGCGCACCGCGGTTTTAGTTAGTTCAGCCTTAGGGTGGTGTCTGCTGCCTGGTGATGCTCAGGCACAAGGCACATTGGGGCTCACGCAATTAAAAGTGCACGTGACTCTGAGGCGAGGTGGAGGAGGCAGGCATCGCTCGCTCTCAGAGGCCAGAGACAGGGGCTGGGAAAGAGAGGCACGGCACCCCATACTTTAATTCCCCCTGTTGCCGCCCACAGCTGCAGGTGAGTCTATTTAGGACTGGACCAGACGCCGTCGGGTCCAGTCGTCTAAATTGCAAGCAATCCTCATCCTCCTGCTCCTGGCCTAATCTGATGATTGATGATCGGATTCATGGGTGGTGGCTGGGGCCTAGGCCCTTGCCCCTTAGGCCCCTTTTGCTTTTAATTCTGGCCCGGTCGCATCAGACAGTGCCACTGTCTGCTGCGACCGGGCCAAAATTAAAAGCAAAAGGGCCCTAAGGGGCAAGGGCCTAGGACCCAGCCCGGTTCCGCAGCATAGTAGTGGCTTTTTGTTGTGAGCAGCCAGCAGGGGCGGCGCGAGGTGGTGGCTGGCCTCAGGCTCAGCCTGGTTCTAGTCTAGGACTAGGCCAGGCTCTGATTGATGACTCGAGGAGCGGCTATCCCGGACTCCCGCCGGGGCCCGATCCTCCATGTGACTTAGCCACTAGCCACCAATGCCATCACCCCTCTGAGGTCGAAACATGCTACATGCATCAAGCTGGACGTTGGACACGGTCCGGTCCCGGACCTCAGAGGGGTGATGGCTAAGTTTGCGCTGCCGCCCATCACGCCCGTGAACATTTGCACATTCTGCCTGAATTCAGTCGTTATCCAGCCAGTATGGTCAGGTGTGCCCTCAATCCAGCCAATATGGTCAGGTGTGCCCTCAACCAAGTCAATATGGTCAGGTGTGCCCTCAATCCAGCCAATATGGTCAGGTGTGCAATCAACCCTGCCAATGTGGTCAAAAGGTGCTCTCAACCCGGCCAATATGGTCAGGTGTGCCCTCAATCCAGCCAATATGGTCAGGTGTGCCCTCAACCCAGCCAATATGGTCAGGTGTGCCCTCAACCCAGCCAATGTGGTTTCACTTGCTTGCAATATTTAAAATGTGAAATAATACTTGTGAGAAAATGTATTTGGTACTTTGGCTAATGGTGCTTGAATAAACTATTGGACACGGGGGTGGGGCACAGAATTAAAAAGTGTGAAGACCATTGGTCAGATAAGTTGCTGAGCTTTGAAATCAACACCAAACGTATTACACAGTTCAAATAATTCCTTCTCTCTGTGCCCACAATTGCAAATCAGTGCACCTGTGTAATGTACGTATGTGTAAAATCCAGTGTACTGTGCATGCTCCAACCCTTCCCCCTCAACCCCCCGCACATGTTACAGGCAGATGCCTTTAAGCACTGACTGCACAGCTCTTCATCTGAGCTGTTGAGCACAGGGGACATTGTGGTAAACAAGGCTTAGTGGGTTAATGCATGTGCTGGTGAGCAGATCTCTATGTCGAAGGACAGATTAAGACATTTCAGAGGGTTAATGCAGCTGTTGTGAAGCTCACTGTGTAACCTCCAGGTTCCAATCCGGTAAAATAGCATGGAGGTTAATGCACCTGCTGCAGAGTACCAGCAGAGAACAGACTTTAACTCGGCATATATCAAAGATTTTAGGTGTACAGTCCTTATCTGGCTCTTCGATTCTAAGGTCCTTAACTTTACAAGCAAAAATACTGGTCATTTTCACAACAATGACTGTACAAATCCTCAGGGTGATTTACGTCACCCATGCAGTCCCCACTAACATTTTACATTTTACTTCTTCTTGCATTCCTTATGAGTGTTTGCTTTGTCCATATGTGTTTCTGTAGTTTTCACACAAGGTATGTATAGTGCATATTGTGAACTAATTCGACTCTAGGCATATGAGTGAATTCAGGTTGTGGGTGGGTGTTTGTGATGGAACACGATTGATAACTCTGCAGCTGAGACTGAAGAAGGATGAGTTTCTTTCAGTTCCTGTCAGTAGGTTATACAGGTATTCAGAAGAATGCACATCCCATCCTTGGACTCTCCGCAGAGCGCACAGAGCGATGGTCTCATGTGTTCCAATTAAAACTGTGGGGGATTGTGTGAAGGAAGTACACAGCATGCAAAATATTGATAGTGCCAAAGGAATAGAAATGAAATGCTTTCAGGTGTGTGGGTTGAGTGTGGCAGGGATGGTGGAGTGGAGAAGATAAAAGCGGGTATGTGCCGAAGGCGAGAGTGAAAGGAATGGCGCAGAAGAGGAAAGAGATGACAACGTTATACAACTACGTGAAGCACAGAATGTTAGTTCCTGTGTTTTCAGCCATGCCCTTCCTTACATAGACCACGACTCTTGGAAAATATTTCTAGTTCTACTTCTTTTGCCACATCCCTTCTAGAGACCCTTCGCCGTTTTTATCCTACTTGAAGCACTCGGTATGTACATAGTACAGTAGGTAAATGCGCCACTGTCAACTGGGTTTCTAGATTATTCGACAAGCAATTTTCACACATACCAGCTAATCACTGCCCTTATTTTATCCTTATTCATTTCTTAGACACAACACTACATGTGTCTAGTATCCCGTTGTAACTGATGAGGCGCGATCTTACAAACATAAGGTGCGGTTTAGATAACTCTGATCACCATCGTTGTCACAGCCTATTCATCACTGATGTTGTATTTAATTGTCGTTTTTAATTGAGAGTCACGGGTGTGCTATAATTACCACATTTATAGCACTGCATATCTATAATTTTCATGAGTGATAACTACTGGTATCACCATGTATTGATTGGGTCACCTTTTGATCACCATACAGATCTAGAATTATGGATTGAATTTATGTGTGATCACAAATGCATAATTAATGTATTATGTTTGCAAATATATTTGTTTCTTACACAGGTTGGTCTCTATACCTGCAGGTACCATTCCCGTAGGTACACTACGTGGTAGGTTGTTTTTCACTTAATAACTAGGCCTGGGCGAAAATTTCGTTCCGTTCGCGGAAATTGCGATAATTTGACATTTTCGCGTTCCGCAGAGAGCGCGAAAATGTCAAAATTTCCGGTTTCCGCAGCTTGGCGATAATTTGTTTCTTACTCGCGCTGTAAATTAATACATTCTCACGCACGCGCGATCGCCTTACCTGAATCCCTGCGTTCGCCGACAAGTTTTCTTGATCCGGTCGCGTTCTCCATGAGATGTTGTCTTGTTTTTAGCCATTTGCGCTGTCTCGTGACAGTTCGCGTCCGCAGTGACGTCATGCGTCGCGCGATCACGTCTTTCTTCTCGCGATCTTGCACCGCGAGACAACTCAAAACAAGATGGCCGCGCCCGCAAGCAACCACATGGGTAAGTTGGCGACCCGCAACCATGCAGAAAATCTCGCGAACATGCAGGAAAAAAACTTCCGCATCTTTGCGATATTTCCGCTTGTTTGCGATAAGTTTAAACATTTTAGCGGTAATTTGCGAAAGTTAATTTTGCAAATTCCGCCCACCCCTATTAATAACAACAAAAGTGCAAAAAAAGAGGGAAATTGCTGGGGCAGCACGAGGAGAAACCTCTTTATTTAAAATAATCCTCACTCACCAACCTAGTTGGTGACATGCTTCATCATTGGGTTCCCACCAGAGGGTCCGAGTGTCCCCCTGGTGTGCTTTGACGCCTTAATTACAGCGGCTCAGGGTTTTTGGGGGGATAGTGTAAGTGTAGAGGTAGTGCAGGTTAAAAGATCGCTGGTTATTTCCCAAAGTAATTTTAATGGTATATACTGTGATAAAGCTGTAGGGCCAAACTCTTACAATGTCCTTCACATACATCTTTGTCCTCTCATCATGGGTGGGTAACCTGGTGCTCTTTAATGTCATCATCTACTATTTACTGTGCTTTCAAAGTTGATACAATTGAATATGTAATGAAAAACGTGCTGTAAAATTCACCATTTTGGTCTGTCTTTTTCCAAAATTTTCATGGGGGAGAACCCCCCCCAAACCCCCTCTAGTAGCAGTCGGGCTCGCTCGCTGCGCATGCTCGCTACGTGACGGACGGGGGCTGATCTGGCAAAATTTGACAGGGTTGCTTTCAGTTCCCAGTCCGGCCCTGAGTAAAAAGAACAACTCTTACCCGCTGAAATTCTGCAACACCTTGTGATTTAATACATTGGACTCAAATTCAGAAGAAAACTAAATCCAATGTTAATGAAAGAATGGTACTTAAACCTCCCACATTCCCACACCAAAGTTCATGCCATCAGAGTCAATTCCATGCATTCTATGACCACATACTAGAAGAACAAAGACATACTTTCTGGACAAACATACTAGGGACCGTGAAGGAGCTGCCCTACAAATTTCCACCAAGGGAACACAAACCACATCAGCTCATGATGTTGAATGCCCTATAGTATTTAGAGGACAATTTGCCACTGAATAGGCTACAGCAGAAGTAAATCTAATCCTAAGAGACATAGGAAAAACCTTTTTTCCTCTGTCCTGCAGCACCAAAGATGATAAATAATGGTCAGTTTTCCTTATATTTGAAGTTTTCATAAGGTCGCTAATGAGTGCTCTTCTCACATTTAGAAGATGAAGTTTATACTCTAATGAGATGGTATTGGGAAAAGAGTTAGCAAAATCACTTCTTCACACTTGCTCAATAGAGACGGAACCACTGCAAAAAAAGAAGAGTCAGGCTGTCGAAAAAACTTATCTTCATATGTGGATAAAATAGTGCACAGCATAGTAGTGCTCCAAATTCTCAGATTTTTACGGCTGATGTAGGAGCCACTAAACTAGCATTCATTGTTAAGAATTTTAAATCAACTGACACATGAGGTTCAAATATAGGATTCGCAGAGCTTGAAGCATTAAAGGCAAGCCTCAGGGAGGTGTAAGATTCAATTACTGGCTGAGCAAAGAAAAACTTTTTTGAAGACCATAGACAAGATTTTCACATTTGCCTACATTTTTCTCATGACTCCGTAAATGCCTTTATTGAAGCCTACTGAGATGTCAAGGTATAAATTCAATAATTTTTACAAAAAGCACCCAAAAGAAATTAAAGAACCAAAATCACAATGAAGAGAAGATAGAAAAAAACTATCACAACACTTTTGGAAGCTTCTCCAGTGTTTAGCAGAAGCCATCAAATTTGATGGTCTGTGTGATCTTTGCATTGCTTTTGCTAAATGAGATAATATGCGTTTTACCTCCAGTCCTTCCCTTTTAGCACCCAGACTGAGAAAGGAAGATGGTTGGAAACTTGAACTGTTCCCTCTTCCAAAGGAGATGAATATAAACGAAGATCCTAAAGGAGGATGCAGGGCCATGGACTTCAACAGGGGGGACTATGTTCTTTTAGGCTAAAATGGAAGCAGCACAATCTTTATCTGTGAATTGTTCCTGATCTTTTCCAACAGCTTGAGAATTACCAGAAAAGGAGGTAAAGTTCATATGCAAAAAAAGTCTATGCACCCCAATGCTTCCTCCTCCAGAAACCAGGAACAAATCTCCGAACCTACCTGTTCAACTTTGATCTACATTTTGAGAAATGGTGTCCCAAATCTCATGTCAATTTCCTGGAAATTATGGCTGTAGATTTTTTTCCTGAAACTGGGGAAAATATTGACTCAGCCTATCTGTTTTGCCATTCTCTAATCCCCTATAAATTGCTTTCAGTGACAATACATGCCCCCTCCAAGAAGTGAAATCCTAGCCAATTTCTCTAAATTAATTTGTTCCCTGTTGATTGACATATGTTTAGGGGGTGGCATAACTCGTGTAGTTTTCCTTAGTATCATTATGTGAAATTACAGCAAAATTATGTGAAATTACGCAAGGAGTTTAAGTGTGCATTTAGTGCTATTATATTAGAGCAAAATGCACCCTCATGTCAAACATTTACCCAAGGATGCATTTTGCGCTAAGAAAATAGCTCTAACTGCAACAGAACAGGAATAGCAGCAGCCAATAGCCACTTGTGCTCGGTTCCTGTGCTCTTGTGTGGAAATTCTTGCCTAGAATTATGTAAAAGTAGGCTACCAGGTGTGATTGTGTAATTTAAGGTAATTTCACTTCACATGAAATTACTCTTGTGACGCAAAGTTACTGAAATCACTCAATTACTCCAGAGTAATTGAATTTTACCTAGGCCTAGATATGACACTGTCAGCAGCTTTCCTGGTTAAATTACAACGTTTGTCCAGTACCAGGAAACTCTTCATAATTGCCTCATCGCATCCATCAGCTCTCTCCAATTGGATGATTGAAAAGATTATAATAGTCCTGCAACCTTAAATCACATATTCCTTTAATATTTCTCCCCAGTCAAAGAGACTTGATTCTATTGCTATGATGCATAGAGCTCCAGGACAAAGAAGATAACTCCTTGTCAAATTTGAAGTGATAAGCTGTCATTGGAACTTCTGTTTTGCTTATGAGATTGGCACCAGATTCGTTTATTTTTGTTTATTTATTATTGAGGCTGGCAGATACACACAAGGCAATTAGACTTGAGAAGTTAAACATTATAGGTAATACAGCATATATGATGGCCAATCAAATATGCAGCAGCTCATCAGAGCCACAATGGAAAAAAATATCAACAAACCCATGAATCAACCATTCATCAGCAACATTCCCTTGGAAAGGACTCATGATAGAGAAAAACATAAACTCAGTAAAGGTGACTCCCCAAATTGAGAAATGCATGTCCCTCATTCGGCAGCAATAGTATGTAGTTCCCAGAAGTCACAAAATCTTGAAGAGCTGGGAAGAGTACGTTTCCGACCATTCTTCACATAGAGTAATATCCGAACGCCAATCCTGAAATTTGGGGGACCGCTGGCACCCCATACCATGGCAACTATACGTGTGCCCAAGAAAATTGCTTTTGAGATGAGCTTGTGAAAGGTTTTAGAAATATTTTAAACATTACCTGGTAGAACAGCGTCAACAGAGAGCCGGATTCTAAGTTGAGTCATGGTCTCCACAGCTTGCAAGACTTAGTCCGAGAATATAGCAATGCCCTGACAGTTCATGAAATGAAGGAAACTCGCACCCCAGAGACCACAACTTTTAAACCTAGTGTTATGTTACGTTAACAAGTTTATATAGCACAACGTCTACCCACTCGAGTTTCCAGGTGAATTAACAGCAGGTTAAGTCAGTCAGATTCACCTAGTTCAGAACAACCAGGTTTTCAGCTGTCTGCAAATGGTGATCAATGAAAAGTAGGTTCTCAGATGTTGTGGTAAAGCGGTCCAGAGCTTAGGGCTGAGGAACGCAAAGGAGTGACCTCCCAAGCAAGTCTGTTTGATCCTGGGAATAGTGCACAGGGAGAGATTGCTGGAGTGCACGTTTTGAGTAGGCTGATGTGGTTTTATCAGGTCAATGATGCGGTGGCGGGCAAATTCTGCCCTTGCTTTCAAGACATAAAATAAGGCCTGGATTTGGAAGTGTTTCTCCAACCTTAACCAGTTAAGCTCATGAAAGACAGGAACAGTTGATTAATGTTTAGGCAATCTATCAATCAACCTGGCAGCCATGTTCTGCACCACCTGCATACATCTCATGGAGGCTTTATCAACCACCAGGTAAAGAATGTTACCATAATCCAATTGGAGCAAAACAAGTGCCTGGATATCAGTCCTTTTTGCAGATATGGGAAGAATCCAGATACTATTCCATAGCCATTTCAAAGCCATGAAACAGGTTGCAGATACCTTGATCACCTGAGGCTTCATGGAGACCTGGGTGCCCACTAAAAAGCCAAGATTCTTTACTTTGGGGACAGGGACAGGAGTATCACCTAAAGCATCCAGCCAGTGTTGTGGTCCCCACAGGGACACGTTCTTTCCAAGCACCAGCACTGTTATCTCTCTGTTTAGTTTCAACGAGTTGTTGTTCATCCATAAAGCTACATGAGCCAGGCAGGAGTTAAGCGATCCAGTGTTGTGGTTGTATGCAGATGATAATGAAAAGATGATTTAAGTATCATCCGCATAGGAATATAATGTGAGACCGCAGTGTTCCATCAGATCTGCCAGGGGGTGAACATAGATGTTAAATAGTGCCAGGCTTGGAGCAGATCCTTGCGGGACTCCGGAGGTCAAAGCATGACATGTGGAGAAGGCACTGCCTGAAGAAACCAGGAAGGTTCAGCCCTTTAAAAAACAAGATAGCCATGCAAGTTCCATGTCCTCAGTATTAGCAAACTTAGGTAGAATCTTCAGGTTAAGATATTCCGGCTGCTGGAACTGATAGTGGATTAACCTATATCTACCATTGGGGGAGACCTCTCTAGCCTGCTGGCAGCAATATTTCCACATCAAATCTGTTGCTTCAATGCCTAAGTCCTCAGCCCATTGCAGTTGTGGTTGCATTGAATCTGCAACTATCAGGGAGACAACCGCAGAGTACAAGTTTGAGATAAGCTTAATAATGAGTGGAGTCGACAAAAGGAGGGGTATTTGATTTCCTGGTAAGTTCCTAGTAAAGTGCAGTGAGTGTGCCAGGGCCTGTAAATCAAATGGTACTAGTGGGCTGCAACACTGGTTATACTACCTACATGAGCAGCCCTGTAAATGTGTCTCAGACCTGCAGTGTCTGTGTGCACAGTTGGTAACTGTCGTGTCAAACTGGCAAGTGCATCCACTTATCTGACCCAAACCTGCCCTTTTCTTAAATATGTCACCCCTAAAGTAGGCCCAAGGTACCCCCATAGGCAGTTTGCAGTGTATATGAAAGGTAGGAAATGTGCTGGTGTGTATGGCATGTCCTGATAGTGAAATACTATGCATTCAATTTTATTTTACTATTGAAAGGCTGTAACATAGGGCAACATTTGAGCTGCCTTGTAACATCTTCCAAGTGTAACTTTCCATTGGGACAATATAGAGAAATTGACTTTAGTCTCTCTGGTTCCTAATGAGATACTGCCCCCATCTGCCCCCGGGGGGGGGGGGGCAAAAAGGCTGAATATTACCATAATATACAGGGGTCAGCAAAAGTCTTTGCCCAAGGGGCTGCCACCCCCTCCCTGGTGTCTTTTGGGTGGATCTCTGAATGGTGATCACCCTCCTTCAAGCATCTTCAAGTAGGGATCTACTAGGGGAGATTCTCTCCTTTCCAAGGATACCTCTCCCGTTTGCCTAGATGCTCGGGGTAAGCCCGTGAAAGTGAAATTAGTTGATCGGCTCATTTCACTTTCATTTTCAATGTAATGACGTCAGCGTGTCATTTGAGTGACTGTCTTTATGTTGGGGAAGCTCTTCCCCAGCTCCAGAGGCTGAAAAACTAAAAAAGAAATCCCTCTAAACTAAACAGCAGAGGGATTTCTGGGTGGTGTGCAGAGCATGGAATGGTTACGTCCTCTGCACACGTTCACCGTGGCTGAGGACGGGACCGTTCCGTCCTCAGCACTGAACAGGTTAAGATTATAGATGGCACTAATGTTGAACCAAATTAAACTCTTGCAAAAAAATTATCAAATATTTTGGGAAAGCAGACTTATTGAATTTCTGCTGAGGCTAAAGATTGTGACTGTGAATAAGTTTGAAGTAGCCGTAAGATTTTTTGTGGAATTTGTGGGATACAAGCATTATGAAAGATGTTAGTAATTTCAATAATTGTTGTAGTGCAGATGGGTTTGGTTTGCAAATGAGGAGATGATGAAGTTCCATGAGTATTAATAGAGACATCAATCAGTAAAGAGGGTGAGATTTAAATTAGATTAATTTAAAGTCATGAACTCAGGTGCTAAAGGATTTACGCCTCAACTGAGATGTTCTAGGGCTGGCGTTGTTGAAGGATTATCAATTTGTGGGATTTGAGAAGTTTTCATTGAATTTGGCTGCACTACTCCATTTGAGCCAGGGCTTCTTCGATTACCTAAATTAGGAATTAGGGTCATGGTTCCCACCAAATCAAATATAAATCTAATATGATGGGAATGCTTTTTTATCATTTTGCACAAGTTCCTTTTTTCCTTTATTGCTGATACACTTTATTTAAGCAGTGAGGATTAACTTCCATTTCCTCAAAGGAATCATTTGGAATTTTTGTTGTTAGTGGTTCTTTTGTGTTTTATTAAAAATTGGAAAACAAGGAACACATGGAATTGAGCAATTGCTAGTGTCTGTGACTTTACTAGATCTTTAAGGAGTAAACTTGCTCGACATCATTTGCTATTAAGATTGGTCTCTGCATTACATTTGGCTTCCCAACTTGAGTTCCCATACTTCTTTTAGCAATGTTAATATTAGTATTAAGTGGTGACTTTCTGCCCATTGATTGACAGCATTAATTTCTACATTTTGGCGCTCAATAAGAGCTTGTGAAATCCCTTGGGGAACACTGTTGATATTAAGGGATTTTAATATGATTGTTAAGATTGTGAGTAAATGATCCTAGGTAATTGTTGTCTCTTCCATTGGTGATAAGTTTGGCTCTAAATTTCGCACAAAGTGTCCTGTAGGATGATAGAAAATATTCAGGGGAAACTTAGGAGTATTGGGAAGTTCATCAATATTCAAAGCTTTATACTTTCATAAAAAATGCCATTTCACGTATTAATATAAGAGTCTCATCTTGAGTAGGTGGATCATCCTCTCCTAATTTAGTATAAATCGATACCTCTTTTCCCAGATTTTGTAACTAAGGGAAAAATTTTGGTATGGGCATAAACCAATAAGAGGTTCAACATGGAGTGATGTTTTTCTGCTCCCTTTTTACTCCTTTCCAGGGTAGTTGTCTCTTCATATGAAGGGTATGATTCCTTAACTTTTTAACTGTCATACTGCCAAACAAGACTCTGGGGAGAAATGTTGAAACAAGTAGTTCTAATTCCTCCCTCTTGAGAGGCAGTAGCAGTAATCCCAGCTCAATGCCTTCATGGCTAAGGGGTGTTCCTCCTGGCTCACGCCATCTTGTCCAGAAGCAGGTAGCAGGAGTCATGGTAATGGATCTTTTGGGGGCTTAGGAAATGGAGAGCTGTCTCCTACAACTCTCTGCCTCCAGGACCCTGAGGACAGTGAACACAAACAGGAAGCAAACTAATGCCACCATTAAACAGACCATGCTGCTGTTAAGCTATGATGCAGGGCAAGGGCACAGAAGGAGGTAGCTGCAAGCAGGATGCAGCAGGGAGCAATGTTTCTGGGACGCACACAGGTCTTTCTTCATCCAGGATACTACACCCTCCTCTTATTGGCTGACCCTTTAATCAGAGAAGGAAAATAATGCTACAAATGGCAGTACCTGCCTTCCCATAGCACTGCATTACAGACACACACTTGGACTGAAAAATGAAGGCAGAATGGAAGGCACCCACCCTTCATTCCACAATGTATATATGTCCACTGCTCTTGTCAACTTCTACTGCCAAACAAGTTGGACCAGTCGTCTTCTCCACCCTCCTCTTTGACTGTTGGGGAAGTGACTTGGGTGTGTAGCTTGGCCAGTAAGACTGGTTGAGTGTGAGCTTCAGATTTTCCAACAGTCATGCTGGCATATAATGTTAATTAGAACATTGGAATGTTGGAATCTCCATTGAAAACAATGGAGTGCTCCGGGCTTATAATGGCTTGTATAAGCCCGGAGCTCCAACATTCCAATGCTTCTTTGTGGCTGTGAACAAAGGCTTCAGGAAGCCTGAGGGGATTTCAATCCCCTCGCGCTCCCTGAAGCCTTTGTTTAATTTGTTAGAACATTCTGCCCTCTAGTGTCAGAATGTTCTAATAGCCTTATAGCCCTTCGTAGCAGGGCTATACAGAATATTAGAACATTGGAATGTTGGGAGCTCCATTGAAAACAATGGAGTGCTCCGGGCTTATAATGGCTGGTATAAGCCCGGAGCACCAACATTCCAATGTGTCTTTGTTCACAGCTCTGGCTGTGAACAAAGACTTCAGGGAGCCTGAGGGGATTTCAATCCCCTCGCGCTCCCTGAAGGCTTTGTTTTGTTAGAACATTCTGCCCTCTAGTGGCAGAATGTTCTAATAGCCATATAGCTCTTCGTAGCAGGGCTATACCGGCTTTTAAAGTCCCTCTGCTTTGTTAAAGTCCCTCGCCTTCGGCTCGGGCCTTTAACGCTGCAGCGGGCCTGTAATAGCTGGTATAGCCCGCTACGGCGGGCTATAAGGCTATATTACATTATACAACAAGCATGGTGCAGGAGAGGGGTTAAGGGGCAGTGGAAAGGGAGAGGAATACAGATTGGTAGGGATACTAAGTGTGGGAAACCACAATATATTGCAAAATAAACGTACTTTTTCAAGTCGTTCAAAACACAGAGAGGGAGAGTGTGTGTGTGCATCTTGTCTTTGTGTATGTACACATTTCTGGTGAAATCCAAGACACCTCACTATACATAACTGAAAGCACCTGTACTCAACTATTTACCAGAAAATACATTTATTAGGGCATGTAACACTCCAAATGCCCCCGAAACTACGCCCGTGGTACTCCCTATATGCTGTGAAGATGAAAAAGAACAGTGAGAAACCCTCTTTTCTCCTCAACAGTACCCAAATGGGTGCTGCACCAAGAACAAACATCTGCAGTTGCAAGTACGTTGAGGGTTGACTGAGCTCACTTTCTTACTGTTACACCTTTTATTGTTTTTTTAATCAGGCATCCCTTTTTTACAGAGGACCAGTAGCTGATAAGCCTGAATGCCCTGAGAAGGACCTGCGTAGTACCACTACCTGTCCTTTTTCTTATGGGGTCACACATCCTCTGACTCTGTGGGATAGACAGCATTGTGAACTTTCTTTATTAAATGCAAAAAGAACAATTGATGGACAGAATGTAGAACAATGGCATACATTCAACCCAGTACAGAGATCTGGGAAAGATTTTTTTCTTTTGCATATGTCGCCCTAAGTGGGAAGGATATGCCCAGATGTGAGTCTCATGCTCACTACACCACTGGATTCAAGCTAGCCTGGCTGATGAAGGGTGAGGCCCTGAAACCGGTCCCAGGATGCTTGTTCTCGGTCCAGGGAGGACCTGGCTCGGCATTTCGGGCTGGACTATTCCCACAAGGAACAGGTTCAAAACTGATTTGCATATGGCTGGGTCCAAACTGGGGTGGTGTGGTGAGCAAAAGAATGATGGATTAAACCCAGATCCTTGTGACTGGGGGTGAATGTTTTCATTGTCCAGCATTCCGTCCATCAATTGTTTCTTTTGGATATGTCGCCCTAAGTGGGAAGGGTATGCCCAGACGTGGGTCCCATGGTCACTACACCACTGGATTCAAGGTAGCCTGGCTGATGAAGGGTGATGCTCTGAAACCGGTCCCAGGATGCTTGTTTCCAGTCCAGGGAGGACCTGACTTGGCAGTTCGTGCTGGACTTTTCCCATAAGTTGCAAGGTTCAAGACTGATTTGCATATGGCTCGGTCCAAACTGGGGTGGTGTGGAGAGCAAAAGAATGATGGATTAAACCCAGATCCTTGTGACTGCGGGTGAATGTTTCCATTGCTCAGCATTCTGTGAAAGTGTTCACCATTACTAGGTTCATGATGAGATCAGGTTTTTAAACCAGTACAAATTAATCAGACTATGGTAGAAGTGATAGGGTCCTCCTTTTTACACGAAAGTGTTCAAGATCAGGAGGTGATCATGAATCGTACTTACGTGCAACCATTGTGCAATTGTATTTTATCACCAAACTGCTTTTACAGTGACTGTATCATGTCCCTTTTGTAATTATCTCAGTGGTGTTCCAGTGTTTGCGATCATTTAGGCCCTGATCAGTAGTTTGTACAAGGCCCGAATGCCGAGTTGTGCAATAATTTGTGCACCCACTATTTCCTTCAGACAGATTCAACAGTTTGATGTCCTAGTGGATATGAGGGATGGGGGAGGGACACTTTACTGAGGGCCAAGGCTTATATATAATTTTGATTCTGATACTCCGGAAATACGTACCTAAACGACCTTAAGGGGCATATTATCAAGAAACAGCGTTAAAATTATCGCCGCTTTAACAGCAGAAAACTGCCACTAAAGCGGCGATAATGGGCGTGATAATATGCCCCAGAGAATTCCAATAGAAGCCCATGATGACACCAGAACATTGGCTTCTATGGGAATTCTGAAGGGCATATTATCAAGCCCATTATCGCCGCTTTAGCGGCAGTGTTCTGCCGCTAAAGAGCCGATAATTTTAACGCTGTTTCTTGATAATATGCCCCTTAGTGCGGACTGTCTCCCTGATCTATATAAATTGAAAATAAAGATATATATTTTTTTGTATCAGGGGTAAAGTGCCACTAAAAAGGCAAAAAAGCAGATTTGAAAAATATAGAATACGTTTAATATATCTAATTTCTTGGTTCAAAAGTTGGAGGGGGGATATTTACTACACCTGCTAAAATACTCATTGTGGGTTTTGGTGTTTACAGGGTTCAATAAATACCACTACATATTTTGGCTACCTCAGAATCAGGGCCTCAGTGATCATGAACAGTGTATATTGTGTACATCCAAGTGCCCTAAATTATCACTGAATTTACTCTGGGACTTTTTTTATTTTATGTGAGTGCTTTCTACTATTTGACTTTCATTTTACTGTATGTATACTTATATATTTTGAGATATTCCTAAAGTGTTGTGTCTTTACAAAATGCACAATCCTGTCTGTCCTTTCGCAGCTGTGATAACTGTGCTGTACTCTACCCTTACACAAACTTACAACACTCGTTTGTGCTAAGGTTTGACTGATTGCCCACAGCTACCCAGAGAGCCAGGGAGGTTTGGGAGACAGTTCCTTATCACAGAACAAGTACTCATTATCGTGAACATCAACAATCTCAGCTTTAACATTGCTTGACTGCCTATAGCACCGCATGGATCAGGGGCTGGGAGGAATGCTTGACAAATGCAGTCTCTGTCTGCAGTCTAGTGACATTTACAAACCATTCAGTCTTGCACTGCATTATATGTCTAGAACAATTTCATGGTATTATAGGATCACACTGAATAGTTGTGCAAAAGAAGACGTACTCACTTGACCAGTGTAAGGTCCCTTCCAATAACTCAATCCATGTTTTGGATATTTAAAAGGGGCACATTTAATAGCATAAACTAAATCACAGTTTTTCTAGTAGGGAATCCTGGGCCAACCCTCCTTGTGTAGAAACTGGATACCACAGTGGTTCCCCATTCCAGATTCCATACAACCTCATTGACCAGGATATGACACCCTACTAGTTTCCAAGCAACTTCGAAAATGGAAAATTGAAAGTATTTAATATAAAATGCACATCTGAGTCTGTGCTTGCCTTACATTTCCATTTTTTTAATTCACAAAAAATATTATGGTTGATGTCTACTAATGTCAGAATTTTTGAGGTGGTGACCTTGGGCCTGATTTACTGATATTT
Organism: Triturus cristatus; assembly: GCF_964204655.1. Lineage (NCBI taxonomy): Eukaryota > Metazoa > Chordata > Amphibia > Caudata > Salamandridae > Triturus > Triturus cristatus. The sequence continues at coordinate 1,536,096,518 of NC_140589.1, read as the reverse complement.
TCACAAAATGCATTAAGGCAACTTGCTGCATTGCGTTGTGAGAAATGGAGAGAGAAGAAATATGCCATATCTAGGAAAATATGGCACACAACTTCTCTCTCCTGGCACTGGCGCACTGTGTGCTGCTCAGCGCTGACTCATGAACCCTTGTACCATGCTTAAAGGATGTCTGTGTTATAGGCAAGGGATATATTCCTGCACCAAAACAATCCTAACAGGCATTTTCCTCTTTCTATGTGTAATGTTGAATGCATCATGCAGAGAAAGAGGAAGTAATGAGGAGAAATACAGATATTGTTCCTTGTTACGGTGTCTCTGTAGTAGGCACACCATTTTGGTGCAATTCTAGATTTACAGCCTTTAGTAAATCTGGGATTGCATCTGATTCTATAGGTGGATGCACAGAAACACCCATGCTCCACCCATGGAACACCTACCACAACAAAAGTCACTGCTTTGCATTTCTTTACAAGGTCACACAAGACGCACAAGTAGCTCCTTGCCTGGATTTGTAAATTCCATTTAAGGACTTATGTTGGTCTGTGATGCCAAGCAAAGAAAACGCGGATCCCTAGTAAGACTGCCCCCTGTTTGCCAGTGGACAATATTGCAGGTTAAGGCTCAGGCAGAACAGGGAATGAACACAGGAAATAATAATCACTGCAGAAAGCTCTCCCTCCACAACTAAACGGAAGTGAGGTGTGATCCCTTCACCTTTATCACATTGCACAGAGACTTGCATCAAACTAGTGTTTGCAGGGTATCTAGCTAGCTATGGGAAAAACTTTTTGTGCCTAGAAATAGTGCCTAGAAATATCCATCTTTATACTGATAGCAAATAAAACGCATTGTGCCTCATAAATATATCATCCATTACTTAAACCCTCCAGTGGGAGAAGCATATGCCTTAATGATGCTCCGCTAATGGGGGGTGGGGGAGGGGGGTGTTTCTGCTTTACTGTACATTGTGTTCTTGCCATAAATGTCTGTCCTAGACGCATTCTTTCTGAACATGATTTATTTCTGTCGCGAGCCAGACCTATAACTCACTCTACTAGCTGATTTACGCTTGCAGCGTTTCAGCTTTCAAAGCCAGTGCTTCACACGCTTCCCTCTCTGCCCCACTCTAGTGTATTGTATCTGTGAATGATGTACGCAGTTCACCTTGTTAAATCGAAGTTGCTCATTTACAATAAAAAAATAGGCTTGCTTCCTTATTCAATGCACTGCAGGCTGTCGAACAAGACTTACCAATTGTGACAGAGTTTAATTCAAACACATATTTCATATATATTTAGAGCATTGCAAAATGCCTGGGGTGAAAAATATCTTATTTCCATGGAGTCGTTTTAACATTGCTTGGATGATAGAGCAGCATTTGTATATCCAGTGGCATTTCTAAGAAAACATATTCAAATTAGCAAGTCAGAAAGCTGTGATCTGTGCCGCTTTGAGGAAGCTTTGATTAGTATTGGCACAGAAAGGAAAACAACTAGACGAAAAACTATTTTGGTTTTCATTGCTGTATGGAGGCCCAGCAATAGCTGTCAAGACATTTTTTTCACATAGAAAGAACTGCCTATTGCTCTTGCACATCTGATCCATAGGCAATACCATTGTCCCTATCATCAATATTCTGCTGTCCTAACTCAGACCAGGGTCAGCATAACACCCAACTCATGCTGCTCGAGTGATTGCATGAATGTCCTGAATATGCCTGTTTGACCGAGATCAAATCCGCCATATTGGGGTACTGTCCAGTGTTTTCTGTGGTTTCGTAATGTCTATTGTCCCAGTACTTAGTGGTTTGATATCACTGTCCATGGTCTAGCAGCAATGGCAGGAAATTACAGATCTCTGCTGCTTGATAAGTATTGGCAAAGCCGATAGGTCTCGCCCATGAGAGTGAAAGGGCCGAGCCCACGAGCTCTGGGCTTGTTCTATAATCACAATCCAAAGGTTGTTTTTAGCAGCATGTAAGCGTAGAGGGGAGAAAATCATTCATAACGCCAATCAATTCAACATGAATTTTTCTGGACACATAGGGGTCTATTAGGATGGCGGTCGGATGGCCGCCGCCGGGCTGGCGGTGGCAACCCCCGGGCCGGCGGCGGTCATCTGCCCGGGATCGCAATCCAGAAAACCGCCGGTCCCATTAGCATGGCGGTGACGACCGCCACTTTTCCGCCGGTAGCAGTCCACACGCTTGCCTGGCGGGTAGAGCTGGACCGCTAAAATGGGGCCGGTACAGGGTCAGGCTCCACCGGCATGATTATGATGCGGGCGGTAGCCAGCCTTTCTGCAGCGGTGGAACCGCCATGGAAAGGCATGCGGAGAATGTCTCTGGGGGCCCATTGCGGGCTCCCAATGTGTTTGGGGGGTGTGGGTGCACTGAGGGGGTACCATGTCCCTGTACCAGGTGGCAGGCACTGTGCAGTGCCTGCCACGCAGTGCAGGGATGTGCTGTACATGCTTATTTGGACATTGTGACGGTGCTGCTGGCAGCAGCAACCGCCGCAATGTTAAATGCTGTGATCATACCGCCGCTGTCAAATTTCGACTGCGGAGCATACTAAGTGGACCAGCGGTTATGCCGCGGTCCTAGCGGGCGGTGTTTTCCCGCTACCATGGAGGTCGGTGTGATTCTCCGACCTCCATCCTAATGGACCCCATAGTATCCACAGTCAACTACATTAAGTTTTTTTTTTTTTTAATTTCTGTTTATTGCATTTCAAAAATAATAAACACCAACACTGCTATACAGAATAACGTCTGCGTCAAACCAGCCATTTACAAACTGTGATCAATCCACATCACAAGGAATATATATGACATATCACATTGTTAAGTCCAGTGCACTCCGACAAGGCACTTTCATGTATGATGTTCACTCTATCTCAACCTGCGAATCAGCCGTGGATTACCTCTGTAGGAACTGAAGCAGTGGCTCCCTTAGGTCTCTGGGTTTGGATGATATCGGCAGTTCCTGCGCATATAAATCCAAGTTTTCTTTAAGGTAGACCATGTCTCTGATCCAATGCGCAACTTTTGGCGCCTGTGTACCTTCCCATGTTATAGCAACTCCACGCTTAGCCATGAGCAGGGCGATGCGCACAAATTTTCCCAGGACCCCTTTTACATGAGGAACATAATTCAAGACACACCAGTGGTGTACATTGGATTCCCAACCCAGACATTTCCTGTATATTTTGCACCACTTGCTTCCAATAGTATGCCACCCTCCCACAATCCCAAGCAAGATGCATAAAGTCAGCTTCCATCTGACCGCAGCGTTTACATCTACTGTTGTCTCTCAAACCACATCTGTGTAAGCGAAGGGGTGTGTGGTATGTCTGATGTAAATATTTAAAGTGAATTGTGCGGAGGTTTCCATTAGGAGTAAGTTTGCTAGTGAGGCTGCACACATGTTCCCATTCCGCCAATGTCATAGGGGGGGTCAGTATAGTGTTCCAATGGTCGAAGCACCTATCCTACCTGCTAGTTTTCTCATCCCGTATTGCCCTGTATAACTTCGTAATCAACTTCTTTCGTGTGGGAGTAGTCAGTAGTAGCTGTAGGAATTGGAGAACCGGTGGCTCGGCCAGATATGTGTGGTAGTGCGATTTGATAGCGTGCCTTAGCTGATGTATAGCGAACCGGAAGAGCAGTGTGGGATTAGTAATGTACTGCAAATCCTCAGGGGCGAGGAAGGTGCCACCCGGGTGTAGGTCTTGCATAGTGCTCAGTCCCGCCTTCCTAAGCAGGCGCATTGGGCCAGTTTCCTGTGTTACCGAAAGAGCCACATGGTGTTCCAATGGCATCGCTGGAACATATAGAGGCAATTTATCAGCGAGCTGCCCATTAGCTTGCCACACTGCTATTGTAGTGTCTATCGTGTTTATTTCCATTTTAGGGGTGTCCTGCCGCGTGTGAGTGATGATACTACGAAGAAGGACCGGAGAAGCATCGCCATCTTTGACCGCCACATGAGGTATGAAGTCATCTTTGTTAAACCAGTAATAAGCATATTGTGTCTGAGCACTCAGATAATATATGTATGGGTACGGTGCGCTGAATCCATAGCCTTGGCATCGTCTAAAGTAATGGTATCCCAGGCCACTCGGGCTTGCTTGCCTCCCCAGATCAATTGAAGCAGTGATGTTCACAGTGTAGCGAAAAACCCTTGCGGCAGCTTTATTGGGATGTTAGAAAAGAGATATAGAAAATGGGGCAATACCACCATTTTGATATTAGCGATGCAGTCCGCCGGGACCACGGTAATGCTATCCATGTATCTATTTGGTGATCTAGTGCCATACAGGCCCGCCCATAATTCTCCCTTACAAATACATCAGGGTACAACCAAGATACACCGAAGCTCACCAGATCGTTGTAACTATTATCCAAAAACATACAAAGTCAATCTGTAAATAGAATTTTTTTTTTTCCCTTCACAATGTGTATTTATAATCTCCTTTTTGTTGGATTCTAAAAAGACTCTTGAATCAGGTCCTTCTGTTAACTTTATTTCATTTCATAAACAGTAGAGAACAGAAGTAGCCGATGTACGTTTCGCCCCTCCTGGGCTTTCTCAAGGCTTAAGAAGAATAGTTCCCGATTTGTCATATGCTTCATTTGATGGAATAACTTCCGTTGTTGTTTTATCAATCTATTGTATTCTCTGCTTATCGTAAACGGCAACAACACTCTGTGTTGTTGCCGTTTACGATAAGCAGAGAATACAACATGACAGAGAGAGGACTTATCAAGTTCTAAATTAAGAAACAAGATGGTTTCGTGAAGCATCCCTTGGATAGGAGAGATATGCGCCTTCTAAGAGGATAACCTAATGAACAGTTGGATTAATACTGTACCTTATATACTCGCATGGATAAAACAACAACGGAAGTTATTCCATCAAATTGAAGCATATGTTGTGTAGCAGCCGTGATCCTGTACAGCATGGCAAAAATCGCTGAGAAAGCCAATAGCTGTCCTATGTGAGACTTATTGGCTTTGCCAATGCTTCTTTTTCATTATTGCCTTCTAATCAGTGAGTTCAGGATCAGCGATGTAATTTAATACACTATTATGTTGCTCTGTCTACAAAAAGAATCTAGGCCACCGTTAAGTCTTGATAATTTCTTGCTGCCTTATTCATTAGTAGCACTGTCATGTTGGAGGGAGCAGGAATGTTTCTATTTTAAAGTTGATAAACTCTCACTTTTACTTCTCTAGGTGAAACTCTTCCTTGTTAATTACATACATTGAATTTCAGGGAACTTTATCATATTTTTTACATGAACCTTGATGCTGGGTTTACATTCAAAATATATTAAAAGCTCAGCTTGTGCCCGGCAGAGATGTTTTAAGGTACAGTGAAGCTGGACAGATAAAAATGACATGACAAAGATCTTGCTTGCCACCATTGCAGAGCTGGCATAAAAAGGATATTTACCTGGTCAACCCAGTTTCCAGTGCAGTACTTGAGAGGAAGGTTACCAAGCCTTAATAAAAGTAATACTTTTGTGCACTATGGTCAAGACACAGACAAATTATCTTGAACCTTACCACAAGATACTCTGCTCAAAGGATTTCTACATTTATCAGTACTCACTATCTAATGGAAAACTTCATCTTGGTATGGCATTTTTAAGAAATAGTCGCAACTGTCCCGGAATATATTAATTTACAACCTAGTTTATTTAATGCAAATTGCTAATTTTCTGGAAAGGACTCATACTTGTTTAAGTCTGTAAAAAATGCATGTTTTAAAATTGCTCTAAGAGAGCACTTAGTCGCGTGAATTAAGCTATATGCCCATCGTATTATTTTTGCAATGGAAAAATTCTAGACATATTGCCTGAACAGAAATAGGTGAACTAACTGTACAAAATGTCCCCTGATAAATATTCAGATCTGACCATTTTACTGTGGGTATGTATTTTAAGGCATAACTTAAAGTGGGTGTGATTTTTATTGTATTCATTTTTAGTAAGTGCAGAAATGTCTTCTCCCCAGAGATGTATAGAATTTATTTAGAGCACCTGCATGTGCTAATGCATTACTCCCATTCCGTGTACAGTGCTGTTTACTATCAAGATTTTGAAAACAGACTCTACAAAGATATGTGTAAGATTTAACGTGTTCTAATTTTTTGCCTCCTAAGGACCACCAATAAGGTTTACAGTGTTTCCTGCCCATAACACCCAATATCTTAGTTCTGGAAATATTCATTTTTGGGTGATGTTTTTCTGTATAAGTAAAAAGCGCCTTTTTCTCTGGAACTGAATTGGAGTCAAATTTAATATGACCACACCATGTGCATACATCAGGAGGTGCAAGGGCTGGGTACCTAATCAAGGGCTAAAATGACTAACCAACAAGAATTGGGATGGTAAATTATTCAAAAACAACTAAAACAGGACAGGTGCCAGAAGGCAGCCCTGTTTCAATCCAGTCCCTGTTTTTATCTCAGAGATTAATCCTTTATTGCTTCCCACCAAAACTCTGCACCATATTGCAATTTTAAATCCAATGATAATTCTAAAAAGATTTGGTGGTTTTCTCCACAAAACTGGTCTGTTAAATCTGTCAAAAGCTGTAGAAACATCTACAAATGTAGTGTAGATTAGATGAGATTTAAAATGCACATATTTATCAATCAGTGGGAATATTATCGATTACAGATCATATAGTAGTAAAAACAGTGGGTTCATGAGGGATAATTTGATTTTCATATGCTAAATCTTGCAAGTGGTCTAAAATGCTTTTTGCAAACAAAACTTGACAGTTGTATCTAGGAGAGCAATTTATTTGTATTTACTTGGGTTTGTACTATTTCCCTTTTTTAGCTGCAGTATCCTAATGCTTCCTTTTCAAGAGCTAGGAATGCAACCTTGCCAGACTTGGACCTTTTTACAGGTTTATCCCCAAAGTTTTGCCTTTTGCCTCCCATTTTTCTGACCCTCTTTTTGTTGGCTATAGGACTCTGGGCACTTTACTACTGTTGATCAGTGCTAAAGTGCATATGCTTTCTGTGTAAATTGTGATTATGATTGGTTATCCATTATTTGTGTATTTGATTTACCGGTAAGCCCGTAGTAAAGTGCACAGAGTGTGCCAGTGCCTGCAAAGCAAATTCTACTAGTGGGCTGCAGCACTGGTTATACCACCTCCATGAGTAGCCCTGTAAATGTGTCTCGGACCTGCTTCTGCAGTGTCTGTGTGCACAGTTATTAACTGCTATGTCAACCTGGCAAGTGCACCTACTTATCAGTCACAAACCTTCCCTTTAATTACATATGTCGCCCCTAAGGTAGGCCCAAGGTACCCCCATGGGCAGGATGCAGTGTATGTGAAAGGTAGGACATATGCTGGTGTGTTTGGCATGTCCTGATAGTGAAATATTGTGCATTTCGTTTTTCACTATTGAAAGGCTGTCTGTCCCACAGGTTAACATGGGAGCTGCCTTGTAACATCTTCCAAGTGCAACTTTCCATTGGGACAAGATAGAGAAATGAAGTTTAGGTTCTCTGGTTCCTAATGCGATACTGCCTCCAGGGGTGCGAAACGACTGAATATTACCATGAAATACAAGGGGCAGCAAAAGCCCTCACCAAGGGGCCGCCTCCCCTTGCCTGGCCTCTAGAGGGTGGATCTCTGCTTGGTGATCACCCTCCTTTCGGCATCTCCAAACAGGGATCTACTAGGGGAGGGTCTCCCCTTTCCAATGATACCGCTCTTTCTGCCTAGGTGCTCGGGGAATAGCCCTGCAAGTACATAGGCAGGTAAAGTGAAATGAGCCGATCGGCTCATTTAAGTTTAATTTTCAATGTAATGATGTCAGCGTGCCATGCAAGGGATTTCTGGGTGGTGTGTAGAACATGAAATGGTTCTGTCCTCGTCACACATCCTCCGTGGCTGAGGACAGAACAGCTCCATTCTCAGCACTGAACGGGTTAAGATTATGGACGGAACTAATATTGAACCAAATTAAACTCGCAAAAAAAAATCTAATAATTTGGAAAAGCAGAATAATTTAATTTCTGCTGAGAATAAAGATTATAACTGTGAATAAGTGTGTAGTAGCCGTAAGATTTTTTGTTGAATTTGTGGGCAACAAGCACATGAAAGATATTAGTAATTTCAATAATTGCTGTGGGGCAGAATGCTTTCCTTTTAAAATGAGGAGATGATGAACTTCCATGAGTATTAGTAGATATATCAATAAGTAGGAAAGATGAGTTTAAATTAGATTAATTTAAAGCCATGAACTCAAGTGCTAAAAGGATTTGGGCCTCAACTGCGATCTTTTGGGGTTGGCGTTGTTGAAGAATTATCAATTTGTGTGATTTGAGAATTTTGGAAAATCGAAAGTATTTATTATAAAATGCATATCTTAGTCTGCGCTTGCCTTAAATTTCCATTTCTTTAATTCACAAAAAAACTTATGGTTAATGCCTACCAATGTCAGAATTTTTGAAGGGGTGCCTTTGGGATGATATACTGATATTTCACACAATGCATTCTTTTTTTAAAAACAGATTTTTATTATTTTTAGAAATGTCTCATTAACATACATATTTAGCGTAACCATTTGATAGCAGTACTATGTGAATTCCAAACAGTTTACATCTGTCATATTTATCATAGCTTAGATATTACTATCCCTTTATTAAACATTCCCTAACTAACTTGCCCCTCCCTCCCCTTTACTGCAGGTCCGACATTGTTGAGTTCACTTTTGTATACATGTTAGTCAGGCCCATCTTCTGGCATTCAATAAGTTGTAATAGAGCTATCCCCTACTTAAGGTAAGATGCATCCTTGGGCCTCTTCCAAGTTTCTTGTTGGTCTTGTTCATGACGGGTCGGGGTCCCCTGCCGGGAGTATGTTGACGGTGAGGATCGACTCGAGTCCGGTTCTGGGTGTCTCAGTCCCTCTACCAATGCCTCCAACGCTCTAGCCCGTTCTATTGCTCCTATTCCTCTATGTGCATTTCTGAGTAGCACCCTGCTCTCACATCCCGCCCATGTCTCCAGTTCCCGCCTAAGGGCAAGGTCCAGAAACCTATTGATGACTCTATTTTTAGCTGCGTATGGGAATGCACAGAGAAGGCTCTAAGCGGCTGGAATCTCTTGTTATTCATAAATTTGTAGGTACCGGCTTGCTTCTTGTACGGCGTTTCCTTCGTCTACGTCCTCAGCTGTTTCAAAACGGTCCGTTTCCAACAGCTTAAAGCGAGATTGGACCAGAACCACATGTCAGTCCTTTTCCCCAAATATCAACCCAAAGGGTAAAGAAGATGACAGCAACCTATAACCTATAGTACGAAAAAGATGAATAAAATATAGGTCCACCACAATACAGGTCGAAACACGTCGGCTAGCAGAGATCCAGACATGTTTGGTATAAAAATCAGACAATAGCGTCCCCTGAAGAGCAAAAACAACAAATTTAGTCACTGCTCTTCATAAGTATTATGAAATACTTTCCTCTGACCCTGCACAGGACCATAAACAAGTAGTTAACGTTGAGGCAACAATAAGTTTGAGTCCCCACGTTTTATGAAAGAGGATATCAAAGTAATGTAGTGCAAAAAATGTTTTGTTTGTTTAAAGCACTCTATTTATGTTTGTTGATTTGTCATAAAGTCACTGTGAAAATTGTAAAGTTTTTTCAATGTTTTATGTAAAGGACATGTGTATGTCAAAATGAAGAAGTGTTCTCTATGTTCCAATGAATTGCAGATTGTTATAATTGAATTGAAACTCGCAGTCAATAAATAGGCTTGCTGAGAAAAGAAAAAATTGTGATTCATGGTATCAGAGGCAATTGCATTACAAAAAAGTTACTGTACAGATTCCGGCCTCTGAAAACCTTACAGAATCTTCCCCCTGTTTCATATCCACATGTAGTAAAATATGGCACCCAACTTCTCTCTCCTAGCACTGGAGTGCTGATCAGTGCTCGCCCATGAACCCTTGCAACATGCTTCAAGAATGCTTGCGTTATAGGCAAGATTGATATACCTACACAAAAACAATCCAAACAGGCTTTTTCCTCTTTCTATGTATAATGTTGAATGGATCATGCAGAGAAAGAGGAAGTAATGAGGAGAAATACAGATATTGCTCCTTTTCACATCTCTCTATAGTATGCACACCATTTCGGTGCAATCCTTGGTTCACAGCCTTTAGCAAATCTGGGATTGTATCAGATTCTATAGGTCGATGCACAGGAATGCCCATACTCCACCCATGGAACACCTACCACAACAAAATTCACAGCTTTCCATTTCTTTACAAAGTCACACAAGATGCACAAATAGCTCCTTGCCTGGCTTTGTAAATTCCAATTAAGGACCTACATTGGTATGTGATGTAGGAAGGAGGATCTGCTTCTTATGGTTGCCCACACTTTTTGCTTTATATGATATTGTTTTTGACTAGTTTGACTGGGGTCCTGCTAATCAGGACACCAGTCTATCTGCTTACTCCCTAAACTGTTATGTCATGCACTTAGGTACACTCCAGATTAGATACTGGAGTACCCATGTCAGTCCCTAGAATATGGTACCAATGTACCCAGGGCATAGGTAACCCAGAGGCCTCCCATGGGTTGAAGCATGTGTTGTGCCACCCATGAGAGGACATGCAAAATGGAAATACAGATCTACCTTTGCAGCGTGTGTAAGTTGGTGCATGCACCACTTACTTAAGCTATAGGTTTACTATATCTAAGGGTCACTACACTTAAAACCTATAAGTCACCCCTATAGCAGGCCTTAACGATCCTTAAGGCTTGGTTCTACGTGAGAAGATGAACAGGACACCCCTGCAGCCTACGGAGTCCATTCTCCCGGTTTGTTAGTGCTACAGCCATTTACAACATGTAGAGTGGCATTATGCGACTGCGTGATGACCAACTCTAAAGCGGCTGAAAGTAACCCAATCGTGTGGGAGGTATGATTCCACCCTCAAAAACGAGCTTTGTGAGGTCCCTGGTGTTCCACTATCAGCCTTCTAGTCCCAGGCAGCCCAAAATGGTACTTGCTGACCAGAGATACATTTCTGCCCTCCTGCTGCTAAGCCAAGCTCGAGCAGGGGAAGGCAGAACAATAGGCATCCTGTCACAGGGAGGTGTGACCACCTCCCAGACAGGATTTAGTGTATTAGGGCTGGGTGGGTGTGCTTGCCAGCGACCAAAAGTCTGCATGAGGGGCACATTTGCTGTCCCTGTGCATAGTTCACTTCAAAGCAGTCCTGGGAACAGTTGGCTCCTGCTCTGGTGCGAAACTGGGCAAAGGACATGGGAGTAACCTCCCCACTGTCCAGAACCTCCCCTGGGAGGGTCCCCTGAATCTGCCCAACCCTCTCCTGTGGGTACAAAAGGGATTACCTGGCTGTAGGACCCTATATTAGATGTGGACAAGATACTGAACTAGAAACCGCTGAACTTCGACCGTCTGGACACTTTGGACTTTGCTGGACTTTTTTGGGCCCGACTTCATATGCCTCTCAGTCTGAAGCATCGTCTGTGCCCGTGCACCACACAGTCTCTGTGCAGGACCTGTGGAGCATCAAGGACAACTGAAAATATCTTCTTCTGAGTGAAGGAGTCCCTCCCCTGCAACCACAGGCACCACATCTCGACTGACCGGTCTGCTGCGCCTGAGCTCCTACAGACTCTGAAGGCTCCAGTAACACAGGAGGTGGGTTTCTAAGTCGTTGAGGTGTGAGCTGCTTCACGTTCATTTGCAAGTGTGTATGCTTGTTGGTGTTTCCCGAACAAGTGCACTGGGCTACAAGTATCCCCAACCTCTGGCACCCTTTCATACAAAGAGTGCTCCATGGGCTGTTGCTTTGTGAAACTGCTCGAGGTCCCCTCACGACTCTTCTGCCTCTTGCCTGTGGGTCCACTTGAGGGTCAACACTGCTTTTCTTGAGCTCCCCCGGTTGCTCCAGGCCTTCCCTGACTCCCCTGTATTTGGTGAGTCTCCTGGACCTTGCTGGTCTGAACCGTAAACTTCCTTGACATTTTGCGTGGATTGCCGTTGCCAAGGCTTGTTGGTGCTCCCGCTGGACACCGACTCCTCAGCACTTGACATCCTTTGTGGGACAGCTTGTATCCGACTCCTGGTTGTCCTCGACATCTCCTGGTCCCTGTGGCTGCAGAGTCAAGAACCACTTCAACACAACGGAAGCACCTGACATCGGTGGGCATTCGTCTACTGAGCCCCTGGTCACTCCTGAGTGACCCAGACTCTGTCCCCTCTGCTTTCATGTACTTTTCAACAAGAATCTACCTTTGGATTCCAGCGGACACTTTTCTCCCTTCCAGCACTGGAATCGACGGCGGTTTCTCACGCCACTTCAGACCTATGACCCCGGCTCACCCGGGATAGAGAACTCTGGTACTACGGTAACCATGGATGGGGTGGCTCTCCAACCTTCTAAGTTCCATGGGGTTTCTTCGAAGTCCACTGGGAAGGGTCCTTAAACTTTAAAACTTCAACCTCGACTCTCCCATAGAATTGTACGGCGCACGCAGTCGTGTTCTCACACTGCACCTGTCCTCCGTGGGGTCCCTACTTACACACTTGGGTGGTTCCTTGGGTTTCTACATCCTCTAGACACTGTCTTAACTCGAGCTGTGGTTCGTATACCACTATTTTAGTATATGGTTTGGTCTCCCCCTGGAGCTCACAGTGTTTTAGTGCTATTTACTATTGTTTCTATGCTACATTATTATGTGCTTTGTGATTATCTGCATGTAGCAGATACTGTGTCATACTAGAGAGTGTTATATTAATAAATACATATTTTTATAAATACGGTGTGGTTCTCCTTTCATTTAACCAATACTATGAGGTTGCATTCTGGTAAAACAAGCTATTCCTTCAAGACTAAGCCTGAAGGCTGCTCTCCACAGCTAACACTTGGCTAACTGTCTAAGGTCACCTTTGACCTCTTAAATCACCATAAGGGTTGTTTGGACTGGTGCAAGGTGCCCACTTTAATAAGTGGACAGCATATACCAGGCCAACTTCTCACAGTGATGCCAAGCAAAGACAACACAGGTCCTTGGTAAATCTGCCCCCTGTTTGCCAGTGGACAATTTTGCAGGTTAAGGCTTCGGCAGAACAGGGAATGAAAACAGGAAATAATAATCAATGCAGAAAGCTCTGCGTGGTTTGCCGTTAACAAGGCTTGTTGGTGCTCCTGCTGGACACCGACCCCTCAGCACTCGACATCCTTTGTGGGACAGCTCATATGTGGCTCATGGTTGTCCTCGACATCTCTTGGTCCCTGTGCCTGCAGAGTCAAGAAACACCTCAACACAACGGAAGCACCCAACATCAATGGCCATTCGTCTACTGAGCCCCTGGTCACTCCTGAGTGGCCCAGACTCTGGCCCCTCTGCTTTCAGGTGTTCTTCAACAAGAATCCACCTTTGTATTCAAGCGGACACTTTTCTCCCTTCCAGCAGCAGCTCTTCTTTGAAATTCTCCATTGTGATCGACGGTGGTTTGTGACGCCAGTTCAGACCTCTGCACCCAGCTCACCCGGGATAGGTAACACTGGTAGTACATTATCCACGGGTGTGGTGGCTCTCCAATCTCCTAAGTTCCACTGGGTTTCTTCGAAGTCCGCTGGGAGGGTCCTTAAACTTTAAAACTCCAACCGCAACTCTCCCATAGAATTGTACGGCGCACGCAGTCGTGTTCCCAAACTGCACCCGTCCTCTGTGGGGTCCCTACTTACTCACCTTGGGTGGTTCCTTGTGGTTATACATCCTCTAGACACTGTCTTGACTCGAGTTGTGGTTATTATACCACCATTTTATTATATGGTTTGGTCTCCCCCCTGGAGCCCATTAAGACTAAGGGGTTAATTAGGATGGTGGGCGGAAAAGCACCCCGACCACCATGGAAGCGAAAACCAACCAACCGTCGGCACCGTGGGAAAACCGGCGGCCAAATTAGGATCAACCGCCCAAAAAAAACGACTGCGGCAGAACGAGGCCAAGAAAAAACGCCCGTAGCGGGCAGACATGGCCAAAATCCGTCTGTGGCGGTCAGATTCACGGCGGAAAAACACCAACCCGCCGCAAGTATAGCAGAGACACCGCACTGGAAATTAGGAAATCCCCGACGGTCCCACCATACGTACCGCTGTCTCCGACCGCCGCGGTCGCACAATGGGATGAATGGGAGAGCCAGCGGAAGAGCTGAAGCACAGCCACTACGGCAGAAGATCCATAAAAAATATGGCGGACGAAGCAAAAGACCCACAAGAAGGCCAAAAAGTGCACACAGAAAACTAGCCATGCCCCCCAAATACACAAAACACACCCCAATGACACAACCACATGGCAAAAAGAAACCTACAAACCCCAGGACAACACACCTGACAGCAACACGCCAATTGGGCACACCCACATAGCTGAGGATAAAACCAGCCCCTTCCCTGACCACAATCCTTTGCAATACTCCAGGAGAGAAGGGCCACATACCCCAGCTGACAGGAGAGGCAAAGGATACAACATCACTAGCCACACCACACACAGCACCACCACCACCTCCACACCTGCATAACTAATCCCCCTGCACAACACACACCATACACAGCACAACCACAACCACCACTCTCACTCCTGCACCCACAACCACTTTGCACTCCACACACCAAGGCCACACAGATAATGCCCAAATTCACTGAGAGTGAGTTGAAGGTTATGGTAGATGAGATAGTCAGAGTGGAACCACAGCTTTTTGGTACCCTGGTCCAACAGACACCATTAGCCATAAGGACACAAATGTAGGCAAGGATAGTCCAAAGGGTCAATGCAGTAGGGACCACCCCAAGGTAAAAAAAGGAGATCATGAAGCGGTGGCATGATCTGAAGAGGGTTGTCAAGGAGAGGAGGAGCAAGAACCGTGAGCTGGCTCAGAGGACTGGCGGTGGCCCTCCCATTCCACCAAAACCATTCACACAATGGGAGGAGAAGGTGCTTGCCATACTGCATCCAGAGAGTCTCACAAGAGTATCCGGGGGAGTGGAGGCTGGTAAGTACAAACAAATGACTACTGCCACTCTGCTATGTATTGTCTTGCACAACTACAAAGCTACACCACCTAGGACAAATCCCATTAATCTGCACCACACACTCACAAAAACATGTCTCACAGATCCAACATTTACCCACTCCCATTCACCCCAAACATAGCTACCAACATTACCATGTGGGCATGTGTACAGGCAGACAGCACTACAACTCCCACCAGGCCCCCTGTCCCATGGAATCAGCTAGATGGATCCCTCCCCCACCCCACCCAGATGCATGTGTCAGCCATTACACAGCCCACATCCTACTCACAAGTAGGTAGCCACCTTCCCTGGGAGGGTGTCTGGGGATGGGGGGTCTGCACCACTACTCCCACCATGCCCCCTGTCCCACAGCCTAGCAAGATGGATCCCTCCCCCACCCCACAGCATGTGTCAGCCATTACATTACCCACACCTGAGCAGGATGGAGCACTCCCCCACCCAGAAGCAGTTGGAGGCCAGCACAGTACACCAAACAAACTTACAGGTAGGAAGCCATATTCACAGTGAGGGTGTCTGGGGGTGGGAGGCCTGCACTACTACTCCCAACATTCCCCCTGTCCCACGCCTGAGCAGGATGGAGCACTCCCCCACCTAGAAGCAGTTGGAAGCCATTGCAGTACACCAAACAAACTTACAGGTAGGTAGCCATCTTTACAGTGAGGGTGTGTGGGGATGGGAGGTCTGTACCAATACTCCCACCATGCACCCTGCCCCCTTGCAGGATGGAGCCCTCCCACCCCAGCAGTTGGAAGCCATTACATCACCCTCATCAAACTTACAGGTAGGTAGCCATCTTCACAGTGAGGGTGTTTGTGGGTGGAGGCCTGCACTACTACTCCCAATATTTCCTCTGTCCCACACCTGAGCCGGATGGAGCACTTCCCCACCCAGAAGCAGTTGGAAGCCAGCACAATACACCAAACAAACTTACAGGTAAGTAGCCAGTACGTGCACCCACCCATTTGTAACAAATTAAATGGTGCCATTTGACAACACCAGCCCTCTCATTGCACAAAGAGACATACCTACCCCATTAGCCAAGCACAGTGTGCACACTGGTAAGCTAAGGAAACTGTCACAGCTACCAAAGTATGACACACCAATGCACAAGTAGAAGAAAGTCAGGGCACAATCATGCACAGCACCTAGTTACATGTGCATCACCATGGGGCAAGTGCAACAAGGACCATTCTAAAAATATGAAAGCATGTGTGGTGGTACAAATCAAGATATGCACATGACAGGACAAAGGTATGCAGGATATGACAATGGCCAGTCCATGGCCAGATGTGACGTCTGCCAGGTCAGACCAATCAACAATGAGTTCTCAATTAAACATATGTTGTGCCAGGCCCTAGATGGCAACAAGTCCCTGTAATCCTTAATTGTGCACGGGTCGCATGGTATGCCTTGACACCTCACCATGGACAAGTAATGCCTGTACCACTGCATCATGTCAGGAAGCACAGTAGTGCACATAGTAAACAATGTGATGATCTGTCAATTGTGCAGTGTACAAAAAGTGAATGACACACAGCTAACACAAAGCTTGCTGGGTGCACTACAATGACCATTTGCCATCTGACCCACAGGTGACCAAGAACTCACTGTAGAGGACCACAACAGCAAGCTGCAGTGCCAGTCTCCCCCCCCCCCCCGTTCACTCCCAGGATTCCATGGACGATGAGCTCGAGGCCGGCCCATCTGGTGTGCCAGGGAGCAACAGGTCCTAGGACCCCATCGTCCCCCCACCACATCTGCGCCAACAACAACTTCACAGCAGACCCCTGCTGCCATGGCCTGTGCGGCCACCACCACCACCACCAGTGCTGCCTGCAACACCCTCCCTGTCCCAGAGGATGACCAGCACACACCACCGACGGAGGAGGGCAGGTAGAGGATGCGGGTGCCCACAGTGGTGAGGCAACTGGTCCATGGCAGCAGGGCAGGTAGGAGGGGCAGGGTCACCCACGGACACCAGGAGTCTGGGACTCAATCCCTGGAACTCATCACCCGAGTCCTGGGCGCATACGAACAGGCCCAGGGACGAACGGGTCGGTCGGACGAACTGTTACACGAGCTCACCCTGTTCATGCTGTAGTCAGGACAGTGATTGCTTGGCTGGATGGCTGTGTGTGCCCCTGTCGTCCATCTCAGTGTGAGCCCAGCTGGCCTGCACAGTCCCCGCCTACAGAGACAAGGACAACTCACTTAACTTACAGAGTATGACATCAGTCTTTTCACATTGCACTCCAGCTATGGTCCATCTCATCACTGTAGTTTGCACACAACTGCCCTTGTGAATGGCATTTTGTATTTGTGAGATCATGTCCCTCTATGTGACCACCATGACACATTCATCTATTCACAGGACAGGGACATTGATGGCTGTGCAGTCTTGGACACAGTGAGTCCACCCCCAAACACAGGTTGACATGTGATGTATGTGTTGCTCAAGCCAACAATGGACTGGAGATGTGGGCGGCTACATGGGTGTTTCAGTGCTGGCATCCTGCATGTGTGTGAGATGTGCAGGGGCTGTGTTCCCCCTCACACCTGCATGCTTTAACATCAGCTTTTCCCATGCAGGTGTCCCATTTGAGCTGTACTATAGTCTCTGATTGACCTATCGTTGGATATGTGATGATTTTGTATCTTGCTGCTATACTGATAGATGTTGGTACATGGCACTGTCACTGATCATTTCCCCCTCTTGTCTCCCATGCCTGCAGCTCAAGGTACACCAGCAAAAGGCCGTGTGGAGGCCCATTGCAGCGAAGGTGCGAGCTCTGGGGGTCTCAAACCGATGGCGCACCCACTGCCACAAGAGATGGGATGACATCAGCCGGCTGGCAAAGAATGTGGCGGAGATGACCTTGGGGTTGCTTCCTCGCACTGGGCCTCTGGCACGGCGCAGCATTACACCACTAATGTGGTGCATCTTAGCGGTGACACAGCCTGAGCTGGATGAACGTTTGAAGGAGCATCAACAGTAGGTCAGGGGTGAGCATTTGGGGAGTCTGACTTTGGCTGGGAGTGGCTGCATGTGTACAGAGCCTGTACCAGCACTGGCCTATGTGATGTTGGTAGTGTGATGCTGTGGCATGTAAGTGGCTGCTGGCCTGGGTGCCGGTGGCATGCATTTGCCCTAACTGTACTTACAAAGGTGATTTGGAGGCTGTGCCTTCACATTACATTCTGCGTTGTGCTCTTCAGATTTCTTCTGCATTGGGGTAGTCTTGGGAATCCCATGAGAGGGAACGGCAGTGTGCCCGATCTGACTGTGCGTACATCAATACGTCCATTGCAGGCACCCAGGTTGGGGAGGCCTACACATCTGACAGCAATGTGCACCATTCTTTTGTCCCCAAGGTACGACATGGTGGGTGGCATAGGCTAATGTCCATTGTGGACTGTCATGTTGTAGTCTGGGTCTGTGTTGTCCCCTCCTGTTCCATCTAGATCTGTCATTGGCAACAAGTACTGTGCCCCCATCATGTCCCTAGGTGTGCTTCGAGCTAGTTGTGTGTCTGTTTGAACAGAGCCACAAGCACGGTGTTGTGCTGTGTGGTCATTGCATGGCTCACTCATGCCTGAGTTTCCAGTTTCCACGCACTGCTTAAGTCTATATAGTGAGTTGGCACGATTTGATTGCACAGGGTGGTGTGCAACATGTAGATTTGGCCAACTTTTGTCATGCATTGCTTGCATATGTTTGTTCTGTTGCTGCCACTGACCTGACCCTACATCTCTCTCTCTCATGCAGCATCACCTGTGGTCACGGAGGGACAAGAGACGAACACCAGTGGGGGTGAAACTAGCACAACAGCTGCCCAGGTGCCCACTGACACAGATGTCACCAGCGCCTCAGAGGGGGACACGAGTCTGCTGGAGGAATCCCAGCCTGAGACGCAAAGCACCACATCATCCGATGCCAGCTGGGATGCATCCATGTTGGAGGGCACAGGGAACAGGGACTCTGCATCGACTTCCACCACACAGCGGCCATTGCCCACCCTCCCAGCCACTTCCTCTGGTGCTGCCCCAGTCCACCTGACAGTCAAGTCTGAGTGGTAGTCACCCTCACACACCTGTCTCTCACACAGTTGGCCTGTACTGCACATTGTTGCCCCCTGACTGTGTTGCTGACCATGGAAAGGTACAGTCGCACACATTCCCTGTGCAGCTTCTCATGGACATACTCTGCACCCTGAACTGGCCACTGGCCTTGTTGTTGCTCTTTGTTGTGTTGAACTCTTCCCTGTGCAGCTTCTCATGGACATACTCTGCACCCTGAACTGGCCACTGGCTTTGTGTTTTGCCCCCTGCCTGTGCAGATTCTCATGGACTCACTCTGCACTTTGTCCTGCCCACTGGCCTTGTCGTTCACTGCTGTGCCCCCTGCCTGTGCAGCTTTTCATGAACTCACTCTGCATTTGTCCTGCCCACTGGCCTTGTCGTTCAGTGCTGTGTGCCCCCTACCTGTGCTGCTTCTCATGGACTCACTCTGCACTTTGTCCTGCCCACTGGCCTTGTCGTTCACTGCTGTGTGCCGCCTGCCTGTGCAGCTTCTAATGGACATGCTCTGCATCTTGTGCCTTGCTCATCTTTTGAATTTTACATACAGCTGTTTACAGTGAGCTCATAAGCCAGTAAACTATTTGACCACTATTAAAACTTAAAAAGCTACACGATACACAAGCATCTCTGTAACTAGTGCATTTAATCCACAAGCTGACCTTGAATAGAATATGAGCCTGTGGCACGCTGGGTACATACAAGTCACAGGTTAAAGTTCCAAGGTATTTTATGAAAATTTAAACCTGTGACCAGAGATTACATGGTGACCTCTAGCACATGCATTACCACCTGAGCTAACTTAGCAGTATTTTACCTGGAGTCTTTTTGGATAGACATTACATGTCTTAATCCCATTGGCATCTTCAAAATACAGACTGTGACCTATAAAGTAACCCAAGAAAATCTTTACAATCACATTTATCCTGCAACTTTTGGGAGGGGAATACTTGGTAAAAATATTGCATGTGGGCTTATAGTTAATAGGCAGACCGTAGAGGACCAAGGCAGCCTGGCCTACTGCACAATTTGGCAGTGCCAGATGGGCCAGTGTATGGGGTGTTTTTCTGGCTGTTTTTGGGTCTGTTATGTGGTCTTATGGGCCAGTTTTTACACTTGACCTCCCTCATATGCCATTAACATTGTTATGCAGTCTCCAAAAGCTTGCAGAACACCTGCACATTGTTTCTGTACAAGTTTAAAACTGCTCCAGTTTGCAAATGTGGGCCACATGTTTAGCTATCTGATTCGCTAATGGGTGGAAACTTACATTTTGTGTTCTGTGCCTATTTTCTGTATCGATCCGATCCTGAGGTGGACTGCCACTGACTCCGCTCCTGGTTTTGCCTCCCTTCCTGACTACAATTCCGTTTTGAGCCTCTTCTAATTTGAGGGTTGATGGAGTGAATTTGTTTTTTTGCAGAACTGAAGTGAGTTTAGGAGAGATGGGAAGTGATTTGTATCTGGGAGGAGATGGAAGAAAGGGGGTAGGCAGAAAGATGGGTGGATAACAGGAGGGGAAGCTGTGCATTTGAAACTAGATGATCAATGTATTGGGGGAATTTACACTGGTTCTGTAGTTTCAGTGCACTATGTATGCTTGACATATGAAAAGCAAGGCTTCGCCCCTAGTGAAACCTCTTGCCAGAAAAAGGGAAAGGTGTGTGATCTATACGCTAGATCTGCGGACTCTGGCACATGGTGAACAAGTTTCCAATCACGGCCTCAGCTCATTGTGTTATTCTGCCGAAAAGAGTAAATTGGTAGTAGGCCGGTTTTCTGTTACAGCACTCTAGTGCCCTTGGACTGCTCATGGTATTAAAAAAACAGCAGGTTTTATCATAGATGCCTGCTTGACCTTCACCACAATCCGCCCCACCTCTAAGTCAATAAGTACAGCAGCAAAATAAACCCCGGCTGACTGCTTTGAACTATAAAATGGCCTCGTGGCCCTAGCTCAGCAGAAGCACATCGAATTTCTCTCACCTTCAGGAATTTACCACAAACTTACTGGTTTCGTAGGAATGGCACAAACTAATCTGCTCTGAGCTTTCATAATCAGTGCTATGAAGTTGTGTATGTAGTTCTGTGACGTACCGAATAAATGTGTTGAGGTTGGTACTTGAGCGGCTGGCTGAATGAGCCCAATGTATTGGGCACATACTTCAGAGGATGGTTGGATACATGCCCAGACTACAGGATAAACTTTTAAATTGGCATGATGTATTTTTTCTGAAAAATGCAAACAATTGTATTGTATTCTAATTGCATTTGAAAAGCTCTGCTGAGTCTAAACACATTCTGAGAGCTGCAGACCCTTCATTGTGTTTTTTTGGCCTGGCAGGGGGATTTGCAAAGCGCCCGAAATCGGTTCTCTTTCTATCTTATGTTGTGAAGACTTAGGGGCATATTATCAAGCACGGCGTTAAAATTATCGCCTCTTTAGCAGCAGAAAACTGCCGCTAAAGCGGCGATAATGGGCTTGATAATATGCCGCAGAGAATTCCAATAGAAGCCTATGTTGACACCGGAACATGGGCTTCTATGGGAATTCTCAAGGGCATATTATCAAGCCCATTATCACCGCTTTAGCAGCAGTTTTCTGCCGCTAAAGCGGCGATAATTTTAACGCCGTTTCTTGATAATATGCCCCTCTGTCTCTGGATACGTGAGAGTTTAGGTACAGGATATTATATCAAACCCTAAAGATTTCCATGTTTGTTGGCATTCAGGCACAGCTACCTTGGCACAACCTTTTCTCTCTTAATCCTGCGCCCAAAGTGTAGGTTCTAAATTCAGTTCAGAAAACACGAACCCTTTAAAGGGAGCCCCAAGGTAACAAAATAGAGACAACGGTACAGAAAAAACAAGGTTACAGGAGACACGGAGCAAAAAAGAATAAAGCTGCTCTGAGCAAATCCGAATTACAAAGATTTACCAACCTAGGCGACAAATTACAATTATTTTCTCTACAATCACAGACATTAACATAACAGTGCCGTCGAACCTGTTGAGTGCTGGTAAAGACACCTAGGGGCGGTGCGAGTCTCACTGTGTGCTCATCACCTTGTTTTGGAATGCGCTTTGACTCTGAGGCATGGTAATACTTACTGTCTAGGATTAAGGGCATCATCAGCCCCAAGACTGCCACCACAAGCATCTTCATCATTTGGTGTCTTCTGTGCTCCGGGTTTCATTGTGCTGTTCCTCTTCCTTGTCTCCTGCTCTCTTTCTCTCTCTTTCACCTTTCACCTTTCTAGCTCTTTTCGTCTATCCCTCGTTATTTCCCTAGTACACTAACCCTTTTGCCTTCATCCTTACTGTCCTTTCCTGAGTCCCTCACTCACTCAGAAATGCTGGAGTGTGGGAAGAGGAAAGGGGGCATTTTTGCAGAATCCTTTACCGGAGTTTCCCAAGTTCCAACCTAGAGGATGCTACTTCCGTGTAAAGTAACACCTCTTTATTGGTGCTGATAAATGGCTCACTTTTTGGGAAATCTGGGGCTTGGAGCAAGGGCAAAATAAACCAAAGCCATGGATGAAAACTCTCGCCAAACGTGCAGCCGTGCAGTTCAAAACTACCTCACAGGTGAGGTCCACCGCAAGAGCCCACTGCGCTCCGAGGCTGCTGGTCACATTGCCAACGCGAACCTAACCAATCCTGCAGCTGCTCTTTGCATGAGAGCAGCTGCAGGATTGGATGGAGCTGGCTAATCCAGTGCTCCTTTTGAGAATGGGACCATGCTTGTGCAAGCTGTTTAACACAGCTGTTATAGGCACGGGCAGAAGTGTGCATGTCGGGTCGGCTGTCAAGAAATGGCAATGAGAGGTGAGTGAAACAATTCTAAAATGTATTTCTTGTTAGTTGCAGCAGGCGGGGTGATGCTCCTCCACCCTAGAGGAGGAACAGCTGCTGGTTGCAATGTATTCACAAAATCCGCAATTCTTGGCTAATTCTTAATGTGTGTGCCAGAGGATGTCTAGATGTAAAGAAAAACCTGTGCAACCACAGCTCTAAAAAATCATTGACCATGTCAAAAAGCTGTCCTAAATCATGAACTACTCCAAAATCATACTGGCTATCAGTGTATATTGCAACACTCAGTCCACTAGTCACACAACATGCTCTTGTGATGGCAATGAATTCTCCTACTTGTGCTGAGGTTACCCTACACAAATATGATGCTTCAACAATGTATGCTATTGCATAAACTGCATAATTCGCTCTCAATGTTCCTTGATAGTCTCTCAGACAGTAACCATCTACAAATAAAATAAAATCAGACAATTCAAGTGGTGCATCTTAAATGTCTGGTCTTAAATTGATACACAAATCTGTTATCTTCTTTCTCTCATGGTCATTTTCCCCAGCAGACTGTAGCAGAAGTGTGCAGGGAATCAGGATATTGCAATTTTTAACATATTCTCAGATGCAAGAATAACTTGTTTATACTGTGTTCGACGGTTGATTGACAAATGCTGAGTTTGATTCAGCAAAATATCAACTGAATAATGGACCAACGCAGTGTGTATAACCCATAACAACCCCTTTTCTCTACTGGATGGCAAGATAGGTTGTAGCAATGCTGATCAGGCTGCCCCAAAATGTGGAGGCTGCTGGATCTAATGTTGCAGAGAAATAGGCTACTCCATCTTGCTGAGTGACTACTGAAAGTGAGCATCATTCTCTCTCACAACAAAATATTTTTTTTGTAATCAAGCATTCCAACAGTGAAAGCGGTACAGACTATTTTATGTGTATTTGTAAAGCGCACTATCGCCTTTAAGGGTAACTTGGCACTGGGCAAATGTTTGAACTTAGCCCTGCCTATGATATAGTGGTTATACATAAAGCCAGGTCTTCAGCTTCTTGTAGAATTCAGGAAGATGAGACTCTGATGTGGAGTGATAGGCTGCTCTAAACTTCGAGTGAACACCCATCCTCCTGATCTGGTTCTGTGTCTGAGTGGGTTGTTTAAGAGTGGGAGTGCTGCGGTTAAGAGGTGTCTGGGTGATTTGTGGAAGGATATGTGACTGTTCCAGTAGGTGGGGTCTAAGCTGTGTAGTGCCTTGAATGTGTGTTTGAGGCATTTGGAATGAGAGTATTTGTCTATCAGGAGGCAGTGGAGTTCCCTGAGATGTGGTGTGATGTGCAATCTGTATGAGAGGTTGGGGATGAGTCTGGCTGCAGAGTTATTGATGGTTTGCAGTCTTCTTGTGAGTTGGTTGGTGGTCACAGCATAGAGGGTAATTCTGTAGTCCAACTTGCTGGTGGGTAGGGAGTTAATAACAGTTTTTCTAGCATTGCTTGGGAGCCATTTGAAGATCTTTCTCATCATCTTCAGGAAACCCCTCTTTGGTGATATTGCAGTTTTGTCATAGGCACTTTATGACCATTTTCTGCTAGATGGTTCAGTAGGTCAATTGTACCTAGTTTACAAGCTCCCTTTGTTTTAGCAGAAGCCACCAGGTCATCAATACATTGTACCAGCACTGAATTACAGGGCAGTTGCAATGTTGTTTCATCAGACTTTAGGAGTAGATTGAATGACTTTCCATATAGCCCTGTGGGATCCAACACCAATCGATTACTCTATTTAAAATGCAAATGCAAAGTACTGCTGGTAATTCACATGAAGAGGAATGTTGAAAAACGCTTACCACAAATCCATAATAGTAAACAAATCTACATCCACAGGAATTTGGAACAAAATGACAGCAGGATTCCGTACCAGGGAACAAAATGGAAGTAAAATATTGATGATGTATGAGTAGGTCATGTACTGTGCGTCATTTCTCATTCAGTTTTCTATGCACATAATCAAAGAGCTGCATGGGATTCCTTGCTAAATCATTTTCTCAAAGACAGGTGCCATCCCTTCCTCTGCTGTATGAGTAAACTTGTACTGAGGAGTTCAACCACATTTGGTCTAAAGTGGCTCTACACTTTTTGTTAATCCAATTTCTTCCAATCTCAAACTACTTTTTATCTGTGTGCTTTAAATCTTGAGGTAAGTCCTCTTTTGTAAGAAATTAGAACAAATTCATTATTAAGTCTTTGATATTTCTTTGAAATAAGAATCCACATCCTGAGTTTGACTTTCTACATCATCCAGTGTGCAATAAATTACAAAGTTCATTTTACACAACAGATCATGATACAAAATGTACAAGACTTGTGTTACATATTATGAATGATATTCATTCTCATTGAACTATTTTTTACAGGAATATTTCCTGACACCTTATCACCTTATCGCCACAGTCACCGAGAAGATCGTCAATGCCCAACTAACAGAATTTATCGAAGAAAACGCCATCCTCGACCCCTCCCAATCCGGATTCCGAAGCAATCACAGCACCTAAACCGCTCTACTCACCACAACAGACGACATCCGCAACCTCCTTGACCAAGGACACACTGCAGAATTAATCCTACTCATTCTCTCTGCAGCATTCAACACCATCTTCCACTGCACACTCGCCACCAGACTCCTCAATGCAGGCATACAGGGAACCGCCCTCAAATGTATCCGCTCCTTCCTCACCGGCAGAACCCAAAGAATCAGACTGCCACCCATCCTCTCCGAACCCATGGAAATTAACTGCAGAGTGCCCCAAGGATCTTCACTCAGCCCCACATTCTTCAACATCTACATGGCCCCCCACACCGCTATCGTCAGACAGCACAGGCTCAGCATAGTATCCTACGCAGACGACAGCCAGACTCAACTTCCAGGAAGGAATGAAGGACGTTGTATCCTGGATGAGCAGCAGCTGCCTGAAGCTCAACTCAGAGAAGACAGAAGACCTCGTCCTTGGACCCTCCCCTTCTGCATGGGACAACACCTGGTAGCCCACCACCCTCGGCAGCCCTCCCAGCCCCACAAACTATGCCTGAAACCTCGGCATCATACTCGACTCCTCCCTCTCCATGACCCGACAACGCGGTCACCTCCAGCTGCTTCAACACCCTCCGCATCCTGTGAAAGACCTTCAAATGGATTCCCCCCAAATCAAGGAAGACTGTCACCAACGCACTCATAACCAGCAGACTGAACTATGGAAATGCCCTCTACAACGGGATCAACAAGTCTCTACTCCACAAACTCCAGGCCATACAGAACACCACAGCCAGACTCGTTCTTGGTATCCCTCGACACAAACACATCACCCAACATCTGCGCAACCTCTACTGCCTCCCCGTAGAGAAGAGAGTAATTTTCAAGATACTCACCCATGCCTACAAATGCCTCCACAATGCCAGACCCCAATACCTCAATGAGAGGATCTCCTTCCATGTATCCAAGAGAAACCTCCGATCCGCCAACCTCGCCGAAATCCCACATATCCGCAAAGTCAGGACAGGTGGAAGAGCCTTCTCCTACATCGCGGCCAAGACCTGGAACGAGCTCCCGATCGACATCAGACGCGCCCCCTCCATGAATATCTTCAGGAAGACACTTGAGACCTGCCTCTTAAACTGAACGGAGCAGCAAAACCCCCTCAGCGCCTTGAGACCCCCCACAGGTGAGTAGCGCATTTACGATTCCCCTGATTGATTGATCAATGATTTGTTTGATATACCTACAACTTGGGCTTCTTATTTTCCTGAGAAGGGCAGGTTGGAAACCTCCATCGATCTGTTCATGAAGCGGGTCGCTTCTGTATAGATTAGAAATGATACTGGGTGACCATTCACCTCACCATCTACATAATGGTCAGTCTGGTCTACCTCACAAACTGCACCAAGCATGCTATCCTCCTGCCCCTTCAGGCACCGCCATTGCGTCAAATCAGGCACATAAATTACTCAGTTCTGTAGGAACTTTGAGTGTACCAGCTCATTTTCGAAAACTGTTACTAAGTACTAAAAGATTTTATTGAAAACCAGGACTCTCGTGTAAACTCTGCATTTCATTTTATTCTGTATATTATGATGCATCAATGCCCAAGCTTGCAACAGATATGAATAGGTGCATTTGTTTTCTGCATGTTAATATTAGCTTTGTTCATGTTTAAATTAATGACAAGTCCTCTCCCTCTACCCTCTGAAACAACATTTGAAGTTTGCATAAACTGAAAAACATTACTTTGCAAACCAATTCCTTGTATGCCTGTGTTTACACCTGCAACAAAAACAGAATATAAAGTAGGATCTGACATGTGAGATCCTTTCTTTCCACTCTTTTGGAAACCCTTTGTCTATGTTACCATCAGCTTTTCTTTATTATTGCTCCCCTGTTTTGCTTCAAATCAATCACTACAATACTTTGCTTATTTCAATGCTTCATCACAGACTTTGTTTTCCAACACATCATACTGTTCTGAACATGGGAACTAATTTCTGGACACAAACAAAATGCAAATGCTGAGAAGAATCCACTAGCCCTCTGTTAGGGGGTCTTCAACTCCGTTGATCTGTGTAAATCTGCATCCATCTCTCATATTAAGCATGTACCGATCCTCTAGGCTCCTATGCTGCCAGCATAATTATTTACCAATTTACTTCTCTGTAGAACCTTAGTCTTCAAATGTTCAATCACAATTTTATACTTATCCATTACAACTGGTAATGGACTATTAATGTGAGTAGTTCTTGGAGGCTCTGTGTCTGACCAACCTAAAATTCCTAGCATTTAATCCATAAATCTTAAGGAATAATAATCTCAGACAAAGTATTCAAATCAATCGAAAGTACCTGCAATTACAATGCAGTGCAAATTTCAACATGATTCTTGCGCAACATGAAACACACAACACAATTGGGCTAACACCACTAAAATTGTCACCACACTGCAGAACAATTAACACATTCAAATCACTCACCGCAAGACAACATGAGTATGTTGTTACATATTAAAATGCCAACCATGCAAGACAACTCATTTCACAAAGTCCTTTTTTTATACTCACGTAATGCAACTCTCAACTGTTAAGCCATTCAACCTGTCTGGTTTATCTGTATAATCCACACAATGCCAGAACCTGAAGTTAAAGGATCTTAACTCTAACAATTTTAAGGAAAGTGTCAATTCAAGCTAAAGAATTACACTGAAATATTCACCATTTGATTTGCCAAAAGCCATCATATTTTGTCAATAACCATCCTATTTGCCTGAAAGCATCCTTTGCTACCAAAAATAGCCAGTGCTTTATACCATTAAAGGACCGACGCGACGGATCAGGGACATGCATGAGTCCTAGAGGATGAGGGCCCTAAGCATTGAATTTTAGGAAAACCAATATAGGAGGATCCACATGGGACAAGATTCAAGTACAAACCATGAAGGTTTCTTTAAAATTTAGAAATCATAACGGGAGGAAAAATATTTAGTCAGTTCAAATCAAATGGTCAAAATATAAATAAAAGAGAATTGACATATAGTAATTGAGACTAAGCCTTATTCTACTTAAATGTCACAATCAAATACAGTGTAGTACAAGGGTAATAATAAATCAAAGAGCAGACCACCGTAGGGACTGCTGAGTTTTAAAGACATGAACATCTGCAAATTCTCTAAGTATAAAGTAAATAATAAGATTGACATGGAGCCTGCCTTCAATGAGAGTAAGGGCAAGACCTAAAAAATATCTGGGTATTGAGGTAAAAACAGACTAATGTGCAGTCTGCTCTCTAGCGAAAGACAAAAGAGTCTGACTCACATCTAAATTACAATGTGTTATATAACTTTTCAAACAAAGAAATCAAACTGTTAGCATGGTGTGAAAGAAATGTTACATCACAATAGTCAATGGCAAAATGGAAAACGTTTCACATAGAATATAAGAACGCCATCCTAAATTAAAAATGAACAATGGCTTTTATTCTATTCTAATCATTATTTAATAGCAAACAATGGTATGTTTAAAATTACATATACAACCTCCTGTAGCCAAAGAAAGGGGTCTTGTAAAGATACAGTTGAGATCGTATCCGTCTTAATATTTGGAAAAAGTTAAAAGAATAAAATTTATGTTACATTCATAATGGGGCTGTAGGCTGCTTAAATTATTAGCTAGAAAAACGAGATTTAGAGAAAGATATTTTTTTTAAATGTGCGCTATATAACAATTGCAAGTGGATTTGAGACATGACTAGGCCTGTCAAATGTTTTGTAAAATTAAATTCTACTATCTCAACTTTTTCAAGTTAAGAAAACATGCTTTATATACTAAGCCTAAATGTGTCCTATTAGTACCACACAGGCCCTTTTAAGTTATTTGTCCCCGCTGTACTTTACCTCACACGTACGTTTTATTTTTATGACATAATTCATATGTCATTAAAAAACGTGAGATTTTACGGGTTTAGGGACGGTTTTCATTTTGTAAAGTCTCATAACACAATATCAGACTTTACAACATGCAAGGCGTAGTAAAGGCATGCATTGCAAAGCCCTATGTGGTACTGCAACACACTATAAAGGAAACATGTTGTATTGCCCGCAGGGTAAAGGCTTGTGTGGTAAAGACTGGCATTGTTAAGTCTTATATTTGTGACTAGCATTTGGTTCTTTATGTGGATTGTCAGACCTTTTATATTGTTGATAACATAAGTTGTATCTTGGATGTGCAATATGTGAAAAGTCATAACCTTTAAATAGAACAGACTGGCCAAATCAGCCAATTATGCATCCAAAATCAAATCAGAGAAGCATTCTAGTAAGACCATATTTAAGACTGACAATTCTATTACCTCCCCAGTCTCAACTAGAAAACAAGCTAATCATTCCCAAGCCACTTGCAGTTCTTTGAAACTATGCTTTAAAGAAAAGATTACGGCTATAGGCAATCTATTCACCTAACCTATATTAGCACCTATTCTGCCCCACTGATGAATACAAGCCCCAGCTAGGCCCGCAAGAGACAAGGGTTCGCTCTTCTGTAACGAAAATCTATAAGGAAGTTGGCACGGAAACTGCAAAGTACAAAAACAATGTTTATTAACCCTTAAGGGTGGTCCTACAATCCACACAACACTCTTCAGTGTTGCAAGGAGTAGCACAAAGAACTTGCGTACACAGTCCCCTTTTATACACAACAGAGGGGCTCATGAGTGGGTGGATAGTACATGAAGTCGAAGAACATTACCATTTAGGGTCATTCTCGATTCTAAATCAATACATGGGCGGAGCTAACACACTCCTTGAGCCCGCGAAAACACATGGTCAAGCAAAGCTAATTATAACAGATGTGGTCAAGTCTGGGCATGCGCCAGATGGACAAGAGGGAGCTATTTATAACTGTTGCTAGGCAGATTACAAGAGCAACTAACACAGAGGTCGGACTCTCCTCGTGGTGAACACGTGGCAGCATGTCAATACAAAATGGAGTCCGGACTTCGGCCAACATATGAGGAAAACACGATAAAAGGGAAACACTAATGTCTTCAGTAAATGCTTAATCACATTCTGCCTTAATTTACAACAGACGACCCTTTCAGCATTTACTGAAGACATCTGGCTTCCAAGAATAATCATCGTATATGTCAATTATCATCATTCCTTTAACCTCTTTAGCTAGACCCTTCTGGCGGGCAACTTCGGCAATAGCTTTCTTATCTGGAATGCAGAATGAAATGCATACAGAACAACATAATGGTCCACATTGAATACACATACAGAGAAGAAATAGAATTGCTATGATAATACAAAGACCAGTTAGAACCTTCCAACCCCAGGCAGTGACCAACGCCCAAAACCATTCAGAAAAGGACCAAGTACCGTTTTCCGTGTGGATTTCAGCTGCTATTTTATGCAGCTTATTAATGGCGTTATAAACGGATGGCGTATGATCAGGAATGAACACACAGCAGCTACTTCCAATAATTTTACAGGCTCCTCCTCGATCAGCTAGCATTACATCCAATACCATACGGTTCTGCAATGCAACAATTCTGGTAATCTGTAATTCTTCCGTAAGATTCCCAAGAGCAGCAGCAGTCTGATTTGTCACAGCTTCTACCACTCTTGTTAATCTTCGGATCTTCCTACTGTTCAGGGCAGCTCCAACAAAGAAAAACAGTCCTAAGTTAAAATCAATATACTGTTGCAGACTGGTATCAGTCTGATCTACATCGTCAATTGATAAAGTACGTTTATACCTATTTACAGTCACATTATTCAATAATTTCAGATCCTTATGATAAGATGCGGGAGCTAGGAATACAGGAGGTAATAAGAATGATACATAGCATACCCCGGACCACCCAGCCGGCAAACGGTAATAACCTTTATTTCCACATACAAAATAGGTATTATGGGATGCTAGGAAGGTGCTGTTATTCAGTCCGTCGATGTTTAATACGGTTATACAATCACTGACACCGACAGGGATAAAACCCACACTCTGGACACACAGGTCCGCTTGGGCTTGGGCCACTTGGATCACAAATTTTTCCTTCCCCACAGTGTCTCTGGTATTCGTGAAGATATAGGGAATGGATTCATTGTCCGGTCGGTACTCTTCCCATTCCCAAATTGTTCCATTCGCTTGTGGATATCCACTCTTATCCTGATGGCATTCTTTATTAAGTCTGAAAAGCAATCGTCCCACTGTCGGTTTTCGAGTAGCAAACAACAGAGTGTACCATGCTCTACAAGAGCCGTTATGAGAGAAAGGAAGTGGTATGAATGGCGTACCTCCTTTCTTCTGATGGGCTGGCATCATCCCACATATCCAACAGTTCGTAGCGTTCGTAGCAACGTGGGTATGATGCAGCATCTGAATGAAAGTGTTATTCAAATAGGATTGTCGATGCTTCAACTCTTGATATGGCAATGTGTAAAAGTAGTGCTCCGCAGGCACTGGAGTCGTCAACACAAGTGTCTCTCGGGCTGGAGTTGCCTCCTCCACAAACCATGTGGTTATACCAACGATAGCTACTGTTAGCATGAACCCCAACGCACAAAAAATCTTCTTCTTCTCCATGTCAAAGGAAACAATACCCTAATATCTTCCTGAAACTAAAAGTCTGTCAGAACTCTTCCCCTTGGGCAGCGGTTGATTTCTTCACCAACGGGCCAAGACGGGTGTCGCTACACTAATGCAGGGCTGATCCCCCCCCCTTGCCTCAGCGGCTCTCCGTTTCACTAACCCAAGGGCCGTTCTGACAGTATGTCCCAGTACTGAAGATCTCACTTCCTTGGTCGCAGATGATATCGCCTTCCTCCAGAAGTCGTGTGGTCCGAAAAGAGCTCCTCAGTGTCGTTTGGCCTTGCAACACGGCCTGTCTCTGCTGCTAGGACTTCTCGTTGATCGGTCAGCACGGCAGACTCCACCAATCCGGGCGGTACCTTTCGACAGTGCAAGGAATGGATCCAATTCTTCCTGTTCGAGACTCGCACTGCCGTCCTCGTTGCTAGAAGGACTTGCTCAGGTCCGATCCATCTCGGCTCCAAACTGTTCGATCTATCGAAGACCTTTATCATCACATGGTCTCCGGGCCGGAGACCATGTCCTTCGCCAGTAGACCGATCAGGGAGCGCCTCTCGGACCTGTTGATGAATAGAAACCAAGTTATCCGTTAACTGTGCCAGATAATCACCCATCATCACACAAGGTACATCATACACAGCCTTAGGCCTTGGTGGACCCCAAATATTCATTGGTCGTCCAAATACAATCTCATAGGGCGTAAGGCCGGTTCGAGAGTGTGGCACCGACCTAATTGACAATAACGCCAGTGGCAAGGCGTCTGGCCAAGTCAAAGACGTTGAAGCTTGAATTTTGGCGATCTTAAGCTTCAGTGTACCATTATACTTCTCGACTAGCCCTGCAGACTGAGGGTGGAACACGGCATGGAACTTCTGAGTGATGCCTAGGCCCTTCAAGACATACTTTATAACATCCGCTACAAAGTGAGGGCCATTATCACTCCACAGAAGTCTACAGACGCCGTATCGGGGGAAAAACTCTTTCAGCAATAGCTTCGCTGTAGTCATTGCAGTATTGTCTTTCGCAGGGTACGCCTCAACCCACTTACTGAAGGCGCAAACCACTACTAGAACATACTTCAAATTGTTACAGCGCTCAAGCTGGATGTAATCCATCTGCAGAACCTCAAAGGGTGCAGTAGGTGTCGCAAATCCTCCTGCTGGAGTTCGCGTACCTTTCCCTGGGTTATACTTCAAACAGATCATACAGGTCTGCACCACCCTCTTTGCTGTGCTAGCAATCTCTGGATGCTCCCAGACTTGGGTAAGCAATTTCACAATTGCGGAAGCTCCAACATGTGCTAGCCCATGTGCCATCTAGACCATAGGTTGTACAAAAGCCGTGGGTAATTTCCATCTATCCATCTGCTTATTTCTCCAGCAACCCTCATCATCCAATTCTCCCTCACTAGCCCATTGTTCCCGCTCTTTGTCAGAAGCGGTCTTTTGTATTTCTCGCACTTGCTCCTTCGCATCATGCCATCTCTCCACCTGTGACTTCACTACATACATGGCAGTAGTGCCGGGCTGCATCGCAGTCTCCCGTGCTACTCGATCTGCTAACGCATTCCCTTCTCCAACCTTATCAACCACTTTCCTATGGGCGCTACACTTAACAATGGCAATTTTCTTTGGGTATGTCAATGCAGTTAAAAGGTTATGAACTAACTCCCCATGCATTATCTGTACCCCATGTGACGTTAGAAATCCTCTCTCCTTCCAGAGTAGGCCGAAATCGTGCGCTACTCCGAAGGCATAGCGGCTGTCTGTGTAAACATTCACACACAATCCCGTACTGAGCTCACACGCTCGTGTTAACGCTATCAGTTCCGCTGCTTGAGCTGATTTCTGTGGTATGCGTGCTGTCTCCACTATCGTCTGTAACGTGGTAATTGCATACGCTGCTGAAGTCGTACCATCTGGTAGCTTCAGGCATGATCCATCCACCCACAACTCTCCATCTACATCTGGAAAGGGCGTATCCTGGAGATCAATACGACCCTTTGTCTGTTCCTCAGTCACAAGAATACAATCATGCGCTTTCTGTGCCTCAGGCTGGGTCTCGGGGTATGGCAACAATGTGGCCGGGTTTAATGTCACGCACCTTTTCAACGTAATATGAGGAGCCAAAAGCGTCAACTCATATCCCGTTAAACGGGCACTGGTCAAATGCTGCGTCTTTGTTTGATTAAGCAGGGCATCAACAGCGTGGGGAACTAACACCAACAGTTTATGGGACAATACAATTCCTTCACTCTGCCGTATTGACACAGCTGTTGCCGCAACCGAGCGAAAACACCCTGGTAATGCTCGGGCGACAGGATCAAGCACAGCCGAAAAGTATGCACACGGGCGCTGCTTGTCGCCGTGCATCTGCACTAAAACTGATAATGCACATCCATCTTTCTCATGCACATACAATGAAAAGGGTTTTGCATAATCAGGGGTCCCTAACACTGGTGCTGAACAAAGGGCCTGTCTTAATTGCTGAAAAGCAGCGTCACACTCATCTGACCAGGGGATCGGGATGGGCGTGTCTTTTGTCAAGAGCGCTAGTAATGGCTTAGCTATGTGTGAAAACCCCAATATCCACTGTCTACAAAAAGAAACAAGACCCAAAAATGCACGCACATCCTTCTGCGTGGATGGCCTTGGTGTGTCCAA
The DNA here is from genome assembly GCF_964204655.1 of Triturus cristatus. Taxonomy (NCBI): domain Eukaryota; kingdom Metazoa; phylum Chordata; class Amphibia; order Caudata; family Salamandridae; genus Triturus; species Triturus cristatus. Next base: position 1,536,061,724 of record NC_140589.1, on the reverse strand, counting down.
AATTACTTGGATACGATCTGGTGTGAGTGCACGCCCCTCCTTAGACAAAAGGTGACCCAAATAAGTCACCTTTGGTCTACAGAATTGCAATTTCTTCCTAGAGACCTTATGATTGTGGGATGCTAAAAAGGAAAGTAAGGCTATCGTGCTGTTCTCGCACAACTCCAGGGTGTCAGCCGCCAACAGGATGTCATCGACATATTGAATGAGGGCGACCCCCTCGAGTAAAGCAAAGGAATCCAACTGTCGTTTCAAAGCCTGACTGTAAATACTAGGGCTTTCTGTGTAGCCCTGGGGAATTCTACAAAAGCGATAAGATCTATTGTTTAATGTGAACCCAAAAAGGAATCGGCTATCAGGGTGAATGGGAATAGAAAAGAAGGCATTTTTCAAATCAATCACTGAGAACACGGTCGCCGTAGGCGGGACCAGGGTGAGCAACGTCGTGATATCGGAAACCACCGGGTACTGAGGTATCACGATCTTGTTCACCTCCCTCAAATCAATTATGAACCGATAAACCTTTGCATCCGTGTCCTTTTTCAGAATAGGGAGAATCGGGCTGTTACAGATATTATAGGGGACTTCTTCCACTACTCCTACTGCGATCAAATCTTGCACAATCTGTATGAGAGCTTCCTCGCCCTCCTGGGAAATACGATACTGGGGGAGGCGTGGTAGCACCGCCCCCTCCTGGACACTAATGTGGACCGGAGGAATCACCATTTGTCCCACATCCGTGTCCGACGTGGCCCATAAAGCTCGGGGGAGGGTAGCCAACAACGCATCCTCTGAGATCGTACACATCCGCCCAGATCGGGGGTAGTTGTCATTTAAAATCACCCTCACACCCTCAGGGGAACAGCGAATTGTAGCCCTAAAATGCTTTAACATATCAAGGCCCATAATGTTATCCGGTGTGTACGGAGCAAGCAGAAACGGACAAGGCGCAGAAAAACAATCAACTTTAAATGCAAGGGGCTGTGAAAGAGGGCTTCGGGAAAGTGTACCGTCAAACCCTACCGATGTAACTATTGAGCCGGATGGGGGAGCCCCCGGAACCAAGTACCTAGACAATGCACTACGTGTCGCTCCTGTATCCACTAGGAACTGATCAGTAGAACCTAAAACCTCAGCCGATACATAAGGACCCGTCTGATCGACCGGCACCTCAACTGATTCGGACCCCCATCCTACGCATTCCTATGCATGCTGAGAATCGTGATATCCCGAGTGATCGATGTCCGATACATGGTACTGATGCTGGCGATCAAAAACATTCGAGCTATCTCGGTGCTGTCCTGCAGCATCAAAACGGACATTATCGTTAGAGGTCCCTCTAAAGTTCGAGAAGCCCCCTCTACCTCTCTGGCCACCCAGAGTGTGCCCCTGCCGCGAAGCGCGCAACGCTGGGCACTCCCTGGCCCAATGGCCCAACTGTTTACAGTACGCACATTGGTTTTTATTCAAATCAGGTCGGCCCGAAGGGGGACCATAAGATCCGCTCCTTCCCCTATTGTTATTACCCCGGCGGGGCGGGCCATATACTTGTGCTAACATAACTTTCGTTTTGAGATCTTTTGACTTCTTCTCCTCCTGGCCCTTCGCCTCGTGCTCCTGACGCTCATAATACTGGGCGATGGTCAGAAGGGCCGTCGGTGTCGCGGAGGACCAAGAACTCTCACTTGCTTTTAACCGGGCCGCAACTGCCGGCAGCAGATTAGCCACATATTTGTCCGCGAAAAGGTGGCGGCCTGTGTCGTCGGTAAGCGACTGGCCACTAAAATCATGGAACGTTTCTTCAAAGCGCGTGAAGAAATCTGCCACTGACTCATCAACTTTCTGCTTACATGCCGCCAACATATTCCAGTCAATCTTCTTGGGGGGGATTATTGTTTTTAATTTAGCCACAATAGCAGCAGGGAGATCTAGAATATTCCGGGGAGGTTTCTGTGCGGGCTTCCGCTCCCTATCCTCATCCTCAAGGTCAGACCACCGGGCCTTAAAAACAACTATATCATCCACCTTTCGGACAGATCGCCACGTGTCCGGTGGTAGAATAAGGCCAAAGAACAGATCTATATCCGCTAAGGTCATAATGCAAGAATTCAAGGCCCCCTCGACTTCTTCATAGAAGGCCGCTGGATTCTTGCGGGGGTCAGGCAATGCATTCTTTAACGCCATAACATCGGCTCTATGCCATGGAGTATAAACCCAATTATACACGAAATATCCCTTAGCATCGGCGGAGGTAATATCGGAGCTAGTCCCCGCTCCCTTAGGAGGAACATACAAAGGCGCCGCCTCTCGCATTGGTTTAGCATGCACTATGTCATCCTTATCTGACTGGGAGGCGGATGGGTGGCCCTCTGCTGCAACCGAATCCGACTGCTTCTCCGTTTCCGCCCGTTGGCGTGCTTTCTCTCGAAGGGCCAGTACCTCGTCCCGCAAGGCGAACAGCCGCCGAGCCGCCTCAGGAGCCTTAGAGGGAGAAAAAGCACCGTTACGTATTGCTCTGGCATCCGAAGACACTTCGTCAGGCTCAAAAACATGAGAATATTTTCGGAAAGCATTAATCACTTCATCCGCGAAATGACCCAGAAAATACACTTTATCTCTCTCCTGCCATGGCCCCCAAATTTGAAATAAGTCCTCCTGGGATACCTTGCCTTTCAGCGCACGGAAGGAAATTTGCCGAAGCTCAGCCATTTGCTCGGCTGGCAACATGGACCGCGTGTCTACCTTACCCGAAGCCGGGTCAGAATCTTGCGTCCGCGGAGCAGATGCGCCAACATAAGGGGGCGGAGAGCGATCTAGTAAATAAAAATCGTCATCAGGATTATTAAGGACAGGATAAAGTGGCTGGCGAACAACATATTGACCCGAAACTTGTAGCCTACGCTCTTTCTCTTGTCTATCCGTCTGTTCTTTGTCCTCCCGACGCTTTGCTTCTTGTGCTCGCATATGATCATTCTTTCGTTGCTCTTTATCAAACAGCGCTTTCTCACGTTTCTCTCGCTCACGCACTTCCTTCACCCATAACCGCACACACTCAAACATATCCTGACGAGCACGTCGCTTACACATACACTGTTCCACATACTCAATCTTACGCATATCAAACGATCCATACAAAGGCCATCGCAACTCAGGATCCTTCTTGGTATATTTCCTCCACAATGTGCTGTACATTATGGAAGAAAGACCATGCTTCACGTACATATCCCTATTAGGAGTCCCCTCTGGGGGAGCTGGAGCAGATTCCTCGATGTTCAACCAGTTACCCAGACAGCAGCACCACTTACGGAGTGCGCTAAAAGCAGGCATGTTAGGAATAATGCAAAATATGCAGTATTATCAAGAAAAAATGGCACTTAATCGTTGCGCCGTTCCAAGTTTACACAGCTCCGGAGAAATTTCTCCACATTACCTGCCTATATGTGTTGCAACGCATATATGTTCACAAAGACAAATTCAAAATATGACTAGTCACCATCAATCAAACTCAAATAGCCACACCAGGCTTCAAAACTCGGAGCAAGTACCGTACAACGGTTCTTACCAATCAAGAGTCCAGGTTCCAACTGCCAAGCTCCACAATCGCCCAAACGGCTCTCACGGCAGGACCGACAGAAGAGGTCTCAGTCGATGACCGGCGCCACCCAGATGGTCAGCTCGGAAGGGAAGGAAGAAAAACCTCGGGATGCCAAGGCTAAGACGCCGCTGGCAGTGATCACGTCCCTGGCCAAACTCCTCACCTTCGTCGCGACCAGTCCTTCGAGCATCCGAGTCGCCGATGAGCCCCACGTGACGGGCGCCAATTGATGAATACAAGCCCCAGCTAGGCCCGCAAGAGACAAGGGTTCGCTCTTCTGTAACGAAAATCTATAAGGAAGTTGGCACGGAAACTGCAAAGTACAAAAACAATGTTTATTAACCCTTAAGGGTGGTCCTACAATCCACACAACACTCTTCAGTATTGCAAGGAGTAGCACAAAGAACTTGCGTACACAGTCCCCTTTTATACACAACAGAGGGGCTCATGAGTGGGTGGATAGTACATGAAGTCGAAGAACATTACCATTTAGGGTCATTCTCGATTCTAAATCAATACATGGGCGGAGCTAACACACTCCTTGAGCCCGCGAAAACACATGGTCAAGCAAAGCTAATTATAACAGATGTGGTCAAGTCTGGGCATGCGCCAGATGGACAAGAGGGAGCTATTTATAACTGTTGCTAGGCAGATTACAAGAGCAACTAACACAGAGGTCGGACTCTCCTCGTGGTGAACACGTGGCAGCATGTCAATACAAAATGGAGTCCGGACTTCGGCCAACATATGAGGAAAACACGATAAAAGGGAAACACTAATGTCTTCAGTAAATGCTTAATCACATTCTGCCTTAATTTACAACACCACAGTAGGTGTGAAGGTCCGCATTTGAGAGAATTTTATGTTGTCGCGGACCAGGATATGCAAAAATTATTAAAGGCATGTTCCACAGGGTCAACTTATGACCCTTGTCCTCCTCATATTCTACTCTACCATAGAGCCTTTCCTTTGTGCTCTGTTAAACTCAAAAAATAAATCTGCACCGGTTCCACTTTCCTGGAAATCAGTTTTAGTAGCTCCAATTTTAAAGAAATCTAATGCTGATCTGTTAATTCCAACCAAATGTAGGCCTTTCTCTTTATCATTGACCATAACTAAGATGCTAGAATCTTACATCAACGTTCTACTTACCCAATATCTAGAGACTAACAAACATTTGGATACCACACAATGAGGTTATCAGACAGTCCATTCCAAAGAATCAGTATTGCTCATGGTGAAGGAAGGAAACCCTGAACCATATATTGGATACTAAGGGCATGGTGGCACTCATAGTATTAGATCTTTCGGCAGCCTTTAACACCAATTCCTACAAGATTCTTATACAATGCTTGGGTGAAATTGGTGTCAAAGGCACCGCCTTAGATTGGCCTTCAGATTTTCTGAAAGAATGACAATTACTTGTAAACCAAATTGGATAATACTTGCTTATAAATGTTCAAGGAGAGCATGCCTATGAAGTTCCGTCAGAATGTGCCTCTTCTGAAGTCTCCAAAGTGTATCTGCCTCATTTTGTGTTTTAGATGTCATTTTATAATGAAAAAAGAAGGTGTTGCCAAAGTTTTTTTGTATGGTCCTCAATATACAATAGTGTGTTTTTTCTTACATTTCTAGTGGGTATAAACTGTGCCCTCTCTTATTGTTGTGGTAGGGAGAATCCACGCTCTAAAAAACACCCTACAGATGCCATGGATGTTGTTTCAGTCAGTTCTGCACATGCTAATAATGCTGCTGGCCTGTGTTCTTTCCCTAGTTCAATAACCTCTGTAAACATAACTATTTATTATAGATGAGTAAAGTAAGTCGTCTCCAACACTGTTCTTTTGAGGTCACTTTGTGACAAAACACCAATAGTGACTAGCCACAATGTTTCAAATTATTTCTTTAGCCTTCTCGTCCTAATCAAGCCCTGTAGCTGCCAAGGTCTTATTCATCAAAACACGCAAACATGTAAGTAGGAATTATGCATACCAAAACCTATTCCTATCACTGAGTAGTCATATTTGCTCTACTAAAACATAACTTTGCTCCCTAAAGATTGTCTATACCAGCTTCTGTCCTGAGGAGACCTCAAAAACACAAGAGGTCGAAATGCATCTTCATCATGTATCAAGGGAAATTCAAACATAAATGCCAAGAAAGAAGCCAAAGCTAATTTTTCTGGCCATCCACACGTATAAGCAGGAGAGGCCCTAGAATGAACTTTGTCTATGACCTTGCTAAAGGACTTTAGAAGTGGGACATATAACAATTTTAGAACAATCTATGTGACTCTATGAATACTCGTGTGGTGTTTAAAAATAGTTTCCTGCTAACTTGTCCTTTTCTGTAAATATTTCTATTGACATATGCTCCTGTGTTTCATGGCTCTTTAATGCATCATAATTTGGAGAAGGTTTCCGCTGATGATGATTTCATGGTTTTCATCATTGGGAGCACCAGAAAGTGGCAGAAATGTAAAGTTTATTAAATATCCATGAAATGTGATGAATCTGTGATCTCTTTTGTATGAATAATATAAAACTACAGAAAGATGATAAAATGTGATTGTAAATTTCTATACATCATACAATATTTTTATGTTTATAGTACAGTGTGCAATTCAGAATTATATCGGGATAGACATCCTCGTACTTATACATTGTGACTATGGTGCAGCCTCCCATCCCTCTTAATATGAACCCAACCCCATTGGGTATACAATTCTAACATAGAGCCTCAGCTCGAGGGATTGGAGGTTCCTCTGCTCCATTTAGAGGCAGAAAAGCACCATCTTTCTGACTGTAGAGCCTCCACTGACTGCACAGACATAAACCTTTGAATTTCCAAATAACAGTGAAACAGGGAAAAATCTTAACATCACAATTTGTAGCCCAACACCCTCTCTGTGCTATCTCTAGGCGCTATGCTAATTACAGTGAATGAATAAATGATAAGCCTGAGTTTCGGGGGTGGATCGCATACCTGGACAACAGGGTCTGTTGTTTGTTTGGAATAGCTTGTTATCTATTTCGAGCACAAACTCAGGAGCTAGGAGACTGCCTCTGTGCAAGACAGTGGCGTAACGAAAGTTTAAGGGCCCCCCCCTGCAATGTACACAGAGGGGCCCCCACTCTGGATTTAATACAGAGCCCTCAGGTTTAAGTACTGTGCTGAGGGGGCCCCTCTGCAGCTTGGGGGCCCCCCAGCACCGCGGGGGATGCGGGGCCTGTGTTACGCCCCTGGTGCGAGAACACAATCCTGGCACCAGTTTGAAAGGTAGTTTGTGAAGGCAGAATGGAATGCTTCACAGAGCCTCAGAGAGTCTTGCAGGATGCTTCGTCAGTTGAGATGAAATTTGGTGCTGTGTTCATCTGGATCTGAGATCTGCATCTGTGACCTGGCTGAAGTTTCTATCCTAACTAATTATGATGCCAGGCTGCTGGACTACTGCCCAACATCGCAGCGGTCAGAAGACCACCCGACATGCAGGCGATTATTCTGACCACCAAATTATGATAGGACCACTGGTGTGGCAGTCGGAAGCTGTTCTTTTCCATTGCCGCTTGTGCTGCGGCCCAGGTAAAGGAATGCAGCACATGCCACAATGGAAAATGACAACATGTGCACATCCATGCACTGTGTGCCATGTACCATGTGGTGCATGGCACACTGGGCATGGCTGTGTGGGGGGGTGCTAGATGTGCCACCAGGGCTACTTTTCAGTGTCCAACAACAGAGGGGGGCCCTGTTTGGGGCCCTCAAATGTAGACCCGGGCGGAGACCTCCACTCCACCTGCAGAGTATATGGAACTTTACCTTCTACGCGTTCCGCGGAGAACACGGACAAGGCAAATCTCCGCACGCTCTGCAGTGTAGTGGAGTTGGCCAGCCCCCACCTCCACCCCCCTATATTAACAATGCATTCTAGTACTTAAAAGTAAATTAAAAACCCACTTACCTGTACTGCAGAATCCCTGGGCTCCCCTCCTCCTCTTTGTCGCCATTTCTTCTAATCCTTGTTTGTTAAAACTGCGCATGCGCGCGCGTCCGCGCATGCGCATTTCTTGTGAGAAGAGAACATCCTCCTGTTTTTTTAGCTGGAATACCCAGCAATACAGCTGGATATGTGCAAGGTTACTTTCCCCTAGTTTTCAAAATCGCCATCTTCACAAGATTGACTACCCCATAAATCGCAAGGGTCATAAGGGGTAAAGAGTGCAACATGACCAACAACTTGTCCACTTCTTTCCTCAGCCTCCCCATATTAATCTTAAAAAAACTATCAATGTCATGTGCTATAAACTTATTCCCAAATACCTGATAGCTTTCTTGACCTTATCACCCTCCCTAACCATGTCCCACACGATTATCTCAGTCTTAGCTTCGTTAACTTGGTATCAAGAAAAATACCCAAAAAAGGCCTACTCCTGTTCTATATGTGTCAATGATTGGGCAATGTCCGAGGTGTACAACAACAAATCATCTGCATAAAACGTTGCCATCCTAGTCACCCCCATATATAAAGGAACTATTTCTGCGTTCAGCCATAAACTTTGTGCTAATGGTTCTATATATAACACAAACAAAAGTGGGGATAGAGGGCACCCCTACCTGGTTCCTCTCCTAATATTAAATGGTGCAGATAGGGAAGCATTAACCAGAACCCTTGGTTTAGGAGAGGAAGAGATTTTCCATTTTGCGTCACCCATGCCACCTCTTGGGTTCTTGCCATGTTTTAAAATCAGCAAGACAGTTGCCTCATTCCATGATGAGAGAATGGGAGAGCCCTTTAGCAAGATCTAATAAAACAGCATTGCCCAGAGTGGGATTATCTTGTCTGCAAGAGAGATATAAACCTCATTCGGAATCCCGTCTGGGCCAGCTGCCTTCCCTCTTTCCAAACTTTTAACAGCTGCTAATATCTATCACTCACTAATCTCTCGATCCAAAAACCCCTTGGCTTCTGGCTCCAGCCATGCTTTAACATGATCTAAATAGGGCTCATTGAATTCAGAGTATAACTTTTGAAACAGTACACAAAAACTCCTTCAATCCCTGCATCGTCCTCTACCAACACCTTTGATTCTTCTTCGTATATCCCAGAGATAACGTTTCTGCCTCTATCATTTTTGGTTATTAATGCAAGCAGCTTCCCACAGCATTTGCCAAACACAAAATTCCTCATTCTGTTGCCCTCCCACTGCTCCCTCTCTGCACTCTCAATCCTTACCTTAAACTCTGCCTGGCACCAGGATAGCTCTTGGGAAACTAGGCCGTTTTTTCTTCCATTTGCTGATTATTGCAGCTGGGTGCAAACAGAGAAAGAAAAATATAACTGAGGCAAAACAGTATAACCATGCCCATTCAAGATTCTTTCTTTAAAAAAAAAAGAAAACAGGTACGGTTACTTTCTTGAATAGGGATGCAATCCAGTCACCTTTGTTTCTTTCTGTTGATGATGTGGGTGTAAGCTCTCCACTGAATTCAAAGGTTGGACATTGTTTAGTGGAGCATAACAGAACAGCAGCTAATGGATTAGATAACACAGGTCTTTGATTTAAACGGAGGAGGTGAAACACATAATTTTCCTGATTGTGATGGAGCAGACAAAGCAAATCCTTGTTGTCGATGGAATCCCATGAAGAAGAGAATTCTTGCGGCCCTACTCTGGCGGGGGGGGGGCACATTATGGCACTGGTGGTGGATCCATATTTGGTGATTTTGATGAGCCATCAACATCTGCATGCTTTAGGATGGGAAACTGAATTGGTTAGTGCAACCTATTTGTTTGAAACCGTACTTTTAGCGTGTAAACTCACAAAATACAGTGCTCACATATAGTTGCTCCGAAACTAGAATGCTATTTTATGGCACTGCTTCTCAGTAGATAACTGGATTCCACCTTGCGTGTTTACAAATTAGAGGTTATTGCGCAACAGGGAAGACAAGTCAATAGGAATTCCAGTTTTTAGAACTTTTTAAATACTTCTTTTGGAATTTAAGTCGTAACTAGCTCTTTTTAATTTGCCAATGCACATAATCTATCAAATCTATTTTTGTGCCAAGGCAGACTTTCAAAGCAATCTTTTTTTAATACAAAATAGACTAATACTACAATGTTTTAATTTGTTTTTGCCCAGTTAACAGGTAGGTGTAATAAGACAATGCCTAGAAGAATATATATATATATATATATATATATATATATTCACTGAAAAAACCATAGGTTTCAGGCCCGTTATAGTTAGGAATTAGCCTTTAAAAAACCGTAGAAATTCATTGAAAAAAACTATAGGTTTCAGGGACGTTATAGTTAGTTGGACATTTCACTCCTACAAAACCAAAGAAATGTCGCCGTTATAGTTAGTTCACCTAACTATAACTTGCGCACCCACAATGCACTGCTGATGACGTCACATATTACATCATTCATGACATCCCGTCCCTGAAACCTATGGTTTTGTTCTATGAAATTAGAACCTATCTATATATATATATATATATATATATATATATATATATATATATATATATATATATATATATATATATATATATATATATATATATTCACTGAAAAAACCATAGGTTTCACACATGTTATAGTTAGCTGGACATTTTACTGATAAAAAACCAATGAAATTCCCCCGTTATAGTTACTGTAGGCAACTATAACTCACGCGACCGCAATCCTCTGCTGATGCTAATACTGTATTTAGACACTTATTTGCCCATGTCTTCTTCCATTAAATTTTAGCTATACATATATTACAAATATTTTTTTTTCATAAAGACACATATGTCATCAGCAGAGGATTACGGTCGCGTGAGTTATAGTTGCCTACAGTAACTATAACGGGGGAATTTCATTGGTTTTTTATCAGTAAAATGTCCAGCTAACTATAACATGTGTGAAACCTATGGGTTTTTCAGTGAATTTGCAAGGTTTTTTAAATGCTAATTCCTAACTATAACGTGTGTGAAACCTATGGTTTTTTCAGTGAATTTGTACGGTTATTTAAATGCTAAGTTACTTTACGCCATTTGTGGCGTGCGCGCCCACTTAACGCAGTTCGTTCCGTGCGCGCACGGTGCGCTTCGCGCACCGTGCGCACACAGTGAGCACGCGGTGCGCTTCGCGCACCGCGTGCCCACGTTACGCTAGATGGGCCATGAACGCACGATGCGCTTCGCGCACCGTGCGCACATGGAGGACATATGATGAGCATCGTTGTGACAGGTAAAATATATGTTTTGTTGTTGTCTAATAAGCAATGCACAAAATGTGGATTTTTTTTTTTTTATTATTATTTCTTACCGTACACGTACGGTAAGCGTAATCGGCGAAATTTTGGAAAAAATTAAAATTGCCTTTTTTCACTTGGGGGATCGTTGGGGACTCCCTCGACATGGCTAGGTGCTTGGGAGCTGTGTAAACAGCCCCTTTACATGTTTTTGCACTTGGTTTTTCAACCCCCTGTCAGAGTGCGAGAGAGAAAATGGCGGCCGCCGCTTCCTGGTTTCGACCGATTCGAATGTTTACTAAGATCTAAGGGCCAATCAGAATCGCGCTCGCGCACGCCACCTTACGCGTGCGGTAAGCGCACCGTAAGCGCACCGTACGCTGGCTCAGATATATATATTGATTTAAAGGCTTTTTTCTCAGAATCTACTGAACAGATTTACACCAAACCTACAAAAGGCACTTCCTTGACCTGAGGACTACCTCTCTGCCAAATTTCAAGTAATTCTGTTCAGCCGTTCGGGCTGTAGCTGTGTCTAAAGGTCCTATGGAAAAATGCATGGGAAAAACGCAGTTTGGGACCCCCCTTTTATCTCAGCCCCCGCTTGACGAATCCCCCCGAGACTTTCAGGGTAGGAGCGGAGCGTAGCGCCCCACCTATTTTGAAACATTTGCGAGGATTCGTCAACCGGCGCCAAAGTTATTCAAAATAGAATGTTGCGGATTTCCTATGGAAATGTGGTCCTAACTATAACTACCTACTGGCGACCGCCAGTAGGTAATATATATATATATATATATATATATATACGGAGCGGCTCCTACAAGCGGATCCCCGACCCTACTTACACATAAATCAAGCTGCTGGTCGAGTGCTACCTACAGGTGGACAACTTTGGAGCAGAATATAACACGCGGCCGTCCAGCCGCGGAGTATGCACCACCCCGGAAGTCTTGGGGGCCACGAAAGTGGAACAGCAGCCGTACATAGGATCGAGGACGGGCCCACTTGCAGGGTCCATATAGGACTTGATTATGTGCTTGCCGCACTACACTTCCCATAATGCACAGTCTCATTTGAGCCTCCCATTGGTGGGTGTGTCATATATTAAATGGTGAAGTGGGTTAGCGGTTATGCACACCGTTTCCGTTAAAGCCTCTGAAGAGAAGCATATGGAGCTTCGAAACGCGTCAGGCAAATCCACTACGGAGCGGCTCCTACAAGCGGATCCCCGTCCCTACCTACACATAAATCAAGCTGCTGGTCGAATGCTACCTACAGGTGGACAACTTTGGAGCAGAATATAACACGCGGCCGTCCAGCCGCGGAGTATGCACCACCCCGGAAGTCTTGGGGGCCACGAAAGTGGAACAGCAGCCGTACATAGGATCGAGGACTTGCCCACTTGCAGGGTCCATATAGGACTTGATTATGTGCTTGCCGCACTACACTTCCCATAATGTACAGTCTCATTTGAGCCTCCCATTGGTGGGTGTGTCATATATTAAATGGTGAAGTGGGTTAGCGGTTATGCACACCGTTTCGGTTAAAGCCTCTGAAGAGAAGCATATGGAGCTTCGAAACGCGTCAGGCAAATCCACTACGGAGCGGCTCCTACAAGCGGATCCCCGTCCCTACCTACACATAAATCAAGCTGCTGGTCGAGTGCTACCTACAGGTGGACAACTTTGGAGCAGAATATAACACGCGGCCGTCCAGCCGCGGAGTATGCACCACCCCGGAAGTCTTGGGGGCCACGAAAGTGGAACAGCAGCCGTACATAGGATCGAGGACGGGCCCACTTGCAGGGTCCATATAGGACTTGATTATGTGCTTGCCGTACTACACTTCCCATAATGCACAGTCTCATTTGAGCCTCCCATTGGTGGGTGTGTCATATATTAAATGGTGAAGTGGGTTAGCGGTTATGCACGCCGTTTCCGTTAAAGCCTCTGAAGAGAAGCATATGGAGCTTCGAAACGCGTCAGGCAAATCCACTACGGAGCGGCTCCTACAAGCGGATCCCCGTCCCTACCTACACATAAATCAAGCTGCTGGTCGAGTGCTACCTACAGGTGGACAACTTTGGAGCAGAATATATATATATATATATATATATATATAGCCCGTTTTTCATAGAAGCGGGATTGGTGGAGTATGTTGTCAAGCGGTCGGCGCTTGAAACTGGCACGCCTCTTGGTCTGGTGCTCCGCGACTGCCGACAAATCTTTGGTGTGAGCGTATGAGGTACGCATCGCGGCGCCCCCCCAGCAGCGGCACTAGTGTTGGTACACTGGGGAAAGAGCAGCAGATGGTCTGCTGCAAGGAGGATTGGAAGAAAGCCAAATTACCGTCTTCATGCTGCAGTGGGAGAATGTAGCCTGACAGCTGACGGAGTCAGAGCATTATCATATGCAGGGTACGCGGTCACTGAACTGTGTCCCCAGATTTGGACTAAATTTTCTTCACCAGCAGCAAGATTTGGCCAACATCCTGCTGCATACAGGGATTTTAATCTATCGTGTTGTAAAGGGGACACAGCACAACAGGCGGAGTGAGTACTATCTTAAACCCGCAGTCCTCTTTCTATAACCACGATTATCCTCCAATGGGAGTTGATGTGCGAACTTTTGAGCTTTTAAATCCTTGTGCGCGCTTCTCTGTCACACAAAGCTGGCATTGAGGAAGGCAACCAAGCTGAAACGCGTCTGCCAGGTGTTACAGCAATGGCGAACTTTTAATCAAGCATGATGTGCCCTGATGGTAAAAATAAAGCTTTCCAGAATCGTACCTGAGCATGTGTCAGCCCGTTTTTCATAGAAGCGGGATTGGTGGAGTATGTTGTCAAGCGGTCAGCGCTTGAAACTGGCACGCCTCTTGGTCTGGTGCTCCGCGACTGCCGACAAATCTTTGGTGTGAGCGTATGAGGTACGCATCGCGGCGCCCCCCCAGCAGCGGCACTAGTGTTGGTACACTGGGGAAAGAGCAGCAGATGGTCTGCTGAAAGGACGATTGGAAGAAAGTCAAATTACCGTCTTTATGCTGCAGTGGGAGAATGTAGCCTGACAGCTGACGGAGTCAGAGCATTATCATATGCAGGGTACGCGGTCACTGAACTGTGTCCCCAGATTTGGACTATATTTTCTTCACCAGCAGCAAGATTTGGCCAACATCCTGCTGCATACAGGGATTTTAATCTATCGTGTTGTAAAGGGGACAAAGCACAACAGGCGGAGTGAGTACTATCTTAAACCCGCAGTCCTCTTTCTATCACCAGGATTATCCTCCAATGGGAGTTGATGTGCGAACTTTTGAGCTTTTAAATCCCTGTGCGCGCTTCTCTGTCACACAAAGCTGGCATTGAGGAAGGCAACCAAGCCGAAACGCGTCTGCCAGGTGTTACAGCAATGGCGAACTTTTAATCAAGCATGATGTGCCCTGATGGTAAAAATAAAGCTTTCCAGAATCATACCTGAGCATGTGTCAGCCCGTTTTTCATAGAAGCGGGATTGGTGGAGTATGTTGTCAAGCGGTCGGCGCTTGAAACTGGCACGCCTCTTGGTGTGGTGCTCCGCGACTGCCGACAAATCTTTGGTGTGAGCGTATGAGGTACGCATCGCGGCGCCCCCCCAGCAGCGGCACTAGTGTTGGTACACTGGGGAAAGAGCAGCAGATGGTCTGCTGAAAGGACGATTGAAAGAAAGCCAAATTACCGTCTTCATGCTGCAGTGGGAGAATGTAGCTTTCCAGAATCGTACCTGAGCATGTGTCAGCCCGTTTTTCATAGAAGCGGGATTGGTGTAATATATATATATATATATATTCACTGAAAAAACCATGGGTTTCACACACGTTATAGTTAGGAATTAGCATTTAAAAAACCTTTGAAATTCACTGAAAAAACCATGGGTTTCACACACGTTATAGTTAGGAATTAGCATTTAAAAAACCTTAGAAATTCAATGAAAAAAACAAAGGTTTCACACATGTTATAGTTAGCTGGACATTTCACTCGTAAAAAACCAATGAAATTCCCCCGTTATAGTTAGTTCAGCTAACTATAACTCGCGCGCCCGCAATGCACTACTGATGACGTCACATATTACATCACTCATGACATGGTCAGTGACATCACTCATGACATCACTGATGACATCTCAAATGACATCACTGATGACATCATCCAGTGAATGTGTGTTTTTCTGAAAATTAAATATGTTTTTTATAGGTATATCTCAAGGTCGATGGAAGAATAAATGAGTATATAAGTGTCTAAATTGATGATTTGTTTCTGAAAAATTGATTGTATAACTGACTGATTAAGTGTATCTTTTTGAATACATGGCTTAGTGAGTAATGTTTAAATGTGTAAATACCTGTATCAGTCTCTCACTTTGTATATAAGTGGCTGCATGGGTTGGTGAGTAGCTACATGAGTGTCTATATAGGTTAATAGTTGGTTTTTTGAGTATCAGTATGAGTGTCTGAGTGTCTTCATGGTGCGGTGGGGGGTATTACGTAGTGCATAGATGCATGAATGAGTGATTCACTGTTTGTATGTGTTGAAGACAGCATGTGTGCAGGACTGTATGGGTGGATGAGTGTTTGCATGGGTGTGTTAGTGAGTGAATGACTGTCTCAATAGTGTCTTCATAAGTAACTACATATGTTTTAAACTAATATATGTGAGTATTGGTGTTTATAAGTGAGTATATGTGAGAGTGAGAGATAGGTAGACTTCCTGTATGAATAAGTATGTGTTTCTATAAGTGATTGTTTAAACGACTAAGTATGTGTAAGTTTCTGTAAAAGTAAGTGTGGTGGTGTGTGTATAACTGTATATGCAAGTAAATGGATGTTTGATTCTTTATTAGCATGAGTGACTATGTGTGAGTAACTCTATGGATGAGTGGCATTGCGTAACAGGATGTATAGGTGTATGAGTACATATGATGTGTGAGTACATGTATGAGTGACTGTATAGGATTGTTGGTGTATGAGTGGATGTGTATGTGGATCTTAGAATTACTGAATAGGTTGTTGTAACTGTTATTGGTATGTCCATTTTTTTGAAAATTTTAGTCTCTATTTTTGAATGTTTGTATCAAAGGTTATATTAGGGTGAGAGGAGGTCTACCACTCTGTCACAAGGATAATGTCATCAGTGATGTCATTTGAGATGTCATCAGTGATGTCATGAGTGATGTCACTGACCATGTCATGAGTGATGTAATATGTGACGTCATCAGTAGTGCATTGCGGGCGCGCGAGTTATAGTTAGCTGAACTAACTATAACGGGGGAATTTCATTGGTTTTTTACGAGTGAAATGTCCAGCTAACTATAACATGTGTGAAACCTTTGGTTTTTTCATTGAATTTCTAAGGTTTTTTAAATGCTAATTCCTAACTATAACGTGTGTGAAACCCATGGTTTTTTCAGTGAATTTCAAAGGTTTTTTAAATGCTAATTCCTAACTATAACGTGTGTGAAACCCATGGTTTTTTCAGTGAATTTGCAAGGTTTTTTAAATGCTAATTTTTTTTTTTTTCTTCTTTTTTTTTTTTACATATTTTTATTTTAATTTTCTATCCTTTTTTAAAGACTTTGGTTACATTTTTAAAATTCTACAATATGTTTTTTTTGTACATTTTTTATAAAATAAACAGGTAAAATTTATTAGCAATACATTTTTTCCTTTTTTTTTTATTTTTTTTTAGTGCGCCTACGGTAAGCTTACGGTAAGCGTACGGTTTACGCAATGTCCGTAATTTATCTACGCTGTTTGCGTATAGTTACGCAATTTGCATAGTCGTGCGTACTCCGCGTGGGGCGCGTACGCGTGTACGCTACACGCGCACGTTACGCGGAAGTGTCGGGGAGTGACTGTTATGCGCATGCGCGCGAGCGCGTGTCTTTTTTACGCGCATGCGTACTTTTGCCGTAAGCGTACCGTAAGCGTACGGTAGGTCATGTGATCATAAAACACAACTTTTGATTGGTTGAAACTACTTTCAGTTCTAGAACTCTCCTACACCACACCCATTCCCCTCATTTCTGCTTGTGATCCCTTAGGAGAAGGAGCTGGGTTGTCTTTGTGATACGATGGGAGAACAGCAGAGCTCTTCTGAGAGTGAGGCTAGCAGCACTACCTTGAGGCAGAGAGCGAGGAAACAAAAGACCTCTTACATATGGGAGTATTTTACTTTTCCAGAAGGCCAGCAAAAGGTAAATGCACCCTTAGTGACTTGCAAGCTGTGTAAGCGTGTACTTTCAAGAGGTAATCCTGACAGGAAGTATTCCTTTGGGAATCACACCATGATGAGACACCTTAAGGATGTACACAGAAGGACACATGCTCGACTTACTGAAGGTAACCCTTCAGTAAGTCAACCAAGCACATCCACAGCAGCTCAGCCTGGACCATCATCTGCAGGGCCGAGTCCTTCTTCTGCAGGTCAGGTGAGCCCTTCATCTGTGGGGGGAGCATCTCCTTTTTCTGGTCCTCTGGAAATTAACCCTCGGTTTGCGAGGGTTGAAGTACGGTGCGCCACTTGTCACGATCTAATTACTTATAGGCAGACCAGTATTTCCCTAGTGAACAGTAAAATAGATCAGCACACTTGTCGTACCGTCTAATATTCCCAATCTTTCTTTCCTCTGTCCCTGCATGAACACAACAGCTCTTTTAAGAGCCAACCTTACCTTTCATCTATTTTTTATATATTTTTTTAAAAACTTTTTTTTTTTTTTTTTACCGTACGCGTAATTGTTTTTTTTTTTAAAAAAAAACACTAAAAATCAATTATCATTTTACAAGGTCCTTGAGAGACTACAATTAAAAACTGAAAATGTGATTGTAGAGAAGTGGAAAAAAGGGACCATGACATTATTGACTTACCATACCCACTCAAAAAAAGATTTATTCATTTAATTTTTTTTTTAATTGCTTTAAAAATGGTTCTAGTTTTCGAAAATTTTCTATCTCAATCTGAAAAAAAAGAAAAAAGTATTAATATTTAATAAAACATTTTATAATACAGTACACATATTTACATATTTTTCAAAAAATATTTTTGCCTTTTTTTTGCTGTTTTCAGAAAATATTGCATTTCACTATAAATTGTGAAAGCAATTGCATTCATCATTTAACAGCAGGCAAAAAAAAATTAACAATCTCAAAGATTGTTTTAAAAAAGCCCACAATCTCTTTTTGCATAAACATAACTTTTTAGAAATGCATAATATTCTTAAAAAATATCATCTAATATCAATACTTATTTCTTTAAAATACCGTCTGATATTTTTGTTTCAGAAGTATAATCACAATAATATATCTCAAATAACTCCACAATACATCTGGTTCCATTTCCTTTAGACCAAATAGTAATTTTAAAATTCTTTTTTTGTTTAATTTCCAATGGTAATCCAATAAAAATCTAAAGTTTAAATTGTACAGATGTCACCGATTCTCTGTAACATTTTGGTTTCCGAAAGATTAATTAATAATTAAATAAGTCCACAATAGAATTGTTTACTTTTCCGCATGGCCAAATAGTAATTTTAAAAATCTTTTTTGAAAAAATTTCCAATGGCAATCCAATAACATTCCAAAATTTAAATTGTGCAGATGTTACCGATTTTTTCTAAATTTTTGGTTTTCCAAAGTTTCCTTAAAAAATGGAAAAATTCCACATTACAATTGGTTACCTTTCCATTAGGCCAAATGATAATTTGTTAAATCTTTTTATTTGTAAATTCCAAATGGTAATCCAATAAAATGGTAACATTGTTTTGTCCAGATGTTGTCAAATCTCTCTAAAATTTAGGTTTCAGGAAGATTAGATAGGAATTTGCTAAATCAAAAGGCAAACGTTGCTTAAAAATCAATTGGGAATCATTACACAGTGTCCAGCCTTTTTCACATTTAAGATAAACTGTGTAATGACCAGAAGTTACAGTAGGTCCATCATGGAAAATTATTGCAACTGTTACAAAAGTTTTTCCTGAAATTGATAATTGCTGTCCTGTAAACTTCTTTATTAAAGTATCCAATTTTGAACCATCAGCTCTACATCGTTGCATCATTAAAATTACATACTGTCTGTATTCCTTTAAAATTAATGTTGAAAACATGTCAGATTTACACTCACCGCATTGCATGCTATGATTAGCATCTTTAACTAATTTTGCAAAAGTGACTGTTTTACTCTCTGGCAATGTTAAATAAATAAACCTTTCAGAATCAACATTAGAGCCACATATATTATAACAGTTTTCACAACTATGTTCCCATTTATAAGAGAGACCAAACATATTTTCAATGGGAACCCCTTCTTCTTCCAGTACCTGAAGAAAATAAATCAAGAATTCCTGTGCGTCTTGCTGTACATTTTGAGAAAACTGTGTTCGTCCTGAACATACATCTAAAACTTTTCTAATTTCAGTAGCACTTTCTATTTGAGTTTTATCATTACTCAGCTTTTCAAAAAGGAGACTCAGCACAGAACAGAATCTTTTTCCCTGATTTACTATTATCTGCTCTTGCAAACTTTCCAGATAAAATGCAACATTCAGCACTACATTAGCGTACCAGTTGACACCAGAGCTATTTTCAAAATAACATCCTACAACCTGTTCTTCATTTTCCTTATTCTTTTTGCTTGCAATTACATCACTCCTCTTTTTTTCCTCCTCTCTATATCTTCATTACAGATATTCTCATTTCTCCTTTTACGAGAAACTACACGTTTCTCCAACACAGGATACTGACCTAAATGAGGAGCATAGCTTCTTCTTAATCTATTATACTCCTTTACACAATTTGTATCAGCACTAACTTTTGAATCATCAAAGTCTATCATGAATAAACCTGATAATGTTTTCACTCGTGACAAAGCAACATATGCCATACCTTCTTTGAACACAGTTGAACCAATGTTCACAAATGCACAATCTACAGTCAATCCTTGAGACTTGTGAATAGTTACAGCATATGCTAGCGAAAACGGAAACTGCTTCCTACGTACATATAAGTCTTTCACAAGCATGAAACGAACTGAACAACGACAAATGTCTTTAACTTCTTCTATCTGATCAAATTTTATTTTTAAACATTCAATTCCATCTTTTTTCTGATAATTAATAAAACCCACAACTCTTCCCATAGCTCCATTAACTAAACCTTTTTCAACATCCAAATTTCTCCTTAAAAATACTCTACAGTTCATGCAAACATATAGATTTTTTTCTAATCCAGCTGTTTTGGAAATGTTCTTCTCTAGTGAATCCAATTTATTTTTCAGTGTGCCTGTTAATGTGACAGTAATTCTTCCATCCTCAATTTTGTCCACTGCTTCCAATTTCCTGATATCTTCCTTTTCCAATTTCAAAAGCTCCTCATTGAATATTGAGCATTCACGTAGAGTTGGCATTAAGCAGATGACACTTTTGTTTTCTGCAATGTTCTTGTATATCTTCTCTGCAACTATTTCTTCCTTTGGAAATAAATTATGTAGCAGCCGACTCTGTAATGCTTTTTTGCCAGCTTCTGTGAGTAGTCCAATCCTGATATCTTTCAGAATACTTCCATATTCTTCATCGTTTGCTTGCCTCATATTAGTTGTAAGTTCCTTGTACTCAAAGAAGGACCAAATATTTGTATTACCGATGCTTCCCAATGACTTCTTCGTGTCTTCATGTGTCACAGTATTAAACACTGGTTGTCCTTTAACTGGAGTAAGTTGCAAAAGATCTCCAAAAACTATGACGTGTTTTCCTCCAAATAACACGTCATAGTCTGTCTTCAGAATTTGCTGCATTCTTAAATGCACAAAGGCAAGCATTAAGTTTGATACCATGCTCACCTCATCAATAATGAGAACTTGCATCTTCTTCAATACTCTTGAAACTTCCAAGCATGCTTCTCCAGTTAGCTTGTTGTATTGTATTTTGTTCTCATGCTCCACTGGTAACATTAGCAAACGATGTAAAGTGATTCCTTTTATGTTATATGCTGCTAACCCAGTTGGAGCAGTAACCACACAAGACAAAGTAGAATCCGTTTTTTGCTGTAGGTAGCTTCTGATGACTTTTATTAGGAAACTTTTTCCAGTTCCAGCTTGTCCGCTTACATACATCCTGATTGGATGAAATGATGTGCATGAGCACTCCTTTTTTTCATGTAGAAATCCGTGATCAATTTTTTTTCTGATCTCTTCATAAATTTGTTGCTGCTCTTCGTTCAGTTGTCTTTCCAAATTTTGTAAGTCTATAAATTCTCCTTGAGCTTGATTCATAGCCGTTTCCACTTCATTCATGGCTATTGATGCTTCATTTTCAACGATTGGTTGTCCTAGGGGATCTTGACTGAGTGTTCCTGAACTTTGGCTGTCCTGAGAACTGTCTCTAGCTATTTCTGCTGCAATTGTAGTTTCCTGTTCAATTTCTTCATTTAACATTTGCAGATAAGTTGTGAATGTATTGCATTGTATGCTGTCTTTGCAAGCATTAAAAGAATCTTCATAGCTTTGAAATTCTCCCAGTAGTTCATCCTCTGTACGCCATGGTTTAAACAGCTGTAAAAGAGCCAAGTAGTAAAATTCCTTTTTGTCAGTAGTGTCGCAACTCAGCTTCCGGTGATTTATCAAACTTCCTTTTGTTTGCTTCACCAAACATCCTTCCTCACCAATGACTTTATATTTTCCATTGTTGATGTCTTCTGCGGCTTTCCGTGAATAAATGTAGTTCTGCAGCACTTCATAGAGACACATGTTCTCCAGATGATGACTTCTCTTGGGATAATATGTGTCCAACATGTTTGATTTCAAAATATCTGTACTTTCTGTGTCATTCTCGGCCAAATATTCAATTTCTCCAACAGATTTCAGTACCCGATTTCTCATTGCTGCAAGGCCTAAACTTGCCCAAATTATTCTTCTTGATTTCGAGTAGAGACTTGCAGAAGATAACCTATCTGAACATTCGTAGGATCCAATTTCTCGATGCGATAACATCTTCAAACTGAAACTGTACAGCTTCTTACTGACAGTTTTCTCGTGAGAAATCTCTTCCCACATTTCCTTCAATTCTGTTTTTTCTGATTTCGTAATGTAAGACGTTACATATCGAGCAACAGCAATGGAATTGTCAGCTACATTCTGTATATCCATGTTAGCGTTCCACATGGATAAAATCACTGGGTTGTAGTCATTTATATTTTTTGATTCTTCTTTTCTTTTAAGGTTGTAGGTATTCTTAGGTGATTTTTTTGTGATAGTATGTCTCACAGATGACATAAAACTGTTAACTCTTCCATTTGAAAGAACAGGTCTAGGAAATCCAAATCGACATTTAGTGTAGTATTTATCTTTGCTCTTGTATTTCCGTCGACAGTATTTTCCACACCGATGACTTTGGAAACGTAAAACTTGCTCCTTTAACTTTTTCTCTTCTGTGCTTTTTGGTATAGCACATGTTGCATATTCTTCAATGTAAGATAACACTGCTTCATCAGCATCTGTTCCAAACTTTGGGGCATCCTTAATCCACAACAGCATATGAATATGAGGAGCACCTCTTGCCTGGTACTCTTTTCTCCAAAAGAAATCCACTACTTCTCCTAGAGGTGGATTTTTTTTATTGCAGATGAAGGACATCATAGCCTCAAATCTATGATTGAAATATCTGCAAACATTAACCGGATCCAATGAGCACAGTTCTCCTGCTGTCTTGTATTCGATGTTTTTAATGTTTGAATTTGCCTCTCGTAGAAAATCCAGTAAATCATCCCAAGCGTACTCCGCACAGCTTAGGGTAAGGAACCATGTCGGTGTTCCTAAATTCCGTAACATGCATTTTAATTCACCATGGCGTCGGTACCAATATTCATTTGTCCCACGCTGACAAGCCATCAGATTGATCAGTTGTGTTTCCAAATGATCATCTCGGTGCTGCACTTTCTCCATAAAATCCTTAGCAGACACATTTTGTAAATGTACTCCACTTTTTAAAATGTGATTTACTGCATAAGACAGTGCAGACAAGTCGCTTTCAAATAAAAGATGGAACAAATAAGGAATACTTTGTCGAAATCTGGGATCTTCAGCATATAGTCTTGTAGTCCGATACTCAGAAGCTGGAATCTGTTCCGGACGTTCATCGTATCGTCCTCCTTTTCCTTTAGGAAACAGCTGGGGAAAACATCGAGCTTCCAAGCTCTCCTCCCATACACTCACGGGAGTTCCTTTTGCTTTCTTCATCTGAAACAGATCAATATTGTCTCCCATAACTTCTTTTGAATGAAGAGGATGTATACTAAAATGTTCATAAATTTCTTCTTCCTTTGACTTGTCCACTTTTTCAATTTGTCCAGTTGGTGTTTCTGTGTCTTCTTGTAAATCTTCTTCTTCTTCTTCTTCTATATAAATTGATTCATACCATTTGTTATTCCTTTTCAAATACAAATTTGCTCTTTGTACTTTCCGTACATCTACCAGCTCCTGCCAAATCTTCTTATTCTTTGTAGGTACACCATTAACCAGAATAATTAATGGTTCAGTTTCCAAAGTATCCGCATCAATAGTTTCCATATGTTTTTTCAAATCCAAGGGCAAATACACTACTCTACCTTTTAAACCTCTCAGTAAATCTGAAGGAGGTAATTTACCAGTTTTGGGCTCCATACGTACTATGGTCTGGAATGGATGAACACATTGAATGAGTATAGACTCATATGTATTTAATTCAGAAAGTTCAGCAGGAATAGCATCCAATTCTAAATTATTATGTACAGCTCTGGTCGGCATTCTATTTTCCTCTAACTTGTTGTAACAGTATTTACAAATACGCTGAACTTCACCCAATTCAAAACAATTTTCAAGAAATATATATGTGGCAAAATCCTTCCACTTATAATTATCTTCATTTTCACTCTTTCTGTAGAGATCAACATACCTGGTTTGTTTTCTATAATGAGTTCTGCGGCAACAAATACAAGTAACATTTGGTCTTTCATTAGAGATTATTGCAAATTTTGTTATGTGATCATTAAATGTCTTACTTACAGAGGGTTCTACATTCTCTTCCACTTCTTCCTCATTTACTGTGTCCTTCTCTGCACTGTTTTGTTCAGGACCAAAGTAACAAAACTGAATTTCATCAACAACCTTCTCTACATCTGATACCGTTCCACGGAACAGAGCCCTATTCAATTCATCTAACTTTATTGCTGGACTTTTAGCAAAATACAACCGTCTCACAAACTTTCTCATTTCAGTATGATGAACAGCCAGCATCCTAAAATGATGGAAAACACTATTGCACACTTTTCTAGATAGACAAGCCAGAGAATGACCCTGCAAACCAGTATTCTCTCTCACTCTGCATGGATCCAAACTTTGAAGCACCTTAATCTTCTGTTTTACACTTTTTTTGCTATATTCTCTTAGAAACTCACGAAATTTATCAATAGATTCCTGACGCACAGTGCAAATACTACTACAATTCCAAGTGTACACTGGGGCTTTAGGACGTCTCCCCATAGCCTCATCCGCCATCACTTGTACCTCATCTCTTGGAACCATTATCTCCTTCTCCATTATGCAACCATTTTTCACTTCATAAGCACGACCTCTGGTGTCAACTGCATGCAGCAAACTATTACTTTGAAAATAACTCTCTTCATTAAAAAAAGGTTCACTACTTGAACTATGCATCCATTTTCCTAAAAACACTTTACAAAAGTTTGTTCTGTTCACTACTCTTTTCCTTTTGCTATGTGATTTCAGTACATTAACCATTTTGTCTAATGTACGCATCCTATTCAAAATTAAAATGAATAGTTTCCTTTTTAATTCTAATGCCTTTGCTGCAATGGCTTCAATTTCTTTTTTTCTCCTTGAGCTTCATTCATAGCCGTTTCCACTTCATTCATGGCTATTGATGCTTCATTTTCAACGATTGGTTGTCCTAGGGGATCTTGACTGAGTGTTCCTGAACTTTGGCTGTCCTGAGAACTGTCTCTAGCTATTTCTGCTGCAATTGTAGTTTCCTGTTCAATTTCTTCATTTAACATTTGCAGATAAGTTGTGAATGTATTGCATTGTATGCTGTCTTTGCAAGCATTAAAAGAATCTTCATAGCTTTGAAATTCTCCCAGTAGTTCATCCTCTGTACGCCATGGTTTAAACAGCTGTAAAAGAGCCAAGTAGTAAAATTCCTTTTTGTCAGTAGTGTCGCAACTCAGCTTCCGGTGATTTATCAAACTTCCTTTTGTTTGCTTCACCAAACATCCTTCCTCACCAATGACTTTATATTTTCCATTGTTGATGTCTTCTGCGGCTTTCCGTGAATAAATCTCTTGCATCCTGTGATTTTACCCAGCTTGTCACTAATGCCACCCATATAGCTGGCCATATCCTTGACGGGGTGTTCTCCAATGATTCAAGACTTTCCAGTGGCTTACCCCTACCCCTGGTCTGGACTGATCACCTTGCTGTCCCTCTGCAGCTAGCCTTTTCTCTTTCTTATGGGATTAGGAAAGGGACTACCCGTTTTGTTTCTAGAAGAAACTTTAGAAATCTCACGAATGAGGTTCTGGCTCCCTTTGTTTCCACACCAGAGGCTCTTTCACTAAAGGATGCGGCTGAGGCAGCACATGATCTGCAGGATTCCATCGCCAATGCAGTGGAAAAATTTGCTCCTGCATCCCTGCGATATGTAGCCCGGCGCAAACCATCAGCACCATGGTTCTCGGACCATCTCAGAGGACTACGACAGGGCTGTAGAAGCAGCGAGAGAAGATGGAGGAAATCTTGGGATCCCATGGACAGGGAGGCCCATAAGTCTGCTCTTCGTGAGTACAAGCAGAAAGTGATTATGGAGAAGCAGAAATACTTCTCCAGCCTTACCAGCTCACTCACTTCCTCTAGGGAGCTCTTTAAAATTGCTGACTCGTTGTGCTCCCTTCAACTTCCAGACCCTGTAGTCAGCTCTCAGCGTCTTTGTGACGATATTGCAGACTTCTTCCATACTAAGATCTTAGATATTCATACCTCTTTGGAAGCACAACGTCTTGCCCTGCCGGAAATTCTTCTATCAGTCCCTTTCAGTCCTCCTTTAGTATCCCCTAGCCTTCTTTCTGCATTTCCTTTAATGTCTTTGGAGGGTCTGAATGGCCTTTTGGATAAGATCAAATCCTCCTCTCCTCTTGATCCACTGCCGCTCAAAAAATTAAAAGAGTGTAGGAACAGCCTTCTCCCTCCCTTACTTGAGGTGATGAATAAGGCAATTGTTCAAGGCATCTTTCCATCAATATGGAAGAAGGCCATTGTGAAGCCGCTCCTAAAGAAGCCTTCACTTGATCCAGGCCTCCTGAAAAATTTCAGACCGATCTCCCTGCTCCCTGCACCCGCAAAAATTTTGGAAGCCCACCTGAATCGCCACTTATCCTCTTTTCTTGAAGTCTCTGAGTATCTTGACATTACCCAGCATGGTTTTCGAAAACACCACAGCACAGAATCCGCTCTCACCTTTGTAGTCGATAGCATCCGACGCAAGGTGGACGCTGGACAAACAACTGTTCTTGTGCTACTGGACCTCACAGCCGCTTTTGACACTCTGTCCCCTGCCATTTTAACATCCCGGCTTAGAGAGGCAGGTGTCACTGGTTCGGCATTGAGTCTCCTCAATTCCTTTCTCCTCGATAGGGAACAAAGAGTAATGCTCGGCAACCACCTCTCCCCTGCAAAGTCTCTGCAATGTGGGGTGCCACAAGGGTCGGCATTAAGTCCCACCCTGTTTAATATCTACGTGGCCCCCCTTGCTAGACTAGTAAAATCGCAGGGGATGGAGGTGGTATCATATGCCGACGACACCCAGATCATGGTTTCGCTGACTCAATCCTCTGTCACAACATCTGCCTTTAGCTTCCGGTCTTGCATGCAACATGTTGCAGACTGGATGGTTGCAAACTCCCTAAAGCTAAATGGCGACAAGACTGAGGTTTTGATTTTCGGGAAGAACCAAGAGATTTGGTCAAGTGAGTGGTGGCCTTCCTCTCTGGGTATCTGCCCGACTCCATCTCAATCTGCCAGAAATCTGGGTGTAATGTTCGACACCTCACTCTCAATGTCCCTACAGGTGAATCGGACTGTCTCGACCTGCTGGGGCGTGATCAGGACGCTCAATAGAATTCGCAGCTATCTGTCACTTCAAGCTCGCAAGCAGATTGCAGTCGCCCTTGTTGGCTCCAGGTTGGATTATTGCAACTCTCTTTACATGGAAGCCAACAAGGGCCTTATACATCGACTGCAAATCGTGCAGAATGCTGCTGCACGTTTTGTCCTGGATCTCTCCAGGTCTTCTTCTGCTACTGCTGCGAGGAGAGACCTTCATTGGTTGCCTATTCAGCACAGAATTAACTTTAAAATTCTGTGTCTGACATACAGAGCAATGGAGGATGAATCTAAAGGCGCCA
Source organism: Triturus cristatus (assembly GCF_964204655.1). Lineage (NCBI taxonomy): Eukaryota > Metazoa > Chordata > Amphibia > Caudata > Salamandridae > Triturus > Triturus cristatus. The sequence continues at coordinate 1,536,034,406 of NC_140589.1, read as the reverse complement.
TCAGCTCCTTGCTTACTCGTTACTGCCCTTCAAGAAGTCTGCGTTCTTCAGGGCTGCTTCAACTTGTTGTCCCTCGTTTTAAGCTCGCCAGATGGGGAGCCAGGGCTTTCTCAGTTGTTGCGCCACAACTTTGGAACAGCCTGCCGATAGAGCTGAAGACTCTGCCTTCTTTAGCTCTGTTTAAAAAGGCCCTAAAAACCTGGTGCTTCTCTAGAGCTTACACAGGTTGAGCTGCAGGAGCTTTGTTATGAGCTGGATTTGGAATTAGGCGCCTTGACGCCCATTGGGCTATGTTTGCGCATGACAAGATCCCTTTTATTATTAAATGTAGTTCTGCAGCACTTCATAGAGACACATGTTCTCCAGATGATGACTTCTCTTGGGATAATATGTGTCCAACATGTTTGATTTCAAAATATCTGTACTTTCTGTGTCATTCTCGGCCAAATATTCAATTTCTCCAACAGATTTCAGTACCCGATTTCTCATTGCTGCAAGGCCTAAACTTGCCCAAATTATTCTTCTTGATTTCGAGTAGAGACTTGCAGAAGATAACCTATCCGAACATTCGTAGGATCCAATTTCTCGATGCGATAACATCTTCAAACTGAAACTGTACAGCTTCTTACTGACAGTTTTCTCGTGAGAAATCTCTTCCCACATTTCCTTCAATTCTGTTTTTTCTGATTTCGTAATGTAAGATGTTACATATCGAGCAACAGCAATGGAATTGTCAGCTACATACTGTATATCCATGTTAGCGTTCCACATGGATAAAATCACTGGGTTGTAGTCATTTATATTTTTTGATTCTTCTTTTCTTTTAAGGTTGTAGGTATTCTTAGGTGATTTTCTTGTGATAGTATGTCTCACAGATGACATAAAACTGTTAACTCTTCCATTTGAAAGAACAGGTCTAGGAAATCCAAATCGACATTTAGTGTAGTATTTATCTTTGCTCTTGTATTTCCGTCGACAGTATTTTCCACACCGATGACTTTGGAAACGTAAAACTTGCTCCTTTAACTTTTTCTCTTCTGTGCTTTTTGGTATAGCATATGTTGCATATTCTTCAATGTAAGATAACACTGCTTCATCAGCATCTGTTCCAAACTTTGGGGCATCCTTAATCCACAACAGCATATGAATATGAGGAGCACCTCTTGCCTGGTACTCTTTTCTCCAAAAGAAATCCACTACTTCTCCTAGAGGTGGATTTTTTTTATTGCAGATGAAGGACATCATAGCCTCAAATCTATGATTGAAATATCTGCAAACATTAACCGGATCCAATGAGCACAGTTCTCCTGCTGTCTTGTATTCGATGTTTTTAATGTTTGAATTTGCCTCTCGTAGAAAATCCAGTAAATCATCCCAAGCGTACTCCGCACAGCTTAGGGTAAGGAACCATGTTGGTGTTCCTAAATTCCGTAACATGCATTTTAATTCACCATGGCGTCGGTACCAATATTCATTTGTCCCACGCTGACAAGCCATCAGATTGATCAATTGTGTTTCCAAATGATCATCTCGGTGCTGCACTTTCTCCATAAAATCCTTAGCAGACACATTTTGTAAATGTACTCCACTTTTTAAAATGTGATTTACTGCATAAGACAGTGCAGACAAGTCGCTTTCAAATAAAAGATGGAACAAATAAGGAATACTTTGTCGAAATCTGGGATCTTCAGCATATAGTCTTGTAGTCCGATACTCAGAAGCTGGAATCTGTTCCGGACGTTCATCGTATCGTCCTCCTTTTCCTTTAGGAAACAGCTGGGGAAAACATCGAGCTTCCAAGCTCTCCTCCCATACACTCACGGGAGTTCCTTTTGCTTTCTTCATCTGAAACAGATCAATATTGTCTCCCATAACTTCTTTTGAATGAAGAGGATGTATACTAAAATGTTCATAAATTTCTTCTTCCTTTGACTTGTCCACTTTTTCAATTTGTCCAGTTGGTGTTTCTGTGTCTTCTTGTAAATCTTCTTCTTCCTCTTCTTCTATATAAATTGATTCATACCATTTGTTATTCCTTTTCAAATACAAATTTGCTCTTTGTACTTTCCGTACATCTACCAGCTCCTGCCAAATCTTCTTATTTTTGTAGGTACACCATTAACCAGAATAATTAATGGTTCAGTTTCCAAAGTATCCGCATCAATAGTTTCCATATTTTTTTTCAAATCCAAGGGCAAATACACTACTCTACCTTTTAAACCTCTCAGTAAATCTGAAGGAGGTAATTTACCAGTTTTGGGCTCCATACGTACTATGGTCTGGAATGGATGAACACATTGAATGAGTATAGACTAATATGTATTTAATTCAGAAAGTTCAGCAGGAATAGCATCCAATTCTAAATTATTATGTACAGCTCTGGTCGGCATTCTATTTTCCTCTAACTTGTTGTAACAGTATTTACAAATACGCTGAACTTCACCCAATTCAAAACAATTTTCAAGAAATATATATGTGGCAAAATCCTTCCACTTATAATTATCTTCATTTTCACTCTTTCTGTAGAGATCAACATACCTGGTTTGTTTTCTATAATGAGTTCTGCGGCAACAAATACAAGTAACATTTGGTCTTTCATTAGAGATTATTGCAAATTTTGTTATGTGATCATTAAATGTCTTACTTACAGAGGGTTCTACATTCTCTTCCACTTCTTCCTCATTTACTGTGTCCTTCTCTGCACTGTTTTGTTGAGGACCAAAGTAACAAAACTGAATTTCATCAACAACCTTCTCTACATCTGATACCGTTCCACGGAACAGAGCCCTATTCAATTCATCTAACTTTATTGCTGGACTTTTAGCAAAATACAACCGTCTCACAAACTTTCTCATTTCAGTATGATGAACAGCCAGCATCCTAAAATGATGGAAAACACTATTACACACTTTTCTAGATAGACAAGCCAGAGAATGACCCTGCAAACCAGTATTCTCTCTCACTCTGCATGGATCCAAACTTTGAAGCACCTTAATCTTCTGTTTTACACTTTTTTTGCTATATTCTCTTAGAAACTCACGAAATTTATCAATAGATTCCTGACGCACAGTGCAAATACTACTACAATTCCAAGTGTACACTGGGGCTTTAGGACGTCTCCCCATAGCCTCATCCGCCATCACTTGTACCTCATCTCTTGGAACCATTATCTCCTTCTCCATTATGCAACCATTTTTCACTTCATAAGCACGACCTCTGGTGTCAACTGCATGCAGCAAACTATTACTTTGAAAATAACTCTCTTCATTAAAAAAAGGTTCACTACTTGAACTATGCATCCATTTTCCTAAAAACACTTTACAAAAGTTTGTTCTGTTCACTACTCTTTTCCTTTTGCTATGTGATTTCAGTACATTAACCATTTTGTCTAATGTACGCATCCTATTCAAAATTAAAATGAATAGTTTCCTTTTTAATTCTAATGCCTTTGCTGCAATGGCTTCAATTTCTTTTTTTCTCTTATAAAACTTTGCCTTTTGCTTATATTTCTTCACATCCTTTATCAAATTGGACATAACTCTTCTCTGAAACATTTTTCTACGTATCTCTTTAAACGCTGTTTTTCTGTTTAAGTTTATCTTTTTAGTTGCAGAAGGTATATTTGCATTAACTAAATTCTCAATTTTTTCCTGTGCTTTTCGATTGAAATCATTCTTTCCAGTACAGACATTTTGTACATTTTTCCTTTTTTTGAATATGTTCCTTAGAAAATTTTTTGTCTGCTTACCAGAAGATTTTTTCTTCTTCCCAACATGAGCATCTTCAACTAACTTAGGTCCTCCAGTTGTCTTCAAATATAGGTTTTTTTTGTGGTCTTTTTTTACTCTGGATTTTGTAGGCATCTTAAATTTTGTTCACTGCTCTTCAGCAATACCTGAAAAAAACTAAAAAAAAATTCCTTTATTTTATTTAAATATATTACTACATTTGTTTTCACATTAGTCACAAAACGAAATTTCTTTGCCAATTTGAAAGCACACTTACTGCTCTTTTTTTTGGCAAGTGATAATCACTTTTACAGACTGACACATTATGAATCCACTTTTCAGATTTTTTAAAAAGCACATGTCCAAACTGCTTTTTCAGACCAGCACCATTTGTAACCTGGGTGACTGCCTACACTCCAGCAAGGGCAACCAGCCTTAGTGATGCTGAATGTATTTGCATTACTGACTGAAACCTCAAACCCCACTCGCTTGTGAATACTGTGCATGATTCCACATGGTAAGCAGCTGGGTGTGTGCTAAGAGTCTGCTTCTGCACCAAAAAACTGGCTCCCCCTTTCCTTTTAATGCAACTGTGAAATCACCAGAGCAATACGCAATAAATCTCTGCCTGTAATTCCTATTTGCACACAGAGTCATGTTTTCACATTAGTCACAAAACGAAATTTCTTTGCCAATTTGAAAGCACACTTACTACTCTTTTTTTTGGCAAGTGATAAACACTTTTACAGACTGACACATTATGAATCCACTTTTCAGATTTTTTAAAAAGCACATGTCCAAACTGCTTTTTCAGACCAGCACCATTTGTAACCTGGGTGACTGCCTACACTCCAGCAAGGGCAAACAGCCTTAGTGATGCTGAATGTATTTGCATTACTGACTGAAACCTCAAACCCCACTCGCTTGTGAATACTGTCCATGATTCCACATGGTAAGCAGCTGGGTGTGTGCTAAGAGTCTGCTTCTGCACCAAAAAATGGCTCCCCCTTTCCATCTAATGCAACTGTGAAATCACCAGAGCAATACGCAATAAATCTCTGCCTGTAATTCCTATTTGCACACAGAGTCATGTTTTCACATTAGGCCCTTAAACGAAATTTCTTTGCCAATTTAAAAGCACACTTACTGCTCTTTTTTTTGGCAAGTGATAAACACTTTTACAGACTGACATATTATGAATCCACTTTTCAGATTTTTTAAAAAGCACATGTCCAAACTGCTTTTTCAGACCAGCACCATTTGTAACCTGGGTGACTGCCTACACTCCAGCAAGGGCAAACAGCCTTAGTGATGCTGAATGTATTTGCATTACTGACTGAAACCTCAAACCCCACTCGCTTGTGAATACTGTCCATGATTCCACATGGTAAGCAGCTGGGTGTGTGCTAAGAGTCTGCTTCTGCACCAAAAAATGGCTCCCCCTTTCCATCTAATGCAACTGTGAAATCACCAGAGCAATACGCAATAAATCTCTGTCTGTAATTCCTATTTGCACACAGAGTCATGTTTTCACATTAGGCCCTTAAACGAAATTTCTTTGCCAATTTGAAAGCACACTTACTGCTCTTTTTTTTGGCAAGTGATAAACACTTTTACAGACTGACACATTATGAATCCACTTTTCAGATTTTTTAAAAAGCACATGTCCAAACTGCTTTTTCAGACCAGCACCATTTGTAACCTGGGTGACTGCCTACACTCCAGCAAGGGCAAACAGCCTTAGTGATGCTGAATGTGTTTGCATTACTGACTGAAACCTCAAACCCCACTCGCTTGTGAATACTGTGCATGATTCCACATGGTAAGCAGCTGGGTGTGTGCTAAGAGTCTGCTTCTGCACCAAAAAATGGCTCCCCCTTTCCATCTAATGCAACTGTGAAATCACCAAAGCAATACACAATAAATCTCTGCCTGTAATTCCTATTTGCACACAGAGTCATGTTTTCACATTAGTCACAAAACAAAATTTCTTTGCCAATTTGAAAGCACACTTACTGCTCTTTTTTTTGGCAAGTGATAAACACTTTTACAGACTGACACATTATGAATCCACTTTTCAGATTTTTTAAAAAGCACATGTCCAAACTGCTTTTTCAGACCAGCACCATTTGTAACCTGGATGACTGCCTACACTCCAGCAAGGGCAACCAGCCTTAGTGATGCTGAATGTATTTGCATTACTGACTTAAACCTCAAACCCCACTCGCTTGTGAATACTGTGCATGATTCCACATGGTAAGCAGCTGGCTGTGCTAAGAGTCTGCTTCTGCACCAAAAAATGGCTCCCCCTTTCCATCTAATGCAACTGTGAAATCACCAGAGCAATACGCAATAAATCTCTGCCTGTAATTCCTATTTGCACACAGAGTCATGTTTTCACATTAGTCACAAAACGAAATTTCTTTGCCAATTTGAATCACACTTACTGCTCTTTTTTTTGGCAAGTGATAATCACTTTTACAGACTGACACATTATGAATCCACTTTTCAGATTTTTTAAAAAGCACATGTCCAAACTGCTTTTTCAGACCAGCACCATTTGTAACCTGGGTGACTGCCTACACTCCAGCAAGGGCAACCAGCCTTAGTGATGCTGAATGTATTTGCATTACTGACTGAAACCTCAAACCTAACTCGCTTGTGAATACTGTGCATGATTCCACATGGTAAGCAGCTGGGTGTGTGCTAAGAGTCTGCTTCTGCACCAAAAAACTGGCTCCCCCTTTCCTTTTAATGCAACTGTGAAATCACCAGAGCAATACGCAATAAATCTCTGCCTGTAATTCCTATTTGCACACAGAGTCATGTTTTCACATTAGTCACAAAACGAAATTTCTTTGCCAATTTGAAAGCACACTTACTGCTCTTTTTTTTGGCAAGTGATAAACACTTTTACAGACTGACACATTATGAATCCACTTTTCAGATTTTTTAAAAAGCACATGTCCAAACTGCTTTTTCAGACCAGCACCATTTGTAACCTGGGTGACTGCCTACACTCCAGCAAGGGCAAACAGCCTTAGTGATGCTGAATGTATTTGCATTACTGACTGAAACCTCAAACCCCACTCGCTTGTGAATACTGTCCATGATTCCACATGGTAAGCAGCTGGGTGTGTGCTAAGAGTCTGCTTCTGCACCAAAAAATGGCTCCCCCTTTCCATCTAATGCAACTGTGAAATCACCAGAGCAATACGCAATAAATCTCTGTCTGTAATTCCTATTTGCACACAGAGTCATGTTTTCACATTAGGCCCTTAAACGAAATTTCTTTGCCAATTTGAAAGCACACTTACTGCTCTTTTTTTTGGCAAGTGATAAACACTTTTACAGACTGACACATTATGAATCCACTTTTCAGATTTTTTAAAAAGCACATGTCCAAACTGCTTTTTCAGACCAGCACCATTTGTAACCTGGGTGACTGCCTACACTCCAGCAAGGGCAAACAGCCTTAGTGATGCTGAATGTGTTTGCATTACTGACTGAAACCTCAAACCCCACTCGCTTGTGAATACTGTGCATGATTCCACATGGTAAGCAGCTGGGTGTGTGCTAAGAGTCTGCTTATGCACCAAAAAATGGCTCCCCCTTTCCATCTAATGCAACTGTGAAATCACCAAAGCAATACACAATAAATCTCTGCCTGTAATTCCTATTTGCACACAGAGTCATGTTTTCACATTAGTCACAAAACAAAATTTCTTTGCCAATTTGAAAGCACACTTACTGCTCTTTTTTTTGGCAAGTGATAAACACTTTTGCAGACTGACACATTATGAATCCACTTTTCAGATTTTTTAAAAAGCACATGTCCAAACTGCTTTTTCAGACCAGCACCATTTGTAACCTGGATGACTGCCTACACTCCAGCAAGGGCAACCAGCCTTAGTGATGCTGAATGTATTTGCATTACTGACTGAAACCTCAAACCCCACTCGCTTGTGAATACTGTGCATGATTCCACATGGTAAGCAGCTGGGTGTGTGCTAAGAGTCTGCTTCTGCACCAAAAAATGGCTCCCCCTTTCCATCTAATGCAACTGTGAAATCACCAGAGCAATACGCAATAAATCTCTGCCTGTAATTCCTATTTGCACACAGAGTCATGTTTTCACATTAGTCACAAAACGAAATTTCTTTGCCAATTTGAAAGCACACTTACTGCTCTTTTTTTTGGCAAGTGATAATCACTTTTACAGACTGACACATTATGAATCCACTTTTCAGATTTTTTAAAAAGCACATATCCAAACTGCTTTTTCAGACCAGCACCATTTGTAACCTGGGTGACTGCCTACACTCTAGCAAGGGCAACCAGCCTTAGTGATGCTGAATGTATTTGCATTACTGACTGAAACCTCAAACCCCACTCGCTTGTGAATACTGTGGATGATTCCACATGGTAAGCAGCTGGGTGTGTGCTAAGAGTCTGCTTCTGCACCAAAAAATGGCTCCCCCTTTCCGTCTAATGCAACTGTGAAATCACCAGAGCAATACGCAATAAATCTCTGCCTGTAATTCCTATTTGCACACATAGTCATGTTTTCACATTAGTCACAAAACGAAATTTCTTTGCCAATTTGAAAGCACACTTACTGCTCTTTTTTTTTGCAAGTGATAAACATTTTTACAGACTGACACATTATGAATCCACTTTTCAGATTTTTTAAAAAGCACATGTCCAAACTGCTTTTTCAGACCAGCACCATTTGTAACCTGGGTGACTGCCTACACTCCAGCAAGGGCAACCAGCCTTAGTGATGCTGAATGTATTTGCATTACTGACTGAAACCTCAAACCCCACTCGCTTGTGAATACTGTGCATGATTCCACATGGTAAGCCGCTGGGTGTGTGCTAAGAGTCTGCTTCTGCACCAAAAAATGGCTCCCCCTTTCCATCTAATGCAACTGTGAAATCACCAGAGCAATACGCAATAAATCTCTGCCTGTAATTCCTATTTGCACACAGAGTCATGTTTTCACATTAGTCACAAAACGACATTTCTTTGCCAATTTGAAAGCACACTTACTGCTCTTTTTTTTGGCAAGTGATAAACACTTTTACAGACTGACACATTATGAATCCACTTTTCAGATTTTTTTAAAAAGCACATGTCCAAACTGCTTTTTCAGACCAGCACCATTTGTAACCTGGGTGACTGCCTACACTCCAGCAAGGGCAACCAGCCTTAGTGATGCTGAATGTATTTGCATTACTGACTGAAACCTCAAACCCCACTCGCTTGTGAATACTGTGCATGATTCCACATAGTAAGCAGCTAGGTGTGTGCTAAGAGTCTGCTTCTGCACCAAAAAATGGCTCCCCCTTTCCATCTAATGCAACTGTGAAATCACCAGAGCAATACGCAATAAATCTCTGCCTGTAATTCCTATTTGCACACAGAGTCATGTTTTCACATTAGTCACAAAACGAAATTTCTTTGCCAATTTGAAAGCACACTTACTGCTCTTTTTTTTTGCAAGTGATAAACATTTTTACAGACTGACACATTATGAATCCACTTTTCAGATTTTTTAAAAAGCACATGTCCAAACTGCTTTTTCAGACCAGCACCATTTGTAACCTGGGTGACTGCCTACACTCCAGCAAGGGCAACCAGCCTTAGTGATGCTGAATGTATTTGCATTACTGAGTCCAACCTCAAACCCTTAAACTATTCTTTTATTATACGAGTACACCTTAATTTATTGTGAAAACATAGTCCATATTATTTTACTTGTTCCTCACATTTAAATTTCTCCCAAAACAGAAAATAATAAACACAACTTCAACAAAAAGAATTGCATTTCTATTATTCATTTCTTAATTTACCATATACATCCCCTCTCAAACTCTAAACTCACCTTTAAAATTAGTTAGTTGTGAAAGAAATGTGGCACTCAAACAGCAGATTATCAGAGCCAGGATCTCTGTTCTTTACACCTCTCTCCTCTCAGCAGAACCAGATAATGGCAAACTTTCCCTCTCTTTTTCCACACATATACATGTTAGTTTCTAATCTCAGTGCTTGCCCCTTTTTTTCAAATGTAATCACACATTTCTATTGGTTGAAAACCAACCCTTTTCCAAAAGTACCCTTCCCCCAACTTGACTTCTGCCTAGTACCCTTCCCCCAACTTGACTTCTGCCTGCTACCATAGCAACAGTTCATGGAACACTGCTGTGTGGAGTTAGGTCAGAAGTTCACCAAACAATGTTTCAATTCCACAGAGCAAGAGTGCTTGACTTTTCAAACCTAACAGCAAATCCATAGTACTGTTCTTTGGTAACACATTTTTCTGTACCAATACAAAACATGCTTCTATTAATTTACACATACAGCCTAGTTTTTATTCTAGAATGGTATGAAACAGCCAATCAGTTCTTTTTTTTTTGAAAAAAATATGTATGCCTCCATTTCCAAACTGTCTTTCTTTTCATATTGCCATTCTACTGAAAGACACCTCCTGAGTGCATCCAGTTCTCCTTTGAAGATGTTCACAGTGTGGATTGTAGGGCACAGCTATGTCTTCTGGAGTGAAAAGTATGCAGAGAAAACAGATATGGTGAGAGACCTTGCTTTGCCAAATGTAGACATTAAATGGATTGGTCAGAGAGGATTAAAGTGGCACCAATTGATGCCATTGGTGAAATCCTTCATGCACATCAAACACCCTGACCTCATAATAGTGCACTGTGGTGGCAATGACCTAGGCACTTTGACTGGGGTAGGTCTGGAAATGCTTATGAAGGACACCTTTGCACAACTGTTTTCACTTTTCCCTAAAACTGCCTTTGTGTTTTCTAACATATGCCAAAGGCAAAAATGGAACTGGTCCAATCATTTCTGTCCGCAGATTGACAAAGCAAGAAAGCACGTCAACAAATCTGTTTCTGCTTTCCTCCGTGACTATGGTATGGGTTCCATTTACCACAACAACTTGCGTTATGACATGCAAGACATTTATAGAGGAGATGGTGTGCACTTCAATGATGAAGGGAACAGAGTCTTCCTCTTGAACCTTAGACTCTGCATCGGTACTTACTTGTAGGTACCACTAAAAAATCACTTCATAAACACAACGGCTCTTTTTAGAGCCCCCTAATATCTAAACACTTAAATCTGATTTTCATTTCTTTTTTTTCTTTTTTTTTTTACCGTACGCTTACCGTACGCGTACCCCGCGATTTTTTTTAAAATCAATAAATGTTTTCTTTGTACTTTTCTGTCCTTCTTTGACCCCCTTACAAATGTTAGGGGGTCTGTAACTCTCCTCCTTGCCCCCTTTTCAAGATATCACTCTTTTTTTTCTGAGTGAAACACACGAAATGGCGGCCGCCGCTTCCTGGTTTCGACCGATTCGAATGTTTACTAAGATCTAAGAGCCAATCAGAATCGCGCTCGCGCATGCCACCGTACGCGTACGGTAAGCGTACCGTAAGCGCACCGTAAGCTGGCTCAGATATATATATTGATTTAAAGGCTATTTTCTCAGAATCTACTGAACAGATTTACACCAAACCTACAAAAGGCACTTCCTTGACCTGAGGACTACCTCTCTGCCAAATTTCTAGTAATTCTGTTCAGACGTTCGGGCTGTAGCCCTGTCTAAAGGTCCTATGGAAAAATGCATGGGAAAAACGCGTTTTGGGACCCCCCTTTTATCTCAGCCCCCGCTTGACGAATCCCCCCGAGACTTTCAGGGAAGGAGCGGAGCGGAGCGCCCCACCTATTTTGAAAAATTCGCGAGGATTCGTCGACCGGCGCCAAAGTTATTCAAAATAGAATGTTGCGGATTTCCTATGGAAACGTGGTCCTAACTATAACTACCTACTGGCGACCGCCAGTAGGTAATATATATATATATATCTTGAAGCCATAATGCTTTACACTAAAATCACATTCAGTAATATTGAAAATACTATTCTGACTCATTCAGTTACATTTCTATCAGTAATAGTTTTTTTGCTCCAAGCCTTGGACAGTAGCAGTTTCAAGAAAATGTGCAGTGTAATTGAGTCTGTGAGTGTACATCATGTTTAATCAGATGTATCTGAACTTTTCTCTGTTTTCTGCGTAAAGCAAAAAGCAAATGTGCTTAACTTATCAGCAACACTGAACAAGAAAACTTTCTCTGAAGGTTTTATGTTTATTTATATGAAAGGCCTTGCTGTGTTCATAACGTGTATAAATATAATGTGTATAATTGTACATTTTTCAGGGTCTAATGCTTTTGTGAAGTTCATAATAACCACAGTTATAAAAACAGTACATATCTTTGTAATTTAGAACATGAAAACACAAACAAAGGTAACATGAACAGTTATTTATTGTACAGAAACAAAGTCCCATGAACCTGAAAAGGAATCAGAAATATTACATAATTAATTGAAACTTTCAACACAAAACACAGGACCACAATGGTATCAGGTACCTGCCATAAACCCAATGATAAGCAAGAAGAAATTGATTTTGTACAGTGACTGTGGATTTTGATAAAGTTCTCTGTGTAAAATTCAGAATAATTTTTATAAACCGCTCTTTTCTCAAAAAGGCATCATCATCAATGTCGATATTGACTCATGCTGAGGTCCATGTTATACCAGAGCAGTAGTTGGAAGCATAGAATTGATGACATTGCAGCAGCAGGCTCCTCTGTAGAATCTTAAACCTGGTGTAAAACGTGAGATACAGTAGGCTCCAAAGTCCTTGGATTGGGGCTTAGGATACCAGCATCACTGTACTCTTCCTGGGGTATTTTCTCCAGAGTAGGGAGAGACTGTGAGGATGTACTCTGAAGGCACTTTGGTGTCAAAAGGGGGTCTATTGAACATAATGAGACACAAGATGCTTTTAATGTGAGCGATGAACACCTTGTTTTTCTTTGAATCAGACAGTGAAGGCAAGATTACAGTCCATGTGTCTTCTACCCCAAGACCTCGGATGGGTGGTCTGTAAAATGGCTTAAATTAAATACTTGTGTATCAGGAATCTTTTCTCAAACTTTGATGAGACACCTGTCAGCAGCTTTGGAACCTCAGCTTCACAGGTGGCAGAGCTGCAATGAGTCACAATAAATGGGTTAGTTCTGTTTTCTTGAATGCTTTGCAACAGCTTTTGATGAGTTTCTGGGTCAGACAAATTTGCTTCTGACACCTTCCCAGGGAGATCCAGGACAGGTATATACTCTGGAGAGCACATAATGTGAAGTACAACCAATTATTACTCCTCTAGGCAAATTATTTAATGCTCGCTAGGCTTTCTACAGATTATGCAACCAACTCAGTCCTGCATGCAAAACCCCAGTGGTCTAGACTTGCTGAAAGCTTACTAAGGCTTAATCACCGAACCAATTGCTTGCTAGTCGAAATAGGTTGGTGAATTTTAGATAAACACTCAGAGTAGATGTAACATCCCTGTAAGCATTTGAGGTGAACGCAAGAACATTGTCTGAATGAGAAAGATAAAAACTGCTCAGTGGCTTTGATACTGCAACTCTTTTCAACTCCCTAAGCATATGAGCATTTGTTTGTGGTCCAAGCCCTTAGGAATCTGGAGCATTATTCAACACTAACTAATATAAAACAATATTAGTTACATCTGTGACTAGCCCTGACGTTGTCAATGGAAAGATCACAGCAAAAGAGTAATCCAAATAGTGTTGGGATTCTACACAGATCCTAAAAATATAAAATGTGTAATTTGTTGAACAACATATTGCATCACTGCACATATTTATTGTTCATGTAATTTATTGAGGATAGCTGCCTCACATACCAGTTTCAGTACTTTAGCTTTGACACTGCACATTTTATGCCAGCATGTGCAGCAGCATTAATCCCCTGAGCTGTTGTGATTAAATCTAACGTAGTTCGCTCATCTAAGAGCATTTTCCTCTTTCACTCCTAGCTCAAAAACCATTGGAGTGTTGTCTGAATTGAGGGTGTAGGAGTGGTCCGAAGACTCCGCTCCTTTAGATGTTAGTTTAAATCACCATTAATATGTCTTTGCTGATCTTGGCTGGAGATTGGGTTACCGGCAGGTTCCTTATAAAGATATGGGGCCTCATGTAGAAAGCCAAATACCGGTCGGTAACGGCCGATTTTCGGTAATTATACCGTTACCGACCGGTATTTTGGCTTTTGAGATGTAGGGGGAGAATTTCATGATTCGGTATTTACTGAATTGGTAAAATTACCGAATCGGTAATATTACCGATTCGGTAAATACCGAATCATGAAATGAGATGTAGGGGGAGTGTGTGGTGGGTGTGGGGATTCGTTATTTACCACCAACTAAAGGTTTGTGGTAAATGACGAATAGGTGACAAAAAGCATTTTTGTGCACGTTTAAGTGTGCAATGTGGCAGACATACATGCCCTTAGGGCATGTATGTGCGCCACATGTGCACACATGGCCGAATCAGGGGTGCAACAGGGTGTCAATATGACACCCTGCCACCCTTGCATGTGCTCCCCCATTACCGAATCGGTATTTACCGATTCGGTAATGAGGCATACCTTCCCATCAATGGGAAGGTATGCCTCATTACCGAATCGGTAAATACTGATTCGGTAATTACCGAATTTTTCCGAATCGGTAATATTTACCGACTCATTACCTACATTGCATTTACCACTTCATAAATACCGAATCGGTATGATTCGGTATTTATGAAGTGGTAAATGCAAGCCCACCTACATAAGGCCCATGATCTGTATATGAAGCAAAAGAAATGTTGCCACACAATTCCCTTAAATGTGAATTCCTTCACTTTTATGGTCCATAGTGCATTCCATAGACCAGTCGAAGCTTGTATCTGTGAGACAGCCACTTTCCATGGAATTTATTTTCCTTTATTGACTTCCCTTCTCAATCTCTAAATCCAAATAGCCACTAATGTATGCAATGTATATTGTAAGCTGTAAAGGGCATTAAAACAGAATCTTACACTGCACTGGTGTGGGAACTGAAGCATCAGTTTTATATAATGTGGGTAACAAGGATTGGGTATTACTGTGCTGGGGAAACACTTAAAATATTTTCTGTGTGTGGGTGCGTGTGTGGCAGTTTGAAGTTGCTATCGCCAAAAGTTCCCTGCACTGCAACAAAAGTCAGGAACCATTGCGGAGACATTCTCAGGGAACAACTCTGGTGTACTTGTATGGGTAAAACATTTAGGAGTTGCCTATGATGTTTAATGATGTATTAATATCAGCACTGTAAAGGCATTGCAAAACATTGCTGCTTGCACTACATGAGATGAGATACATACTTTTATCGAACAGCGTTTCAAAGAAAAAACTTGCTGCACCACCGAATTCTCTGTGGGGGAGTGAAGCTTGCTCTCAGCTGTAGTGCAGCAATGGAAGTTTTGTACAACCTTCGTATGAATTATGTGCATGTAGCCCAAAAGTGCTGCGAGAAAAAACAATGCTCAGTTTGTTTTGTCACAAATATGTCTGTTTCCAGTCCATGTGAGATAATTATGAACATTTTCGTCCAATGTATTTCAGAACAACTGATTAAAAATAAATCATTACAAAGGCTTCAGTTGCTCAACCTAATGTAGCAAGTAAACTCCTGCAAGTATGAAATCCCCAGCAGGGATTATATTTCTCTAGCATAGACTGAAATAATCACGTAGTCCGTGCCAGATGAATCGCAGCTAAGTGAAATAACATTAAAATACAAAGATTTCCATTTTTAAGAGTACATTTTGTATCTATGGGGCATATTATCAAGCACGGCTTTAAAATTATCGCCGCATTAGCGGCAGAAAACTGGAGCTAAAGCGGCGATAATGGGTTTGATAATATGTCGCAGAGAATTCCAATAGAAGCCCATGTTTACCCCAGAACATGGGCTTCTATGGAAATTCTCAAGGGCATATTATCAAGCCCATTATCGCCGCTTTAGCGGCAGTTTTCTGCCGCTAAAGCGGCAATCATTTTAACGCCGTTTCTTGATAATATGCCCCTTGGTGTGGTCAGTAATGTTCTAACCCAGTTAGATGTTTAGAAAAGACAATTATAGTTTGTGATCTAAATGTTTTAAGGTATGGAACTTCCTGTGAGATATTCATTATTTTACTGCAAACAAATTATGACTATTAATAGACCTCAAATCATTTTTTATAAAAGAATCTAAAAATATTGAAAATGATTTGAACAAGAAAAGCGGTTAGATACTGTTTTATGGGTGCTTTGTTTTAGCTGAAAACCCCATTTGGAATGTCCAGGGTTATTTGAAATGTATATTTTTATAAGAGCGATTTCTAATCCTGTAGAGTGTACAGATGTGTGTGTACATGCATGCCAAAACTTATATAGTTGGATACTGTTGTAAAGGGTCTGTCAGGTTATTAAATCCAGAAGAAAGAGGACTGTTAATTATGCACTGCAAGCCACCATAATGTCTTGATATTGTAGGCAGTTTAAAATAGCTTTTATGTAATGTTTAACTTCTGTCTTCAGAGCATGCCAAGCCTGCATTCAGGGATCACTTCTTAAGGGAATGACATGTGGAACTGAATTTATCCAACTCAGCTTGATTTCTGTACAGGGCTGGTGTCTGGGCACACATCCATGGACGTTAGAACCGGCACCGTTTTTGACTATCTCCTTATCTGGAGATGTCACAAGGGAGTGATGTCGGGATTATATGGTACAATACCGAATCACTTATTTTTGCAACCACTACTTAAAACTCTTAGCGAGAAATGGCAGGAGCGTCTTCACCTTCTTGTAGAAGAAGAGATCTGGCCGGATATATATGAAGCTCTTGACAAGGGTACTCACAAAGCACGTTTGAAATTCTGTCTTTTCAAAACCTCACATGATTGGTACAGGACACTTTTGAAATTACAAAAAATGTTACACCATTTGCTCCCTTCTTGGAATTAAAGCGGGCCTGGTCATAAATCATCTGCCTAAGACGAAAATTTCCAAAGTATACGAGGAACACTCTAGGCTGCCCTCTTGACGTGTTGGCGCCGCTATGTTGTCGCTTTTGGTAGATGGGGAATCGGTGTGCCCTTTGTACTTCATAGTCCCAATCCCAGCCTGGATGATCTGGAAAGGAGTCTTTTAATAGTTGGACTATAAAGCGCCGGGGGTCATCCCCCTCCTTCCCCTCCGGAATACCAAGGAGGCGGAGGTTGTTCCGGCGCTGACGATTTTCCTGGTCCTCCACCTTTGTCATCAAGACCATCAAACAGGCGGTATTAGACGCTCCCTGTTCTTTGGTGATCGCCACATCAGTTTCCAGGTGATCAATTCGTGTTTCTGCCATCGAAACCCGCTCGCTAATGTCTACACAGGTTTTGTTCAGATGCCTCAGCCCTCCCTGCAGTTTTTTGGCAGCATTCTTGGTGATACGACTGTCCGCCCGAACTTCTTCGTGGAACTCCTTAATGGAAGTCAAAATAGAAGCTAAAGAAGGTTCGGTCGTTTCATCATGTAGGCTCTTGGAACTGCCCCACTGAGTAGAATTTAGATCGTCTTCATCTAAATGATATGATACTTGAGAGTCAGAGTAATCCCATTTTAGATGACTACGACACCTGTTTTTGCTGGTGGGCTTTTTCTGGCGCTGTACTGTGCCTGTGGTTTAGAGTGAGGTCTCACTGTCCTCTTCACTGGCTTCTCCAGAGATGTCTTCGTTAGAGGAGTTTGGTGTGCTGTCTGATACAGAGTAGAAGTCTTCCCCCCCTGCTTCAGGAGTCCAGGGGGTCTGGGATCCAGGGGGTACCGACAGGTTTTGAATTACCTTGTAGACCCCTACTCCGAGGTCGGGATCAGAAATAAGCCGGGAGGCCTCCGGGTTGTTCTTGCTAAGTATGTTTGCGGGTTCCTCTGTCTTTTGAAAGGGCTGCAGCAGAGAGATTTTGTTGTCTATGAGCAGTAGTGGCGGCGCTGGGACAGGGGAAAACCCATCCTGAATCCCTATGGGCTCCCTTGTTACAGTCAAATCGTTTTCAGGCAGAGTGAGTAGGGCAGCGGGGTCAGCTCCATTCCCTGTTTGGAGTGTCCCAACCTCTGCGTTATCTACTGGTAGGCGGGTGGCGAGGGAGGATAGAGGTTTCATACTGGGGTTTAAGATGTTTTTTTTAAGTCCCAAAAAGATTTTTGCAGGGGGGGGAGAGAGGTCTCAGCATTTTTATCTCGAGGGACAGCACCCCCCCCTGGCTTGCCCCCATGTTTTCCCTGCGGTTTCTTATCCCCACTGACCTCGTTTTTTAGTTTTGTGGGTCCCTCGGTAGCGGCGACGGCGGCATCTTTTGAAGCTTTTACAACTTTAGGGTCCGGTGTAAAAGCGGAAGTCTTTTGTTTGGAGCCTCTCTGAGCCCCACGTGTATTCATGGTAACCCTACTGGGTTTCAGCGACCTCGCCTCGCAGGGATCTCTGTGAAGAGCAATCCAGGGGTCTTGGATGTCAGCCCCGGCAGCAGCTGCAGAGAGCACCAGGGGAGAAGAGCACAGGGTCGAGTCTCCAGCAGTATATAGCGCAACAAGTGCTTTCCTCGCCAGCCTCTTACAATGGGTGAGAACAAACCGATTACCCCTCGACCAGGAAGAAATCCCCAATATGAGTCTCCTTTCCAAGAGGAGCGGTTTTAATATAAATGTTGCAGAGCCGCAAACGCCGAAAACGCAGCATTCTGGCATCTCGAGCGGCAGCGCAGGACAGCTAGCCGAGCGTTACGCGTCCGGTG
This sequence comes from Triturus cristatus, assembly GCF_964204655.1. Taxonomy (NCBI): domain Eukaryota; kingdom Metazoa; phylum Chordata; class Amphibia; order Caudata; family Salamandridae; genus Triturus; species Triturus cristatus. The sequence continues at coordinate 1,536,015,937 of NC_140589.1, read as the reverse complement.
TGAGCAGCCGAGCAGCGCGAGCTCAGCTCCGTTCCATCTCGCTCCGACACTTTTGAAATTACAATGAGCATGGCTACTGCCACAATTCAAGTGCTGGAGGTGCTCGGATGTTAATTGGGACCGCCTTCATATAATCTGCGGATACTATACACGGTTTTTGGGCTCATTTGGGGCATACCCTTGAAACAATTCCCCTCCAACTTCCCCTTACCCCTATCATTATGTTATTGCATGATCTTGGGAATTTTCTTGACATTACATGCCCACAATGTTACCTTTCCACATACTGCGCTTAGTACAGCCAAAATGTGTATCTTAAGACAGTGGCAATCGTCTAACCCCCCCTCGGATGAGTACTGGATGGTAGCAATGATTCAGATGGCATCCCATGAGCGTGTAATATACCGTCTGTAAGATGAGGAGGAAATGTTCCAGCAAGTATGAACTCCTTTCCTTAGTGACTCTTGAATTACCATTTTCCCTTTTCTTATGCTTCATTGCGCAGGTGCCTTTCCTTTCCTTTCTTTTTCCTTTCCTTTTCTTTCTTTTCTTTTCCTTTCCTTTCCTTTCCTTTCCTTTCCTTTCCTTTCCTTTCCTTTCCTTTCCTTTCCTCTCCTCTCCTCTCCTTTTCTTTTCATTTCTTTTCTTTACTTTCTTCTCCTTTGCTTTTCATTTCCCCCCTCTCCCCTCTTTCCTTTCCCTCCTTTTTCCTTTTGCTCTTTTCTCCCTCCTTCTTTTCCACCCTTTACCCCCTCCATTCTTTTTTTCTTATTCTCTCATTCTTTTCTTGGCCAGGTGAGGAGACAGCAACCTTTTTCATTCTTGAACATCCAACATCATCAAATGTATCTCCTCTTACATATCTTATATTGTATAGGTCCACCTCTGTTTCCCCCTATCCATGATCAAATCTGTTTAACTAATTCTGTGACTTTGTACGATAGAGATTGTGGGTCACTATTCATATCATACACAATATCCTTTTCTTCTGGCATTTAATCCTCGTTTCCTATTCTATCCTCCCCCATCCTATGCTGTTTAGGTTTTATCTTTAAAAGCACACTTATTATCTGTACTGGCAATTGGCTTCCATGAGTTCATTATTATTGTGGAGTACTGAGATGTATATATATACCTTTAACTTTCAATACAAAATTACGAAACAAAACAACAATGTGTATCTCAGCACATGCTCTGAACCCAGCCAACATGAAACAGATGACTCTGTCATTATTTAGAAAGCCACACTTTGTGGTGTAAGGGGCAATTGACCACCAAACCATATCTGGTGTCCATGAAGTCTCAAAGAAGCTTCTACGTACAAACCGTATGTTTAGAATTACTCAGTTTGGAGAACTATATCATCAGACTTCAAAACTCCACCCATAAGTGAAGTATTTGCAGGGAATGCAGCAAAAGCATTTAAAAATATTTCAAAGAGGTATGCAGTGTGTGCAATTACCCTCTATTCCTGTCAACACATCTAGCAAAGAGATATGTGTATGTTCCCTGAAATAACTCCTATCACAATTGAAGTTTCTTCACAAATGGTGGCAAACAAATCCAATAAACATGAGGTTTACAGTCACAAGACAAATGGGGAATAACCTTTTATCCCATAAGCATTTAACTTAAGTTAAATTGGGCTCCCTATTTAAAGAGTAGGAGGTAAAACCAATACTATGTCAGATGTCCCGGACAACCATTTTAAGCATAAAATTAGTCTTTTCATGGTGCAATCAGAAACTATTAAAAAGTCCTTAAAGTCCAAATTTCCTGCCAATGTTGCGTAAACTGAGTCTGTGGCTTAGCTCTGTAAAATTTGTTTCAACACTCCCGAGTGACACAAGTGAAAATAACAGTGAAACCAGGAAGAAAATCGTAAAATCCCACTTTATAGTCCTTAACTATCTCTCTGTGCTATCTCTAAACGCTATGCTACTTCTAGCAGATGAAAAAATAATAATTCCGAATTTTGGAGGTGGTGCGCACACCTGGACAACAGGTGTTGTGGTGTGTTTGGAATAGCTTTGAACATAAAGCCAAGAGCTAGGAGATTGCATCTGTGGGAAAACACAATCCTGTCATCAGTTCATGAAGGCAGAATGGAACGCTTCACAGAATAATAATAATAATAATAATATGAAATTTATAATGCGCTCAGCTTACCCGGGGGCAGAGCCTTGAAGAGTCTTGCAAGAGGTTTCTTCAATTGAGATAGACTCTGGTGCTGTGCTCATCTGGATCTGTGATCTGCATCTGTTACCTGGGTGAATTTTCTATCCTAACTAGTCAAGTGGCAGTCCTTATATACTGAATCTTAACTGAGATGGAATTTGCAATATCACTTTTCGAATTTTTTGTCATAATCATATACATCATATACATCAATGGATTTACTAATAAGGTAAAAGTACATCAATATAGACTACATTGCTTGGGTTAATGTTATTTTTGACCTTGAAAAGGCACCTGTCCCAGACTGATGCCACAATGGGGGCTTTTGTCTATATCACTGTCAGAGGACATGACCCATTTTGAGTTCGTCAGGAAGATAAAGGCTACCCACCATGTGTTTAGACGTAGGAAGTTAAAGACTGCCATTTGCTAGACAGGCCTATGACAAAATGGAGTCCCGGCCTGCACAAAATGGAGTCTGCATTTATGTGTTCAAGAACCCAAAACTAAAATAAAAAAGCCCAAAAGCAAGTGATTAAAATAAATAAAATATTAGAATTATGGAGGGAAATAATCATAAGATTTATAATATTTCTGGAACAATTTCTAATGTTATTAGTCACTAACTTATCATTGAACATGTTTTTGATTGATCCTGCTTTTCACCCATAATCATACATTTACAGAATAAAAACACATTCCAGAAATGTGCATTTGATGAAATAAGCAATTCATCACTTGTTACATGTTCAATAGCACATGCCTTCAAACTGAAACAAAATGGGTCTCTGCATTGGAAGACATGATCCTTGCTACAACCCCACCTGTTAGGAGGAATATCCAGCATTCAATTACTTTTCTTCAACTACAAACTCCAGCTTTGAAAGCGTTTTTGAAAAGATAAAAACTTTGCTGTGCTGGTGCAATCCACATTGTAATCAACATGTTTTCTCAACAAAAATAAAACTTTAGTGCCTTGAGTGAAGTAGCAGTGACTCTGCTGAAGACATAGAGATCCCATCTTCTTGGAGATCTCCAAGTATGTCAGGATGCCCGCCAAGTGAGTGAAGGACTTTGCTCCACTGACCTGGTAGACTGGCATTAGCGCTCAAACTCAAAGTCATTAAACAGTTCATCCAAGAACAATATTTCAAACAAATAATCAATTTCCTAGTACATATGCAGCTGGACTAAATTAAATCTATACTTTTGGGAGAACCAAAATACCCATAGCTGTACCCAGGGTGGCACTACACTCAGTATTAGGCTGACCACAGGGTCCAAACAATTCTATCAGTCTCACCCATTATTATTATAAGGAATAGTCTTCCGTTAAAGTAAAGAAACATCGTCATATTTGCATTCAACACACATAATGTGATCTACGAAGCACCTCAAAATATTTCACATGAAACTCAGATTTTCAAGAGAACAATACGTCTTGAAAAGCCATAAACCCTCATATAGAAATCTGATCTTAAAGTAAACTAAAATAATTAAATATCCTTCTAATGAAGAGCTCCTTGAATATTGAATTACATGCCCCTGAAATCAGATCTATGCTATCATTCAGATGAAAGGCTAAAAGGATAATTAAAAAACCCTACTTTTTCTGTGTCAAATCATACAGTACATGAATCAAGACATGGCAACAACCTGTTGACTAAACACTCTGGGTTCAGGGAAAGATTACATTTGTGTAATTCTTGTCAATAATCACCTAACCTTTTTGCTTGGATATAAGTTTACTTTGAAAAAAATGAAAAGACAAGAGGATTTTTGGCAAAACAGAAACAAATTGGTTTAATTAAATGCAGCAGCCGGGAGAGCAGCAACAGAGGTGTGTCTGAAGACTGTCTCTATGTACAGGGGTTTTGGCTGACACATACAGTTCTTGTGGTGCAATACATTGATTACACTTTCTTGTAGAGCACTTAAATAAAGGCCTAGTCATGAACCATGAATTTAACCATCTAATAATGGTCACAGGTGGCTCTCGACTTTGTGTAGACCTAATGTGGGCCAATGTGTATGTGACCAGCTGTCCGGCATGGGGAGCACGTGATCACTGTGTGTAGTGTACATGCTGTGTTCTAATTGGCTGAGTGTTCCTAACTATATGTGGCTTCTGACTTTGTGGTATTTTGGAAACATTCGGCTCTTTGGCCAAACGTGTTTTATTGGGGCCAATCTCCTTGGACCTTTTGTGGTGTAGCTGCCTATCTGTGGGATCGATCTGGGTTTTCCTTGTTCGTGCGTTTGTCTTAGGGCTAAGTGTAACCCCCACCTGTGACCTATCAATCAATAGGCTTGGGTTTGCTTCACAGGGCCTGTCTAACCACATATCTCTAACTCTTGGGTGATGAGGAGGTCATCTCAGGTGGATTCCACATCAATGTTCCAAGTTTTTTACTACGTGCACATAGAACACAGTGGTCATTGATTTTGCGTTTACTCAATTTCTCATTATTATGCGTACCTTTATCATGACATTGTATTTACTGGTATTGATATTGTTATGTGCACATATATTATGGCGTACAATGACATTGTGTTTACCGGTATTGACATTGTTATGTGTACATATAATATGGCGTACATTTACAACGCATTCACTGATATTAACATTCCCCTGTTGAATTTTCAACGACATCGTTTTTCACATATGTCATGACAGTCACATTATTTGAGGCTTGATGAGCTTCTGTTGTGTCTGCTATTCTAGCTATTTGCATGCCACCTAATTTCAGGACTGAATTTTTTCAGCAGGAAAACCCCACTTGTAGGACACAATAATAATACAAAAGCGACAACCGGAAACAATGACATGCACAGTTTAGTCACAAAACTGCCTGAATTATTCCATAATGTTCTTGTACTGAGCCCAGCCAAAATAGTCAGCAGTTCTTCTTCGAGCCTGATGCAACAGAGTTGTTTTCTTCTGTAGCGGATGTTGGAACAACTCAGAGAGATCTTCTCCAGGGTTGGTGTGTGTATGGTCACAAGGGTGCAGAGGCCCCGCCATCCGTTGACAAGCTGTGCATAGGCAAATTCTCCTCATTGCCAGTAGTAATTCATCAACATGGAGGTGCCCCATTGCAGGTCTGGAATGTGCAGTAGTCCTTCACAATTTTCATTGGTACCAAGCAGTATCATTCCTTTTCCTCTGAAACACAAATAATACAGTGTAAGTTTCCTTACAACTAGGGGTTGCTCCTTCCCTTCAAACAATGTGCACTAATTTATCTCGGTATCTCAGAGTTCCTAGCATTCATTATTTGTGCAAAGTGACTGGCCCTGCACTGGAATTCAATATCAGGGGTCTATTAGTCATTAAGAAAGGCTTGCCAAATATGTTAAGGGGCACCCCGGAACCACAGGTGGAGGGGTGAGCAGACTTATTTATGTACCGGTGCAGGGGTTTTGCTACCTTTAAAAACCTACTTTCTATGAAGTCTCGGGGTCAAACAGTGTCTTCCTCTATAGTTCCCTTCTGCGCATCTTTTCTAGCTCATTTTGAATGTCACTAGATTCAGCAAAAAGAATAAGTGCTGAGGGGTTGGTCTAATACCGGGTGATGTTTACTACTGCTCTATGGGGATTTACTCTACCGGGTTGCATCTTGACCCTAATCCTACATAGGTACAGGTGGATGAGACAGTTTGATTTTTTGGGGGCGGGATAAGTAAAGCCGGCATACGCTTATGATGTGGGGTATCAGTGAACATATATAACACAACCTGGTTGTGGTTTGGGTGCCCACAGTAGTCATGTATTGATACCATGTGTTGTGTAGGAGTGCTCTGTGTAGTTTGTGAGGAATGCTAGTGTTCGGTTCAGTGTAAGTGTAAGTGTAAGTAAGGTGGGAGAGAATCACATGCAAGCGCTGCAAAAATTCCAAGGTAGGCTCCATGAAACTAGGCAGATTTCTGACTTAGGAGGGGCACAAGAGCACCTTTGCTAGACAGAGAGTGTACAAAAATAAATAACTTTGAAAACATTTGTAGGTCTTGGGATGGTCTGAAGGAGAGATGTCTGTCATCTGAGTGCCCTGGGGTGCCTTGGCGAAATGCAAAAAAAAGTTTTTTGAATAAAAGTGTCCGTAAAGGCTGCTTGCAGTCTGTGTTCTTGAGCTATTGGGCCTTGTTGAAGTCCCTTTGGGAGCTTCAGCAGAAGGATAACAGGCCGCTGTTACGATGGTGCACATTCAGTTAGATTGCAGACCTGTTTGGATAAGAACTGTGGGTTGTAGGATAGCTTGGAAAAAACACATATTATACAGTTTTCAGGGTATTCATGTGCCTCCATTTTAGGTGTATATTCTGTAGCTTCACTATGTGTAAATCTTTTAGTGGGGTACTGGAAGGAGGTGGCAGTACTTTTAGGGAATGGTGAGTTACGTCACCTTAGGGGTATTTTATGGGCACTTTGGTTCCTCCCCCTCCTCGCTATGGCAGGGGCGAGTGCTTTACTTTTGGGCTGCTTCCTTTACATTTATGTGTGTGTGTGGTGTCACTTTATTGTTGCGGGGGTATCCTTTTGACTGGCATGTGCATTGTGCAATGTGAAAGGAAGTGGATGTGTAATGCTTTTTAGGGGCTCTGTGGGTAATGGTGATGTTGCTGTTGTCAAGTGCAGGTCAACACTGGCTAATACAGTTAGGTAAAGCCCATTCCTGCAAATTTCAGATTTTCTGGGCTACTTTTGGGCTTCTTTGTGAGGGCTCCATTGGGCATTTACCTATGCTTTTGGCCTATGCTGCTTCTAATGTAATATACTGGAGGTAGTCGGGGAGTTGTTCATGGCCTCTCTGTGGCTGTGCAAGGAAGTGATTGGGTTTGTGCGTATTTGCTGTGCTTCCAATTATAGTTGATGCGTAGTTAGGACTTGTCGTGATAGGCTCAATGCAGGTAATGCTAATGGCTTTGATGGATTTTCTCTGCGGACTGGGTTTCATGTGATTTTATGCTTCAGAGTTTTGAGGACATCCTTGCCCTAGGGGTGTGGGAAACCTAGTTCCTGACAGTGAAGCATCTGCTTTGTTTTGGAACTGTAAGGGGACCTCTATTTGGTGGATACCCTGGGGCTGGTTGTTGAGACCTACATAGCTCGTCCAAGGTTGGATTAGGATGAGTGGACATAGGTGTTGGTTTTTATGCACAAGTCGGAGGGCACCCTGCCCTCTTGTCAGACTGCCTCCCTCCTGGGAGCGTGGCCAACCAACCCCACCACGTGGGATTAATAGCAGAGAGATATCCATGCCCCCGTGGGAACCTGGATGTATAACTCTAGTGCGAATTTCCGATCGATATAGTATACTGCGCTGTTTGCAAATGCAGGTAAGGAAATGTATCTGGAAAGGGTATGAAGGGGATATGTCATGTTAACGGTGGTTTGGACCTACTGCTTGTTGGCATTCTGTTATTGTTCAAGGGCATTGCCTCCCCAGACAGTCGCCCTTCCCTATCGTGGCAGTGGCCATGGTCCTTGCTGGGCTGGCCTCCCTGTCTGCTGATGCTGTTGCCATATGCTTGACTAACCACACAGCCCCTGTTGCCTGATTTTCCTGAGGCTGAGTGTACGATGCATTTGCGTTGCTCTGTGCTTGGCTTCGGGGATGAGTATTCTGTGGGTGCTGTACTGGGATTATTCCTTTCTGCTCATGATACGTTTTTAGGCAGCATCAGTCAGCCATGTAGCCTATTCTGTGACAATAGTAGAACTCTAAGAGACCTGACTGTACCCAGCTTCCGGACCTCTACTGCTAGGACTCTGGGATTCAGAGGTGGAGCTCCCTTCAAGACTCGTGTTATTTGTACATTTGTGGCCAAAGAAGCCCGCTTGAGGACGTTTTAAAAAACAATTGTCAGACATGCTTGGCGGTGTCTCTTTGAACTTGTTCCTGTTTTCCCTGGCCTTTTCCTGTCTTTTTTGGTGATAATGGAATATGTGGGCCTGTATTTCTCGCCAAGGTTTGGTGTCTAGCCCTGCTATGCCATTTAGTCTGCTCTTTATCTCAGTGGGCAGTCCCTTTCTGAAGGGCTGACCTGTCTATCTAGGAAATCAAGTCATGGTCTCACCAGGCTTCATGCTTTCTACCATCAATCCTCCTTCGTCTGGGTGGGCAGGGAACAGTTCCCTCATGGCCGTCTATATCTGGTGTCTAGATGAGAAGAAAATGGCACCACCATTTTCAGTGATGGTCAGTGTGGCTGTGAGGATGGGGGCTCAGGAAAACACCATGTCAGTCTGCTGTCCGATGAGGCTGCTGAGCAGACTTTTGACGTCATCTATAGCTAAGTTAATTCCAACTGTGTTTTTCTCAAAGCATGAGATCCACTTTCCTGCCCCATCCATCAATGGGGACAGTTTCCTCCTGAGCCCTTCTGTGTCCATCTGTGCTCATGGATCATAGATGGTCCCTGACGCACCCTTCTGTATCAGCAGACATATTTTGGCATGGAACGGCTCTGTCGATTTCTCGATGCCTTCTTTTTTTAACACTATCTCTCTAGGCATCAGTTTGTCTGATTGGCGAATTCAGGGGGAGAAGCGGATGTCCTTTTCGTCACCCTCCTTCCTATTACTTGGTCTGCCCTTCCCCTACGCTGAAGACCAGGTGGAGTTCAGTTTTCTGTTAGGGTTCTCTCTTCTGAATCTTCCCCTGGCTCATAATCATGTGGAGCCCAGGGCCTAGCCAGCGCTTCCTCCTGGGGAAGGTGCGTTCTTCCTCTCCTTTGACCTTCCCAGGCAAGAGCTCTTTCTCTCTCAAGTCTCAACTTGTGCCTCTCCACTTACTCCCACCTGGACTGCCTCCTTCACTCAGTTCTGTGTGCGGGTTTCCTTTATAGCATTTTTACCTCTACCTCACTCCCTGATGCTTCCTGCACAGCCTTAGCATACCCTGGGGAGCATATCCTGTGGCTACCCCATCAGTGTCATATTTAGTAGGACTCGGGCACCTATCTTCCCCCTCACTGGTGTTGTCAACATCCAGAACTGCTATGAACCTCCCTCTGACTCTAAAGAGTTCTGTGGGGTGGTTTGGAGCATGTGCTCCTTTTTCTGCTGGAGCTTGACAGGCAGCGAACGATAGATGGGGGATCGAACTACGGGGAGAACTAGCCCCGGACTGGGAGCAGGCTACCTTCGCCTGGGCTGGTTGGCAGCGGCGTTCCCTTCCCCAGGGTGGAGGAGCGTTGCCACAACTAACAAGAAATACATTGTTAAAATGGTTTCACTCACCTCTCATTGCTATTTCTAGATGTGCTTGCTACCTTGAGTGTAGGGTGTGGGCCCGGTTGATTCCTGCTGTTTGACAGCCACAGGGGATGACAAGAAAAGTGTAGAGGGCGCATGTCAGATTGGCCGTCTGTCTTGCGACGGCTGACCTGACATGCACACTTCTGCCTGTACCTATAACAGCTGTGATTAGCCAGCTCTCTCCAATCTCATGATAAGAGCAGCTGCAGGATTGGTTAGGTTTGCAGTGGCAATGTGACCAGCAGCCTCGGATCATGGTGGGCTCTTGCAGCGAACCTCTCCTCTGAGGGATTTAAACTATTTTTAACTGCATGCCTACCAATTTGTCGAGTGTTTTCATCCATGGCTTCGGTTTATTTCGGCCCTGCTCCAAGTCACAGATTTCCTAAAAAGTGAGTCCGTTTATCAGCAACAATAAAGAGGTGTTACTTTACATAGAAGTGGCAACCGCTGGGTTGGGACTTGGGAGACTCCGAACTCCGGTAGAGGATTATGCAAATATGCCCTCTTCCCTTTTCCCACTCTCAAGCATTCCTCCCTCCACTGGCACTTTGATTCCTAGCCCCGCTGAGTGAGGAACTCAGAAGAGGACAGTAAGGATGACGGCAAAAGGGTTAGTGTAACAGGGAAATAACGAGGGATAGAGGGAAAGAGCTAGAAAGGCGAAAGGTGAAAGAGAGCGAAAGAGAGCAGGAGACATCGAAGAAGAACAGCACAATGAAACCCGGAGCACAGAAGACACCAAATGATGAAGACGCTTGTGGTGCCAGTGCTGGGGCTGATGATGCTCTTCATCCTAAACAGTAAGTATTAAAATGCCTCCGAGTCAAATCACTCTCTAAAACAAGGTGAGCCTAATGTAGCACACAGTGAGCATCACACCGCCTCTAGGCTTCTTTACCAGTACTCGACAGGTTTGACGGCACTGTCATGTTAATTTCTATAGTCATAGAGAAAAGATTTTTAATTTGTCATCTAGGTCGGTAAATTTTTGTAGTTCGGATTTGATCAGGGCAGCATTATTCTTTCTCGCCCGTGTTTTTTCTTAACGTTGTCTCTATTTTATTACCTTGGAGTTCCCTTTAAAGGGTCTGTGTCTTCTAACCTGAATTTTGAACCTACACTTTGAGTGCAATATTTTCAGAGCAAAGGTTGTGCCCAGGTACCTGTGCCCAAATGCCAACAAACATGGGACTCTTTAGGGTTTGATATAATAGCCTGTACCTAGTCTCTCAATTCTAGAGTCTAAGCCTTCACAACATGAGATAGTAAGAGAACAGATTTCGGGGGCTTTGCAAGTACCCCTGCCAGGCCAAAAGAACACAATGAAAGGTCTGCAGCTCTCAGGATGTGTTTATGCTCAGCAGAGATCTTTAAATGCAATTTCAATACAATTGTTTGCATTTTTCAGGAAAAAAAAATCATGCCAATTTAAATGTTTATCCTGTAGTCTGGGCATGTATCCAACCATCCTCTGAAGTATGTGCCCAATACATTGAGCTCATTCAGCCAGCCGCTCAAGTAAGTACCAACCTCAACACATTTATCGGCACGTCACAGGACTACATACACAACTTTATAGCAACTAGCTTGGCATTGTAACCGATTATGAAAGCTCAAAACAGATTAGTTTGTGCCATTCCTAAGAAACCAGTAAGCATGTGTTAAATTCCTGAAGGTGGAAAACATTCGATGCGTTTCAGCTGAGCTAGGTCTACGAGGCCACTTTATAGTTCAAAGCAGTCAGCCGGGGTTTGTTTTGCTGCTGTACACATAGAGGTGGGGCAGATTGTGATGAAGGTCAAGCAGGCATCTAAGATAAAACCTGTCATGCTGTTGCATATTGTTTGCTGTTTTTTTAGTAGCACGAGCAGCCCAAGGGCTCTGTAGCGCTTTAACAGAAAACCCGCCTACTACCAATTTACTCTTTTGGGCAGAATAACACGATGAACCGAGGTCATGATTGGTTTGAAACTTGTTCCCCATGTGCCGGAGTCAGCAGATCTAGCCTATAGATCACAAACCTTTCCCTTTTTCTGGAATTAGGTTTCACTAGGTTACGAAGCCTTGCTTTTCATATGTGAAGCACACATAGTGCACTGAAAGTTCAGAACTGCTGTACATTCCCTCAAGACATTGGTCATCTAGTTTCAAATGCACTGCTTACCCTCCTGTTATCCTACCACATTCCTGTCCACTGCCATGCTTCCATCTCCTCCCAGATACTAATCACTTCCCATCTCTCCTAAACTCACTTCAGTGCTGCAAAAAACGTTTACTCCATCAACCCACAAATTAGAAAATGAAGAAGCTAAAAAAGGGAGATTAGTCAGGAAGGGTCGGCAAAACGAGGAGCAGATTTAGTGGTAGCCCACCTCAGGATTGGATTGATACAGAAAATAGGCACATACCCCAAAATTAAAGTTGCCCCTCTTAGCGAATCACATAGCTAAACATGTGGCCCACATTTGCAAGCTGGAGCAGTTTCCAACTACTACAGACACAATGTACAGGTGTTATGCAAGGTTTGGGAGACTGCATAACAGGGTTAATGATAATAGGAGGGAAGTCCACAGCAAAACTGGCCCACAAGAGCACATAACAGACCCCAAAACAGCCAAAAAGCCCTATACACTGGCCCTTCTGGCATTGCCAAATTGCGCACTAATCCAGGCTGACTTGGTCCTCCATGGTCTGCCTATTAACTACCAGTCCAAATACAATATTTTTACCAAGTATTCCCCTCACAAAAGTCGCAGGATAAATGTGATTTTAAAGCTTTTCTTGGGTTACTTTATGGATCATAGTCTGTATTTTGAGGATGCCAAGGAGATTAAGACATGTAATGTCTAATCAAAAAGACTCCAGGTAAAATACTGCTAAAGTATCTCAGGGGTTTAATGCATGTGCTAGAGGTCACCATGTAATCTCCGGTCACAGGTTTAAATTATCATAAAATACCTAGGAACTTTAACATAAGCCTTGTATGTACCAGCGTGCCACAGGCTCATATTCTATGGTAAATCAGCTCGTGGATTAAATGCACTGGTTACAGAGATTCTTGTGTATCGTGCAGCTTTAAATTTGAATACTGGTCAAATAGTTTACGGACTTATGTGCTCACTGTAAACAGCTGTGCATAAAATTCAAAAGATTAATTTGAATCCTTGTAGGTATGACCTTCTTATTCATTCTTCTAAGGTACATTAAACGGGTGTCGAAGAGAGTATAGTAATAAACATACGACAGTCTTAACTACAGTCTGCATCTGTGTGCCTTATTGACACACCAATCATCTTGATGAGGCTTTAATGTTTTTTTTTGTTAATTTTGTAATATTTTGTTTCTGAATATTTATGTGTGCCGCATCCAATTACATTGTTGTAGAAGTTTAGTGAAAAAATATACAGTAGTTTGTTGACTGAAATTATGGATCACTGAGCTGATGGTTGGACGTCAGTAGGAACGTTTCCACATTTATAAAGTCATAGCTGTTCTGGTGTGTTTCTATAATACTTACAGTTACATGGGTTTTGTATTCTGCCTTAGGAGAGGACCATGGACTCTCTCGGAATAGAGAGGTGCTTTTATTAAAAGACCACCAGAGGCTCCATATTATGCAAAGTAGTATCAGGCTATGTCACACATTACAAGTTAAAATTATGTTGTGCCCTAATGAGATAGTAAATACAATTGTTGTATTGACCATCTTGCTTTCTCAAATTTGTTTAAAAATGCACCATTTGCCAACACTTTCAAAAAAAAATTCTCAGGGGTTAACCCCCTGAACTCTCCCTATGGAGGCAGGACTCACTCACAACACTCGCTCTCCACAGGGCACTCATCACAAAGGTTTAAGCTCACCACTTTCAAATGTCACCAGCTGCCACTGCTGATTGGACTTGTAGTCTCTCCACTCTGGGTCTGGTGGCTTGCTACCCAGTGGGGGGCCCACCAGCCCCCTCAACTTGTGGATTGGATTGCAGGGGCAGCTGGGATGGCAGGCATCAGAGAGAGTGCTTCCATGCTGGTGTATGGTGGGAAGGTGCAGGACAACTTTGCAGGATGGGGCTGCCTCGAATATGGCCCATAGCTCTAGTAGGGCCTCCAGTTAGCTTTTATTTACCCACATATGTGGTATGTATGTGTGTTCTTCTGTGTTCTATTACATTGATATTGAATGTTCCCCTTTCAGGCCAGGAGAATGTGTACGCCTTGGTATGTGAGTGCCACTCACAGCCGTATTTCTCTAGCTTCCTAGCTGTGCGGGGAATCCAGTTTGTATGTGATCTAGCTGTGACTCCATGATGAGTTGGGAAACTATTTAAGGAGTTTGTAACCTTCACACTTTCTCGATGTTTTAAATAATTCCAAATTCTACACTGATTGTGGACAAACTGTGTACTCAGGTTTGTGTTCGCAACAACGACTGGTTATGAGCTCTATGAAAGAAAATGATGCATCACATAAAAACACTCAACAGTAGACAAAGACAATGCAATGAAATAATAACAACCCGTAAGAAAGTGCAATGGTTAGTTCAGAACAAAGAGTGGCTTTTTAGCAGTGGAATAGCAAATATGGAGTACAGACTTGTGGGAAAAACTATTTCACAGACACAGAAGCCTACTAACGGGACATAACATTTCAACATAAAATACAATTGCAAAATTTAACAGTACTACAACATCACCAATGCATAGATTGAAAACCTTATTATAAATAAATGAGATAGAATTGAAAGAAAAAATGATGTTATCCTTTAAAAAGCTGAGCCCGCTCCTAGAGCCTAATGTCTGATGAAGAGGGAATACACTGAGTGGTACATGGAGCTAAGTGAGCCCGAAGTCTGTCAGTATCGGCTCAGGACAAAAATAGCAATGATTTACATGTAGAAGAAGAAACAACCTGACAATTATCACTCCTACCCTGGCCAGGCACAAGTTACAACCTATTCACCAAGGTCAGAATTTTTCGCTAATGTCCGAATTCCATCCTATGTCACACGCACGAGTCATTTGTACCATCTGTATGATGCCCAGTGGTCCAGGTAAAAAAACACACCTCTTCAATTCTTTCAGACACTGTCAGTGTTAAGATACGACAATCTCTTGGAAAATTCCTTTATACCAAAAAATAAGATCAAAGTTGTGACCCAATATTACATCTAGGGCCTAGGTGTATCCTCTGTGTGATGCCCAGCAGTCCAAGGGAAGAAAATATATATGTAACTCTATATCACACCCAGGGCATATGTGTATCCTCTGTGTGACGTCCAGCGGTCAAAGCAAAAAAAAAAAAAAGCAACTCTATATAACACCCAGGGTCTATGCATACCATCTGAGTGATGCCCAATGCTCCATGCGAAGAAAATAAAAAAGTGACTCTATATTACACACAGTGCATATGCGTACCATCTGTGTAATGCCCGGCAGTCCAAGCAAACTAAACTATAAACAACCTTCACCTTCCCTAGCGTGCTAATGAAAAAGTAATCTACAGAGTTGTCCTAGTTTGCCACACACCTCATGCTGGGGCTAATGATCAGATGTAGTGTCTTGGCCACCGGATGGACCTCAGCCCCCCGGATTCAGCAGAACCCTTAATAAATGATGGTGTCTGCTCACTGGTCTTGTTGCGCAGATGTGAATCTGTTCGGACAGGGGTCATTCTTATGTTTAAAAAATTAAAAGATAAGAGGCGTTTGGCAAAACAGGAGCAGCTGGGAGAGCAGCAAAATAGGCGTGTTTGAAGACTGTTTCAATGTACAGAGGTTTTGGCCAGCATTGTATACAGCTCTTGAAGTACAATACACTGTTTACACACTCTTGTAGAGCCCGTACATCTGGGCCTAGTAATGAACAACAAATTCAACCATCTGATAAAGGCACAGGTGACTCTCGACTTTATGGAGACCTAATGTTGGCCAGAGTTTATGTGTCCAGATGTCTGGCATGGGGAGCATGTCATCACTGCGAGGAGTGTGCATGTTGTGTTCTAATTGTCTGAGTGTTCCTAACTATATATGGCATCTGAGTTTGTGGTATTTTGGCAATGCTCACATCTTTGACCAAACGTGTTTTATTGGGCCAATCTACTTGGACCTTTTGTGGTGTAGCTGCCTAACTGTGGTATCGATCTGGGTTTTTCCTGTGCGCGTGTTTGTCTTCAGGCTAAGTGTAACCCCACCTGTGACCTATCAATCAGTAGGCTTGTGTTTGGGTCGCAAGGCCTATCTGACCACCTATCTCCAACTCGAGGTTGATGGGAAGATCATTTCAGGTGGATTTGACAAGAATGATATGATTTTGTTCTTACATGTGCATATCACATGGCGGTCATTGATATTGCATTTACCGACATTCTCATTATTATACGTACATTAGTCATGGTGTACGTCGACAACGTATTTACCGGAATTTACCTTGTTATATGTAAATATATTATGGCATACATTGACATTGCATTCACAGATATTAAAAACCTCATATTTCTGTTGTCTGAATCCTCGAATTATCATTTGACTGCCCAAGCTTTTACATATTGTATTTTAAAATAGCCATATTCTAGCTTAACCTCCTATTTGTTTGGTTATCAAATAGTTTTTTCTCATCTTCCTATCCTTTTCTTCCTATACTTGCACTGGAATAGCATTCAACATGCCTTTGAAAAATATAACAACTTAAACTGTATGTTGTCTACTATGTAGAGCACTCTAACATCTTTGGGTCTAGTCTGCACGAGAGAAAAAATTCCATTAATGAATATCAATAAATCAAAAATATCCTTTATTTTATTTATTTATATATCTATATCTATATATATATATATATTCACAGAAAAAACCATAGGTTTCAGGGGTGTTATAGTTAGCTGCCCATTTCACTCGTACAAAACCATAGAAATTCCTCCGTTATAGTTAGTTCTGCTAACTATAACTCACGCGCCCGCAATGCACTGCTGATGATGTCACATATTGCATAATTCATGACATGGTCAGTGACATCACTGATGACATCACTGATGACATCTCAAATGACATCACTGATGACATCACTGATGACATCATCCACTGAATGTGGTTTAGTTTGAAATTTAAATATGTATTATATATATACCAATCTGTATTGAAGATTGAGTGGATATATAACTGTTTAGTAGCTGTCTGACTGTCTTTTTAAGTGAGTAATTAAAAGTGTCTCACTTAATACATGGATTAGTAACTAAACTATGTGAATGTGTGCAGCACTGTCTCTGTTGTTGTATAACATGCTGCCTCAGTTGGTCACTAACTACATGAGTGTGTATATTAGTTATTGATTAGTTGGGTGAGTATTTGTATGGGACACTGAGTTTGTGTGTGGTTGGATGGGGTGTGTGTAACTCTATGCATAGATGTGTGAATGGTTGATTGACTAGGTGTATGGGTTTAAGAGTGCATGTGGAAACAGTTGTTTGGGTGACTGAGTGTATTTATTTGTGTGTTGGTGAGCGAATATATGTTTTAGTTGTACATCTTCAACAAAGTAAAAAAATAAAAGGCATTGTATGTGAGAGTTGGTGTATATAAATAAGTTTGTGTAAGAGTCAGTGATTGTGAGAGTAAATATATGAATGAGTGTATAATTGTAATGGTGCTTTTTTAACATATTAACGATGAGTTACTATGTGTTTGAATAAATGAGGTGTCGTTGGATAAATGTGTAAGTGAGTAAATTTAAGTGTGATACATTTTTTTCATGAGTGAGTAGGATGACTGCATAACCGACTAAGATGACTGCTGATGTGTCAATGTCTATATATGTGGATAAGTGCATTTGATAGTGTTCTATTAATTAATGACTGCATGTATAGATGATTCTGTTGTTGAATGGGTAGTTGTGTGTATAGACTTAGGAATCAGTGAGTGGGTATGTAGTAACTGGTATTGGTGTGTCAATGGTTTCAAATATGGTACTCTGTATTTTACAGTGAGTGATGAAAGGTTATACTAGTGTATGATGTGGTGTATCGGATTGTCAAGTGGATGATGTCATCAGTGATGTCATTTGAGATGTCATCAGTGATGTCATCAGTGATGTCACTGACCATGTCATGAATGATGCAATATGTGACATCATCAGCAGTGCATTGCGGGCGCGTGAGTTATAGTTAGCAGAACTAACTATAACGGAGGAATTTCTATGGTTTTGTACAAGTGAAATGGGCAGCTAACTATAACACCCCTGAAACCTATGTTTTTTCTGTGAATTTCTAAGGTTTTTTAAATGCTAATTTCTAACTATAACGTCTCTGAAACCTATGTTTTTTTCAGTGAATTTCAAAGGTTTTTTAAATGCTAATTTTTAAGTGTGATAGTAGTTATATCTATTTTTTGTACTGATTTTCTACAGTTTTTTAACTGTTTATTTATAAATATTTTATTCATTAAATAACATTATATATTTTTCTGAAAATTGCAAAAATCATTTTTTAATTAAAACTGAAATATTGATTAATTTTCTTGTTTGCATTTATTATTTTAATATATCTATATAATTTTCTTTAAAAAAAAATCCAATTTTTTTCGCAGTCGCGCACTGAAAGTGTACACTTCACGGTGGGTGCGCGCATTCTAGCCGCCATTTTAGAAAAGTCATGAAGGATCCGTGTATGGTGTGCGACGGCTGCGTGTTTTTCAGTTACATCATATACATTTAATATCACGTGATATGCGCGATTGGTATGCGACCAGTCTGCTACTCCTGCTCCCGCGCATGCGCAACACATGCGCATTACGGTACGAGATGTTTGCACGCTTGCGGGTCCCGCGTGACATCATATACGTGCTGGGGCGCGCTGGGTGTGCGACTCCCGCAAAAAAAATGTATATTCCAAAATGATATTATGTGTCTTTAATATACATATTAAGGCAAGAGATTATGTAAGATATTCATCAAAATAATATATTTGTACTTATAAGAAACTTATATTATTTTTAAATATATTTTCGCGAAGTCGGGTGCGTGCGTCGTGAGTGCAGAAAACCAGGTCAGCAGAGCTGCTGTAGAGCCAGAGAACCAGGTCAGCAGAGCTGCTCTAGAGCCTAAGAACTAGGTCAGCAGAGCTGCTCTAGAGTCAGAGAACCAGGTCAGCAGAGCTGCTGTAGAGCCAGAAAAACCAGGTCAGCAGAGCTACTTTAGAGGGAGAGAACCAGGTCAGCAGAGCTGCTTTAGAGCCAGAGAACCAGACCAGCAGAGCTGCTTTAGAGCCAGAGAACCAGGTTAGCAGAGCTGCTTTAGAGCCAGAGAACCAGGTCAGCAGAGCTACTCTAGAGCCAGAGAACCAAATCAGCAGAGCTGCTTTAGAGCCATAGAACCAGGTCAGCAGAGCTGCTTTAGAGCCAGAGAACCAGGTCAGTAGAGCTGGTCTAGAGCCTAAGAACCAGGTCAACAGAGCTGCTCTAGAGCCAGAGAACCAGGTCAGCAGAGCTGCTGCAGAGCCAGAGAAACCAGGTCAGTAGAGCTGCTTTAGAGGGAGAGAACCAGGTCAGCAGAGTTTCTATAGAGCCAGTGAACCATGTCAGCAGAACTGCTTCAGAGCCATAGAACTGGGTCAGCGAGCTGCTTTAGAGCCAGAGAACCAGGTCTGCAGAGCTGTTGTAGAGCCAGAGAACTAGATCAGCAGAGCTGCTCTGTAGCATAAGAACTAGGTCAGCAGAGCTGCTCTAGAGCCAGAGAATCAGGTCAGCAGACCTGCTGTAGAGCCAGAGAAACCAGGTCAGCAGAGCTGCTTTAGAGAGAGAGAACCAGGTCAGCAGAGCTGCTTTAGAGCCAGAGAACCAGGTCAGCAGAGCTGCTCTAGCTGACACTGACTGACTGACACTGACTGACTGACACTGACTGATTGACACTGACTGACACTGATTGACACTGACTGACACTGACTGATTGACACTGACTGACACTGATTGACACTGACTGACACTGACTGACTGACACTGATTGACTGACACTGACTGACTGACACTGATTGACTGACACTGACTGACACTGATTGACTGACACTGACTGACTGACATTGACTGACATTGACTGACACTGACTGACTACTCTCTACTACTCTACTACTGACTCTCTACTACTCTACTACTCTCTCTCTACTACTCACTCTCTACTACTCACTCTCTACTACTCTCTGCTACTCACTCTCTACTACTCTACTACTCACTCTCTACTACTCACTCTCAACTACTCACTCTCTCTACTACTCTACTACTCACTCTCTACTACTCACTCACTACTACTCTCTACTACTCACTCTCTACTACTCACTCTCTACTACTCACGCTCTACTACTCTCTACTACTCACTCTCTACTACTCTCTACTATTCACTCTCTACTACTCACTCTCTACTACTCACTCTACTACTTTCTACTACTCTCTACCACTCACTCTCTACTACTCTACTACTCACTCTCTACTGCTCTCTACTACTCACTCGCTACTACAATCTCTACTACTCTCTCTCTACTACTCACTCTCTACTATTCACTCTCTACTACTCACTCTCTACTACACTCTCTACTACTCTCTCTCTACTACTCACTCTCTACTACTCTCTACTACTCACTCTACTACTCTCTGCTGCTCTCTAGCACTCACTCTCTACTACTCTACTACTCTCTCTCTACTACTCACTCTCTACTACTCTCTCTCTATTACTCTCTACTACTCTCTACTACTCACTCTCTACTACTCACTCTACTACTCTCTACTACTCACTCTCTACTACTCTCTCTCTACTACTCACTCTCTACTATTCACTCTCTACTACTCACTCTCTACTACTCGCTCTCTACTACTCACTCTCCACTACTCACTCTCTACTACTCGCTCTCTACTACTCTCTACTACTCACTCTCTACTACTCACTCTCTACTACTCTCTACTACTCTCTCTGCTACTCACTCTCTACTACTCACTCTCTACTACTCTACTACTCTCTACTACTCACTCTACTACTCACTCTCTACTATTCTCTACTACTCACTCTACTACTCTCTCCTACTCTCCACCACTCACTCTCTACTAATCTACTATGGCATGGACAGACCTGACGGGTTCCCTTCCTAGTCAGGTGTGGGTTAAGAGGTTGACGAGACTGTCTGACAGAAGAGGCCGGGGGCACCTGACCTGAGCGTTGCCGTCGCTGCTGCCGAGAGGAAGGAAACCACATCCCCCAGCCTGCCCTGCTCCCCACATCGCTGTCCTCGCGCCTGGAGGCGCCATAAAACCGCGACAGGTCCGGCGGAGCGGGGGCTTTGCTGTCGTTGCTACAGGGGGCACCTGACCTGAGCGTTGCCGTCGCTGCTGCCGAGAGGAAGGAAACCACATCCCCCAGCCTGTCCTGCTCCCCACATCGCTGTCCTCGCGCCCGGAGGCGCCATAAAACCGCGACAGGTCCGGCGGAGCGGGGGCTTTGCTGTCGTTGCTACAGGGGGCACCTGACCTGAGCGTTGCCGTCGCTGCTGCCGAGAGGAAGGAAACCACATCCCCCAGCCTGCCCTGCTCCCCACATCGCTGTCCTCGTGCCCGGAGGCGCCATAAAACCGCGACAGGTCCCGCTTCGCGGGATCGCGCGCGCGGGTCGCGCCGGGCTAAGCCCGGGCAAAGGGCGGGCCGTCTGTGGCCGTCAGGGGCAGTCAGTGGCAGGGCTGGGCCACCCCCTTGATTCGCAGTCCACCACATGCTTGCCAGACTTACAGCTACAGTGATGCGCACGTAATCGGGACTAATTGTGGACACGGCTGTTAAGATTATAATATTCATTCATGTCAGCGACACCATTTGACGCCCACGAGGATTCTTCATTATAAAATCAGCCCCTTGCTATATTGTGTGGGTGTGGTCACACTTTCCCCCTACGAAGTGAAGTGAGGTGAGTGCATTTTGTCAAATATGGGGAAACGATCTGTTATTTCATCTGCCCAGGGTCCCAGAAATTCTCCCATCATCTCGTTGTCTCTAGAAAACATGCTAGAAAATGCTTTCATGTTGGTTACGTCTGAAATCGAAGACACGGAACGGAGACTATCTTTGGGACAAATCACATTGTCTTCCCCTCATGGCCCTGATAATGATGATCCTATAACCCCTGTGCCGTTAACACCAAAAATAATCGTTACGAACCCCATTTATCAAGAGAGTTTAACTGGGACTTTAGGGGCTAATAAGAAAGTTACTACTATTGTCGAAACAGCTGACTCTCAGCAAGCAACTGAAGTCGTCCCCCACATTGCCAACCCGGCTCCAAATTCCAAGACTACTGGGGGGAAAAGGAAGTGCGGCAATACCAAAGTGCCTACAGCCAAGAGGAAACAACCCCCTCGCAATAACAAAATTCAACCAACCCCTCAGAGCATGTGGTTACGAGGGAAAACCATAGCAAATGGGGGGTCAGCTAACGCAAGCATACATTCACATGGCCCAACTATTAGCACCGTGGATTTAACCACCTGCATAGCAGAAACTATTTCCTTGTGCACACAAACTGAGTCAACATTTGCAAATAGTATGCCGGGAAGATCAAATGAGAACTTAATTGATACTATTGTGGATTCCACTTTTAAACAACTGAAAAGTCTAATGGATAAACAGTTTGATCTTATTTTTAAACGTCTGGATAGATTGGAGAGCCTAGTCAAGAAAGAAGACACCAAAAGGAAAGGGACTACTATCATTGATCAAATTAGGGGTGAACGGTTATTAAAAGATATGGAGGCTATTAAAAAGGGTACCCAAGGGGGAAGTGGCACATGCACCATACCAAGTGTAGTTAACACATGTGCAAAATGTAATGGTAATAATGAGAGCTTGCCCCGTAATCCTATAATGAGTAATATGGTTGGAACATCACCCTTGCCAAAAGCACCCGTGACCAATAAACCTCCTCGCCACACCCCACTCTCAACAGTAGCCCCTCCCATCCCCCTGAGATAGCATCCACAAATCTAATGTCACACACTAATCATGAACCTACTCCCTTTACCCAGACTAAAAAACATGCAGACGCTGTACTTAACTTGCCGCCAGAAGCATGTCCTTATGTTTTAATCTTAGCCGGAGTACCACCCCTGCACGAAAACCAAAGTGAGTCTTGGGACCAACTCAAGAACAAGTGCATCAATTGGCTATCTAAGTTTAAGGGGACGGGTATGGAAATTGCAAATGAAATCTTGATGGTGAGACGGGTGGGTTGGGTTGGACCCTCGACTAAAAATATCACGGGCGACTGTATAGTTATGAACTTTAGGTATCCTTTCCTGGTAAAAAGCATATTAAAGTGTAACATCATTCATCCTAGCATTGCAACGGCTCAGAGCTCCCGGGTTGGGGATCACCAAAATCGGTAACTATCCCCGGATAACCTGGCCATCCACATCTTGCCGCAGCACTACACTGAAGTACTGCAAGCCGTGATTCTGGACATTCAAGCCTGAGAAATTTTGGCTTACCTGCATCGGAGATCACGATGGGATAGTCGCGGCATTCGCCCTGACATCGACCGTCTGATCGCTCCCTCTGGAGACACCGCAGCGCCTTGGCGTGAAGTGGTGCCCCGGTGTTGAGTTAAGCTGCAGTGACATCCTCAGCTGGACGGACTGAACCTGCATGAAGCCCGGCGAGGCACTGACCGAGTCCCCGACTGCAGAAGGCTGCCACGGCGCTCTGGGGCCGCGACTAATCCTGACTGCCAAGTCAACCCGCGATGTCTGGCGGAACCCAGCCCCTGTCCACCTGAGACCCGGGCCGGTGTTGAGCCCGCCTCCGATGCCGATTTCCTCACGGCGCTGATTTCCTCACGGCGCCCTAGCGAGGAGCCGGATGGTGCGCGGCTCGGCTGTGGGTTTTCCCCAAAGTGCGGACGTTCGTGCTCTGAGGTCTACGGAAATCGGCAGTCCGCCCTGTCCCTAATTGACTGAAGGAACCGGGAGCGCACCGCAGGACGTCTTGTGCGAGACCCGCTGACTCGGGTCCCAGCGCGCTTGCCTGTAATGTAGCCTCTGACTGCCCAGAACTAACTGACGGTGAGCAACACACGGTGATCATTTGGGGGCTGTCTTTGTTATGCGCTGGCTTGGGCACCCGAGAGAGCTTAAACTGTGTGCACTTTTGAGATTGAGCCTGATTTGGAGGGCCATCTTGTCCCTTTTTGTTTACTGGCCCCTCCATTTTGAATGCTCCTGCATTGCACGATAGATCCTGTCCTCACCCTATTCATAGTAAGTGAAATAGGACTGACCTAAGTTGTCACAACAATAGAAAGGGGACTGTACCTGAAGCCCCCCACACTTACAGAAAGAGGACGTCTGCAGCAGCCATCTTGATATGGGCATAGCTCTAACTCTGGCATGGGCATATGATTAACAGCTCGCGCACTTGCTCTTTCGCTGCTCCTTTAAGATGGGGCTTCGGCATGATAGCACATTCCCTAAGTTAACCCGGATGGTAGGGCAAAGCTACTGATCTATCCCACCACGCAAACCGACCGCTTGGGTTGTTGCCTCATCACTTTCCTCAGCATGGCAGAGCCCCACCTGACTTCCACGGGTGACAATTACTACACTATTACCTATCCTCCCAAGCTCTCCAAATCTGCCTCCAAAACCCTTAAGCACTCTATTCTGAAAAATCATCCCGAAATGCTGATATCTGACCATCGTCTCTGCGCTAACCAGGGCACAGTCATCAACGACCTCATCTTCCATTCTAGAAAAACGTCCCTCTGGTGTAATGCCTTCTCAAGCCTCCTCAAAGTACAAGAAACCAGGGTCATCCCACACGGAAAAAAACTCACAATCACTCCTTCTGCAAATCTGCGTGCAGACCTTACCATCTCCTTATACAACAGCGGCACCATCCTGATTCAAGGGCCTCCCAAAAATCTCATCAAATTTGCAGACCTCTTCACCCTCCTTAAAAAACATATTCACAACCCAACTCAGTCCCCACTCCAGCCACTCCTCCCTGCACCCACTCCGCCTAGTATACCCTGCATCTTACCATCCACTCCTGACTTGGGGGTACCTGGCCCTGCCAGTGGCCCTACCTTGGGGGGTCCCAGCCCTGCCTCCCTGTCACCCATGCCTGCCATCCACTATGCCCCATTACCTCCACATCCTGACCTCCCAGGAAACCCCTCGCCATCGAGCACCGAAGCTCCCCCTAGGATCTCCCCTTCTCGGCTACCCAGCCACTCCATCTCACCTCCAGCATTCACCAGAAGCGTCCCCAAACCCTTAACCTCCTGCCACCGGCCCCCTGTAACCCCAGCTAGGTATTGCAATACCGAGCTGGAAACACCTCATTCGGCCCAGAACCCTGGTAGATTTAACCCCTCCGCCAGGCTGCTTTCTCGCTCTGGCAAAATCGCTCCCACCCGCCTGGCCCCTTGCCCACAAGACCCCTCTTCACACAGGGACACGGACCATCCTAACCCCCCTCACTCTATCACAATAGCACACCAGCTTCCAGCCCTCAGCCCACCTAAACCCGCCTCGAGTCTACCGGAGCATGCCGTCAGAACGGTCCAGTGTCTCCCTATAGCTCACCTACCACCAGTCCTCAACCCGCCTAATCTCACCGCTAGGTCACCTGAACACACCATCAAAACTGCGCCCCGGCAACAGGCCGCAGGCCTTCCAGAACTCACCTCTCTTTATGATATTGATATTCTCCACCGCAGATCCTCGGAATTAACACTGAGCATCCACAAATCGATTCTGGACCTAAAGCACCTCCTTCACATCACTGAATTCACCTTCTCCAAACTATGGCTCTCTCAGACTGAAACTCACATCCCCGTCACGAAGCCCCTCCTTCACCCTCTACCTCTATCCCAAAGACACCTACGCCCTCGCAAGCAACCCTGCCTCCTCTCTGAAGAGGAAATTCTTGCTCTCCTCTACACCTATAAACCCTCCCCGGGCATGATCAATCCCTCAGAACTCACGGAGGAAGAAGTAGCTGACCTCCTACGTAGCTACGACTCTGCCTTCATAGCCCCATGCCCATTAGACCCAGAGGGTGAACACCCTATCTGCACGGTTGTAACCAACCCTAACAGAGTTGCTACCTGCCGCGTCCGAGGGGTGGTAAATAGCAACCTAGCCATAGTACCCACCTCTGCCGCTACGGTCGACACCCACTCCTACCCCTCCCTAGCCGGCCTCCTAATAAACTGCCGATCAGCGGTAAAGCATGCATCCGATGTCGCCGACCTCATCATGAAACACAAATCGGATCTTGCAATCCTGACTGAATCATGGCTCAAGGATTCCTCATCACCCTACCTTGACCTCTTGGTCCCACCCAACTATAGCATTGTAAGGTTGGACAGACACTCAAAGAAAAAGGGGGGCGGCATTGCCTGTATCTACCGCTCCAGCCTCCTTGTGACAGAACTGCCGGTGGACCCCAAGGACTCTTGTGAATACCTTGCACTCGCCATCTCCAACAACACCTCGCAGCTGTGCAAATTGCACATTTTTTACCACCCCCCTGGCAAAAATGACTGCTTTACGGACCTCCTCATGGAAATACTCACAACTAAGGTGTCCCCAAGCTCTAATGACATTTTTCTTGGTGACTTTAACTTGCATTGGAACGACCCTAAAAATCCTCAGGTCAACGCGATCAGAGACCTCTTAGCTGATCTAGCCCTTACCCAAGCTTGCACCCTCCCCACTCACGCGAAAGGTGCCACCCTCGACTGGATCATTGCTAAGAAATCAGCGGTCAAACTTATCTCCATTGATCCTTGTGATTGGTCTGACCACCACGCCATCACCTTCCTCTTGCCCAACACTCGCAAACCATGGGCCCCCCAACCTGCGATTCCCAAACGATGGGTCAGTGACACCAAGAACCTTGACCACGAGAAACTGGCAGCCCGTTGTGAATCTGACCTCCCCCCCCCTCCACAGTGCACAACGGTCTCAAACCTGGCGGACCACTACTCCTCCACCATATCCGACATTCTCGATGACCTGGCACCGCTAAAACTAAAAAGAACACAGATCAAAGACAGAAACCCCTGGTTCAGTGGATCCCTCAACAAGGAGAGGAGATCCCTGCGACAGTCTGAACGAATCTGGAAAAAACACCCATCTGCGGCACATCTAAATCTCCTTCGCCAGGCCAGAAATGCCTACAACAAGAAAATACTCAACACAAA
Organism: Triturus cristatus; assembly: GCF_964204655.1. Taxonomy (NCBI): domain Eukaryota; kingdom Metazoa; phylum Chordata; class Amphibia; order Caudata; family Salamandridae; genus Triturus; species Triturus cristatus. Next base: position 1,535,989,277 of record NC_140589.1, on the reverse strand, counting down.
AAAAGAATTCTTCAGAACTGAACTGGAAAATGCGAAAAATAGGCCCCGCAAGCTGTTCAACCTGGTCAAACACCAATCCAACAAACTAGTGAAAACTGCCAAAGAAATACCGAAACCCTTAATATCAAGTGAGGAATTCTCTTCCTTCTTCTGTGAAAAAATCTCGGCCCTAAGAAATGAGCTTAAATCTGCAACCCTCCACCAAAATCAAAATCATCCAGCTCCACCTTCTTCTTCTATGTTGTCCACCCAAACCTCACCCAAAAACCTAGCACACTGGTCCAATTTTAAGCTATATGACGTTCAATCTGTCGCTAAAATTCTTGCCTCCCTTAAACCGAACAATCATTTTAACGATCCTCTCCCCTCTAACTGCCTAGCTGCCGCCTCGAAGGCCATCATCCCTTCCTGGACCTCAATAATCAACGCCTCCCTCCTACAGGGCTCAATTCCTGACTCGCTCAAGGCGGGTCAAGTTGTCCCCATCCTAAAAAAACCTACGCTGGACCCTGCCTCCGCTGAGAACTATAGACCCATTTCCAACATCCCACTCCTTGCCAAAGTTCTGGAAAAATGTGTGCAACAGCAGCTAAGCCATCACATCAACAACTTTCACCTGCTCGATGACTTTCAATCAGGCTTCAGACCGGGACACAGCACAGAAACCACCCTCCTCCACATTGTTGATGACGCTCTCCAAGCCCTAGATCTAGGCAAAACCTGTCTCCTAATCCTTCTAGACCTCTCTTCCGCCTTTGATACGGCGAACCACGAAATTCTCCTTGAACGCCTCAAATCCAGGATGGGGCTGGAGGGCACCGTCCTTGAATGGTTTAGATCCTTCCTCCAAAACCGATCACAAAGAGTCCTTATCAATGGCGATCTATCCGCCCCATCTCCAGTTTCCGTGGGAGTCCCCCAAGGATCAACCCTATCCCCTACCCTCTTCAACCTTTATCTCGAACCTCTCACCGAGGTTCTGCGTGCCGCCAACATCTCATACCTTATGTACGCCGACGATACACAGGTCTACATTAAAATCTCTTCCCCCCAGGACATTCTCTCCCTAAACATGGCACTGGAGCTAACAGTTCATTGGCTCACTGCCAACCAACTTAAACTCAACGCCAACAAAACCGAATTCCTTCTGATCTCCCCACCCAAACCTAACCCAGACATCCAGGAATGGATCAAGACAATCACGGCACTAAACTGCCCGCCTACCATTGTTGACTCTGCAAAATCCCTGGGAATAACCCTTGACGGCAGCTTGAATATGCACAGCCATATAAACGCGATGGCCAAAACGGCTAGATTCCACCTGAGCTACCTAAGAAACCTAAAACCCTTCCTCGAGAGGTCTGACCTTAAAATGGCTACCCAGGCCCTTGTCATCTCCAGGCTTGAATATGGATGCTCCACTCTCGCAGGGCTACCCAAGAACTCTCTGGCCCCACTGAAAGCCTGCCTCAACTCCGCTGCCAGACTCATAACGGGCTCAAAAAAATTTGACCACATCTCTCCCCACCTCAAGGCTCTGAACTGGCTGCCCCTGGAGGCCAGAATACAATTTAAACTGGCCTGCATAACTCACAAAGCTCTATACGCGAACTCACCGACATTTCTTGCACATAAACTCGTGATATCCGGACAAGCCAGAAATTCCCGATCTGCCAAAAACCTGCTGTTGCAGCCAGCAAAATTCCGGAAGAAAAAAACCTACAACCGAGCCTTCTCTGGAGCCGCTCCAAGAATCTGGAACTCTATCCCACCCGCCGTTAGAAGACTCCCGTCCTTGGCACACTTTAAGAGGGAGACCAAAACTTTCTTAATGGGAAAATACCTCATCTAGTGAACCCCTTACTTTCAGACTTGCCGCGTGTGCCCTATAACTGCCCGCTCAAACTTTTTATCCCATTTGTAGCGTCAACTGCAGCTAGGATGCACCTCGTGGATTGGAAACTTTGTTTTGTATTGTTACTCTGCATACTTTAATTTTTCTCCCACAGGTAGCTTGAACTTGAAATTGAATCTCCCCCTGTATCCCTTTCTCTCCCAGTGTGATCCCTCCCGTCCCTACGTCTTACTCCCCCCTCAATCCTGTAAAGCGCTCTGATACCCTCACGGGTCTGGTTCGCGCTATATAAAACTGTAAAATAAATAAATAAATAAATAGACCACCCCAAAGAACCCATTATACTGTCACTCCGATATATCCTGTACACAACCGGTTTGATGTCTTGACCGATCTAGAAGGACAGGATTGACTTTCAAGTAAATTCTTAAACATTGTAGCACAGCCTCGGGAGGCATCAACAGTTAATCAGATCCCGATCAAATCTAGCCTTATCGAGAACTCTCGAACAGCTTGTTTGGCAGAGCGTCCCTCCCCTTGTACTGTTACCTGTGAACCTATGCCCTCTGATCAACATCTAAAAATATTAAGCTGGAATGTTGCCGGCCTAAAATCTAAAATGAACATTGTAGAGTGGACCACAATGGTCAGTACCTTCGATGTTTTAATGTTTCAGGAGACATGGAGTACTAGTAGTCTGTTACTTGAAGGTTTTTCTTGTTTTAATAGTACTGCCTCTAGCCCTGAAGCCGGTCGACCTAGCGGGGGCCTATCCACATGGATAAAGATTACCGCAGGAAGTAGCATTAAACCTTTGGAAACAAATGACAGTCACTTTCAGGCTACAATGTACTCGAATGGGATCACGATATGTTTTATAAACTTTTATAATAATGATTTTAGATCGCTGCCAAATAGGAATTTTATCACCTTATTTGAATTTATTGACAATATGCTAGAAGGAAATGGGTTTGGCAAATTAGATGGGATCTGTCTAGGGGGTGATTTTAATGCACATTTGCACAAAAGAACACACAACACCACAGCCATATCGCCCCCTGTAATTCCCTGTAAAAGAGGGGAAGAATTGTCCAATTATTTATCCTCTAGGGATTTAACTAATGTCATGGATAAAGCCGGTGGAACACCCGATAGAGACCAACTGCCCACCTTTAGAGGGCGTGGTTGTTCATCAACCATCGATTACGTCTTTATATCATCGGCCCTCGAGAATTGTCTAGTTAAGGCTGAAGTTTTATCAACCAGCCATAGCGACCATAACCCAATCATGACAATCATTAAATTTGCTAATAATTTTACTAAACGAAAAGAAATAGGGGCAAGGGATTTGGTCGCATCCACTGACAAACTCAAAGTAATATCGAAGGGCATAGACAATAAGGCTTTACTCGCGCGGATTTATCCTCTAATTGTGGAAACGTGTCTGTCTAGCGAAAGCCACGACATAGAGATTATCGAGGCCTTTACTGGATTATGCATTGGCATTAAACAGGAAATTTCTAAACCCATTAGGCAACAAAGCAAGAATAACAGATGGTTTAATGGGACTTGCTCACGGGCTAACCGGGACCTTCGCAGGGCATTGGCCCAAAAACCCAGGGACACGACTTTGGTTACGGCCTTGAGAGGACGTTATAAAGTAGCAATTAAACTACGTACCGATGAAATCCTGAAGGAGAGGTGGGATTCACTTGCACGCACTGCCGCACTTAAAGATGTAACTGGGTTTTGGGGCGAGGTAAAAGCCCTACGGTCCATGGGATCCAACCTAACTCCCATTAACTGTAATACACCTAGCAAGATATGGGAGGAGCATTTTGCAAAAATATATTCAGCCCCAGTAACATCTATTGACTTTTCCCGCTCAGCCACTAAGGTCGCCATATCCATTTCAGAAGTAGAAGATGCAATTAATCAAAGTGCAGGGAATAAAGCCCCAGGCCCTCATGGTTTATCGATTGATCTCATTAAATCTGAACCTGATTTCTGGTCCCCTTTGCTCTGCAACGTTTTTAATAATCTGTCCAATACTATAATCCCAGAAACCTGGTCAACTAGTATTATCGTACCTATCTTTAAGAAGGACGATAGATTAAACCCCAGTTGTTACCGTCCCATATCTTTAATAGATAATACACTGAAGATTTTGGGTAGAGTACTTTTCAATAGAATCAGGCTTTGGGCAGAGGAAAATCAAATTTTACATCCTTGTCAGTTGGGATTTAGGTGCAATGTGGGAACTGTTGAACAATGTTTGAATCTAAACCTCATATTAGGCAAATACACTGTAGCCAAAAAAATGCCTCTGTACTTGGGCTTTATGGATTTATCGTCAGCGTTTGACTTTGTAAATCGATCAAAACTATGGGAGATTCTTTTAAACTATGGATTAGACGAGACTCTCGTCTATTTTCTGGCACATCTGCACAGAGACCTAAAAGCTCGTGTTAGGATAAATAACGAAGGTGAGGTCTCCGGGGATATTTTAATTGGCAGGGGGGTGAGACAAGGTTGTGTCCTGGCCCCCCTACTTTTTATCCTTTATATAAATGAATTAAATAAATCCCTGTCTAAATTCACATGCGATGTGCCGAAAATTAATGGGAAATTACTTCCAGTACTCCTATACGCAGACGATGCGGTCCTGATGGGCCGCACACCTAAAGCACTTCGCACTTTAATTAGGGGCTTCGTTTCCTTTATGGCTGGTCTGGATCTGTGCACTAATTTTAAAAAATCATACATTATGTCCTGTGGACCCAACAAATATCGCATTAATCACATAGCAACGGGAAACAACATCCTAAAAAGCACTAGCACTTTTCCGTACTTGGGTTTGACTTTTTCAGACTCCGGCACATGGTCAGCACATGCAGCCTATGGTAGAAACAAACTTGCCAAGGCAGTCAATTCCATTATTAGCTTACGACAACCAAAGAGGGCCGAGGTTATGATGCCCCTAATACAGATCTATAAATCACAATGCCTACCTACCGCAACATATGGCGCCGAGGTGTGGGGGTATACAAATTGTAGTGGCATTCAAACAGAAGAAAATAGATTCTGTAGAAAGGTTTTGGGGGCACAAATCTCATCGCCCACCTACATATGCCATAAAGAGCTAAATCTGTATTATGTTGAGGACTTTATTAAATTTCGGCCAGCTTTGTTCTGGCTGAAGATATGGCAAAACCCGGCTGCAATTTTAACACAGGAAATAATTAATGACTGCCTTAAATGTGATAGGGGCATTTTGATACCTTGGCTTAATGCGGTTAAGAACAGTTTAGCTAGCATAGAAATGGAACATATCTTTTTCCACCGTCTAAACATAGAGGGCATAAATATCAAGACCATGAGAGAGGCATTATATGACTCTTCCCGAAGGGAAAGAGAACACTCAGAGCTCCATAAACCATCAATAACCAGATATATTTCTATCTCGTCCTGTTCTGGGTACAAAAAAGACATGTTACAGGAATACCTTAAGAGAAACATTGGAAGATGGAATAGGAGCCTGCTCTTTCGCCTTAGGGACGGGAGCATAAAATATTCACTCTGCTTCCCACTTGGTTTTAATAAAAATCTAGAGCACTTGCTCTGCCCATGTAGAAATGGACAAAAACAAACAACTTTACATTTTCTGCTTTTTTGTAATTTTTATATTAGATATACTAAACTGTATTTGATTCCCCATTTTAAGTCATATGCCACCACTGATCATAAAATGGCATATAATGAAATATTGCGGTTAGGAAGCGACGAGATGATTCTCAGAGTAAGCTCATTTTTGCAATCTGCGGTACGTTCACGGAGATCGATGGATATCTTATAGATTGTATTCTATTTGATGTCTTTGATTATCCAACTTATCGCCTATAGTTTACTCATCTGTGCATCGATATAGTTTGGCTGTTATATGAATAGTGTTTATATGGAAATTGTTACCACTTTATTGTTAGTTTGCACAACCTTTTTGACACCGACAAGATCACCTGGTCAAGTTTCATCTGCCTTTATTTAGTGATGATAATTTGTATCAAAAAGACATTATAACTCATTCTTGGATTGCTCGTTTGCACAAAATGTGATAGTTGATGATGTTTATTGTTATGCACATTGATCCCATTTGTACCTAATGTCACTTTTGCACTTTTGTCTAGGTTATTAATAATATTGTCATGAAATCGATTGTTTTTATGTTTTTATGACTGTATTTTATATCTTATTGGTGGTGATGATTTGTACTTTTATGGATATCTTTTATCCGAATAAAGACCATTTGACTTGACTTGACTACTCTACTACTCACTCTCTACTACTCTCTCTCTACTACTCACTCTCTACTACTCACTCTACTACTCTATACTACTCACTCTGTACTACTCTCTACTACTCACTCTGTACTACTCACTCTCTACTACTCACTCTCTACTACTCTCTACTGCTCACTCTCCACTACTGATTCTCTACTATTCGCTCTCAACTACTCTCTACTACTCACTCTCCTACTCACTCTCTACTACTCTACTACTCTCTCTACTTCTCACTCTCTACTACTCTCTCTACTTCTCACTCTCTACTACTCACTCTCTACTACACACTCTCTACTACTTGCTCTCTGCTACTCGCTCTCTACTACTCTCTAGTACTCACTCTAATACGCACTCTCTACTACTCTCTACTACTCACTCTCTACTACTCCACTACTCTCTACTACTCACTCTCTACTACTCACGCTCTACTTCTCTACTACTCTCTCTCTACTACTCACTCTCTACTACTCACTCTCTACTACTCTCTCTACCACTCTCTACTACTCACTCTCTACTACTCTCTACTACTCACTCTCTATTACTCTCTCTCTACTACTCTCTACTACTCACTCTGCTACTCACTCTCTACTACTCTCTACTACTCACTCTACTACTCACTCTCTACTACTCTCAACTACTCACTCCTAATACTCACTCTCTACTACTCACACTCTACTACTCACTCTACTACTCTCTATTACTTACTCTCTGATACGTTCTCTACTACTCTCTACTACTCTCTACTACTCACTCTACTCTCTATTACTCGCTCTCTACTCTCTACCTCTCTACCTCTCTCTCTACTACTCTCTACCTCTCTACCTCTACCTCTCTACCTCTACACCTCTACCTATACACCTCTACCTCTCTACCTCTCTGTACATGCACACATATGACATATATATATGCATATATATGCATATGTATTTATCTATATGTATGTGTATATATATATATATATATATACATATATAAACATATAAATATAATCTGCATATCTATATAAATATAAATTCATACAAACATATACATATACATATATGCATACATATGCATGGTATGTATATAAAAGTTTGAAAAACTCTAATACAAGCAAAGCTAAAAAGCCACCTAATTACAAACAGAATTGCTTTAACTTAAACGAGGGCGAGACCTATTGCATTTTCAATGCTTGTTTACTTTGATTCCATCAAGAAGGCATTCAGATGTGTCACACATTTTCCATAAATTATGAATGGTAGCACTCTAGTTGCTCATTAGATCACTGTAGTAAAGCTACTGCTCACCAGAGAAGTCTGCTGCTGGTATTGAAAGTGCATGTTTCAGTCTGCATGGCAGAATTATTTAATGAAATAAAAGAGGATTTGAGAAGTCACTCAAAATGTGCCCTAATTTTTCTTTTTTCCTCACTAATCATAATTTCTATGGCAAAATGAACCTCCTCATTGTGTTCCTTTTAAATTAAACTACTCACTCTCTACTACTCACTCGCTACTACTTTCTACTACTCACTCTCTACTACTCACTTTCTATACTCTCTAGTACTCTACTACTCTCTACTACTACTCTCTACTACTCACTCGCTACCGCTCACTCTCTCCTAATCTCTACTACTTTCTACCACTCACTCTCTACTACTCTACTACTCACTCTCTACTACTCTCTACTACTCTCTCTCTACTACTCCCTCTCTACTACTCACTCTACTACTCTCTACTACTCACTCTCTACTACTCACTCTCTACTACTCTACTACTTTCTACTACTCTCTACTACTCACTCTCTACTACTCACTCTCAACTACTCACTCTACTACTCTTTCTACTACTCACTCTCTACTACTCTCCACTACTCACTCTACTACTCTCTCCCACTCACTCTCTACTACTCTCTCTCTCTACTACTCACTCTCTACTACTCACTCTACTACTCTCTACTACTCTCTCTGCTACTCACTCTCTACTACTCTCTACTACTCACTCTCTACTACTCACTCTCTACTACTCTACTACTCTCTACTACTCTCTCTACTACTCACTCTCCACTACTCACTCTCTACTACTCTCTACTACTCTCTCTCTACTACACACTCTCTACTACTTGCTCTCTACTACTCACTCTACTACTCACTCTACTACTCACTCTCTACTACTCCCTACTACTCACTCTAATACTCACTCTCTAATACTCTCTACTACTCACTCTCTACTACTCCACTAGTCTCTATTACTCTCTCTACTACTCACTCTCCACTACTCACTCTCTACTACTCTCTACTACTCTCTCTCTACTACTCACTCTCTACTACTCTCTCTCTACTACTCACTCTCTACTACTCACTCTCTACTACTCTCTCTCTACTACTCTCTACTACTCTATACTACTCACTCTCTACTACTCTCTATTACTCTCTCTCCACTACTCTCCCTAGTACTCTCTACTACTCACTCTACTACTCATTCTCTACTACACATTCTCTACTACTCTCTCTCTGCTACTCAGTCTCCACTACTCACTCTCTACTACTCTCTACTACTCACTCTCTAATACTCACTCTCTACAACTCTCTACTACTCACTCTCTACTACTTTCTACTACTCCCTCTACTACTCACTCTATACTACTCTCTACTACTCTCTACTTCTCACTCTCTACTACTCTCTACTACTCACTCTCTACTACTCACTCTACTACTCTCTCCTACTCACTCTCTACTACTCTCTCTCTACTCTCTACTCTCTATTACTCATCCTCTACTCTCTACCTCTCTACCTTTCTCTACCTCTCTCTCGACTACTCTCTACCTCTCTACCTCTCCACCTCTACGTCTCTACCTCTACACCTCTACCTCTCTACCTCTCTCTACCTCTCTCTACACGCACACATATGCACATATATGCATATGCATTTATATATATGTATGTGTATATATATATATATATACATACATATATAAACATATATATAATCTGCATATCTATATAAATACAAATATAAATGCATGCATACATATACATATATGCATGTATGTACATGAAATTTTGAAAAACACTAATAAAATCAAAGCTAAAAAGCCACCTAATTACAAACAGAATTGCTTTAACTTAAACGAGGGCGAGACCTATTGCATTTTCAATGCTTGTTTACTTTGGTTCCATCAAGAAGGCATTCAGATGTGACACATTTGCCGTAAATTCTGAATGGTAGCACTCTAGTTCCTCATTAGATCACTGTAGCAAAGCTACTGCTCACCAGGGAAGTCTGCTGCTGGTATTCAAAGTGCATGTTTCAGTCTGCATGGCAGAATATTTTTATGAAATAGAAGAGGATTTGCGAAGTCAAAATGGGCCCTAAGTTTTCTTTCTGCAGCACTAATCATAATTTCTATGGCAAAATGAACCCCCTCATTTTGTTCCTTGGCAAATTAAATGTTTTAAATGTTACCACTTTATTCCAATCAAGATGGCTTCAGGTGTGCCATACCTTTGTCATAAGTGAGACTGTTAGCGCTCTAGTTGTTCTTTAAAACACTCTGGGATTTCTGTCATTGGGCTATACTTGGGCTACATCTCGGTGATATTTGTGCTACATTTGGGCTCTTTTGTCTCTGGTGGCCATCTTGGGAGACTTGTTATGAAGTTTCCTAATTTCCTCATTTACTGCAGTCTCCTCAGTAGGCATACTGTCAGTTTTTTACTTTGATTCAATGAAGAAGGCATACAGATGTGTCACACATTTGTCATAAATTCAAAATGTTAGCACTCTAGTTGCTCATTAGATCACTGTAGTAAAGCTACTGCTCACCAGGGAAGTCTGCTGCTGGTATTGAAAGTGCATGTTTCAGTCTGCATGTCAGAATTCTTTAATGAAATAGAAGAGGATTTGAGAAGTCACTCAAAATGTGCCCTAATTTTTCTTTCTGCAGCACTAATCATACATTCTATGGCAAAATGAACCCTCTCATTTTGTTCCTTTTTAAATTAAATGTTTTAAATGTTACCACTTTATTCCAATCAAGATGGCTTCAGGTGTGCCATACCTTTGTCATAAGTAAGACTGTTAGCGAACGAGCTGTTCTTTGGAACACTCTGGGAAGCTGCAGTAGAACACAAAGTAATCAACTGACAGTCTCTGCCCTTGTTGGATGTACATGTTTTACTGAGAATGTCAGACTTCGTTCTCACGTGACTGAGAAAGATAATGTGAATTTACAGAAAATATGCTCTCAGTTTAGCTTATAGATCACCTTCCAAACCTCTGTGGGAAAAGCATGTGAAAATAGTTTTCTCTCAAAGATGATTCATGATATCCCAGCAGAAGGCTTTTTCACATGGTAAAATCACCTTAGAACATACCACAATTCCTAAAATGAGTATGGTACCATCAACAAATTATTTAAAATGTAACTAAAGTCTTAAAACCTTCTATTAACTGCAATGCTTTTTAATGAGGTGCTATCATGTATATTGGTCCCAAGATGACTGCCAACACTTCTTGGATGAAGTGCTGACAGCCAATCAGATCTCACAATGAGATGTGTGGTTAGGCTCCGCCCAGATATGTATATGATTTTACTTTTGATTTTCTCAGGCACTACTGAACGGATTTACACCATATATGCAAAAGGCACATGCCTGACCTGAGGACTACCTCTTTGCCAAATTTCAAGTAATTCTGTTCAGCCGTTCGGGCTGTACCTTCGACTAAAGGTCCTATGGGAAAATGCATGGGGAAAACGTGTTTTGGGACCCCCTTTTTTCTCGGCCCCCGCTTGACGAATTCCCCCAAGACTTTCAGGGTGAGAGCTGAGCGGAGCGCCCCATTAGTTTTGAAAATTTCGTGAGGATTCGTCAACCGGCGCCAAAGTTATTCAAAATAGAATTTTCAGATTTCCTATGGAAACACGGTCCTAACTATAACTATCTACTGGCGACTGCCAGTAGATAATATATATATATATATATTCACTGAAAAAACCATAGGTTTCACACATGTTATAGTTAGCTGGACATTTTACTGATAAAAAACCAATGAAATTCCCCCGTTATAGTTACTGTAGGCAACTATAACTCACGCGACCGCAATCCTCTGCTGATGCTAATACTGTATTTAGACACTTATTTGCCCATATCTTCTTCCATTAAATTTTAGCTATACATATATTACAAATATTTTTTTTTCATAAAGACACATATGTCATCAGCAGAGGATTACGGTCGCGTGAGTTATAGTTGCCTACAGTAACTATAACGGGGGAATTTCATTGGTTTTTTATCAGTAAAATGTCCAGCTAACTATAACATGTGTGAAACCTATGGTTTTTTCAGTGAATAAGCAAGGTTTTTTAAATGCTATTTCCTAACTATAACGTGTGTGAAACCTATGGTTTTTTCAGTGAATTTGTACGGTTTTTTAAATGCTAAGTTACTTTACGCCATTTGTGGCGTGCGCGCCCACTTAACGCAGTTCGTTCCGTGCAGGGTTTTTATCAACTTTAATAAGCCCTGTACATTTGGTGGCCTTCGGCCACCAAAAGCACAGGGGGTGAGGTCAATGTGGATAGTGTTTTTTTTATTTCGATTTTATAATTTCATGTTGCCAAAATTACGTTTTTTTTCTCTATTAATAAGCCCTGCACATTTGGTGGCCTGCGGCCACCAAAAGCACAGGGGGTGGGGTAAGTGTGGATAGTGTTTTTTTTATTTTTATTTTTTTACCGTAAGCGTACGGTAAGCTTACGGTAAGCGTACGGTAAGCGTACGGTAAGCGTACCCCGCGAAATTGCCGAAAAAAAAATAAAACCGTTTTTGCTCTTGGGGGATGTTTGGGGACTCCCTCAACATGACTATGTGGGAGGGAGTTGTCAAAACAGCCCCGTAACATGTTTTTGGCCATCATGTTTGATAAACAACACTCAGTGCGAGAGACAAAATGGCGGACGCCGCTTCCTGGTTTCGGCCGATTCGAATGTTTACTAAGATCTAAGAGCCAATCAGAATCGCGCTCGCGCACGCCACCGTAAGCTTACGGTAAGCGTACGGTAAGCGTACGGTAAGCGTACCGTAAGCGGGCTCAGATATATATATTGATTTAAAGGCTATTTTCTCAGAATCTACTGAACAGATTTACACCAAACCTACAAAAGGCACTTCCTTGACCTAGGGACTACCTCTCTGCCAAATTTCTAGTAATTCTGTTCAGCCGTTCGGGCTGTAGCTCGTTCTAAAGGTCCTATGGAAAAATGCATGGGAAAAACGCGTTTTGGGACCCCCCTTTTATCTCAGCCCCCGCTTGACGAATCCCCCCGAGACTTTCAGGGTAGGAGCGGAGCGGAGCGCCCCACCTATTTTGAGAAATTCGCGAGGATTCGTCGACCGGCGCCAAAGTTATTCAAAATAGAATGTTGAGGTTTTCCTATGGAAACGTGGTCCTAACTATAACTACCTACTGGCGACCGCCAGTAGGTAATATATATATATATATATATATTACCTACTGGCGGTCGCCAGTAGGTAGTTATAGTTAGGACCCTGTTTCCATAGGAAATCCGCAACATTCTATTTGGAATAACTTTGGCCCCGGTCGACGAATCCTCGCGAAATTTTCAAAATAGGTGGGACGCTACGCTCCGCTCCTACCCTGAAAGTCTCGGGGGGATTCGTCTAAGGGTGGGCGTAGTTCGCGAAGTAGCACTTCGCGAAGCTACGCAAAGTGAAGTTCGCACTACGCGAGCTACGCGTAGCACTTCGCGAACTGCGAAGTAACATGTTCGCACTGTGCAAGATGTTGTTTTCAATGATTGCACAGTGCGGACAAGCAACCGGCACTGTGCAATCATTGAAAATGGCATCTTGCACAGTGCGAGCTGTAGTTTTCTGCTGCTCGAGTAGATTTTTACTCGAGCTGCAGCTTTCTCAACGCGAACTGGTAGTTTCTCATCGCGAGCGGTCGCGAGCATACGCGACCCCTCGCAATGAGAAACCTGACCTTCTCGCGTTGGGAATCTCGCCGGGAGGTTTATTTTCCATGCTCGCGATCGCGAACAAGGAACAAGTCTCGCCAGGATGTCATTTTGCTTGCTCGCGGTCGCCAACTTGACGTTGAGGACCGCGAGCAAGCAAAAAATGACCGCAGCACTACACAACACTACGCTACGCGTGTTCGCACTGTGCTACGTGCAGTTCGCGTAGCGCAAAGTAGCGCGAACTTCGCAAACTACGCGAGCGTAGCGTAGTGCTTCGCCCAGGCCTAGATTCGTCAAGCAGGGGCCGAGAAAAAAGGGGGGTCCCAAAACGCGTTTTCCCCATGCATTTTTCCATAGGACCTTTAGACACAGCTACAGCCCGAACGGCTGAACAGAATTACTTGAAATTTGGCAGAGAGGTAGCCATAAGGTCAAGGAAGTGCCTTTTGCAGGTCTGGTGTAAATCTGTTCAGTATTTCCTGAGAAAATAGCATTTTAAAGCATATATATATGTGGGCGGAGCCTAACCACACATCTCATCCTGAGATCTGATTGGCTGTCAGCACTTCATCCAAGAAGTGTTGGCAGCCATCTTGGGACCAATATACATGATAGCACCTCATTAAAAAGCATTGCAGTTAATAGAAGGTTTTAAGACTTTAGTTACATTATAAATCATTTGTTGATGGTACCATACTCATTTTAGGAATTGTGGTATGTTCTAAGGTGATTTCACCATGTGAAAAAGCCTTCTGCTGGGATATCATGATTGAGAGAAAAATATTTTCTCATGCTTTTACCACAGAGGTTTGGAAGGTGATCTATAGGCTAAACTGAGAGCTTATTTTCTGTAAATTCACATTATCTTTCTCAGTCATGTGAGAATGAAGTCTGACATTCTCAGTAAAACATGTACATCCAACAAGGGCAGAGACTGTCAGTTGATTCCTTTGTGTTCTACTGCAGCTTCCCAGAGTGTTCCAAAGAACTACTAGAGCGCTAACAGTCCTACTTATGATAAACGTATGGCACACCTGAAGCCATCTTGCTTGGATTAAAGTGGTAACTCTTAAAACATTTAATTTAAAAAGGAACAAAATGAGGGGGTTCATTTTTCCATAAAAAGTATGATTAGTGCTGCAGAAAGAAAAATTAGGGCACATTTTGAGTGACTTCTCAAATCCTCTTCTATTTCATTAAAACATTCTGACATGCAGACTGAAACATGCACTTTCAATACCAGCAGCAGTTTTCCCTGGTGAGCAGTAGCTTTACTACAGTGATCTAATGAGCAAAAAGAGTGCTAACATTCTGAATTTATGGCAAATGTGTGACACATCTGAATGCCTTCTTGATGGAATCAAAGTAAAAAAACTGAAAGTATTTCCTACTGAGGAGACTGCAGTAAATGAGGAAATTAGGAAACTTCATAACAAATAAGTCTCCCAAGATGGCCACCAGAGACAAAAGAGCCCAAATGTAGCCCAAATATCACCCAGATGTAGCCCAAGTATAGTCCAATGACAGAATGTCCCAGAATGTTCTTAAAAACAACTAGAGCGCTTACTGTCTTCATTATGACAAAAGTATGGCACACCTGAAGCCATCTTGATTGGAATAAACTGGTAACACTTAAAACATTTAATTTAAAAAGGAACACAATGAGGAGGTTCATTTTGCCATAGAAATTATGATTAATGCTGAAGAAAGAAAATGAGGGCACATTTTGAGTGACTTCTCAAATCCTCTTCTATTTCATTAAAAAATTCTGACATGCAGACTGAAACATGCACTTTTAATACCAGGAGCAGACTTCCATGGTGCAGTAGTTTTACTACAGTGATCTAATGAGCAACTAGAGTGCTAACATTCAGAATTTATGGCAAATGAGTGACATATCTGAATACCTTCATGATGGAATCAAAGTAAAAAACTGAAAGCATTTCCTACTGAGGAGACTGCAGTACATGAGGAAATTAGGAAACTTCATAACAAATAAATCTCCCAAGATGGCCACCGGAGACAAAAGAGCCCAAATGTAGCCCAAAATCACCCAGATGTAGCCCAAATATAGCCCAATGACAGAAGTGTGCAAAACACTTATTATTTTGTGTTTTTGCAGTGTTATATAGTGCAGACTTGTCAGGTATTGGAGTGCTTTACATGAGCATTGGTTACATCACACAAGAACAAATTCATTTTGGTTGTAGACATGGGGAGACTAAGTGATTTGACCAGAATCACAGAATGTCGAGCTGAAGCAGAAACTGCAACCTGGTTCCCCAGTTGCAAAGTCTGCAGTTCTGGAAGTAACACCACATCCTCTCCCCTAAGTGCAACATTTAATCAAGTGGTCAACTGGATAAAAAAACATAAAGATAACAAATAATTTAAAAGTGCTTTGTCGCTATTTGAAAACTCAGAAAATATGTCCTTATTTTAGTCTTTTAGAGCACTAACCATAATTTTGATGCCAATAAGACCCTCTCATATATGTAATTTCTAAAGGAAATGCTCTAGGTATTACAGTTTTGATTACATCAAGATGATGTCAGGCGTTCCACACTTTCGTAATAAATATAGAATGTTAGCAATCTAGTTGTTCATTAGGATACTGTTGAGAGGCAGAGGCCAGGGGCACGGACTCTGAAAATTGAAGGCAGGTAGGAGGGTGCAAAGGCAACAATTTAACCACACTGAGCAGGCAGGAAGGGCCGTGGAAGCACAACAGACTATGGAGGGCAGTGGAAAGGGGGGCAGGGGCAACAAACCAACAATACAGGACTTGCAAGAGAGGCTGTTGGAGGGAAGATCTATTACGGGTCAAGGAAGCTAGGGGCGGTCCCCAGATCCCCGGGAGCCACCACAGAACTGAGCAGGAGAGTGAGTCAGGGACAAAAGGGGCACCTTAATTTGAGCCGGGGTGCCTAGGAACGCTTGCTCCAAAAATGAAGAAAACAGACATATGAGACATGGAATTGGAGGCAGAATACAATGGCAGTTTAATGAGAAGATGCAACTTCAAAGAAACCGCAGAATAGAGACATAAAGTACAAAATACAGAATCCAGATAATCATACAGCTGTCATAATATTCTCTGTATCTCAATTAATGTACTGACAGAGAGAGAGAGAAAACACATCTATAAATGCATCATGAGAAACAAGTTACACCAAGGAAAATGTTACCTAGGAACACTCACGTTTACTCTTAGAGCAAGCATTCCTGCAATTACAATACAAAATCTTTTAAATGCAAAAGTAAAGAGAACAATGGTTAAACATAACATGACATTTCATATAGGTAAAATAGAATAAGATACTTCAAGCAAAGCAGAGCAAGACATTTTAAGCAAAGGAAGACAAGAGCTCCCAGCTCTTGGGGAAAACCTGCACTGCCTGTTAACCTACATACAGACGGCGAGGTAGTCCGTCGATATCTGTGGGTGCTCCTTTTTATATCATTTTGTGGGCTCCTTTGCACGCTACATCTACCTACGTATGCTACCCAAAAGCTTCGTCTGCAGATTTTACCAGACTTTTCGTCATTTACCCACTTAATGCTGACAATGGACTGGGTGAAAAGGTCAGTCTCTCAGGCCAATCGCTTATCGTAAGTTCCATAGAGCAAGCAGAAAATAATGGGTATTGTACGGGAATTCAATATATTCATGTATAAAATCTCCTCAGTTCTCCTAACTTGACGCTCTGCGGTTGCCACTTCCTTAAAAGCGGGAAACCTGCCCAGGAAGCAAGTACCAGTCCAGGATGCAGCCTACTGTATGTCGACAGCTTCAGGGGGATGTTGGAATTGGATACCGAGCACGGAGCACTCGGGTAGGGTGGGGGCTACTAGTTTGGATCAGAAGGCCTCGCAGACCTGCCTTCAGACTGCTATACACTAAAATTGCAGAGCTATGGTCAATTTAACAAAGAGGCCTACATATTGAACAGAAGGGCCTACACAGGGGTTTTATGCTGGCTGAGTGGTAAGGATGTCTCAGGATAATTATATAGCAACACAGGACCCGCTGGTCAATTTAATACGGCCTACAAATGCAGCTGGCAGGACAAGGACAAGGGTCTCATACTTCAGGTGTGGACAGAACGGGCCAGGGGCCCCCTGTGATAGAAAATCTACCCTCCTTCAAGGCTGTGGCAATGTAATAGACCATTGTGGGCAGAAGGAAGAGGCAATGGTAGTACAACCATACATGCCAACAGACCCGATTCAGCCAGGAAACGTCCAATGTTTTTAAGCTCAAATGGGCTTTATTTGATCTGTCTCCTGTCTACAATATCCTCTTTTTCAATGTAACTCAAAGGGGAAAATCAATACCCCAGTTTTTTTTCAAAATCTCCCTCTTACCAAGTTCAAAATGTTCGCAAGTATGGTACATTGGATCATGGAAGGAAATGGGATAGGGACATGGACTTGGATAACAGAGGACAGGAGGGACATGGAGAGGTGCACCAAACTGACCCTGCAGGGCAGGCATCAGGGTTTGCAGCAGCACAATACACCACACAGGGCATGCAGGACGGGAGTGCAGCACAACAATCCATAGAAAGCAAGAGGGAGGGGACAGGACCATGCACATGGACAACAGAGAACAGAGGGGCAAGAGGCAATGGTAGCTAGCTGACCATAATGGACAGACAGGAGAGAAAGCTGCAGCATAACAGACCATAAAGGGCAGGAGGGACGGATCAGGGGCATTACAATGGAACAGACAAGCCAGGAGGGAGGGAGTAGGGCTGGGGGCAAGGGGGCAGGGCAGGAGCAGCAAGATAGCCATGGAGGTCAGGCAGGATGGGCACTAGAAGCAAGACACACCATGAAGAGCAACAGTGAGACTGTGATGGCATACACACAGACCATGGAGGGAAGGTGGGAGGGGGTCAGGGGCAGCTAACTGACCACACAGGGAAGGTGGGAGGGGCCATGGCAGCACAGAAGACCATGCATGGCAAGTGGGAGGGTTAGTGGCAGCACAATGGCTATGATGGGCAAGAAGGAGGGTGGAGGGGCATGCACAAAGGACGATGGAGGATAGAAGGGAGGGTCAGGACCTGTGCACAGACAAGAAAGTTCAGGGGAAGGGACCTCACAACAGACCACACGGGGCAGGCAGGAGGAGCAGTTGCAGCACAACAGACCAGGGAGGGCAGAAGGGTGTGGCAGTACAATGGACCATGTAGGACAGGAGGAAGAGGATAGGGGCATGGCATGTGGACAGGCAGGGTGGAGGTGGCAGGGACAGGTTACAGTCATCTGACAATGCTAGGCAGGTGGGAGGGGAGTGGCAGCTCAACAGAACACTCAGAGTAGATAGGAGTGGCAGGTCCATGGGACATGGTGGGCAAAAAGGATGGAGCAGGGGCATGCACAAAGACATCGGAGGGCAGGGGGAAGGAGAATAGGGGCAGCAAGCTAAGCACAGAGTTTAAGCAGGAGGTCAATGATGGGGCATAGAATTGGGCAATGGAGGGCAGGAGGAGTGGACTGGTACATCATACTAAATTGAGGGCAGTGGCAGCACATCAGACCATGCATGGCAGGAGGGAGGAGGCTAATCCATGGATTCACACAACAGAGGATAGGGAGGAAGGGGATGGGGCAGCAAGCTAACTGTTCAGAGAAGGCGGGTATTAGGAACTTTATTGTTTTTAAAACATTGTGTCTGTGCGAACTACTTAAAATATGAACAAGTATGCAGCATATTCTCACTTTTATTCAGGAAGAAGAGGACGTTTGTGACTGTGACTTCGGGCTCACTTGGCAGAAACACCCCCTGACCCTCCACCCCCTATCGCAAAATGTAATGCCTGTGAAAAGGGTAGATGAACACAGTGTTATATAGAACATAGTCCTGAGAGCACGATTGAAAATGAAAACTAGATATAGTGTATGGTATAAACTATGCACCAAAAAGTGTGATATAAGATGAACCGGGCGTGAAATATAATATGCAATACATTGTGCGCAATGACAGATTCATTGGAGAGCGCGAGATAGCACAGGCACTAGCGCGTGCTATGCGATATGCGCCTTGGAGTGTAATATGCACAGGGCAGTGTTGTGTAACCTAACTAGTCTCTAAAGTTGTAATATAAAATATGTGCTGGGGTGTGTAACGTTGCATATGCACTGTGACAAAGATATGGATCCCAGATTGTAATATGTATGGCATAGCACTGTGCGTTATAACATAGGCATCGAGAAAGGCACGTTAGATGGGGCAATATAACCCGTGCGAAGACAAGTGTGGCATGACATATTCACGGGGTGGTGTTACAGTGCACATGGGCTAGAGAGTGTCATAGCATATGCACTAGCTAGTGGAATACAACACAGAGGTGTGTGGCACTCGGCAGGCAATGGTGGGTGTAACACAGCATTGGGCTCTGTCAGGAGCACGCTGTGACTCTCAAGTGATGTTCGTCCCCTTTCCAGAGAGTAAAATAAAAAGTATTACACATCCGGCAGTGGATGTGTGTTTTATTAACCGTGAGGGGGGTTTCTTGCATAGTTTTGGTCGAATTTTTGTCGAATCCCCTTTGAATGGCTTGGTGTGCATGTGTATTAAATGTGCCCGTCAATAGCTACCCATGTTTGTATAAATAAACGACAAGGGTGTCTACCAGGATTAGGCACGGTAGGGCATCAGACATGTCAGAGCTTCACTAGTGGTGTAAATACATTCCACGTGGATTCATTGCATGCATAGTCGCCTTTAATGAATATCACGCAAATCGTCATGGTGATAGGTACGTACGGTTTGTCCAGCATGTCCTAGGTGTGTCTATGAATATATATTTTTTTTAAATAATAAAAAACAGTGGCCGGCCCTCGGGATTGGGGTCAAAAAAATATAATTAGGAGACTGGCCCTGGGGGATGGGGTCATCAGGGCAAACCAAACCAAACAGCCCCCCTTCTTAAAAAACTAAAATAAATAAAAGACTAGCATCGTGCCGGAGGCCATGCCCCCTCCGTGCAGCACTCTGCAAACGCGCCCCCAACAGGCATCTCCAGTATGCGCCAGGGAGCTGCGCTGCAGCCAGGTGTTGAGGCCAAGCCCCTTTTTACACCTCTCTGCAACGCAGCTCTGTGGCGCTTACTGGAGGTACCTAGTGGTCTAGTTTGACCCTAGGGACCCTTAGGATTCAAGGGGACTTAATCTCTCAACTTAGAACAGCCACAGGGCGCGTTTACACAGTGGTGAAGGGAGGGGACGGGGCCTGAGGTGACGTGTGCAAACACGCACTATGGCACGTTTTTTAAATTGGGGATATAATTTCCCTTCAATACTGAGGGCCCCTGGGGGCTAACTAGCCCACCAAGTGCTTCCAGTAAGCGCCACTGAGCTGCATTGCAGAGAGGTGGTCCAGGCCGTGCCACTTTTTACACCTCTCTGCAACGCAGCTCTGTGGCACTTACTGGAGGTACCTAGTGGGCTAGTTGGACCCTAGGGACCCTCAGGATTCAAATGAACTTAATCTCCCAACTAAAAATGGACACAGGGCGTGTTTACACAGTGGTGAATGGAGGGGACGGGGCCTGAGTTAACGTGTGCAAAAACGCCCTGTGGCCTGTTTTAAGAGGTAGTTTTAATCCCCATGCCCTATTATATACTAGGGGCTTACAGAGGAGGTCATGCTAATCACAGGGGGACCCCAACGCATAATGTTCCCTAGTGTATGTAGGTGTTTTCACTGTATTCTAAGTGTCTTTTAACATAGCACTGGCTCTAGGACTGGTTAGTCAGACTCAGTTACCACCAGTATCCGTCTGAAAAAGTTGAGGGTACAGGATGATTTTGCAACAAGGCTTCTTTCTGCTCTTCTTTTTGTTCTTTCTGCACGTTATCCTTCTTCCTGCACTTATCTTCGTATTTGAGGACTTCTGTTGCTTCTTTCTGCACTTCTTTTGTTTCTTTCTGTGCATTTTTTCTTCTTTCTTCACATGTCCTATCTCTGTAGGCATAGTTAGAAATTAGCATTTAAAAAACCTTTGAAATTCACAGAAAAAACCATAGGTTTCAGGCACGTTATAGTTAGGAATTAGCATTTAAAAAACCTCAGAAATTCACTGAAAAAACCATAGGTTTCAGGGGTGTTATAGTTAGCTGGACTTTTCACTTGTACAAAACCATTGAAATTCCCCCGTTATAGTTAGTTCAGCTAACTATAACTCGCGCGCCCGCAATGCACTGCTGATGACGTCACATATTACATCACTCATGACATGGTCAGTGACATCACTCATGACATCACTGATGACATCTCAAATGACATCACTGATGACATCACTGATGACATCATCCTTGTGATAGAGTGGCAGACCTCCTCTCACCCTAATATAACCTTTGATACACACATTCAAAAATAGAGACTAAAATTTTCAAAACAATGGACATACCAATACCAGTTACAACAACCTCTTCAGTAATTCTAAGATCCACATACACATCCACTCATTCACCAACAGTCCTATACAGTCACTCATACATGTACTCACTCATCATATGTACTCATACACCTATACATCCTGTTACACAATGCCACTCATCCATAGAGTTACTCACACACATAGTCACTCATGCTAATAAAGAATCAAACATACATTTACTTGCATATACAGTTATACACACACCACCATACTTACTTCTACGGAAACTTACACATACTTAGTCTTTTAAACAATCACTTATAGAAACACATACTTATTCATACAGGAACTCTTTCAATCTCTCACTCTCACATATCTTCACATATATACACCAATAGTCACATATACTAGTTTAAAACATATGTAGTTACTCATAAAGACACTATTGAGACAGTCATTCACTCACTAACACACCCATACACACACTCATCCACCCATACAGTCCTGCACACATGCTGTGTTCAACCCATACAAACAGTGAGTCACTCATTCATGCACCTATGCACTACGTAATACCCCCCACCGAACCATGCAGACACTCAGACTGATACTCAAAAAACCAACTAATAACCTATATAGACACCCATGTAGCTACTCACCAACCCATGCAGCCACTTATACACAAAGTGAGAGACTGATACAGATATTTACATATTTAAACATTACTCACTAAGCCATGTATTCACTATGATACACTTAATCTGTCAGTTACACAATCAATTTTTCAAAAACAAATCATCCATTTAGACACTTATATACCCATTTATTCTTCCATCGACCTTGAGATATACATATATAAAACATATTTAATTTTCAGAAAAACACACATTCACTGGATGATGTAATCAGTGATGTCATCAGTGATGTCATTTGAGATGTCATCAGTGATGTCATGAGTGATGTCACTGACCATGTCATGAGTGATGTAATATGTGACGTCATCAGCAGTGCATTGCGGGCGCGCGAGTTATAGTTAGCTGAACTAACTATAACGGGGGAATTTCAATGGTTTTGTACAAGTGAAAAGTCCAGCTAACTATAACACCCCTGAAACCTATGGTTTTTTCAGTGAATATATATATATATATATATATTCTGATTTTCGTTTTTTCCTTTTTTTTGTGAGCAGAATCATAAAAAAGCACAAGGAATTAATATAAATTGGGGAATCAATTAGAGAAATATACATCACTGTAATAACTATTGACTTGAATAAATAGTTATTACTAACACTTCCTTTCCTTAAAGTGCAGTGTAATAAGGCGTAATACAATAAAAAAAAATTCCACCAGCTACAATAAAGTGCAGTGCTTTTCCTGTCCAACAGAATCCATAAAGTGCATTTCCCAGTACCCCATTAATTTCCATTAAGTAGTATATCTTCTATGGGACCGACTCTCTTAACATAGGCTTTTAAAATATCCCCTTCCTTAACGATGTGGCAATTCATCATCTGTATCTGGTGTTGAACCTTAATCTTACTTTTAAGCTTACAAAGTGCCTACAGTTATAACTGAATAAAGTGTGGCGCTTTAACATCTAGTAAAGTGCATTTCCAAGTGCTCCATATTTTTCCATAAAATAGTAAACCTTTTAATGGCACCCACTCTCTTAGCATATGCTTCTTCAAATTTGCTTGTGCGTGTCATTTTATTATACCACTCCACATAAGTTGGTTCCTTTGGTGACTTCTAGTTCTGTAATAACAAAGACCGTGCCACAAGGGAAGCAATTACTAAGAAAGTTTCCTCCCCTTTAGACATAGCTAACTTTTGTCTCTGACTGCCAATGTCAAAGAGTGTGATAGCTGCCTCAGGATCCAACCTTTCCTGCAATCCTATGTTCGAAGATTTGGAAGTGCAAGCCCTCCCTGATTCACTTTAAGTTGAAGTACTGGCAGCTTTACCTTCAGGCCTTCTTACTCCACATAAACTGATGAAAAATCGTTTTCAACTCCTTAAAATACATCAAGTTAATTTTAAAAGGGACATTTGTGAAAACAAAAACAAAAAGAGGTAGGATGGACATTTTTATAGGGGCAACACGGCCAGTCAGAGTAACAGGTAAAAACGACCATTCCTGTAGGAGATTTTTAATTTTTTTCGCATAACTTTCTAATTCAATTTGGAGATTTCTGCATACTGATTGGTGACATAAATCTCAAAATATATAATTGGTACAGAACGAGGGGCTTGGTGCTTTAAATTATCAGGGAGAGAGTCGCAGGAGCTATTGATTATTAAAATCTCAGTCTTATTATGATTGATTTTATACCCTCCAATTAATTCAAATTCTGCTAAAGTTGTTTAGATATTCTGTCTTTCTGGATTAAGATAGAGGATAGTGTCATCCTCAAATAGCTTTATTTTGGACATTCCTAATAATGATGTTTTTATCACCGCATTGCTTCGAATCCTGATAGCCAGTGGTTCAATAGAAAAGGTAAAGAGCACGGGGAACAAAGGGCAACCTTGCCTGGTCTCACGATTTACATTTACTAACTCAACTAGGTTAGAGTTTATAACAACCTGTGCCCCTTGATAGATATTGCATAACATATTAATAACCTGGGGTGGAATCCCAAACCTTCCAAGGCCATAAAAAAGAGCATCCCAATTCACCAAATCAAACGCTTTTTCTGTGTCAACTATCATAATGAGTGCAGAAGTTTGATTAGTATTAAAATAAATCGAGTGCTTGGACTAAAACCCAGTATTAGTAGACCTTAGCCTCCTGGCAATAAACCCTGTCTGGTATTTATGGATAACTTTTTGTGCAACTTGAGTAAAACAATTCACCTAGACTTTCATTAGAATTTTATAATCGTTATTCAATAAACTGATCGGCCTATACGAACTGGTGTCTCTGGGGTCTTACCCTTCTTTACAAAACTGACAATAATAGATTCTTTAAGAGCTGGGGGAACCGACCCACTCGTTTTCACATAATGAAAAAGCTCGACCAAAAAAGGTGTTCATTCCTTAGTGAACACTTTATAAAATTCTATTGGCAGCCCATCATTTCCAAAGCTTTTCCTCCCGACATTGTACCCAGTGCTAAATGAATTTCGGGTGCTGAGATATCTACTCGAATCTTCTCTACCTGGATATTTGATAAATGTGGGAGGTTCATACCGTCAAAATATTGATGAATTACCTCTTAGGCCACCATATATTTATTAGCATATAGCTTCTCATAATGCTTAAAAAAAAATTGGGCAATTCTATCCTTGTCGGTGACCAAAGTCCTTGTACCGGGTTCCAACAATTCTGTAATCAATGCTGCTTCCTGTTTGACTTTAGTCGACCAGGCTAAAAATGTGCCTACCATTTGACTCTCTTCGTAGACTCACTGCTGAAATGTCCTTGAGCTGTTTATTTCTTCTATACTAAAGAACTCTCTTAACTCCTGTTTTGCTTTGTTGAGCAGCCTCTCTGCTATTTCTTCCCCCCTTGAGGAGACATTCTTCACCAACAAAGCAAAATCGACTGCCAACTGAAGTTCGGCTATGCGAGTCCTTCGAATTTTTGACTGCGGCGCAAATTCTGCCGCAGCGCTCCCGCAGTGCTGACATTCCGATCCCGGGCGTGGTCATGACGTCTCCCTGCGATTGTCCGCACACGCCCATCGTGACTCTTTTTTTTTTTTTTTTATTGAAGTCCAAAAGCAAATTACCTTACACATCGGAAACATTAAGAAATAAAGATATCAGATATAGTCAATAAATTCAAAACATATTGCATATACAAGAAGTAAAAGCTATCCAGATCTAAGAAGAATTACTAAAACCAGGGCTTAACCACCAATAAAATCCCCCTTATATATATGTCCATGTCCCCAAAACTAGATCCAATCCTGCCTTCACACTAACTGGTCCTTGAGTCACCGCTTTTATAAGGATGATAATAATGATGGATCCCACAACTTTTTAGTCGAAATAGGAAGACCATATTTTAGTAAATTTTTTGAGACCACCTGTTCTCATAGCGTATATGCGTTCGCTTCGCCTAACCGCCCGCATCTTATTGACCCATTCCATTTGTAGGGGGACTGAATCTGTTTGCCATTTCTGTAATAAAAGGGATCTAGCTACTGCCATTGCGATGTATATGAGTTTGACCATCTGGGCTGGAAGTAGAAGGTCTGGGTCATAACCAATCAGTATCAGTTTATCAAATCTTGAGCATTGAAAATCACATTCAATTGCGAGAAAACAAAAAACATCTTCCCAAAATGTTTGAATTTTTGAGCACTGCAACATAGTATGAGTCCAATTAGCCACCTGGTGACTACTACATCTGAAACAATAGGCTAAACAATTAGGGTACATCCTCTGTAAAACAGAGGGTGTACGATAAACAAGCCATTTACTGAAAAAAAGCATCCTACGCCAATTTGCACCTCTAAGTGTGTTAAAATTTAGTCTATTGATCATCATCCAAGTATTGCTATCAATTACCACATTCTCCTGATCAGACCATTTTTTAATTACTTTCTGTGCAAGATCCAAAGTTTTCACCGAGGATAAGCATTGTTTCCATTCACCAGGTTTCCTGTCGGATGCTACTAATAATAGATCATTAATTAACTGGCTTGACCTATTCAATTGGGAAATGTCTAAATTTGAGAAAAATGTATATAAAATGTTGTAAGATCCCAATAGAATAAAATCTTTCGGAATTCGTTGTGTCATTTCATGCTTAGATAACCATTGACCATTTTGCAAAAAATCACCCACTTTGCGGAGTCCTATCATAGCCCATTTTAGCGTAAGTTCAGTAGAGGATGCAATCCCTACTAAGGGGAATATCCCAGCCAGAAGCATACCTGAATTAATGACCGGAATAGAATATCTCTTAAACAGTGCTTGTCGTTTTTTAAATATCCAATGGAGGCACTTATACCTAACCAATTTAGGAGATTTAAAAATTGCAAGTGGTGATTGGATCTGATTTTCTTTAAGCATTAGATCCATGAAACTATTGATAAAATAATGTACTTGTGGAAGGGGTTTAAACCTTGATAAATACTGTGCAAAATATGCATAATATTAATCCCTGAGATTTGGAAGCGCTAGACCTCCTTGTTCCTCCTTCTCGTATAAAGTGCTTAGTGCAATGCGTGAAGATTTCTTTGCCCAAAGAAAGGTGGTAAACATTGACTCTAGTTTAGAAAAAAACAAACTTGATAAAGTGCATGGAATAGTCGAAAATAGAAAATTAAAAAGAGGAAGGACTGACATTTTAATAAGAGCGACTCTCCCTAGTATAGAGAAAGGAAGAGAGCTCCAGCGCGACAGCAGAGCTTGAGTTTTCCGAATTAAAGGCACATAATTCAGATGGTACAGGTCGGAGATCAAATTCGTAAAATACACCCCGAGATATCTTTTCGGGTTAGAATTAATACAGGATCGTATATCTATGTATAGATCACTGTATACCCCACCTCATTGAATAATTTCCGTTTTATTTTTATTAATACGATATCCCCCTAATGTCTCAAAAGCCTCGAACAATTGAAAAACTTTAGTTTGGGTTTCCATTTCTGGCTTAATCAAGAGCATTATGTCGTCAGCATAAAGCTTCAATTTTGACATTGAAGGAATTGGGGGACAAATTACTGGGCAGTTCCTTATTGCAGCCGCCAAAGGCTCAATAAAAAATGCAAAAAGAACTGGCGACAGGGGACATCCCTGTCGCGTGCCTCGTTTCACTTTAACCTGACCAGCAATTAAGGTATTAATAATTATATTGGCTTCCGCTTTACCATATAATCGCCGGATCAGGGGCGTGACTTTTCTGGGGATGCCAAAATGATCTAAAATCATAAATAAAGTGTCCCATACCACTAAATCGAAAGCCTTCTCGGCATCTAATAACATCACCAAAGCAGGTATTTTATGTGTCTCGAAATAATCAAGAGCCTCCGTAAGATAGTGCGTGTTAGTGGCTAATTGTCTC
The DNA here is from genome assembly GCF_964204655.1 of Triturus cristatus. Classification (NCBI taxonomy): domain Eukaryota; kingdom Metazoa; phylum Chordata; class Amphibia; order Caudata; family Salamandridae; genus Triturus; species Triturus cristatus. The sequence goes on along the minus strand of NC_140589.1, from coordinate 1,535,961,708 downwards.
CCTGCGATGAAACCATTTTGGCCAGTATGTATCAAATTCGCAGCATATTTATTAAATCGAAGTGACTAAATTTTGGTCAAAATCTTATAATCTGAATTAAGTAATGTTATTGGCCTATAGGAATTTGGATCCTCAATATTTTCCCCTTCTTTGGAAAGCTCAGAATATTCCCCTGATGGAAGGATTCTGGCACCTCGCCACCTTCTAACATAGAATTTAATAATTGAAGAAAAAACCCTGCGAGCGAACTAAAAAAAGCCTTATAAAATTCGGATGGAAGTCCATCCGGACCACAGGCTTTCCCATTTGGCAGGTTTTTAATTACGCCTTCCAGTTCTTCCATGGTAATGGGTCCTTCCATGCCGAGATTTTCAGTCTCAGGGAGTTTTGGTAAATCATTCTCAAGTAGATGTTTTTTAGGGAGCTCAAATCTACCTTTTGCTCAAAGCTATAAATAGAACCATAATGTTGGACCATTGTATCAGCTATTTTAGCTGGGTCTTCAGAACATGTACCTAATAAGGGGCATTTTAATCGTTTGATTCGATTGGAAGTGGCTTGTTCCTTAGCCTGCCACGCTAGGAACCTGCCAGTAAAATTACTCTGCTCATAGATTTTTTGATTAGATTTCTGGAACAACACCTCACTTTGAGCAAAGTAGTTAGAGCTAAGTTCATATTTTGCCTGAGCTAAAAGATCTTGATTTGTCGGGGAAGGGTTATGCAGGGCAGAGGCATATGAAGTTTGAACTTTCTTTTCCAGATCTTTTTTTACCTTTTTAGCTTTTTTAATATAATTGGCCTCTTTCCCGATAGCTAAACCCCGAAAAAAGGCCTTGAGAGTGTCCCATATTATGGCTAATGATGCCGTATCGACATTTTGTGACAGAAAAGATTTAATTTCCAATGCCATGGAACCTATCCATTCTTCTTCCAGCAAATATTGCCGGTTCAGGGACCACCTTTTAGGACATTTAGCATCTTCTACCACCCCCATCTGTAAACTCAGCATAGCATGATCGGAAAAACCATTAGGTAGGAAAGTCTGATGGTTGAAACGGAGCCTACTAGAGACCAAAAACAAATCAATTCAATATGAGGATTGAAATCTGCCAGACCAGCACGAAAAGGATTTTTTAGAGGGAAAAGCCACCCTCCAAGGATCATGTAGGTCTAATGTTGCGCTATATTGTTGTACTATTTTAAAAGATCTAGGTTTCATCTGCCTTTTCCTTGACCCTGAAGAATCAATTAAAATCGCCCCCCATTATAATGTCACCTAAGACCGGGATCAAGGACTGAAACAATTCTTCATAAACTTGTGGCTGATCTTCGGTAGGTGCATAGAAATTCACAAATGTGAATGGTGTAAAAATTTGTTTGAAGGTGCATGTGATCCAACACCAACGACCATCCCGATCTGATTCAACTTTCACTACCTCTGCCTGTAGATTTTTATTCAGAAATATGGCTGTCTCTCTCTGTGAAGCAGAGGATGAAGAAAAATCCCGATAGGAAGCCCATGATCTAAACATAGAGAAATCAGCCAATTGACTAGTAGAAATATGTGTCTCCTGTAACAATATAACAGACGGATTTTCAGGTTTGATCCACATTTCAATTGCCCGCATCATTTTCCCATTATTAAGACCATTTACATTAAATGAAACAACCTTAAATACTTCTTTACTTGCCATCGTACCTATCCTGCCAGAGCGTTTGCTGACTATAACAACCCTTCACACTCAAATGCCACACCTCAAATGACTTATTGAGTTGCAAATGGCACGCAAAAAGAGTCAAATTCCACATCTCAGATATCACCTCTGATTGAATTCGTTGGACAAAGAAAATTAACCAGGACTTCATTTTTCCCCCCACGTCTCCTGCCCTACTACCCCTTACCCCTCCCAAAATGTGGACCCCTAACCCAGCACCACACCATCCACATTGCCCCTTCCCTACTAGTTGGGGTGTCATGTATTTACACCCTAATGACATAAACCTGTGGCCTCCCCCCATCATCTACTTACAAAAATATATGTATATTTTCTTTTCCCCCTTTTTGTTATATTTTAAGTCCTTTAAGAATCTCCTGAGTTCTTTTTTTTTTTCTTCCTATTCCCCCCCTTTGGTCTTTTATTTTTTATTTTTCCTTCTTTTCCTCCCCCTTTCCTTCCCTTCCCTCCTTTCCCTCTTTCCCTTTTACCCAATTCCTTAATATTTTATATCTTGAATCTCTGGAGGCGTACCCTTTAACCCTTTAGGCTAAGGTCCTCAACTAACATAGTAGCGTAATTGAGAGCCCATCAGCCTCTAAGCTGTGGGGGGGGACCCTGGGAGATTTCTTTAAGAAGGCTCTGTGCTTCATCTAAACTAGAGAACATGAAGAATTTCCCCCTAACCAAAACCTTAAGCTTAGATTGCTGGGCAATCGATGCTTGTGCCCCATTCGCCTTAAAAAGATGAAGAATTTGTACAAATTCCTTCCTTCTTTTTGCGGCTGCAGCCGTCATATCTGAAAAGATTCGGCATTTAGCGGTGTCATTAACATCAAACTGTCTTTGCTGAATTGCTTTGGTCAAGATCATCTCCTTGACCCGGAAGTCTGCGAAGTTCAGGAGGAACGTCCGTGGATTAGAAGAGTTGGGGAACAGACAGGCAGGGACCCGATAGGCTCAGGTAATTGTTAAATCACCAACATATTCCGGGACAATCTTTTGCTTCATGAAGGAGGTAATCCACTGGAGGGGTTGTGAACCCTCCAATCCTTCGGGAATACCAACAATGCGGAGGTTCGCTCTCGTGGAATAACTTTCCAATTCTTCCAGCTTGTTTTCCAGGCTTTGTTTATTTTTGGCCGCAGTCTTAGCTTCTTTGGATACGATAGCCATTTGATCCTCAAGAGTTGAAATTCAGACTTCTGCTTCACTTAGTCTGACGGGAAAATTCAACATTACCTCCTCCATTTTATCTAACCTTTGGCGAAGGGAGGTCAACTCCGCTTTTTGATTTTGTTTAAGGTCCCGAATTTCTTGTAGAATTAAATTTAACATATCCTTTATATCAATCTGTAATTCTCTAGCTGGTTCCGTGACGGTGTTAAGATCAGGCAGAAAGGTAGCGGTATCTAGCATGGCTACCGGCTGGGTTCCCATCACCCCCGTAATTGAAATTGAATGCACCTCTGATGACAAATCTCGAGAACAATTTTCAAGGTGTAAAGGAGGTGGGGAAGCTCGCGGCTTACTAGGTGGTTGTGGAGCCAGGGGAGACCCATCGTGACTCATGACGGCCGGGAGACGTCATGAGCATGGAAGAGGTTAAGGCCACCATCTGCCCACGGTTGACGGCCTTAATAGCCCCCCAGACTGAAAAAAGATCCGCTGTGCATCTATTAACATTAAAAAATGAGTTTATCCGTTCCCTTGTACCAGTTACCCATTGCTGGTTTGAGAGAAGGAGTCGATCCATCTGCCACCTGGACCTTGTCCTCCTTCCTTCCTCCATTTTTATGTCTAATTTAACCAGGGAGTGATCTGAAAATTAATTAGCCCTAATATCCGAACCAGAAAAATTCAGAGAACGGGAAATTAGAAGAACATCAGTACAAGATGCTGACTGAAATTGTCGGGAGTAGCAAGTATATTGTAGATCTTCCCGATAAGCTTTACGTCATGGGTCAATTAACTGATAATCTTGCTTTATTACATCTACTACTTTTTTAGTTTTAGGCTTCAGTTGTATTTTTTTTTATTCGAGGTATCCTTTAGCAGATCTTGAATAAAATTAAAATCCCTTCCCAAAACAATAGGGCCCATAGCCCCTCTGAGTATATCATCAATCCTTATAATAGATGTAGGGTCATCAATAATGGGTGCATAATAATTGACAAAATTAAAAATGTTGCTATTTATACTGGCAGTGACCCATAGCCATTGACCATGGGAATCTCTCTGAACTTGGATAAACTCCCAGTCTAGCCCCCAGCTGAAATATATAGCAACTGCCTCTTATTGCCATCCCAGCAGAGGCGAAATAAACCTTTGCAAAAGATTTGGGTATGAAATGTTTTGGAGTATTTGTTTTAAGGTGAGTTTCCTGAAGGAAGAGGACTTGTGGGGAAAAAGAAGCTACCCATCTTATCAAGCCACCGTACTTTGGCTTATTCAATATCCCATTTACATTCACCAACATTATGCTGAGTTTAAAAAACAACCCTGAGACTGTTGCTTTGATATTGCAGTGATCCCTACAGTATTCTATTTTCCCAAGATTTATCTAATATGACTCTGCTCTTTTTTTTGCTATCCACACCCACCTACACCCACACCCTCCCAACTCCACCCTAACCCTCTCCAGCTCCCTGTGCCCCTTCCCACCCCTGGTAGTTGGAGAATAGCCTACCATACCCCCTGCCTCCCCACATTGAGTTGCCCCTAAGCTGGGTGCAAGGTATTGCACCATGAGGTGACATGCCCCCTCCCTCTTTTATCTCGGCAAATCAGAGAAAGACAATCTACTTTTGAGCAGGAATATCTTTAGCAGTTCCCGGGCCTCATCAAGAATTGCAAACATATGAAATTTCCCTTGCACCAAGACTCATAACTTAGATTGCTGAGCTATAGCTGCCTGTGCCTCCTGTGCCTTAAACATGTAATAAAGTTTAACAAATTCTTTCCGACGATGAGCCTCTGCTGCGTAGATATCAGAGAAAATACGTCAGCTGGGAACTTTGCAAGTTGAAAATTGTTTCCTTTGGATAGACATAGTCATTAGTCAGTATCTGTTCTTTGATCCAGAAATCTGCGAAGTTAACTAGGACTGTTCGTGGTAGCTTTGAGTTTGGACACATCTGGGCTGGGACCCTATGTGCCCTTATGATAGTAAGATCTCCGGAGAATTCGGGCAACACATTATTCTTAATAAATGTCTTGACCCATTGTTGCATTTGTGACCCCTCAAAGTCTTCTGGCACCCCGACAAGCCGCAGTTTAGAGTGTCGAGAGTGATTTTCCAGCTCTTCCAGATTACTTTCAAGTACATTTTTCATTTTTTTATCCAAAGTGGCCTGGTGCTGAAACTAGTTAATCCGATCTTCCAGCTGGGATATTCTAGATTCGGCTTCTTGTATTCTTGCAGGATAGCTACCAACTGCTTCTTCGATTTTTAACAAGCGAAGATGTAATGCTGCTACCTCATTTGCTTGCGTTACTTCCAGCTCATGTATCTCATCCAAGATGAGATTTAGCATGGTTTTAATACCAACTGAATGCTAATCCCTGCCTCTAATACCTGCTTCCCTGGGGGTTCTTCCGGTACTAGCTGGATCTTATATTGCAGTCCGGCCTCGGCGATTTTACCCAACGTGGAGGCTAGAGGCTGACCGTTCATCAAGACCCTCTTCCATTGTTCTAGGGGCCTAGGAAGCAAGGTAGTAGCTTGGACTTTTAGTGGCACAATTACTAACTGATTCTTGCTCTAAAACTAGAGCTTGCACAAACGATGAGGATATTTTGGGTTTGAAGAATAATGGGTATTCCTTCGTTTTGCCTTGAGGCAGGCTAGAGGAATCTTCCTTTGAAATCTCTTGAATCACCTTCTCCTCTATATTTCCTGTAGTCCAGCTGTCTTTTCCAGCAATATCCCCTTTTACACCTGATTTGTCCAGGAGTGGCCCCTCAGCACCTTGCCCCTTAGTCACCTTCCCCTGCCCTGCTGGGGTATTTCAAGATTTTGCAGAGGTAGATCACCTTTAACCCCTATCCTGAGCTCCACCACATCATCTTCAGATGGCTTGATATTGGGGCTGAGCCTCGACAAGCTTTTGTGACCGTTCGGCTGTTGCTGTTGCTGTTGCTGAGGCTATCTTCATCCGGGTCACTCGAGTTTTTTATTTCAGACCCGCACATGAGCCATTACATTGGCAATCTTTAAGTACTTCCCCATGATAACAGGGGGCCAGGAAGCCAAATCCAAATTTTCTTTCCCCATCTTATAAAGAAGATCGCTGCCAAATTCTATGTCTGCTTCTTTTCCGCTTCTTTTTTGCCGTCCTCTCAAGTACGTATATTTCAGCGCCTACGAATTAGCAATTATCACTGCCAGGGGTGCCCTCCTGGCTCAAAAGCAGATGTCAGTGGTTAGTACTCCGTTCCAATTTTTTTATTTTTTTGTCTGCACCTCAACGTCCAAACTAGTGCCACCCGGGGGATTCTGAGATGACCAATGCAGCAGCAAAAGAACCCCCCCCCGGGAAACAGAATGTCTCTGGGTTGTAGAGAGTCCACTCACCTTCATTGGCAATCTTTAAAAATTGGCTCTATCCCCTCTCAGACCGTTCTTCACAGACTGCTCCAATCACCTTTCCAGGGACCCCCCTAAAAGCATTAGGGCCCGTGCTGATTAAGAGCCGTAAAAAAACAGAAAAGGGGCCTTCACAATGTCGGCTTGGTGTTTTGGCATCTCAGAATCTCCTCACTCGTCTGCCGGTCTGGAAAGTCTGCTCTGAAGCGGGGTGGAGGGGCGATGTGGTCACCTGCAGCTATGCTAGATGGGATTCGCCATAGCTGTCATCCTGACCACCAATTACCGTTTATTTTAGAAGTATTTAATTTATTCTAATTTCCTAAAATATAAAAATAATTAATAACATTTCATTAAAATATTATAGCAACCTAATATTGGTGAGGTTTAGGGATAGGAACTTAGTGCTAAATTAAGAGAACATATTTAAAAATATTTGTTATACCTTAAATGAATTACAGTTAATTAAAAGAAAAACAAATTCCACTGATTCTGTGGGGTTTGGGTTAGGGTTACGTAATGGGTTAGTAAAAGCATTAGATTTAAAGCAAAACGTCCTTAATTTGGAAAGTGAAATTAAGTAATCTAAAGTAATTCAGTATAAATAAGTTCAATTTAATGAATACCTTAAATATTTAAAAATGAGTAGTATAATAGATAGGATTAACATTCAGAATTAACATACCATATAGTCTAAAAATAATTTTATGTTAATACAATGTAATTTAAATTATTAAAGTTTTGCTAATCGGCCCTTTATCTAGTTAATTTAACTTAAACTAATTAAGACAAAGTAACTATTGATAGGCATTGCAAATTGACTAAAGCATGTGACCACAAAAGTCACTAAAGTGACGTGTGCTTAACTCTTTGGTAACCTGGCACAAAAGCAGTCATGCTTAACTGAGAGGCAATGTGTACAGTATTTATGCAGCACACAAACAGTAATAAGGTGAGAATACAACACAAGAAAAATCCAACACCAATTTAGATAGAGTACATTTTAATACATTATCTGACACTAAAATGACAAAAATCCAATCAATAGAACTGGAGTTATGCATTTTCAAATTGTTTTGTAAAATCTAGTGCTTAAAAGATCAAAGGGCCAATGAGGACATCTAGTTGTGCAAGACCGGGTCAAAGTCAATATATCTGGCCGACCCAAATAGAATGCTGCTCAGATGCAAGAAGTGGCTCTGATGCATTCTGTAGGATGTGTGTGACTTGCCAGGCCAGTGGGGAGACAGAGCGGAGGCTTAAATGCCCCCTTAATCCCCTGCCTCTCATTAGCACCCCCGTTGAGAGGGTGGGCATCGACATTGTAGGGCCTATGGATCCCAGACTGCAGAAGCCAATAGGTGATCCTGGTTTTGCTGGATCATGTCACAGTTGCCCAGAGTCAATCCATCTGAGGACTACTACTGCACCCGCAGTGAAAAAGGCCCTGATAAGGAATGTTTCCCAAGTGGGTTTCCCCAAGGAAGCTGCGTCTGACAGGGGTACTAACTTCATGTCTGCTTATATGCAGTCAATGTGGAAGGAGTATGGAGTAACGTAAAGTGAATCCACCCATTACCATCCACAAACCAATGGAATTGTTGAGAGGTTCAACAAGGTACTGAATGGCAAGATCAGAGGCCTGTGTGAGGCCCTGCAAAAAAGTGGGATATCCTCTTACCATGCATGTTATTCGCTTACAGAGAGGTATCACAGAAAGGAGTGGGTTTCTGTCCCTTTGAACTGTTGTTTGGTCACCCAGTAAGAGGACCTCTGTGTCTGGTAAAAGAAGGGTGGAAGCAATCTCCCATGAAGGTACCGTAGGATGTAGCAGGCTGCATGTTGGCCTTCAGAAGCAAGATGGCTAAGTTTTGGAAGCAAGCTTCCAGTAACTTTGAAGCCAGCCAGGCAGTCATGAAGAAGTGGTATGACAAAAATTCTACCACTGTTGAATTTCAACCTGGTCAGAAAGTGTGGGTGATGGAGCCGGTAGAAGCCCAGGGCCCTCCAGGACCGCTAGCATGGGCCATACCAGGTGATTGAAAGAAAGGGTGAGGCCAGAGCAGAGTGACCCTCTTCCTGACCTCTTAGTCTCCAAGGTGAAGGAAGGGTCTGTAGAAGGAGTATCCTTTCCCTCACATTAACTTCTGAACAACTGAGAGAATGTCACCAAGTGTTGGCACAATACTCTTCTTTGTTATCTCTTACCCCTGGGACTACCCACCTGTGTACCCATGATGTGGACACAGAGGACAGCCTCTGTATTAAGATTACATCTCACAGGCTTTCAGGTAAGGTGAGGCCCAGCATTAATGCTACAGTGTCCACAATGCTGGGGTTGGGGGTGATGGAACGGTTCAGTAGTCCCTGGTCCTGTGATTCTAGTACCAAAAGCTGCCCAACCAGGCACCACACCTGAGCTGAGCTTCTGTGTGAATTACAGAGGGCTAAATTCTGTGACCAAGACTGTTGCTCACCCCATCCCCCGGGTTGTTGAGCTGATTGATCAGTTAGGGGCTGCCCAATTTCTCAGTACCTTTGATCTTACATCAGGGTACTGGCAGATCGCCCAAACAGATGGAACACAGGAAAAATGAGCCTTCTCCAATCCAGAGGGCCACTACCAGTTTAGAGTGATGCCCTTTGGATTAAAGAACACCCCTGCCAACTTCCAGAGCTTGGTGAACCTGGTTCTTGCTGGTTTAGAGGCCTTCTTTGCTGCTTATCTAGATGACAACTGTTTTCAATAGCAGCTGGAAGGACCATCTTTTTCACCACTGTGCCGATTAAGGAAACCTTGGTCCTGAAGAATTGCCACAAGATAATTAGTGACTTAAATCGGCAAGAAACATGTTGACCCACTGAGCTATCAAAAATCATTTTCTCTTCTGATAGAAACTACCATTTTAATTAGACAAGTAGTCTAATTTATTAAACTCTCCTGAGGACCACTTTGTCTATTTTAGCATACACTATTCTAACACATATACATCTTCTACACCAATATATACCAGCGGCCCTACACCCACAATTCACATTTATACAAAAGCCCTCTGGCAAAGAGCACCCTTGCAGGTGCCCATCGGGCATTTCATTGTGAGCCCGATGAGGAGCATGGCCTATGATGAAGCATAACACTCTTCTGGGTGTGTAAGGGCTCTTGCTCCTGAGGGGTCAGACCCCCCCAGTCTGATTTCTCAGCTCATAACTGACCTTATATTCTTTATCTGTATCTTTCTATAAAAGTGACTGCATATCCGTGTTGTGACGTCTCCAAAAGGCAGGCCTCACTATCAAAGCAAGTAAGTGCCAGATAGGAATTGGGTCTGTGGTAGGCCTGGGCAGAGAACTTCGCTCCGTTCGCGGAGTTTGCAGAGTTTTCTGCACTCCGCACTCCGCACTCCGCGTAGCTCGTGGGGTGCAGAAAACTCCGCTTTGCGATGTGCGAGCTGCCGCTCAGGTTGAATATCTACCCGAGCGGCAGGAATACCAGCACAAACTGCAGTTCGCCCTGCACTCCTCCACTAACGGAACTGCGCTGAGTTTTTTTGTAACTTTGCAGAGCTCCGTGTAGCAAAACTCCACGAACTATGCCCAGGCCTGGTCTGTGGCGTACTTGGGACAACTGGTGGGCAGGGGGAAGGTGCAACACCTTCATTCCAAGATAGAAACGATCATGGCCTGGCTGCCTCCAATACCCAGACTTAGGTCAGAGCATTCTTAGGCCTCACTGGGCCATATAGGAGGTTTGTCAAGGGATAAGGCATTATTGTTGCCCCCTTGATAGAGCTGACTTCCAAGAAGCAGTCAAGAAATGTGATTTGGACAGAGGCATGTCAAACTGCATTTGACTCCCTGAAGCAAACCATGTGCACAGCTCTTGGACTCAAGGCCCCTGACTTCTCCCAGGAGTTTATCGTTCAGACAGTTGCTTCAGAGCATGTCATAAGGGCAGTACTATCCCAACTTCATGAGGAGAGCCTAGCCCAACCTGTAGCCTTCATCTCCAGGAGGTTTCTTCCCAGAGAACAGAGGTGGAGTGCTATTGAGACGAGAAACTTTTGCTGTGGTCTGGGCACTGACGAGGTTCAGGCCATACCTGTTTGGTACTCACTTCCTGATTCGGACTGACCACAGGCCCCTCAGGAGGCTCATGCAAATGAGGGGTGAGAAGTCAAAACTGTTGAGGTTTGTCCATTTCCCTATAGGGTATAGACTTCAGGGTGGAACACAGACCTGGGGTAGACCACACTAATGCTGATATGTCTATGTTTTTCCGTCTTAGTGATGAGAACTCCCTGGATGTTGGGTAAAGCTCCCAACTTTCAGCTAGGGTGGGGGACAGGTGTTATACCTGGCATCTTTAGACTTGTCTTCCCCTGAACAGTTTGCCTTTTGACTCCACATTTTGCTGGTTCCTTCTGTTAGCCTTAGGACTCTGAGAACTTTACCACTGCTAAGCAGAGCTAAACTGCATGTGCTTCTCCCCTAAACATGATGAGATTGGTGTTTACATGATTGGCATATTTGTTGTTCTGGTAAGTCCCTTGTAAAGTGGTACACAATATACCCATGGCCTGTACTTGAAAGGCTACTAGTGGGCTGCTGCACTGATTGTGCCACCCACAGAAGTACCCTTTGAAACCTGTCTGTGACCTGTCGCTGCAGTGCCTGTGTGTGCAGTTTACTGCCACTTTGACTTGGCATTTAAACCTACTTAGGCAAAACAGTGTGTATGAACCCACTGAAAAGAGAGTTATCAAGACCCACTGTTGTGATAAAAAATGTCAAGGAACCATTAGGTTTTCTTAAAAATGTAAACCTACTTGCCAAGCCTTTAACTCCCCTTTTATTACATATAATTCACCCCTAAGGTAGGCCCTAAGTAACCCTAAGGGCAAGGAGTCATGTAAGTAAAAGGTAGGACATGCACATGTATGTTATGTCGGTTTTGCAGAAAACAGCTGCAAAACACACTTCTGAGTCCCAGAACTTGGAGATGGCACCTCAGGCAAGGGTAGTACTCACAGAAGGCAGAGTCCAGCAGGACCAGCAGAATTGCAGAAATCCTTTTGTCAGCTGTGGCAGGTCCATTGGGGCTGAGGGGCCACGCCCCTCCACCTTTTGCTCCTCACGAACAGTGTCTGTCAGGCTGAACAAAGGTCAGCCTGACAGACACTGTTCATTTCAGGTCAGGCAGCCAGGAGCCAGACATGCGCAAAATGTGCAGGCTCCTGGCTGCCTGAGGTGAACTTTGCTAGGCTGGGGAAGTCACAGCTCTTGTGGGCGTGACCTCCTCAGCTCAGCAAAAGTCCCTGAGGCCATCCCCTAAGTGACAAGGGGTAGCATCACTGATTGCCTCACACCTGGGTGCTTCAGTTTTAAGCCCTGAAGCACCCAGGTTTGAGTGTCAATCAGCGACATTTCATCACAGAGTAGGGTGGGGTCAGTAGTCTCACTGACCCCACTCCCCTCTGTGATGACGTTGGGACTGCTGTCTTCCCTCATTGGCTGACCTTTGGTCAGCCTATGAGGAAAGGCAGCAGTCAAAAGCCTCCTGGAACCTCCGAGGCAGAGTTGGATGCAGGTAAATGTTTTTTTCTTTTAAATTAATGTTTGGTGTGTGCGTGTATGTATGAATGCTTGGTAAAGAGTGCTGTGAATGGATGTGTCTTTGTGTGTGTGTGTGAATGCATGGCTGTGAGTGTTATGTGCATGTGTGTGTCCCATACGCCCCCTCCCTCTCAAACTTACCGGCCACCACTGCCTTTTGTGTCCCTGGGACTTCAGAACACAGGAGGCAAGCCAGCAAGCCCTTGGAGATCACTTGGAGATCAGCCAGAGTCCTGCTCTCCTTCAGCAGAGTTGTGGAAATTTAGCTTACAAACTGAACATTATCTGCGCCATCTTGCCTCTCCTCAGCGCCACGCACAGCGAATGCACGGCCGCCATTTTAGGCACCCCACTCTCTCCCCACTCATTGTCAATCGCCAGCGCGGTCCCCTTGGCGCTGCGAGCATCCCCCGCGCGCTGGCCACCCCCGCTCTCTCATCCAGGCCATAAACCCTCTCTTTCTGCGCGACCCTGCTACGGAACCACTTCCGACCGACAACCCATACATGGTCATGCCTCTCCTTTGATAACCCCCTTCCTCTGCGCCCCATTGTCTGAACTGGTCCCAGGCCATCACCTAGCCCTGCGGATGCAGTTTATTGCCCCTACTGTAAGGGAAACACCCCACATCAAAGGGATTACAGTAGATCAAAGCCCCTACTCCCTGAGACCCGACCGGTCACACACCCCCCAGGAATTGGCGGAATACCCTGCTGCGCAATAGCCATCTCCTACAGTGGGTGGGGTGGGAACTTCTACTGTATCTATGTGTGGGATCGGATCTGAACCGGGGCTTCAGGGGATATTCCCCCCGTACATCAAGGGAATCTCAAGAATGTACTATGTGTAATAAAGCAATAAACCAGTGTATAAGAGACCAGGTCTCAGAGATGCAGTTAGAGCACCTCGTGACGATACCTTGCTGTCTGATCTGATGTGTTCTGCTCCGACGGAATAAAACTTTGTTTCCTGCCTTCCAGTCTCCGGCGCCTGCCTCTTTTATTGGTAAATTATCGAGTGGTATGAGAGGCGATTACCGCCGGGCAAATACTTGAAAGGTTATCGACTGAAACTGCCGCTACCATTTAACAATTGGCGTCCCAAACGTGGGGCCCATCAGCGACTCGTGGATCCAGTGGGAGAGGTCCCGACGACAGAGTGAACGACTGCAACGATCGGGAGAGCTCCTGCTCAATAGACCCTCGTCTGGCAGCCGATCATCCGAACTTCACTGGTTCCGAGCAGACCTCTCTCGAGTGATCTACGGTCCTGACTGGGAACCATCAGGAGTGCCGCGGCAAATACGGAGAGTAGAGGACGATCGGGCGCTGGAGGCGGAAGACGAGAAACTGTCCACGCGGTCCGGGTAAGGTCGTGATACACGACAAATTGAGAAATAATTGATTGATTGTTTGATGCTTTGGAAATACTAGTATTGCTCATTGATTGTTCTTTTTGAGATATTCGCTGTCTACAAACGGGGAGGAGTAGAAATACTCTCTCTCTCTCTCCCTTTGCAGATAGTGAAGGGTAGGTAACGCAGACTTTTGTCCCCGTTGAAACCCGTCGTGCCTATCTTTATCTCCCCATTGATTGATTGTCCGAACATTGATTGTTTTGAAGAATAGTGCTTTTTGAGATATTCTCTGTTTGCAAATAACGTAGAATAGGAATATTCTGTCTAGTCTTTGCAAATAGTGAAGGGTAGGTAACGCAGACTTTTGTCCCCGTTGAAACCCGTCGTGCCTATCTTTATCTCCCCATTGATTGATTGATTGATTGTCCGAACACTAGTTGTTCGATATTGGTTCTTTGGAGGTATTCTCTGCTTACAAATAACGAAGAATAGAGATATTCTGTCTAGTCTTTGCAAGCAGTGAAAAGATAGGTAGTGCTGACTTTTGTCCCCGTTGAAACCCGTCATGCCTATCTTCTCCCCACTGATTGGTAGTTGGTTCTGCCCGGACCGCTTATTAGAGGTGAACCACCCGGCTCCACTGGAAGGCACCCCTAATAAGGACATGTTCACTAAATATGGACTAGTCGCTGTAGCTTATAGCAAGCTGTGGCATAAATATACCAAGAAGGACCCCGAAAGTCAGTGGCCACTGATGGGATCCTTCGACGACCATAAGATAGAAGCGCTAGAAATAGCTCTGCGTAGCAACAAGACGACGCCTACTATGCTTGACAGTATCGGCATGTGGCGCAAAGAAGCGACGCAACGGAAAAAGAGGGAAGAAGTAAAAGCAGAAAAGGTATTACGAAAGGCAGCTCACCTTGCCGCTAGAAAGTTAGAAGAAGACATAAAGGAGAGAAGGGAAACTAAACTAAGACAGGAGCCCGAAACCTCAGGCCAGTACGCTGTTAGGACCCCTTCTTTGCTCTACCCTGAGTTGTCCTCCAAGCAGCGAACGAATGACGAGTTACTGTTAGGTCCCCCGATCATTTACATGCCCCCTCCGTATGCACCCTCCCAATCAATAGTGCAACACCCACAACCCCCGAACACGAGCGAAAGCAGTACAGGGGCCTCGGCCCTCACGGCCTCCGCGCCGGCTGAGCCTCTTGTGCCGAACCCAACGTCGACTACAACGCTAGACGACCATGAGATAGGAAAGAAAGAGTCCACCAGAATGAATCGATTAACTAAGGATGAACGAGCAGGAATTGACAAGATAGTAGGGACGCTGGTGGAACCAAAAGAAAGTGAGGAGTATATAACAGACGTGTATAACTCGTACGCCGACAGCCGCAGACGACACTTCGTCGTACGGCTCTGTTATCACGCCCTGAATGCATATGAGGATAGGTACCACGATAAAGGTCCCGAAGGCTTAGCGGCCCTATATAGGAAGGTAGACATTGGGGAAGAAAGAGAGGGCGATGTAGCGAACCTCTTCACCCGTACACTCGAGGTCTACCGACACCTTAAAGAACATGGACAGACCACCAAAACAGAAACCCCCATAGCAACTAAGCCCCAGGGAGGAAGGTCCAATGCCATGATGCCCATTAAAGAAGCTGCCCCCTACTGGGTCCCCCCACGGGGTCAGGGAACACACGACGACATCAACCACCAAGATGCGAAGGGAAGGGTTGTATATAACTGGGTCTACCAGCCGTGGGACCGGCAAGATATTTTGACCTTTAGAAAGACTCTACCCGACTTGAGAAAGAACCCGACTGCCTTCTACACTGAATTGGGTACAGCCTTAGGCTCAACGATAATGACGTTAGCAGATATCGACTTGTTCTTTGGGCTATGCCTGCCGGCTGATGTGTGGAAACAAATCCGGAAAGTTGACCACGCTGAGCCGTTCGGATATACCTGGGTACAACTCGATACCATAGATAAACAGCGAGAACCAGGACAGAAACCCCCGAAGGCCATCTTAGAGCTCCCAGACAAGATTGTACAAAAGCTGAAGACTCTAATCCCAGAAAGAAAGGTAGACTGGTCGATAGTGACGGCTTGCCGCCAGAAACCCCAGGAGGATGTGTCTGAATACTTCTCCCGATTCGAGACTGTGTTCTCCGATTACAGTGGCCAAGACATGACCACCGCAACCGGACATCACCTCTTTGTCCAGAATTATGTAAAGGGTCTGTCGCCAGAAGTTTCCCAGAAACTACAGACCAGCGAGAGTAGTTGGGCAGCCTCCAAACCCGCAGCAATTCTCCAGATGGCCCAGTACTACGAAAACCAGAAGAACGAGAACGATAGGGCGTCAGAGAAGAAGAAAAAGGAATTAAAGGAGAGGGTGATGATAGCACAGTTGCAAGGGGTGACCATAGGAAGGGAACCCCCAAAGGAGAATTACCAACCAACCGCCCCTAGAAAGCTACCCCCTAGAGACCATACACCTACACCCTACAACGGACAGAGAGACTTAGATGGGAATCAATGTGCGTTCTGTAGAGGGTTCGGACACTGGAAATCCCAGTGCCCGGTCCTTCTGGAAATGAACAAGAATAGGGACCCCAGAGACACAGCATATGACCCCAGAAATAGAGGACAGGGACGAGGGCACACGAACAACACCATCAACGACAGGCCAGGCAGACCGAACACCTTTGATCGCCCCCGACAAAACCAGTGTCAGCAGTCCGACTACGAGAGCACCCATGACTTCGTATAGGACCGCCAGGGACAAGGGAGGGATCCAGTCGAACTCCGTGTTGACCAGCAAGGTCCTTACGTCACCGCTAAGGTCTTGGGCACAAAATCTCCATTCCTGGTAGATACTGGGGCGACACGTAGTGCGTTATCTAAACGACTGATTCCTAGGGCACCCTTGTCTGGCTCACACGTAACCTCAATAGGCTTTGACGGAACGCCCTCCACTAACCCCTTATCAGCACCAATCTCCTTTGACTTAGAAGATAACACCACTGACACGACCTTTCTGCTCTCCTCCAACACCCCCGATGCTATTATGGGGCTCGATTTGCTAAAACATTTTCGAGCCACCATCAGATGCTCCCCAGACGGAGTTCGAGTCATCCTACACGATAACCCAGATCTGTCCAGACCCTGTCACACACGGCGTATGCTCTCTATAACCGATGCTGATACGTCCCTACTCGACACATTACCTTCACATCTATGGGCTAAAACCGACTCAGATGTAGGGCGCATGGTGATCGACCCGGTACACATAACCGTCCGACCGGACGCAGTGCTCCCAAAGCTTCCACAGTATCGGATATCACCCGAAGGCGAGAAGGCATTGGTGGAAATCATCGAGTCCCTGGTCGAGGCAGGAGTGGTAGAAGAAGTAGTCAGTAATGTTTGCAACAGCCCTATCCTACCCATTGTAAAGAAGCAAGGCGAGGGGGATGAGAAAGCCTACCGTTTCATTGTTGACTTGCGAGAGGTTAACAAAGTAGTCATACCCCAGTACCCCGTAGTCTCAGACATCACCACCATCCTCACCCTGATTCCATCCACTGCCACCATCTTTACTGTTATTGACCTCAAGAACGCATTCTTTTCCATCCCCATCCACCCAGACAGCCGCTACCTGTTCGGCTTCACTTTAAAAGCCCGTTCGTACAGATTCTGCAGGGCACCCCAAGGCTACACTGAGAGTCCCAGTATTTACAGCCAAGCCCTCAAGAGGCAACTGGATGCAGTCCAACTACCCGATGGAGTGGTGTTGATACAGTACGTCGATGACATTCTTTTGGCGGCCGACACCACTCCTCTTGCCGTCACAGCCACCATTCACCTCCTCCGCTTCCTTGCGGAGAACGGTCACAAGGTCTCCAGAAAGAAATTGCAATTCTGCCAGCCCCAGGTAACGTATCTAGGCCACCTACTATCCAAAGACGGGAGGAAACTTACCCCTGACCGAATTCAAACCATCCTAGAAACCCCTGTTCCCAAAACTCAGAAGCAAGTACGATCCCTAGTGGGCCTCACCTCCTTTTGTCGACAGTGGTTGCCAAACTTCAGTCTTACCTTAAAGCCTCTGCTTTCCCTGCTGGCTAAGGATGTCCCCTTCCCCCTCCCCTGGACACCTGAATGTCAATCCTCCTTCAAAGAATTACGAGACGCCCTCTGCTCGGCCCCAGTCCTAGGAACCCCAGACTACACTAAACCTTTCTCCCTCTACACCCACGAAAGGGAGGGATGTGCGTTGTCTGTCCTAACCCAGTCCATAGGCCCTAAGCAACGCCCTTGTGCCTACTTCTCTGCCACTCTCGACCCCGTAGCCAGAGCTTTGCCCGCCTGTCTTCGAGCAGTAGCCGCCGCTGCTGTCTCTATCCGACAAAGTGAGGGGATCGTGCTCTCGAACCCCCTCACGGTATTGGTACCCCATGCTGTTGACACCCTCCTGAACCAAACCAAGACTCAACACCTGACTAGCGCACGACTGACCGGTTATGAACTGACTCTGCTTGCACCCCACATCACATTGAAACGATGCACCACTCTGAATCCAGCTACACTACTGCCTCTCCCTGACGCTGACCCCAATGCATCCCCTATACATGATTGCGTGACCCTCACCGACGAACAAACCAAGAGTAGGGTTGACCTCCGGGATACTGCCTTCCCGGACCCTGACGGAGAACTGTGGGTGGATGGCTCATGCATCAAGCTCCCCGATGGCACCACCTCAGCTGCCTATGCAGTCACCACAGCCCGAACAGTTGTTGAGACAGCCCGCATCACACAGCGATCCGCACAGGCGGCGGAACTAATTGCTCTTACACGAGCTTGCATCCTGGCAGCAGGGACAACCGCAAACATTTACACAGACAGTCAGTACGCCTTCGGGGTAGTTCACCACTTTGGGCTCTTATGGAAAGAGAGGGGATTCTTGACTTCTCATGGCACACCCATCCTGCATGGAGATCTAGTCTCTGCCCTGACCGAAGCAGTCCTCCTCCCCACACGGTTAGCTGTGATCAAATGCCAGGCACACAAGAAGGTGACAGACATTATAGGACAGGGAAATGCACTAGCTGACATTACTGCCCGAACCACAGCCGAGAATAGGTCCACGACCCGTATGTACGTGACCAGGTCACAAAGTGAGAAATGGAAGGATGCTAGGGAAACAATTAGGGATATCCAACTAGCCAGCACACCACACGAGTTAACTGAATGGGCCCGGGTGGGATTGAAGGACGATGACGGTTGCTGGCGAACCAAAGACTTGAACAAATGGTTGTTACCAGATTCATACTTGATCCCCATGCTGACCATGGCTCACTCCCCCGCACACATAGGGTCTGCCCCCATGATCGAACTCATCTCTAAAGTCTGGCACAACGACAAAATACCAGACTCAGCCAAACGTCTAGTCCAACAATGCCTAGTATGCCTCCAACACAACCCTGGGAAAGGAACTGCTGTACCCCGGGGAGGGTTTGGGGTCCCCAATCACCCCTTTGAAGTCCTACAAATGGACTATGTCCAGCTAGAAAGGTGCCAAGGTTTGAAGTATGTACTCGTCATTGTGTGTGCCTTCAGCAAGTGGGTGGAAGCCTACCCAACCCATGACAACACCGCTATGACTACCGCAAAGGTACTACTGAAGGAATTCTTCCCCCGATACGGCCTTTGTCGAATTTTGTGGAGCGACAATGGCCCCCACTTCGTAGCCGAAGTTAACCAACTCATCTTAAAAGGGTTGGGTGTAAAACAGAAGTTCCATGCGGTTTTCCATCCCCAATCTGCAGGCCTGGTTGAACGACACAATGCCACATTGAAGCTTAAGATAGCAAAAATAGTCGCCACCACAGGGCTAAGATGGCCAGACGCTCTCCCACTAGCATTGCTATCAATGCGTTCCACCCCCACCAAACACCACTTAACCCCCTACGAGGTCGTCTTCGGGCGGCCCATGAACCTTTGGACTGCACCAAAACCGACATCCATCCACGACGTCCCGGACGTCCTCATGTCTGATTATCTGTACAATCAAACTAAAACGTTGTCTATCATCCATCAGCAGGTGCTGCACGCCATTCCCGATGTTTCCAGGGGCCCCGGGCACGACATCCAACCAGGTGACTTCGTCTTAGTGCGTAACTTCCAGCGCACCAAGAGTCTGGAGCCCCGGTGGACGGGCCCCCTGCAAGTCCTGATCACCACCCGAACAGCTCTTCGAGTGGAGGGGAAACGCAATTGGCTGCATGCACACCACTGCAAGAAGGTATCACCGACCCTGACAACCACGGACAACGTCACCGCCCAAGAGGAACTTCTGAACAAAGACCGGCCATCCCTGAGCCGCTGCCCGGATACAGAGACACTTGAATTGATTGAATATCCCGATCCCACTGTGCCATCCAAAGAAGGGTATAACTTGCGACGAAAGGAGAGAACTTCGGCTAAGCAGACCACAGGCTAAGTGGAAATCTCAGAGCGGTAGCCTAGTCACTTCAAAGGCCACCAGGAGAGAAACTAAGCAAAGTCTGTGGTTCTGCCCGCTACCGAGTCTCTCGAAGGTGATGGAAGCGCCCGACATGAAGGTGATGGAAGCAACCGGACGTCCGAAGATCCCCTACAAAAACCCAAAGACTGACCGAATGCACAGCTTTAAGACTATAACACTTTTTATTACCCTTCTCTTTTGCCTTCTCCTCATGGTCACCTTCTGGATCATGGAGGAGAACACACCCGCTCATAAGACATTGCTGACCACCGTTCAACCTACCACCACGAAGGAGCACCATCTGATCTCACTTTCACCCCAACTCCGAGAAAGGCGTAAGGAGTTCTGGAATAACTCTTTTGTGCAGTTGCTCCACCAACACAATCTTGCCACCAACGCCACTAACTGCTGGATCTGTGGATTGCTACCACATGCCACTGGGCACTCAATCCCTTTCATCCCTTCACCTTTTTCTGTCCATGGTTCCTGCCTCGCCTGGCTGATCCTTCTGCAGGAGAGCTACAAGGACAATGCCACTTCCGGCAGAACCATGTCACACTTCTACCATGGGTTCTGGATGAACAAAACTGGTAGAACTTCCGCCCTCTTCTGCCCTCTGAGATCGAACACTTCCTTTCACATGGACATCCCTGCCAAAGAACGAGTTGAAATGCAAGTGTTCAACAATCCAGCCAGACCCACCTTCTCTTACCTCCGAAAACGGACGGCCGCCACCCTAACAGTGGCCCTGTCCGTCATCAACATCACTGGAACTGTATGCCTCGAAGGCCTGGGGGCACAGCTGGTGGGCCACAGCTCCTGCGTCATCACCCGAACATTGGATTCAGTTGACCCACCCTCCTTTGTTGCCTCCCCGAATATGTACTTCGTCTGTGGTACTAAGGCCTACACCTGGCTCCCGAGAGGTTGGGGAGGCACTTGCTACATCGCCTTTGTCCTTCCTCCGACGTATGTGGCCCCAGCAAACCATCACCGACAGAAACGGGCCAAAGACATTGTGCAGGCCGACTCCACCGGAGCACAGTTCATGGACGCAGTCAAAGGCCTTGTTCCACTCTGGGGCCCAATGGCAAACAGCTGTGCCATCCGCCACTTAACCCAGGCAGTCGAAACGGCAATGAACATTACGGCTGGCGCCCTCGCCAACAACACCGCCGAGCTCCAGGCCGTCCGCTTAGTGGCCCTTCAGAACCGCCTCGTTCTAGATGTGGTTCTGGCTGATCGTGGAGGAGCATGCCGCATCATTGGGTCCAGCTGTTGTACCTACGTACCAGACAACTCACCCTCAGTCTACAAAGCAATTGAACACCTCCACAGACTGTCCACAGAGGTCCATCAAGAGCAAGAAGAATGGTCGCTGGGGAGTTGGTTTTGGGACGCTATTAAAAGTTGGGGATGGAGGCTGTTTTCATTTATCCTAATACCGATTGTGATACTATGTGGATGTTGCTTGGGGATTCAGTGTCTGCCACCTTTATGTTCGCTTTTTATGAACTGCATCTGCCCTAAGACTCTGAACTTTGAAACAGAGCGGATGAAAGCCCTTTATGAGGTGGAGGTCCGTAGTATTATGGGGATAAATCCGAACTAGACAAGCTGGCGAGATATGTTAAAAGGGAGGACTGTGGAAATTTAGCTTACAAACTGAACATTATCTGCGCCATCTTGCCTCTCCTCAGCGCCACGCACAGCGAATGCACGGCCGCCATTTTAGGCACCCCACTCTCTCCCCACTCATTGTCAATCGCCAGCGCGGTCCCCTTGGCGCTGCGAGCATCCCCCGCGCGCTGGCCACCCCCGCTCTCTCATACAGGCCATAAACCCTCTCTTTCTGCGCGACCCTGCTACGGAACCACTTCCGACCGACAACCCATACATGGTCATGCCTCTCCTTTGATAACCCCCTTCCTCTGCGCCCCATTGTCTGAACTGGTCCCAGGCCATCACCTAGCCCTGCGGATGCAGTTTATTGCCCCTACTGTAAGGGAAACACCCCACATCAAAGGGATTACAGTAGATCAAAGCCCCTACTCCCTGAGACCCGACCGGTCACACCCCCCCCAGGAATTGGCGGAATACCCTGCTGCGCAATAGCCATCTCCTACTGTGGGTGGGGTGGGAACTTCTACTGTATCTATGTGTGGGATCGGATCTGAACCGGGGCTTCAGGGGATATTCCCCCCGTACATCAAGGGAATCTCAAGAATGTACTATGTGTAATAAAGCAATAAACCAGTGTATAAGAGACCAGGTCTCAGAGATGCAGTTAGAGCACCTCGTGACGATACCTTGCTGTCTGATCTGATGTGTTCTGCTCCGACAGAATAAAACTTTGTTTCCTGCCTTCCAGTCTCCGGCGCCTGCCTCTTTTATTGGTAAATTATCGAGTGGTATGAGAGGCGATTACCGCCGGGCAAATACTTGAAAGGTTATCGACTGAAACTGCCGCTACCATTTAACAGAGTCAGGGAGCAGCAGGGCAACAAGCAGAAAAGCAGTGCTTCCAGAAAAGCAGTCCAGTTGAGTCCTTTAAGCAGCATAGCAGTCCTTCTGACAGAGGTTCAGTTCAAGATGCAGAAGTGTCTGCTTTTAGGGGTCAGAGACCTTGTGCTTATTTTCAAAAGTGCCCTTGATGTCGGGGGGTGACTTCAAAGCCGCTCTTTAATGTGCACAAGGATCCCTTTCAACCCAGTCCTGTTTGCCAGGCTATCTGT
Organism: Triturus cristatus; assembly: GCF_964204655.1. NCBI lineage: Eukaryota > Metazoa > Chordata > Amphibia > Caudata > Salamandridae > Triturus > Triturus cristatus. The sequence continues at coordinate 1,535,939,160 of NC_140589.1, read as the reverse complement.
AGGGGGTAAATCAGTGTTTTGTGTGTGGACAGGACACTACCTACCTATTGAAGTGTAGGCATCAGCCCCTCCCATTTTTCCCTGCCCAAGAAGATCTATCAAAATGCAGATGAGTGCTCAGAATGCAGATAAGCCTCACCTTCCTGTGTTTGTAGCTGTCTAGAGGGAATGCACAAAGTGCAGCTGTCACCCAACCCAGACGTGTATTGGAGACAGGCTGTAAGGCACAAAAGAGCTAAGAGCAGAGTAATGTCTACTTTATAAAAGTGGAATTTCTAAAATAGCAATGGCAAATCCAACTTTATCACTAAAAATGATTTAACATTACCATTCCAAAAATATGAAACATGATTTAGCTACTCCTTTTGAATCAGTAATTACAGCTTTAAAGTGTTCTAAGGAATTCTCAATGCTAGCCAGTGAGAGAAGTAGGCCTCACGGTAATGAAAAATGAATTTCGCTGTTTGACACTACCAGGACATGCAAAGCTTAAAAGTACATGTCCTGCTTTTTAGTTCCATGGCATGCTGCCCTGAGGGCTACCTAGGACCTACCTTAGTGGTGACCTATGTGTAATAAAAGGGGAGGTTACGGCTTGGCAAGTGGTTTTAAATGCCAAGTTGCAGTGGCAGTGAACTGCACTCACAGGCCGTGCAGTGGCCGGCCTGGGACAGGTTTGAAAGGCTACTTGTGTGTGTGTGGCCCAACAAGTGCTGCAGGCACACTAGTAGCATTTAGATGACATCCTCTGGGTACATGGTATACCACTTTACAAGTGACTTATAAGTTAAAGTAAACTAAATATGCCAATCAGGTATATACCAATGTCACCATGTTTTAGGGGAGTAGCACATGCACTTTAGAACTGGTTAGCAGTGGTAAATTGCCCAGAGTACTAAGGCCAACAAAAAGATACTGCAAAAAGTGGAGGTAATTGGGCAAAAAGTTGGGGGAAGCCCACCTTAAGGTTGACAAGTCTAACCAGTGCATGCGCTATAATGCTGTTCGTATTCTGTGAGACTGTGAAGTTTACACTTCTGCTGCCTGATTTGTATCTGTCACGTGATAGGAAAAGTTTGTGCTGATGCTATCCTAGACAGGTACAAATCAGGCATCAGAAGTGTAAGCTTCACAGCCTCACAGAATAGGAACAGCAGCACAGCTGCGAAGCAACCTTCCCTCTCTCAAAGAATTCGGTAAGTGCAGTCTTCCATTTCCTGTAGAAGAAATCCAGCAGGGCAGAGCTGTACAAACTTTCATTGTCCACAGAACATGTACACTTAAGGCATGAGTGACTTAGCTTAAAGACAGATCTCTAGAGCGGGTGCTTAACTCACTGGGAGAAATGTATAGGAGGATGAAAGAGTGAATATGTGAGTTCTGACTAGGGGTGGGCGGAATTTGCGAAATCCACTTTCGCAAATTATCGCGAAAATGTTAAAAATTATCGCATACACGTGGAAATATCGCGAAGATGCGGAAGTTTTTTTCCCGCATGTTCGCGAGATTTTCTGCATGGTTGCGGCTCGCCAACTTACCCATGTGGTTGCTCGCGGGCGCGGCCATCTTGTTTTCAGTTGTCTCGCGGTGCATGATCGCGAGAAGTAAGACGTGATCGCACGATGCATGACGTCACTGCGGGCGCGAACTGTCGCGAGACAGCGCAAATGGCTAAAAACAATACAACATCTCATGGAGAACGCGACCGGATCAGAAAACTTGTCGGCGAACGCAGGGATTTAGGTAAGGCGATCTCGCGCGCGCGAGAATGTATTATTTTACAGTGCGAGCAAGAAACAAATTATCGCCAAGCTGCGGAATGCGGAAATTTTGACATTTTCGCGCTTTCCGCGGAACGCGAAAATTTCAAATTATCGCAATTTCCGCAAACGGAACGAAATTTTAGCCCAGGCCTAGTTCTGACATTATTCTGCCTTAGGTGCTATTTCACGTCAGCACTCAGAGGCTTGCTGTTTGTGTTGATACACTAGTTTTCCATGTATTGATAAATTGCAGTAACCTATTGAGTCTGTGTTGTTTGGATCAGCCTCACCACAACATAAGTAACTATGCTCTAGACAGGCACACAGGTAGAAAACCTCTTCAAAAGGGTTTTGAATGCATGCACATTAAGATCTGTACAATCCGTGTTCACAGAGTTTATTTGAAGTTAACATTTTCAGTATTAGAGTAATAACCGAACTTTTCCCACTTGATGTGACTATTTTAGAAAAATGAAATTAAGATTTGAATGACAGACAGTAGGTAAATTAAATTATATTCCTTGTCTGACATCTAATTTATTTGAAAACAGTGGCGTTAATTATCTGTGCAACTACAATTTCCGCGTTTCAAAATATTAAAGAATGTGCCACTTCTAAAGATAGACCCCTCATTTTAATTGTGCCACATTAGACACGAGAGTGCACTTCACGAAGTGTGTGCGCCAAGAGCATCCAATTTGGATGCTGTGCTGGAAGAGGCCCTCCTGACGTCATGCACGCTAAGACTGCCGTCTCCTGCTGCCTGTCGCCAGTCCAAATTAAAGGCTCGTAATAAATGCTGAAGTGAAAGACGAGCGGGTCTTTGCTCTCTGGAATATAAATACACCCAGGCAAACCATTATCGCACCTCAGTGAGAGGAGCAGATTCTGATACAGCAACCCCGTGAAAACGCTTCCATGTTACTTTTGAAAATGATTGGTGGTTACATTATTTCACAAATCTCCCACCCCCGCTCCAGAGTATGGGGCAGTCTTTGCTGCAGAGAGGCATACTTTGCTAGTGGTATGTAATTGTGGGTCCCTGTTTGTGAAGAAAATAACATCCGAGTGTTTTTGCCCAGAGTGCTCCCATATTCGCTTCACACCTTGTTCACGGGCTGTCATTCGTTATGTTTCTCTGTGCCTGCTAATAAGTGTGATTTCCATCAGAGGTCAGCGCTCCTTTTGGCGATGGAAGGACGCTCTTGACGTCTCTCTAAGTGCCGTACCTTATGACTGAGGCTCCCGGTTTTAGGGTATTTTTTGTTTTTTAACATTTCCGTCTGAATTTATCCAAATTTATTTTTGGGTCATTTTATATGTATTTAGCCACATTTTTTTTGTTCCAAGCAAAAACGACGATGCAGCTAGTATTCTTCCACATTTGTTTGAATATGCAATGCATGTTTGGTTGTTATAGGTTTAGATAGATCTATGTAGATGGGTGAATGGGTTACTGTTGTTAACAAAGAGATCCTTTTGTTACTTGCAGTTAATAAATTGCAATCCTTCTAATATAGCACAGTGAGGTATGAAATACATTGTAACCATCATTGTCTTATATACCACATCCTGCACATCGATTTACACACATATGATTTATTGTCAATGTACAATGTGCGTTATAAAAGAAATAATTCAAAATAGTGGTATTTAAATTGTTATTTATGTAAATACTGGGACAGACCAACACATCTAAGACTCCAATCAATCAATCAATCAATCAATCAAAGACATTTATAGAGCGCACTACTTACCCGTAGGGTCTCAAGGCGCTTAGGGGGGGGGGTGCCGTTACTGCTCGAACAGCCAGGTCTTGAGCTTCTTCCTGAAGGAGAGGTGGTCTCCAACAGTGCTTGACTATCTCTTGGATACCCGTGAAGTGATAAGTTGTGTGCATTTGGTTTCCTTCAATTGCTTTTAGGTGTGCTTCTCAAACCCCATTCCCCCTCATAGTTCCCAGCCAGGATATTTAAACAAAAGGAAACATGATGGCCCCCTATCATCGACCTTTGTTAAGGGCTACACTGAAATCTTATAAGTCCTCTCCCTGCCTGAACTCGGACAAACTCGTCTTCTCCTCGCAGACAGAAGCAAAGTTAAACATATATGTTGGCATTTTTCCTTTTCTATTTATAAATACAGACAATGGACACATATTTTCTGTCTATATTTAAATGCAAAAATCCATTTAAACGGAAAACCGAGAGCCTTACTTCTGACGCACAATCACACATCTGCCTCTGTCAAGCATGTGTAGATCTTGTTTTTCTTACATAGATCTGTATTCTGGAGTTCCTGGTCGGGCTGATATTTCAGCTAATGATTCTGGTAACCTTTAACAACTGGTGCATTGCTCCGGTCATCATTGCTGGTCCATTTTTTGGCTCCGACCTTTACCGATAAGAAATACTGCAGAGGCTCTTTCGTCTATCGACTGGTAACGTAACAAAGTGTATTATTTACTGCACAATGCAAAACAAAAAAAGTTAATCGGATTTTCTAGGGTGTTGTTTTTCATTTTTTGCAAAAACAAACATCAAGCGTAGCTTAAATTGAACGGTGCCATAGTAACGAAGGAGGAACAGGCATCTGTGAACTAATATTTCCAACATTGGCAAGGTTACATAAAAATTTATTTTGTTGTAAATGTAGGAAAAAAAACTTGACCAACATATAAACATAAAGCAATCACAGCTGAGGCACAACATCCAGGGCCGACTTTAGCACTGGTGGTGCCTTATTCAACAATTTTGTTTGTAGCCCCCATGACTTCGTCCACGGATTCCCTCACTACCACCCTCCAAATGGGACCCTTATCTCTCCATAGCCCATCTCTCGCATATATTTCATTTGTGTTAAAGTGCTAGTTAAGGCTGGCTGACTGGGGGAAAAGCATAATGCCCTAACCTATATTATGCAGTTTGCATGCAGCTCTTTAATGACATTTCAAAAGTCACTGTTCTATATTAGGGTTGCAACTCATGAAATGCTGTAACAAAAGGATCTCTGTGCACTGTGACAAAATCAATAATCCTCTCAGCTATTAACATAAAATACAGATATGATACAGAGGTAATCTGAAGAATATGCGTTCTTTGCAGCAGCAGGCACATCGACACTCCGCGCTACATAATGGCGAGTCAAACTGCCACTAGACAAAAATCTGATCTCTCTTTCTAGCAAGAGCATTAATCACAAGAGCTAATTTGACATTTTTATTTCACCCTGAAAGCAGGACACACAAGGACCTATGCAGCAAGAGTTTTTAAACTGTAAGTTATTTCAAAACACAGCTCTCCTCCCCCAGGTCAGCGACCAGTGCACACAGCCCCAAAGCCAGCCCTGAGAACAGCACTCCTTTTCAGGCAGTTGTGCAGAAATGATAAAGCAAAATACTGCCACTCACAGTAGAAGACCTCCTATTGGAGAAGTGGACTGACCCATTGTCCAGTGAAATATGGTGTGGTGGGCGGAAGCAAAAATGTAACATACTTGGACAGACCAATGTCGAAATGACCGGACTCAAAGCCCATGAATATGTATATGAAAATATGTATGTTATTTTCATTATGATTTTATGAAAAACATGAGCTGGCAATAGCCTAATGCTGTCTTTAGGCCAGAGCTAAAAAGAGAGGCAGTACATAGTATCAGATTCAGCAAGCAAGTATGTATCAATGATTTAGAGATTTATTAAGGCATGTGCAAAGTGGGCGATTGACCCAGGGCCTCTTCCTTCCAGGGGTCCCGAAGGGAAAGTAAATATTATCTCATTTTGACCTCTATACTGTTTCTCTAAAGCCCTCTCCCTTACTGCGTCCCTCCGCCTCTGACTTTGTCTCTGTACTTTGTGTCATTTGGGGTCCCAAAGCAAGACATACTTCAACTATTAAAGTTTAATATACAATATAATATACAATTTAGTATTATTTGGCATCATTAGGGCTTGAATTATCAGGATATGGGCAATGCAGGTAACATTTGTACCCCAAAATCATTAAGATGACACTGCATTGATTACCTCTGTACTTACAAAGGAAATATTCAAAGTTGACAACAAATAGGGCTTGGAAAATGGAAAAACCAACAGTTGAACTCAAATTTTAAATTAAAAATCAGTTAGGCCAAAATTACATGCCAAACTTTGTGTTTATGTTTAACTGCTGCAGCTTAGCAAATCAAAATCCCAGCTGTACCTCTGTTAAAGAAACCCACAGCTAACTTGTGCGAGCTTGATAAATGACCATTTAACATCTACTATTTATTAGCAAAAAAATGAGACATCAATTACAGAAGTTAGTGGGAGAAAAAATGCTATTTGTTGGAAATGGCCCTTTTTGGGGGGTTAACCCAAACTTTTTGCCTTCTTCCTCTGTTTTTGACTTCCTTTTTGCTGATTTTAGGACGCTGGGCACATTGTCCCTGCTGACCAGTGCTAAAATGCATGTGCTCTGTGTCTGAAATGAAATGGCATTTGGTTTCTCTATGATTGGCATATTTGATTTACCTAGTACAGTGTGCTACATGTGCCCAGGGCCTGTAAATCAAATGTTACTAGAAGGCCTGTAGCGCTGATTGTGCCACCCACACGAGTAGCCCTTCAACCAAGGGTCAAGCCTGCCACTGCGGAGCCTCTATGTTCAGTTTTAAACTGCAAAATTCCCCTACTTGCCAGGCCCAAACCTTCTCTTTAATTACATGTGAGGCCCCCCTAAGGTAGGCCCACGGTAGCCCCATGGGCAGGGTGCAGTGTATTTAAAAGGTAGGGCATTTACTTTTGAGTTTTACATACCCTGGTAGTGAAAAACAGCTAAATTAGTTTTTCACTACAGCCAGGCATATCTCTCCCATAGGTTATCATTGGCACTGCCTTGTAACACAATACAAGTGTAACTTCCAAATGAGAGCACGTGGAAAATTTGAGTTTGGCGTCTTGGGACATGCACTCCAAGAACACATCTTTTAGTGAAGTTGGTTTTTCTATTGCAGGTCTGAAAATACCACTTATAGAAAGTTGGCAGTTTATTACTTAACAATTCTGTGCCTCGACCTGTCCCTAGAATACACGTCTGGGTTGGATGACAGCTAGTCACATACAAAGGGAGCTGAGCAGTGCCAGGCATTTCCTGATGACCCATTACCATGCTTATGGGTCTTCCTGATCTAGAGTGAGAGGAAGGAGCTGACACTTGCTGCTGAACAGGGCTGTGACTGTCCCCACACAAAGAGCTGCATACCTCCCTGTAGTGTGTCTGGAGCCAGGGCCAGGAAGGGCAGGGTCTTGTGCACAGCAAATACCTTTCTTTGAAGCCTCTCTACTTCAAAGGCTAAAATACGTACTGGGCCTCTGACATCTTATACTCGAGACATTTCTGGGCTGAGGACATTCTGCCCGGAAGAAGAGCTGTTGTGCGGCCAGGAGAGACTGCCACTTTGCTACTTGTTTTGCTGTGTTGGCCTGCTGCCTGCTGCTTCTTGCCTGTAAGTGAGAGGAGTGGACGTTGCTCTCCACATCCTGCATGTCTAAAGGTTCTCCAAGGGCTTGTTGGGCTTGCCTCCTGTTGGAAGCTGCAGGGATATCAAAGACTTCCCCTGAATCTTGCTATCAGCACCTGGGCTCTTCTGCCTTGAGTCCTGCTCTGCCAAGTGATTCTAAACCCAGTCCTAGGCCTTTGGAAGTAAGTGTTTGTGCTGCAACCCAATAAAACCAAAGCATCGACTCCAAAGCTTCATTTTGAAACAGATGCAGCCCTACGAAATCGACGCATTGCTGCTGTGTGCACCGAAGCTATGGTCCCAGCTCACTGAGTACACAACGCATCGAGCTCGACTTACAAAACAGCCCTGGCTTTGCCGATGCATCACCGTTGCCTGCACCGAAGCTGTGGTCACAGCTCGCAAAGTGCATCATGCACTGCCATTGACTTACAACACGGCCTTGACTTTGCCATAGCGCCTCAGAAGAACCGCTGCTGTGTGAGTCTCAGACACCGCTTCACTGACATCTGTAATGACCCGCCCTGCATCCACAGCCTGGTGGGGCTTCTCATTGGTGCATCGCCTCCAGCCCAGTGGTTTGACATCAACGCCTCTGAACTGACGCACCTCACTTTTGACATTGATGCATCAACCACCTTGCACAACTTCGTAACCTACGCATCGCCGGTGACAGTGACGCATCACTTCCAGATTTCAACTGATTGTCCCATAGCGTTGACACATCCAAGGTACTGTCACTGGGTCTGCGTGACTTCTGTATCCGTCCCACGCTCTATCATGATCAGACTGAAAGATTGATTTACCCCAGTTGGAGCTATTGACTTCTAAACACTCCATTTTGATTTAATCTTGCCAAATTCACATCTTGACTTGTTGGTTGTTAGATTTTTGTCATGTTGGTCTTGTTTTACTTAGATAAATATTGCCTTTTTTACTAAACTGGTGTAGAGTACTTTTGTGGTGTTTGAGTGTGTCTGTGTGCACAAATACAAATTGCCTCTTTAGTTTAGCCTGACTGCTCTGTGCCAAGCTACCAGATGGTAAGAACAGGCAAACGTTTATGGCTTCATTTACAAGGCCCCTAGTGGCACTTTTGCATCACTGTAGAGTCACTTTTTTGAAGCTCCGATGGTGCAATATGCCACAACATATTTACGAGTCCACACAAATCAATCATTCTATCATAGTATTTGTAAAGCGCGCTACATACTCATGAGGGTCTCAAGGCGCTGGGGGGAGGAATGCTGCTACGGTTCGAAGAGCCAGGTCTTCAGGAGTCTTCTGAAGGTCAGTAGGTCTTGAGTCTGCCGTAGGCGGATGGGGAGGGTGTTCCATGTCTTGGCTGCGAGGTGGGAGAATGATCTTCCGCCGGTGGTCACTCTTTGGATGCGGGGGACAGAGGCGAGGGCACGGTCTGCGGAGCGGAGCTGGCGGGTGGGGGTATAGAAGCAGAGTCAGCTGTTGAGGTACGCTGGTCAGGTGTTGTGGAGTGCCTTGTGTGCATGGGTGAGGAGTTTGAAGGTTATCCTCTTGTTGACGGGCAGCCAATGCAGGTCTCTCAGGTGGGGTGTGATGTGGCTGCGGTGAGGGATGTCGAGGATGAGGCGTGCAGAGGCGTTCTGGATGTGTTGGAGCCGTTTCAGGAGTTTGTCCGAGGCTCCTGTGTAGAGGGCATTTTCGTAGTGCAGTCTGCTGCTGACGAGGGCCTGGGTGACTGTCTTTCTAGTTTCGGTGGGGATCCACTTGTAGATCCTGCGGAGCATGCGTAGGGTGTTGAAGCAGGAGGAAGAGACGGCGTTAACCTGCTTCGTCATGGAGAGGGTGGAGTCGAGGATGACCCCTAGGTTGCGTGCATGGTTGGTGGGTGTTGGGGCTGTCCCTAGTGCAGTCGGCCATCAGGAGTCATCCCAGGCCGAGGGGGTGTATCCGAGGATGAGGACCTCCATCTTGTCCGAGTTCAGCTTCAGTCGGCTGTTCCTCATCCAATCGGTGACGGCCTTCATTCCTTCGTGGAGGTTGGTTTTGGCGGTGTGGGGGTCCTTGGTGAGGGAGAGGTTCAGCTGGGTGTCATTGGCGTGAGAGATGATGTTGAGGTCATGCAGTCGGGCGACGTGGCGAGCGGTGCCATGTAGATGTTGAACAGCGTCGGGCTGAGGGATGATCCCTGGGGTACACCGCAGATGATATCGGTGGCTTCGGAGCGGAAGGGGGAAGGCAGACGCTCTGTGTTCTGCTGGAGAGGAAGGAGGTGATCCAGTTCAGGGCCTTCTCTTGGATTCCGGCGTTGTAAAGGCGTGTTCCAAGTGTGCGGTGGCAAACCGTGTCAAAGGCAGCTGACAGGTCCAGGAGGATGAGGGCCGCAGTTTCTCCGTTGTCTAGCAGGGTCCTAAAGTCGTTGGTGGTGGCGATGAGGACAGTTTCAGTGCAGTAGTTGCTGCGGAACCCTGACTGGGAAGGGTCTAGGATGCTTTTCTCCTCGAGGAAGCTGGCCAGTTGTTTGTCGACGGCCTTCTCGATGACCTTCGCCTGGAACAGGAGCAGGGAGATGGGTCGGAAGTTCTTGAGGTCCTTGGGGCCTGCCTTGGGTTTCTTGAGTAAGGCGTTGATCTCCGCGTGCTTCCAACTCTCCAGGAAGGTCGCTGTCTCGAAGGAGATGTTGATGGCTTTCCGGAGAAGGGGTGCGATGGTGGTGCTGGCTTTGTTGAAGATGTGGCGTGGGCAAGGGTCTGACGGGGATTCGGAGTGGACAGTGTTCATAATCTTGATGGTGCCATTGTCATTGATGTTGGTCCAGGAGAACAGGCGGTTGGTATGGATGGTGGTCGTGGGGACGGGGGTCTCAGTGGTTGCCGGGGTGGTTGTGGTGTTGAAGCTGTTGTGGATGTCTGTGATCTTGCGATGGAAGAAGGTGTCCAGCGAGTCGCACAGGTCTTGTTGAGGTGGGATGTCGTTGGTGTTGGAGCTGGGGTTGGAGAGTTCCTTCACGATGTTGAAGAGCTCTTTGCTGTTGTGTGCGTTGCTGTCTAGGCGGTCTTTGAAGGAGGCCCTTTTGGTGGATCTGATGAGGTGGTGGTATTTTTGGGTGGCGTTCTTGTGGGCTGTGTAGCTTTCTGTTGTTCGTTCACGGATCCAGTTCTTCTCCAGCTTTCGGCAGGTTTGCTTGGAGGCTTGGAGGTCTTCGGTGAACCAGCTAGCTTTCTTGCAGGTGTGGCTGTTGGAGGGCTTCTTGAGCGGGGCGAGGGTGTTTGTGCAGTTGTTGATCCACTGTCTGAGGTTGCGGGCGGCGGCGTCTGGGTCGGTCGGGTCTGTGGGTGGGCTCCGGGTGGGTGATAGATAGCTGGTTTCGGTGACTTTGCTCCAGCAGCAGCGTGGCATCTGTTGGGCGCGGTGGTGCGTGGTGGGTTTCCAGAAGGTGAAGTGGATGCAACAGTGGTCAGTCCAGTGAAGCTCGGTGGTGTGGTTGAAGGAGATGTGGGAGCTTGCGGAGAAGATGGGGTCAAGCGTGTGGCCGTTGGAGTGGGTGGGAGTTGTGACGAGTTGCCTGAGTCTGAGGTTGGTGAGGTTGTGGATCAGGGTGGTGGAGTTGGTGTTGTTGCTGTTCTCGGGGTGGAAGTTCAGGTCCCAAGGAGGATGTAGTCTGTGGAGGCGAGGGCGTGTGTGCTGATGAAGTCGGCGATGGCGTCGCTGAACTGTGGTCGGTGTCCTGGGGGTCTATAGACGAGGGTTCCTCTGAGGGTGGTGTTGGGGTCGGTGTGGATCTGGAAGTGCAGGTGTTCGGCGGTGCTGAGGGTGTCGTCGGTGTTTGTTGAGACTCTGAGAGTGTTCCTGTGGACTATGGCGATTCCACCTCCTACTCCGTTGGTGCGGTCCTTGCGGGTCATCTTATAGCCTTCCGGAATGGCTATGGTGATGTCGGGTGCCAAGGAGGGGTTCAGCCAGGTCTCCGTCAGGAAGGCGACGTCTGGGGTGTAGGAGTCGAGTAGGTCCCAGAGTTCAATGGCGTGTTTGCAGGCGGAGCGTGTGTTGAGAAGGATGCATCTGAGGTAGTTGGGTTCTTTGGTAGGTGGGTTGGCGGGGTGGGTGCTGGTGAATCTGCTGTTCCGGCAGGAGAAGGGTCCTTGGGTGCATTTCAGGGTGGCCAGGCAGCAGGTGCGAGATCGTCCGGAATTTAGTGCATGGAGGGTGCTGGAGTCGTAGCAGAGACGGGCATCGTGGCATTCGCGGGGTCCAGGCGTCATGGCGCTGGGAACGGTCCAGACGTGGATGGGCGCAGACTGGCTTCTGCCAGCGGCGCGCCCCCTGCACGCGTCCGCTGCGTGGCCGCTGCGTGGCCTCCATATAAGGGTAGGTGGGAGGGAGGAGCAGCTGGTAGGCGGGAGGCGGGAGCGGGGCGTCGAATGGGCAGCGGGGCGGCGGGGTCGCAGGGATGCAGCGGCGGGAAAGAGCGGCGGGAAAGAGCAGGTGAGGATGGCGGGGGAACAGGAGGCAGAGACAGGGCATAGCGAAATCAAGAAAACAACAAGAGAGGAAGAAGCAAGTCAATGAAAACAACAAGAGGGGAAGAAGCAAACCAATGAAAAATAACATGAGGGGAAGAAGCAAGTCAGTGGAAAAACACAGCAGACAAGCACAATTCACTACAACACAATGCAGCAGCAGAGCAAATGGGCAGATACCGACAAGGGTAGCGCAGCAGCGTGGGGAGTGACCTGCCTGGGAGCAGGGTCAAAGATCACTCCTTTCACCGCTGCACGGCCTCTATATAAGGGTAGGTGGGAGGGAGGAGCAGCTGGGAGGCGGGAGCGGATCGGCGAATGGGCAGCAGTGGGGGCGGGGCCACAGGGACGCAGCGGTGGGAAAGAGCGGCAGGAAAGAGCGGGTGAGGACGGCGGGGGAACAGGAGGCAGAGACAGAGCACAGCGAAATCAAGAAAACAACAAGAGAGGAAGAAGCAGGTCAATGAAAACAACAAGAAGGGAAGAAGCAAACCGATTAAAAATAACAAGAGGGGAAGAAGCAAGTCAGTGGAAAAACACAACAGACAAGCAAAATTCAATACAACACAATGCAGCAGCAGAACAAATGGGCAGATACCGACAAGGGCAGCGCAGCAGCGTGGGGAGTGACCTGCCTGGGAGCAGGGTCAAAGGTCGCTTTGTGTGTGGCTTTTCATGGCCTTGTAAATATGTGCCTCTTTCACGCAGAACATTGCTTGACAGGGGCATTCCTTGGGGGTTGCTGTGGGTGTTCCCAGGCAACTCCCATGGAATCTGAAGCATTCCCAGATCTATAAGAAATCGTAAACCTGGGAATGCGTCATATTCTAAAGCCAGGAGGCGCAACAAGGAGAAATATCCTTATTTTTTCCTAGTATTTTCCTTTCCCTATGCGTGTATTCTGCAAACACCTCTCATGATTGTTTTTGTGCAGGAAGGTGTGCCTTCCTGCACAAAAGCAATCACCCCCACAGCGCAGACACACTTGCACCACAGCGCAAGGGCGACTGCATTGGCGCATGGCAGCCCATTGTGCGCCAGCACAGGGGAAAAGGAAAGCAATGTGCTGTATCTTTTAAATAATGCACTTTCCTGCCCTTTTCTTATGATGCGGGCAGTGCAGCAAGGTTCTTTGCAGCACTTCCCTGCACCAAAACCTCATAAATTAGGCCCTTAGTGTGTACTACACTTACCCTGACTAGAGTGGTGGTCCCTACTTGGACAGGGTGCATACCTCTGTTAACTAGAGACCTCATTTCTAACACTCTTCATACCAACCAATCAGGGGTCAGGCCAAATATATCAACATGAACTGTTACTGCCAATATTAGAGTCTGGAACCCTGGAAATCACAAAATCCTTATCCAAGGCCAGGAAAATTGGGCCTGTGATAAGGGAACATCAGTTCAGTGGTGCTCTTTTTTTAAAGATATTTTTTATTATATTTTATCTTAATACACATACATGGATTTTTTCTGACAAAGGATTCTTATGTGTATGCCTTAGTTGTACAAAAAGTTGTCATTCCAAAGCAAAACATAACAATAAAGACATAAAAGCAATACAGGCGGCAAACCTACCATGATTAGCACAGTCCCTTCACTGAAATCCATGGTATTTGCAGACACCCAGTGGCCAGAGTCCTCTTACACCATGCCCGTTCAAAATGTCAATACAGTAACCACTATATATAGCATCGATTCTTGCCAACATGGCTAGCTAGTGCTCCTTCCCGCTGGTCTGGGGCAATCTTACTGTCCTGGTTAACTCATGCCATAAGTCTAGATCTTCCATAAGCCTGGGATCAGTTTGTCACAGTTTCATTCTAGCTCCTTCAGCGGACACTTTTTTTAGACGTCTTCCAGCCACCCTTCCACCATGGGGATCAAATGCTAAGCCAGTATATTGCCAACCTTCTTCTGGCTAACAGTAGAGCGAAACCTATAAAATTCCTCTCAATAGGACACTTTGTGTGGCTGCCCCAATGCCCACGAAATAGGCCTGAGGGCTACACAGCATTTCTATTCGCAGTCCATATTTGTTTGTCTCTGCCACATGCTCCCAATAGCTCTGAATTCTGGGACACATCCATGTAAGATGATAGTATGTCCCATTGATCTGGTCACATTGGGGACACCTTGAAGCATACCTAAGGTAATGTAAGTGTGAGGCACAAAGTTTAATTCTGTCACCCAAAATTGGCTTTTACTAGATGCTATTCTAAAAAAAGTGAGCTTATTCTGCCATTGTACATCTCGGAAGAATTCATTACAGTCTGTCTCCCATTTTTGTTTGTGTGAAGTAGGGGTGTGGTAGTGTCTGCATAGACTGCTTGATAGATGCAGGTTATCACACCTGTACCCTTGTCTGTTTTCCAATATTTATTATCAGTGTTGCTGAGTTCTGTGGTTCAATGCCATTTATGCCCCATGTTTTCTGTGCTACCTGCCAAATTGTCCAATAATGTATGAACTCACTCTCTCCTAGTTGCAGTAGGTGTTTTGCCTGGTCCCATGTTAATATCTGCCGCTTGCCATATAGGTCTCCTGTCTCCAGACATTCTTCTCCATTCCAGTGCCTTATGTTTCTGTGAGTAGTTTAAACTGCACCCCCATTGGACACCAAACTAGCCCCAGTCATGTAATGCCACCTGTAGTATCTACCTGTTCCCTGAAATGTCCTTCTCTGGTGTATTTTTTGTGGCAATTCAGCATGTGGCAATGCATCTCTTAATAGTGCTCTGTCTATTGAATCTTCTGTACTTTACCACCCTGCCATAAACTGCAGTTGTGAGGCCTGTTAATACACCTCCAGGTACTTGACCCACAGCTCCCTGCACTTTTAAAAAAAATATCTGCATTTTAACCCTGCTCTTTTCCTCCCCATAAAATACTGATCACTGTGGACTGTAGTTGTTTGATTATCTGACGCGGGACAGGGAACATACTGCACTAAAACAGATATAAATAAACACCTGGGGAGCACCAGCATTTTGACAGTAGCTATTCTGCCTGTCTCGGATATGGGCAATGAAATCCAGTAATCTATCTTTCCCTGTATTTCGATCATGAGCCTACGTGGATTTAAAGTGGTACAACTGTTATGATCAGTAGTGACCTGATTCCCCAAATACTGGAAGGAACTTAGGGGCATATGTACAAAGAAGTGGCGGAGTGAGGCATTAGCCGTCATGGCTTAACTCCTCACTTCACCACTTTAGAAACGCAAGGCTGTACCTGCTAGAAAAAAATGCCTTAATATGTGTTGTTTATATATTGTTTTGCATATGTTAGCATTTGTGGCACCATTTTATGTTTGGCCGCTATTTTGGTCCATGAGCGAAACTAACTTCTCTGTCTCTGCCTCTGCAAGAGGCAGCTTTGGTAATTTCCGTTTTCTGCAAGGCTGTGCCTTACTGTACTAATGAATACACTGTTCTTATTAGCGCATACCTTTCCCACTAGATAAAGGCCTGCTCCCACTATCCAGTGATGGGCACAGGTAGAATGACCTTGGCGTAGAGCTAGTGTGTGCCCGATCTCAGGATCGAAACTTATCCTTCTGTATTTCCTTTGTGTAGCTGCCTCCATCTGGAAATTTCCAGTCTGGGCGTGGCTTTATTGGTTCTGAATTGTGTATAATGTATCACCATGTTTTCTGATGTCAGTCCCTGTGCAGCAATCCACAGAGACTTGGCAGACTGGGCTCCGCTCGAGTGTATCTGAATAAATATACTTGTTAGTATTCTCTACTGTCTGACCGACTCTTCATTTGTATGGAAGGTTGAGAGGTGGTCGCGAGTGACCCTGGCGGCCCTAATCGGGTCACTTCCTTCATACCATATTTACAAGAATATGGTGCAGCTTTGCATTTCTCACTACGGTGGCGCTACACTTAGCTGCCTAACACCTATGCAGGCACCCTTGCACCATAGTGCAAG
Source organism: Triturus cristatus (assembly GCF_964204655.1). Classification (NCBI taxonomy): domain Eukaryota; kingdom Metazoa; phylum Chordata; class Amphibia; order Caudata; family Salamandridae; genus Triturus; species Triturus cristatus. The sequence goes on along the minus strand of NC_140589.1, from coordinate 1,535,923,459 downwards.
GGTGTCTGCGTGCAAGGGAAGATTGTTTATGTGTAGGAAGGTGTCCCTTCCTACACATGAACAATCTTTAAATCCCGTTTTGTCACTTCTATGTGTGCTGCTTAATACAACACACATGGAAGTTACAAAATGCAATTTTTAAAAAAAGATTGTTTATGTGCAGGAGGGGACACCTTCCTACACATAAACAATCTAAGGCGTTTTGCTTTTTCCATGGGGCAGCACACATGGAGAAAGCAAAAACGAGGAGAAATAAAGCATTTCTCCTCGTTTCGCCAAGTTAAGACCAAGTTTTCCCTGGTCTTAATTATGACGCTGCCTCCTATTGATGCCACGCTTGTAAATAGGGGGCAGCATCAAAATCAAAGGGTGTTGCGGGGGAACACCCGCCGCAACACCCACTGCCCACCCCTTGCATGCAAACTCCTATGGATTTATGGTCTATATTTAGCAGCTTCAATGTCCCTCTCCCCCCAGGTCTGCCTCATATGTCCCTATCTTGTCACTCTGTTTGATCATCCGTCCTTGTATCCATCCTGCCATCTTCATTGTCTTCTTTACTTTGTGGTCTTTGCCCAATAAATCAACTCCAGTGTGCATCTTTGCACTTACTTAGTGACTCCTGCTAGTCCAATGCTTGTTGAGCTGTTACAAAGAAGTGCGACTTGTTCCCATGTAGTACCTCAAGTTTCTCTTGGAAAAACATCATGTATTTTACATTCAATTCTCTGCATTCTTTCTTTACGGTTTCAAATGAATGATATTGGTTCTGCACCCAGAGCATGTAATCAGCAAGTAGCATAATGGTTGTGTCTTCAATTTGTATCTCCTTTCGTTTCCTTGCCTCTTGAAGTATGACATCCCTATCCCTGTAATTGAGTAGCCAAAAGATGAGTTTGCTAGGTGGTGCCCTGGGAGGGGAGTGGCAGTGCCAGCATTCCCTAAGCTCTTTCGATTGAGAAGAAGTTGGACAGTCACCCCCTTGTCTGAGCTTTGCCGCTATCCACTCTTCCGGGAATAATTACAACCACTCCCCCTTCATTCTCTCTGGTAGATCTACTAAGTTGACGTTGTCTCTGTAGATATATCCGTCTGCTTCCTTCTCCTGGGCCTCAAGTGTTGCAGTTCTCCAAAGCAGTCCCACCATCTCTTTGCACAGACCATCCACCACTGTGTACATTTCAGACTCTCTGTCTGTCACCATTCAAATGTCGCTGTGTACTAATCCCAAATCAATAGCCATACCATCTACCTTCATTTCCATCAATGACTGCATATCTTGTATCACCTTCAAAACATCCTGAAGTGCCAACAGGTGCAATCACTTTAATATATTTGTCCACACTAATTTGCATGGACGATAACTTGGAAGGTTTATCTTTTACCTTTTCTGTTTCTTTCTCAGAACTGTCAGACTGTCTGACATTTTAAGGGTGCCCACTGTTTCCCACTTTTCAAATGCCATTTGGTGACGTGTGCACTCACAATGATATTGGGTCTTCACTGTTGGTATGCTTGTTCGCTCAGTTGTACTGTACCATAGGAGGTACCAGCAATCTCAAATGCTCCTATCAGCGAGACACTATTTATGTTGCATCCTTTATCCTTTCTCAGACAAGCTGCGCTTGGAGAGGGCTGTGTATACCCACAACTGGGCAGTATGTCCCCTTAACTATGCATGAAAAATGTCTTCGATCCCCTGTGGCTTGTGGCCCAACCTGCCCTGACTTCCTGCTGTTCCCGTCTGTTTTGTGTTCATAGTGTATTATTGCTAAAGCCTAGAGAGTCTACAAATATGTGTCCTGTGTCCTGCATCAGGAAGAGGATGCATCCAGCATCATGGAGACTATAACCATGGTGCTTTCTAACCCCACTCAGGGTGTGGTGTGCGTGCATTGCCCCAGCTCCTGTACGACTCCATAGCGATTCTCACAGTATAATGCAACAGAGCCGGCACATTGGTATATAAAAGGGCACGGAAGAGTCAGAGCTCCATCGAATCCAACTACGAAGCAAGGACTGGCACTGACCAGTGCCAGGTGAGCCAAAATAATAGCAAATCATGCAAAATGGCCCAACATAGCTGGAGTAATGGGCTTTGTGATGCGGATGAAGAGCGGAATGAGTAGTGATCTGCCACTATTTGCTAAACGTCCCCAGGGAAGGTCAAGTCCCTTGGGTTGGAGAAACTTTTTGTGGAGGAGAGGCGTGTGTGGGGGCTCCTCCCTGGAATCACTTTTGGTCCTACTGACCCCATTCCCATGGCCCAATACTATTAGGATGATCCTGGGGCCCCATCCCCAGGGACCGGAAAACAGTTCTAGCCTCCTGGAGCTCTGGGAGCATGATGGATACTTCTCCTGCACCCTTCTGCTATGTCTGGAGTGGGCTAGGTGCACAAATCACCCGCTCTCCATACAGGTGGGAGGGAAGAAAAAACAGATTCTTGTTTTCTTGGCTGAAAGCTGTGCCCTAGTGCAGCAAACTGCCATGAGCTCGGGGCCCTTTGGGCTCACTCAACAGACAACAATGAAAAACGGCCTTTGGTTGCACCTGGTGAGACCGGGGCAGCCGTAACAAAAAGAAAATGTGGTGCCGTGCTGCAAATAGTAAGACATGCATGTGACAAATGCTGCTATTAAATATAAACAGGTGGGGCCTAAGAGCAAACCATAAGCCTTTTATAAGAGCTCCAAAATTAGCATATTGGTTCAGGAGTGTCACAGGAAGAGAAAGTGCACCACCTATGTGAGGTGGCATGCTTTTGGGGCTGCCAGTAGTGTTGCAGTCCCCTACGGCCCCATAGGTCTGTTGCAAAAAGGTTGCCATAAATATCCCAGGGGGTTACAGTAGCGTCCCCAAGAGAAGCGTCTGGACGTTTTATGCACTCCTAGAGTTTGTGTGTTTGCACACAAGCCTTGAAGTGCTGCGATTCTTGTTGGTTGGACCTAAAGAAGCAGTGGCAGCATGGTAGAAGTCAAACTAAAACTCTTGCACAATAATTTAGTGAAAGTGTTATGCTTTGTTGATATTAACAGTGAAAGCTTTTATCTACTTCTAAAGGTCATTGAACTATGGTACCTTCAGAGTATGTTTTAAATGTTGTTTTCAATGAGTTTAAATGCTGCATTTCTATTTTTTTACAATTGTGGTTACATCCCTATAAAGGGTCAGGGTTTTTATAATTGCACCCTACGGTATTGTATATAGGCATATGTGTAGGATTGAGTATGATATATGATTATGGCTTACAAGTGTGCCAACCATCCTGCGGGTATCACCAAACATATTTCCAACTGGCTGTTTGTAGATATTTGTAAATGAATGTGTAGTATTTAGAAGTGTGTGTAATGAAGAAAATGCCTTTTTATAGGAAAAAGTGCACAGACAGAACATTGAATCATCGAGTGTTGTTGTTGCTTACTATTGAGCTGGTGGTAGTAGTCCACACCACCTCCCCTAGATAGGTCTTGGAAGGCTCTACTTCACTATCTTAAGAGAGTCAAGTGCTACAATGGGGTGCTGGGTTCCCAACAAAGATACATTTGTGAATGTATTACTTGTAAAGGACTCACATCCTTCTAAACTAATGATCCAATTTCTTAAATATACACTTTCCAATATCGTGTAATTACTGTACACCCCCAGGCTGTGTGATAGATACTTCCAGGAGCAGCTTCACATCACTAGTAATTGGGTCCTTGGCTTTACCCATTCATTAAACACTTGTTGGCTTACAATATTAGCTGCAAAAATATTTAAACTGGATGACCCTAAGACCTGAGACACTTATTTGGGATATCAAGACCATTTTTTTTCAAACCATTGTTCATCTTCTAGCTTTCCTAGATTTAGCTCCCATATATACTATAGCTTCAGAAGTGGGTCAAGGGAATTAGTCACCAAGCATCTATACAATATTGAAATGTATTCTCTGCCCATTATCTTCACCATTAGTAATTATTGTGGCTGCTGGTTGAGTAGGGGTTCACCCCTCTCAACCAGTAACATATTTCTCACAGGTATGTTGCAATGCCTATCCATCATAGTGTAGAAACCACTTCCATGACTGTCATTTCCATAGGACTTTCTGATCATAGAGTAGGGCATGTTCGCAACATCGTTTCTATCAAATTGGAGGGGATATAAACACTGATTTGCATTAAGGTTTTCACCTCCATCAAGCCTATCACCATAATATATCTGCCTAGACGATCCATTTTGGGTGTGACCATCATCTGCAGTAATAATTTCTGAAGAAGAGTAGCATCCCCCCTGGAACCTCTGGTAAAGCCCAAATGGTAAACTCTGCTGTATATCTGCCAAGAAATGCATACTTCGTACTGAAAAGGTATGTTTCCTGCAGGAAGAGCAGAGCTGGAGTGTGTTGCTTAACATATAACATGATAGCTGCTCTCTTCATTTTATTATTAGTGACATTCCATGACATCATGTAGGATTGCCCTGTTACATTATGCTTCATCACAGTGGTTGCTGCTGAAAATATGAATGTGGTTTTGTGATGAGTGCCAATGCCCACAAACAATTTGCAAACTGTTAGAACAGCTTAGCCCTCTCCCCCCAATCCTCCCTCCCTACAATTCTAATTAAAAGTATGCTTTGCCCTTATGTGTAGCTATCCTATAACAAAATCTGTCCTCATGAGTAGGGTCTAACTCCCCCTTCTATAAATCGCCAATACACCCTCAAGTAGAGCCTATGGTCAGGTCTGAGCAGTTCATAGGGTAGCCAAGGGAACCACTAATGTTTTGGCCTTTCCTTTCTTTGACCCATTTTGTATCCTGTGCTGAAATCGCTACACTCACAGGTCCCCCAATATTGACCTAGAATGTGTGTCAAGTCTTACGCTAAATAAATTTGATCTGAGAGCCACCATTTGCTTGGGGCAATCTGTTGTAATATGTCTACTGCGAGGCATTGACCTACATCTTACTGGTAGGATCTGTTCTCACTGTCTATGCTTTCCGAGGGTCCAACTCTTTCTCTGAGTCTGATGATTCTTTGCCTGGATACTGGGGCCCAACCACTCAACATCAGGGTCTGCCTCATCATATCTCTATATTGGTGGTTTCTGCATTTGCAATGGTTCCTTTGTACTAGTGGTTTTCCCATCTTTGGTCTCATTTTGAAAAAGTTTGAAAAATATACTGCGTTCATGCACCAAGGACTAAACCTTCTCCATGGTCCCAAAAAAGTATTGTTTTGAAGCTTACCTGGTAACCTTAACAAATAGTGAAGATTCATTGCACTAGTTTTTGTTTCACCTGCTCCTGGAAAAACTTAGCATAGTCCAGGAATATAAGAATTTTCACTGACTCGGGCTTCATCTCCCCACCTGTTATGGCTGTTTTCAGGATCAAACCTTGCTCCATGTGGTTTAGGAACCAAGGAGTATATTGACAAGATCTGGTACAACTCTGCTTTGCCTCAGCAATGCTCCTAAAATATTACCGCTGCGGTACAACAGATTCCAACGCCATGTATGCATCATATATACAAAACGGTGCACCATGGTGCAAGGAGGAAGCCGTCATTGAAAAAAATGATGCTGATTTGTGCACCATGTCGTAATTAAATTTGACACTAATGCTACAAAAGTGTCTTTGGGCCTATTAGCATCTAGAAACTAGACACTAGCCGTTCTAGCATCACTTTTGTGTGCCTAGTCTAAAAAAAATATTTAAAAAACACTGCTACTTTAAAAAAAATGGCCCACTTACCTTAAACCAGCCATGGAGGAGACAGCAGAGACCAGAGCCCAGGACAACAATCCCAGCAACCCTAGTACCAGCCAGGATGTTCTGACAGTCTCAGGGGAAGAGGAAGAGGAAATTAGGTTTAGTGAGGGGAGAATTAGATCCTAAGGTGATGGTGTACCAACAACAGCTCTTCGCCAACTCCAAAAATGTCATTAGGGAGGAAAAATACCATATGGCACACCAGTGTGGACAAGAACAACAGTGAGCAGAAGTAAAGAGGACAGCGAGTGACAGCAAAAAGCACTGGAATGATTTCAAGTGCAGGACAAAGGGGAAACTGGCAAACAACCTCAAGGCAGCTGTTAGACGGCGACCTCAGAGGAGCCCGAAAAGGGGGTCCTGACTACCCTGAGACCCACCCTCAAAGTATCGTAGCCGGGCACTGGCGGGAGACTCCCCAGGGGGAGGAATCTCGCAGCTAGGATCGTACTTCTGGCGCCACACGACACAGAGTAATCACACCGGTTATTCTCAGAAACAATCTTTATCAAGTAGGTTATCACGGCAAATATGTACACGGTGTGCACGGGTTCAAGAGTCTCGGAAAGGTAGGGGGGTAGCGGGACAGTCTTTGGCAAAAGTTCAAGCAGGGACGTATCCGGCGCACAGCTCACAATCCTCGAGCCGGGGGATACGGGGTCGTAGTCGGGGTCCGGCGGGACCGTGAGAATCTGGGGGAGCCGCGAGTCACTCAGCGGGCTCAGGTACAGGTTCGGAGGTGTACGATCTTCAAGGAGCCGCGAGTCACTCAGCAGGCTTAGGCGCAAGTTCAGAGATGTTACGATCTTTCAGGAGCCGCGAGTCACTCAGCAGGCTAGGCGCAAGTTCAGAGATGTTACGATCTTTCAGGAGCCGCGAGTCACTCAGCAGGCTAGGCGCAAGTTCAGAGATGTTACGATCTTTCAGGAGCCGCGAGTCACTCAGCAGGCTAGGCGCAAGTTCAGAGATGTTACGATCTTTCAGGAGCCGCGAGTCACTCAGCAGGCTTACGTTGTTCCAGCGTCGAATCTGCCGGACCGGCCCGGAGCACCCCTTGTTATAGGTCGACCCCTCTTTGATGTCCGGGGTCGGTGGAGGCAGGGGTCTTGTCACCTGGGGGTCGCTTGTCGGGGTTTCCTGCTATTGTCTTTTGATCTCGTTCAGGGCCGGGCCGGGAGGAGTCCCAGACACCCAGCAGGCGTGGAGCCAGCTCTCAGGGAGGCCGGAGGGCCGATCGAAACCCATCGTCCCAGGGGAGTCCAGAGGTGCGATAGAAACTGCTCCTCCCTCTCTCATCCCCCTGGAAGTGCGATGTCCTCCAGCCGGAGTGGCGCCTCTAGGCCAGGGTCGCGCTGGGGCCGGGCGGCCATCTTGACGCATGAAATGGGCCTGCGGGCCCGGGGTGGCCGAAAGGAGGGAGGCCATGGACGGGGATGTCCGGGCCGGGTGCGGGTGTTCTGGTAGGAGGGACCGGCTGGGCCGGGTGGTTGGGGCTGCAGGTACCAGGTTTCGGTGGTGCGGGTGCACGGAGGGCCGTTCTGCGAGGCCGGGTCCAACACGCGTCCCCCCCAGCTGAAAGCCGGAGAGAACTGCCCATCATCTTGGGGGGTTCTCTTCGCTGAGGCGGAAGAACCGGGAGAGGCCGTCAGCGTTGGCGTGGTCCGTACCAGGGCGGTGTTCTACGGTGAAATCCATCCCCTGGAGGGAGATTGACCACCGCAGTAGCTTGGGGTTTTCTCCTCGCATCTGCATGAGCCACCGCAAGGGCCGATGGTCAGTTTGGACTCTGAAATGCGTGCCGAACAGGTAGGGACGTAGCTTCTTGAGTGCCCAGACCACGGCAAAGGCTTCGCGCTCTATGGTGCTCCACCTCTGCTCTCGGGGCAGCAGCCGCCGACTGAGGAAGGCGACGGGCTGGTCTAGGCCTTGGTCATTCACTTGGGACAGGACGGCCCCAATGCCATGTTCGGAGGCATCGGTCTGGACTAGGAACTCCTTGGCATAGTCGGGAGCCTGGAGGACGGGAGCAGTGCACATGGCCTTTTTTAGAGCATCGAAAGCCTCTTGGCAGGCAGCCGTCCACTGCACCTTCTTTGGCTGTTTTTTAGATGTGAGTTCGGTGAGAGGGCCGACCAGGCTGCCATATCCCCGAATGAAGCGTCGGTAGTATCCTGTGAGTCCCAGGAAGGCTCGGACCTCCGTCTGGGTGATGGGTGGTTCCCAGGCCAGGATGGCGTCGATCTTTGGTTGTAGAGGGGCTACCTGGCCGCTCCCGACCCGGTGCCCCAGGTAGACTACGGAGCCTTGCCCGATCTGGCACTTGCTAGCTTTTACTGTGAGGCCTGCCTGGCGCAGGGCGGTTAGCACCCTCCGGAGGTGCTGGAGATGCTCACTCCACTCCGAACTGAAGACGGCGATATCGTCTAGATATGCCGCGCTGAACTGTTCCAACCCGGCCAGGACCCTATTCACCAGTCGCTGGAAAGTGGCCGGGGCATTTTTCATCCCGAAGGGCATCACGCGGAAGCGGTAGTGCCCGTCGGGGGTGGAGAAAGCGGACCGCTCCTTGGCCCCTTCGGTGAGCGCAATCTGCCAGTATCCGCAGGTGAGGTCGAATGTGCTGAGGAACCGAGCTGCCCCTAGTCGGTCAATGAGTTCGTCGGCTCGTGGAATGGGGTGGGCATCGGCTCGGGTAACGTCATTGAGCCCCCGGTAATCCACGCAGAATCGGAGCTCGGGGGCGACACCGGGGGCCGCTGCCTTCGGGACCAGGACCACGGGGCTGGCCCAGGGACTGTCAGAGGGCTCAATCACCCCCAGGGTCAGCATCTTCGAGACCTCATCTTGAATGCAGGCCCGGACCCGGTCAGGAACCCGGTAGGCTCGGTGTCTCACCGGCGGGCTGTCCCCGGTGTCCACGTCATGAACACACCAGTTGGTGACCCGGGGGGTCAGAGAGAAGAGGTCGGCAAATTGTCTTAGGAGCTGGCGGCAGTCCGCTTGTTGTTGGGCCGTGAGGGCTGGGGAAAGGTTCACTCCCTCCACGGAGCCATCCTGCTCCTTGACACACAGGAGGTCCGGGAGGGGATCCGACTCATCTTCGGCCCCGTCATCGGTGGCCAGCAGGAGGCTCAGTTCTGTCCGCACGAAGTGAGGCTTGAGTCGGTTCACATGCAGGACCCGGAGGGGGTCCCGGGGCGACTGGACGTCCACCAAGTACGTAACTGGACTCTTTCGCTCCACCACCTTGTACGGCCCAGTCCATCGGTCCTGGAGGGCGCCAGGCTTCACGGGGGCCATGACCCACACCTGCTGGCCCGGCTGGAACTCAACCAGAGTGGCATTCTGGTCGTACCAGCGTTTCATCTCTTCTTGACTCGCCTCCAGGTTGGCCTCGGCCAGTTCTCGGAACTTCCTGGTCTGGTTCCGGAGGGCCAAGACGTATTGGAACACATCTCGGGGGGTGGTCTGGGGTGCCGCCTCCCACTCTTCCTTTACCAAACTGAGGGGACCTCGGACGGGGTGCCCATAGAGTAACTCAAACGGGCTGAATCCTAGGGACTTCTGGGGGACCTCTCTATACGCGAACAATAGGCAAGGGAGCAGGACGTCCCACTTCCGCCGGAGGGGTTCGTCTAGGCCAGCGATCATCCCTTTCAAGGTCCTATTAAATCTTTCTACTAGGCCGTTTCCTTGGGGATGGTACGGGGTGGTGAACTTATAGGACACCCCACATTGTTGCCACAGGGACGTCATATACTTTGAGATAAAATTAGTGCCGCGATCGCTCACGACCTCGCGGGGAAACCCCACCCTGGAAAAGATCCCCATCAGGGCCCGGCCCACCACAGGGGCCGTAATGGTGCGCAGGGGGATAGCCTCTGGGTAGCGGGTGGCGTGGTCCACTAGGACCAAGATAAAACGGTGGCCTTGGGAGGTGGGGGGGTCCAGTGGTCCCACGATGTCGATCCCGACTCGTTCGAAGGGGGTACTGACGACCGGGAAGGGTTGGAGGGGAGCCTTGAGTTTCCCTCCACTCTTTCCACTAGCCTGGCACGTGGGGCAGGACTTGCAATGGGCCTCTACCGCTGCTCTCATCTTAGGCCAGTAAAAATGGGTCACAAGACGGTTGTACGTCTTGTCCTGTCCCAGGTGACCGGCGAGGGGGACGTCGTGGGCTAAACCCAGGAGGAAACCTCGGAAGCGGAGGGGTACCACCAGTACCCGTCCCGATCCCAGCTCCACCGACTTCTGCTCACTGTACAGGATGCTATTCTCCCAATAGATTCGGTGCGTCCCGGTCTGGTCACCTGCGGCTTGGCCCTCGGCTTGGCGCCGCAGCCCGACCAGGGACGGACAAGTGGCTTGCTCCCTGCAAAACTCCTCCCGAGTGGGTCCGCCCTCGTGGCGCCATTGGGCCAACTCGGGTAGATCGCCTAACTCAGGGACTGGGTCCGGGTCGGATGGTGTGGGTTCATCGCTAGCGACGGACCCTTCTGATGGGGGGACGGAAGGACCCTCGGCGGGGACTGTTCTGATCTCTTCGATCGGGGTGCTCTCGACCTCCCTCTGGGGAGTGAGTCGGGCGGACATAGATCGGGTGGTGGCGCACACCCACTCGGGGAGTCCCATCATTCCCAGGTGGGCCTTACGCTCTACGTGCTTCCATGGGGAACTCTCTAGGTCGTTCCCTAAAAGGCAGTCGACCGGCTGGGAGGTTCTTACGGCCACCTTGAGTTTGCCTATCACCCCTCCCCACTCAAATGGCACCAGGGCTACCTGGCACATGCTCTCTCTATTGTCTGCGGATATCACAGGGCAAAAGACGTTGGGGAGGATCTGCTCTTCGGGGACTAGGTGCCTGAGGACACCGGTGATACTGGCCCCGGTGTCTCGCAGGGCCTCTACTTGGTGGCCATTGATTTTGACAAGCTGCCCATACTTCTGGGTGTTGGAGGGGAGGAGGCTACCAGGGATCATCTCCCTATCTCCCAGGGATACTAGGGCCATTGCTGCGGGTTCCCACTCTTCGGCTTCCTCTACCCCCTCCCCCAGGGCTACGCTGGCTATCTGTCTCGTCGGGGGGACTTGGGGGGCCATGGGGCACTCTGGGTCATTGGCGTAGTGCCCGGGTTTCTGGCAGCGAAAACATGTGACGGTCACCCGGTGTCCCCGTTTCCCAGGGGGCCCGGTTACTGGTGGAGGGGGCGCCGGGAAAGGTGGAGGTGGTGTCTTCGGGGGGCTAGGCTGGGACTCTCTCGGCCCTCCCTGGTTCCCTCCTCCTCTCTGGCGGGGTGGTCCCTGACTGGTTCGGGGGTACTCTCCTACCATGCCCCGGGAGACCCGGGTGTTGGTCCAGCGGTCGGCCTCCACAGCCAGCTTCCGGGGATCTGTGAGCTTACTGTCCAGCAGATGCTGACGTAGTTCTACGAAGCAGTTCGCAGCTAGATGTTCCCACAACATGAGATCAGTGAGTTCGGCCAGGGTGGTGACCTTGCTGCCCTTGGTCCACCCATCGAAGGCCCGACTGAAAAAGTTTACATATTCCACCCATGTGGTGCCCGGGATCTTCCTGCAGTCCCGGAACCGCTGACGGTACATTTCTGGGGTGAGGCCGTATCTTGTGAGTAGAGCCTCTTTCATGTGGCTGTAGGAGGTCTGCAGGGAGAGGGGTAGGTCGAGCAGGGTGTCCCTTCCTTCGCTCAGAAACCGCCCCCACAACCCCGCCCCCCAGTCCTTCTCCGGGATCCGATGGGAGGTCATGGCGACCTCGTAGGCCCGAAACCATTGCTGAATGTCATCGTTTTTATAATATTCCTTGACCACATCCTTCGGGATGTGGACCTTCTGTTCCGCTGGGGAGACCGTCTCTCGGTTACTTGGGGGCCTCCCTTCTTCGTTTCGGGCCTTGAGCTCGAGTTCCTTTAAGCTGCGTTCGTGCTCCAGCTGGAGCTTCCTTCCTTCGTGCTCCCGTTGGAGCTTTTTCTCCTCCAGTTCGCCTTGTACACGCATTTGTTCTACCGCTAGCTTTTTTTCCGCTAACTTCAATTCGCCCTCAATTTTGAGTTTGGCCAGCTCTAGTTCATGATTGCGGCTTCTCTCTCTGTCCGCGAGTTCTTCTGGGGAGAAGCCCCCGTCTGGTACGCCTCCTCGCACCTGATTGCTGCTGCTTTCACTTTGGGGAGGTTCGGTTTCGTCGGGGCGCTCCCCCGTGCCTTTCGGGCGGGAGGCCCCGGTCTCCACCCAAGTTTTCAGTGCTTTCTGCAAATCTTCCTTCGTGTTGAGACCAGTGGTAGCGATTTTAAGTTCTTTGCAAAACTGCTTCAGCTCCTTGTGTGTATATTCTTCTAGATGCTCCACCTGGAACACCCTGTTGGCGTTGGTTTCTGCGGGGCTCATGGCGCTTCCTTCTGCCATCCTTGTCGGTGGTGCGTCCGTTGTTCACGGTACGATCTCTAGGTGATGGGCCCGAATCCCGTCGCTTGCCACCAATGTTAGACGGCGACCTCAGAGGAGCCCGAAAAGGGGGTCCTGACTACCCTGAGACCCACCCTCAAAGTATCGTAGCCGGGCACTGGCGGGAGACTCCCCAGGGGGAGGAATCTCGCAGCTAGGATCGTACTTCTGGCGCCACACGACACAGAGTAATCACACCGGTTATTCTCAGAAACAATCTTTATCAAGTAGGTTATCACGGCAAATATGTACACGGTGTGCACGGGTTCAAGAGTCTCGGAAAGGTAGGGGGGTAGCGGGACAGTCTTTGGCAAAAGTTCAAGCAGGGACGTATCCGGCGCACAGCTCACAATCCTCGAGCCGGGGGATACGGGGTCGTAGTCGGGGTCCGGCGGGACCGTGAGAATCTGGGGGAGCCGCGAGTCACTCAGCGGGCTCAGGTACAGGTTCGGAGGTGTACGATCTTCAAGGAGCCGCGAGTCACTCAGCAGGCTTAGGCGCAAGTTCAGAGATGTTACGATCTTTCAGGAGCCGCGAGTCACTCAGCAGGCTAGGCGCAAGTTCAGAGATGTTACGATCTTTCAGGAGCCGCGAGTCACTCAGCAGGCTAGGCGCAAGTTCAGAGATGTTACGATCTTTCAGGAGCCGCGAGTCACTCAGCAGGCTAGGCGCAAGTTCAGAGATGTTACGATCTTTCAGGAGCCGCGAGTCACTCAGCAGGCTTACGTTGTTCCAGCGTCGAATCTGCCGGACCGGCCCGGAGCACCCCTTGTTATAGGTCGACCCCTCTTTGATGTCCGGGGTCGGTGGAGGCAGGGGTCTTGTCACCTGGGGGTCGCTTGTCGGGGTTTCCTGCTATTGTCTTTTGATCTCGTTCAGGGCCGGGCCGGGAGGAGTCCCAGACACCCAGCAGGCGTGGAGCCAGCTCTCAGGGAGGCCGGAGGGCCGATCGAAACCCATCGTCCCAGGGGAGTCCAGAGGTGCGATAGAAACTGCTCCTCCCTCTCTCATCCCCCTGGAAGTGCGATGTCCTCCAGCCGGAGTGGCGCCTCTAGGCCAGGGTCGCGCTGGGGCCGGGCGGCCATCTTGACGCATGAAGTGGGCCTGCGGGCCCGGGGTGGCCGAAAGGAGGGAGGCCATGGACGGGGATGTCCGGGCCGGGTGCGGGTGTTCTGGTAGGAGGGACCGGCTGGGCCGGGTGGTTGGGGCTGCAGGTACCAGGTTTCGGTGGTGCGGGTGCACGGAGGGCCGTTCTGCGAGGCCGGGTCCAACAGCAGCCATGCAGACCAGAGGTGAAAGCCCAGCACCCCAGGAGCAGTTGGATCCCTTGGAAGAGTGGGTGTCAGCCGTCATCCTAGAGGAGTCAGTAGCAGGAGTTTCGAGACAGAACAGTGCTGGCTATGATGAACCACAACAGCAACAGTGCAAGATGCAGCAAGGGGCAATGTAGGTAACAAGGTCATATCGTACACAAGGTCATATCATGCACAAGGTCATTTGTAGGTAACTAGTTCTTATGCCGGAGGAGCGTCGCCCCACTAGGTAGCAGCATATGTGAACATATGAAAAATAAAATGAGAATAAACCAATTTTATTATTATTTTATTTTCCTTCTTACCTCCTGTTGGCTGCCAGGAGGCAGCATCATAGGGCGGGGTGGGTCCATGCAATGCATGGCAACAGTGGGAAGGAGGGGTGATGGGCACTGTTCCCGTTAAGGTGCGCGCGTGTGCGTGCACCTCTGTTATCGAGAGCGCCCCCTGCCGTATGGGAAGCACGCACACACCCACGACATCCCGCGAGTGAATCGCGCCGCTGCTTTAAAAAAGCGAGCGGCGCGAAAATCACTCACTTCCTGGATGCAGTGTCGGGACTGGGTGTGAATGTAAGGCGGGGGTTGGGGGCTTGCGGCTGTCGGCACCTGCGGGGCAGATTGTGGGCTTTTAAGTATTCATGTTAATCACAGCCCCTTCACGAGCTGTGATTAACATAAATACTTAAACAAAAGCCCACACTCTTCCCCACCAGGCCCGGTTCCAGCCAAACAGGAGCCTTGGCCCTCGCAGTGAGGGCTTGACGGCTTGCGCGCAACGCCATGGGGCTCAAAGTGCTCCAACTTGCCCCTCGTATGTCTCGTGTGACGAGACAGCTTCCCGGGTGCACACAGACAGCTTTAGAGATTATCACAGCCGCACCCGAGTACTTAACAGGTCTTTCAAAGACCATTTACATGTTAACCTGGCTTTATTTATTGTTTCACCCCTTCATCTCCACATGGCGGAAGGCGACAAATCCTTTCTTTGACAATGGTAACCATTGCCTACTGTTCTGCTGCGTGGATTTTTCATTTTCTATGCAGCGCAGGAGAGAAGAGGTTTATTTACAAACATGAATGGTATAGTTAGAACTTGGCTTTTTTTGTTTTGTGATATAGTTAGAACTTCCGCAGTCTTTCATTATTCTAATGTTGCTAAAATGAGTATGTTCGGGCTGATATACATTTTTATCCATAAAGCTGACCCCCATGGAATACTCTTTAAATCCTAAGGTTGTGTTTCCCCAGACCAAACGCTCTTAAAATATACTGCCCACCAGTATGGATGACATGTGATTCCTACACCTTGTAATCCTCATTGGCTTATGTGACATTCCCTGTAGACTGATTTACATACTTGTATGATTCATTGTCTCTGTATAATGTGTGCGTGGTGTAAAGTACTGACACACACTACACTATGAGTAGCGCTATACAACAAATGAAATGCATATGAGAGAGGGGCTAAGTAAAGATGAGGGGTACTGTTGGAGGGTGGCAGTGAGGGAATCCGAGGAGGAGGTCATAAGGGGGAGGGGCTATGGGGAGATGAGGGGCACTTGTGGCATATGGCAGTGAGGGAATCCGAGGAGGAGGTCAATAGAGGGGGCCATGGAGGGATGAGGGGCACTGTGGGAAGGTGGTAGAAAAGGTATTTACAGAGAAAGAGGTTATTGGTGTGGCACCAAAAAATACTACTAAAAATACTAATACTAAAAATACTAATACTAAAAGGGCTACTGTGGAACATACTTTAAAGTGCGTGCTAATTATATTTACTGCTATATTCAATGTTTTGAGTTTGTAGGCGATTTTACTAATGTTTTTACCAGGAAATATTTAAGTGGAGTCCTATGGTGCCTGATATGGGGCTGGGGCCCAAGGTCAGCTGTGAGATAAGGTGCATTAGAGAGGAGTAGTGGATAATCAAGCCTGTAAGGGAGTGCGTTGCAGAGTCCGGGGTAAGGCGGAGGTAGTAATGAAGATGGATTCTCCCTGAAGGCTCGCACAGAGGGAGCCTGAGAAGTGTCACTTGCCTGATACTCCCACCTCAGAAACCTCCTCTTCCCAATAAAGGAACATTACATGGAAAAAGCACTTTTTGAGAGTGATAATATTTAGAAAGAGATTTGGAAAAAAGTGCGTTTTACTGGGCCTTGTTAGACTAAGAAGAGATAAAGGAGGGGCCGGAAGCAGGCCTGCCTAGACATATATGCGACAAATCAAGCCCGCAGTGGCCCACCCAAATGCACCCTTGGCCCACCCAAATAAAAATTCCTGGAGCCGGGTCTGTTCCCCACATGGCGCTTTATAAACAAAAGAGTAGAGCAAGTTTAAAAACCCAGCGTGTACTTTCAGGAAGTACACGCTGTGTTTTTAAAGTTGCTCTTCTCTTGGCAAGCTGCAGCCCCTCTCCCTTGTGGTACCTACAGCATAGCAGGAGGTATGGGGTCGAAAATGCAGAGCTTGAATTCTAGCTAGTCACTTTGAGGTTTGAGACGTACAGAGGTTGGCTGTTATTTAGGCATCTATTTTAGTATTTGAGGAACTCCCTTGAATCGGCTGCCCTACTGTGCCTTGTTCTGTGTTTTGTTTAAACGTATCTTCAAGTAAAACATGATTGAAGGTTATTCCTCTTGATGCTGATTTTTAAATTTCAGGCTGAATTTTTCTATTTACTGTTCAAAAACACCCTTACGTTCTTACAATCAAAAGCTATATTACTCTTCCGCTCGGGTGGTCTGTCGCAGGTTTTTTGCCATTGCAATGAATGGAAATGCGTTTCTTTGATAGTTAATAGCTTACTGTTCTATATTAGGATTCAAACTTCTAAACTGCAAGTAACAAAAGGGGCAACATTTCCCCACCCAATGAACAGTGCTCCAGTTAAGAATCTTTAGTAAAATCATATGATGGTACCACCGTTGGGGGCATATTATCAAGAATGGCGTTAAAGTTAATGGAGTTCTTCTGCCTGGTATAAGTTTATTTTTGTTGTTTTTCTTTATAAAATAGTTAATAAGAAACCTTTCTGTAGTGCTATGTTCAGTTGTGGGCGGCTGCAGCCGTTATGCGTGCGGCTCGCTCCGGCTCTTATGACTGCTGTATTATTGTCTTCCTCCCTTTTCTCTACATTAGCGGCCGGCCCATGCGGTTGTAGGCCCATGACTGTGAATATTCAATGTGTAAATAAAGGTTTTCAAAAAAAAAAAAAAAAAAGAATGGCGTTAAAATTATCGCCGCTTTAGCAGCAGGAAACTGCCGCTAAACCGGCGATAATAGGCTTGATATTATGCCCTTGAGCATTCCAATAGAAGCCCATGTTCACACCAGAACATGGGCTTCTATTGGAAATTCTCAAGGGCATATTATCAAGCCCATTATCGCCGTTTAGCGGTAGTTTCCTGCCGCTAAAGCGGCGATAATTTTAACGCCTTTCTTGACAATATGCCCCTTGGAGTCTTGTGCTTTTCTAAACCTGAAGTGTACTTGCCTGTGTAACCAATTAATGTCATGGAGTGTTTATCCAATTTTCAAACCGACCTTAAGACCCTTAACGTGGCGCTGTATGTGTAAAAATGCATAGTCTTTTCACTTTTTAAAGTAAACGTTTGGAGTGACATTTGCCGCTGCACACGCGCGCGGTCTGGTTCCTGGCACACATAGCCAAGGTTGCAGCGTACAGAGACCCTCCACTGCCGCACACAGAGGAAACAAATTAGAGGGAACATTGGTGATGGACACTACTAAGTTTCCATGACGATTTGGCAGGCTATCTTAGGCTGACCAAAACGTCATGTGCACTTAGATTTTCTCCACCCCACTATGTTGTACAGCTGGGTGGAGAAAAGCTACAGGCTACCAGGCAATGTCTGAGAGGCAAACCAGACTGCTCAGACCAATCCAAGTGCTACTCTCATGCTGGGAATGCTATTTTGAGATTGAGACCAGCACTGGGATTGGCATCTGGGAGCCTGTGCAGTGTGTGCCTGTCGAGGATAGGTAGAGGAGCAAGACGGAGCGAACACAGCGTCAGGTAAGTAAAGTGTTACATTTTTATTTCTGTTTTAGTCTGTGCTTATTTGTGTATCCCCCTCTCCCCTCCCCCCTGCCCTACCACTTCGGATCCTGAGCACCTGCCACTGGTCATGCAGTGCAGGCAGCTATGTCCCAGCACTCCATGGCACTGTCTGAAGGCCAAAGGGTAGTATGCTGGCTAATCTATGGTTAAACATAACATAAACGGAATGCTCACTGCCCAGCTACACTTTGCAAAGCTCAGTTCAGCCCTGTCACCTTCATCTCTTCCATTTGTGAAGTGCAGTACCAGTCCATGTTCCCCTTTCTCTGCATACTGGCAGTTGCAGCTGAATGTACAATATCAGTCACTAGAACTACAAGTCCCAGAATGCAAAGGAAAAAAACTAGGTCATATTTAAAAGATAATGGCAGAGTGCAGCACCTCAAACCATCTTGCTGTGCCAAGCTGTGTTAGGAAAGTTCAAGGATGCATCGTCTTTATAACAAAATGAGGCATCACTGTGCTTTCCTCTGTTCCAGGCGCCGCTAGAAGCTTGTAAATAAACACCCTAGCTAGTAAGGTGGTCTGCTATAACTCAACGGACTGCCCCTTCATCAATGGCTACTGCCCAAATCAGCATTTTCTTAGTCTTGCTGGCCAGCACAAGCCAAATCCTAGTTGAGCTACACTGCATCTTTACTTGTGATTTGCACTCCCAAAGATTTTTGCACACACCTTTATGAGTAACGTATGTTCTGTAGTGGCCCATCACAACTCTACATGACAAATGCTTGTGGTGAAAGAAGCACCTCTGGAGCTGGCCTGCACTACCTAGTTTGTCAATATATGAGTTGTCTGGATGAGTTACGGGAATGTGTGTCAGGTCTATGCTTCCCTGGAACCCAATTGTATCCCATAAAGGGACACTTACACTTGTGTGGCCTGCTCAGTGACACAGATAGCACAGGTGCACAGATCCTGTCAGCACTGTTGCCACATTTGCCACATTTGCATAGGGGCATGGTTATTTTGAGCAAAATGGTATGTGAGCTATACCTACTGTTAACATTAACACATTAACATGTGTACTTACCAACTTGTCCACCAACTTGGATGTCAATGTAGTCTAGGAGGTCTGACTCACAGCCAATAACATCCGCCCAGCGATGTTTCTATTGATGGACCGTCCGATCAATGCCAAACAGCCTCTCCATCTACTCCCACACCTTCTCCCACCGTGGCCTCTGCACCACTGTGGGATAACCTCTCGGAGGGTAGAGAGCTCCTCTACAGTGACGATGGAGGGATACGTCCTCCCTTTAGTAAACTCAAAAACAAACAAGTATCCCATCCAGAGCCAGCCAGGCTCCTTGGAAACGATCGAGGTGGGGGACCACTGGTACGCCTATTAACAGCCCGCCCACTTTTGTGGGCAGGAAGGGAAAGAGACCCTTTTCTTTATATAACCCTCACCCACTTTAGTAGTGGCATGCTTAATCATCGGGTTCACCCTCACCCACTTTAGTAGTGGCATGCTTCATCATCGGATTCACCCTAACTCCTGAAACTCAGGGTGGGTTCGACCATTTTCCAGGGAGCACTTATGAAGATAGGGTACATGAGGGAGTAACTTTAAATATAAAATTTCTCCCCCCACTCTAAAAGTATTATTAGAAGAGTGGGAGGGAAGGTGAGAAAATATGTATATCGGGATATGAGGATGTGACATTCCTTTGACCCTAAGGCACCAACATGCTTCATCCCTGTTCTGTCAGCCTGAAAAAGGCTCTGGACTTTCATCAGGGTGGGTAGCAAAGTAGTCACTTCCCCGAACACGTGACTAATGTGTGCTGGTTAGATTTAGCATGTGATTGGCACGTGAAAATTTCAAAAAGAGTTGTACTTGCCGCTGTTTGGGAATTAGCCAAATGCAATATGTTCCCAGGGGGGCATGAGAGGGAGGCCTTGTAGTCACACTTTTGTCGAAGGTTCCATCAATTCCATGAACTTGTATTCAGCTCTGCTCCACCGCAAGCAGGGTAGCATATTTGCCATTTCATTTGGGTAATTCCCAAAGCAGCTAGTGCTGCCATCGGGTCAGTGTACCCACATCTACTGCCATTCTGCGCCATGAACCACAGTGCAGGCTGTGGGGAAACTTGGGAGGGTTACATTTCCCTTGCATGTGAGTGCTGAAATTGGCTGCAACCACCTGGAAGAGGATGTCTGGATGGCACCATATGATTTATTTGTTGTGTATAGGCCATTAATATTCAAGGGTCATACTCCCACAGGAAGGTAACAGTCTCATCATTTTGGGGCCATTTAATTCTCACTCATGCTGATGGTGCAATGCTAGATCACCATGCATGCCTTGTCATGACCTCCTACATATTGTTGACAGTAAGGCTGCTCAAATCACACCCTAACTACACTCGGTATCAAGGGGGTGCTGCTTGTGTGTAGCAGTGGGTGTTCACATACAGCACTCATGTAGTTTGACACTGAGACAGTTGATGAGACTCACATGGACCTGGCACATTACAAAACTTGACATACATCACCAGTAGGGCCAGAAAAACGATGTATCAATTGATGGAACTTGGCTCATCTGTTCCCATGTGTCCTGCATGCTGTTGCTTACATTGGCCATGTACAACTATTCCATGTTGAGAGAACCCACCATATCTTGTTGTGGTACACAGACATTGGCTGTTTGGCCTTGTGTATGGAAGGATATGTGTAGGCTAGGCACATCGCAATTGCACATAGTCTTTAATACCAAACGTAGCCTATGATTTGTGGATCACGAGTTGTCTAGCCACAATTAGTCAGGTGTAGTACAATCATAACATGTTTGCCATTGGACCCCTCACAATCTGTTTCTAGGTTGTGCAGTTATTTGAAGTTTGGTGATGCCTATGCATTCAGACATGAGGCTCCCCTGCAATTTTCTTAACACATTTCAACATTATATCTTGGCATGCATCGGTGCATGGCATCTTGGTTGGATTGACCTTGCTGTATGTGACTTCTGAAGCTTAATTGTTACATATTCTGAATCTGGGTGTGGTGTCTTCACATTCGCACTAAGACTGCACTGATAGGAGTGAAGCAATTTTTTGTATCTGAGTGCAATACACCACCATGGTAGGCTACATTACTGCTTGTCCAATTGGCATTTTAGCCTAGTGGGGCAACTTTGGCTACTTATTCACTAGGTAGACACAGTTGCACTGGCAAAGTATAGTATGTAGTATTTGTATGTGCGATATGGGATCTACCATTGTTTTTCATGTGTAGATACAGTTTTTGATGTAGCATATGTAGACTGTAGGTTTGAAACTGTTTTCCCAAGCACATACAAAGGGGCAGATTTACAAGCCACTTGCGCCACCGGGTGCATCACTTTTTGTGACGCACCGGTGGTGCATTTCACTGCCACATTTTTACAAGGACAGGAAAAGCCACCCTGCGTGACTTTTCCTGTCCTTGTAAATACGCCCACTTTACACGCAGCACTGTGCATGAAAGGTGCGTTCAATGGGTGTTGCTGTGGGTGCTCCTGTGCAACACTCATGGAACCTGACACATTTCCAGATTTACGAGGAATTGTAAACCTGGAAATGCGTCAGAATGCTACGCCACCCTAGGGGTGGTGTAGCGAGGTGCAACAAGGCGAAAGGTTTTCATTTCGCCTCGCTTTTTTTCCTTTTTCAATGCGTGCTGCATTCTACAGCACACATTGAAAGAGGAAAGCCCCTCTTGTAAATATGTTGCATTCCTGTGCTTTGAAAGTGCCGCAGAGTGGCGCAGCCAAAGGGCTTGCATGCCGTGCTGCAGCACTTTCTTGTAAATCCCCCCAAAGTGTTTAATTTATTATCGTTCACAAGTATGAGGCCGTATAAATGGCTAGTTGTAACAGGCACACAATCACAGGTGTAGCACACTATCTACTTTACCACACAATGTTAACTGTGGTTGGCATTGGAGGACTATTTGCTACAAGTAGTTGGCATGCAGCATATTTTTTCTGAACCAAATGTTGTTCAATGCTGTTTGTTACACATTGCTATATATATTTTCTATGTGGCCATTAGTAGCAGGTGTGATGTGAATGTTTTAATGTTTACTGTGACTATGAAGTCAAAATGCATACACACTGGTAGTGCTCATATATTTATTTACTGAATTATGTACACAGTTTCATGTAGTCCTCATTTTGTGACATCATGTAAGTCACTCATGCTTCTGTGAAACTTTTTTAATGATATGGTCCCTCCGCCATGCTGCTGCTTCTGATGGAACAGTTTAATATGGCTCCTCATCTTCCTCATCCTTATCGTCCAGCCGTTGCTGCTCTGTGATAGCGTTGAACAATTTCTATTTGAGCTCCAAACCTTGTGCTGAACAAACGGTAATTCAAATAATCCACAGTTGACAATCCAAACGTAAATTTCTGCCCTTTTAAAATAAGTTTTCCCCTTAAAATTTGAAACACATATTACCAGGTACGTTGTTAAACACAGCTGAGGCTGAGGAAAGACTAAAGTGCATTTTACCGCCTGTGGGCTGCAACGCCTATTGAGCCATCTGATGGTTGACAAAGGAAACAGGCCTACATGTGTAGCCTGACTGCTTCAGTCTTTAAACCCCTTAGGCAAACCTTTCAAAATAACAATTTTTTGATTGGAAAGAACTAGAGGTGTGAGGAATTCACATAATTTGCTTTTGCTTAATTATGTAAAATTATGCGTCCTGACATCAATTTTTGGCATGAGAACACATTTGAACAAAAGCAACTTGAACAACAGCCACTTATGTCCTGTTGTTACTGTGAATTTGCAGTACATTTTTACTGCAAATTATCCATTCACTATAAATTTTTGCCATGAGTGGAGCATATTTACGTGAAATGGTGGAATTATGTAATTTCAGGAATTTTGCATAACAAGCGTAATGTAAAATTCCCGAAATTACACCGGGGTAATTTAAATTTGAACCAGCCCTAGAAACCTTACTTCTAAATATTAAGTAAATCACCCCTAAGGACCCATTCCAGCCCATAGGATAGGGTGCCTAGCATTTAAAAATCAAATATGTAAGAATCCCATGTTGCCATATTCCTACAGTGACTAGATCCCAAAAGCTATTTTTACTCTATATGGATGCAGCAGTTCCTATGAGGAAAACTAAAGTGCAACATTTTTGCTATCTTTGAAATAAGCTACAGAAGTTATTCAATGACTGTTTTTAATATTTGTTAAGCATGCAATTCAGAGGTGAAGTTGGATACTTGGTACATGTACAGGAAAAGTAATTTTTAGAAAGTTAGACTTTGTCTGTTTGAAGCTCCAGTGGGCTAATTAGCATTGGCCTGGCAGAAGCTGCATCCAGTCAGTGCTTCCGCCTTACTAAGATGTGAATACTGCTACTAGAGCACAAACAATTTCTTGTCTCTTTTGGCAAGAAGACCGGAATTTGAGGAATCTGACTGATCCTCTCTCAAGAAGGGTAGTTGGGGAGAGCTCAGGAACCTAATTATTTGAAAGGGGCCAGGGTGAGGCCCGCACATTCATAGTTAAGTATGAAGTGAAACCTGGGAAAGGGGGGGGGGGTCTTTTGATCCCAGGGCCCACAGCAATCATATTTCACCATCCCAGTGTGAAAGGGAACAGGTCCCAGAATCAGTGTGGTGGGTGTGAGGAAGATGAGACAGCTGATTTGCCTTAGATACACCCCTGTCTGGGTCACTGACCTCCTCCTTGAGCAGAAGGATGATGCCTTGTTCTATTTCTCTATGTATAGTGCAGTGTGGGATAGTTTGCAGTAATACACATAGGATGTGCTGCAAAGGGGAAAGGTTTGCCTTCGAAAACTTTTTCCGTATTGGTTACAGAGAATTTCCAGGAGTCATCACCAGCCTCGTTAGCCAGTAAAGTGTACAAAGTGGCACCCCACCCACATCTCCTCAGAACACATCTGGACTTGTGGACAAGCAGCAGAAGAGGACTGGGCCTCCTGTCTTTGACTTGTATGGAGAGACCTAAATATCTGTACCTGCTCCCACTTATACCCAGGAGTGAGAAGTAAACTCTGAGGGTCAGTTCACTGACCTACTGTGTGACAAAAGGACAAAACCATTTTTCAACTGGACTTGAACTAAACCATGCTGGTAGCCTCTGATGAAGTGAGATCCGGCCCCTAAGCACTGTCCCTGAGGTCCTGGAAGCCTTAGAACAGACCAAGAGGAACTGCTCCAAAAAGTTTGAAAAGTTGGGAACTTAAAAAATGTTTGGACTTACAAGATCTCCTGAGAATTAGCTAGACCTCGCTGCAAAGGTATCTGATTTTTAGAGGACTTTATCGAATACAGATTCAGGCTTGCCCTGCTGGAGGATTTTGAGCTCCAAAGAAGAGACTGAGGGGCAATTTACAATAATGTCACACAGTACAGCGGAGCAAGTCACCTTGCTGTGCTGCACTGCTAGACAGGGAAAGGGTAAGAATGTGCTGTATTTAAAAGAATATGGCATGTTTATTGTAACCTGTTTATTTCTCATTCCTTATTATATAAATTATGATTATTTAGGTTCTCTTAATGTATTTTTGATTGTATATTGTAATATCTTTGTGGTTTCAATAAACTCAAACTTAAAAAAAAAAAGAATATGGCACACTCCTGCCTTTTCCCCTGCGTTGGCGCCATTTTGGCAGACTAGCGCCAACGCAGCCACCCTTGCACTATGGTGCTAGTGTGCCTGCGTTTCATGCAGGATTGTTTTTGTGCAGGAAAGGTCACCTTCTGCACAAAAATAATCCTGAGAGGCCTATTCCTCTTTCTATGTGTGCTGCAGAAGGCGGACCCCAACGCTATGGCGATCTGCCTGCCCCTGCGGGATTTTATGGGTACATCAAATCGTTGGGGAAGCCCAACAAGATATAGGCCGGAAAGCGTGGTAACTCAGTCTTGAAATGGGAGTCTACCTCATCTATCACTTCTTTCCAGTAGGCGGCAAGCAGGGGGCAGCCCCACAGGATATGTGTCAGTGTTCCTGTCTGTCCACAACCCCTCCAACAAGTGTCCTCCCTGCTGCTATCCATAGCGTGTATACGTGCTGGGGTGTAGTACCAGTATGTGGAAACTTTGGTGAAAGTTTCGGTGAGGCCCGTGTGATATGCCGAATGCCTAGCTCTGTAAGCTACCTGTCTCCATTCATCGTGACTCAGGGTCCTACCCAGCTCCCTCTCCCATCGCTCGCGTCCCGGATTGTAAAAGTGCGAGGGGGGCACCTGGAGGAATCCGTACAGGTCGCTGATGAGTTTAGCGTTGGATGTCCGCGTTAACAGCCAGCGTTCGTAAGGGAGGAGTCGTCTATCCGCCGCCTCGCGTACCTGTGGGTGCAACGCCCAGTGGCGAACCTGCAGGTACCGCAGTCTCTCGGTCTCTGGCAATGCATAATCTTGTCTGAGGTCCGCGAAGGGGATAATCCCTTCCGCATTGTAGAGATGGCATAGAGCCCTGCACCCCACCTCACGCCAGCGCACGAACGCGCCCCTCTCTATCCCCGGAGTGAAGTCCGGATTATCCGTCAAGGGCGTTAACGGGGAGGGAAACGTGGTCAACCCTTGTGTGAGATTGGTAGCATCCCAAACCTGGAGCTGCACTCTGGTGATAAAAGAGGCGTATAGATTAGCGGGTCGGTGAGCCCTGCGTAAAAATGGTACCTCCTGTAGAGGCCTCCCCGCCACCGCCTGATCCTGGAAGAGCCAATGTTTGGCCAACTGTGCTGCGTAAAAGTATTTGCGTAGGTCCGGGATGCCTAGCCCCCCGGTCTCCGGCGTCAGCAATGAAAGTGCTTTCCTCATTCTGGGTTTCTTGCCCTGCCAGATAAAGCGTCCCAGCTCCGACTGCATCTGCCGGAGCCATCCCACCGGTGGACGCAGCGGGAGTGCCCGAAACAGATACAGGACCTGGGGCAAGATTGTCATCTTAACTGCTGCCACTCGACCCAGCAACGAAAGAGTGCCACGGTCCCAGCACGTCAGTTCCTCCCGTATTTTCCGGCCCAGGGCGGTGTAGTTGGCCAGCACCATCGCTGGTAGGGTGGGAGCCAGAAGGACTCCTAAGTAGAGCACTGGCTCCCGAGACCAGACTATTGGGACCCGTTGTTGTAAAAGGGTCCTGGTCGCAGGTGCGAGGGAGAGATCCAAGGCCACCGATTTTCCCATATTCATCTTAAAGCCTGCCACCTCTGCGAAGCAGGTCAATTCGTCAATGCAAGCCGGCAAAGCCGAGAGCGGATCGTCTAAGGAGAGTATCACGTCATCTGCATACAGGCTGATGGCATGACTAAAGCCACCGAATTTCACCCCTCTCACCGCCGGGTTGTCCCGAATCCGCTGTGCGAAGGGTTCCATATACAACGCAAAGAGTAAGGGTGACAGCGGGCATCCCTGTCGCGTGCCTCTTTCAATGTGGAAACTCCTCGAGCTGTACCCGTTGACTCGTACTACGGCCGTTGGGGATCTGTAGCAGTTAAAAATCATGTGACGAAATTTGTCTCTCACCCCCACCCTCTCCAGCACCTGTTCTAGGTACGGCCAGTGCACGCGATCGAACGCTTTTTCGGCGTCCACCAATAACAACATCCTTTCTCCCCGGACCCTTGATGCCTTCTCAATGAGATGTGTGATTCTCTTGGTATTGTCGACCGTTTGCCTTCTGGGCATGAAGCCCGCCTGGTCCGGGTCGACAAGTCCCGGTAAGAGGGGGGCCAGTCGTGCCGCCAAGATCCCTGTGTATAGTTTAAGATCGACATTTAGGAGAGATATCGGCCGGTAGGAGCCACAGTGCGATCTATCCTTTCCCGGCTTGGGGATGACCGCGAGGGATGCCCGTAGCAGATCTGGTGGGATTGCGCCCGGCGTTACGAAGGTGTTGAACAGACGTGTGAGAATCGGTGCCAGTAAGGTGCAGAACGTTTTGTAGAAGAGAGACGTGAAGCCGTCTGGCCCCGGGGATTTACCATGTTTGAGACGGGCTATAGCCGATATCACTTCTTCGGCCTTAATGTCCCCCTCTAGTGCCTCCGCCTGTGCGGGTGTTAAGGACGGTAGGGAGACCGAGGTCAGATATCTCTGCGTTGCGAAGGTGTCCGGAGGGTCTCCAGCGTACAGGTTGGCATAGTACCTGCGAAAACTTTCCGCTATGTGAGCATCCTCTGTAACCGTGGACCCTGTGGGGTCGGTGATCTCCTTCACCGTGTGTTTCTGTCGGGCGGCCCTGAGCTTGCTCGCCAACAACCTACCGCACTTGTCCCCCCCTGTGTAATAGGCATGCTTGAGGCGCAGTGCCGCATATTCCGCACGATCCAAGTCCAGGGCCGTCAGAAGCTTTCTCGCCCCTTGGAGTTGCCACCAGATCCGGGGTGCACCCGTCCGACCATGTATATGTTCTAATTCACAGACCCTCTGCGTGAGTTCCTCCCGTTTCTCCCGCCTGTTAGCATTATCTGCCGAAGCAATCGCGATAAATTCCCCCCGAAGCACCGCTTTCAGAGCCGCCCATTGAGTCGCCCGAGACGTGTCAGGGGTCTCATTATGGGACAGATATTCCTGTATCGCCTTCGTCACTTGCTGGACCACATCTCGTCTACTGAGCAGTGTGTCCCGCAAACGCCAGACCCTAGGAGAGTATGAGGCCGGCGGCAAACAGAAGGTGGCAGCCACCGGGGCGTGGTCCGACACCGAAATCACCCCCATGTCTGCCTCCGTGGCCAAAGCGTGTACCGGTCCCGAGACCAAAAGGTGGTCCAGCCGTGCATACGTCTTGTGCGCATGCGAGTAGTACGAATAGGTCCGTTCCGTGGGGTGCATTTGCCGCCAGAGGTCCCCCAAACCCATCTCCGTCAGTTGTGCCTTACATGCCTTCGAGAATTCCCCGGCTTGTGGGGAGCATTGGGCGGATCTATCGGCGGCGCCGTCAAAGACCATGTTGAGGTCGCCCCCAAGGATAACGTGCCTATCCTGTGTAACCGCGATCTCCTCCAGCGCCGAGGTGAGGAAGCGTTCTTGCCTTTCGTTCGGGCTATAAATGGACCCAATCGTGAATGTGAGACCAGCCACTCGAATTCTATAGGCCAGGAGCCTACCCTTCAGTTCCGTTTGTTTGTGAAGTATTTCCCCTCTAAAGCGCCGGGCCACTAGTATCGCCACCCCCGCTGTTTTAGTGTTGCAGGATGAGTAGAATTGTGTAGGGAATGCAGGGGATCGCAATCTGGGACAGTCCTGGGGCAGGAGGTGCGTCTCCTGTAGAAGACAGAGATCCGCCTGGGTGTTCTCTAGCAGAGATAGTACCGCTCGGCGTTTGATCGGGTTATTAAGGCCCCTGACATTTAGCGTGACAATTTTAAACATTGTAGGTGTCATGTTGGAGGCTCGACCAGCCCGCCTCTGCCTCCCTGGAATCTACGGACTTCACGAACCAGAGTGTGTGCGCCGCTGCTGCGGCCGTGTTTCCGGGCACGCACTGGACTCCCCCCCACCCCCCCGGCATCCCTCCCTTCCCCCACCCCTCTCCCGTATTACCCCCCCCTCCCCTCCCAAATTCCTGCAACAAACACCCCAACCACCCCACCATTCACCCTACGGCAACGTGCCAACATCTCCCGAACCCCCACGGGCACCACCCCCCTCCCACTCCCCTCAACCTGAGTCAACATTGTCCAAGGCCAGTCCCAAAGGGACAAGTCTTTGGTAAAGTACTCCAGTGGACGTCCAGCCACTGAACTCCCCCTCCCCCGCCCCAACCCGGCCCCCAAACCTGCTTAGTATCAAGAGCTGTGATGATCTCCCCCCGGAGCCGACCTACGCCGTCAGCGCCGTGTCACCTAGTCCAGTAGTCTCCGCCACCTCGTTCACCGCCGCCGCCATGCTGGCTCTGGTGGTGGGTGAGTCTGGTCTCGCTAGTCGTGCCGGGTTGTGCCGCCTTGACACCCGCTGCCATACATCACTGCAGGAGCGTCCCCACCTCCGCGGGGCCGCGTCCTCCTCCGGTGCCGGTATGCCCAGGACTCCGCATGTCTCCTGCAGTGACCGTAGTTGATGCATAGTGCCATTCCATCGGAATATGAGTCTGAATGGGTGTCCCCATGTGTATGGTGTTTCGTGCGATCTCAGAAAGTCGGTGGCGATTTTGAATGCTTTCCGTTTCTGAAGCGTGATTGCAGACAGATCCTGATACAAGGCAACTGGGTGGCCCCGGAAGGTGAGGGACTGCTTCTTCCGAGCCTCCACCAGTATGCGCTCTTTGAGCGGGAAGTCCGGGAGAAAGGCTAGGATGTCCGGGGGCGGCAACGATGCCCGGCGCCGCGGCCCTACTCGATGCGCTCTGTCTATCTGTACCTGGAACCCAGCCGGCTCTCCCAGAACCTCTCGGAACAGATCCTGCAGGTAGCCCACCGTGTCCGTCCCTTCTTCTGTGAGCGGAATACCTCGGACTCTGATGTTGTTGCATCGCGATCTGTTTTCTAGATCCTCGGCGTGTGCCTGGAGGTCGATCTGTTGATCCCGTAGGCGTAGCACCTCTTGTTGCAGGCTTTCGAATTCCTCATCCCTGTTCCGTCCAGCGTCCTCTATCATGGCCACCCGCTCTCCCAGGCTGTCCACCTCCCGCCGGACCTCCTGCACCTCGCTGGCAACCTCCTTCTTCAGGGCTTGGAAGTCCTCCCGCAAGGAGCCGAAAAGGGATTCCATGAAAGATCTGGTGATCGGGGGCTCCCCACCGTCGGCGACCAGCGACCCGCCGGAGGGGCCGGGTGATTGCTGCCCCCGGTCGGCCCTCTGCTGGTTCCTACCCAGTAGCTCTGGGAGAGTGCGTTCCCCCTTCCGTCCTCCCTTGCTGCCCGCCATGAGCTCCGGGATTCAATGCTAATCGCCTCTTCTGTGCCCCAGAGGCCTCACGAGGCCTCCTGTCCCGCTTCCGCGTCTCCGGGGCTCCGAATGTCCTCCTCCGCTTCCTCTCTCTGTGGTGCCCCCGTCTCTGCGTAAGCGCTCCTGTGGGCTGCCTGTATGCCCCTCCGGGCCCCTTCCGCTCACCCCTGTGCTCATGGCGCAGCCGCCACCGCCGGAGGCACCGAGCCCCCCTCCGCCGGTCATCCCCCGCACTTGGTCCGTCCACTGCTATCGCTACATACTCATGTACCGCGATGGGGAGCGTGTAGGGCGGGGTCCGTCCATCCTTACCCCGGCTCCCGTGTTCATGAGGCAGGTCTCTCCAGTCACTCCTCTCAGTCCGCAGTGCCCATCCAACCTCGAGACTGGTTCCGAGGGCCGCGGGGGCAGGGAACAAGGGGGGGGAGGCTCCTGCAGTCGCTCCCCCCGCGATCCAGCAGCCTCACCCCACTAGCGCGATAGTTAGGCCGCAGCGCCGGCGTGGGCACGTGTCTCCTCAGTCCATGCGTGTCCCCCAGGCCCCTGTCTGCTGCGGTACCTCTGCGTTGGAGGGCCTGCACCCCACCCTCGGGGCCTCGTCTCAGTCCGCACCACCGCTAGCTTCGCCGCTGTAGTCACCCCACTGGGCTAGAAACTGCCCCTCCGTTCTCTGCTGGGCCTCAGGGGCGCCGCCGATCCTGCACACCCAGCGCTCACTCCGCTTGCCGGCCTCCGGGGGCGGGGTCACGTCCCCCCCCCGGTCCGATCAATCTCGCTTCGGTGCTGTGCCTCAATTAGCTCCGGTCCGGGCCGATACCGGGCCCCCAGCTGTTGTGTGGGCCGTCCCGTCGCACCTCGGCCTGCCGCCTCCTTGAAGCCGGGCGCTGTCCTTGGCAGGCGTCCGGGCTCATAGCTTCCTGCGCCGGCCTGGTGCTCCGCCCCTCCTCGGCCGCGATCTCCGGTCTACTCCAGCGGGTGCTGCAGGCCTCCCTTGATCTCTCCGGGGGCCAGGCAGCCCCCACCCGCACTCCGAAGTTTCGGCTGGCGATTTCCCGCACCTCCGGGGGGGAGATGCAGCGATTAGGCTCGGTCTAGGGGCTCACGGAAGCGGGAGCTGGCGGAGAAGCCGTCCGCTCACCTCGCCATCTTGGCCACGCCCCTCAGTTCATGTTTTAACTCATGTTTTAGAACTTCCACTTTCAATGATAACTCTTTAAAAAATCTGAACTATGATATAACACACCTATTATTATTTTTTTTTAAAGCGCTTTCATGAATTTTAAAGGTGCCTTATCTTATTTAACATGATTTTTGTTGCATGATATACATGACTTGATATTCTCTGGTGCTCGGCTAGTGCATGGGCTCTAAGAGCAATGGAAGACCCTTGGCTCTGCTCTGGCTCGGCTCTTCCTGTTAGAAATAAGGCAGATATTTTTCGGTGTAAGCATTTCTCCTTCAATAGAATCCAGGAAAGTCTCAAACCCCTTCTACCACTGTTCCTAGTCTACTGACAAAACTCTTGGGCAAACGAAGAAAGCAGGAGAAGGTATTAAACTCTGTTGCATGATGGATGAGGGCAGACATCAAAGGCACAACAAAACTAATGAAACTCAGATGTATATGTAAAAGGTTAGTGTAATAATACATAAATATCACTGGGTATGAAAACTGCATAAAGCAATTAATGAGAATATCAACACTAAGTCACAATGAAAACTACAATAGTGAAAGTAAATTCACTAGAAAGAATACATGTAGTGCAGGATTCGTTTTTAGATAATCATAATTCCACATATAATGTGCTTGAAGTTCTAAGATGCCCACCTTCAAGGCCAAAAGCCAGATGTATTAATCTTTCACACAACTCAACGCAGAAGTCAACTTCCTGCGCTGCATGAAAGGGAGAAGGCAGGAATGCACCAATTTACCAATATGTCGCACAATCCTGCTCTCTGTCTGTGCTGGTGCACATTTTGCTGCCTAGCACCAACGCAGGCAAACTTGCACCATGGTACAAGGGTGTCTGAGTTTCAGGCAGGTTTGCTTTTGTGCAGGAAGTATTTTGTGTTTGTGTTTTATGTGTTCCTGCACAAAAACAATCCTCTGAGGCTATTTCCTCTGTTCGATTGTGCTGCAGAATGCAGCAAACTTGGAAAGAGAAAACAACAAGGAGAAATAATCATATTTCTCCTTGTTCCATTTCCCCTGGGAAGGTGTAGCACTTTCACACATTGCTAGGTTTACCAGTCTTGGTAACTCTGGGAATGTGTCAAATCCCATCAGTGGATGCATGGGAATACCCATGCTTTGCACATGGAACAGCTTCCCAGGGCAGCGCAACACAAGGCAGCGACTTGTGCCACCTTGAGTTATTACAGATTTACCAAACAAAGCAGGGCCACTCAAGGTGGCCTTGCGCTGCTCAGGAAATCTGATTTAAGTATTGCATTGCCTTCACGACACCATGTGGGATGCAAGGGCATCACAAACTATGATAAATCTGGCCTCAAATGTGAACTTATTGTAGAATGCTCCATAAATGTGCATTGGTGCCACCATATATAGAAAATGTGCACAGTCCTGACAACAAAATAGACAAGTGGGCTAATATGGAAATGTGCAAACTTCACGTATGATTAAAATGCACATTTGCCAGGCACAGGCACAGACTGTCATTGAGGTGACCGAGAAAAGGATACACGCATAGTAGGTGTGCATATAACTGGTTACTGTTAAGACACAAAAATACTTGCCCTAACCGTAACTGAGGTGTGCACATCACCAAGAAATATGGGCTCAAAGTATGTGTGCATCAACACTTAAAGTAAATGTGCATCTCCAATGATGCAGTTACATTGTCACGCAGCACAAAATGGCAGCAACATACTGTTGGAGCTACACATCATTTCCTCATTGTGTCCGACTGTCCCAAGGAGGTGGAACGCATATGTGTTTCACTGCTGCCATTGAATAGGACCAAATAAAACAGTCACTGCTAGGTATCAACTTGCTCCTCAGCTTGATCTACTGGCTCATAGTGATTAAAAAACATGCCAAGACACCCATGGCTGCTGCATCTCAGCAGCACCCAGGGCCAGATTTATCAAGAGAATGGATCAAGCAAGTTGACCCAAGAGCAACGGAAGCCCTTAAGAGAGATTTATAATGCCATAACAGCCACCTGGAGTGATTCTGTGTGGCATAGTAAATCTGGAGTAAAGCAAAGCGGTGCAAGTTGCATTAGTCTACCCAGGGAAGGAGTTCCATGAGTGGAGCATTTCTGCTCCCACGCTTCCACACATGGTTTTTGACGCATTCCCAGATTTACTAACACTACTAAACCCAAGAATGCATCAAAATGATGCGAATTCCGAGGAGGCATGATAAGGAGAAATATGTTTATTTCTACTCGTTGTTTCCTGTTTCTAAGTGTTCTGTATTCTACAGATGGACCAACTCTTCATATAAATATAAGGGCATATTTATAAGGCCCTTGCACTGCCAGAGCATCACTTTATGTGACGCTCCGGCGGCGCAAACTACAAAATCATATTTATGAGGTCACTCAAAGCCACTTTGAGTGGTTTTGAATGGCCTCATAGATATGGAGTAAGGCAAGGCTGCACAAATCACTGTGTTGCCTAACTATGTGCTAGGGAGGTGTTCCATAGGCATTGGGGTGGGTGCTCCTACACAACACCCATGCATTTTGATACTTCCCCAGATTTACAAAACCATGTAAACCTGGGTATGTGCCAAAACCTTGCACCTCTCCATGGGGAGTGCTACAATAAGAAATCCCTTTATTTCTCCTAGTTCTTTCCTCTTTCCGGGTGGCTGCATTCTGCAGCACTCATAGAAAGAGAAAAACGCCTCCCAGGATTGTTTTTGTGCAGACACCCTTGAACCATGGTGAAAGGGTTCCTGAGTTGCCGCGGACTGTGGAAACAGTGCCAGTGCATGGGAAAAGGATGGGAATGCACCATATTTGAGAAATACGGTGTGTTCCTGCCCTTTCGCTTTGACATAGGGCAGCATAGCAAGGTGACTTGCTGCTCCGGCCTGCCCCAAAACTCCATATTAGGGTGCATAGTGACTAACAGGAGTGAGCCTTAGGAGTAACAGCTGAGCCCAACTGGAAAATATTCTAAATTATATAGCAAGCTTCCAATCTAAGAGGCTCATTATGATGGCGGGCAGACATTAGTCCGCCCGCTATCATAACGGTGATGGGACTGCCTGCCAGTGCAATTAGGATGCGCCCAACATACTGGTGGGTGCATCCTGGCCTTTTAACATTGCGGATGGTGCTGCTGGCTGCAGCACTGTCTGCAATGTTAAAAGAGCATGCACAGCATTTCCCTGAACCACGTGGCAGGCACCACGCGGTGCCTGACACTTGGTGCATGGAACTGCAGGGGAGTACCATGGGTACCCCCCAGTGCACCCCCCACCGAGGGGGCCCTCAACGGGTCCCCATAGCCAGTCTCCGCCGGTCTTTTTGCAGTGGGATATCCATCGCAAAAAGACAGGTGGAAGGACATATCATGATCACTACGGTGGTGCCTGCACGGCACCGGTGCAATGTTGCCCTGGATCCGGGTTCCGCAAGGCGGGCGGAAAAGGACCGCCTTGCGGAACCATGGTGGCCGGACTTTCCATCCGCCACGGAACCATTGTGATTCCCACCGCCATCCTAATTTGGAGGTGGGTAAATCTCATTCTGATGGCGGGAGGATCGCCGATCCTCTGGCCATCATAATGAGCCCCTTAGAATAAAAGCAATACCTAATGCATAAGACACAGAGAAAGCCTGGAACCTGCTTCAGAGTATTACACTGTTCAATGCCAGGGCTGGACTGGCCGTAGCGGACGTTTCCCCGGTGGGCTGACAGAGTCGGGGCTGTTTTTGGGCCCCTGGTGGACCGTTTTTGTTACTGGGGGCCAGCAATATTAGTCCCTGGTAATAAATTCGTCCGAAACCAGCCCAAGCAAACAGCTCAGCCGTCCCCCCTCGGGGGAGGGCGGCCGAGCAGTTTGCCAGGGCCGGCTTCGGTTCCCAGTAGGGCCCTGTTCAATGCCAATGTTCTAATGAATGCACCAAAATGTGGTAAGATAAAGAATGGGTCTGACTGAATTTATAGTACAGTATACCTCTTCCAGCCAACGTGAGTTTCTTCTGCAGAAATGAAACACGATGTTTATTTGACAAAGTTTTTTTAATCAACCATGACATTTTATAATGTGATTCAAGTTAATCCTCTCTGGTAAACAGGTTGTTTATCCTTCTTGAAATGGAATAGCTTATGTTCACAGTTGGGAAACCTTTTTCTTTTTGCTTGAATCCTTTCCTAATTCCTGGTTTTGTGAACGCTGTGATGGATTTTCCAGTCTACAAAAAGATAGCTGCAGAACAGAGGCAGGTCGCAGTATGGGGTCTTTTGTCGTGGGATGTCGTTTTGTAATTTCTGAATACCATCTCTCTGCATAATTTTCTCTTCCCTAATGATCTGATATTCCGAAATAATGAAACACCGGCTCACAAGCTAATTGTGTGCAGATATGCACTTTCTTTTGCTGAAATGTCATTGCTATTTTACAAAGTAATGTCTCAAAGACTGAGACGGAGATAGAAAGGAACGAAGCAAGCAAGGCCTGACAGAAAGGCCCCAGCTGTGCCCGTGAATTGGATATGAGGTAGACTGCTCTGCGGACCTGCAGTCAGGAGTATATTATCTCTCCTGAGGATGCATTTTATGTAGGTAATCGATCTCTGTGTTAAACTTCTATAACTTCTAAAGGCAGTGTATCGATATTAATTTCAGAAATGTATACAGACTCCTGTTGCTCATGGTTCTGTTGTGAGCATTTTATCTGGAAGGCAATAGTCAATAACTTAAATCTGTGGTGCCACTGACAATAAGCACAACACATTTTCTGAAACCCTTTGTAATTTAAAATGTTTGCAAAAACTGGGCAAGATTGATTTAAGGAGACAACAGTAAGGGAGAAGGAAGGAAGAAAGCACTTACTAGGACTAGGCGTGGTTAACATTTTCCCAGAGACTGCTGGATAAATGTGCTCCCAACTTTGAAAGCATTACAAGTTTACTATGGAACAGAACATACTGATGTGGTTTATAAAACAACAAAAAAAACTCTGGCCAGTAAGCATAAGCTGGCAAGAGATGACTGAATGATCGGGACATATAGAGCAATGTATATTTTTAAAAGTTCATTTCTGTTTGGTTGAGGTGTGTTGGGATTGAAAAGTCCCTCGCATGGTGAAGGACGTACACTAGTGCCTTGAATGCCCAGGATGCAATGATGTCTGAATCCCTGATGTTTTTTTCCTTGTCATGGGTTAACACTGATCATGCGTGTGAGCCATGGCTTTGACCTTTCACATGGATTGCGGTCTTTTTGGACTGAAAGAGGGGTGGGCAAGGAGCCACCCTCATTGTGTTGAAAGGCTACTGCCTTTGCCAGGAGTTAAGCAGAATGAGTGTGGTGGTCGCCGCATACCGTATTGTGATCAGTAGGGGTGAACAGGTCTTTTTACCTGAGCCACTAGAGTGAACCTTACAGGCTCACTTATTTATAGTTCTGCTGCTGTGTGCTTAACTGACCCTTGGCCTACATTGGTTTAGTGTGTAGTGCTGTGCAGTGCATGTCTGTTATACATGTATGTAGTGGTTGTATGTGTGCCTACGAAAGGTACAATACAGGGATGATGCAGAACTGTGCAGTGCATGTGTGTTATACTCATGAGATGGGTGTATGTGTGCCTGTGAATGGTACATGGCAGATGTAATGCTGTGCAGTGCATATGTGTGTGTTATATGCATGTGCTTGGTATATGTGTGATAGTGAATAGTACAGTGCATGGAATATTTGGGGTTCCATTTTGGCTGGGTGGGACACACTGGAGAAAGGAAGAGCAAAGCTCTTTAGTATACTTCAAACGGTACTATGATAAGATAGAGTCACTAGGAAGGGGCCTGGGCACATCTTAGAGAGGAGATGGGGCTTGTAAGAGAGCCTTAAAGAGTAGGGCTGAAGATCTAGGGTAACATTTTGATACACATATCAATGTGGCTGATATCCAGGTGGGATCCTCTAGTCACTTCATGGCCTGTGTTGGGCCTAGCAGATTTGGTGGCACTCCTACTGTGACAGACTGTTTCTTTAGGAAGAGACTGCCGGAGAGGGCACTTCAAAATGAAGCAGATTCCTAACATAAACTTCTAAGACTCAGACTCTAATTCACATTTGATGTCTGCAAATGGACTATAACAAGGGGTATTCGAAGCACCACAAGTTTCAACTGTCAAGCAGCCAGTTGGGCTTTGTGAGGAGGAGAAGCTCTGCAAGAATTCTGCCTGTGAAGAAGGCAGGAGTCTAAGGCCTGCCAGTCTCTCAGCTGGGTGAGGGGACATCACCCAGAGAATCCATGATTACCTGCCCCTGAAACCTGGAGCACCAGTGTCTGCCTGCTTGCCAAGACCATGTGCCAACGAGGAACAGGAGAGCGTTGGATGGGGCAAAGTCTGGTGGGGGAACCAGGTGACTGGATCCCTGTAGTGAGGTTCGAGGAGACAACTGCTGCCCATTTTCAGGCTTTAGTCAGTGACCACGTGTGCCTGGAGGGGCCACCATGAGGGATAAAAAAGTAGATTTCCCGTATATAAGGGGTATCGGACCTATATTATGTTAGCATGATGCATCTATATGTATACTCCCTGTTTGATATATATGCTTTTGCTTGGAGGAAATTCGTTTATTTCCTTCCTGTATATCTATTGCTAAAAGAGTAGGCCGAGAACCATACAGACGCCATCTTCTGATCATAGGCTCGAGCACGGGCCGTGATCACGTGTTGATCACGTGTAGCTGTCAGGCCCCAGTTCATCTGAGTTACTGGTAGCAGCTGAAGGTAGGCTGTTTTACTCGACTGTTCTAAGACTCAAGGTCGCATCTGGCTTTGGGGGCGATAAGCGCATTCCTGGAGGCGCCGTGCCTAACACTCCCAGGCACCAAGACGAAAGGGAGTCACCCCTCCTGACCTCCTGTGTAATAGATAGTCAAGCTTTGTACTGATCTGATGTGTGCCATATATGGTCCTTCCTTGGAGCTCGAGGGCCAACTGGTATTTTTCCTTTTACAGTGATTGTATATGTTGAACCATAAAGTATATAACCTCATGTTTGAATACGAGCCAACAGTCTTCTCGGCGCACCTGAGGTTCGGAGAGGCTCCTCTATAGAGTATTCTGTTTAATAAACAATTGAACCTTCTTCACTGCCAACTGACTGATTATTTGGTAATGGTATTGGGACTATTGGTAGGTATAGTCGTAGGGCCCGATTCACAGAATTAACTTAAGGAAAAATCCTAAACTTACTACTTCTGGTATTCACAGAATGCAAATACTACTTTTGGTATTCACAGCCCAGAGGTGGAGATTTCGGCCATGGCTAAATCTCCGCCACCGGCAAGAATCCCCACCTCCAGGACGGAAGCTCCGCCTCTGGGCTGGAAGCTCCGCCTTCAGGCCAGAAGCTCCACCCCCGGGCCGGAAGCTCCACCTCTGGGCCGGAATTTCCGGCCCGAGTGAAGACGTAAAGTTAGTAGTTGTAAATCCATTCTGTGAATAGAAAAAGTAGTAAGTGCATTCTGTGAATACCAAAAGTAGTAAGTTTAGGATTTTTTCTTAAGTTAATTCTGTGAATCGGGCCCCTATAGTTTATTTTTTTGTGGTACATCAGTTGGCGACTCCGCCGGGACTCCGTGACTGGGTCGTCCTCCCCGTAAACGGGTGGTAAGGACAAGGGGTGATTCTGGTCGAGCGGGTGGATGGAAAAAGGATCCTTTGAAATTTAGCCATCTTTGGTATGAACTTACTCTGCTCTCATGATCAGAGTATCCCCTGCTGCTAGTGACCCTTCACCGGAGTCCTACGGGCGTAACCCAGGAGCTGACCGTGTTGGTCTTCAGGAGTTGGCAGTGGAGAACACGCGATTGTACCTGTGTGCACCAGGTGAGTGGAATTGTTTTGATGTTCTTGGCATGCACTGTTGAGCAGTGCTTTTGAAGCAGTTAACTGTGTAAGTATTTGGTGGTCAGTGTACCACGGAGAATCTTGGGGGTCTGACGGGGCATCATTGTGGTAGCTGCACGTGCAGATGCTTCACGAACCTTTTGTGAATAATAGAGACGTCGATCGGATGCCCGGTGTGGCACGTGTGGTGCGCGCCCGGCCGGACTGCTCTCGGAAAAGCCTGTGGCTGTACCTGGGTAGCCTTGGGAACACATCTGAAGCGGTGCTAATGAAGCGGGCTTAGTCAGAATAGTCCCAAGAGTGAACCAGGAAGGCTGCAGGATAGTCTGTAGGTCGGTCTGTGGTTATACCTGTCTGACGGTCTCTTGGTAGTCTTTGGACTGCTTGATTTTGGTATCTGTCAGTCTTGGAATCTGAATTTGATTGATTCTCCATGAATAGCAGTCGACGGGCTCTGTTCTTTGTTTGAAAAGACGTCATTTTGGAATATCTTTATATGTACATGTATATTATTGTCTTGTGTATGTTTGAATGAGCGTAAGGCTGTATGTTTTGCGAATGATTCAACATTGCCATGTTCTGAAGTTTATTTTTATGATTAAATGAGGAACGCGTGACGACAATAACCATGCCATGTTTTAGCAGATTGAGTTGTTTTGGAGGTTGTTGTTGCCCTAATGATACACGTTTGGCTGTAAGTCAACCTGCCCCGCCTGAGGGCAGCCGAAGTTCTGATATGTATGTAAAGCATGGTATTACACCTCTCTTGTTTAATACACTATGGCACAAATATACTAAAGATAATGTGGAATTACAATGGCCCTTAACTGGGTCTTTTGATGAGAAAAAGATACATTTTCTGCAGGATCGATTATTTTCTAAACGTAGTCGACAGTCAACGTTTGACTCCCTAAGCCTGTGGCAGAAGGAAGCAAAGCGTAGACGTATGCGGGAGGAGAAAGTATGTAGGATGAAAGGAAATCAGACACTAACGCAGAAAGCTATAGCTTATGATAAAGCACGAACTGAACAAGGGATTGATTGAGCAGACAGACAATTTAGATTGCAAGTGGATAAGACCTATGTGGCTAGGACTGAAGCGGAAGATGAGATAGAGGATTTATTGGATACTCGTCCACCTTCGCCGTATGCTCCGCAGCGTGTATATCTTGTTGTTCCCCCGACTCTAGTATAGGCCCCTTCAGCATCCGCCCCTGTTGATTCCTTTTCCCTTTCCTCTCTGGGAACGTCCTCTGTTTTGTCTCCTACAGTGTCTGAGACAGCTACTTTATGGCCTGTTACATTGCCATCTTCCGTTACGGCCACAGCTGTTTTGTCTCCCCCAACCCCTGTGTGGGCCTCCCTTTCTGCGAGCACGACTCCATCTCTGGCTGTTTCGACTCCATTTCGGGCTTCGGGAGATCTTGACGCACGTAAGTTGTTTACCCGTTCGGCTGTAGGACCGACTGAGAAACAGATGATTGCGGATCAGTCATCCCAGTGGATGAGACAGCCTATTTACACTATAACTGACACATGGAACACGCTTTGAGACTATGAGCCTGTTATGCAGCAACATGCCTTGAAACACATGGCTGCATGTATCATTACTCTCTGGGAACAGTGTTTTCCAGGAGGGATGGCCCCCCAAGTGATGTATGACATCCGGGAAAGGGCTCATAAGTCTGAACTTAGCCCGGAGGAAGTGTATAGAAATGTGGAAGTTTTATTAAATTATCGC
Source organism: Triturus cristatus (assembly GCF_964204655.1). Taxonomy (NCBI): domain Eukaryota; kingdom Metazoa; phylum Chordata; class Amphibia; order Caudata; family Salamandridae; genus Triturus; species Triturus cristatus. The sequence continues at coordinate 1,535,883,170 of NC_140589.1, read as the reverse complement.
AAACGGATGCCTCAAAAGTGTCCCTCGTGGGACTCTCAGCATCCTATGCATGAAGTTCACCCTATCTTTCATCCTGAAATACCGGAACTAAAGGATGAACATGGCGTGGTGACTAGACCTCCTGTAGAGGCCCGAGTGCAGGAACACTGGGTTTATACACCCTGGAAGAGGAGTGAAGTCCTCTCGGTAAAATCACAATTACCTGACCCCCGTAAAAATCCCACGGCTTATTATAAAGAACTCACAGAGGCTGCCTCCTGGGCCGTCATGACCTTAGCTGACATAGAGCTATTTTTTGCGTTGTTAGTTCCTGTTGACGTATGGCGTCAGGTGCATGATCAGGGCCATGCTCAAGAATTTGGCGGACCATGGGATCAGATAAAAGATTAAGACAAGGATCGTAAGCCTGGGGATAAGCCGAGACCTGAATTATTGGCATTACCTGGCCGTATTATCACTTACATGCATTCCTTAATTCCGCCTCGTAAGGTGGATTGGGACAAATTGACCGCATGTAAACAGAAGAAAGATGAAAGTGTTTCTGATTTTTTCACTAGATTTGAGGGCGTATTCATTGACTTTAGTGGACAGGATTTATCGTTGGAAGGCAGTATACGATTATTTGTTAATCGTTTTGTGACCAATTTGTTACCAGAAGTCTCTGCAAGGCTACAAGCCGCTGAAAGTACCTGGACAACTTCCACGCCCTCTGTAATATTGAGTATGGCCCAATATTACGAACATAGAGAAAATGAGAGTAAGGATAAGATGGAAAAGAAAGCAAAGGATCTTAAAACACAGGTGCTGTTGCAACAAGTTGCTCAAGGACGAGGCAAAGAGAGAGGCGGTAGAGGGTTCGTCCTGAGGGGGGTGGGAACTGGACGAGGCAGAGGGCTGGCTGTTGTTTTGGGAGTATATCAATGTGCTTATTGTAAGGAGGAAGGGCATTGGCGATTTCAGTGTCCACTGTTGTTGGCCCAGAACGGGGCTATGAGAAGTAGAGGAAGAGGTCGGGGAAGTGTGGATCGCAGTGATATGCGAGGAGAAGAGACGACGCAAGTGGGACAAGAAAATAATTATTTTGATAATCCAAGAGGTAGGCAGTATTATAATGAGGAGTGTGAAATGGACGCGACCGAAGGGTATGCTTATACATAGGAAAGCCATGGACAGAGTGAGGGCCAGGTGTCAGTACCGGTTGGTTAGCAAGGACCTTATGTAGAGGCGCGTTTGATGGGGACAGCAGAAAAGTTTTTAGTTGATACGGGTGCAATAAATAGTTCTATTTTTCGTTCCCTGGTCCCAGGCCACAATAATTTTTCAGTAGGATTCTCAGGGATTCCGGTAGTGAGCCCCATCTCCAAACCTATTCCTTTTACAATTGGTCCTATTACGATAGACTCCCCGTTTCTTCTGACTTCCCAGTGTGGCGAAAATTTGTTGGGCTTGGATTTATTGAAGAAATTACATGCTAAGATTCATTGTTCACCTGATGGTGTTTACTTGACTATTAATTCCCTTGGGAAGCATACTTTGCAGTGTTTCACTAAAAATAAACCCCTCCCTCCTGAGTTTGCTGATATTCCAGCAACATTGTGGACCACTGGTGACACAAATGTAGGATTATTAAAGATTCCGCCCGTTTCTATTACTTTGAAGCAAAATGCTCGGCTTCCTCGTATACCTCAGTACAAAATTTCGCCGGCAGGCGAGAAGGCTTTGCTCTCCATCATACAAGATTTGGTAAAAAAGGGTGTGGTAGAAGAGACAGCTACTAATGTGTGGAACAGCCCCATTTTACCTATCTTAAAGAGAGCCCCTGTTGGAAGCGATCCTGATTATCCTGATACCTATCGTTTTGTGATTGATTTGCGAGAAATTAATAAAATAGTGGTTCCCTAATACCCGGTGGTTTCAGACATCGCTACTATTCTGACTATGATTCCTCCTACTGCTAAATATTTCTCTGTGATTGATTTAAAGAACGCTTTCTTTAGCATTCCGATTCATCCTGATAGCCTTCATATTTTCGGCTTCTCGTTGTCTGGTCGCAGCTTCCGGTTCTGCCGCGCTCCCCAGGGGTACACAGAGAGTCCTAGTATTTATGGTCAAGCTTTGAAAACATTGTTGGATGATTTGGTCTTGCCCCCTGGTAATGTGCTTTTGCAATACGTGGATGATTTGTTAGTGGCTTCCGATACCGAGGCAGGTTGTAAGAAGGCCACAGTACTATTATTGTCTCATTTGGCTGCTACTTAAAATAAAGTCTCCCTTTCCAAATTTCAATATTGTCTACAGGAGGTGACCTATCTCGGTCATCTACTGTCGCAGGAGGGGAGGAGACTAACCCCTGAGTGTGTGACTACCATTTTTAATATGTGTGTACCTCGTACTCAGCGTGATGTTCGTGCATTTCGCGGCATAACTTCTTACTGTCGCCAATGGATCCCTAACCCTTCTTACTAAACCTCTTCTGTATTTAACCACTAAAGATGTGCATGAACCTTTACCCTGGACGGATGCTTGTCAAGATGCTTTTGACTCTTTGAAATCTGCGCTTTGTTCTGCACCTGTTCTTGGTACTCCTGACTTCTGAAAACCTTTTGTGCTTTACGTACACGAGGTGAACGGTTGCTCGATTTCTGTGTTAACACAAGGATTTGGTGGTAAGCAGAGACCTTGTGCCTATTTCTCGGCGGTGTTAGACAACGTTGCCAGAGAACTTCCTAGCTGTTTAAGAGCTACTGCTGTGGTTGCAGTGGCTATTCGGCAGTCGGAAGGGCTCGTTTTGAACACTGACCTCACAGTGATGGTACCGCACGCTGTGGATACATTATTGAACAAAACAAAGACCCAGCACCTCAAGAGTGCGCGTCTTACTGGATACAAATTGACTTTGTTTGCTCCACATTTTATGAGTAAACGATGTGCCACTCTGAACCCTGCTACGTTACTACCCCTCCCTTCGAATGAAAAGAACAATGATGTTCATGATTGTATATTTCGGACTGAGGAAGAAACGAAGGGACGGCTAGACCTGACTGACACTCCTCTATCTGACCCTCAAGGGGAATTGTACATCGATGGCTCTTGTTTCAAGTTACCAGATGGCACGACAACTGCTGCATAAGCAATAACTACTCCTCATACTATAGTTTAGGCTTCCCGAGTACCCTATCAGTCAGCACAGGCGGTCGAATTAGTGGCATTGTTTCGGGCCTGTGAGGTAAGTGAAGGACTAAGAGTAAATATTTACACTGACAGCCAGTACGCCTTTGGCGTGTCTCATAGTTTTGGTAGACTTTGGGCAGAAAGAGGTTTTCTTACTTCTCATGGTCAGCGAATACAGCATGGTCCCTTGAATTTGCGATTACTGTCAGCATTGATGTTAGCAGAAATAGTGGCTGTAGTCAAATGTAGTGCGCATAAGGCAGTGGTTGTTGCAGTGGGGGAGGGTAATGCCTTTGCCGATCAAGTATCTAAGGAAACTGCGAAATCCAAATTGACCTCAATGTTTGTGATTAGCTCTGCTAGGTGGGTGGCTGAAACAGAGATGTTTGATAATACCATGGAGAGTGTCCGAGAAATAAAGAAAGAAGCTACCCCTATTGAACTGGCTCACTGGAAAGAGCGAACTGGGAGATTAGATGCAGATGGTTGTTGGATTGATCTGACAGAAAAGCAGCGGTGGTTGTTGCCTAATGCATTAGTGAATGCGGTGGTGACAAATAATGGCACATGGTTCAGCTCATAATGGGGTGAAAGGTATTTGTGCATTATTAGATCCTGTATGGTACAATCCCAATATTTCTAGGACCTGCTGCTCATTTGGTACAATATTGCATGGTCTGCTTACGACATAATCCAGGGGGCAGGGAGCCTGTTCTGAGTGGAAACTTTGCACCCCCATCTTTGCCTTTTGAGGTGCTTCAAATGGATTATATCCAGCTGGAGAGCATTAACAATTTGAAGTATGTCCTGGTCGTTGTATGTGTTTCAGTAAATGGGTGGAAGCCTACCCGACAAAAGAAAACACTGCTTTGGCGATGGAAAAAGTGTTGGTAAAGGAATATTTCCCTTGCTACGGATTGCCTCGTGTGATCTGGAGTGAAAACAGAAGACATTTTAATGCAGAACTCATCACACATATATGTAATGGACTACAGATTAAACAGAAATTCCATGCGGCTCGACATCCCCAGTCCGCTGGGTTGATCGAGAAGTGCAATGGGATATTAAAGCTCAAATTAGCTAAAGTTCAAGAAAGTACTGGATTAAGGTGGCCAGATGCTCTGCCGCTGGCATTAATGTCAATACGAGTTACCCCACGTTCTGGTTCTGGTGTGTCTCCGTACGAGGTCATTTTTGGGTGCCCTGCTAATGTTTGGGGCATCCCGAGACCCAAAACATTTCGTTATATAGAGTATCCTATGCTGACAGACTATTTGTATGCTTTGACTAAAGATCTTCGTTCCATTCATCAACAGGTCTCAGCAGTTTTGCAGCCCCTGCTGGAGGGTCCTGGACATCGTTTGGAACCAGGACAGTGGGTTCTGGTCCATAACTATCAGCAAAAATCCAGCTTGGATCCTCATTGGTCTGAACCGTTTCAAGTCTTGTTGGCCACGCGGACGGTGGTAAAAGTGAACGGCAAGCGACACTGGATTCCTGTGTCACATCTGAAGAAACTACCCCTCCCGCTTCCATATGATCAGCAAATCCAGGATGGGGTTCTGACTCAGGAAGATGAGCGAGTTCCTCGATTCATCCCTTTTTCCGATGCCCAGGTTATAGGAGAAAGGCAAGGAGAAGGTGCACCAGCACAATTGATCGCCCCAGATTCTGTTGCTCCTACAGCTAACTCAGAGGCTCACAGTGCCCCTGTTTCACTGGATTCGTCATCCTCTGTTTTGTTCTCTGATCAGGAAGTGCCTGGCCATACTCGATACAACCTGCGGCCCGGAAAACGACACGGTACACCAGGTGAACATGGTAGGAGATTGGGAGAGACTTGAGTAATAGGGTGCAGACCTGTGCTATGAATGTCTGTTAGATACGCTTCTGATGTACTGAGCGAGACACTGGACTGAACGCGCTGAGAGCCTTGAACATTTGTTTGCTTTGTTCAGAAAGAAAGACTGAATTTCCTGTTCAAAGGGGCCCAGGTTGTGTTTCCTTCAAGGCTTGTATGAGAACATAACACTAACGTGAGAAGTTTGTTTTGGTATTATCTGTGATGAACGATAGGACCCTGCCTGTGAGGCTCTAAACGGACACAGGAAAGAAGCACCCTCTGGCAGGTTGGACTGCATTGCCCTAGTTTATTGTTGGACTTTTAGTTAGCATGTATCCCTTTGCTCGTTTTGTTCCTGAAGACGAACGTCCTTTTGTACCACACTATTTTCCTGCATATATGCCTGTTTTTTCTAGTTGGACCAATCGTGTTAAAATTGCATTTGTAGCTACTATAGCCATATTGCTAATTATATTACTGGGAGTGTTCATATATTTGGAATTTTGCCACCCTATGCATACTGTTTTAGATACGACTACCCCACCTCCGGAACATGTGTTCCATACTTTAGCCCCTCATAAGGATAGGCATTGTCAGACCGATGTGAAAAACGCATTCATTGAAATGCTTCATCAAGCACACAGTGCTACAAATACTACAAATTTCTGGGTTTGTGGTCTTTTACCATCTGTTATGCACAAGCATGACTTATTTATATCCCTACCTTTGTCTCATCTGGGAAGTTGCGAGGCTTGGTTCAAATTGCTTTCTATGATGTACATGCATTACACTGTGGACTCTCAAAGGTTTTCAGAGAAGGATTATGAAATGATTTTAGCATATATTGAGGTTCATCAAGGATTTAACCCCGAAGGGAATAATGGAGAGAGAAATTTAGATCCGAATGCTTGTATGAATATGTATATAACATATGAAAATACCACTTGGTTGAAAAATGAAATTAAGGACTTTGTTGAATTCAATTTCACTGAATATTACAGACACTTCCAGGACCGTAATGTGACTGAAGATAGGGCTATTCCAGTGCCTATATTAAATAGTACCTCTACGTTTTGTGTTCAAGGAGCAGGGTACATACCAGTAGGAGAAAGTCGATGTAATTACACTTATCTGTTGCGTACCTTTAGCAGCCCTCTGTTGTTAACCCCGCCTAATGTATATTTTGTCTGTGGAGAAAATGCCTATACTTGGCTTCCGCGAGGTTGGACTGGACGTTGCTACCTGTCCTTCCTGCACCCTCCAGTCTATATTGCCCCTTCTAATTATCACAAGGATCACCGACTAGATAAACGTAGTGTGCTGGAGACATAAAAGGGAGATAGATACCACCGATATAGTTCAGACCGACACTCCACTGCAGCATTTTACTGACATTATGAAGGGAGTGTTACCCTTTTGGGGGCCTATGCTTACTAGCCGAGAAGTACAACGTTTGTCTAGAGTAGTTGAAGGGGTAATTAACACTACTGCAGGAATAGTGACCAATATCACAGTAGTATAGAGAAAAGTGATCCCAGCATACAATTCATTCAAAGCAAAACATTAAAGGGACACAATTAGACGAACAACTCAAAAGAGTTCGAATGCCATTTAATCACATCGAACATGTTAAGATGTTTCAAATGGAATCAGCAAATTTAAGCAACAATTTGAAGAAGTAAAACAAGTGCCCAAGGAAAGGATGGGGGAGTGGGTGAAATAGTGCGGAATTTGGAAGGAAGTGAACACAGTGGTAAAATTACTATATTGCACTCAAATTGGACGGCATACATAAGTCTCTGCCGTATTTAGAACACAGATTCAATCAAAATCACAATATCTACAATTCTCAGTAATGCCATATAGAAACAATCACAGTGCATCATGTACTGTTGACGGTATTGGCCAAAGACGTTGAGTCGACGTTTCGACCCCTTGAGTGTTGTAGGTGTTGGATGCAACCTTACGAAGTGGGGTCTTCATCAGGACTGGGATAAACACAAAGGGAGGGTGGGCACCTGAAGAAACAAAAGTATAAATGAGTTTAAACTCATCAATCCTTTATTCAGGGGAGCTAAAGTATATTGAAGTGTCAACAAAAGTTACCATTTCTGTCGGAGGACAGGCCTCTAAGACGTCCGAAGATCGTCAAAGAGAGAGGGATTCAAAACTCCTCGGCGGTAACGAACGGTCGTAGAGAGTGGTAAACACCTAAAATAAAGTTAGGTGAATCAAAATACTGAACCAGAGTAGTTAGTTCAATGAATGATCGCTCCCATAGTAAGCGAAAAGTAATTTACCATAGACCGCAACTCTTGGGGGTTGTGTCTTATACTTCGTGAAAAAACATTGCCTGGAGATCAAGCCAGGTAATCTGGATGGTCGAACTGCTGGAAATAAATCGCCGCTAGTTCACCAACAGGGAACGAATCTAAACAGAGGAAAAGACAAATCGGTTGGTTGGGAGGGGGGACCTGCAGGTGAAAAATCACAAAGGGCGCTGGAGATTGCACCATTCTAGGAAGGTATACGGTAAAACATCTCAGTCTAGTGAGTGAATCCCGTAGGATCATGAGGACCATAGAGTTAATATTGGAGCATGGTTGATACTAGAAATAGTATAATACGCACTGAGTTGGGACAAAGTGTCGGGCGCCGACACAGCATGTCATGTACTACATGCGAACATATCATACCAAAATAAACAGGGCAGGGTGTCTAAGACAGTGAACAGAGCCCCAATGCCAGCATGAAAGTGGGAGATAGCTTACCCTACGTCTCAGCGTCTGCTGCATCAGTTAATGGAGAGTGCGCGAACGGGGCACATCATTAAATAGGGAGACGCGCGGTGAACGCGTGATCTCCGTTATCGTGCTGGCGCTAGATGCCGGTTGATAACCGTAATGGAGAAAAGACTATAGTTGGAAGAGTCACGGAGTAAACAACGTCTTAAAATTATGCAGTCACGGAAGTATGTAACGTGTGAGTCTAACAAATCACAGAGATGGCAAAGATTGCTCAACCAGAAACATTGTAATTCGTATATATATTGTATACCCAGACGATTTAACATTTCTCATTGGTGCAAATTAGAGAACAACAAAACTTTACATGAGGAAAAATCTGTTGGGAAGAGAGACAGATATAATGTAAAATGTCCACACAATCAATGAGTTTAGCAGATCTAGAGCACGACAAACATGTAAACATTATAGCGTAAAGAGCAATATATGTAGTCATTTGTGAGCATGTAGATTAAGAGAGATAACAGATTCTCATCATATTAGTGAAAGAGATAATAACTTCTTAACCTTGGGAGAGGAGAGAAACAGACATATCGAAAACAGATATAGCTCACACTAATTACACGCGGAGGACTGCTAATTGGGCGTTACTGCCATCAAGTTCATTAAGCCCATTGACCACCGTGTCCATCATAGACATCCATTTGGATTCTCTCACATTGAGAATGGCTGATAGGTTACCGCCTCTGGGGCCCAGCTTAACCTTCTCGAGAACTAGCCATTTGAGATCATCCGGTTTATGATTTTTAGAAGTACAGTGTTCAACGAGGGGGGCACCCGCCACGTTGCACCGGATTCTGCTGTGGTGCTGCAGAATTCTAGCTTTCACCTTTTGTTGTGTCTGACCAATATAGAGTAAGTCGCAGGGGCAACTGATACCATAAATTACATTGGAGGAGTTACAATTCGTAAAAGAACTGAGAGTGATCGAATGTCCTCTATAAGCAAAGATCTTCGTTGTGTCAGTGGAATCGCAGGCCTTGCAGTGGCCACACTTAAAATGTCCGATCACTGGTGGTAAGCTCCAAAGTTCTTGGATAGTCTGTGTTGTTGCTGTTTCTAGAAAGGAGTGGACTACATAGTCCTTCACATTCCTCGCTTTCTTGAAGGAGTGCATCGGCGGGTTCGGTTGGTCGATGTCATCAGCTACTAATTTCCAATGCTTGTTAATCACTTTCTTGATTTCGTTACTCCGTGTCGAGAAAGTGGTGACACAAATCATTCTCTGTAATGCTGAATCTTGTTTAGCCTTAGGTGTTAGGAGGGTTTCACGGGGATTGAACCATGCCCTCTTGCGTGCCTTCTTAACCAGTCTCCTGGGGTATCCCCTAACTAATAGACGATTGCAAATCCTCAGATTCAACAAGGTAATCCTCCTTTTTGGTACAGTTTCTGCGGATCCTCAGAAACTGTCCAAAAGGTAAGTTATCCCTAAGACCACGTGGGTGGTGGCTACTGTATCTAAGTAGGGAGTTACGTTCTGCAGGTTTCCGATACAATGTTGTGTGCAATTTGTTGTCCTCACAGTAGATTTTGACGTCCAGGAAAGCAAGTTCTTTGGCATCCGAGTGTATCGTAAACTGGATGTTGTCGTTGCGTAAATTGAGCCATTCATGGAAAACCGCCAACTCAGTGGCGTCTCCATTCCAAATCAGGAGAATATCGTCAATGTAGCGTCTCCATAAATTGATCTTGCCAGAGAAAGGATTGTTGGTAAAGATGAATTGGCGTTCAAAGTGATCCATGAAGAGTATTGCTAGATCTGGAGCAAAGGCTGCTCCCATGGCAACACCTTTAGTTTGAATGTAGAAATCTCCTTGGAAAATAAAAAAAATGTTTTGCATAGCAATCGTCAAAAGTAGAATTATGAACTCTGTTGGGACTCTCATAGGTGCTGGTCTGGTGTTGAGGACTTCGGTCATCACCTCCAGTGCCGGTATCTGGGGAATGCTGGTATACAGGGACACGATGTCGCAGGTCACCAGTAACTGGGTACTCGGATCAAAGGGTAGTTGGTCGACCAGGTTGATCGTCTGCATCGTATCCCTAAGATAGGCCTCAGTTTCCTCCGCCAGTGGTTTCAGGAAGAAATCCACATATTTACATAATGGTTCCAATAGGGAGCCGCATCCTGAGACAATCGGGCGTCCAGGTGGTTTATGGAGATCCTTATGAATTTTGGGTAGGGTGTATATAGTGGGCAAACGAGGGTATTTCTGATTGAGATACTCAAACTCGAGTTTGCTCAGTATACCATGTCCGTAAGCTTCGGAGGTAATTTGCAGAATTTCTTCTGCCAGATCTTTAGTTGGATCAGATCGTAATTTGGAGTAGCTCACACCATCTCAGAGTTGCCTCAAGATCTCATCCTTGTATGCAGTTGTATCTTGAATGACGATCGCACCCCCCTTGTCGGCAGCCTTTATTACAATATCTCTATTGTTCTTCAATTTGGTTAACGCAATTTCCTGGTGTTGGGGATGGTATGTTTGTAGTTACCCAATAGTTTATTCACGTCGGTTAGTACCATGTTCTCATAAGCCAAAATCTTGCTGGACATCGCACTAGTGGGTGGGACAAAGGTGGAGGGGGCCCTGAGCCCAGTGGCCGACTGTATTGCATCAGAGGCAGGATGTTTGAAAAAATATCTCAAACGAATCTTTCTAAAGAAGGCATGTAATTCGACCTTAGTATCAAAGCTGTTAGGATGAGACGTTGGTATGAAGGAGAGCCCCTTCGAAAGAATACGTTCTTCATCTTCAGTCAATGCGTACGATGAAATATTCACCAATGGGTTATCCTTTTCTACCATCTGTAGACCTTGCGTCTGGTTGATATTTCTCCATGGTTCTCCGTCTGAAAACGCACCTGCTTGCCTGCCGATGCCCTGCCTCTCTCCCAGTTGGTTGTATTGGATTGTCGACCTCTTTGTGGGCCCCTTTGCCACGGGCCTCGTCCTCTGGGGGGTCTCCATTGACCCTCGTCTAAAAAAGAGGGATGGTAATAGCCTTGTGGGGGATACCAATTTTCACGGTAACCTTGGTCAGAGCTGGTAGATGGTTGCTCGTTGTCACTTCCAGAACTACCTGACGATTCAGAGAAGTTGGTAAAGTTCCTTCTGCCTCTGTAAGGGCCTCTGCCCCTGCCTGTGAATCTGCCTTGATTATCCTGCTTGTAGTAATCCTCTGTTAGGTAGGGATAGGTGTTCTTTTTCTCATAGAAGCGGATGTCTTTCGCAAGTTTGTCCAATTTTTTGTTCTGAGTTGTGAGCTCAAAGTCTTTTAAAGATTTAGCCAAATTTGCCAAGGCCTCCTTGGCGTTAGCTAGGGTAGAATCACCGGCAATTACCTGTTTGAGGGAGGAAATTTCTCTGGACAGTGATTGTACTTGTTCCGCTGCCGTCTCGACTCCCAACACCATCCAGTGTCGTGAGGCGTTGTTAGCCACAAAACTAAAACCTTCTTTGAATTTTGGTATATCGACAAAAATGGCTGGTTCGTTCTTAATCTGTAGACCGACTGGTATTACATTGGCCTGTAGATAAACACAAAGGGAGGGTGGGCACCTGAAGAAACAAAAGTATAAATGAGTTTAAACTCATCAATCCTTTATTCAGGGGAGCTAAAGTATATTGAAGTGTCAACAAAAGTTACCATTTCTTCAGGTGCCCACCCTCCCTTTGTGTTTATCCCAGTCCTGATGAAGACCCCACTTCGTAAGGTTGCATCCAACACCTACAACACTCAAGGGGTCGAAACGTCGACTCAACGTCTTTGGCCAATACCGTCAACAGTACATGATGCACTGTGATTGTTTCTATATGGCATTACTGAGAATTGTAGATATTGTGATTTTGATTGAATCTGTGTTCTAAATACGGCAGAGACTTATGTATGCCGTCCAATTTGAGTGCAATATAGTAATTTTACCACTGTGTTCACTTCCTTCCAAATTCCGCACTATTTCACTCACTCCCCCATCCTTTCCTTGGGCACTTGTTTTACTTCTTCAAATTGTTGCTTAAATTTGCTGATTCCATTTGAAACATCTTAACATGTTCGATGTGATTAAATGGCATTCGAACTCTTTTGAGTTGTTCGTCTAATTGTGTCCCTTTAATGTTTTGCTTTGAATGAATTGTATGCTGGGATCACTTTTCTCTATACTGTTCCCTACCCAGGTCCCAGTGACTACATATGGGTTGACCCTTTATATTTACCAATATCACAGTAGAGCTACAGGCGACCAGACTCGTTTTGCTTCAAAACCGTATGGTTTTTGACGTTATCTTGGCAGATCGAGGAGGAGCATGCAGTGTGATCGGCAGCTCTTGTTGTGTTTATATTCCTGACTCCGCCCCTTCCGTTCATTTGGCCATACAGAAGCTATATCGTTTAGCTTCCGATATACATGTAGAAACTGGTACGTGGTCTCTCTCTGGTTGGTTCTGGGGTTTGCTGTCTACTTGGGGATGTAACATTTTGATGGTGCTGGCATGTATAGTTGGCATCATATTCACATGTTGTGTTTGTGTACAATGTGGACCTGCATGTTGCTCTTATTGCGCGACAAAACTCACTTCTTCTGTGTCTGGTCCATCCCCAACAGCATTAAAGGCCCAGCTAGTTCAGCAGGAGCTCAAAGACTTAATGCAGATTGATGAGGGAATATTTGAAGATTGAACGGTTTTTGTTAGCTACATCATGCTAAAAGGGCCGTTCTGAGGGATAAAACAGTAGATTTCCCGTATATAAGGGGTATCGAACCTATATTATGTTAGCATGATGCATCTATACGTATACTCCCTGTTTGATATATATGCTTTTGCTTGGAGGAAATTTGTTTATTTCCTTCCTGTATATCTATTGCTAAAAGAGTAGGCCAAGAACCATACAGACGCCATCTTCTGATCATAGGCTCGAGCACGGGCCGTGATCACGTTTTGATCACGTGCAGCTGTCAGGGCCCAGTTAATCTGAGTTACTGGTAGCAGCTGAAGTTAGGCTGTTTTACTCGACTGTTCTAAGACTCAAGGTCGCATCTGGCTTTGGGAGCGATAAGCGCATTCCTGGAGGCACCGTGCCTACACTCCCAGGCACCAAGACGAAAGGGAGTCACCCCTCCTGACCTCCTGTGTAATAGATAGTCAAGCTTTGTACTGATCTGATGTGTGACATATATGGTCCTTCCTTGGAGCTCAAGGGCCAACTGGTATTTTTCCTTTTACAGGGATTGTATGTGTTGAACCAAAAAGTATATAACCTCATGTTTGAATATGAGCCAACAGTCTTCTCGGCGCACCTGATGGGTGAGGTTCGGAGAGGATCCTCTATAGAGTATTCTGTTTAATAAACGATTGAACCTTCTTCACTGCCAACTGACTGATTATTTGGTAATGGTATTGGGACTATTGGTAGGTATAGTCCTATAGTTTATTTGTTATGGTACATCAACCACAAACATTACTGGTATGCCCAGCAGACTGTAGCCCTGTGCAAAGTAAGAACGGTGACCCCGTATGCCAGGTGGGGCCACTAGGAGAAAGGCAAGAAGTGAGGTCTGTTTGAGACCATCGTTGAAAAGAAGAGGCCACTAGGGTAACACATGCGGGCCCAAGTCCCGACTGAGGATTAGCACCAGAAACATCGAACTTCCTTCCCCCTCCCCGCCTCTGTGGGGAGGATGCAAGGAAACATCTTTATCGGAGCAGAGCTATGACCCCCCCGGTCACTGCCTCCACAGGACCATGTGTGAAGAACTTGAGGACACCTGCTCAGTGCCCCTGCAGAGCCAGGTGTGAGGAGCTCACCTTTGAGAGCAGCTTCAGTGCCTGTGAAGGAGACGTGCCTGGAGACTCCAATTGTGCAATCCTTCTGGGGCCAGTGACCATGGGGAGAACTTGCCTACCATATTGCTCTTCTACACTGGAACACTTTTGATGTTAATTGGAGTCAGAGTTGGACTCATGAGACTTGGACTACTAGCGGGGCTTAACCTAAATGTCTCCGATAGTGAATGAGGAATAACCAGTACCGCTAGCAGGAGGAGAATGGAACTCAAGGACCCACATGACCTCAGAGCCCTGACCTCAGTGGACAGTGCATATTATGCTAGAATGTCATATTTTACATTATGTTGGTATATAAATACTCCTTATTTGACTGGAAAATCATTTATTGCTACTACTGAACATAGTTTGAGCTGTGAGCCTGTGTTCACCCACTTGTGTCTATCACCTCCCCTCGAGAAGCCTTGGGCTGCTTGACCAGCACTACCACTCAGCTAAGATGCTCAGGATCCATAATAGATCGGGCCTTGGGACGTCAGGAGTAAAAGGCCTCAACACCCACGGTTAGGCTCAGTAGCTTCTGCTTGCCCTATGCCCCTCCGAATGTGGTTTCTGAGAAGGTGGTATCAGAAAACTGTTACAACGTCACTGAGTACATAAACCTAAGCTTCCTACATAAAGATGACAGCCATTAAACTAAACATAATGTTTTCCAGGGAACTCATAAAATACCACAAGGTCTGCAGTCAATCTGACTTTTGCTAAAACCAGGAAAGTCATTAGCCCCTCCTGAAAATAAGCCCATCGTTACTTAGAGTGTGAGATGTAGAAGCAAAATTCACACAATCATCTATGCTTCACAAGACAGGCTGTAAACTGTCACAACCAGACTCAAGGTAATTTCAAGGTGTGGTCCTAAAATTTCAAAGTGGTGGGTCCTGGTTTACAGTGTACTTATTCATGTGAAGGGATCCCCTGTGTCAAATGGTTATGTCAGTGAAGTGTGATGCTTGCTTTATCTAACTCTGCTACGGCACGGTGGGTAATAGTGACATGTATACTCTCTTCCAACATCCACCTCTGATTGTGTTGCTGGAATCCTCCCTCGATAGGAATGGTCCCACTGGTGGCTGTTTAAGGACCAATTAAATATGCACTTCCTCCACCATAAATGGTCTACAATGTGACAAAGCAGAATGTAGTACAATTTTTGTTAACCAACCCCCATCATTTTTAGTCAATTACCCTGAAAGTTGGGCCAGTGGCAAAAACGATCTGTCCTATACTGGAAAACCCTTTTAATGCATAACACTGCTAATGGAAACCACATGGCTTAAGATTGCTGGGGACTCTATAGTGAGCATTCATCAGTTCTTCTGGCAGTGACCTATTAGGAGCATGCAGCCTTCAGTGATTTGCTGCAGATTGGTGTGATAGGTGGACTGTTCTCTTCCTAAGGCAAAGTATATTGATTAGTGTACAATCTGTGGCACACCTCTGCATCTCTATAATGCTGTGAGTGACATATGCCAAAGCGTTTAGCAAGGAGCCCTCTCTGAGTTTTGGTATGAATCATTTGTCCCAGTAGTTTTCCTCCCATTTAAGCCTAAAACAACTAGAAAAGTCCCACAAAGTGCCCCAGCGCCCCTGCAACAGTCACCATGTCCTCAGTTGGATGAAAATGGCTCTATACAAGGTAATGCTAACTGACGAGGTGTCATCACACAGAATATATTTTTGAGCATGCTCTCTCCCAGTCAGTTAGATATTATAGTACACTCACAGTTGGCTCACTGAGGGTGAAGAGGCAAATAACCAACACACAGGAATCAGAAATCACAATTTTGGTTGGTAGTATCCAGCCTTTCACCATGTTGAGTGCTGTTAATCCTTCAAAAAAGAGATGGAGAAATTGATGGAGCTAACTGGTGTTATAGAGGGCAAGTACGTGGCTGTTCTCTATGTGGTTAAAATTGATAAAAAATGAATTCCTGTTAGAAAGTCATCAATAAAATGTTTAAGGAGCAGATTGTAATCTTAATGGGGTATTTGCAGCTAAAACATTCAGAAATTGTCAAATTATCTATTCATGTGGTACTGTTCAGGCAGAACCCCTAAGATGAAAACTTAAATCCTTGTGTTGCAACAACAGTAATGCTACAAAAATGTGTACAAAGACATTGGGCTTAGAAGGACTTTCACTACAGGAGAACAAGGATATCCTGCCAATTTATGATCTTTGTGTGTGTCATGCCCTGGCTGTGCCCTGGCAAAGACTTGGAGAAGACGTGCCAGTCTGAGCCTGTCAGAGACTGGAAGAGGCTAGGTTGGCCACCCCTCTTGGACAATAGTTTTTTTTCCTTACCCAGGGGCACAACTTAGCAGCAGTGTCATGACCAAGAGAAAGGCTTGCTTGACTTTGGGAATTACTAATTCTGTTCCATCCTCTAAAATCACTATGTTCTTGACAAACTGACCATGTCATGAATGATGTAATATGTGACGTCATCAGCAGTGCATTGCGGGGGCGCGAGTTATAGTTAGCTCAACTAACTATAACAGGGGAATTTCTATGGTTTTGTATGAGTGAAATGTCCAACTAACTATAACGGCCCTGAAACCTATGGTTTTTTCAGTGAATCTCTAAGGCTTTTTAAATGCTAATTTCTAACTATGACATGCCTGAAACCTATGAGTTTTTCAGTGAATTTCAATGGTTTTTTAAATGCTAATTTCTAACTATAACGTGCCTGAAACCTATGGTTTTTTCAGTGAATTTCAAAGATTTTTTAAATGCTAATTTCTAATTATAATGTTCATTAAACCTATCTTCTTTTTCTGTGTTTTTAAATTATCATCCCATTCTCAATCTGGTCCAAACTGCAAATCTCATCACTTTTCGATCGATACCTTCCGCCAAAAAAATCGCCAGAAATGAGAGCCACAACTAACGCTAATGATATGCAAAGTAGGTGTTCCTGTGGAAAAAAAACCCTAAAACACGTCGGGCCATATGTAGGAAGCCAAATACCGGTCGGTAATGGCCGAAATTCGGTAAATTTCCCGTTACCGACCGGTATTGAGGCACTTGAGATGTAGGAGAGTGATTTCTGGATTCGGTATTTACCGAATCGGAATTTTAAGAAATCGGTAAAATACCGATTCGGTAAATACCGAATTCAGAAATGCTATGTAGGGGGCACTCAAGTGAGTGCATTATTGGTGTCTGGATTCGTTATTTACCACCAACTACAAGTTGATGGTAAATGACGAATACCTTTAAAAAAGCATTTTTGTGCTATTTGTAAAGTGCCATGTGGCAGACATACATGCCCTTAGGGCATGTATGTGTGCCACATGTGCACACATGAACGAATCAGGGGTGCAACAGGGTGTCAATGTGACACCCTGCCACCCATGATAATGCCTCCCCTATCACCGATTCGGTATTTACCAAATCCGTAATAGTAACTGGCTTCCCATTCATTCCTATGGGCCTCCAGGCCCATAGGAATGAATGGGAAGGGATGCATTATTACCGATTCGGTAAATACCGATTCATAAATACCGATATTTACCGAATCGGTAATAATTACCGACTATTTACCTACATACTATTTACCGATTCATAAATACCGAATCAGTAAAATTCGGTATTTATGAATCGGTAACTAGTATGTTACCTACATATGGCCCTAATTCCCCATATTTTCAACCACCAGCCAAATCTGCAATGCGATCCAAAAAGCAGGCGATAAGCCGAGTTAGCAGTAAGAAATTAACATCAGCCTTTAACTGGTGTAAGGAGGTCAACTATCTACAGCATGAATTGGACCCAACTCACAGCCACATCTAAAGACTAACACGTGATACAGCTACTGATCATGCAGCTCCGACACCCAACAAGGTCACAACACCCACCGCCACCACCACCAGGACCTCCCCCCCGACCACCCCCCCTACTACCACCGAGACAGCGCAAAACAGGACAACGGACCTTCCCAAAACCCTATGGCCCCTCGGCCGCACAATAGCTGAATGTTGGGAGGTGTGGGAACCAAGTATGTGTGAAGGAGGCAAGTCATCCATCAATAATAATGCATACAATACCAAGTGTAGCAGTGATGTGCTGGACAGACCTCACTATGCAAAGCACAAACCTCTCCATGTGGACATATACTACTGATACCTGTAGTGTTGTGCACAGTGGACGCAACCATGTTACCTAAGGCATTGGGGAAGATCTCGGTCATGTAGCTGTGTTGTTCCCCCCTGGAAGCGTAAGCGAAGTGGACTGGTCTAACGTACAGCAGTCTAGCGTAGGAGTATGAATAAATAGGCTGGGGCTCTGGGCGTGGCTGCCGCCATGACCGCGGGCCTCCTTGACACAGGCCCCCTGCGAACCCAGCGGCACAGCACAGCAGACATGTCTGTACAGACTACTGCCTTCAATCTACACTGTGGACAGCAGGGCTCACAATTCAGATGCAGTGGCGATTGCAGACAAAGCAGTCCAGTAGGCAAGACAGATTGCTCCCAGTGCGGCCCGCTCGGACCACGCATCATAGCAGGCTGCGTACACGCTGAGCGCCAGAGGTACCACTAACTCAGTGCACCACAAATCAACGCCACGTGGCCTTAATAAGGCAGAATTCATTAGACAAAAGACATTGCTACCAGTGCGGCCCACTGGGACCACGTATCATCGCAGGGTGTGCACACGCTGAGTGCTTCAGGTGCCACTAACTGTGCAGCTCAAGTCGACGCCACGTGGCTGTGGGCCCATCCTGACCACTGCCTCCGCACTACACTGGGGTTAGCACGGATCACAATTCAAGATTAGTAGCGATGCAAATTGTGTAAGAGACTATAATGGGTTAAGAAGACCACATGCTCCCAATCTGTGCAGCTCAAGTCAACACCACGTGGCTGTGGGCCCTTGCTGACCGCTGCCTCCTGCCTACACTGAGGACAGCAGGGCTCACAATTCTGGTGGAGTGGCTATTCCAGATGATGCAGTCCAGTAGCCAAAACACATTGCTCCCCGTGCTGCCCCACAGACCACGCATCATCGCAGAGTGTGCACACGATGAGCGCCAGAGGTACCACTAACTCAGTGCACCACAAGTCAACGCCACGTGGACTTAATAAGAAATAAGTCATTAGACAAAAGACATTGCTACCAGTGCGGCCCCCTCAGACCACGCATCATCGCAGAGTGTGCACACGCTGAGTGCCAGAGGTACCACTAACTCAGTGCACCACAAGTCAATGCCAGGTGGACTTAATAAGGCAGAATTCATTAGACAAAAGACATTGCTACCAGTGCGGCCCCCTTGGACCACGCATCATCGCAGAGTGTGCACACGCTGAGCGCCAGAGGTACTGCTAACTCAGTGCACCACAAATCAACGCCACGTGGCCTTAATAAGGCAGAATTCATTAGACAAAATACATTGCTACCAGTGCGGCCCACTGGGACCACGTATCATCGCAGGGTGTGCACACGCTGAGTGCTTCAGGTGCCACTAACTGTGCAGCTCAAGTCAGCGCCACGTGGCTGTGGGCCCATCCTGACCACTGCCTCCGCACTACACTGGGGTTAGCACGGATCACAATTCAAGATTAGTAGCGATGCAAATTGTGTAAGAGACTATAATGGGTTAAGAAGACCACATGCTCCCAATCTGTGCAGCTCAAGTCAACACCACGTGGCTGTGGGCCCTTGCTGACCGCTGCCTCCTGCCTACACTGAGGACAGCAGGGCTCACAATTCTGGTGGAGTGGCTATTCCAGATGATGCAGTCCAGTAGCCAAAACACATTGCTCCCCGTGCTGCCCCACAGACCACGCATCATCGCAGAGTGTGCACACGATGAGCGCCAGAGGTACCACTAACTCAGTGCACCACAAGTCAACGCCACGTGGACTTAATAAGAAAGAATTCATTAGACAAAAGACATTGCTACCAGTGCGGCCCCCTCAGACCACGCATCATCGCAGAGTGTGCACACGCTGAGTGCCAGAGGTACCACTAACTCAGTGCACCACCAGTCAATGCCAGGTGGACTTAATAAGGCAGAATTCATTAGACAAAAGACATTGCTACCAGTGCGGCCCCCTTGGACCACGCATCATCGCAGAGTGTGCACACGCTGAGCGCCAGAGGTACTGCTAACTCAGTGCACCATAAGTCATCACCACGTGGACTTAAGAATGCAGAATTCAGTAGACAAAAGACATTGCTACAAGTGCGGCCCGATCGCACCATGCATCATCGCAGGCTCCACACAAGCTGGTTCCTACACGTGCCACTAACTCAGTGCACCACTTATCAACGCTGGCTGCACACACACACACTAAATTGCCATTGCCTGTGCACCTGTACTCAGCACCACATGCCTGTGGGCCCTTGATGACCGCTGCCTCCTGTCTACACTGCGGTAATCAGAGCTCACAATTAAATTGACTCTTCATTCATTAATTAAAAGTGCAGTACGCAACTAAGTATAATGTCCCTCAGAACCTACACAATATCCTTTTAGTATCCTGGCTTCAAGAACTTATTTTATATCCGTTATAGCTTTAGTACAATAACCAAATTCATATTGCAAGTCCAAACAAACACTTAATGGCACTCTACACTGCGGACAGCACAGCTCACAATTTGAGCTATAGCGCCCCTGAAGCCTATATGTTTCGACAATGTATTCCATAGATGTTTCATCTCTTGTTCGAGTCGGGATAGCAGATGATGCAGTCCAGTATGCAAAAGACATTGCTTCTAGTGCGGCCAGCCCGTACCACGTATCATCGCTGGCTCTGCACATGCTCATTGCTTCTGATGCCCCTACCTCAGTGCACCACAACTCATAGACCCTTTATGATAGAATGTTTTGTGTATGATTTCAGATCTGCCGTCCCTACCTCAGTGCACCACAAGTCATGGACTCTTTACGATACAATCTTTTGTGTATTATTTCACATGTAGTGCCCCTACCTTACTGCAGCACAAGTCATAGACCCTTTATGATTGAATCTCTGTGTATGATCCAATAATTACTTTTGTACTTGTTACCACCACCAACCATTCCCAGAGCACTGGCTTACACTCACCCCACATGCACCCAGCACACACGTCACTGGACATGAAACCATCGTAAGAAAAAGGAGTCAAGCGCACGTGCCCGTACCCAGTTCATCTATCAATCTGTGTCCGTGTGTTCATTATGTATGCAAGATACTGCCCATGGACCCTACCACATTACATTGTGCTGTAGACAGCGTATGCAACCATGTTACCTCTAGCAGTGGGGAAAACTTTGTCTCGCTCATTATACAAGTACGTACGTAGATACTGGATCATTAGAGTACTGCAAGGAGAGTATATAGTCAATTTATAAGTGTGTGGGGATTGGCAGAGTTGTTTTCTATTTTTGTTGCATATTTATATAGCTCAAACTCCACCCGAAGGTATTGGAGCGCGTAAAAATGAGCACTGTATTTACATTACACATTGAAGCACGCAGAGAATAAGTGATTTTCCCAAAATCACAGGATGTGTACCGAACCGCGAGGCTCGAACGCTGGTTCCCACCACCAAGGTCGGCAGTCTAGCCGACAGACCACATAAGTACATATGTTTGCGCGGCCTAACTCTGAACACGAGCTTTGCTCTAATTGGCTGCCCTCCATGTCCTAAAAACTGCAACCTGAACTTTCCATGGCCCTGTATTGCTACAGCTACAACACTGCAGTGAATGTGCAATAAACATTCATATCCACAGAAATGCGTCATGTCCACCATCTTTCATGTGTGGAACTATGGATGAATGTAGAGTCAGTGATTCTCTGTACCTTCCATGTTGGCCAAGTTGTGAGACTTCACTCACAGAATGACACATTTGCGCTTACAACCCAGGTGACGGCAGCACTACAACACGGACACCCGCATCATTTAATTCCTCATATACCTCACGACGGAGCCACACCCATAGCTCCGCAGTCATTCTTCACAGTCTCACGCAGCACTGGCACACGCTACGCCAGCCCACTCCGCTTACGCTTACAAAAATGGACAACAACACTACATGGCCCACATTTTCATTATAGTGATCTGCTGGTCACAGGTCTAGTTCTCAGCACGCCACAGCCACTCCCTCATGGCTGCTATACACCCACACCACACCCATCCAGCACAGGCATCACAGGACACGTGACCTTGCCAATGAAAAAGTCCGGGCACACGTGCTCGATGCCTTTTTAGAGTTGCTCGCAGCGGATGCACTGGGGCCGGCACAGGCACACAGCCACAAAACGGTGAATTTCGGTCCACTGAGGTAAGGGCATTGTAAATGCTGAGCGTGTGTGAAACCTGCTGTGATGGCCCATCCCGGTGGTCCGTACACCTCATCTATTGTGTGCCCTGCTCGACCGCAGTGTAGGCCTGAGTCATGCACCAGGGGGGCGTACCGCCACGTGCGTGCCCTAACTAGTCACTGAGTTAGTGGCACCGCAAGCACTGAGCGGGTGAGCAACCTGCAATGATGATGGGTGCATGAGTATGTTGTGTGTCATGCCGATATCAAGACTCAGCACCAATTGTCAGACTTCTGGCTTCCAGAGCGGGGCTGCATGATGTGGAGGGTGCCCTGTCCGTGAAAAGGTGAGCAGTGAGGCCTGGGTGAGCAGCGGCGGGCAGATACCTCTGGGCGGCGGGAGTGGATAGGGTGCAGCAGCTTGGATACAAATACAGGTCACAGCAATTTAGTGCGTACACAGTCGTATATACCCTGGCTTTACCCTGTCTTATTGCATTTTGATAAAAAAAATTCAATAGCAGGACAGTTTTTAGAGTCGGTCAACTATCCGTCGCTCCCACATCTGTAGCAAACTAGTTGACTATATATTTTTTCATACTTTGTACCCTTAAATTTTCCATCAAATTTTGACAACCTTTCCTTTCTCTCTTTTTTTATAAGGAGGTAAGGTGTGTTATGAGCATCAAAGCATGCAGACACGAGGGTGATATTCCTCTCACAGCTTGTGACTGCCTCGCGTCGCTTTGGGAATGTTATGTTTTAAATGTGAGAAGGTTGCGACGTAGAAGTTAACGGGGATTCACTGATTCTTCCTTTATACTAGCTGCTTAAAAGACGTGTTCTGTCTTTTAATTCCTGCATACTGGACTTTCCTGCAATGACTAATTCTCAACTATCTTTCAGATGTGGACTTTAAGGGTGAACTATGTCCCTGCACGTGCTTGGAGAGACACCGGTGACAGAAAGGTGAGCTGCGAAGATTTTCTCCAGTGTCAACACTCACTCTCCATCTCTTCCTTTCTCTCTCTCACACTTTCTCTCTCTCTGGGGCATATTATCAAGCCCCTTTTTGCTGCCTTATCGGCACTTTTCTGCTGATATGTGCATCGCTTTATTATCACGTTAATTGCCTTAGCGTTGCCTTGGTAATAGGGCCCCTTTCACGATAAATCTATCCTGAAAGGGGCGTGCAGTTGGTGTTGCGGCGTACACCGCAACACCCATTCACTTCGACGCTGCAACCTATTATCAAGCTTGGCGATAATAGGTGGCAGCGTCGAACTTAAGACCAGAAAAATCCAGGTCTTAAGGTGGCGAAACGAGGAGAAATGCTTCATTTCTCCTCGTGTTTGCTTTTTCCTTATGCAGCACACATGGAAAAAGCAAAATCCCAAGGTGTCTTTATGTAGGGGAAAGTGTCCCTTCCTATACATAAACAAACCTCTTTTTAAAAATGCCAGTTTGTAACTTACCACATGTAAGTATGGCATTTAAGGTTTGTTTATGTGCAGGAAGAACCTCTTTCTTCTACATAAACAAACCTTCCCTCCTCGCAGACACCTGCGCTGGCGGTAACTTGTAAAACTTATCACCATCGCAAGGGGAAACGCTAGCCTTCACCATATCCTTGGTAATATGGTGCAGTCTAGCATTTCCGAAGTGGCGAAGAGAGCCATTAAGCCAAGATGGCTAATGCCTCTCTTTGCCACTTTGTTGATAATATGCCCCTCTGTCTCTTCCTCTCTCTCTCTCTCTCTCATTCTTTCTTTCTCTCACTTGCTCTCTCTCTCTCTTTTCTTCTCACACTGCTTCTCTCTTTCTCTCTTCCTTGTATCTCACTCTTTCTTTTTTTCTCTCACTTTCTCCTTCTCTCCCTTCCTCTCTCGCACTCTGACTCTCTCTCTCTTCCTCTCTCTCACTCTTTCTCCATCTCTTCCTCTCTCACACTGTTTCACTCTTTCTCCCTTCCTCTCTCTCTCTTCCTCTCTCTCACTCTTTCTCTCTCTTTTCTCTCTCACACTTTTTCTCTCTTCCTTGTATGTCTCTCACTCTTTCTCTGTCCTACTCTTTCTTTCTCTATCTTCCTCTCTCACACTGTTTTTCTCTTTCTATCTTCCTTGTATCTCACTCTTTCTCTCTTTTTCTCTCTCCTTTGCTGGACGCATGACGCACCATCTTATCTTTCTTTTTGTCTTGCAGGGTGTAATTCACAAATTGTCAAGGAATGACACGCCAACTCTGTGCATAGTTTTATTTGTTGTTGTTATGTTTTAATAAAAAGTTTTACACACAGTTTTATTTGTTGTTGTTTTGTTGTAATAATTTTTATATGTAAATCCATACATGACTAAGATTCTAATTTGTCCAACCTCAAAAGTATCTTTTTTAATAAACTACAACACCAGCCGATTTGTTAGGCTTAAGATTTAAAAAGGTTCCTGTCACATTTGTTTTTGGGGGGTGAACGGGGATGGCGGACAAGGAGCTGCTTCGCAGAGGGAGACTTGCTGGCCCAAGAAGGTTGTTGAGGGTATGCTGGTGATGTGGGAAGAGAGTGAGTTACCTGCTGATGTGGGGAGAAGCAGTGTGAAAGGAATATCTCTCACAGACAGACCTACAGTATGTTCTCAGAATTGCCTCAGACAGATGCAAGCTGATGGACTCAATCACAAAATGACTTTTCAATGTTCATACAGTGTGACTTATCAACAGTTCACACCCAGGCTTGCAGAGGAACAGCTGTGGCCCATGGGCTCAACTCGCAGAAGGAGAACTACAGGGCGTTCGCTCCCAAAGGAACAGCAGCGTAGTAGCTCGAAGACGAAGAGGCACAGCAACGGCCTAGCTCACAAAGGTAGAGAGCTGAGAGCCGACGCAGTGGCTTCGAAAAGCATAACTGTGAAGTGGTCATGTTGGGCTGAGGGAGCGTGAAGGGGGTATCTCGCAGAGAGAGAACTACGGCATATTTCCAGTCTTGGCTTCACAGATACAAGTGCAGCCCTGAGAAGTCCCACCAGAACAGCTGCGAGCCCACCAGTGGTTCGCAAAGGGAGACTTGCGGGCCCAATAAGGTTGTTGGGGGTGTACTGGTGATATAGGAACAGGATGTGTTACTTGCTGATGTGGAAAGAAGCAGCATGAAAGGGGTATCTCGCACAGACAGACCTCCTGTTTGTTTTCAGAGTTGCCTCGGACAGATGCGAGCTGATGGACTAAATCATAAAATGGCTTTTCAATGCTCATATAGTGTGACTTATCAACAGTTCGCACCCATTCTCGCAAAGGGACAGCTACGCCCCACAGCAGCGTACTAGCTTGCAAACGTACAGACGTGGAAGCCGACAAACGGGCCCCCCTCCCAACATAAGTGAAGCCCCAGGGCTGCACGGACCCCAGCGGACCCCCGCAACCCCTGCAAGCCCCTGCTATTATTTTGTAAGAAATACCTCCGCAACCTAGCCCACCCAAGGTCCTCATTAAAATAAAATGCGAGAACCCGCAACCCCAGAACGAATTTGTACCAAGTTTTGATTTTTTTAAAATGATTTTTTGGGTCCTGGGGGTCCTCCTGTGATCCCCTGAGCAGACCTAGTGGGTCAGGGATTTTTTTTACCCTTCCCCCTTCTCTTGTTTTATACCTTTGTTTCTCTGTTTTCGGGTGACTCGCTTCTACCAAGCCACAAGATGGCTGCCAACACTTCCTGGTTTGGAGTGCTAGCAGCCAATAACAGTGAAGCTCGCGCACGGGACTTAGGCTCTGCCCAGATACCAAAACTTTTTTTTTTTTTTTAAACTTTATTTTCAATGTTTAACACATGAACATACAGCACCTCATATATAACAGACATTGCGTTCAGTTCACATCCAAGAGCAATACAAAGTACATAGGATGTAATAATAGGCAGGCAACGATAATGCGGACCCCATCAATGAAACATCTCCGCACTGATTTCTCGCGACATTCACAAGGCCATCCCCACCCCGCCACTCCCCATCAGTTTCCCACCCTATGGAACAAAGGGAAAATCACAGTACCGTCCCACGGCACGAAGCACTCAAAGTGTCTCATTATAAGTGAGAGGGGGGGGAGGGTACCCACCCCCTCAGAGTCTCGCCATCAGCGAACCCTTCAGCAGGAAACTATGTAGGCAACCCAGCCTCACCGGTATGTCCCACCCTCAACAAGTAACATTGCAGCGGAGCCCATATATCTGCAGGTCTTGATGTAGGTGGTAAGAGTTCAGAGTATGTATTAAGTTGTTCCTGACAATAAGTAAGATCCTGTAGCCAGTCCTTAAACTTGGGGGCCCGTCCCCAGCCCCATCTACATTCAACTCGCCGTTTGGCAAGTAGGAAGGCGAGCGCCACGAATTTACGATACGCAGCTTGTATCGGCTCTACATACCCCAGGAGCGCTAGAACAGGCGAGGGTACAATCTCTGAATTAATCATTATTGGGAGGGCCTCAAAGACCTCGCTCCAATACTGGCTCACTGCCTCACATGCCCACGCCAAATGAAGAAAATCCGCCATAGGGGCGCGACACCTATCGCATCTGTCATCTTCACGAAGGCGATATCTATAAAGCCGAGCCGGGGTGTAGTACACTCTGTGGATATATTTATAATGAATTATTCAGAGGCGACTACTCGCAGAAATGCGATCCGTCTGCTGCAGGCAGAACTCCCACTGCTTGTCTGTTAAGGGAGCCTGCAACTCCTGGTCCCATTTCCTCCGAACCTCTAGCTGCGGGGCAATTACAAGGTTATGTACCGATCTATAGATCCTAGAGACCAGCTTAGCGGGGGCCTCGTCAAGAAGGATGCACTGTAGAGGAGCCACAACTTGGGGCTCATTCGGGAAGTCAGGCGTTAAGGCCTTAATCCCCTGCCGAAGTCTGATGTATAAGAAAACCTCCAGAGGAGAAGGTTGGGTGCCACCACATAGATGCTCCAGCGAGCGGAATGTACCATTATGGTATAGGTCTCCCCATGTCCTAACATTTAGAGAGCCAGACCACTTCCGGAACCCCCCTTCCTGCAACAGGGGCATGCTTGGATGATAACTAAGGGGCAGAAGCGGTGCATATAACACAGTAGCCTTTAATTTAGCAATTATTTTATTCCACGCCGTCACTGTACTCGCTACCGTCGCGGCCAGCACATCCCCCCCCCGCATCGGGATATACAAGGCACATTCTATGGGTACCGGGTGCGCAAGCCAATGCTCAGCAGCAAGTTGGGGCATATATCTCGGTTGGTGAATCCAGAAATAGGCGTAGTGGGCCTGTGCTGCCTGGAAATATAGCTCAAAATTAGGTACCCCAAACCCGCCCTGAATATAGGGCAGAGTAAGGACCTCCCACTTGATTCTAGGCGACTTCCCTCCCCAAACCAGTCTGAGGAGCTCCGTACGAAGGTGCCGAAAAAAATAACTGCCCGGATAAAAGGGTATATTTAAAAATAGATAAAGCAACTGAGGTAAGATTACCATTTTTATCAATGAGGCTCGTCCCGCCATCGAGAGGGGGAGCGTTATCCATCTGGTAATGCAGTCAGAAATGCGAGTCATCGTTGTTCCATAGTTGGCTCTCATTAACTCATCTTTGCCCTTTTCAATGTGGATACCCAGGTATTTAAAGTCTCCCTCGCTCCAGGCGAGGGGGTAGTCCAGCTCGAAACGCTCAGTAGCTGTAGTAAGAGGGAAGATCCGCGACTTGTTCCAATTAATCAGAATCCCCGATAGCTTGCCAAATCGGATGAACTCCCTCAGAATCGGATTGAGATTATTGCTGGGGTCTCGTATATACAAAGTAATATCGTCCGCGTACATAGAGATCAAGATCTGCCTTTGAAAGCATCTCAATGCCTTGTCTTTATGATGTTGCCTAAGTTTTGCGGCAAGCGGCTCCATAGCTATGGCGAATAGAAGGGGCGATAAGGGACAACCCTGACGGGTTCCTCTGGAAATGGGGAATGCCGCGGAAAGAGTACCATTGATCAACACCGTGGCCTTGGGCGACGTATACAAGAGTCTTATCCACGAGATGAAGATGAGTGGAAACCCCATACGTTCCAGTATTTTAAAAACATAATCCCATTCCAGGGAGTCAAAAGCCTTCGAGGCATCCAAAAAAACAGCAGCCATAGGGAGGTCCTCGTGTACGGAATTAAGGATCGAGAAAAAAGTGCGCAGGTTATGGGAAGTCGCCCTGCCGGGCACGAAACCTGCCTGATCAGGCAAAACCAAGTTAGGGAGGAGCAGATTGATACGAGTAGCGATTAATTTCGCCAGTATCTTCACATCACAATTGAGCAAGGAGAGGGGTCTATAGGAGTCACAGTCATCTGCAGGTTTCCCGGGTTTAAGTAAGGACGTAATGAGGGCCATGCGCATCGATGGGGGCAAGTGGCCTGTCTCCAGGGCGTCCTCGTATACCTCGCGCAAGACAGGAGCCATAAACTCTATGTAAGTCTTGTAGAATTCTATTGGTATCCCGTCTAGACCTGTCGCCTTGCCCGAGCGCATGTGCATGATGGCCTCTCGCACTTCATCCAATGTAAAGGGGGTGCTCAGGAACTCCCTCTGGGTATCACTAAGCCACCCCAGGGAGACATCCTCTAGGTACTCCTGTATCTGCAGATCCCCCGTTCGTGCCGACTTGTAGAGCTGCTGATAATGCTCTACAAACGCATTAAGGATATTTTTGGTGTCGTTATAGACTCTCCCTTCCGCATCACTGATTTCGAAAACGGTGGTGAGGGGCCGTATCAATCGGATCGTCGCCGCCAGAGCTTTCCCCGGCCATTCACCCTCCCCATATCGTCTTGCAACCCAGTGTTTGCCTCTAAACTTCAGTTCCCTAGTGGCCTCATTCGAGTAGTCTGTCAGTTTTTCGCGTATAAGTGCAAGTGTAGAGTCATCAGGTATGTCAGCCAGTGACCTCTCCAATGACTTAAGCTCTGTTTCCAGCGTGTTCAAGCGTGATGTTATGCTTTTCAGTACACCAGAACCTTTGGCGATGCAGATGCCCCTTAGAGTCACTTTAAATGCATCCCATATAATTTCCACTGCCTGTACCGAGTCTTTATTACGTTTAAAAAAATCTAGACACTCTTCCCGCAGTTCTTCCTGAAACACCGCATCAAGCAGCATCCGTGGTTGCATACGCCAGGCTGTCATTGGGGGCCCCAGGTCAGCCGCTCGCAGTGTGACGCGGACTGGCGAATGATCCGACAGGGTTCTAGGTAGATGCTCCGCTTTAGTCAGCGCTGCATAGAAGGGGGGCGAGATGAAAACATAATCCAGCCGGGCCCAAGAGCCGGCATGTGCCGTAAAATGGGTGCCCTCTCGAATATCGGGATGAAGGCTTCTCCACGTGTCTATCATTGTATGTTCAGCTAGTATTTCAGAAAACAGTGTGCGTGCTTTGGTGTAGTGGTGCGGGGCCGGATGCGATCTGTCTTTTTGCGGATCCAGCGTGGTGTTGCAGTCCCCTCCCCAGACAAGGCGCCTAGGGCCTAAGCCCACGATGATCGCATTGAGGTCCACAAAGTACTGCGGATCATCTACGTTGGGGCCATAACAGCAAATCAGGGCAACCGCTACCCCACCCAACCTCCCCCACAATAGGCAGTGCCTCCCATGAACATCGCTATATGTTCCCTCCGCAATCCAGGGCACCCCCCTTTTCACCAGTATTGCCATACCCCTAGAGTAGGAGGAGTAGGAAGAGAACAATGTGCAAGCCGCCCAGCGACAAGCAAATGTGTGGTTAGCTTGCGGTCGCGTATGCGTCTCTTGAAGGAAAGCTATGTGGATATTATGCCGATCTAGATAAGATAATATCTGCTTCTTTTTCCTGGGGTCCCCCAAACCTCGCACATTCCAAGTTAATATGTTTAGGTCAGTGTCCGTTCTACTCATGCTCGCAGCAAAAGGAATCACATTCCCCCATTATGTCTCCCCGCATACCATTAGCCTGCGTGTACATGCTAGAGCTCGGCCCTGCCTGTCGACTAATGCGACAGTGTGCTCCATATTCTACATCCCTGCATGTGGTGCCTCCCAATAGCCTGTGGATGTGCGTATGTATCTCAAGTACTAGAGAGTGCTCTCCCTGTATTACCCCAGCATTAAGACATGTACTCTCCCAATACAATAAGACTGTAAAATACGTGGTGCTAAACATAACAAGAACATTGCAAAAAAATCCCCTCCCCCATTCTCCAACCCACGAGTCCTTCCCAGAACAACCCCCAACTGGCATCACACCCCGCCCAACATATCTTGAGAACAACCCCCCTAGATAAGGCGCAGTACCAAAAGGCATGCAGAACCGTTCTAAGACAATTTCCCAGCTCAACACAGGTCTCGCCAGTAACCAAGCCACATTTTGACCCAATCCCCACCTGAAGGAACTAAGGGTTGCACCAAGAGACATTATCCGTAACACATGTACATGCCACAGTCCTGTCACCAAGCAGTATGAGTCTATCTCAGAGAGACCCAAGAGCTTGCAAGGGACATGAAACCCCAGAAAGATCTCGCCCCCACCCCCCACCCACTGAAGCGTCCCCAACTTGCCAGCATCCCAACCCCACCCCCCACCCAAAATCCCCCACAACCAGCTCAACGTGAGCAATAGAGTCAATATGGTCATTGGGGTACTCCCCATGAGGTACAGCAAGAGGGCACTCGTAGCCACTCCCCAGAACCCGTCCCAGAACCCGTCCCACCCCAACAGCAGGGGAGAGAAGCGGGGGGGGGGAGAGGTGCCTGGAATACGTTACCGCTACCATCCCAAACCCGGCCATAGCAGTTCCATGCATAGAGGTCCTAGCTTGTGGCGCGAGTCCATCAGGTGTGCTGCGGCGCTGCCAACACTGCCACAGGCTGCCAGTACGGCCAGAAACAACAAGTGCCTGGTTCCCCAATTAGGTATCAGCCATATGACCCTCTGCATCCCGGTCGGGTCCCACATTCCGCGCAGCCTTAAGAGTCTTCAAAAAATCGTCCACTTGTTGCGGGTTGGTGAAGAAATGCTGTTTAGCCTGGTGCGTGACTCTCAATTTTGCCGGGTATAAGAGCGCATAGTCTATTTGCAGGGCCCGCAGCTTTTTTTTGACCTCCAGAAATTTACGCCTCTGCTCCTGCATGACAGGTGTAAAGTCAGGGTAGACAGTGAAGCTGAACCCATCACATGAAAGCGTCTTGTTCGTGCGCACGACCCGCAACGCTGCATCCCGGTCGCGGTAGGTCAATAGCCGGGCAATTATGGGCCCAGGCGGGGCGCCAGGCTTGGGCCGCGGTCCCAGGGAGCGATGTGCCCTCTCAACAATGAACTGCCTTGACAGCGTCTCACCTCCAACCGTGGCTAGGAGTATCTTTCCACGTAGTCCTCCATGCGTCCGGTATTGGTGGACTCCGGCACACCAACCACGCGTATGTTGTTACAGCGGCTGCGAGCTTCTAACTCCTCGTTCTTTGCAGCTATGACCCTTAATACATTGTCCATCCTCATGCGCTGCGCAGCATGGGATGCAGCGGTGTCTTCGCGGTCAGATATCCTCCTTTCTGCTTCAGTAAGACGCTCCTCATGTGAGTCTAGTTTCTGCGCAAATGCGTCCACTCTCGATGACAATCGATCCACTTTATCCACGACAGTAGCAAAACCCTGCCTCATTTCTTGCATAAGCTGCCGCAAGTCCGCTGTCGGAGGGTCAGTACGTGCCCCATCGTCCGGCGGGTCACTAGATCTTCCCGCATCTTGGGCATTACGAGCATCTTTCTTCGCTGCAGGGACCTCAAACGACAGCTTGGGCTGGCGGCTGTCGTGCTTACCCATCAGGAGCTGATATCGTGGGCCCGCGACAGTGATCAGAGGGGCGAGCCACCAGTGCCGGGCGAATCAGGGTCTGTGATGCCAGTCGGAGCAAAGCACCACCACAGCCGGGGCCAGCGGCCGCAGTCCAAAAGTGCAGGCAGGGGGGGGGAGACAGCCACCGCTGCGGGCCCCCCAATGACGCTCACACGTTAGCTGGGCCCCACAGCAGCCACGAAGCCTCACCGTCAAATGGGCAGCAGGATCGGCAATGAATGTACAGTATTCTCTGGAAGGGACCACGGTCCAGTCCTCCAGGGGCCCCCACGTCCCAAATAGTCACACGCCACAGTGGGATCACCTCCATCCGTCTGCAAAGGCGCAGGGGTCCCACAAACACGGCATGCGCCCCAGCGATACCGCTATATGCTCCCTCACCTCTCCGCCAGTGGCGGCGCGCGGTCCCTCCGCAGCTCCTCGCAGTGTAACGTGGCGTCCTTCCTTCCTCACACCCGGCTCGCCGTTACATCTGGCCAACCGCTTGTTCCACCACTGCCGATCAAACCGCACGGCCGGTCTTTCCGGGGCCCAGCGTCTGCAGGTCTCAGCCACCACACCTGCTCTACGCCGCTCTCAGAAGCCCTCCGCCAGATCTCGACCTCAACACGGAGGGGTGGGAGGGGGGGGGGTTAAGGCGCTCCCGTTCGGCCCACCGTGACCACCAAAATCTGCCTCTTCGAGCCCCGCCGCAGCCAGCAAGCCACCATAGGCTCGAGTCCAGGGTCGATCGCCACACCGGGTCGTCTCCTCCCGCAAATCCGTTCACAAAAGCACGGGGGGTGGGGAGGGGCCCGTACCCCGTACAGCGTCCCGTGCTATCTCCTAGTCCTCCGCTTCTCGCAGCAGCTCCACCTGCAGGGCGACTCGACTCCAGGCCGCCGTCCGGGCCCACCAGCCTCGTGGTGCGCCCCGGGCTGTCGTGGATTGCACACCCAGTTCCTCGCTCCACCGCTGCACAGCTCCGCACCCGCTCCAACTTCAGACGGCGATATCTTCCGCACCGCTGATTGCACAGGCTTCAAACTTCCACAGGCAACCTCCACAGCAGCAGCAGCGGACAAACGCGGCTTTCGCCGGGGGATCGGTAGATTTAGGAGGATAAATGAAGGATTATTCTTCCAGGCAGCAGGAGCCTCACATCAGTGCGGCCATTCTGCTTGTGCGCCCTCTAGCGCCCCCCCCAGATATCAAAACTTTTATTTTTCTCAGCAATACTAAACGGATTTACACCATTTTTAAAAAGGTTGTTTTCCGACCCAAGCACTACCTTTCTGCCAAATTTTGATTAATTCCGTTCAGTAATTTTCGGCTGTAGCCCTGCCAAAGTTTCCTATGGGAAATTGATTTTTTGACTCTTATTTTTTGAATTTCACAAAAACTACTGAACAGATTTACACCATTTAAAAGAAAGGTCGCTTTCTGAACCAAGCTCTGCCTTTCTGCCGAATTTGGGGTAATTCCGTTCAGCAGTTCGAACTGTAGCTCGTCGCAAAATTTCCTATGGAAATTAACAAGGAGAAAACGAGTTTTGGGACCCCCCTTTTTTCTCAGCCCCCGCTAGATGAACCACCCCCAAACCTTCAGGATAGGAGCTGACCTAGATAGACTTTTTTGGGGGAGAATTTCAGGACGATTCATCAAACGACGTCAATGTAATTAGCAAATCAAAAAATGCTTTTCCTATGGAAACTAGGTTCTAACTATAACTACCTACTGGCGACAGCCAGTAGGTAATATATATATAGAGATATAAAATGAGATTTACCTCAGGACCTGGTCTCAACAAACATGTGAAGAAGCCCAATAGGAATATTTATGGACTTTCTCAATTTATATGGTTTACATATAACCAAGGATTTATCTTATTAACAAGATGTGGAATATAAAAATAACAAAATATAGTAACAATGTAATAATAAGGGGCACATAAGAAAGAAAAAGAAAAAAGATAGAAAAAAGACTGTGTTTACCACTAAGATATATGCTTAACAATAGAATGTGTATTTTTTCTATGTTTATTCATAATGTGTGGTCACGTGGGTTTAGCAACACACTTAAAAATGGCAATGTAACCTCTCCTCATTGATGTGAACAAGGGCAAGTGATGCCCGAAACGCGTCTTCAAAGGATTTAACAGCTGGAATAAATAATTTGCTGCCTTAAATCGGTGGTTCGTAGTTCCTTGGTGGCTGGGTCAGCTGATACGAAGCTGCGAGCAGACAAAGGATCAGGTGTGTTTTCATATATATATATAAATTCACTTAAAAAACCATAGGTTTCACACATGTTATAGTTAGCTGGACATTTCACTCGTAAAAAACCAATGAGATTCCCCCTTTATAGTTAGTGCAGGCAACTATAACTCACGCGACCGCAATCCTCTGCTGATGACGTCAGATATTACATCACTGTATTTAGACACTTATTTACCCATGTCTTCTTCCATTAATCTTTAGCTATACATATATTACAAATATTTATTTTTCAGAAAGACACATATGTCATCAGTGATGTAATATCTGACGTCATCAGCAGAGGATTGCGGTCGCGTGAGTTATAGTTGCCTGCACTAACGGGGGAATTTCATTGGTTTTTTACGAGTGAAATGTCCAGCTAACTATAACATGTGTTTAACCTATGTTTTTTTAAGTGAATTTGCAAGGTTTTTTAAATGCTAATTCGTAACTATAATGTGTGTGAAACCTATGGTTTTTTCAGTGAATTTGTACGGTTTTTAAATGCTACGTTATGTATTTATTAATTTTTTTTTTTTCAGGTTTTTCACTGTGCGCGCGCAGTGGGCGCTCGGTGCGCTTCGCGCACCGAGCGCACATGGTTCGCAGTGCGTGCCGTGCGCGCGCGGTGCGCACACCTTGCGATTTTTAAAAGAAAAATAAATAGTTTTTTTCTCCCTTGGGGGTCCTTCTGTGACCCCCTGACCAAGGCTAGGGGGTCAGGAACTGTCCACTCTGACCCCTTTTCACGTTCTCCACCTTTGTTTTTCACCCCCTCAGACTGCGAGAGACAAAATGGCGGCCGACACTTCCTGGTTTCGAATGTTTACCGACATCTAACAGCCAATCAGAATTGCGCTCGCGCACGGCAGGGTGCGCGCACAGTGCGCGCACGGTGCGCGCGTATAGATATTGATATGCTTTTAAATGCTATTTTCTCAGGAAATACTGAACAGATTTACACCAGACCTGCAAAAGGCACTTCCTTGACCTTATGGCTACCTCTCTGCCAAATTTCACGTAATTCTGTTCAGCCGTTCGGGCTGTAGCTGCGACTAAAGGTCCTATGGAAAAATGCATGGGGAAAACGCGTTTTGGGACCCCCCTTTTTCTTGGCCCCCACTTGACGAATCACCCCGAGACTTTCAGGGTAGGAGCTGAACGGAGCGCCCCATTTGTTTTGAAAATTTTGCGAGGATTCGTCAACCGGCGCCAAAGTTATTCAAAATAGAATTTTGAAATTTCCTATGGAAACTAGGTTGTAACTATAACTATCTATTGGCGACCGCCAGTAGATAATATATATATATTTATATATATATATATATATATATATATATATATATATATATATATATATAGATAGATATATATCAGAAACACTCCTCCGCTGTTTGATCGCTTCGTTGTGCAGAAAGAAAGGAGCACGGACCGCATTCCAGTGCATACAATTTGATTTATTTACTCAAGGTATGCCAGCCATGACGCGTTTCAACTCCGTAGAGCCTTGATCTCATGACACGCCATGAAGTCACCTGATTATTTAAATACATTTTTTTCAGTGCTTTTTTTCTCTCCTTTCGCTCAGTGTTAAAGTGACAGTGCATTAATTAACAAACCATATAGCTTGTTTGGGGTTTGCATCTTTCTGTTACATATTGGTCAAATACCTGATACATTGTTTGAGGAACTTTTTCAAGATAACATGTATGAATACATACAGATATTGGTATCTTGTGTTTATGAACAACAGTGTTATTGATTTTTGTAAACTGCTTAAATACTCCTTATAAATACATAAATAAATAAATTAATATGTATAAATAACATTTCTAGCATATGCGAATAATTATAAAAACCATATTTTCAGTTTTCATAAAAATAGATAAAAAAGGGGAAGATAAAAAGTGGTGATCCACATTTTTAAAATATCGTTCTGATTTAAATATCAAGTCAAAACTTTTTTATCCATGCATATGTTCCTTGTTGTCCATATATATCACTTAAAAAACCATAGGTTTCAGGTATGTTATAGTTAGGAATTATCATTCAAAAAATATTTGAAATTCACTGAAAAAACCATAGGTTTGAGGCATGGTATAGTTAGGAATTAGCATTTAAAAAACCATAGAAATTCACAGAAAAAACCATAGATTGAGGGGCGTTATAGTTAGCTGGACATTTCCCTCGTACAAAACCCATTGAAATTCCTCGTTATAGTTAGTTCAGCTAACTATAACTCGCGCCCCTGCAATGCACTGCTGATGACGTCACATATTACATCACTCATGACATGGTCAGTGACATCACTGATGACATCACTGATGACATCTCAAATTACATCATTACGATTGCTATGCGACCGGTACGCGACTCCAGGCGCATACGCGACATATACGAAATACGTCACGAGACGCTCGCGCGCTTCCGCGAAACGTCATGTACGTATTTGACGCGGTGGGTGCGCGATTCCCGCAAAATATTTTGAATGTCAAAAAACATATATATATGTATTTCATGTAAATATTAAGGGAAGACATAATCTAAGCTACTCATAAAATTAATATATTTTTACTTTTAATCAACCTATATTACTTTTAAATCCAATTTCGGGAATTCGCGCTCGGTGCGTGCTGCCTATGCGCAGGGTGCGCGGATCCCATGTGACCTGAAAAAAAAAAATTTGATTGGTTCATTAGACTTCCTATTCTAACTATTGAAAGACCCCACACATTTCAATCATTCTTCTTAGACCTTCTTTAGAGGAGCATCTCTCTGCTGAGAAGAACTTTTTCTGGCTAAGTTTACACTTAGTTCAAACTTTTTGGGGAAAACAATGGCTTCAGGGCAGCAGGCGTCACCATCATCTGAACATTCTTCACAGGATGAATTTCTGGTTGAACGACCATGCCCAGAAAGATATTCATCTTTGGTCTGGAAATTATTTACTTTTCCAGAGGGACAATCCAAGACAAATGCCACCAAAGTGACATGCAAAATATGTCAAAGAGTGCTCTCCCGTGGCGATCCAGCAAAGAAGTACTCATGTGGTACAGCCAGCATGAAAAAACATCTGATAACCATGCATCCAGTAAACCTGGCACGTGAAGAGTGCCGAAGAATGAGAGTTCTTCCTGGACCTTCACAGACATCCGTCCTCAGTTGGCAACACTCAAGGTGCACTGCTTGAAGTGTAATGCAGTCCTTTGTTACGGAGAGCAATCTATTGATTTCAATTGCAGGTTACAAGAGAACCATCGTTGTTAGATATTTTTTTTCCCCCTGAAGTTCATTGTTTTGTTCCTCCAGTTCTGTTTTTTCTTTTTTTTCAAGAAAAAACTAAAAAATTTAAAAATTGTTCCGAAAATCAAAAAAAAATAATATAAAAGAAAAAAGAAGAAAAAAAAAGTTCTTGTAAGAACTAACATTTCTGTTTTCTGTTCTGCTTTAAAATTTTCACCGAGTCAATGAGTAAGAAAAAGTCCATAATTCAAACATATACCTTTCTTTGAGGCCAAATGGTATTTTTGCACTGTTTTTTATGTAAATTGTCCAATGGTAATCCTATTAAATTATAATAATAAATTCCTCAGAGACTGAATTATCTTCCTAAAACTTTGGCTTTAAAAATATTAGGTAGGAATTTGGTAATTCACTAGGCAAACGTTGTTTGAAAACCAACTGGGCATCATTACAAAGTGTCCAGCCTTTGTCACATTTAAATAGGCAGTGTAATGTCCAGATGTTGTGGAAGGACCATCATGGAAAATTATTGCAATTGCTACAAAACTCCTTCCTGATATTGATAGTTGTGTTTCTACAAAATGCTTTATTAAAGTGTCCAATTTTCTTCCATCAGCTGTACAACGTTGCATCATTAAAATTATATATTGTCCATATTTTTGTAAAAAATAACGTTGATAACATTTCTGTTTTAGATTGGCTACTCTCCATGTTTTGATTTACAGCTTTAACTAATTTATTGAAAGACACTGATTTACAGTCCGGTAATGTAAAATATAGAAATCTTTCAGTGTCTACATTAGTGCTAGATGTATACATACAATGTTCACAATGATGTTCCCATTTGTAACAAAGGCCAAAAATATTTTCTATTTCTACACCTTCATTTTCAAAAACGGTAAGCATATACATTAAAAATTTCTGAGCATCTTGTTGGATATTTTGCGCAAATTGTGTAGAACCAGAACATACATCCAAAAGATTACGAACATCAGAAACAGTTAGTATTTTACTTGTATCAGTTCTACATTTTTCATAAACAGAATGCAACAAGGAACAAAATCTTTTTTCCTGATTCTGCATAATTTGTTGTTGCAAACCTTCAAGATAAAAAACAACATTGACCACTACATTAGCATAGCAGTTGACACCTGAACTATTTTCAAACTGATAACCAACAATCTCTTCAACATTGTCCATTTTCTTTTTGCTTGCAATGACAACATTATCTTGTTTTTTTCCCTTCTCTACATCTTCAGTACAGATATTGTCATACCTTCTTTTTCGACCAACCACACACTTTTCAAATACAGGATATTGACCTAAATTGGGAGCATACACTCTTCTTAACCTATTATACTCTTTTACACAGTTTGCATCTGCAGTAACCTTTGTGTCATCAAAATCAATCAAAAACAAACCAAATAATAATCTGACTCGCGACAAAGCAACATATGCCATACCCTCTTTAAACACAGTAGATCCAATATTCACCAATGCACTGTCTACACTTAATCCTTGAGATTTATGAATAATCACTGCGTATGCCAGAGAAAATGGAAATTGTTTTCTACGGACATATAAATCTTTAACAAGCAAAAAACGAACTGAACAATGAACAATTTATTTAACTTCTTCAATCTGTTCAAATTTAATTTTTAAAAATTCAATTCCATCTTTTTTCTGATAATTAACAAAATCCACAACTTTACCGATTGCTCCATTAACTAAACCTTTTTCTACATCCAAATTACGCCTTAAAATGACCCGACAGTTTATACATGCATACAGATTCTTTTCTAAACCAGCCGTCTTAGAAATCTTTTTTTCGAAAGAATCCAGTTTTGTTTTCAATTTTCCCGCCAAAATAATAGTGATTCCTTCATGCACTATTTTATCGATGGCTTCCATTTTTATAGTTTCTTCATTTTCCAGTTTCAATAGTTCTTCGTTGAATATAGAACACTCATGCAGTGTTGGCATTAAGCAGATTACAGATTTATTTTCTGCAATTTTCATGTATATTTTCTCAGGAACAACATTTTCATTTGGAAACAAGTTGGAAAGTAATCGACTCTGCAAAGCTTGTTTGCCATGTTCTGTCAGAAGTCCAATTCTTATATCTTGAAGAATACTTCCATATTCAGCATCATTTGCCTGTCGCATATTTTTCGTCAGTTCTTTGAATTCAAAATATGACCAAATGTTCAAGTTTCCAACACTACCCAGAGACTTTCTGGAGTCTTCATGCGCAAGTGTTTTAAATACTGGTTGTCCTTTTACAGGAGTCAGTTGCAGTAGATCTCCAAAAACTATGATGTGTTTTCCTCCAAATAACACGTCATACTCTGTTTTAAGAATTTGCTGCATGCTTAAATGCACAAAGGCAAGCATTAAGTTTGAGACAATGCTTACCTCATCAATAATGAGAAGTTTAATTTTCTTCAGGACTCTTGAAACTTCACAACAAGCTTCTCCAGATCGCTTCTGGTATTCCAATTTTTTCTCATGCTCTACTGGTAGCATTATTAAACAATGTAAACTAATTCCTTTAATGTTATGTGCTGCCAACCCAGTTGGAGCAGTGACAACACAAGACAAATGCGACTCAGTTGTTTTGTGCAGATAACTTGCAATTACTTTAATTAAGAAACTTTTTTCTGTTCCAGCTTGACCACTCACATACATTCAGATAGGTTGAAATGATGTGCATGAGCACTCTTTCTTTTCATGAAGTAATCCATGGTCAATCTGTTCTTTCACTTGCTGATATATTTGTTTCTGTTCAACATTTAGTTGTTCTTCCAAGTTTCCTAACTCCATCACATCTTCTTTATCTTGATGTATTGCTGTTTCCACCTCATTCATGGCAATTACTGCTTCATTTTCAACAATTGGTTTCCTAGTGGATCTTGACTCAGTGCAGCAGAAGTTTGACTGTCTTGAGAACTGTCTCTAGCAATCTCAGCTGAAATTGTAGCTTCTTGATCAATTTCATCATTCAACATTTTCACATAATTTGAAAAAGCACTGCATTGTATTCTATCTTTACAAGCATTAAATGAATCTTCATAGCTCTGAAAATCTCCAAGTAATTCCAGTTCTGAACGCCACGGTTTGAACATTTGCAAAAGTTCTAAATAGTAAAATTCCCTTTTATCAGCAGTGTCGCAACTCGGTTTCCTGTGATTAATTAAATGTATTTTCCTTTGTTTCACCAAACATCCTTCGGACCCAATCACTACATATTTTCCATCATTGATGTTCTCTGTAGTATTCCGTTTAAATGTGTCGTTTTGCAGCACTTCATAGAGACACATGTTCTCAAGATGATGACTTCTGTTTGGGTAATATGTGTCCAACATATTCGTTTTCAAAATATCTGCACTTTACTGGCTCTTTTTCTGCTAAATATTCAATTTCTTGAACAGATTTCAGTACCCGATTTCACATTGCTGCAAGACCTAGACTCACCCAAATGATTCTTCTACTTTTGGAGTATAGACTTGCAGATGATCACCAATCTGAGCATTCATATGCTCCAATTTCATGATGCGATAACATCTTCAAACTGAAACTGTAAAATGTCTTACTTAGTGTCTTCTCGTGAGAAATCTCTTCCCACATTTCTTTCAATTCTGTCCTTTCTGATTTAATAATGTAGGACGTTACATATCGAGCAACAGCAATGGAATTGTCCGCAACATACTGAATATCCATGTTAGTGTTCCACATGGATAAAATAACTGGATTGTAGTCATTTATGTATTTTGACTCTTCGCTTCTTCTTAAGTAGTAGGTATTTTTCTGAGACTTTCTTGTGATGGTATGTCGCATAGCTGACATAAAACTGTTCACTCTTCCTTTGGATAATACAGGACGTGGAAATGCAAAACGACATTTGGTATAGAACTTATCCTTAGACAGTATTTTCCACATCTATGGCTTTGGAATCGTAAGACTTGTTGTTTTAAGTTTTTATTTTCTCTGCTATTGGGTACAGCACATGTGGCATATTCTTCAATGAAAGACAAAACAGTATCATCTGAATCTGTTCCAAATTTGGAGGCGTCCTTGATCCATAACAACATATGTATATGAGGAGCACCTCTTGCTTGATACTCCTTTCTCCAAAATAAATCCACAACTTCTCCAAGAGGAGGATTCTTTTTATTGCAGATGAAAGACATCATAGCTTCAAATCTATGATTGAAATATCTGTATACATTAACAGGATCCAAAGAGCACAATTCTCCAGGTGTCTTGTATTCAATAGTTTTTATATTGGAATTCGCCTCTCGAAGAAATTCAAGTAAATCATCCCAAGCATACTCAGCACAGCTTAGTGTCAGATTAATCAACTGAGAATCAAATGATCATCTCTCTGATGCACTTTATCCATAAAATCCTTTGCAGTTACATTTTGCAGATGCATTCCAGTTTTTAAAATGTGATTTACTGCATATGAAAGTCCAGACAAGTCATTTTCAAACAGAAGATGAAGCATATAAGGGATACATTGTCGAAATATTGAATCTTCTGCATATAATCTTGTTGTCCGATATTCAGATGCAGGAATCTGCATAGGACGTTCATCATATCGTCCACCTTTTCCTGTTGGAAACAACTGCGGGAAACAACGAGCTTCCAAGCTCTCTTCCCATACACTCATGGTACTTCCTTTTGCTTTTTTCATTTGGAACAACTCAATCGTATTCCCCATCACTTCTTTGGAATGAAGTGGATGTACACTGTAATGTTCATAGATTTATTCACATCTGGACATGTCCACTTTATCACTTCGTCCACTTGATGTTTCAGTATCTTCTGCTAAATCTATTTCTTCTTCTCCTACAAACACATTTCTATAGTACTCATTATTTTTTATCAGATACAATGTTACAATTAAGGGTGGGCGTAGTTCGCGAAGTAGCACTTCGCGAAGCTACGCAAAGTGAAGTTCGCACTACGCGAGCTACGCGTAGCACTTCGCGAACTGCGTAGTAACATGTTCGCACTGTGCAAGATGTTGTTTTCAATGATTGCACAGTGCAGACAAGCAACCGGCACTGTGCAATCATTGAAAATGGCATCTTGCACAGTGCGAGCTGTAGTTTTCTGCTGCTCGAGTAGATTTTTACTCGAGCGGCAGCTTTCTCAACGCGAACTGGTAGTTTCTCATCGCGAGCGGTCGCGAGCATACGCGACCCCTTGCAATGAGAAACCTGACCTCCTCGCGTTGGGAATCTCGCCGGGAGGTTTATTTTCCATGCTCGCGATCGCCAACTTGATGTTGCTGATCGCGAACAAGGAAAAAGTCTCGAGGTCGCCAACTTGACGTTGAGGACCGCGAGCAAGCAAAAAATGACCGCAGCACTACGCAACACTACGCTACGCGTGTTCGCACTGTGCTACGTGCAGTTCGCGTAGTGCGAAGTAGCGCGAACTTCGCAAACTACGCGAGCATAGCGTAGTGCTTCGCCCAGGCTTAGTTACAATGCTGCCTTTTGCACTTTTCTAACATCCACAAACTCTTGCCAGATTTTCTTATTCTTAGTAGGAGCACCATTAACTAGAATAACTAGTGGTTCATTTTCTGCAATAGTTTCAATGTTTTTCTTTAAATCTAAAGGTAAATACACAACTCTTCCTTTCAATCCTCTTTGTAAATCTGATGGAGGCAATTTACCTGTTTTAGGCTCCATATGAACAATAGCCTGAAACGGGTGCACACATTGAATGAGAATAGACTCATAGGTATTTAAATCTATCAGCTCTGGAGGAATAGCAACCAACTCTAGATTATTATGAACAGCTCTAGCAGGCATTTTATTCTCATCTAATTTGTTATAACAATATTTGCAAATACGCCGATCAGAACCCAAATCAAAACAATCCTCTACCAACAAATAAGTTGCAAATTCCTTCCACTTTTCATTATTTTCTGTTTCACTTTTTAAATACAGATTGACACTCCTAGTCTGATTTTTATAGTGAGTTCACCGACAACAAATACAAGAAACATTTGGTCTTTCACCTGAAATCACCTTAAACTTTGTGATTTGATCTTCAACATTTTTTGTAATCATGGGTTCTACATTGTCTTCAACATTTTGTTCTATTAATGTGTCAGTTTCTGCACTCTCTTGCTGAGGACCAAAGTAACAAAACTCAATATCATCACAAACCTCCTTCACATCTGATACTGACCCACGCAAAAGAGTACTGTTCAACTCAGTTAACTTTAGTGCTGGACTTTTTGTATAATACAATTTTCTCACTAACTTCCGCATTTGAGTATGATGTACTGGCAACATCCTGAAATGGTGAAAAACACTTTGACAAACTTTCCTAGAAAGACAAGCCAGAGAATGACCTTGCAAACCAGTATTTTTTCTCACTCTGCAAGGGTCTAGTCCTTGCAACACCTTAATCTTTTGTTTAACACTTTTTTTACTATCTGCTCGTAAGAAACTGCATAATTTATCAATAGATTCTTGTCGTACACTACAAATACTACTGCAATCGCAAGTGTACACAGGATCTTTAGGACGTCTCCCTAGAACTTCATCAGCTATCACTTCTTCTGCATTTCTTTGAACCATTTTCTCTTTGT
The DNA here is from genome assembly GCF_964204655.1 of Triturus cristatus. Classification (NCBI taxonomy): domain Eukaryota; kingdom Metazoa; phylum Chordata; class Amphibia; order Caudata; family Salamandridae; genus Triturus; species Triturus cristatus. The sequence continues at coordinate 1,535,839,267 of NC_140589.1, read as the reverse complement.
CAATTGGACAACCATTTCTAACCTCGACCACTGGTGTCAACTGCATGCAAATATTTATTGCTCTGTAAATAACTCTCTTCAGTAAAGAAAGGCTCTGAACTTGAACTGTTGAACCCCAAAAAATATCACAAAAATTTGTTCTGTTAATTACTCTTTTCCTCTTACTTTTGGCCTTCATTAAATGGATTGGTTTATCTAGTGATCAAATTATATTTAATACTAAAAGGAATAGTTTCCTTTTTACTTCAAAAGCCTTTTCAACAATGGTTTCAATATGCTTCTTCTTTTTATAAAATAGAGCTTTCTTTTTACATTTCTTCGTATCTTTCAGCAAATTATGTACTGCTCTCTTGTAAAATAATTGTTTGCGTATTTCTTTATACTGATTTTGTCTTCTTTTACCATACTTATTCTCCTTTGACTGTCTATTTGATTTTTTGCTTTTACTATTATTTTGAATATTTTTTCTAGTTGAAGCATTCTCAGAGGTTTCAGCATTCTGTACATTCTGTTTGGTCCAACAAACATTTTTAATACATTGCTTTGTGATCTTACCAGAAGATTTTTTCTTTTTAGTCACATTATGTTGTTCATTCAATACTTGTGGTTGATTTTTCTTCAAGTAACTGTCCTTTTTCTGTTCTTTTACTTTTCTTACTTTGTCCGGCATGAAATCTCTATTTTAATGGTAATAAACAGTATCTGTAAAAATGTATCACAAATAAATGTATATTAATATCTTTATAAATTATACTTTTCTCTTACTATACAAACACATTTTCTATAAATACTGACTAAGAAATTATAGGCCTTAAGCACAAGTGTGAAGGTGGTTAGACCACTACATGCATAGTGCATACTACTTTGAAGCAGTCCATGCCCTAAAGCATGCCTCACTGAAAGAGTACATGCTTACTGACTGAATGATTACAGTACTATAAGGAGAGACACTGGGTGAATTCACAGTTGTTGAGTTTTACTTTACTGAATAGATTACTACATGGTACTGAAAGACTCACTATGGATTTGCAACAGCAGTCACAGTGTGTTTGCTGGAGTGTATGCATAGTGATTGTGGAAATGTAGGCCTGAAGCACAAGTGTGAAACTGGTTAGACCACTACATGCATAGTGGATAGTTATTTCAAGCAGTCCTTGTGAAAAGGCATGGTTCACTGCATGAGTACAAGGGTACTGACTGAAACATTAGAGTAATGCAAGGAGAGGGCCTGAATGAATCTTTTAAGGGTTTGTGTTTTGGCGCATTGAATAGATTAGTACATGGTGCCGGATGAGTCACTGGAGGTGTGCAAGGGGAGTGACAGGGTGTTTATTGGAGTTTATAGATACTGACTGGGCAATTTAAGGTGTGAAATACAATTGTGTAGGTGGTTAGAGGCCTGCATGCATAGTGAATAGACATTTGAAGTACTTCATGTGCTAAGGCCGGGTTCACTACATAAATACCTGGGTACTGACTGAACCATTAGAGTAGTACAAGGAGAGTGTCTTGGTGAATTTATAAGTGGTTGTGTTTTGGTGCAGTCAATGGATTAGTACATGATGTTGAATGGGTCACTGGAGGAGTGTAAGGGGACTGACAGGGTGTTTGCGGGAACTGTATGAATACTGACTGGGGTATTGAAGGTCTGAAAGACAAGTGTGTAGGTGGTTAGAGGCCTGCATACATAGTGCATAGACGTTTGAAGCAGTGCATGTACTAAAGCTGGGTTCACTACATAAGTACCTCAGTACTGACTCAATCATTAGAGTACTTCAAGGAGAGTGCCTGGGTAAATTTATTACCGTTTGGGTTTTGGCACAGTGAATGGATTAGCACATAGTGCTGAATGGGTCACTGGAGAAGTGTAAGGGGAATGACAAGGTGTTTGCGGGAACTGTATGAATACTAACTGGGGTATTGAAGGTGTGAAAAACAAGTGGGTAGGTGGTTAGAGGCCTGCATGCATAGTGGATAGGCATTTGAATCAATCCATGTGCTAAGGCCTGCCTCACTCCATTAGTACTTGGATACTAACTGAATGTTTAGAGTATTGCAAGGAGAGTGCCTGGGTGAATCTTTTAAGTTTTTGGGTTTTGGCGCAGTGAATAGATTAGTACATAGTTGCAGATGAGTCACTGGAGGTGTGCAAGGGGAGTGACAGGGTTTTTATTGGAGTCTATAGATACTGACTGGGGAATTGAAGGTGTGAAAGACAATTGTATAGGTGGTTAGAGGCCTGCATGCATAGTGGATAGATGTTTGTAGTACTCCATGTGCTAAGGCCGGGTTCACTACATAAGTACCTGGGTACTGACTGAATCATTAGAGTACTACAAGGAGAGTGCCTTGGTGAATTTATAAGTGGTTGGGTTTTGGTGCAGTCAATGGATTAGTCCATGATGTTGAATGGGTCACTGGAGACGTGTAAGGGGAGTGACAGGGTGTTTGAAGGAACTGTATGAATACTGACTGGGGTATTGAAGGTGTGAAAGACAAGTGTGTTGGTGGTTAGACGCCTGCATGCATAGTGGACAGGTGTTTGAATCAATCCATGTGCTAAGGCCTGCCTCACTCCATTAGTACTTGGGTACTGACTGAATGTTTAGAGTATTACAAGGAGAGTGCCTAGGTGAATTTATAAGTGTTTGTTTTTTGGCACAGTAAATGGATTACTACATGGTGCTGAATAAATCACTGGAGGAGTGCAAGGGGAGTGACAGGGTGTTTTCTAGAAGTGTGTGGATACTGACTGGGGAATTCAAGGTGTTAACGACAAGTGTGTAGTAGGTTAGAGGCCTGCATGCATAGTGGATAGACGTTTGAAGAGTCCATGTGCTAACGCATGGTTCACTGCATGAGTACCTGGGTACTGACTGAATCATTAGAGTACTGCTAGGAGAGTGCCTGGGTGAAACTTTTACGTTTTTCGGTTTTGGCGCAGTGAATAGATGAGTACATGGTGCTGGATGAGTCACTGGAGTTGTGCAAGGTGAGTGACAGGGTGTTTATTGAAGTATATAGATACTGACTAGTCAATTGAAGGAGTGAAAGACAAGTGTGCAGGTGGTTAGAGGCCTGCATGCATAGTGGATAGGCGTTTGAATCAATCCATGTGCTAAGGCCTGCCTCACTCCATTAGTACTTGGGTACTGACTGAATGTTTAGAGTATTGCAAGGAGAGTGCTTGGATGAATTTATAAGTGTTTGTTTTTTGGCACAGTTAATGGATTACTACATGGCGCTGAATAAATCACTGGAGGAGTGCAAGGGGAGTGACAGGGTGTTTGTAAGAACTGTATGGATACTGTCTGGGGTATTGAAGGTGTGAAAGACAAGTGTGTAGGTGGTTAGAGGCCTGCATGCATAGTGGATAGACATTTGAAACAGTCCATGGGCTAAGGCCTGGGTCACTGCATGACTACCTGGGTACTCACTGAATTATTAGAGTACTGCAAGGAGAGTGCCTGGGTGAATCTTTTAAGTTTTTGGGTTTTGGCGCAGTGAATAGATTAGTACATAGTGCCGGATGAGTCACTGGAGGTGTGCAAGGGGAGTGACAGGGTGTTTATTGGAGTTTATAGATACTGACAAGGCAATTGAAGGTGTGAAAGACAATTGTGTAGGTGGTTAGAGGCCTGCATGCATAGTGGATAGATGTTTGTAGTACTCCATGTGCTAAGGCCGGGTTCACTACATAAGTACCTGGGTACTGACTGAATCATTAGAGTACTACAAGGAGAGTGCCTTGGTGAATTTATGAGTGGTTGGGTTTTGGTGCAGTCAATGGATTAGTCCATGATGTTGAATGGGTCACTGGAGAAGTGTAAGGGGAGTGATAGGGTGTTTGAAGGAACTGTATTATTATTTTTATTATTATTATTAGTTCGATTTGTAGCACGCATGGCTGCCCCAGCAACGGGGCGTCCCAGCGCAGCCCTGACCGAGACCAATAACCAAGCAACAGCCACAGCAGGTCGCTCAATCTATGAAGATTTAGCAGGAGCAGAGAACAGCCAGGTTTTTATCGCTTTGCGAAACGGCAGATGCAGCTGAATAGTTCTTATGGGAGCTGGTAGAGAATTCCAGAGTTTGGTGGCTAGGTTCCGAAAAGAGCAGCCGCCAGCTCTAGCTTTGAGGACGCGGGGGGCACAAACCAGGGCGCAGCCCGCCGATCTTAGGGGGCGACGTGGGGTATAAGGCATAAGTAAATTGGCTAGGCCCAGCGGGGCTTGACCCGATAAGATTTTGCGAGCCACACAAAGAGCCTTAAACTGGACGCGTTTCTCCACAGGGAGCCAATGCAGTTTAGAAAGCAGGGCAGTCACTGAGCTTGACCTAGGAAGCCCTACCAACAGTCGCGCAGCGGCATTCTGGAACCGCTGCAAGCGCTTAATGCTGGTTCTATTGGCGCCCAGATAAAGTATGTTCCCATAGTCCAGCCTAGACAAAATTAGGGCCTGGACTATGGTTTGACGCACTTTAGGGGGAAAAAAAACAATCACGGGTCTTAGGCCACGAAGAAGCCCAAAACACACCCCAGCCACAGTCTTAGACTGCGCTTCAAACGTCAGATCTTGCTCGAACCATATCCCAAGGTTCTTTACAACTTTCTTAGGAGAGGGTGCAGGTTTAAGACGCTCAGGCCAGCATTGTTCGGACCATAGATCACGGTCCTTCCCGAGTAATAAAATCTCGGATTTACTGGCATTGAGCTGCAGGAAATTGCCCGCCATCCAATCTGCCACTGCTAAAAGATCCTCCTTAAATTTCTTCAAGTTAGCATCACGTTTCTTGGAAAAGGAGGTCAGCAGTTGGGTGTCATCAGCATATGACACCAATGCAAGACCTCTGCTCTTAGGTACCGCAGCCAAAGGGCGAACATAGAGATTAAACAAGAGCGGGCTAAGAACTGAGCCCTGCGGTACACCCTGAAGCTGGGCAAACTCCTGGGAGTGAAACGGAGGCCTAGAGACTTGAAAAGACCTCTCTTTCAGGAAGGAGCGAAACCAGCCCAAGGCCTCACCCTCAACACCAATTTCCTGCAAAGGAGTTAATAAAATTGCATGTGATATGGTGTCGAAGGCGGCACTAAGGTCCAATAGGACCAGAGCTACGGAATCACCCTTATCCAGACTGTCCCTGATAGCTTCCGACACTGCCAACAGTGCAGACTCGGTCCCATGACGCACACAGAAACCATGTTGCGAGGGGTCAAGGATGGCATTATGGTCTACAAACTCCGAGAGAACAGAGTTGACATGGGATTCTGTCACCTTGGCCAGAAAGGGAAGCAGAGAAATAGGCCGATAATTAGCCGGTTCCCCAGGGTCCAGGGAAGGCTTCCTAAGCAGTGGCATAACCTTAGCATGTTTCCACGCTCTAGGAACCACTGCAGAAGAAAGGGATAAGTTCACCGAATGCAAAGCCCATGGGGAAATCACGGAGTGGAGTTGGCAAAATAAAGCAGGAGTAAGGGGATCAGCTGGGGATCCAGACTTAATCTTCCGACAGAGTACATCAAACTCGTCGGGAGATAAAGATGGAACCCGCCAAGGGGCCAGAAGTAATGGAAGCCTCACTCCCCATGCACTGTTCTACCAGAGGCAGGTTGGAGTAGATCTGCTCGACCTTAGCCAAAAAGTGGCAGGCCAACTCACTACACTGCTGGTTGGAGACAATCGGGGAAGAAACCACAGATCCCGCACTTTCCATACTCTTGAGTAGGGCAAATACCGATTTGGCAGGATTAGTACTAGCCAAGATTTCTTTAGCCACATACTCAGCCCGAGCCTTCCTAATAAGGCGATGATATTGTTTAATGGCAGCCCGATATTCCCGCTTAGCCGAGACGTCATAAGAACGTCTCCAGACACGTTCCAGTAGCTTACAGCCCTTTTTGGCTGAAGCAAGAGACGCATCAAACCAAGGGTTCGAGAACCCTCTGCTTTTTACTCCCAGACGGGCCGGGATACAAGTGTCCAGGCTATGGACAACCCATTCATGGAAGCAAGAGATTGAGGCCTCCATGTCACAGGGCATTGGGGGACTATTATCAGCCAGGCAGGCCGAAAGTTGGCCAAGATCTAGTTTGTGCCAAGGACGCTTCAGCACAGGAACTGGGCGAGGGGGAATAACTTTCCCCTGCAGGTACAAGGCAAAAGAAACCAGATAATGATCCGTCCAGGCCAATGGAGCTGGAGAAGCGACCTGTATAGACTGCATATTCGAAAAAATAGGGTCTAACAGGTGCCCTGCCTCATGAGTACTCTCAGAGACGCATTGAGCCAGCTGAAATGCCTCCATATCAGCCAAAAAATTCAAAATCTCCGCTTTCTCGTGCAACTCAAGGTGGAGATTAAGATCCCCTACAATAGTAAAGTTTGCTGCCCTGCCAGCATTGAGAGCAATTCTGTTAAGAAAATCCTCCCTAAAGCTAGTAGCGAGACCCGGTGGGCGATAAACTAAAAGACCAGACATAGTGAAGTTGGGGGTCAACATAACTTTGAACACAGCACTTTCACAGTCCATAATAGAATCTTTTATAAAACTATATCTATATACATCTTTTATAATTATTGCAATGCCCCCACCACGCCCCCCTCTCTATTGACTGTCTTCATCACATAGCCCTGAGGAAGGACAAGCCAAGGTGCAGCTATTGAGTCCTGTGAAAGCCAAGTCTCAGTTAAGAAAACGGCATCAGGGGCCTCCTCAGAAAGTAGGTCAAACACCTCCGCATGGTGTTTCATGAGGGACCGACAGTTTAAGCTAAAAAACTTAAACTCAGTGTCCTCGGATGAAAAAGGCACTCTATCCATTCCTGCTAACTGAAATGCACAGGATTTACACTTATATGGATCAGCCTGGGTGGATCAGCCCAGTATGAATACTGACTGGGGTATTGAAGGTGTGAAAGACAAGTGTGTTGGTGGTTAGAGGCCTGCATGCATAGTGGACAGGCGTTTGAATCAATCCATGTACTAAGGCCTGCCTCTCTCCATTAGTACTTGGGTACTGACTGAATGTTTAGAGTATTACAAGGAGAGTGCCTGGGTGAATTTATAAGTGTTTGTTTTTTTGGCACTGTAAATGGATTACTACATGGTGCTGAATAAATCACTGGAGGAGTGCAAGGGGAGTGACAGGGTGTTTGCAGGAACTGTATGAATACTGAATGGGGTATTGAAGGTGTGAAAGACAAGCGTGTAGGTGGTTAGAGGCCTGCATGCATAGTGGATAGACGTTTGAAACAGTCCATGGGCTAAGGCCTGGCTCAGTGTATGAGTACTTGGGTACTGACTAAATGATTAGAGTTTTTTAAGCACTTATGTGTATGCAAAGACATAAAGTACCCAAAACCTTCTCTCTAAATGGTTCCTAAATGCATACAGACTCTCAGTGTGATTCTAGACAACAAACACTATCTCATGCATATTACCAAATCACATTTTCTTGTCCGGAATTGGTAAACAGAGTACACACAATCCACATGTTGTACTACTGCACATAATTGTAGAACCCTGACTCTTTTTACAAATACCTAACCAATGACTGGTTTCTTATTCTACCAAAGTATGAGAACAGGATAGGTTTTTAAGCAGTTATGTGTCTGCAAACACATAAAATACCCAAATCCTTCTCTTAGTACAGTTTCTAAATGCACACAGACTCACAGTGTGAGTCTAGAAAACAAACAGTATCCCTTGGATTTTATAAAAACACATTTATCATTCTTGAAGAAGTAATGTGACTGCACACATTCCACATATTTTACTACTGCTCATTAGTGTATAAGCCAGACTCATTTTACAAACACATAAACAATAAATGGTTTCTATTTCTACCAAAATGTAAGAACAGGATAGGTTTTTAAGCACTTATGTGTCTGCAAAAATTTGAAACACCCAAATGCTTCTCGCACATTGGTTCCCAAATGCACACAGACTCACAGTGTGATTCTAGACAAACAACACTATTCCTTGTACTTTACCAAAACACATTCACTAGTGTGGAAGGGCTGTAGTGACTGCAGAGATTCTACATATTTCAATAGTGCAAACTACTATGAAAGCCTGACTCATTTTGTGAATGCATAAGTAATGCTGGCTTCTAATACTACTAAAACTTGACAACATAACCGATTTTAAAACAGTTATCTTTTAGCAAATACCTGATGTAACCAAATGCTTCTCTCACAACGGTTGCGCAAATGCACACAGACTCACAGTGTGAATCTAGACAAGCAACACTATCCCTTGCATTTTACCAAAACACATTTAGTAGTGTACAAGACGTAAGGTGACTGCACACGTTCCACAAAAAGTTCTACTACACATTTGTATAGAGTGCTTCTATCAGAATGATTCCTAAATGCACACAGACTCACTGTGTGATTCTAAACGAACAACACTATCCCTTGCAATTTACAAAAATACATTTACTAGTCTACAAGATGTAAGGTGACTGCACACATTGCAGAAAATGTTCTACTACACATTAGTACCAAAATGTTTCTCTCAAAATGATTCCTAAATGCACACAGACTCACAGTGTGATTCTAGACAAACAACATTATTCCTTGCATTTTACCAAAACACATTTCATAATCTAGAAGGAGTATTGCATTTTAGTGTAGAAATTTGACTCCTTTTGCAAATACATAAACAATGGCTGGTTTCTAATTCTACCAAAACATGAAAACAGCACAGTTATCTGTCTGCAAACACATGAAAAACACAAATGCTTATCACAGAATGGTTTCTAAATGCACACACACTGACAATAAGATTATACACACAAAAAAGTACTCCCTGCACTTTAGCAGGAGAAATACATTAGTGTGATTAAAATCAAAATGGACCACATACACCCCCTTAAAATTAAGAAACTCGCCTTTCAAGTTGTTTTGTAGATTAAGAAGTAGGTCAGTCACACACCAGATTTTCTTATACTGAATCTCTGCACTGTCCACCTGTCAGCAAAACCAAAGAATGGCAATGTTTCCCTCTCATTTTGCACACATATACATGTAAATATCAAATCACATTGCTTCCCACATTAATTCAAAAGCAAACACACATTTCTATTGGTTACACATTTCAGCCCTTTCCAAATTACATAAATTTGAACCCTACCCCCAATCTGCCTTCTGCCTGTTACCATAGAAACAGTTCATGGAACACTTAACTGAGCACACAGGTCACAAGTTCAGCACACAATGTTGCTAATCAAAACAGCAAGTGTGCTTGACTTTTCAACATATCAGATTATCATAAATAATGTTCCTTTCAATCAGTTTTCGTTAACCAATAAGAATCATGCGTTTAAAAAACAGAAACATGCACCCTAGTTTTCAGTGTAGAATGTTGTCAAACAACCAATCATTTCTTTTCTTTTTGCAAAACTGCATCTTATCCACCATTTTAGAAAAATCTTACTTTTCAAACTGCCATTTCATTTACAGAGACCATCTGAGTGCATCCAGACCTCCCTTCAAGATGCTTAGAGTTTGGATTGTGGGACACAGCTATATTTTCTGGAGCCAAAGGTATGCAGAAAACAAAGGCATTCACAAAGACCTAGGTTTGCCAAATGTAGACATTAAATGGATTTGACAGAGATGGTTAAAGTGGCACCAATTGATGCCATTGGTGAAATCCTTCATGCAATTCCAACACCCTGACCTCATAATAGTGCACTGTGGTGGCAATGACCTAGGCACTTTGACTGGGGTAGGTCTGGAAATGCTTATGAAGGACACCTTTGAAGAACTGATTTCACTTTTCCCCAAAACTACCTTTGTGTATTCTAACAGATGCCAAAGGCAGAAATCGAACTGGTCCGATCATTTTTGTCCACAGATTGAGAAAGCTAGGAAACATGTGACTAAATATGATTCTGCTTTTCTCCGAGACTATAGAATGGGGTCCATTTACAATAACAATTTGCGTTTTCATATGCAAGACATCTATAGGGGAGATGATGTACATTTTACTGATGAGGGTAACAGAGTCTTCCTCAACAACTTTAGACTTTGTATAGGTACTTACTTATAAGTACCAAAAACTCTCAATGAACACAATGGCTCTTTTTAGAGCCACTCAAGAACAAAACACATAAGCTTGATGTTTATCTAAAAAAAATACTTTTTTTTTTGCTTGGAGTCGCGCACCCAACGCGTTAGGAATCGCACACCCTATTATCCCCAGGGACCCCATCCCCCGGGGCTTATAAAAAACATTGGGGACCGTGGGGGGAGCATATTAACACCATTTAAGCAAATGATATGAGTCTGAACTGAGGACTACCTCTTTGCCAAATTTGGTGTAATTCCGTTCAGCAGTTCGGGCTGTAGCTGTGGCTAAAGGTCCTATGGGAAAATGCATGGGGATAATGCGTTTTGGGACACCCTTTTTTCTCGGCCCCCGCTTGACGAATCACCCCGAGACTTTCAGGATACGAGCAGACCGGAGCTGAACAAAAGTTTGGAACATTTCGTGAAGATTCGTCAACCGGCGCCAGACTTATTGGGAATAGAATGTTGCGGATTTCCTATGGAAAATAGGTTCTAACTATAACTACCTACTGGCAACTGCCAGTAGGTAATATATATATATTGAGTATCAATGGACTATTTACAATTTAAACTATAATTGAAAAGAGGATAAAAGATTTGTATGAGTATGAAATTGGTTTTTATTTATGGAAAAATGACAAAAATAAGTAAGAAATTAATTTTTCTACGAAATATTTTAATTTTCATATGGTAAAATCATAATGAACATACTCTACTTATCGGTAATAAATAAGCTTTCTGGTATACTGTTTATAAAGGTTGGCCCATACAAAATGTTTAAAGATGGCCGCCAAATTCACAGCGAAAGTAATATGTACTAAAATGTAGTCCGTTGTTGATGTCTATTGTTTTGAATGCCTATTTTAACCTTAATTGAATGGTGTATCTGCATCGTGAACAAGGCGGCGTTTAGCTGTCAAAACGCGTAGATGTAAACATCACTAAAAATAAAGAAGTTGAATGACCTCTACCTCTTGAAGTGCTGGAAAATCATTCCTCAACGCGATAATTTTATGCTAATATATATATATATATATTTATATATATATATATATATATCTATATATATATATATATATATATATATATATATATATATATATATATGGAATTCCAATCCTGGCAATCGAAGAGCAGACAGGCACAGACTCCGTGAAATAATGGCAAAAAGAAGTTTAATCCAACAGCAGCAAGACGCGTTTCGACGGCGAACCGCCTTGTTCACTTGTCTGTTACACATGCCAGTGACACTTACATATGTTAATGTGCAGTTGTCATGGCAACCACCACTCTGTCATCATAGACATAAAGAATCATGACCGAGCTGATCGGCATGACTTGACAAAAACACGAACATACTAATACACGTGTTTAAATTAAATACATGTGAAAATAAAACACATACATATATTATTAAGCATATATATATGAAAAATGATAATTATTTAGCTTAATTAAAGTAAAAACAAAAGTGCCTTATATGTCTCTCTGTCCCGTGAATATATATGGACATAGAAGACATGAAAATAAGCCCACAGTGGAAAACATAATCTAAAACATTCTAAATACACACAAGTGATGCAAAATGCATCTATCAGGAAAGATACCCAAATGCTAGATACATTTTAAAGTCCAAAAGGAAAGACGCTTTCATTTAAACGTGTCTCACTCAGGTGACCGTCTATACGTGAAGAGTTCAAGTGAACATTTGCATCAGAGACAGGAGCAGCCGGGGAGGAAATAGGATACCTAGGCAAAGTGTCGGCCTATTATAAGCAGAGAGCGTCTATGGTGGTCCTAATACAGCGAATAGTGGGTAGGAAAATATGAAGAAGGGTGAAGCCCAAGTGGGCCAAGAGTGTGAGAAAGGTGTTAAAAAGTGTAATTACAATAAGGGAGTGTGCGAAAGCGTTACCTGGGGCACAGATGAAATCAGATAAAATAGGACAGATAAAAAGGCAAGGAAAAAATAGATTTTAGTGTACATGTAGAAAGTGGGTTGCTAAAATGTCAAACACACATAATAAGGGATTTAAAAAATGTGAACAGACTGTAGCAAAATATTAGAGAGAGATTGGGAATAGCGGCAAGAGACCCGCTAAACTAAAGGTGGACATTAAGCGCTTCATCTGCGTTCATACCATTAGGAATTTTTGAATTATACAAAAGAATGTAACGGGATTCCAATCTCCTAAGAGCTAGAAGTCGGTTACCTCCCCTAGGGTTTTTGGGGATGCTGTCTACCACATAGAAAGTGAGATCTTCCGCTTTGCCGTTGTGGTGAGTGTTTATGTGCCTGGCAACTGGGTATGTGACGTCATTGTGCGTAATGGCTCTCAAGTGCTGTAGAATGCGCACGTGTACGGGGTGTATGGTGCTTCCCACATATTTTTTGTCACATGTACAGGTCAATACGTAAACAGCAAAGTCTGTTTTGCATGTGAAATGCTTTCTGATCACATAAGGTGATTGTCTAAATGGTAAGACAATATCTTTGGTATTTTTACCATGTTTGCATGCCTTACATTTGGCACATTTGTAGAAACCTGTAGGCAATCTAAGCCAGGAACCTTCAGCTTTGGTTCTGCTTGGGGCATTATTCACTATTTCTTGTCTCAGAGATTTAGCTTTTCTGAATGTGATTTGGGGTTTGTTGCTAATGGATGTGCCTAGAACTGGATCATTCCTTACTGCACTCCAATGCCTATAGATGATTTTGCGGACTTGGGCATGATAGGCATTGAATCCCGTGACCAATCTCGGGGTGTTAGTAGTGGAACTTTCTTTACTACCTACAGTAGTAGTGGTTTTAGTAGTAAGGAGTTCCTTGCGGGTTTTGGTGGCTACCTTTGATTTGGCCTTATCAAGGGTTTCTTGGTTATAGCCCCTGTGGGCTAATCTGTTGCACAATTCATCTGTGGCTTCTTCGAAGCCGGTGTTAGTGCTACAATTTCGCTTCATGCGTAGGCACTCGGCATAGGGTATGCTGGCTTTTAGAGAACTAGGGTGGAAACTGTGCGCGTGTAGGATGGCGTTCCCAGCTGTCGGTTTTCTGAAGGTTTTAGATTGAAGGCAATCTCCCTCTACGAAAAGCTCCAGATCCAAAAAGTGGATAGATTCCCTGCTCATATTACACGTGAAGCTGAGGTTCAGGGTGTTGTTGTTAATTTCTTTAGAGAATTGGGTAGCACTCTCTTCTGAACCCTTCCACAGAATGAATATATCGTCGATGTATCTGACGTATATTCTTACATGCTCTGTGAATGTAGCCTGTTGCTCCACCCTGAGTACCTGCTCCTCCCACCAACCCATATGCAAATTAGCATAGCTGGGGGCGAAGCAGGTACCCATGGCTGTGCCCTGCAATTGCTTGTACATTAGGCCATCAAATATAAATACATTGTTACCCAAACACAATTCAGCCATTTTCACAAGCATCTCAGTGTGTTGGAACATAGAGATAGGTCTCCTGCCCAGATAGTGGTGAAGTGCATTGAGTCCATCTGTGTGCCTAATGCTCGTGTACAATGAATTCACATCGAGCGTCATCATAAGTAAGTCACTCTCCCATTGGACATCATAAATTTTTCTGAGAAAGTCTCCAGTGTCTTTTATGTATGCCGGAAGGTTACACACAAAGGGTTGTAAAAAATAGTCGATGTATCTAGAAGTGTTCTCGAACAATCCTCCTATTGCGGCGATGATCGGCCTTCCTGGAGGGTCCGTGGGGTTCTTGTGAATCTTAGGGATTAGATAGAGCAGGGGTGTTACTGGGTAATCACATTTCAGGTATTCAAATTCTTGTTTCGAAATGAGTCCGATACTTTTCCAGTTGTAAAGATCTTTGTGGATTTTTTCTTTTATTCCCACCATGATGTTAGGGCTCACTCGAATGTAACACTCCTTGTCATTAAGTTGTTTGAATGCCTCTTTGTTGTATTGCTCAAGGGGCCACAGAACAACATTGCCTCCTTTGTCCGACCAGCGGACCACTACATCATTTCTTTGTCTGATTTTGTTGATTAGTTCATCATATTTTTTCATTTTGTTGCGGTTACAGCTTGCAAATGTTTTACTGCTTGTGAGCGCCAAATCTTTTAGATCTTTGGTGACGTTTTCAGCAAAGACGTCAATGCCATCCTTCGGCATCATGGGGATGAAGGTGGACTTAGGTTTGAACGGTGTTTTTATGGTACTGGATATTGGTAGTCCTGAGGTGTTTGCAAAATCAATGAGCGATTCTGGGTTTTGTGTATTGTCCATGTGTACTAGGTCTTGTAGTAGAGCCATGTCCTTAACTGTAAGGGTATTGGGGTCGGTGGGTGTTTCATCTGTATTGTTCAGTTGGTTGGATCCTGAAATGAAATACTTCTGGAGTTTAAGTCTGGTTTTTATTTATGGAAAAATGACAAAAATAAGTAAGAAATTAATTTCTACGAAATATTTTAATTTTCATATGGTAAAATCATAATGAACATACTCTACTTATCGGTAATAAATAAGCTTTCTGGTATACTGTTTATAAAGGTTGGCCCATACAAAATGTTTAAAGATGGCCGCCAAATTCACAGCGAAAGTAATATGTACTAAAATGTAGTCCGTTGTTGATGTCTATTGTTTTGAATGCCTATTTTAACCTTAATTGAATGGTGTATCTGCATCGTGAACAAGGCGGCATTTAGCTGTCAAAACGCGTAGATGTAAACATCACTAAAAATAAAGAAGTTGAATGACCTCTACCTCTTGAAGTGCTGGAAAATCATTCCTCAACGCGATAATTTTATGCTAATATATATATATATATATATATATTATATATATATATATATATATATATATATATATATATATATATTCACAGAAAAAACCATAGGTTTCACATATGTTATAGTTAGCTGGACATTTCTCTCGTAAAAAACCATTGAAATTCCCCCGTTATAGTTAGTTCAGCTAACTATAACTCGCGCACCCGCAATCCACTGCTGATGACGTCACATATTACATCACTCATGACATGGTCAGTGACATCACTCATGACATCACTAATGTATCTTACTGCAGGCTAGTGACTAAACTGTGTGAATGTCTGTATCTGTCTGTCTGTTGGTGTATAAATGGCTGCATGCTTTTGTGAATAGCTATATGAGTGTCTTTATGGGTTATTGATTGGTTGTCTGAGTATCTGTATGGGTGGCTCAGTGTTAGTGTGGGTAGGCTGTGTGTGACTCTGTGCATAGATGTGTGAGTGGGTGATTCTATGGGTGCATGGTTTTAAGAGTGCATCTGTGATGGACTGTACGGTTGAGCGAGTGTATGTATGGGTGTGTTAGGGATTGAATGTATATCTCAGTGGTACATTTGTGACTAACTACATATGTGAAACGCAGTATATATGTGTGTAAGAGTATATAAGTGGCTAGATGTGAGAATGTGTGATTGTGACAGTGACTGTATGGATGAGTGTGTGCTTTTTTCAATGATTCTAATAGAGCATGAAAATGTGATACTATTTTTGTGAGCAAGGGAACTTGAGTGTGTATAACTGCATAGGTGAGTAAATGGCAGTGTGATTAATTGTATGTATGACTAGGTGTGAGAGTACCTCTATGGATTATTGGTAGTGTGTGAGTGTCTATATAGGTGTGTGTATAAATTCATATGATACTTTTTTATGGAGTGACTGTAACTATGAATGACTTTACAGGTGAGTGTGTGGAGGTGTATGAAGACCTAAAAGTTATTATGTGGGTATGCAGTTATTGGTATTGCATTATTTATGGATATGAGAATTGAATTCTGTAATTTTTAGTTAGTATATCAAAGGTTTTTTAAGGGTGTGAGAAGATGTTGTAATTTATCACATTGTTGACGTCCTTAGTGATGTCATCAGTGATGTCATTTTAGATGTCATTAGTGATGTCATGAGTGATGTTACTGACCATGTCATGAGTGATGTAATATGTGACGTCATCAGCAGTGGATTGCGGGTGCGCGAGTTATAGTTAGCTGAACTAACTATAACGGGGGAATTTCAATGGTTCTTTACGAGAGAAATGTCCAGCTAACTAAAACGTCTGTGAAACCTATGGTTTTTTCAGTGAATTTGCAAGGTTTTTTAAAAGCTAATTTCTAAATATAACGTGTGTGAAACCTATGTTTTTTTCTGTGTTTTTGCATGGTTTTTTGAATTCTAATTCTTAACTATAATGTGTGTGAAACCTATGGTTTTTTCATTGTTTTTTTTTTTTTTACATCTTTCTTTTTCTTTTTCTTTTTCCCTTTAAACACTATTCTACCTATGTATATATTCATGGTTGTAATGCATTCTTCAATTTATAAAGATTCACCTTTTTTAAATAAATGGTTAGATATAGTTGCATAACATAGTTAATATCTTCAACAAACCGTTTTTTTTTTTTTTTTTTTTTACCGTAAGCGCACGCTCCGCGTTATGTATGATGAGCGTACGTAATATTTATACTCCGTGTGCGCATGCTTACGCAATTTGCGTCGGCGTCCGTACTTCCTACGCGACACGTAAGCGCACACTTTACACGCGCACGCGCACGTTACGCGGAAGCGTAAGAGCGTGCGTGTAATGCACATGCGCGCGTGCACGTGTCTTTCGTACGCACATGCGTACTTTTACCGTACGCGCTCGGTAAGCGTAACGTGCGCGTACGGTTGGTCATGTGATCAAGAAACAAGACTTTTGATTGGTTTAAACTACTTTCAGTTCCAGAATCTTCCTACACCACACCCATTCCCCTCATTACTGCTTGTGATTCTCTAGCAGAAGGAGCTGAATTGTCTTTGGGATACAATGGCAGAGCAGCAGACCTCTTCTGAGAGTGAGCAGGGCAGCAGCATCATCAGACAGAGAAGGAGGAAACAGAAGAGTTATTTTATTTTATTTGGGAGTATTTTACATTTCCTGAGGGGCAGAAAAAGGTAAATGCTCCTTTAGTTACCTGCTCACTTTGTGAGCGTGTGTTATCTAGAGGTAATCCTAGAAAGAAGTATTCCTTTGGTAATCACACTATGTTGAGACACCTTAGGGATGTTCATTCAAGGACTTATGCTCGACATACTGAAGCAAACCCTTCAGTAAGTCACCCGAGCACATCCGCAGAAGCTCAGCCGAGTACATCTTCGGCAGCTCAGCCGAGCCCTTCCTCTGCGGTGGGAGCATCACCCTCTTCTGCTCCTCTAGAAATGAACCCTCGATTTCAGAGGGTACAAATGAGGTGCACCAGATGTTATGGTCTAATTGTTCATGGGGAGACCAGTATTTCCCTAATAAACAATAAGATAGACCAGCACATCTGTGGTCCTTGTTAATATTCCCATTCTTTCTTTCCTCTGTCCCTGTATTAACACAACGGCTCTTTTAAGAGCCAACCTTTTTTAACGGACGCGTAAGGTACGCGTATTTTTTTTTTTTTAAAACAAAACATTTTTTTTACACCCTACAAGGTCCTTGAGAGAGTACAATGGAAAAGAGAAAAGCAGATAGAGGAGAAGTGAAAAAAGGGAGCATGAAACTAAATGTGTGATAAATACAGAAATTACACACTTACCTGACCAACAAAATAACTTATTTATTAATAAAACCATCATATTTATTTAAAAAAAAGCTGCCCCTTTCCTACAAATGCCATTCTTACAGAACCGGACCAACACAATTAAAACCTCTGACAACAATTCCTGTGTGCACACAGACTCATGCTTTGATTCTAGGCACAAAACATTATTCCTCAGTGATACCAGTACACCTTAACTTATGATGAAAACATACTCCATAATATTTTACAAGTTCAAGACAGTTAAATATCTCCCAAACCACAAAATGTAAAACACAACTTTTAAAGAAGAATCACAATTCAATTTTTTATATCAAAATTCACCACATACATCTCCTCTCAAATTCATATCTCACCTTTAAAATTAGTTAGTTGAGAACGAAATGTGGCACTCAAAAAGCAGATTATCAGAGTCAGAATCTCAGAGCTGTACACCTCTCTCCTCCCACCAGAACCAGTAAATGCCAATGTTTCCCTTACTTTTTTCACACATATACATGTTAATTACAAATCTCAGTGCTTCCAACATTTTTTCAAATGAAATCACACATTTCTATTGGTGGAAAACTGCAACCCCTTTCCAAATGAACCCTTCCCCCATCTTGACTGCTGCCTGCTACCATAGCAACAGCTCATGGAACACTGTTGTGAGCAGAGAGGTCAGAAGTTCAGCACACAATGTTTCTATTCCAAACAGAAAGAGTGCTTCACCTGTCAAACCTAACAGCAAATCCAAATTAATCTTCTGTGGGAACACAATTTTCTGAACCAATACAAAACAGGCTTGTAAAAATCTAAACATACAGCCTAGTTTTTAGTGTTGAATGTTCTGAAACAGCCAATGAGTTCTTTTTATGAAAAAAATATCTATGCCTCCATTTTCCAACTGTCTTTCATTTCATATTGCCATTCTACTGAAAGACACCACCTGAGTACATCCAGATCTCCTTGAAAGATGTTCACAGTGTGGATTGTAGGTCCCAGCTATGTCTTCTGGAGTGAAAAGTATGCAGAAAAAAGAGGTATGGTGAGAGACCTTGCTTTGCCAAATGTAGACATTAAATGGATTGGTCAGAGAGGGTTAAAGTGGCACCAATTAATGCCTTTGGTGAAAACTTTTCTACATCTCCCACAGCCTAACCTTATTATAGTGCACTGTGGTGGAAATGACCTAGGCACTTTAACTGGGGTAGGTCTGGAAATGCTTATTAAGGACACCTTTGTGCAATTGATGTCGCTTTTTCCTCAATCTGCCTTTGTATATTCTAACATATGCCAAAGGCAAAAGTGGAACTGGTCCAACCAATTTTGTCCACAGATTGACAAAGCAAGAAAGCACGTCAACAAATCTATTTCTGCTTTCCTCAGAGACTATGGTATGGGTTCTATATACCACAACAACTTGCGCTACAACATGCAAGGCATTTATAGAGGAGACGGTGTACATTTCACTGATGAAGGCAACAGAGTCTTCCTCTTGAACTTTAGACGCTGCATCAGTACTTACTTGTAGGTACCACAAAAAAAACACCTCATAAACACAACGGCTCTTTTTAGAGCCCCCTAATATCTAAAAACTTAAATTTGATTTTTACTTCTATTTTTTTCATTGTTTTTTTCCTGCCGTGTGCGTACGGTAAGCTTACCGTACGCGTACCCCGCGATTTAAAAAAAAAAAATGTAAATGTATTTTTCATACTTTTGGGACCTTCTTGGACCCCCTGACAAACGCTAGGGGGTCTGCAACTCTCTTCGTTGCCCCCTTTTCACGTTCTCATCCTTTGTTTTTCTCAGGCTCAGACTGCGAGAGACAAAATGGCGGCCGACACTTCCTGATTTCGACCGATTCGAATGTTTACAGTCATGTAACCACCAATCAGAATTAAGCTCGCGCACGGCAGCGTGCGCGTACGGTAAGCTTACCGTATGCGCTCTGAGCGCGCTTATAGATATATATATTGATTTAAATGCTATTTTCTCAGGAACTACTGAACAGATTTACACTAGACCTGCAAAAGGCACATCCCTGACCTGAGGACTACCTCTGCCAAATTTCTAGTAATTCTGTTCAGCCGTTCGGGCTGTAGCTTGGACTAAAGGTCCTATGGAAAAATGCATGGGGAAAACGCGTTTTAGGACCCCCCCTTTTTCTCAGCCCCCGCTTGACGAATCCCCCCCGAGACTTTCAGGGAAGGAGCGGAGTGGAGCGCCCCACCTATTTTGAAACTTTCGCGAGGATTCGACAATCGGCGCCAAAGTTATTCCAAATAGAATGTTGCGGATTTCCTATGGAAACACGGTCCTAACTATAACTATCTACTGGCGACCGCCAGTAGATAATATATATATATATATATATATATATATAAATATATATATATATATATATATATATATGACCTACTGGCGGTCGCCAGTAGGTAGTTATAGTTAGGACCCTGTTTCCATAGGAAATCCGCAACATTCTATTTGGAATAACTTTGGCGCCGGTCGACGAATCCTCGCGAATTTCTCAAAATAGGTGGGGCGCTACGCTCCGCTCCTTCCCTGAAAGTCTCGGGGGGATTCGTCAAGCGGGGTCTGAGATAAAAGGGGGGTCCCAAAACGCGTTTTTCCCATGCATTTTTCCATAGGACCTTTAGACAGGGCTACAGCCCGAACGGCTGAACAGAATTACTAGAAATTTGGCAGAGAGGTAGTCCTCAGGTCAAGGAAGTGCCTTTTGTAGGTTTGGTGTAAATCTGTTCAGTAGATTCTGAGAAAATAGCCTTTAAATCAATATATATATCTGAGCCAGCTTACGGTACGCTTACCGTACGCGTACGGTGGCGTGCGCGAGCGCGATTCTGATTGGCTGTTAGATCTTAGTAAACATTCGAATCGGCCGAAACCAGGAAGCGGCGGCCGCCATTTTGTGTATTTCACTCCGGTAAAAAAGAGTAATATCTTGAAAAGGGGGCAAGGGAGAGAGTTACAGACCCCCTAACATTTGTAAGGGGGTCAAAGAAGGACAGAAAAGTACAAAGGAAACATTTATTGATTTTAAAAAAAATCACGGGGTACGCGTACGGTAAGCGTACGGTAAAAAAAAAATACAAAAAAGAAATGAAATTCAGATTTAAGTGTTTAGATATTAGGGGGCTCTAAAAAGAGCCGTTGTGTTTATTAAGTGATTTTTTTGTGGTACTTACAAGTAAGTACCGATGCAGAGTCTAAGGTTCAAGAGGAAGACTCTGTTGCCTTCATCATTGAAGTGCACACCATCTCCTCTATAAATGTCTTGCATGTCGTAACGCAAGTTGTTGTGGTAAATGGAACCCATACCATAGTCACGGAGGAAAGCAGAAACAGATTTGTTGACGTGCTTTCTTGCTTTGTCAATCTGCAGACAGAAATGATTGGACCAGTTCCATTTTTGCCTTTGGCATATGTTAGAAAACACAAAGGCAGTTTTAGGGAAAAGTGAAAACAGTTGTGCAAAGGTGTCCTTCATAAGCATTTCCAGACCTACCCCAGTCAAAGTGCCTAGGTCATTGCCACCACAGTGCACTATTATGAGGTCATGGTGTTGGATTTGCATGAAGGATTTCACCAATGGCATCAATTGGTGCCACTTTAACCCTCTCTGACCAATCCATTTAATGTCTACATTTGGCAAAGCAAGGTCTCTCACCATACCTGTTTTCTCTGCAAACTTTTCACTCCAGAAGACATAGCTGTGCCCTACAATCCACACTGTGAACATCTTCAAAGGAGAACTGGATGCACTCAGGAGGTGTCTTTCAGTAGAATGGCAATATGAAAAGAAAGACAGTTTGGAAATGGAGGCATACATATTTTTTTCAAAACAAAAAGAACTGATTGGCTGTTTCATACCATTCTAGAATAAAAACTAGGCTGTATGTGTAAATTAATAGAAGCATGTTTTGTATTGGTACAGAAAAATGTGTTACCAAAGAACAGTACTATGGATTTGCTGTTAGGTTTGAAAAGTCAAGCACTCTTGCTCTGTGGAATTGAAACATTGTGTGGCGAACTTCTGACCTAACTCCACACAGCAGTGTTCCATGAGCTGTTGCTATGGTAGCAGGCAGAAGTCAAGCTGGGGGAAGGGTACTAGGCAGAAGTCAAGTTGGGGGCAGGGTACTTTTGGAAAAGGGTTGGTTTTCAACCAATAGAAATGTGTGATTACATTTGAAAAAAAGGGGGAAGCACTGAGATTTGAAACTTACATGTATATGTGTAGAAAAATAGAGGGAAACTTTGCCATTATCTGGTTCTGCTGAGAGGAGAGAGGTGTAGAGAACAGAGATCCTGGCTCTGATAATCTGCTGTTTGAGTGCCACATTTCTTTCACAACTAACTAATTTTAAAGGTGAGGTTAGAGTTTGAGAGGGGATGTATATGGTAAATTAAGAAATGAATAATAGAAATGTAATTCTTTTTGTTGAAGTTGCGTTTATTATTTTCTGTTTTGGGAGAAATTTAAATGTGAGGAACATGTAAAATAATATGGACTATGTTTTCACGATAAATTAAGGTGTATTGGTATAAAAAATGAATAGTTTAAGGGTTTGAGGTTGGACTCAGTAATGCAAATACATTCAGCATCACTAAGGCTGGTTGCCCTTGGTGGAATGTAGGCAGTCACCCAGGTTACACATGTTGGGAAATATAGGCAGAGATTTATTGTGTACAACTCTGGTAATTTTATATTTGCATTAGTAGGAAAAAGGGGGAGCGATTTTTTGGTGCAGAAGCAGACTCTTAGCACACACCCAGCTCCTTTCCATGTATAATCATGCACAGTATTTACAAGTGAGTGGGGTTTGAGGTTTCAGTCTGTAATGCAAATACATTCAGCATCACTAAGGCTGGTTGCCCTTGCTGGAGTGTAGGCAGTCACCCAGGATACACATGGTGGTGGTCTGAAAAAGCAGTTTGGACATGTGCATTTAAAAAGATCTGAAAAGTGGATTCATAATGTGTCAGTCTGTAAAAGTGTTTATCACTTGCCAAAAAAAAGAGCAGTAAGTGTGCATTCAAATTGGCAAAGAAATTTCGTTTTGTGACTAATGTGAAAACATGACTCTGTGTGCAAATAGGAATTACAGGCAGAGATTTATTGCGTTTTGCTCTGGTGATTTCACAGTTGCATTAGTAGGAAAAAGGGGGAGCGATTTTTTGGTGCAGAAGCAGACTCTTAGCACACACCCAGCTCCTTTCCATGTATAATCATGCACAGTATTTACAAGTGAGTGGGGTTTGAGGTTTCAGTCTGTAATGCAAATACATTCAGCATCACTAAGGCTGGTTGCCCTTGCTGGAGTGTAGGCAGTCACCCAGGATACACATGGTGGTGGTCTGAAAAAGCAGTTTGGACATGTGCATTTAAAAAAATCTGAAAAGTGGATTCATAATGTGTCAGTCTGTAAAAGTGTTTATCACTTGCCAAAAAAAAGAGCAGTAAGTGTGCATTCAAATTGGCAAAGAAATTTCGTTTTGTGACTAATGTGAAAACATGACTCTGTGTGCAAATAGGAATTACAGGCAGAGATTTATTGCGTTTTGCTCTGGTGATTTCACAGTTGCATTAGTAGGAAAAAGGGGGAGCGATTTTTTGGTGCAGAAGCAGACTCTTAGCACACACCCAGCTCCTTTCCATGTAAAATCATGCACAGTATTTACAAGTGAGTGGGGTTTGAGGTTTCAGTCTGTAATGCAAATACATTCAGCATCACTAAGGCTGGTTGCCCTTGCTGGAGTGTAGGCAGTCACCCAGGATACACATGGTGGTGGTCTGAAAAAGCAGTTTGGACATGTGCATTTAAAAAAATCTGAAAAGTGGATTCATAATGTGTCAGTCTGTAAAAGTGTTTATCACTTGCCAAAAAAAAGAGCAGTAAGTGTGCATTCAAATTGGCAAAGAAATTTCGTTTTGTGACTAATGTGAAAACATGACTCTGGGTGCAAATAGGAATTACAGGCAGAGATTTATTGCGTTTTGCTCTGGTGATTTCACAGTTGCATTAGTAGGAAAAAGGGGGAGCGATTTTTTGGTGCAGAAGCAGACTCTTAGCACACACCCAGCTCCTTTCCATGTATAATCATGCACAGTATTTACAAGCGAGTGGGGTTTGAGGTTTCAGTCTGTAATGCAAAGACATTCAGCATCACTAAGGCTGGTTGCCCTTGCTGGAGTGTAGGCAGTCACCCAGGATACACATGGTGGTGGTCTGAAAAAGCAGTCTGGACATGTGCATTTAAAAAAATCTGAAAAGTGGATTTATAATGTGTCAGTCTGTAAAAGTGATTATCACTTGCCAAAAAAAAAGAGCAGTAAGTGTGCATTCAAATTGGCAAAGAAATTTCGTTTTGTGACTATTGTGAAAAGAAATGTAGTAATATATTTAAATAAAATAAAGGAATTTTTTTTGAGTTTTTTTCAGGTATTGCTGAAGAGCAGTGAACAAAATTTAAGATGCCTACAAAATCCAGAGTTCAAAAAACTCACAAAAAAACCTATATTTGAAGACAACTGGAGGACCAAAGTTAGTAGAAGAAGCTCATGTTGGGAAAAAGAAAAAATCTTCTGGTAAGCAGAAAAAACAATTTCTAAAAAATATATTCAAAAGAATGAAAAATGTACAAAATGTCTGTACTGGAAAGAATGCTTTGAAAAGAAAAGGACAGGAAAAAATTGAGAATTTAGTTAATGCAAATATACCTTCTGCAACTGAAAAGATTTACATAAATAGAAAAACAGCGTTTAAAGAGATACGTAGAAAAATGTTTCAGAGAAGAGTTATGTCCAATTTGATAAAGGATGTGAAGAAATATAAGCAAAAGAGTAAGTTTTATAAAAGAAAAAAAGAAATTGAAGCCATTGCAGCAAAGGCATTAGAATTAAAAAGGAAACTATTCATTTTAATTTTGAATAGGATGCGTACATTAGACAAAATGGTTAATGTACTGAAATCACATAGCAAAAGGAAAAGAGTAGTGAACAGAACAAACTTTTGTAAAGTGTTTTTAGGAAAGTGGATGCATAGTTCAAGTAGTGAACCTTTTTTTAATGAAGAGAGCTATTTTCAAAGTAATAGTTTGCTGCATGCAGTTGACACCAGAGGTCGTGCTTACGAAGTAAAAAATGGTTGCATAATGGAGAAGGAGATAATGGTTCCAAGAGATGAGGTACAAGTGATGGCAGATGAGGCTATGGGGAGACGTCCTAAAGCCCCAGTGTACACTTGGAATTGTAGTAGTATTTGCACTGTGCGTTAGGAATCTATTGACAAATTTCGTGAGTTTCTAAGAGAATTTAGTAAAAAAAGTATAAAACAGAAGATTAAGGTGCTTCAAAGTCTAGATCCATGCAGAGTGAGAGAGAATACTGGTTTGCAGGGTCATTCTCTGGCTTGTCTATCTAGAAAAGTGTGTAATAGTGTTTTCCATCATTTTAGGATGCTGGCTGTTCATCATACTGAAATGAGAAAGTTTGTGAGACGGTTGTATTTTGCTAAAAGTCCAGCAATAAAGTTAGATGAATTGAATATGGCTCTGTTCCGTGGAACGGTATCAGATGTAGAGAAGGTTGTTGATGAAATTCAGTTTTGTTACTTTGGTCCTGAACAAAACAGTGCAGAGAAGGACACAGTAAATGAGGAAGAAGTGGAAGAGAATGTAGAACCCTCTGTAAGTAAGACATTTAATGATCACATAACAAAATTTGCAATAATCTCTAATGAAAGACCAAATATTACTTGTATTTGTTGCCGCAGAACTCATTATAGAAAACAAACCAGGTATGTTGATCTCTACAGAAAGAGTGAAAATGAAGATAATTATAAGTGGAAGGATTTTGCCACATATATATTTCTTGAAAATTGTTTTGAATTGGGTGAAGTACAGCGTATTTCTAAATACTGTTACAACAAGTTAGAGGAAAATAGAATGCCGACCAGAGCTGTACATAATAATTTAGAATTGGATGCTATTCCTGCTGAACTTTCTGAATTAAATACATATGAGTCTATACTCATTCAATGTGTTCATCCGTTCCAGACCATAGTACGTATGGAGCCCAAAACTGGTAAATTACCTCCTTCTGATTTACTGAGAGGTTTAAAAGGTAGAGTGGTGTATTTGCCCTTGGATTTGAAAAAAAATATGGAAACTATTGATGCGGATACTTTGGAAACTGAACCATTAATTATTCTGGTTAATGGTGTACCTACAAAGAATAAGAAGATTTGGCAGGAGCTGGTAGATGTACGGAAAGTACAAAGAGCAAATTTGTATTTGAAAAGGAATAACAAATGGTATGAATCAATTTATATAGAAGAAGAAGAAGAAGAAGATTTACAAGAAGACACAGAAACACCAACTGGACAAATTGAAAAAGTGGACAAGTCAAAGGAAGAAGAAATTTATGAACATTTTAGCATACATCCTCTTCATTCAAAAGAAGTTATGGGAGACAATATTGATCTCTTTCAGATGAAGAAAGCAAAAGGAAGTCCCGTGAGTGTATGGGAGGAGAGCTTGGAAGCTCGATGTTTTCCCCAGCTGTTTCCTAAAGGAAAAGGAGGACGATACGATGAACGTCCGGAACAGATTCCAGCTTCTGAGTATCGGACTACAAGACTATATGCTGAAGATCCCAGATTTCGACAAAGTATTCCTTATTTGTTCCATCTTTTATTTGAAAGCGACTTGTCTGCACTGTCTTATGCAGTAAATCACATTTTAAAAAGTGGAGTACATTTACAAAATGTGTCTGCTAAGGATTTTATGGAGAAAGTGCAGCACCGAGATGATCATTTGGAAACACAACTGATCAATCTGATGGCTTGTCAGCGTGGGACAAATGAATATTGGTACCGACGCCATGGTGAATTAAAATGCATGTTACGGAATTTAGGAACACCAACATGGTTCGTTACCCTAAGCTGTGCGGAGTACGCTTGGGATGATTTACTGGATTTTCTACGAGAGGCAAATTCAAACATTAAAAACATCGAATACAAGACAGCAGGAGAACTGTGCTCATTGGATCCGGTTAATGTTTGCAGATATTTCAATCATAGATTTGAGGCTATGATGTCCTTCATCTGCAATAAAAAAAATCCACCTCTTGGAGAAGTAGTAGATTTCTTTTGGAGAAAAGAGTACCAGGCAAGAGGTGCTCCTCATATTCATATGCTGTTGTGGATCAAGGATGCCCCAAAGTTTGGAACAGATACTGATGAAGCAGTGTTATCTTACATTGAAGAATATGCAACATGTGCTATACCAAAAAGCACAGAAGAGAAAAAGTTAAAGGAGCAAGTTTTACGTTTCCAAAGTCATCGGTGTGGAAAATACTGTCGACGGAAATACAAGAGCAAAGATAAATACTACACTAAATGTCGATTTGGATTTCCTAGACCTGTTCTTTCAAATGGAAGAGTAAACAGTTTTATGTCAGCTGTGAGACATACTATCACAAGAAAATCACCTAAGAATACCTACAACCTTAAAAGAAAAGAAGAATCAAAAAATATAAATGACTACAACCCAGTCATTTTATCCATGTGGAACGCTAACATGGATATACAGTATGTAGCTGACAATTCCATTGCTGTTGCTCGATATGTAACGTCTTACATTACAAAATCAGAAAAAACAGAATTGAAGGAAATGTGGGAAGAGATTTCTCACGAGAAGACTGTCAGTAAGAAGCTGTACAGTTTCAGTTTGAAGATGTTATCGCATCGAGAAATTGGATCCTACGAATGTTCAGATAGGTTATCTTCTGCAAGTCTCTACTCAAAGTCAAGAAGAAGAATTTGGGCAAGTTTAGGCCTTGCAGCAATGAGAAATCGGGTACTAAAATCTGTTGGAGAAATTGAATATTTGGCCGAGAATGACCCAGAAAGTACAGATATTTTGAAATCAAACATGTTGGACACATATTATCCCAAGAGAAGTCAACATCTGGAGAACATGTGTCTCTATGAAGTGCTGCAGAACTACATTTATTCACGGAAAGCCGCAGAAGACATCAACAATGGAAAATATAAAGTCATTGGTGAGGAAGGATGTTTGGTGAAGCAAACAAAAGGAAGTTTGATAAATCACAGGAAGCTGAGTTGCGACACTACTGACAAGAAGGAATTTTACTACTTGGCTCTTTTACAGTTGTTTAAACCATGGCGTACAGAGGATGAACTACTGGGAGAATTTCAAAGCTATGAAGATTCTTTTAATGCTTGCAAAGACAGCATACAATGCAGTACATTCTCAAGTTATCTGCAAATGTTAAATGAAGAAATTGAACAGGAAACTACAATTGCAGCAGAAATAGCTAGAGACAGTTCTCAGGACAGCCAAAGTTCAGAAACACTCAGTCAAGATCCCCTAGGACAACCAATCGTTGAAAATGAAGCATCAATAGCCATGAATGAAGTGGAAACGGCTATGAATCAAGCTCAAGAAGAATTTATAGACTTACAAAATTTGGAAAGACAACTGAACGAAGAGCAGCAACAAATTTATGAAGAGATCAGAAACAAAATTGATCACGGATTTCTACATGAAAAAAAAGAGTGCTCATGCACATCATTTCATCCAATCAGGATGTATGTAAGCGGACAAGCTGGAACTGGAAAAAGTTTCCTAATTAAAGTCATCAGAAGCTACCTACAGCAAAAAACGGATTCTACTTTGTCTTGTGTGGTTACTGCTCCAACTGGGTTAGCAGCATATAACATAAAAGGAATCACTTTACATCGTTTGCTAATGTTACCAGTGGAGCATGAGAACAAAATACAATACAACAAGCTAACTGGAGAAGCATCCTTGGAAGTTTCAAGAGTCTTGAAGAAGATGCAAGTTCTCATTATTGATGAGGTGAGCATGGTTTCAAACTTAATGCTTGCCTTTGTGCATTTAAGAATGCAGCAAATTCTGAAGACAGACTATGACATGTTATTTGGTGGAAAACACGTCATAGTTTTTGGAGATCTTTTGCAACTTACTCCAGTTAAAGGACAACCAGTGTTTAATACTGTGACACATGAAGACACAAAGAAGTCATTGGGAAGCATCGGAAATACAAATATTTGGTCCTTCTTTGAGTACAAGGAACTTACTACTAATATGAGACAAGCAAACAATGAAGAATATGGAACTATTCTGAAAGATATCAGAATTGGACTACTCACAGAAGTTGGCAAAAAAGCATTACAGAGTCGGCTGCTACATAATTTATTTCCAAAGGAAGAAATAGTTGCAGAGAAGATATACAAGAACATCGCAGAAAAGAAAAGTATCATCTGCTTAATGCCAACTCTACGTGAATGCTCAATATTCAATGAGGAGCTTTTGAAATTGGAAAAGGAAGAGATCAGGAAATTAGAAGCAGTAGACAAACTTGAGGATGGAAGAATTACTGTCACAGTAACAGGCACACTGAAAAATAAATTGGATTCACTAGAGAAGAACATTTCCAAAACAGCTGGATTAGAAAAAAATCTATATGTTTGCATGAACTGTAGAGTATTTTTAAGGAGAAATTTGGATGTTGAAAAAGGTTTAGTTAATGGAGCTATGGGAAGAGTTGTGGGTTTTATTAATTATCAGAAAAAAGATGGAATTGAATGTTTAAAAATAAAATTTGATCAGATAGAAGAAGTTAAAGACATTTGTCGTTGTTCAGTTCGTTTCATGCTTGTGAAAGACTTATATGTACGTAGAAAGCAGTTTCCGTTTTCGCTAGCATATGCTGTAACTATTCACAAGTCTCAAGGATTGACTGTAGATTGTGCATTTGTGAACATTGGTTCAACTGTGTTCAAAGAAGGTATGGCATATGTTGCTTTGTCACGAGTGAAAACATTATCAGGTTTATTCATGATAGACTTTGATGACTCAAAAGTTAGTGCTGATACAAATTGTGTAAAGGAGTATAATAGATTAAGAAGAAGCTATGCTCCTCATTTAGGTCAGTATCCTGTGTTGGAGAAACGTGTAGTTTCTCGTAAAAGGAGAAATGAGAATATCTGTGATGAAGATGTACAGAGGAGGAAAAAAAAGAGGAGTGATGTAATTGCAAGCAAAAAGAGTAAGGAAAAAGAAGAACAGGTTGTAGGATGTCCTTTTGAAAATAGCTCTGGTGTCAACTGCTACGCAAATGTAGTGCTGAATGTTGCATTTTATCTGGAAAGTTTGCAAGAGCAGATAATAGTAAATCAGGGAAAAAGATTTTGTTCAGAGCTGAGTCTCCTTTTTCAAAAGCTGAGTAATGATAAAACTCAAATAGAAAGTGCTACTGAAATTAGAAAACTTTTAGATGTATGTTCAGGACGAACACAGTTTTCTCAAAATGAACAGCAAGATGCACACGAATTTTTGATGTTTTTTCTTCAGGTACTGGAAGAAGAAGAAGTTGCAATTGATAATTTATTTGGTCTCTCTTACAAATGGGAACATAGTTGTGAAAACTGTTATAATATATGTGGCTCTAATGTTGATAATGAAAGGTTTATTTTTTTGACATTGCCAGAGACTAAAGCAGTCACTTTTGCTAAATTAGTTAAAGATGCTAATCATAGCATGCAATGCGGTGAGTGTCAATCTGACATGTTTTCAACATTAATTTTAAAGGAATACGGACAGTATGTAATTTTAATGATGCAACGATGTAGAGCTGATGGTTCAAAATTGGATACTTTAATAAAGAAGTTTACAGGACAGCAATTATCAATTTCAGGAAAAACTTTTGTAACTGTTGCAATAATTTTCCATGAAGGACCTACTGTTACTTCTGGACATTACACAGTTTATCTTAAATGTGAAAAAGGCTGGACACAGTGTAATGATTCCCAATTGGTTTTTAAGCAACGTTTGCCTTTTGATTTAGCAAATTCCTATCTAATCTTCCTGAAACCTAAATTTTAGAGAGACTTGGCAAGATCTGGACAAAACAATTTTACCATTTGATTGGATTACCATTGGAATTTTCAAAAATAAAGATTTTTTAAATTATCATTTGGCCTAATGGAAAGATAACCAATTGTAATGTGGACTTTTTTAATTTTTAATGAAACTTTCGAAAACCAAAAATTTAGAGAAAATCGGTAACATCTGCACAATTTAAATTTTGGAATGTTATTGGAGTGCCATTGGAAATTTTTTCAAAAAAGATTTTTTAAATTACTATTTGGCCATGTGGAAAGGTAACCAATTCTATTGTGGACTTAATAAATTATTAATAAATCTTTCGGGAACCAATATGTTACAGAGAATCGGTGAGATCTGTACAAATAAAACTTTAGAATTTTATTGGATTACCATTGGAAATTTAATCAAAAAAGAATTTTAAAATTACTATTTGGCCTAAAGGAAATGGAACCAGATGTAATGTGGAGTTATTTGAGATATAATATTGTGATTATACTTCTGAAACAAACATATCAGACGGTATTTTAAAGAAATAAGTATTGATATTAGATGATATTTTTTTAGAATATTATGCATTTCTATAATGTTAAATTTAAGTAAAAAGAGATTCTGGGCTTTTTTAATACAATCTTTGAGATTGTTATTTTTTTTTGCCCGCTGTAAAATGATGAATGCAATTGCTTTCACAATTTATAGTGAAATGCAATATATTCTGAAAACAGCAAAAATAAGGCAAAAATATTTTTTGATAAATATGTAAATATGTGTACTGTATTATAAAATGTTATAAAAATATTAATACTTTTTTCTTTTTTTTCAGATTGATATAGAAAATTTTCGAAAACTAGAACCTTTTTTAAAGCAATTTTTTTAAAAAACAAATGAATAAATATTTTTTTGAGTGGGTATGGTAAGTCAATAATAATAATTGTAGTCTCTCAAGGACCTTGTAATGTGATAATTGATTTTTAGTGTTTTTAAAAAAAAAAAAAAAAATTACGCGCACCGTACGCGTACGGTAAAAAAAAAATAAAAAAAGTTTTTAAAAACATATATAAAAAAAAGATGAAAGATAAGGTTGGCTCTTAAAAGAGCCGTTGTGTTCATGCAGGGACAGAGGAAAGAAAGATTGGGAAAATTAGTCTCTGCGACAAGTGTGCTGATCCATTTTGTTGTTCACTAGGGAAACACTGGTCTCCCTATGACAAATTAGATCATGACAAGAGGCGCATCGAATATCAACCCTCAGAAATCGAGGGTTAATTTCCAGAGGGCCAGCAAAAGGAGATGCTCCCCCCACAGATGAAGGGCTCACCTGACCTGCAGAAGAAAGACTCAGCCCTGCAGATGATGGTCCAGGCTGAGCTGCTGTGGATGTGCTTGGTTGACTTACTGAAGGGTTACCTCCAAAAAGTCGAGCATGTGTCCTTTTGTGTACATCCTTGAGGTGCCTCATCATGGTATGATTCCCAAAGGAATACTTCCTGTCAGGATTACCTCTTGAAAGTACACGCTGACACAGCTTGCAAGTCACTAAGGCTGCATTTACCTTTAGCTGGCCTTCAGGAAAAGTAAAATAATCCCATACATAAGAGGTCTTTTGTTTCCTCGCTCTCTGCCTCAAGGTAGTGCTGCTAGTGCTAGCCTCACTCTCAGAAGGGCTCTGCTGTTCTGCCATCGTATCACAAAGACAACCCAGCTCCTTCTCCTAAGGGATCACAAGCAGAAATGAGGGGAATGGGTGTGGTGTAGGAGAGTTCTAGAACTGAAAGTAGTTTCATCCAATCAAAAGTTGTGTTTCATGATCACATGACCTACCGTACGCTTACGGTACGCTTACGGCAAAAGTACGCATGCGCGTAAAAAAGACACGCGCTTGCGCGCATGCGCATAACAGTCACTACCCGACACTTCCGCGTAACGTGCGCGTGTAGCGTACACGCGTACGCGTCCCACGCGGAGTACGCGCGGCTACGCAAATTGCGTAACTATACGCAAACAGCGTAGAAAAATTACAGACGTTGCGTAAACCGTACGCTTACCGTAAGCTTACGGTACGCGTACTAAAAAAAAAAGAAGAAAAAATGTATTGCTAATAAATTTTACATGTTTATTTTATAAAATATATTAAAAAAAACATATTATAGAATTTAAAAAATTTAACCATAGTCTTTAAAAAAGGATAGAAAATTAAAATAAAAATATGTAAAAAAAACAAAAAGAAAAAAAAAAAAATTAGCATTTAAAAAACCTTGCAAATTCACTGAAAAAACCATGGGTTTCACACACGTTATAGTTAGGAATTAGCATTTAAAAAACCTTGCAAATTCACTGAAAAAACCATGGGTTTCACACACGTTATAGTTAGGAATTAGCATTTAAAAAACCTTAGAAATTCAATGAAAAAACCAAAGGTTTCACACATGTTATAGTTAGCTGGACATTTCACTCGTAAAAAACCAATGAAATTCCCCCGTTATAGTTAGTTCAGCTAATTATAACTCGCGCGCCCGCAATGCACTACTGATGACGTCACATATTACATCACTCATGACATGGTCAGTGACATCACTCATGACATCACTGATGACATCTCAAATGACATCACTGATGACATCATCCTTGTGACAGAGTGGTAGACCTCCTCTCACCCTAATATAACCTTTGATACAAACATTCAAAAATAGACACTAACATTTTCAAAACAATGGACATACCAATAACAGTTACAACAACCTATTCAGTAATTCTAAGATCCACATACACATCCACTCATCCACCAACAATCCTATACAGTCACTCATACATGTACTCACACATCATATGTACTCATACACCTAAACATCCTGTAACACAATTCCACTCATCCATAGAGTTACTCACACACATAGTCACTCATGCTAATAAAGAAACAAACATCCATTTACTTGCATATACAGTTATACACACACCAGCACACTTACTTTAACAGAAACTTACACATACTTAGTCTTTTTAACAATCACTTATAGAAAAACATACTTATTCATACAGGAACTCTTTCAATCTCTCACTCTCACATATACTCACTTATATACACCAATAGTCACATATACTAGTTTAAAACATATGTAGTTACTCATAAAGACACTATTGAGACAGTCATTCACTCACTAACACATCCATGCATACAGTCATCCACCCATACAGTCCTGCACACATGCTGTCTTCAACACATACAAAGAGTGAGTCACTCATTCATGCACCTATGCACTACATAATACCCCCCACCGAACCATACAGACACTCAGACACTCATAGTGATACTCAAAAAACCAACTAATAACCTCTATAGACACTCATGTAGCTACTCACCAACCCATGCAGCCACTTATACACAAAGTGAGAGACTGATACAGATATTTACATATTTAAACATTACTCAGTAAGCCATGTATTCAATAAGATACACTTAATCAGTCAGTAATACAATCAATTTAGACACTTATATACCCATTGATTCTTCCATCGACCTTGAGATATACATGTATAAAACATATGTAATTTTCAGAAAAAGACACATTCACTGGATGATGTCATCAGTGATGTCATTTGAGATGTCATCAGTGATGTCATGAGTGATGTCACTGACCATGTCATGAATGATGTAATATGTGACATCATCAGCAGTGGATTGCGGGCGCGCGAGTTATAGTTAGCTGAACTAACTATAACGGGGGAATTTCATTGGTTTTGTTCGAGTGAAATGTCCAGCTAACTATAACACCCCTAAAACCTATTGTTTTTTCAGTGAATTTCGCAGGTTTTTTAAATGCTAATTCCTAACTATTTCAGGCCTGAAACCTATGGTTTTTTCAGTGAATTTCAAAGGTTTTTTAAATGGTAATTCCTAACCATATCAAGCTTGAAACTTATGTTTTTTTCAGTGAATTTCAAAGGTTTTGTAAATGACAATTTTTAATGTATTAATTGTTTTACTGATTTTTTTGACACTGATTTACTACATTGTTTATTTTTAGATATTTTATTTTTTTAATTACATTATACATTACAATACAAAATATACTTTCTCAGAATGAATTACTTTAGTTTAAATACTTTGCAAATAGGCAATAGACTTTTAAGTACAGTAGTTATAGTGGTTGCAATGGGCAACACAATTTCAAACACAAAGCAACATTGAGCTCAATGTGAATTTCTAGTCAAATGCAATTAGTTACTTTATGGATTACTTTTCTAACCACAGGACTGGATGCTAGATTCAGTCCTTGGACATCTCCTGTAAACAGTTGAGTAAAAGCGTTTTGGTTACAGTAGTGATTTTTAAGGATTATTATTGTATTTTAAAAGTTGACCCTTAGAACATTTTTCACATAGAATCACCAATGTTATCCTATGGCAGAAAATTCATTCACTTAGCAGGTAAGTAGTGTTATCGTTACTTTTTCCTACTCAGTGGTGGATCCTGGATCCAGCACAGGTGAATCTCCTGTAAACAGTTGAAAGAATGTGTTTAAGTCATACAGACAATTTTTTAGGAATATTTTTAGTTTGTGAAAATAGACGCTTAGAAACTTTTCTACTGAAAATCACACAATGGATTCCTATGGAAGGAAATACAAGTTACTGGTAAGTACGCTTTTAATTACTTTTCAGGGTCAGTGCTGGTCTAAAAGATGCAGCCCTGGATTCTCTCCTGATAACAGGCGAGTAAATCGGAATTCGTAGTTCGGCTGATTTTAGAGGAATATTTGTACGTTTCAAAAATGGACACTTAGAAACTTTTCTGCTGAAAACCACACAATGGATTCCTATGGAAGGAAATACAAGTTACTGGTAAGTTCGCTTAGAATTACTTTTCAGGGTCAGTGCTGGTCTAAAAGATGCAGCACTGGGTTCTCTCCTGATAACAGGTGAGTAAATCGGAATTCGTAGTTCGGCTGATTTTAGAGGAATATTTGTACGTTTCAAAAATGGACACTTAGAAACTTTTCTGCTGAAAACCACACAATGGATTCCTATGGAAAGAAATACAAGTTACTAGTAAGTACGCTTAGAATTAGTTTTCAGGGTCAGTGCTGGTCTAAAAGATGCAGCACTGGGTTCTCTCCTGAGAACAGGTGAGTAAATCAGAATTCGTAGTTTGGCTGATTTTAGAGGAATATTTGTATGTTTCAAAAATGGACACTTAGAAACTTTTCTGCTGAAAACCACACAATGGATTCCTATGGAAGGAAATACAAGTAACTGGTAATTATGCTTAGAATTATTCTTCAGGGTCAGTGCTGGTCTAAAAGATGCAGCACTGGGTTCTCTCCTGATAACAGGTGAGTAAATCGGAATTCGTAGTTCGGCTGATTTTAGAGGAATATTCGTATGTTTCAAAAATGGACACTTAGAAACTTTTCTGCTGAAAACCACACAATGGATTCTTATGGAAGGAAATACAAGTTACTGGTAAGTTCGCTTAGAATTACTTTTCAGGGTCAGTGCTGGTCTAAAAGATGCAGCACTGGGTTCTCTCCTGATAACAGGTGAGTAAATCGGAATTCGTAGTTCGGCTGATTTTAGAGGAATATTTGTACGTTTCAAAAATGGACACTTAGAAACTTTTCTACTGAAAACCACACAATGGATTCCTATGGAAGGAAATACAAGTTACTGGTAAGTTTGCTTAGAATTACTTTTCAGGGTCAGTGCTGGTCTAAAAGATGCAGCACTGGGTTCTCTCCTGATAACAGGTGAGTAAATCGGAATTCGTAGTTCGGCTGATTTTAGAGGAATATTTGTACGTTTCAAAAATGGACACTTAGAAACTTTTCTGCTGAAAACCACACAATGGATTCCTATGGAAAGAAATACAAGTTACTAGTAAGTACGCTTAGAATTAGTTTTCAGGGTCAGTGCTGGTCTAAAAGATGCAGCACTGGGTTCTCTCCTGAGAACAGGTGAGTAAATCAGAATTCGTAGTTTGGCTGATTTTAGAGGAATATTTGTACGTTTCAAAAATGGACACTTGGAAACTTTTCTGCTGAAAACCACACAATGGATTCCTATGGAAGGAAATACAAGTTACTGGTAAGTTTGCTTAGAATTACTTTTCAGGGTCAGTGCTGGTCTAAAAGATGCAGCACTGGGTTCTCTCCTGATAACAGGTGAGTAAATCGGAATTCGTAGTTCGGCTGATTTTAGAGGAATATTTGTACGTTTCAAAAATGGACACTTAGAAACTTTTCTGCTGAAAACCACACAATGGATTCCTATGGAAAGAAATACAAGTTACTAGTAAGTACGCTTAGAATTAGTTTTCAGGGTCAGTGCTGGTCTAAAAGATGCAGCACTGGGTTCTCTCCTGAGAACAGGTGAGTAAATCAGAATTCGTAGTTTGGCTGATTTTAGAGGAATATTTGTACGTTTCAAAAATGGACACTTAGAAACTTTTCTGCTGAAAACCACACAATGGATTCCTATGGAAAGAAATACAAGTTACTAGTAAGTACGCTTAGAATTAGTTTTCAGGGTCAGTGCTGGTCTAAAAGATGCAGCACTGGGTTCTCTCCTGATAACAGGTGAGTAAATCGGAATTCATAGTTCGGCTGATTTTAGAGGAATATTTGTACGTTTCAAAAATGGACACTTAGAAACTTTTCTGCTGAAAACCACACAATGGATTCCTATGGAAAGAAATACAAGTAACTGGTAAGTACGCTTAGAATTATTCTTCAGGGTCAGTGCTGGTCTAAAAGATGCAGCCCTGGATTCTGTCCTGATAACAGGTGAGTAAATTGGAATTCGTAGTTCGGCTGATTTTAGATGAATATTTGTACGTTTAAAAAATGGACACTTAGAAACTTTTCTGCTGGAAATCACACAATGGATTCCTAGGGAAAGAAATACAAGTTACTGGTAAGAACGCTTAGAATTACTTTTCAGGGTCAGTGCTGGTCCAAAAGATGCAGCACTGGGTTCTCTCCTGATAACAGGTGAGTAAATCGGAATTCGTAGTTCGGCTGATTTTAGAGGAATATTTGTATGTTTCAAAAATGGACACTTAGAAACTTTTCTGCTGAAAACCACACAATGGATTCCTATGGAAGGAAATGCAAGTTACTGGTAAGTACGCTTAGAATTACTTTTCAGGGTCAGTGCTGGTCTAAAAGATGCAGCCCTGGGTTCTCTCCTGAGAATAGGTGAGTAAATTGGAATTCGTAGTTCCGCTGATTTTAGAGGAATATTTGTACGTTTCAAAAATGAACACTTAGAAACTTTTCTGCTGAAAACCACACAATGGATTCCTATGGAAGGAAATACAAGTTACTGGTAAGTATGCTTAGAATTATTTTCCAGTTTCAGTGCTGGTCTAAAAGATGCAGCCCTGGATTCTGTCCTGATTACAGGTGAGTAAATCGGAATTCGTAGTTCGGCTGATTTTAGATGAATATTTGTACGTTTCAAAAATGAACACTTAGAAACTTTTCTGCTGAAAACCACACAATGGATTCCTATGGAAGGAAATACAAGTTACTGATAAGTATGCTTAGAATTACTTTTCAGGGTCAGTGCTGGTGTAAAAGATGCAGCCCTGGATTCTCTCCTGATAACAGGTGAGTAAATTGGAATTCGTAGTCCGGCTGATTTTAGAGGAATATTTGTACGTTTCAAAAATGAACACTTAGAAATATTTCTGGTGAAAACCACACAATGGATTCCTATGGCAGGAAATACAAGTTACTAGTAAGTACGCTTAGAATTAGTTTTCAGGGTCAGTGCTGGTCTAAAAGATGCAGCACTGGGTTCTCTCCTGATAACAGGTGAGTAAATCGGAATTCATAGTTCGGCTGATTTTAGAGGAATATTTGTACGTTTCAAAAATGGACACTTAGAAACTTTTCTGCTGAAAACCACACAATGGATTCCTATGGAAAGAAATACAAGTAACTGGTAAGTACGCTTAGAATTATTCTTCAGGGTCAGTGCTGGTCTAAAAGATGCAGCCCTGGATTCTGTCCTGATAACAGGTGAGTAAATTGGAATTCGTAGTTCGGCTGATTTTAGATGAATATTTGTACGTTTAAAAAATGGACACTTAGAAACTTTTCTGCTGGAAATCACACAATGGATTCCTAGGGAAAGAAATACAAGTTACTGGTAAGAACGCTTAGAATTACTTTTCAGGGTCAGTGCTGGTCCAAAAGATGCAGCACTGGGTTCTCTCCTGATAACAGGTGAGTAAATCGGAATTCGTAGTTCGGCTGATTTTAGAGGAATATTTGTATGTTTCAAAAATGGACACTTAGAAACTTTTCTGCTGAAAACCACACAATGGATTCCTATGGAAGGAAATGCAAGTTACTGGTAAGTACGCTTAGAATTACTTTTCAGGGTCAGTGCTGGTCTAAAAGATGCAGCCCTGGGTTCTCTCCTGAGAATAGGTGAGTAAATTGGAATTCGTAGTTCCGCTGATTTTAGAGGAATATTTGTACGTTTCAAAAATGAACACTTAGAAACTTTTCTGCTGAAAACCACACAATGGATTCCTATGGAAGGAAATACAAGTTACTGGTAAGTATGCTTAGAATTATTTTCCAGTTTCAGTGCTGGTCTAAAAGATGCAGCCCTGGATTCTGTCCTGATTACAGGTGAGTAAATCGGAATTCGTAGTTCGGCTGATTTTAGATGAATATTTGTACGTTTCAAAAATGAACACTTAGAAACTTTTCTGCTGAAAACCACACAATGGATTCCTATGGAAGGAAATACAAGTTACTGATAAGTATGCTTAGAATTACTTTTCAGGGTCAGTGCTGGTGTAAAAGATGCAGCCCTGGATTCTCTCCTGATAACAGGTGAGTAAATTGGAATTCGTAGTCCGGCTGATTTTAGAGGAATATTTGTACGTTTCAAAAATGAACACTTAGAAATATTTCTGGTGAAAACCACACAATGGATTCCTATGGCAGGAAATACAAGTTACTGGTAAGTACGCTTAGAATTACTTTTCAGGGTCAGTGCTGGGCTAAAAGATGCAGCCCTGGGTTCTCCCCTGATAACAGGTGAGTAAATTTGAATTCGTAGTTTGGCTGATTTTAGAGGAATATTTCTACGTTTCAAAAATGGACACTTAGAAACTTTTCTGCTGAAAACCACACAATGGATTCCTATGGAAGGAAATACAAGTCACTGGTAAGTACGCTTAGAATTACCTTTCAGGGTCAGTGTTGGTCTAAAAGACGCAGCCCTGGATTCTCTCCTGATAACAGGTGAGTAAATCGGAATTCGTAGTTCGGCTGATTTTAGAGGAATATTTGTACAATGGTAAAGGAAGGAGGCGGGGCCTGAGGTGACGTGTGCAAACACACCCTGTGGCGCGTTTTAGGTTGGGGAATTATTTCCTCTTCAATCCTGCGATCCCCTGTGGGCCAACTTGCCCACCAGGTACCTCCAGTATGTGTCAGGGAGCTGCGTTGCAGAAAGGTGTTCAGAAGCCACGCCCCTTTTTACAACACTCTACAACGCAGCTCTGTGGCACTTCCTGGAGGTACCTGGTGGACTAGTTGGCCCCTAGGGGACCTCTGGATTGCGAGGAATTAATTCCCCAACTTAGAATGCGCCACAGGGTGTGTTTGCGCACATATCACCTCAGGCCCCGCCCCCTATCTTCACTACTGTGCAAACGCGCCCCGTGGCACGTTTTAAGTTGGGGGATTAAGTCCCTTTGAATCCTGAGGTCCCCTAGCGGCCAACTAGGCCACCAGGTACCTCCAGTAAGCACCACGGAGCTGCATTACAGAGAGGTGTAAAACGGCCGCGTGGCCCCCTTCCCGAGGCCATAATTTGCCCCGGGGACCCCGTCCCCCGGGGCATGGGCCTTTTTTTACATTTTTTGATGGAGGGGGGCTGCATAGCCCCCCTCCTCTGGCAACTTTAAGGCTCCGGGGACCCCATCCCCCGGGGCCGGCCATTGTTTTTTATTTTATTTTTAATTTAATTTGGGAGGGGGAGCCACGTTGCCGCCTCCTAGGCCACTTTGAGCCCCGGGGACCCCATCCCCCGGGGCCTGGCCTCTCGTTGGAGACCGTGGGGGGTCCCCAATCCCCCCACGGTCCCAGCTGGCTCCCCGCCTCCTGCGAGAGCCGGCATTGCTTTTCCACATGGGGAGCAGCTAACATGCTGCTCCCCATGTGGAAAAACAATCTGCTTTGCTTCATTGAAGCGAGAGCAGGTTTCCCTGCTCTCGCTTCAATGAAGCAAAACAGTTTGCAATGGCAGGGTGGGAGCCGCGAGGCTCCCGCCCTGCCATTGCAAACAGCAGTGTCCTGGGGGTGGGCACCCCGGGGCACTGCAGGAGCTGGCCCTTGGGGGTGGCGGTCCCAGGGCCAATACAAGGCTCCAGGGGGGGGGGCGCATGGCCCCCCTCCAACATGTGCAAGTTGCCCTGGGGGGTGGCGGTCCCCGGGGCTGGGGGGGCCTGAGAGCCCTCCCACATCAAATAGTTTTAAGCCCCGGGGGGTGGCAGTCCCCGGGGCTGGGGGGGCTGCGAGCCCCCCCACCTATGATAATGAAGCCCCGGGGTGGCAGTCCCCGGGGCTGCGGGGGGGGTGTGAGCCTCCCCGCATTCACAATCTTGGAGCCCCAAGGGTTGGCGGTCCCCGGGGTAGTCCCCGCACACATTTTTTAAAAATTAAATTGTTTTTTCTTTTTTTTCGGCCGAAATTTGCGCTGGGTACGCGAATCTCGCCGAGTTTTGTTTTAAAAAAATGCTTTTTTGGGCCCTGGGGGTCCTTGTGGGACCCGCCGAGCAGGCCTAGGGGGTCAGGGTGTTTCTACCCTGTCCCCTTGTCGCGTTTTTTGCGTTTGTTTTATAGGTTTCTTGTGCCTCAGTTCTACCGAGGCACAAGATGGCTGCCATCTTGTGTGACAGAGTGTTGTGGAGTGTTGACAGACCATTAGCATTCAGCTCGTGCACGGCAGGGTGCGCGCTGGGTGCGGGGAGGGTGCGCGGATCCTCCGAGGCCATAGATATCACCAACTTCTTTACCCTAATTTTCTCAAGAACTCCTTAACGGATTTACACCATTTAAGCAAAAGGCATGAGTCTGAACTGAGGACTACCTCTTTGCCAAATTTGGTTTAATTCCGTTCAGCAGTTCGGGCTGTAGCTGCGTCAACAGGTCCTATGGGAAAATGCATGGGGAAAATGTGTTTTGGGACCCCCCTTTTTTCTCGGCCCCCGCTTGACGGATCACCGTGAAATTTTCCGGATAGGAGCGGACCGGAGCTGGCCAAAAGTTTGGAAAATTTTGCGAAGATTCATAGAATGTTGCGGATTTCCTATGTTAAATAGGTCCTAACTATATCTACCTACTGGCGACCGCCAGTAGGTAATATATATATATATATATATATATTCCAGCTACCGATTGCCCAAGCAATTGAGTTGCACTCGAGAAAAGACAATGGGAAAGCCTTTATTAGGA
Organism: Triturus cristatus; assembly: GCF_964204655.1. NCBI lineage: Eukaryota > Metazoa > Chordata > Amphibia > Caudata > Salamandridae > Triturus > Triturus cristatus. The sequence continues at coordinate 1,535,797,184 of NC_140589.1, read as the reverse complement.
ATATGAACATCCATCAGGTTGCAGGTTACAATTTAAGCAGCCAATCCTTCGCTGCCTAACGCGTTTCGAAAGTTCATCTTTCTTTCTCAAAGGCTCTCGCTGAGAATGGTTCATGCAGGGCGGGCTTCCATTCCCATTAAGTACAGCTGCTTAACCGCGCCCTGGATGGGCTGGTCATGTGACACTGCGGGGCTTCTGGTAAATGGAGTCACACTGATTTCCTTGCATGATTAAAATTACTGCCGAGTAGATTAAAAGCCCTTCGATGGGCCTCCGCTACCTGTGTCTGTTCTAGATCCCCAGTGTAATATCTGACGTCATCAGCAGAGGATTGCGGTCGCGTGAGTTATAGTTGCCTGCACTAACTATAACGGGGGAATTTCAATGGTTTTTCACGAGTGAAATGTCCAGCTAACTATAACATGTGTGAAACCTATGGTTTTTTAAGTGAATTTGCAAGGTTTTTTAAATGCTAATTCCTAACTATAACGTGTGTGAAACCTATGGTTTTTTCAGTGAATTATATATATATATATATATATATATATATATATATATATATATATATATATATATATATATATATATATATATATATTATCTACTGGCGGTCGCCAGTAGATAGTTATAGTTAGGACCCTGTTTCCATAGGAAATCCGCAACATTCTATTTGGAATAACTTTGGCGCCGGTTGACGAATCCTCGCGAAATTTTCAAAATAGGTGGGGCGCTACGCTCCGCTCCTACCCTGAAAGTCTCGGGGGGATTCGTCAAGCAAGGGCTGAGATAAAAGGGGGGTCCCAAAACGCGTTTTTCCCATGCATTTTTCCATAGGACCTTTACACACAGCTAGAGCCCGAACGGCTGAACAGAATTTAATGAAATTTGTCAGAGAGGTAGTCCTCAGGTCAAGGAAGTGCCTTTTGTAGGTTTGGTGTAAATCTGTTCAGTAGATTCTGAGAAAATAGCCTTTAAATCAATATATATATCTGTGGCAGCTTACGGTGCGCTTTCGGTACGCTTACGGTACGTGTACGGTGACGTGCGCGAGCGCGATTCTGATTGGCCGATAGATCTTAGTAAACATTCGAATCGGTCGAAACCAGGAAGCGGCGGCCGCCATTTTCTCTCTCGCACTCTGACAGGGGGCTGAAAAACAAAGTGCAAAAACATGTAAAGGGGCTGTTTAGACAGCTCCCAAGCACCTAGCCAAGTCGAGGGTGTCCCCAACGATCCCCCAGACAAAAAAAGGCAATTTTAATTTTTTCGAAAATTTTGCCGATTACGCTTACCGTACGTGTACGGTGATAAATAAGAAAAAAAATAATAAATATCCACACTCTCCTCACCCCGTGTGCAAATGGCGCCCGTAGGGCACCATTTGTGCTTGGCTTATTAGACATTTAAAAAACATTTATTTTACCTGTCACAACGATGCTCATCATATAAATATCCACACTCTCCCCACCCCGTGTACAAATGGTGCCCGAAGGTCACCATTTGTGCATGGCTTATGACAATTTAAAAAAACATTTATTTTACCTGTCACAACGATGCTCATCATATGTCCTCCATGTGCGCTTGGTGCGCGAAGCGCATCGTGCGTTCATGGCCCATCTAGGTAACGTGGGAATGCGGTGCACGAAGTGCACCGCGTGCTCACTGTGCGCGCGCGGTGCGCGAAGCGCACCGAGCGCGCACGGAACGAACTGCGTTAAGTGGGCGCGCACGCCTCAAATGGCGTAAAGTAACTTAGCATTTAAAAAAACGTACAAATTCACTGAAAAAACCATAGGTTTCACACACGTTATAGTTAGGAATTAGCATTTAAAAAACCTTGCAAATTCACTGAAAAAAACATAGGTTTCACACATGTTATAGTTAGCTGGACATTTTACTGATAAAAAACCAATGAAATTCCCCCGTTATAGTTACTGTAGGCAACTATAACTCACGCGACCGTAATCCTCTGCTGATGACATATGTGTCTTTATGAAAAAAAAATATTTGTAATATATGTATAGCTAAAATTGAATGGAAGAAGACATGGGCAAATAAGTGTCTAAATACAGTATTAGCATCAGCAGAGGATTACGGTCGCGTGAGTTATAGTTGCCTACAGTAACTATAACGGGGGAATTTCATTGTTTTTTTATCAGTAAAATGTCCAGCTAACTATAACATGTGTGAAACCTATGGTTTTTTCAGTGAATATATATATATATATATATATATATATATATATATATATATATATATATATATATATATATATATATATATATTGTATTTCAAACGACCTCCGTTTAGAGACGCACTCGAAACCAGCCCATTGACGGCAGCAGGCTCCTCTTTGTGTCGGATATTTAAAATCAAGCCTAACGCGTTTCGGAGCGTGGCTTCTCCTTGGTCACAGGCAATTCAAAATGTGAGCGCAAATAAACAAGGAGGCATTTTTACCAGCACGTCATTTATTTAGCCCTCCAGTGGGCGGCAGATGAATTAGCCATTATTGCATGCTGGTACTCGCAGTAGTACTGTCCTTTAGTAGGTTACTTTCCCCCTTGCATGTAGTTATTTCCCTTAGTGGGTTTTGCGATCGCATTTGCCTTATTGATATTGTTCATAGCCCTCCAGTGGGTTTCCGATTCAAAGTGTCACCATATTAAGTATTTTTTCCTTTGGCTGGTAACACTGGCTGGAGACTTCACTGAGTTCTACGTCTCCATGGTCCCCGTATTATCCACAGGTGGTGCAGTCTCCGCGGCTCGGTCTGCCGCATATCATTATGTATTTCAAACATCCTCCGTTTAGAGACGCACTCAAAACCAGCCCATTGACGGCACCAGGCTCCTCTTTGTGTCGGATATTTAAAATCAAGCCTAACGCATTTCGGAGCGTGGCTGCTCCTTGGTCACAGGCAACTCAAAATGAGAGCGCAAACAAATATATATATATATATATATATATACAATTTGTAGGTCGTAACTACACCACACATTATATTCTCCTTATCAAGCAACTAATCCTTGACATTCAAAATAAAATTCATGTAAAGCACATTAATTTAATACTTTGCTTGAATAGATTTTCACAGATTATGCAGAAGAGTGGAAAATTACATGAATCCATATTTTTTATTTCTCATAACTGGATTAATTCTTCTATTTATTATCAATTTATTATCACAGTAAAGTACTAAAGTTGATAAAATCGTTTTTACACAGTGTGATTACTTTATTAGTAATTGCACTGACACTTCGAGATAGAGGAACTCCTCCTGTCAATGTAACTGCGAAAGGGAAGAGAAAAAGGAAAAGAGAGAAAAAAGAGGGGGGAGAACGATTATATTTAGGCAAGGTAAGTTAAGTTGAGTTAAGTTGCAAGTTAAGGTTAAAAAGATCTAAATAAAGTGCAAGTGTGATATTGTTGTTAAAGTGCAAATTGAGAGATCTCTATTAAGTGCATGTGTGATAGCAGCGGGATTGTGCAAATTGTAAGTAAGTAGATCATACCAATTAATTGGAGATGCTTAAGTAGTACTCCATTTATATATATGAACAGTCTGAGAATTGATTCCATCACAAATGATTGTTCAAAATACTTCTTTTTACTCTTTGAAGTATGATATCACAGGCACAGCCAAACAGCCCGCACATGTTTCAAGATACAGTCTCTTCTTCAGGGCTATGCTTTAGGCATGATCCTTCTCAGTTCATGTGATACAAGGTAGAAAATACATAATCCCTTCAAAACTGCACTTTGTTAGTCTGTCACGCAATTATATGGCAACAGAAAGCACTGCTATACAATACTCAATTGAAATTGTTTATTTGCTTAGTTATTGTAATTCTGATATCAAGACATGTCACCAACAATCTTTGTTTGAGGTGTCATTACCCTCACAAAGATGGGTAGTAGGAATGTGTGTAGTAGGGTGTGTGAATGGACTGCCCTCTCCTTTGAGACCTCTCTATCAGAAGATGGGTGTACCTAATAAGGTATGTGCATGCGCTGGCCTCTCCTTCTAGACCTCTCCCTCAGATGGAGGATGTGTACTTTACTTGTGGACTGCACCAAGACGAATGCTGCCACACAGACCGCATGGGTGTAGACCTATGAATCAGTGAGTGGGTGTGTAAATACTTGTATGAGTCTGTGAATGGGTTTGTGAATGATTGTGTGTAAGAGGGTGTATGAAAGATACTTTGAGGGTGTGAGTGGGTGCAGCAGTGATTATGTGGATGATGTCATCAGTGATTTCATCAGTGATGTCATTTGAGATGTCATGAGTGATGTCATTGACTATGTCATGAGTGATGTAATATGTGAGGTCATAAGCAATGTATTGCAGAGGGCGCGCGTTATAGTCAGCTCCTCTAACTAAAATTGCTGAATTTCACTGGTTTTGTACGAGTAAAACTTGAGCCGAACTATAACGTCCCTCTAACCTTTAGTTTTTTTCTGAATTTCTATGATTTTTAAAACTCCATTTCTGAACTCAAACGTTCCTGTAACCCTTAGATTTTTGCTAATTCCTAGCTATGACATACCTCTAACCTTTGTTTTTTTCAATTAATTTCTATTTTTGTTTTCAAATAGTAGTCGTGTTTGCAGAGTGGTGGAGAAAGGGGGCTGGGCCTCTGATCAGCTCTCAGGAATACCGCTATATATGACTTACAGGAGGTACCAAAAGGGCTTCATTCCCCCCATGGTCCCTCAGGAGTAAAGTGGACTTCATCCCCTAATCAGTAGTGCACCAGGAGGTGCACCTTGGGATTCAACTACCCCTCCTGTTACCTCCAGTAAGTCCCACACAGTGGGATTGCTTAGAGGTCTTCAGAGGCCACACCCCCTTTCTCCACCACTCTGCAAACTTTCCTCCTTGTGCACTACTAGTTAGGGGATGAAGTCTGTGTTATCCCCCCCTTCCCTGGGCCGATTATGACCCTGGGGACCTGTAAAGAATGTGCTTTTCGCTAAAAGGACACACTCAAACCCTGCACTCCCACTTTGGAGGCAAATATACCACTGCACTTTTAAATAATACACTTTGAGCAGCACCCCGTAGTGAGGAGGAAAGGACGCAGCACTCCCTTTAGGCGAGGCAAGAAAACGAATTCAGGTGCATTTCAAATAACACACACAGGTTTATTAATGCAATGTTCAGAAAGGTAGGCCAAATATATCAGTAAATGCAGACTCCCAAATGTCAAGTGACTAAAATGTACAATTTAGAATAAAATGCAGTATATACAAGTAGCAAAGAGTAGAAAATATATACAAAATGGTTAGGAACACCTCACCGGTTGAATTTGCATCATCCTTGCCAACTCAAGCTGGGGAAGCCCTTCACCAGCCCAGGAAGGAGTTCAATCAGGACTCAAGTTCCGTCACCTCCAAAGCAATACGTCTATTCTGTGGTGAACTTCCATCTGACCCCCGAAGGCTCCCAGCTTTAATACCATTACTCAACGTGAGGCAATGCTTCTAAAAAACCTCACCCCTTCTCATTAGAAAAGACCGAGCTGGCTGTACCAGTCTGTGTCAAGGCCAAGACGGAGGCTGGCCAAGCTCCTGTATTTTGACTCCGAGGCAGAGTTGTACATTCTCACATCTTCCAGCCTCTATCTTGACGAAGCTCCCACAAGGCCTTCCAGAGTACATTAAACAAAAGCAATCGCTCAGAAAGACAGAAAGACCTTGAATGTGAATAACCCAAACAACTTGCAAGCACTGTTATACACACAGAAAAGCTTGAAGCAAGGCAAAGTCCGAAAACAAGACGACATAAGGCCATTTCAAAGCCAATAGTAAGCACTTATAATTCTCAAGCAAGGTTCATCCTGGACTCATCTCTGTCAATGACCCAGCAAGTCAACGCCGTCTCCTCCTCCTGCTTCAACACCCTCCGCATGCTTCTCAAGATCTACAGAGGGATCCCCACCGGAACCAGAACACCTTCTACGCAGGAACCACGGCCAAACTCCAGAAGAGACTTCAATGCATACAGAATGCCTCCGCACGCCTCATCCTCGACATCCCCCACCACAGCCACATCACTGCCCACATGAGGGACCTGCACTGGCTCCCCGTCAACAAGAGGATCACCTTCAAGCTCCTCACCCACGCTCACAAAGCACTCCACGACGCTGGACCAGCATACATCAACAAATGACTCACCTTCTACATTCCCACCCGCCAGCTTCGCTCCGCTGACCTCGCCCTCGCCACCATTCCACACATCCACCGAACAACCACCGGTGGCAGATCGTTCTCCCACCTCGCTGCCAAGACATGGAACACCCTCTCCATCCACCTGCGACAGACCCATGACCCAGGACCTGCTGACCTTCAGGGGACTTCTCAAGACCTGGTTGTTCGAACAGTAGCAGCTTCCCCCCCTCAGCGCCTTGAGACCCTCACAGGTGAGTAGTGCACACTACAAATGATTGATTGATTGAGTGAAGCTATATAACTACATGCACTTACTTCAACATACCAAACCCAAAGCAAAACACAAAACGTAATATTAGTTACCTTTTAATATTATAGCACCCTCTCCTACAACACAGCTGCACCATCTCAGTTCTCACTTATACTTGGTAAAAGACCAGTTTATCTCTTTTGTAGTAAATGTTAAAATGAACATCAACCAACGTGTAAAAGTATATACAGTGTCTCAATACTGTAAATACAAAATCAAAACATAAGAGCCATTTGTGTGCCTCTCTACCACTGTCACACTGGTGTATTTAGTGTCTCAGTACTTTTTTACTTATATGCATCAGATTTAAATTTTGGGAAATGGTGCATATAAAAATCTGCATATTAATCTCTATCAGAGCATATTGCTAACTTTCTTCTGAGTACATGCAAATAGAGTGTGACAGGTTGCATATATAATTCAAAAGATGGTTCTAAAAGACTACATATTCCTCACTTAAACTTGTAAATTTATGTGTTTGTGGTTGAGTAGATAAATACTCCCTGGATGATTGGATGAATGCATAGGTAGTGCCTAGGTGATTCCCTGGGGATATAGGTAGTGCCTGGATGATTCTCTGAGTATGTGGGAACTCCGTGGGTCGTTCCATATCTGCATAGTTACTGCCTGCGTGTTTGCATGAGCATATCGCTACTCTCTGGTTTTTTGGATGAGTGCATGACTAGTGCCAGAATTTATAAGATACGTGCATGAATCATACCTCAATAATTTAATATATGCAGAGATAGTGGTTGGATGATTAAATGAGTGGAGCGCTAATGCCTGGATGATTGCAGGAGTGCATGCATAGTATATAGGTGGATTTTAGAGTGCACGCATAGTGCGTATGTGATTGTTTAAGTGCATGCTTAGCACCTGGCAGATTGGATGAGTACATGAGTAGTGTTTCAGTGATTGGATGAGTACATGGCTGCTGCCCATGTGTTTTTGATTGAGTGACTAGGTAGTGCCTGGGTAATAAGATAAGTACATGGGTAGTGCCTGGATAATTGATTGAGTGCATCAGTAGTGCCTGGCTAATTACATGAGTGCATGACTAGTGTCTGAGTGATTCCAAGAGACCATTGTTAAAGCTTGAGTTATTGGATGAAAGCAAGTGTACTGCTGGGGTGATTGTATTAGCGCAAGAGTATTGCCTCAGTAATTGAATGAGTGCAGAGCTTCTGTATGGGTGATAGGTTCACTGCAATGGTACTCCCTGTGTATTTGGATGAGTAGGGCTGAATGTTTGGATGAGTGCATGGGTTGTACCTCAGTATTTTGATGAGTGCATGGGTAATAAGTGGGTGTTTGGATGAGTACATAGGTTGTGACTGGGTGTTTGAATTACTGCATAGGTAAAGCCTTGGTGATTGTATAAGTGAATGGTTAGTACCTAGGTGATTGGATGAGTGCATGGGTAGTGCCTGCGTTGTTCAATGAGTACATAATTAGTGTCTGCATGATTGGATGAGTGCATGTGTAGTACCTGGATGATTGAATAAGTGTTTGGATAGCACATGAGTGATTTGATGACTACCTGAGTAGTGGCTGGGTGATTAGATGAGTGTCTGATTAGTGCATGGGTGACTGTGAAAGTACCTCCATTTCTGTTAGATATAAACCAGTTGTGACTATGGCTGTGACTCATTGTTTAAGTCCTTCTGTCAGTATCAATCTACCTGTTTTAGTGTATATATCCTTTTCTACTGACCTATGTGTGAGTGAAGCCTACATATTACACTCGATATATAATTGGATACCTGGCTCTCTAGGAGCATACATTTCTCTATTACTCAGAGTGGACATGCATCAGTAATTTCGTCTAAAACTGAAAACAACAATTCTCACTTTTTCAAAGCACAAACCCTTTCCTTAATGTCTTATCTCCATCATTTCACAATCATTTCTTGTGTGTTTAAAACATATATTCTGCATTTCTCAAAAAAATATTTACACGCCAAGTGAAGCTAGCACAAGAACTCTCAAGAGACATTGTGTACCATTAACCCTTTTACATTACCCTTTTTTCTTTTGTCTCTTAATTGTGACTTAGGTGGAAAGGTTGGGTGAGACCCCTCACTTGGGACTCACCGTTGGCACATTTATGCACCCCCCCAACTCGGGAGGTGGAGCTCATTCGACGAATTTCAATCTGATTCGTCACACTTAGGTCCTGAAGAAGTGTCGCTCGATTTGGGAGCCCTTATGACACGAAACATGTCGACCTGATACCAAGCAGCCACCAAGGTACCTTAAGCCCGACAGGTGGTTCCACTGCTTTTATTAAGACCCAGATCAAAGAGTGAATAAAGAAACTACGATAGACCTGGAGCCTTTTTTAATAATCACTTTTTCACATTACAAAACACATAGCACTGACTGCCCACATACATACCTCACATACAGCGTCTCTACAGATCAAAAGAACTCCGCCAAAGTTGCCACCAGGCCCGTCGGACATTGCAGCGCCGGTCCGACGAGGGGTGCCCTATGATGAAGCATGACGCCCCTAAAAAGGTGTGTGAGGGCAACATGATCTGAAATTCAGATCCCCCAGCGACTTGAATCCCGTGGCACGCAGTGACAGTGTCCTTGCCCTTGCCACATATGCTATATAAGAGGAACTGATTACCCTTTACTTGTATTGCATACCATTAACCCTCCACAGGTTTAGACAGAGCATGTATAAAGAAATACATCACCCTTGCCATTCACATAAAATTTCCAACAGCCTTAAAGAACATAGGTCACCATGTAAACATATAGGTGATTTCATAATAGATATGCATCTTAGGGCCATTTTCCAAAAATATATAGGTCTCTGTATCTTTACATAAACTCAAGAGTCTCATCGTACATATAACTATCTGCAACCACAAAAAGCATATCTCACCATCTAAGCATATGCAAACAGGTCATATAAATTAAAAACCACATTGACAAACACTTCCTAATACATACCTAACAAGTATTACTACTATATAATTCTTATACAGGCACGTGCTGTGCCTGTATAAGAATTATATAGTAGTAATACTTACTTATTACTACACTACTCCTGTTTAATAATGTACCTAAAAGTACTAAAACTCCCACAATGCAAATAACATAGATGTATCTATTCTGCACATGATGCGTAGACATTTAGGGCCCGATTCCGATGTCGTTCGGAAGGCCTCCGAATCAGATTTGGCTTAAGCGGATCCAATTTGTAGCCCTTGTTTACGACCAAATCGTACACAGGTCCAAACGACAAAGTACAATGAGAAGATCGCATATGCCTCGACCGAATCGTTTCCAAACGCAACCATGTCCCTACGATTCATTCTTAGATGGATTGTGCCGCGCAATGGAGCTGGATTCCGACCGAGCGAGTACGATACACGAATAGGACAGTCATTTCACCTCAGTCTCAGTGAAACGAAATGGCTGTCGGAAGCGTACTTCTGGGGGCCGTAGCAGGCCCCCTTCACCCGGAGCCCTTGGAATCTGTCACAGGGGGTGCCCATGGGTCCCCCCAATCCAAGCATGCACAGTGTGGCGGTCATCATGAGGTGCCCACCACAGGGTGTAGGCTTTTCCCCACCCACCCCTTTTTTGCTATGATAGCCTGTGTATGCGTCTGTATGCGGGCCCCCATAGAGTTCAATGGAAGTCCGAGCGAACCGAGTCCGTATGCTTACGGATGTATCGTACTCGCTCTTTCTGACTCACAGAACACGTTTCGTCTGGAAAGCCCTCTAGGTCCGAGCCATACTGAGGGCTTTCCGGACGAGATCGGAATCAGGCCCTTAAAACATTCTTAGTTTTAAATGCATTCCTCATTGTAACTTTCAACAATCCTACTCTGTTGTTTTTCTATAAAATACATAATCGAATAAAGTGGCACTAATTAATTTTCCTCTTACTTCCCAACACATTCAGTACTAACTTCTTGAACACATACCCTCTGCCAGATACAGTTCATCTGATATATTTTTTCATATCACTGTGATGCACTTTTTCGTTTATCAAACTCCCAAATACATCTTTATTTCCAATACAATGTTTTCAAATGATTAAAAAGTTATGTACATACCAGAGAATTGAGTTCATGGATTATATTGTTGTTTTAACTATTTTTAGATCATTTTGACACTTTTAGGATATGTAATAAATAAGCACAAGAATTGTATACCCCTCTCATACAAAGCAACCATAACACAGCAACCTCTTTAACTTTGCAGTCTGTGATCATGAGAAAGCCAGCAAATGAAATTGTGTCTTTCATTTTAGACTACTGTATCTCCACTTGTGAATGGTATCTGTTGACCCTTTCCCTCTTTTTCAAAAAGAGATTTTGGTCTAAGCGATCACAATCATTGCGGAGTAATCACAAAAGAAATAGGAGTCCAAACCTATTTTTAGCTTCAGTTTTTATAAATGTAAATACTGCACAACAGTTTATGTTATAGTCTTGAGCTGGGAAGTAAAGTTTATCATAAGTTAAATTGTGTCCTAACTCCTATACTTAAAAGATATTCTGTCTAACACCATTCCCCCCCTTTACAATCTTAGCTCAGTGTATGTAGCAACCCAGTGGAACCAGTAGGTCACAAGTTCACAGCATATTCTAGAAGGGTCATGCTGCTTCCAAATGATGTGCAGCAAGTGTGGTTTACTCCAAAGATTCAAGAGCATATCAATGTCTGTATTACATTTCTTTTTTTTAAAACAACTGCCAATAATAGAACTTCTTGCTAATGCATCCAGCACACTACCTAATGTTATTCAATTACATGCTAACAGCATCCAATGAAATATATTTTTTTTTTAAAAAAAAGAGAAAACACCTCTATTTTAAGACATTTCATTTGGAAAACTACCTCATTCAGCTCCAGCCTTCTCCTGACTGCTATTGCTCCTTCACTTCAAAATGCTTGGAGTGTGGATTGTTGGCCACAGCTATGTCTATTGGGCTTAGGAGGCTGCAAAAAAGAAAGGCATTGACAAGGGCTTAGGTTGCCAAATGTGGAGATTACTTGGTTTGGCCAGAGAGGGTTAAAAATGTATCAGTTGCTGTCTTCAGCTAAAACCATTGTGGGTTGCCGAGCTCCTCACCTCATGATTGTGCACTGTGGTGAAAATGACCTGGGCACATTAACTGGGGTAAGACTAGAAATCCTAATGAAGGATACCTTTGCAGAACTGATGTCACTTTTCCCTCCCACTGTCTTGGTGTACTCTTATATATGCCAAAGATAGAAATAGAAGTGGTCAAATTAATTCTGTCCACAGATTGACAAGGCCAGGAAACATATTAATGAAAATATTTCTGCATTCCTCAGAGACCATAGCATAGGCTGTATCTCTAACAACAATCTGCGTTTTGACAAGAATGAAATCTACAGAACTGATGGAGAGCACTTTACGGATGAAGGCATTAGGGTATTTCTGTGCAACCTGAATCTCTGCATTAAGACTTATCTGTAGCTGGAGCATACTGAAAATGTACCCCAATGGCTCTTATCAGAGCCACTCTACTACCCCAAAAATATTTTAAAATGTCCTACCAGAAATCTCTTTCTCTTTCTTCAGTTTAAAAATATCTGCGAATACACTGTGAATACGCAAAACAAAAACAGACATTTAACGGCCATCAGCATATGCAAAAATAATAACCTAAAATAATCCATTGGAAACATTGCACTACAGATATTACTATGTCCATGGCTCTTTAAAAAGACATATTTAAACTCATGTTTTTGTACTAAGGGTCTTTATAAACCATCCCTAAAACCTACTTTCGGTTTTCACGGTTATTCAGGGTGTTGCGATTACATTGTTAACCACGGTGATCGCTCCTTTTTCATAAAATGTAATACACATATATGCACACATCTTACAGTATTTTATACACTCTGGTTTTATTTCTGTATTCTCTAAAGTCATGTCATTCTAGTGAGATTCTATAAAAAACATCTTTAAAACCTATTTTATGTATTCACAGTTATTTAGGGTGTTGTGATGATGTTGTTAACCACAACGATCATGGCTTTTTCATAAATTGTAAAACACATACTTGCACACATATTACAGTATTTTACACTCTAGGGGTTTATTACTATATTCTCTAAGTTTTTCTAGTGACTTTCTATAAAAAACATCTCTAAAACCTATTTTACGTTTTCGTGGTATCGCTGGGAGTTGCGATGACGTTGGTACCCGTGATGAACAGCAGGAATTCAATAGCCATCACCACATTCCAAAATTATAACTATATAATTCAATCTAACCATCACACTAGATAAATCACTATCTAAATAAATCTATAAAACTATACGCAACTATACGCCCCTTGCCTCAGGAGCCAAGGTCATTGTCCTTATTCTTTTGTATAATACAAATAATGCCATAAAGGCGCGTGAACACTCAGTATAATATTGAAAACATAAGGAAGGGGCAGATACTTCAGGGTGCACACAAGACAGAGCTCCTGAAAGGGTATGCAGAAGGACCACCCAGAGAGCGGGGCTGCAAAACCAGCGCTAGTGCGTTATAGCCACATCATGCAAAGGATTTGTAAAAAAGATCCAGAATCAAAGAAGGGCCAAACAAGGATTCCGCACCACTTTCAGAGAAAGGCAGTCCGCAGCAGGAGAAGGTACACGGCAGCGTACGATGATAAGGCAGGTTCCGAGGACGCGCTGCTCTGACACAGGAAGCTTAACCCGGAAGTGACAGGAAGGACTCGGAAGTGCAAACCAAAAACGAACAACTAGAACGCGAAGTGTCTGTTTCCCCAATGCGTCGTGTTTTATGTGGGCGGTGACTCCACCCTCATTCCCCAAGTACTGCAGCGCTAGAACAGACACAATCCTGACAGTATATGCCCCCTATGGAACCCCCTGCTGGAATGGGCTTCCAAGGGTATTTACAATGGAACATCCGTACTAACCGGGGAGCATGCACGTGTCCTACAGGTTCCCAAGTCCGATCTGCGGGCCCATACCCTTTCCAATGAATGAGGTATTGGAGTTTACTCTGCGAGAATCTACAATGGCCCCAACCTCAAACTCCTCTTCTTTGTTAACTTCAAGCGGAACTGGTTGGACTGGTAACACGGTGCCCGGAGCAACAGGTTTCAACTAACCCTGGGCGACAAATTCCGTTCCGCTCGTGGAACTGGGAAATGTCGGCATTTTCACGTTCCGCGCGGAGCGGAAATATGGAGGGTAGGATTCATTCATTCTGGCATCATGCTCCTTTCACAAAAATTAAACCTCAACAGGAAGCACTTACAGATATAAATAAGCAGGTGCCCGAGTTGAAGCTCAAATTCAGTAACGCATTAATCAGCACAAAACATTTGTGAGCACGGTCAACGCTAGGCAGGTGTGCTTTTCTCCCCATATCTACCGTCAACAATTTGCTGTAATCCTTGATGGAGCTCTGTGCATCCATGAGTTTCTCGAGCGCAATCCCCGTGTAGTTCCTAACACCAGGAGGGTCTGTCTCCTCATCTGCTGCTCTGATCGGTTTCTGGCCCTTAATAAACAAGAGGCATGTGAACTGCCTGGAAGCCCTGCCCATTTGGCCCCGGCCCACATGCCAGCGGTGTGCAGTGTCTTCCCACCCTTTCCCCCACTATGATGAACAGCTCACTCAAGGGAACCCGGTGCCCGTCGGCGCGGTGGCAACGTTACAGACACACATGGTCGCTGTAGACAACTCTTCTCACCCTTTACGCAGCTGTAGTGTAGGAAAAGCACGATACATTTACCCAACGAGGTAGCACTTACTGATTAGCCAGCAGAAAGTACTCCAGTTGAGTAGAGGTATTGCACAAAACGGTGGCATCTTCTTGGGTAAATATGCAGGGGAGTATTCATTCTGCCACGATGTTCCTGCCACAAAAATTAAACCTCAACAGGGAGCACTTACATATATAAATAAAGCAGGTGCCCGAGTTAAAGCTCAAATTCAGTAACGCATTAAAATCAGCCCAAAATCTCCACGAGCACAAGAAATTTCGCGTGTTCTCGGAGATTTTTTGCCGTTTCGCGATTTTTTGCCGTTTCGCGATATTTTGCGAAAGGCAATTTCGCAAATTCCGCCCACCCTTACTTTCAACAAGTATACATAAAACACCAGGTGGATTTTCAAGGTATCAGGAAGTATTAACTTCATACCCACTGAATTGATTATTTCCGCGATGTCATAAGGCCCTATATATCGGGGTTTGAATTTGTGAACGCCTTTGATCTGTATATGGCGAGTTGATAACCAAACTTTATCCCCCACAACATATTCAGTGCTTGAGCGGCGATGAGCATCTGCACATTTCTTATATGCCAATTTGGCTCTTTCTAGGTTTGGTGTTGCTGCTTTTGCACCTCCTGAAGCTGTGTGATAAATTCTTTGGCTGCGGGGACTGGTGCAGACGCTACAGCATGGGATATTAGAAATCGGGGATGAAATCCATAAGAAACAAAGAAAGGGGAATAGTCTGTGAAGGAATGAATACTATTGTTAATGGAGAATTCCGCTGCCCATAAATACCTATCCCAATCTGCTGGTGTTTGTAACAACTGACATCGTAGATATTGTTCTAAACATCTGTTTGGGGATGATGCCCTGAGGAAAACCGCATGTCTATGTGTAAGAGTTTGCCTACCCCTTTACAGAATTTTGACACAAACTGGGGTCCTCGGTCAGAAACCAGTACAGTGGGTAAGCCATGTAACCTAACCACATGCTGCACAAACAACCATGCTAATTCTTGTGATGTGGGAAGAGACTTTAGAGGAGTGAAGTGGGTCATTTTGGTCAACATGTCAACTATCACCCATACTACTGTGTGTCCTTTTGTTGTTCTGGGATTTTCCACTATAAAGTCCATTGAAACGGTATGCCAAAGGCTGGGAGGAGTGTGCATGGGGACTAGAAAACCGGCTGGAGCTTGACTTTAACTTTTGCCTTGGGCACACACATGGCATCGTTGAATGTAGGTCTTAACATCAGCCATCAGAGAGGGCCACCAGAAATAACGACGCACTATGTCCACCGTCTTTTTATAGCCCAGATGACCCACAAGGACATGGGCGTGACACCACTTCAAGGCCTGTTCTTGTAGTTGAAGGTAGGAATCGCAAGTTTGCCTTGGACGTATAGAAGGCCATCAATACGTTTCCCTTGGTGTTTCTTTCTTCAGTTCCTAAGCTCTTCAGTAGTTTGGACTTATCTTACTTTCTGTAAAAACTCCTCTTCTAGGGTTAGTGCCCCTAAAATGCGTTCTGTGGCTATGATAGGCAGCGGAGTGAGCACCCGTTCCTCAGCCTCATGACCCAATCGGGATAATGCATCCACTTTCCCATGTTTTCTACCTGGCTGATAATTACGAAGTCATATTCGCTAAAAAAGGAAATCCATCATAATTTTCTGGAAGACAAGGCTCTTGCGGACTTCAAAAACAGTAGGTTTCTATGATCAGTAAGAACAGTAACTTTGTGCAGAGCTCCTAACAGGTACTGTCTCCACTCTTCGAAAGCTCATTTAATGGCCAAAAGTTCTCGATCCCCTACTGAGTAATTCTGTCAGGGGTGTTAAGTTTGTGAGAAAAAAAAGCCACTGGATGTAAACACCCGGTGGAGGTGTCTCTTTATGACAGAACGCCCCTGATTGCCATTTGGGAGGCATCAGTTTCTACCGTAAAGGGACTGGTGGGTTTCAGAAGTCTTAGGACAGGAACCTGAGTGAAGGCACATTTCAAGGTTTTAAAGGCATTTTCAGCTGCAGGGGACCACACAAAGTCCACATTTTTCTTTAGCAATTTAGTGATAGGAGTAGCTAATTTAGAGAACTTGTCAATAAATCTCCTATAAAAATTGGCGAACCCCAAAAATGTACATCTTTCACAGTCTTGGGGGATGGCCATTGCGTTATTGCCTCTACCTTCTGTGGATCCATGCTGACCCCTTTTGGTGTCAATATGAAACCCAAAAAGGCTACTCTGGTTGTGTGGAATTCACATTTGTCGAGTTTTACAAATAAGTGATTGTCTCTGAGTCTTTGCAGTACTGACCGCACATGGCCTATATGTTCCTCTGTAGAGGATGAGTATACAAGGATACCGTCTATGTAGGCAATGGTATAAATGTCCAGCATGTCTCTCGGCACCTCATTGATAAAGTACTGAAATGCAGCTGGAGCATTACAAAACCCGAAGGGCATAACTAAATATTCGTAAAGTCCAAACTTAGTACGAAAGGCTGTTTTCCACTCGTCGCCTTGTTGGACTCGCACTAAGTGGTATGCCCCTCATAAATCCAGCTTCGTAAAGATCTTCGCCTCCTTAACCTGGTCCAACAAGGTAGATATCAAAGGCAATGGGTATCTGTTTTTTATTGTGTTGTTATTCAATATGCGATAGTCAATGCAACATCTGAGACCTTCCTCTCGTTTAGGAATAAAAAAAGAGGAGAAGACGCTGGGGATCTAGAGGGGCGGATAAACCCTATGCGTAGCATTTTGTCCAAATAATCACGTAAATAGAGGTTCTCTTTTTCCGTGAGGGCATATATACGGCTGCAAGGAATCTGAGCCCCCGGTATCAGGTCTATTCTACAGTCGTAGGGACGATGGGGCGGAGAAGTCGTGGCCTTTTGTTTGTCAAACACATCTGACCATTCCAGGTAACAAGAGGGAAGTTCAGGTTCAGTCTGTATACAGGATCCCAGCAATGGGGCTAAAACTTTAGGTTGTTTTACACAATGTGCATTACAGAAGTCTGAGGCAAACAAGAGTGTTTTCTGTCTCCAATCTATGGTTGGATTATGCTGTGATAACCAAGATTCCCCCAATACAACAGGAAACTGGGGGGATTTGATCAAATCAAAAGCGACCCTCTCTGAATGTGGGACAAGGGAATAGTAGCATGTGTAACCGGACCTGACTTAATGGTGCTCCCATCTATGGTTTTAACTTCTTCTATTATTGTCGTGCTTCCATTGGTATTCCTTTCTTGGTGGCCCACTGGATATCCATGAAATTACCAGTAGCCCCGGAATCAACCATAGCCCGGACTTTGACATGCTGACCTTCCCAATCTAACCAAGTGTCTACATGAAAATGCGAAAACATAGTACATGAGTGCTCTGTGACTATAGGTTGGGAGACTATTAAACATGAACCGCCTGAAATTCCTGTCCCCTTAGAACCCAGGCTACTTAGTTTCCCTTCTCCTTTTGTTTTTTCGGTTTGATGGGACACTCCTTCAAGAAATGCCCCTGTTTACCACAATAAAGGCATAACTTCTGGTCCCTACGTCGGTGCCTTTCTTCTCTACTACTAGGACCCTTTATGCTCCCAATCTACATTGGTTCAGCCTATGCCACAGGCCTCTCCATCTCAGTACACTTTTCCCTGTATGTTAGGAGTCGTGCCTCTGACCGCCCCCTCCCTCTCTTCAACTCATGTAACCTATGGTTGAGTTTTACTGTCAGATCCATAAGGGCCTTTCAATCATCAGGTGGATCAACCACCTGAGCCAACACGTCCTTCCATTCATCTTTAACCCCCCTGTAAAACAAGGCACTTCTCTTTTCTTCAGGCCAACCGGCCTCTATCCCCAGGCGATTAAATTCAACACTATTTGTAATTAAATCCTTTGATCCTTGTTTCAAGTTCAGTAGTTCAGAATCTACTGATTGTACGAAGGAATGTCTATCAAACAACCTTTTTCATTCCTCCTTGAATAATCCATAATTATACAGAACGGGATCATTATGTTCCACTAACGGAAACGACCAAGTGGCTGCAACCCCACCCAAATATGATAAAACAAAAGCCACTTTGGCTTGTTCAGTCGGAAAACAAGCGGTCTTGCACATAAAGTGCAATTGGCATTGGTTGATAAAGGCAGCAAAGCAAGAGGGATCTCCCATGAATCTCTCAGGAGGGGCCAGTGGTATAGTAGGAGGAGTGGTAACCTGAATAACAGGATTACTGACTACTGTTGTGGGAGTAAATGAAGAAGGAGCACCTCCTTCAGCCCCTTTTGGGGCTTCTTGGGCCATGCTTCTTCTTGCTGCAAGTTACCTAACATGTGTGCTAAATCTGCTAAAGTGATCTTGTTCTCCTCCATCCTGCCCGGGTAGAGATTCCAAGTGGGCTTCGCGTTCTGTCAGGCTCACCTGAGGTCTCCGCAGGGACAGGAGGCAGGAGTCTGATGAAAAGTTCCCAACTTACCTCTACCACAAGTCCACCCGACAAGGTCAAAGCAGCACGGGAAGAGGGGAGACAAGGGAAGGAGAAGTAGAGGCAGGGCAGGTCCAACACTCGTCCAACACCACAAAAGCTTCACAGGGCTCCGGAGATATTTATGTAAACAAAAGGCTGAGTCAACAATCAGATACACTAGGAACATAAATACATAACGGTTGTTCTACCACATATATACCTGGAAATCTCTTCTCTTCCACTGGAGTCCACAGATTAGACAAATGAAACAGGTGCAATATTCCTACATATAAAGACAAATTATATTAACACCTATCATTATTGGTTCTCAATCAATAGTCATATAATGGGTTTAGTAGCAAAGCTTACCCCCAAACATGAGAGGAACCAGTAATGCAAGGAGGCTTAATGAGGAAAATAAAAATATGTATCGTGGGTTGTTAGTAGCACAACCTACAAAAATGACCCCTAAAGTAAGAATCAGCCTCATAATCAGTTGAGTCAACAGGTCTGTCTAATGCCATTCATAGGAATTTCCTAGGCTAATGACATTCCCTGCACACTCCGACCTCACAATTATAAGTAGGCCTGGGCGGTAAATTCCGTTCCGTTCGCGGAATTTGCGGAATTTGGGTAATTTCGCGTTCCGCAGAGAACGCGAAATTGCCCAAAAATCTGCGTTCCGCGACTTCGCGAAATTTTTTGCTTGTTCGCGTTCTCAATATGCGTGTTCGCGAGATATTTCACCCCGAGCACGCAAACAGCTATCGCGAACAGGAAAAAAGTATCGCGAACAAGCAATTCCGCGTGTTCGCGGAATTTCTGCGTGTTCGCGGAGATTTTTTACCGTTTCGCGGAGATTTGCGTAACGCGATTACGCAAATTCCGCCCACCCGTAATTATAAGCAACTATAAGCCCCTTGCCTCAGGAGCCGAGGTCATTGTCCTTATTCTTTTGTATAATACAAATAATGCCATAAAGGTACGTGAACATTCTGTATAATATTGAAAACATAAGGAAGGTACAGATACTTCAGGGTGCACACAAGACAGAGCTCCTGAAAGGGTATGTAGAAGGACCACCCAGAGAGCGGGGCCACAAAACCAGCGCAAGCGCGTTACCGCCACATCATGCGAAGGATTTGTAAATGGGGTCGAGAAACAAAGAAGGGCCAACTGAGGATTCCGCGCCACTTTCAGAGAAAGGCAGGCCACAGCAGAAGAAGGTACACGACAGCCTACGATGATAAGGCAGGTTCCGAGGACGAGAGGCTCCGACACAGGAAGCTTAACCCGGAAGTGACAGGAAGGACCCTCAACTGCAAGCCAAAAACGAACAACTAGAAAGCGAAGCATCTGTTTCCCCAATGCGTCGTGTTTTATGTGGGCGGTGACTCCGCCCTCATTCCCCAAGTACTGCAGCGCTAGACCGGACACAATCCTGACAGTATTAATGATTCACTGGGTAATGTGAGTGGATGCAAATGTCTCTGAGTGGGTCTGTGACTGGGTATATAAGTCTGTTAGTGGGTATGTGAGTAGACTCATGAGTCTTTCAGTGAGTATTTGAGTGGGTACAAGAGTGTTTGAGTGAGTATCTGAGTGGGTGTATGAGTGTCTGCATGAGTATGTGGATGGGTGTATAAGTGTTTGAGGGGGTATGTCAGAGACTATACGAGGGTGTATAAGTGTTTGTGAGGGTATGCCAGTAAGTACATGAGTGTGTGACTGGATCTATAACTGGGTGCTTAAGTGTTGGAGTGGGTCATTTAGTGGGTGTATGAGTCTTTGACTGGATCTGTCAGTGGGTGCATAAGTCTGTGAGTGGGTGTGTGAATTGGTGCATGAGTGTTTGAGTAGGTCTGTGAGTGGCTGTAATAGTCTCTGAGTATGTCAGTAACTGGGTGCATAGGTCTCTGATTGAGTATGTGAGTGGGTGCATCACTGTCTGAGTAGGTATACGAGTGAGTGCATGAGTCTCTGTATGAATATACAAGTGGGTGCATGAGTCTCTGAGTAGGTATATAAGTAGGGGAATGAGGCTCTGAGTGAATCTCCAACTGGGTGTATAAGTCTGAGTCTCTTACTAAGTCTATGAGTGGGAGCAACGGTGTTAAGTGGGTATGTGACTAGGTGTATGCATGTCTAAGTTGATATATGAGTGGATGTATGAGTCTTTGAGTGGGCATGCGAGTGGGCACATACATTTTTGAGTAGGTCTGTGCGTTGGAGTATGAGTCTCTGAGTGCATATGAAGATAAGCTTCTCACTGGGTCTCTAACTGGGTGCAAAAGTGTCTGACTTGGTGAGTGGGTGCATGAGTGTCTGAGTTGGAATGTGAATGGGTGTATGACAGAGTGGGTATGTGAGAGGATACATCAGTTTGATACTGGATCTATGAGTGGGTGCATTAGTGTCTGAGTTGGTGTATGAGTCTTTCACTGGGTCTCTGACTGGGTGTATAACTCTCAGCGTAACTCTCTTAGTGGATGCATGAGTATCTGAGTGGGTATGTGACTAGGAGCACAAGTCTCTGAGTGGATATGTGAGTGAGTGCATGAGTCTCTTAGTAGGTATATGACAAAATGCATGAGTTTTTTTGTGTGGGTTAGCGAGTTGGTGCATGAGTCTTTGAGTGGATATGCGGGTGGGTGTATAAGTCTCTGAGTGGGTCTGTGATTGGCTGCATGAGTCCTTCAGTAGTCTATAAGTTGATGCATGTCTCTGAGTGGGTATATGAATGGGCACTTGAGTCTTTGAGTGAGTTTGTGAATAGGTGTATAAGTCTGAGTATGTGAGTAGTTTTGTGAGTGTCTGAGTTGGTATGTGAATTAGTGTATGAGTGTTTGAGTAGATATGTGAGTAAGTACATGAGTCTGTGACTGTGACCAGTGAGGGTGTATATATAGATATAAATACTTTTTGTTTTATATTTCTGCCAGTAATTGTGGTGTTACCGCAATATTTGTGATGACCCTGCAACAGTACATGGGGTTCTGTGCTGGTGGTAGCGTCATGAATATCATGAATATCATGCATGATTAAAAAACAATTTTGGACGCATAACTTGTCACTGACCTCCATTTCTCAAACATGGGGTCATAGTTCTTTCACCCTGACCCCCTTATGTTAGCTTTCACAGATATTTTCCGCCCTGGGAACCATTCCCCATCAATAAAATGGTGGGTGCAACTTTCTGTTCAGTTTGTGTCCAGCCAATCACAGCATTGCCGTTGGCTTGCGCATTTGCGAGTAATCGCTAAATTGTCACGAAATTTCCAAGGCCATTATTGAAACAGCTATAATTTCCAACCTACATTTCTCAAGAACTACCGAACAGTTTTGCAACAAATAACACAAAGCACAATCTGCATAACAACATCTACCTTTCTGCCAAATTTGGTGTAATTCCGTCCAGTGGTTCGGGCTGTAGCTTTGACAATGCGTTCCAATGGGCATTAAAATCTGAAAATGCACTTTTTTTAACCCCCCTTTTCTTGGCCACTGCTTAGCTGATCACCCCGAAACTTCCAATGCAAAACAGAACTTACTTTGATACTTTGTTTGGAAACTTTTGTCAAACACCGCCAAAGATATAGACAAGTCAAAAAATGCTTTTCCTATGGATACTAGGTCCTAACTATAGCTTCCTACTGGCAACTGCCAGTAGGTAATATATATATGTGTGTATGTGTATATATATACATAAGCAACATGTGTGCATATATATGTGTGTGTGTATATATGTATGTAAGGTATATATATATATTCATATGCAATGTGTGTATATATTACCTACTGGCAGTCGCCAGTAGGTAGTTATAGTTCGGACCTATTTTCCATAGGAAATACGCAACATTCTATTTGGAATAACGTTGGCGACGATTGACGAGTCTTCGCAAAATTTTCCAAACTTTTGGCCAGCTCCGGTCCGCTCCTATCCTGAAAATTTCACGGTAATTCGTCAAGCGGGGGCTGAGAAAAAAAGGGGGGTCCCAAAACGTGTTTTCCCCATGCATTTTCCCAAAGGACCTGTTGACGCAGCTACAGCCCGAACTGCTGAACGGAATTACACCAAATTTGGCAAAGAGGTAGTCCTCAGTTCAGACTCATGCCTTTTGCATAAATGGTGTAAATCCGTTCAGTAGTTCCTGAGAAAATTAGAGTTAAAAAGATAGATATATCTGGGCGGAGCCTAACCAAACATCTCATCATGAGATCTGATTGGCTGTCAGTACTTCATCCAAGAAGTGTTGGCAGCCATCTTGGGACCAATATACATGATAGCACCTCATTAAAAAGCATTGCAGTTAATAGAAGGTTTTAAGACTTTAGTTACATTATAAATCATTTGTTGATGGTACCATACTCATTTTAGGACTTGTGGTGTGTTCTAAGGTGATTTTACCATGTGAAAAAGCCTTCTGCTGTTATATCACGAATCATGTTTGAGAGAAGACTATTTTCTCATGCTTTTCCCACAGAGGTTTGGAAGGTGCTCTATAAGCTAAACTGAGAGCATATTTTCTGTAAATTCACATTATCTTTCTCAGTCATGTGAGAATGAAGTCTGACATTCTCAGTAAAACATGTACATCCAACAAGGGCAGAGACTGTCAGTTGATTCCTTTGTGTTCTATTGCAGCTTCCCAGAGTGTTCTAAAGAACAACTAGAGCGCTAACAGTCCTACTTATGACAAACATATTGCACACCTGAAGCCATCTTGATTGGAATAAAGTGGTAACTCTTAAAACATTTAATTTAAAAAGGAACAAAATAAGGGGGTTCATTTTGCCATAGAAAGTATGATTAGTGCTGCAGAAAGAAAAATGAGGGCAAATTTTGAGTGACTTCTCAAATCCTCTTCTATTTCAGTAAAAAAATTCTGACATGCAGACTGAAACATGCACTTTCATTACCAGCAGCAGACTTCCCTGGTGAGCAGTAGCTTTACTACAGTGATCTAATGAGCATCTAGAGTGCTAACATTCTGAATGTATGGCAAATGTGTGACACATCTGAATGCCTTCTTGATGGAATCAAAGTAAAAAACTGAAAGTATTTCCTACTGAGGAGACTGCAGTAAATGAGGAAATTAGGAAACATCATAACAAATAAATCTCCAAAGATGGCCACCAGAGACAAAAAAGTCCAAATGTAGCCCAAATATCACCCAGATATAGCCTAAGTATAGCCCAATGACAGAATGTCCCAGAGTGTTCTTAAGAACAACTAGAGTGCTTACTGTCTTACTTATGACAAAAGTATGGCGCACCTGAAGCCATCTGGATTGGAATAAACTGGTAACACTTAAAACATTTCATTTAAATAGGAACACAATGAGGGGGTTCATTTTGCCATAGAAATTATGTTTAGTGCTGAAGAAAGAAAATTTAGGGCACATTTTGAGTGACTTCTCAAATCCTCTTCTATTTCATTAAAAAATTCTGATATGCAGACTGAAACATGCACTTTTAATACCAGCAGCAGACTTCCGTGGTGAGCAATAGCTTAACTACAGTGATCTAATGAGCAGCTAGAGTGCTAACATTCAGAATTTATGGCAAATGTGTGACATATCTGAATTCCTTCTTGATGGAACCAAAGTAAAAAACTGAAAGCATTTCCTGCTGAGGAGACTGCAGTAAATGAGGAAATTAGGAAACTTCATAACAAATAAATCTCCCAAGATGGCCACCGGAGACAAAAGTGCCCAAATGCAGCACAAATATCACCCAGATGTAGCCCACATGTAGCCCAATGAAGTGTTCAAAACACTTATTTTTTGTGAATTTGCAGTTTTATATAGTGCAGACTTGTCAGGTATTGGAGTGCTTTACATAAGCATTGGCTACATCACACAAGATCAAATTCATTTTGGTTGTAGACATGGGGAGATTAAGTGATTTGACCAGAATCACAGAATGTTGAGCTGAAGCAGAAACTCCAACCTGGTTCCCCAGTTGCAAAGTCTGCAGCTCTGGAAGTAACACCACATCCTCTCCCCTAAGTGCAACATTTAATCAAGTGGTCAACTGGATAAAAAAACATAAAGATTACAAATAATTTAAAAGTTCTTTGTCGCTATTTGAAAACTCAGAAAATATGTCCTCATTTTAGTTTTTTAGAGCACTAACCATAATTTTGCAAATAAGACCCTCTCATATATGTAATTTCTAAAGGAAATGCTCTAGGTATTAGTTTTGATTACATCAAGATGACGTCAGGCGTTCCACACTTTTGTAATACATATAGAATGTTAGCAATCTAGTTGTTCATTGGGATACTGTTGAGAGGCAGAGGCCAGGGGCACGGACTCGGAAAATTGAAGGCAGGTAGGAGAGTGCAGAGGCAACAATTTGATCACACTGGGCAGGCAGGAAGGGCAGTGGCAGCACAACAGACTATGGAGGGCAGTGGAAAGGGGGGCAGGGGCAACAAACCAACAATACAGGACTGGCAAGAGAGGCTGTGGCAATATAATAGACCATTGTGGGCAGAAGGAAGAGGCAGTGGTAGTACAACCATACATGCCAACAGACCCGTTTCAGCCAGGAAACGTCCAATGTTTTTAAGCTCAAATGGGCTTTATTTGATCTGTCTCCTGTCTACAATCACCTCTTTTTCAATGTAACTCAAAGGGGGAAATCAATACCCCAGTTTTTTTTCAAAATCTCCCTCTTACCAAGTTCAAAATGTTCGCAAGTATGGTACATTGGATCATGGTAGGCAGGAGGAATTAGGGTAGGGACATGGACTCGGATAACAGAGGACAGAAGGGACATGGAGAGGTGCACCAAACTGACAATACAGGGCGGGCATCAGGGTTTGCAGCAGCACAATACACCACACAGGGCATGCGGGACGGGAGTGCAGCACAACAATCCATAGAAAGCAATAGGGAGGGGACAGGACCATGCACATGGACAACAGAGAACAGAGGGGAAAGAGGCAATGGTAGCTAGCTGACCATAATGGACAGACAGGAGAGAAAGCTGCAGCATAACAGACCATAAAGGGCAGGAGGGACGGATCAGGGGCATTACAATGGAACAGACAAGCCAGGAGGGAGGGAATAGGGGTCTGCACATGGAAACATTGGGCTGGGGGCAAGTGGGCAGGGCAGGAACAGCAAGATGACCATGGAGGTCAGGCAGGATGGGCACTAGAAACAAGACACACCATGGAGAGCAACATTGAGACTATGATGGCATACAGACAGACCATGGAGGAAAGGTGGGAGGGGGTCAGGGGAAGCTAGCTGACCACACAGGGAAGGTGGGAGGGGCCATGGCAGCACAGAAGACCATGCATGGCAAGCGGGAGGGTTAGTGGCAGCACAATGGCTATGATGGGCAAGAAGGAGGGTGCAGAGGCATGCACAAAGGACCATGGAGGATAGAAGGGAGGTTCAGGACCTGGGCACAGACAAGAGAGTTCAGGGGACGGGGCCTCACAATAGACCACGCGGGGCAGGCAGGAGGAGCAGTTGCAGCACAACAGATTAGGGAGGGCCGAAGGGTGTGGCAGTAAAATGGACCATGGAGGACAGGAGGAAGGGGATTGGGGCATGGCATGTGGACAGGCAGGGTGGAGGTGGCCGGGACAGGTTACACTCATCTGACAATGCTAGGCAGATGGGAGGGGAGTGGCAGCTCAACAGAACACTCAGAGTAGATAGGAGTGGCAGGTCCATGGAACATGGTGGGCAAAAAGGATGGAGCAGAGGCATGCACAAAGACATTGGCGGGCAGGGGGAAGGACAATAGGAGCAGCAAGCTAAGCACAGAGGCTAAGCTGGAGGTCAATGATGGGCCATAGAATTGGGCAATGGAGGGCAGGAGGAGTGGACTGGTACATCATGCTAAATGGAGGGCAGTGGCAGCACATCAGACCATGCAATGCAGGAGGGAGGAGGCTAGTCCATGGATTCAGACAACAGAGGATAGGGAGGAGGTGGATGGGGCAGCAAGCTATCTGTTCAGAGAAGGTGGGTATTAGGAACTTTATTGTTTTTAAAATGTGTGTCTGTGCGAACTACTTAAAAGATGAACAAGTATGCAGCATAATCTCACTTTTATTCAGGAAGAAGAGGACGTTTGTGATTGTGACTCCGGGCTCACTTGGCAGAAACACCCCCTGACCCTCCACCCCCCATCGCAAAATGTAATGCCCGTGAGAAGGGTAGGGAGACGCAGTGTTATATAGAACATAGTCCTGAGAGCACGATTGAAAATGAAAACTAGATATAGTATATGGTATAAACTATGCACCAAAAAGTGTGATATAAGATGAACCAGCGCGTGAAATATAATATGCAATACATTGTGCGCAATGACAGATTCATTGGAGAGCACGAGATAGCACAGGCACAAGCCCGTGCTTTGCGAAATGCGCCTTGGAGTGTAATATGCACAGGGCAGTGTTGTGTAACCTAACTAGTCTCTAAAGTTGTAATTTAAAATATGTGCTGGGGTGTGTAACGTTGCATATGCACTGTGACAAAGATATGGATCCCAGATTGTAATATTTATGGCATAGCGCTGTGCGTGAGGAAATATGAATTTTATGATCAGATTATGTCCCCTATCTTAGACCCCAACGGCTCCATGTGCATGCTACAAGTACATGTATGTTTCCTCCAGTTCCAGTTATGAAGACGCAAATACATGTGCGTCCACCGTCAACATGTCCTCTTTCAGATCCGCCATGAATGAGTCGGATATTCCGTTCCTAAGTATGAAAGGCCACCGACTTTATGTGGTTCACTTTCCACGTTTTACAGTTCAGGCGAGTAGGCCCTGAATTCTGCCATCAAGCCTTTCCTGCCTTCTGCCTCTGAAAGCTCCAGTCTGAGCCCGCATCTGTATCCATGAACTTTGTCCTACTCCCTGCGCGGCTAACGGTGCCTGATCCGGCCTGTTGCCTGCCAAAAACTGTATTTCACCTTCAAGATTATCTGCTCCGCTCCTCATCCGATGCATTCCTGTCTAGTAGTTTAGGTAAACATTCTTCCAGCTACCGAGCAAAGGGCCAGGCTGTGGTAAATATTTCATTACCGGTACTATTTTTTATGCGGTAAAGTCTATTAAGAATAACTCAGTAAATATAAGAGGCAGAATCCGTGGTATTAGAGGTTTTAAAAGGCTTTATTCCTATACAAAGGAATACAATTCGAATTGTAGGCATTCTATTCCATCACCACGAAAGTTCAGGAAGGAAGGGCATACATTATTGACAGATAGGCAGTTTTATAGAAAATACATTACAGTGAAACAGATGCAAGAGGCGTAACAGCTGATAGTGTAGATAAAAGGTGCATACGTAACTAATAGAGGCGGTACATGGGCGTAATTTAATAAACGTCATCATACATGATGTCACAAGTGGGTGGATCCATAAGGGAATCCTTTAATGTCAGCAGAAATAGTTGGCAGAGATGCGCGCGCAGCCGCATGACGTGTGATTGACGTGCAACTAGAGGGTGAAGGGGACTTGACATTTAGCTCTACATGTGGAGACAGAAGTCTGGGGGTCGTGTCAACCTAATCCCAAATCATATCTAATATCCTATGTTTAAAGAACTGTGTTATCCAAAAGGAGAGGTCTCTAGGATAGAATCTATTCTATACTGACTGTTAGTGCGTGTACAAGCGTCTAAGTGTCTACACTAGATGCGAGGGGGTAGGAATATTCCATGGTAACGGGGCTATGAATTACTTGCATGAGGGCAGCGAGGCCTGGCCCTGTGCACGGTAGCTGGAGGAATGTTTACCTAAACTACTAGACAGGAATGCATCGGATGAGGAGCGGAGGAGATAATCTTGAAGGTGAAATACAGTTTTTTGGCAGGCGACAGGCTGGATCAGGCACCGTTAGCCGCGCAGGGAGTAGGACAAAGTTCATGGATACAGATGCAGGCTCAGACTGGAGCTTTCAGAGGCAGAAGGCAGAAAAAGGCTTGATGACAGAATTCGGGCCTACTCGCCTGAATCTGTAAAATGTGGGAAGTGAACCACATAAAGTCGGTGGCCTTTCATACTTAGGAATGGAATATCTGACCCATTCATGGTGGATCTGAAAGAGGACATGTTGACGGTGGACGCACATATATTTGCGTCTTCAAAACTGGAGCAGGAGGGAACATACATGTACTTATAGCATGCACATGGAGCCGTTGGGGTCTACGATAGGGGACATAACTGATCACAAAATTCATATTTCCTCATTCCCTCCTTGTCCCCTACGGACCCTCAGGAGATATCGATCTTCATCAATCCATCGATCTGTTCATATAGCATCATTTGTTCTTCTTTCTTCTTCCGGGATCTCGAACGAAAACTTGGATGTGGGATACACGAGGTGGCACACAGACCACAAATCGCTGGCCCACATTGTAGACATAAGCAGCAACTGAATAGTATGAGAAAGCCAATACCTAGGAAGGATAGCATTCTCCATCCCCAGGCTGACAACACGCCCCAGAACCAACCGGACCAAGTCCAGGTGCCTGGACTCTGGTGTATCTGGCTTACAATCTTATGAAGGCGAGTTATGGCTTTATATACTGACGGTGAATTTTCTGGTATGAAAATGCAGCAACTTGATCCGATGACCCTACAAGCTCCGCCCCTATCGGCCAGGATGACGTCAAGGACAAGACGATTTTGAAGCACAACAATCCGCATAGCAGACTGCTCTTCTGTTAAATTGCCTAAGGCGGAAATAGTTTCGTTCACTACTGCTTCAAGGGTTCTGGTTAATCTACGTATCAGCTTACTATTAGTGACTGTACCTATATAGGGAAAGAAACCTTTATTGAAATCTGTGTATTTTTCCCATGCTGTTTCAGTGTAATCGACAATTGGGAGATCTCTCTGCTGTCTATTGTGTACTAAATGGGTATTTCTATGATAATCAGGAGGAGCTAGGAAAACAGGTGGCAGAAGGAATGCTATGTAACAGGTACCATCCCAATCTAGAGGTAGACGTATATATGCGGTCTGGCCACATATAAAGTAGGAATGGCGAGAAGCTCTGAATGTAGACTTGCCTTGATCACTGAATTTTATTACAGTGGTGCATTTACTATGGCCCATGTGTATGGAACCATTCTTTCTTACACATAATTCCCCTTTTACTGGGAATACTGACATGGCGGGCAAGATTGGTGTAGCTTCAGATTCAACGTTCAGGATCATGAGGTTAAGTGTAAAATTACCTAATCCATATACTTCATTTTCTAGATCAGTTCCTGTTCTTTTGGGAAGTCCCTCCTTGTTAGGGTAGCAGACTTTAAGCAAAACTAAGTTCAGGTTTCCCCATACCCAGTTGTCTTGATAAACCGCGGAATTTGAATCTAGGGAATTAATCAAACTAAACCATGCTCCACAGGAGCCATTGTGTGTGAACGGATAGGGAAAGAGGGGCAAAACTCCCTTATAGTTCTGATAGGGAGGGAGTCGGCCACATATCCAACAATTTGTGGCATTGCTGGTTTGATGGGAATGATGTAACATACTAATGAATGTGTTGTTGCGCAGCGCAAATCTATAGGACAACTCATGCGGAGGTAATTCACTAAAAGAATGTTCTGCAGTTATATTGTAAGCACGCTTAGGAATAGGACAATACATGTGCAATAGTATGCTGACAATGATGATCAGAAGACTTAGGATAAACAAAATTAATAACGTTACTGTGCAGTGACTACGAAATGATTTACAATACGCATGCTTCTTGAGCTGCATCTGATGATTTCTTTCTCTATTCCGGTCTAGAGAATACATGTCAGAGACAAATTCAACCGATTCACCTTGGAGAGGACTTAAACAATCAAATTGTCTGACTTACTAGACCTCAATTTTAGTTTGTAAAGTTCTGGTTTTGTTAATTCAGCCAAGGGGAGCTTTGAGTCTGTCTGTGAGGGAATACAGGGTTGAGTATCTACACTGGATGGTAGTCCATAAAATTTCTTGATATGACTCGAGTGCAACCACCCTTTCCGTCCCTCGATTTTCACGGCTGTCCTTGTGGTGAGTAGAACCAACTTCGGTGACTTCCACCTAGGATCCAGTTGGGTCTTCCGGTCAAAATTCCTGACCAGCACCAGGTCCCCAGGAACCACGTCATGGGGCTTCACCTCAGTATTGTCGGGAAAAGCTGCGGATACCTGTGAACGACAAGATTGTAGTGCAGACATCAAGGAAGCCAGGTAATCTGTCAGCATATTACAGTCAACATCAGTGATTTTGCGAGGTATAGGCGTCCCCCACATATTTGGTGGTCTACCGAAGATCACCTCGTACGGGGATAGCCCTGTTCGAGAATGTGCTACCATT
This sequence comes from Triturus cristatus, assembly GCF_964204655.1. Lineage (NCBI taxonomy): Eukaryota > Metazoa > Chordata > Amphibia > Caudata > Salamandridae > Triturus > Triturus cristatus. The sequence continues at coordinate 1,535,766,133 of NC_140589.1, read as the reverse complement.
CTCATGTAAAAGAGCGCAACTGGTAAGGCTACTATCCAATCGACTCCTTTTTCTCTACATATTTTGGACAATCTAATTTTCAGAGTTTGATTATGACGTTCCACGAGACCTGCCGCCTCGGGATGTCGGACACAGTGGAATTTCCATTGGTAGCCTAAAAAAAGGGAAACGTGTTTCATTAGTTCGGATGAGAACGGCTGGCCGTTATCTGAGTAGACAACACGTGGTAAACCGTACCGTGGGAAGAATTCTCGAACTAACTGTTTGGCAGTAGTCGGGGCAGTGTAATCTGAAACCGGGTATGCTTCTGTCCAACGGGAAAGAGCACAGACAACTACGAGAACATATTTGAATCCTCGACATCGTTCCATCTGGATATAATCCATCTGGAGGACTTCAAAAGCATGATCGGGAGTTTGGAATCCACCCTGCTCTACGGGGATGCTTTTACCTGGATTAAACTGACAACATATCATACAGGTACGAACTTTTTGTTTAGCTGCGGCTCGTAAATGTTTGTTGAACCAAATGTGTTGAATGCTGTCTAGCATAGCTTTTTCTCCTAGGTGCGCTGGACTATGTATAGTGTTAATGATGACTTGAACCATTGAGTCGGGAAGAAACCATATAGATTTTTCCTTCGTCATCCATCCTTGATCTGTTTGGATCCCTCCTAATTCAGTCCATTTCTTTATTTCTTCTGGTGTAGCATGTGTCTGTATGTCAATTACATCAAGGGCGGGATCCTTAACTGTCATGCAATGTGTTGGTGTCGGAACTATTGTCTTTGTCGTGTCAGTTGTGTGAGTCTGATTCTGAGCAGTCTGTTTAGCTGTTCTGTCAGCTAGGTCATTACCCTGAGAAATGATATCGGTAACTTTTGTGTGGGCTTTGCATTTCATAATCGATATTGCAGTAGGTAGATGAATCGCGTCTAATAGGGCTTGAATGAGGGGTCCGTGTTGGATGTGGGCACCGTGAGAAGTTAAATAACCTCTCTCTCGCCACAGTACGCCGAAGTCATGGACGACTCCGAGTGCATAACGTGAATCTGTGTATATGTTGACTTTCTTATTTTTGGCTTGAATACAGGCTTGTGTTAGAGCGATGAGCTCTGCTGCTTGAGCTGACAAAGTATTAATACAATTTGTTTCAATGACTTCAGTGTCTGTTGTGACTGCGTAAGCGGCCACTAACTCTCCTGTACTTGTTCTCATACACGACCCATCTACATACAATGTCAAGTCTGGATCTGACAAAGGGATATCTGTCAAGTCTTGTCTGGGTTTCGTCGTGATAGTAATGACTTCGACACAATCATGTGCCAATGGATCTGTTCCGCCTACTGGTAACAGTGTGGCAGGATTTAACGTATTACAACGTCTGATTTCTATGTGTGGCTGAAACAATGTCAATTCGTAACCGGTGAGTCTCGCTATAGTCAAGTGTTGTGTTTGTGTGCGGTTCAAGAGAACCTCTACTGCGTGTGGTACTTGTACTGTCAATTGATGTCCTAGCACTATGGCATCGCTTTGTCTGATTGCTAAAGCTGTTGCTGCCACTGATTTCAGGCACGCAGGAAGTGCCTGAGCTACTGGATCTAATGTACTAGAGAAATAAGCACATGGTTTGTGTGATCCTGCTTGTTCCTGAGTGAGTACTGACAAAGCAGTACCTTCGCGTTCTGTAACAAAGAGTGTAAACTGTTTACTGTAACATGGTGTTGCTAGGACAGGTGCTTGGCATAAAGCTTTCTTTAAGCTTTCAAAAGCGTGTGTATGTTCTGGAGTCCAAGGGAGGACAGTCGATGTGGCTGCCTCCTGTGTTGTCAACTGGATGAGTGGTTTTGCTAGAAATGCATATTGAGGGATCCACTGCCTACAGTATGAAGTGAGGCCTATAAAAGCCCGCACCTCCTTTTGTGTCTTGGGTGCTGGCATGTTAGCAATTAACTGGATGCGGTCGGGTGTAAGCTGCCTTCCCTCCTTGGACAGCGAGTGCCCAAGGTAAACAACTCGCTGGACACAGAATTGCAGCTTAGAAGGGGACACCTTGTGCCCCTTGTCAGCCAGAAATTTCAAAACCGTCAGTGACGCCGTCTCACATTCAGGTTCGCTTCGGGCGGTGATCAGCAGATCATCGACATATTGAAGCAAGGCAGTGTTAACTGGCATGTGGATACTGTCAAGTTCTCGTTTCAGTGCTTGGCTATAGATGCTGGGGCTTTCTGTAAATCCTTGAGGTGCGCGTGTGAATTTAAAGCTTCGTCCATTTAAACTAAAACCGAACAGATATTGACTTTCCGGATCGATTGGGACACTAAAGAAAGCATTCTTGAGATCAATTACAGTGAAGAACGTTGCTTCCGAGTCAATAGCTGTGAGTAATGAAGAGATATCTGGGACCACAGGGTATTGTGGTACAATACATTTATTTAATTCGCGCAGATCAATAACTAATCGATATACTGGTGATGCTTTTGGATCCGTTCTTTTAAGAATCAGAATTATCGGGGAATTGCATACATTGGAGTCGGTTTCGACAACCACTCCTTGTGCAATGAGCTCATCAATGATTTGCAGTAAAGCCACTACAGCATCTGGTGGTAACTTGTATTGTCGCATTCGTGGTAGTACTATTCCTGTTTTCAGTGTAACGCGATATGGTGTAATGTTCATGCAACCAACATCAGTGGGGCCTTGTGCCCATAAATGTGTAGGTAAATTCTGCAGTCGGTGATCCATGTCTCTGGATACGTAGTGACCTTTAAAGTCACGTAAAAATAGTCGTACTCCTTCCGGAGAACAACATATTATGGCTCCTAGAGCTTTCAATGTTTTTATGCCTAACAAGTTTTCTGGACATGATTTAGTAAGCAATAAATCTGTAGTACGTGTCAATGGACCGACTGTAAGTGGAAGAGGTTGTGTTACGTCATTGATTATAGGTTTTCCTGAAAATCCAAGGGAAATATTCTGTGAGCCTGAGAGGGGTGCCCCTGGAACTTCACTGCGTCTTATAGTTGTTCTGCTTGCCCCTGTATCAAGTAAAAACTTTCTGTCTTCCCCTAATAGTTCACTATGTACATAAGGTCCCTCTTGGTCTACAGGAACCTCAATAAGGGGTAAGCCAACTTCCCTCTCTAGGCTATCTCATGAGTATCGCTGATAATCGGGATAATCTGTTTGTGCATACTGATACATCTGCTGTGTTGTTGCTTGGGTTGCAGCAATAGGCTGCGCTTGTGGTGGTGCTCCGATCTGTTGTGGAGCTGCCTGTTGCGGAGCTAGTTGTTGCGGAGCTAACCTAGGTTGTGCATGCTGAGCGATATGTTGTTGATTCTGATCCTGTCTAGGTGGACGTGGTCTCTCATGCGTTCTACCTGTGGCAATATTATGTTTCAGGACTGGACAATCGTGTATATAATGACCTGGTTGTTTACAATAGTTGCATGTCCCTTTCGCAGGACCTGCGGAATCACCCTTTTGATGACTATCGGCTGGAACTGACTGTGCAACAAGCATTTTCATTTTTGTATCTTTCATACGTCTTTGTTCGTGTTCTTGTTCTTCTCTAATTCTATTGTGGTGATATTGTAACATCTGTAACATCTGTGATGGGGTATTACCTTGCCAGGTACTTTCGAATTTCAATACTCTATTCTTGACCTGTAGCAGAGAATTTTCAACTAATTTTGTCACAAACAGATGTGGATATGACTCACTACTGGCTTTTATGCCACTATTTATACTAAAACATTTTTCAAATCGGGAATAGAAATCACTAGTGTCTTCATCTGGTTTTTGTTTACAGGCTGAGATTGCACCCCAGTCTTCCTTTTTCGTGGTTAATAAACGTGGCAGTACCTGTATTAGTAATCCTGCTAGTGCTGTAGTCTTTTCCCCAAGCCCTGCTCCTGCAGCTCTGGCCTTTTCTTCGTTTTCTAATGCTGTCCAATCTATCTTTTGGTCTCCCACCTCCCATTCCTTTTCTTTGAGTTTTTCGTAAACACCGGCGGGTAATAGGACTTTTAATATTTTCATAATATCGGAGTAGGTATACTCTCCCATGAGTAACATGTCTTTTATCTCACGGTGGAAACCTGCTGGGTCCTTGTCATGGCTGGGTACTACTTTCTTCATTTCTAATAATTCCAATTTAGTTATAGGCGTGTACACAAACACGCGTGTAAAATTATCACCGGCACCTCTTATTGGGTGCACTTCGCGTAACGGGTTCTGTCTATCTATGTGATACATTTTTCTTCCCATAATGGGAACTGGAACGTGTTCTGGGCATACGAAATTTAAATATTGGTTTCGGGATTCTAGAATTTCCTTAATCAAATCAGTACCTGACCCTCTCCATATGTTCGTGAGTAGTTCTGTCAATATGTCAGGTAAGGGTCCTGGATCGGAGTGTTGGCTTTTATATAATATGAGGAGGTGTTGAATCATGTATATACTAGCTAAACGCTGTTCATATGGGTCTAGATTCAGAAACGTGTGTGCAAGTACATCATCATTGTATTCGCCGGGACTGTCAGCCCATTGTACTGCTGACCTGGCTAATTCTTGTTCATCCATGGAATCGAGCATGTGGTACCCCCTTCGATCTCGGAGTAATTTATCAGCAGCTTGGAATAGGTGTTCAGGGGATTTCGTATTTAACATAGGGTTTGGAAAATGTCTATTATATTCTGGACGTATTGGACGTATCGGGTCGTTAAAACCTCTGGTATTATTATGGGGTCTTCCTCTACCTACATAAGCTATCGTTTCTAATTGCTCTGATTCTTGCTCCTCCTCTTCTTCTGATTCTACTCTGTCTGTTTCTCGTCTTTCTTTATGTATTCGTTCTACTTCCTTGCGGATCTTTCGACACATGGCGATTATACACGCCTGTCTATCATGTTTCTCTTCTGATATATTCTGACCCCATTTGGCAAGTCTTTGCATGGTTTTGTGATCTGCCCCAGGCCTGTCTTGATTCCTGATTACACAATTTATGAAAAAACGTAGTAGTTGTCTTTGGACATCCACTTTCTGGTATTCCATAGCTTCGTTAATACTTTCTGGACCTTGCCTTGTTTGGACAAAGCGATATATTTCGTCTAGGTGTTCACCCATTCCTGGTATTGTCATTAAATATAATGTAGCTCGTCTTATACGTAGTGATGATATGAGCAATTTATCCTGTCTACCTGGTACTGGGTCGTATCTACAATCCACAAGCTGTTCTTTAAACATGTCGGATGTCGCTAGCTGGGGTGTACGTTGGAGTGCTAAATCTCTAAGGGTCTGTTTATTTCGCGGCGGGGTGGCAAACATGTCTGTCGTACCTCCTGTAGCACCATCTGAGGTGCTAGGCACGAAAGGATTCGTTGGGCGTAGGATAGAGATTGTAGATGCGGGAAAAACTGTAGAAACGGACGGGCCTGTTGGAACTTGTGTAGGAGTTTGTATTTGCGGGGATACAGACGAATGCTCTTGGTGTTGAACACCATCGGCAAGCGGTGTGGGTGGTATGGCATTAGCATACTCGGGAGCTGCGTCATCTAAATAGGAGGAAAGGAAAACGTCCTTTGCTGTTTTGGGATGTGTTTTGGGATGTGCTTTTATCGGGAGCAATGGAGGAGTTAAGTCTTTTGGTATTTCCGGAGTAGCCTTAGGTAACCCTTCGGCCAGAAGAGGATACATACCATTCATAAGAGCGTTTCTTTGTCTATCTACTTGTTCTGATTTTACTCGGGTACCTTCCTCAAGTAATAGATTTTCTCGGGTTTTGTTTGAATTCTCTCTACCTTTCTCTTCCTGTCTGAGTGCTTTTTCTGTACGTCTATATGATTCTTTACGCCATAATTCAATGGCATCTTTCTGTGACTGTCTGGCTTTCTTTTTCCATAATTCTTCTTCTACTCTCATGATGCAATCTGCATCCCAGGTCCCCGCTGCGGGCCATCTCTGACTCTCTGGTAATTCTTTGGTGTAGTCCACCCATAAATCAAGAAATAATACGGCATCTAGGCCATGCTTATGATACATAAAGTACCCTGGAGTGTCCCTCGGTGGGATGGGAACAGCTTCTTCGAGTACACCTTTTCTAGTTTTGATCTGTCTTAGTTTCGAAAAGAGTGGCATTTTTAAACCTTATTACTAGAACACACTTTATACAAGAAAACACAATAATGAACCGTCATTCACACCACAATATATAGAACGTACTTAAAACATTTAACACTTAAAAGTTTTACGAACAATGATAACTAATAGAAAACTAGTTACTGACATAATACTGACACTAGATAGTACTTATTTATATGCAAGACATACTATATATACTGCTAAACAGTACAGATACACTGCTAAAACAGTGCAGACCGGATTTGTGTACCCAAACCCGTCTTGACCGGCACAGACTATGTGCACGTTAAATGCCTCCCCGGTAATGGTACTCACCGGGTAGCTCGGAACGGAAGGCCTCGGAACAGAACTGAAACTGGACCGGACTGGACTGGACTCGACTGGACTCGGAACTTCGGAACCTGGCGGGTCTCTGTATACCTCGGATCTTGCTCTCTCAGCTAGGCTCTGGTCGGGATACTTCGCACTTCTCACCGCCTCGTCTGGGTGTTGATCGCAGCCTCAGTCGTCCCCGCTTGGCCGGAGGGAGATACAGGAAATCCTGCAGGTACGCGTTTTTGTCCGTTCAGCTGTGGCAGGAGACCGGGCCTGCAACGCACCGCCGGCGCGTGAGATGAGAAAGTGTCCCTATTCGGGCGCCAATTTATGTGGTAAATATTTCATTACCGGTACTATTTTTTATGCGGTAAAGTCTATTAAGAATAACTCAGTAAATATAAGAGGCAGAATCCGTGGTATTAGAGGTTTTAAAAGGCTTTATTCCTATACAAAGGAATACAATTCGAATTGTAGGCATTCTATTCCATCACCACGAAAGTTCAGGAAGGAAGGGCATACATTATTGACAGATAGGCAGTTTTATAGAAAATACATTACAGTGAAACAGATGCAAGAGGCGTAACAGCTGATAGTGTAGATAAAAGGTGCATACGTAACTAATAGAGGCGGTACATGGGCGTAATTTAATAAACGTCATCATACATGATGTCACAAGTGGGTGGATCCATAAGGGAATCCTTTAATGTCAGCAGAAATAGTTGGCAGAGATGCGCGCGCAGCCGCATGACGTGTGATTGACGTGCAACTAGAGGGTGAAGGGGACTTGACATTTAGCTCTACATGTGGAGACAGAAGTCTGGGGGTCGTGTCAACCTAATCCCAAATCATATCTAATATCCTATGTTTAAAGAACTGTGTTATCCAAAAGGAGAGGTCTCTAGGATAGAATCTATTCTATACTGACTGTTAGTGCGTGTACAAGCGTCTAAGTGTCTACACTAGATGCGAGGGGGTAGGAATATTCCATGGTAACGGGGCTATGAATTACTTGCATGAGGGCAGCGAGGCCTGGCCCTGTGCACGGTAGCTGGAGGAATGTTTACCTAAACTACTAGACAGGAATGCATCGGATGAGGAGCGGAGGAGATAATCTTGAAGGTGAAATACAGTTTTTTGGCAGGCGACAGGCTGGATCAGGCACCGTTAGCCGCGCAGGGAGTAGGACAAAGTTCATGGATACAGATGCAGGCTCAGACTGGAGCTTTCAGAGGCAGAAGGCAGAAAAAGGCTTGATGACAGAATTCGGGCCTACTCGCCTGAATCTGTAAAATGTGGGAAGTGAACCACATAAAGTCGGTGGCCTTTCATACTTAGGAATGGAATATCTGACCCATTCATGGTGGATCTGAAAGAGGACATGTTGACGGTGGACGCACATATATTTGCGTCTTCAAAACTGGAGCAAGAGGGAACATACATGTACTTATAGCATGCACATGGAGCCGTTGGGGTCTACGATAGGGGACATAACTGATCACAAAATTCATATTTCCTCAAGGCCTCACTGTCCTCATGCAAGTAATTCATAGCCCCTGTTACCATGGAAGATTCCTGCCCCCTCGCATCTCATGTAGACACTTAGACGCTTGTACACGCACTAACAGTCAGTATAGAATAGATTCCGTCCGAGAGACCTTTCCTTTTGGATAATACAGTTCTTTAAACATAAGATATTATTATGATTTGGGATTAGGTTGCCATGACCCCCCAGACTTCTGTCTCCACATGTAGAGCTAAATGTCAAGTCCCCTTCACCCTCTAGTTGCACGTCAATCACACGTCATGCGGCTGCGCACGCATCTCTGCCAAGTATTTCTGCTGACATTGCAGGATTCTCTTATGGATCCACCCACCTGTGACATCATGTTTAATGACGTTTCTAGTCTACGCCTATGTTTACGCCTTTTTTTCATTACGTATGTGTATTATTATCTATATTATCAGCTGTTACGCCTCCTGCATCTGTCCTAATGTAATGCTTTTCATATAAATATCTTTACTTGTCAATAATGTATTGCCTTCCCTTCCTGAACCCTCGTGGTGATGGAATTTGATGCCTATGGTTCGAACCATAATTCCTTGTAGAGGAATAAAGCCTTTCAGAACCTCTAATACCACGGATTCTGCCTCTTATTTTTACTGAGTTATTCTTACTAGACTTTACCGCATAAAAAATAGTACAGGTAATTAAATATTTACCACATAAATTGGCGCCCGAACAGGGACACTTTCTCATCTCACGCGCCGGAGGTGCGTTGCAGGCCCGGTCTCCTGCCACAGCTGGACGGACAAAAACGCGTACCCGCAGGATTTCCTGTATCTCCCTCCGGCCAAGCGGGGGTGACTGAGGCTGCGATCAACACCCAGACGAGGCGGTGAGAAGTGCGAAGTATCCCGACCAGAGCCTAGCTGAGAGAGCAAGATCCGAGGTATACAGAGGCCCACCAGGTTCCGAAGTTTCCGAGTCGAGTCCAGTCCAGTCCGGTCCAGTCCAGTTCAGTTCCGAGGCCTTCCGTTCCGTGCTACCCGGTGAGTACCGTTGCCGGGGAGGCATTTAGACGTGCACATTAGGTTGTGCCGGTCAAGACGGGTTTGGGTACACAAATCCGGTCTGCACTGTTTCAGCAGTGTATCTGTACTGTTTAGCAGTATATCTAGTATGTTTTGCATATAATTCAGTATTCTCTAGTGTCAGTATTATGTCAGTAACTAGTTTCCTATTAGTTATCATCGTTCATTAACTGTTAAATGTTAAATGTTTCAATACGTTCTACATATTGTGGTGTGAATGATTGTTCATTATTGTGTTTATTGTATTAAGTGTGTTCAAGATTAAGTAATAAGGTCTAAAAATGCCGCTCTTTTCAAAATTAAGACAGATCAAAACCAGAAAAGGGGTACTCGAAGAAGCTGTTCCCATTCCACCTAGGGACACTCCAGGGTACTTTATGTATCATAAGCATGGCCTAGATGCCGTATTATTTCTTGATTTATGGGTGGACTACACCAAAGATTTACCAGAAAGTCAGAGGTGGCCCGCAGCTGGGACCTGGGATGCAGATTGCATCATGAGAGTAGAAGAAGAATTATGGAAAAATAAAGCCAGACAGTCACAGAAAGATGCCATTGAATTATGGCGTAAAGAATCATATAGACGTACAGAAAAGGCGCTCAGACAGGAAGAGAAAAGTAGGGAGAATTCGAATAAAGCTCAAGAAAATATATTAATTGAGGAAGGTACCCGAGTAAAAACAGAACAAGTAGACAGACAAAGAAACACCCTTATGAATGGTATGTATCCTCTTCTGGCCGAAGGGTTACCTCAGGCCACCCCGGAAATACCGAAAGACTTGACACCTCCATTACTCCCGATAAAAGCACATCCCAAAACAGCAAAAGATGTTTTCCTTTCTTCCTATTTAGATGATGTAGCTCCTGAATATGCTAATGCTCCGCCACACACCTCGGCTACCGATGGTGCTCAACGCCAAGATCATCCGTCTGTATCCCCGCAACAACAAACTCCTACGCACATTCCCACAGGTCCATCTGCTTCTACCGCTTTTTCTACATCTACAGTTTCTATCTTACATCCAACCAATCCTTTCGTGCCTAGCACCTCAGACGGTGCGACAGGAGGTACGACAGAAATTTTTGCCACACCCCCCCCGAGGAAATAAATTATCCCTTAGAGATTTAGCATACGAACGTACACCCCAACTAGCAACTTCAGATATGTTTAAAGAGCATCTAGTGGATTGTAGATATGATCCTGTGCCCGGTAGACGGGACGGTATGCTGCTGTCATCACTACGTATACGACGAGCCTCAAGGTATTTAGCGACGCTACCAGGAATGGGGGCACATTTAGACAATATATATCACTTTGTCCAATCAGGACGAGGCCCTGAAAGTATTGATGAAGCCATGGAATACCAGAAAGTGGATGTACAGAGACAACTGTTACGCTTTTTCATAAACTGCGTGATCAGAAACCAAGACAGGCCTGAGGTAGAGCAGAAGGAAATACAAGTACTTACCAAATGGGGTCAGAATATATCAGAAGGGAAACATGATAGACAGACATGTATAGTAGTTATGTGCCGAAAGATCCGCAAAGAAGTAGAACGAATACATAAAGAAAGATTAGAGACAGACCAACATGAATCAGAGGGAGAGGAGGACGAAGAATCAGAAATGCCCACAGGACACCTAGAGACAATGGCTTATGTAGGTAAAGGAAGATCTTTTAATAATACCAGATGCTTTAATGATCCAATACATCCGATACGTCCAGAATGTAACAGAAATTTTCAAGCCCCTATGTTAAATACAAGTTCTCCTGAACACCTATTCCAAGCTGCTGATAAACTACTCCGAGACCGAAGGGGGTACCATATGCTCGATTCCATGGATGAACAAGAATTAGCCAGGTCAGCAGTACAATGGGCTGACAGTCCCGGCAAATACAGTGATGATGCACTAGCACACACGTTTCTGAACCTTACCCCAGACGAACAGCGTTTAGCTGGTATATACATGATTCAACACTTCCTTATATTATATAAAAGCCAACACTCCGATCCTGGACCCCTACCTGACATATTGACAGAATTACTCACGAATAAATGGAGAGGGTCAGGTACTGATTTAATTAAAGAAATTCTAGAATTTCGAAACCAGTATATAGTTTTCGTATGCCCAGAACATGTTCCAGTTCCCACTATGGGAAGAAAAATGTATCACATAGATAGACAGAATCCCTTACGCGAAGTACACCCAATCAGAGGTGAAGATAATACCTTTAAACGCGTGTTTGTGTACACGCCTATAACTAAAATTGAATTATTAGAAATGAAGAAAGTAGTACCCAGCCATGACAAGGATCCAGCAGGTTTCCACCGTGAGATAAAAGACATGTTACTCATGGGAGAGTATACCTACCCCGACATTATGAAAATATTAAAAGTATTAATGCCTGCCGGTATTTACGAGAAACTCAAAGAAAAGGAATGGGAGGTGGGAGACCAAAAGATAGACTGGACAGCATTAGAAAACGAAGAAAAAGCCCGAGCTGCAGGATCAGGGCTTGGGGAAAAGACTACAGCACTACCAGGATTACTAGTGCAGGTATTGCCACGTTTATTAACTACGAAAAAGGAGGACTGGGGTGCAATCTCAGCCTGTAAACAAAAGCAAGATGAAGACACTAGTGATTTCTATTCCCGATTTGAAAAATGTTTTGGTATAAATAGTGGCATAAAAGCAAGTAGCGAGTCATATCCACATCTGTTTGTGACAAAATTAGTTGAAAATTCCCTACCGCAAGTTAAGAATAGAGTATTGAAATTCGAGAGTACCTGGCAAGGTAACACCCCGTCACAGATGTTACAGATGTTACAATATCACCACAATAGAATTAGAGAAGAACAAGAACATGAACAAAGACGTATGAAAGACACGAAAATGAAAATGCTTGTGGCCCAGTCACTTCCAGCTGATGGTCATAAAAAGGGTGATTCCGCAGGTCCGGCGAAAGGGACATGCAACTATTGTAAACAACAAGGTCATTATATACACGATTGTGCAGTTCTGAAACATAATATCGCCACGGGTAAAACCCAGGAAAGACCACGTCCACCTAGATAGGATCAGAACCAACAACAAGTCCCTCAGCATGCACAATCTAGGCCAGCTCCGCAACAGGCAGCTCCACAACAGACCGTAGCCACATCACAGCAGCAACCTATTGCTGCCACACAAGCAACAACGCAACAGATGTACCAGTATGCACAAACTGATTATCCCGATTATCAGCGATACACATGAAATAGCCTAGAGAGGGAAGTTGGCTTACCCCTTATCGAGGTTCCTGTAGATCAAGAGGGACCTTATGTACATAGTGAACTATTAGGGGAAGACAGAAAGTTTTTACTTGATACAGGGGCAAGCAGAACAACTATACGACGCAGTGAAGTTCCAGGGGCACCCCTCTCAGGCTCACAGAATATTTCCCTTGGATTCTCAGGAAAGCCTATCATTAATGAAGTATCGCAACCCCTTCCACTTACGGTTGATCTATTGACACGAACTACAGATTTATTGCTTACTAAATCATGTCCAGAAAACTTGTTACGTATAAAAACATTGAAAGCTCTAGGAGCTATAATATGTTGTTCTCCGGAAGGAGTACGATTATTTTTACGTGACTTCAAAGGTCACTACGTGTCCAGAGACATGGATCACCGGCTGCAGAATTTACCTACACATTTATGGGCACATGGCCTTACTGATGTTGGTTGCATGAACATTACACCATATCGAGTCACACTAAAAACAGGAGTGGTGCTACCACGAATGCGACAATACAAATTACCACCAGATGCTGTTGTGGCTTTGCTGCAAATCATTGACGAGCTCATTGCACAAGGAGTGGTTGTGGAAACCGACTCCAATATATGTAATTCCCCGATAATTCCGATTCTTAAAAGAACGGATCCAAAAGCACCACCAGTATATCGATTAGTTATTGATCTGCGCGAATTAAATAAATGTATTGTACCACAATACCCTGTGGTCCCAGATATCTCTTCATTATTAACAGCTATTGATTCAGAAGCAACGTTCTTTACTGTAATCGATCTCAAGAATGCCTTCTTTAGCGTCCCAATAGATCCGGAAAGTCAATATTTGTTCGGATTCAGTTTAAATGGACGAAGTTTTAAATTCACACGCGCACCTCAAGGATTCACAGAAAGCCCCAGCATCTATAGCCAAGCACTGAAACGAGAACTTGACAGTATCCACATGCCAGTTAACACTGCCCTGCTTCAATATGTCGATGATCTGCTGATCACCGCCCGAAGCGAACCTGAATGTGAAAAAGCGTCACTGACGGTTTTACAATTTCTGGCCGACAAGGGGCAAAAGGTGTCCCCTTCTAAGCTGCAATTCTGTGTCCAGCAAGTTGTTTACCTTGGGCACTTGCTGTCCAAGGAGGGAAGACAGCTTACACCCGACCGCATCCAGTTAATTGCTAACATGCCACCACCCAAGACACAAAAGGAGGTGCGGGCTTTTATAGGCCTCACTTCATACTGTAGGCAGTGGATCCCTCAATATGCATTTCTAGCAAAACCACTCATTCAGTTGACAACACAGGAGGCAGCCACATCGACTGTCCTCCCTTGGACTGAAGAACATACGCAAACTTTTGAAAGCTTAAAGAAAGCTTTATGTCAAGCACCTGTTTTAGCAACACCATGTTACAGTAAACATTTTACACTCTTTGTTACAGAACGCGAAGGTACTGCCTTGTCAGTACTCACTCAGGAACAAGCAGGATCACACAAACCATGTGCTTATTTTTCTAGTACATTAGATCCCGTAGCTCAGGCTCTCCCTGCGTGCCTGAAATCAGTGGCAGCAACAGCTTTAGCAATCAGACAAAGCGATGCCATAGTATTAGGACATCAATTGACAGTACAAGTACCACACGCAGTAGAGGTTCTCTTGAACCGCACACAAACACAACACTTGACTATAGCAAGACTCACCGGTTATGAATTAACATTGTTTCAGCCACACATAGAAATCAGACGTTGTAATACATTAAATCCTGCCACACTTTTGCCAGTAAACGGAACAGATCCATTAGCACATGATTGTATTGAAGTCATTCCTATCACGACGAAACCCAGACAAGATTTGACAGACATCCCTTTATCAGATCCGGACCTAACATTGTATGTAGATGGTTCGTGTATGAGAACAAGTACAGGAGAGTTAGTGGCCGCTTACGCAGTCACAACAGACACTGAAGTGATCGAAACAAATTGTATTAACACTTTGTCAGCTCAAGCAGCAGAGCTCATCGCTCTGACACAAGCCTGTATTCAAGCCAAAAATAAGAAAGTCAACATATACACAGATTCACGTTATGCATTCGGAGTCGTCCATGACTTCGGCGTACTGTGGCGAGAGAGAGGTTATTTAACTTCTCACGGTGCCCACATCCAACACGGACCCCTCATTCAAGCCCTATTAGACGCGATTCATCTACCTACTGCAATATCGATTATGAAATGCAAGGCCCATACGAAAGTTACCGATATCATTTCCCAGGGTAACGACCTAGCTGACAGAACAGCTAAACAGACTGCTCAGAATCAGACTCATACAACTGACATGACAAAGACAATAGTTCCGACACCAACACATTGCATGATAGTTAAGGATCCCGCCCTTGATGTTATTGACATACAGACACATGCTACACCAGAAGAAATAAAGAAATGGACTGAATTAGGAGGGATCCAAACGGATCAAGGATGGATGACGAAGGGAAAATCTATATGGTTTCTTCCCGACTCCATGGTTCAAGTCATCATTAACACAATACATAGTCCAGCGCACCTAGGAGAAAAAGCTATGCTAGACAGCATTCAACACATTTGGTTCAACAAACACTTGCGAGCAGCAGCCAAACAGAAAGTACGTACCTGTATGATATGTTGTCAGTTCAATCCAGGTAAAAGCATTCCCGTAGAGCAAGGTGGATTTCAACCTCCCGATCACGCTTTTGAAGTCCTCCAGATGGATTATATCCAGATGGAACGATGTCGAGGATTCAAATATGTTCTCGTAGTTGTCTGTGCTCTTTCCCGTTGGACAGAAGCCTACCCGGTTTCAGATTACACTGCTCCGACTACTGCCAAACAGTTAGTTCGAGAATTCTTCCCACGATACGGTTTACCACGTGTTGTATACTCAGATAACGGCCAGCCATTCTCATCCGAACTAATGAAACACGTTTCACTTCTGTTAGGTTACCAATGGAAATTCCACTGTGTCCGACATCCCGAGGCAGCAGGTCTCGTGGAACGCCATAATCAAACTCTGAAAATTAGATTGTCCAAAATATGTAGAGAAAAAGGTGTCGATTGGATAGTAGCCTTACCAGTTGCGCTCTTTTACATGAGAATGGTAGCACATTCTCGAACAGGGCTATCCCCGTATGAGGTGATCTTCGGTAGACCACCAAATATGTGGGGGACGCCTATACCTCGTAAAATCACTGATGTTGACTGTAATATGCTGACAGATTACCTGGCTTCCTTGATGTCTGCACTACAATCTTGTCGTTCACAGGTAGCTGCAGCTTTTCCCGATAACACTGAGGTGAAGCCCCATGACGTGGTTCCAGGTGACCTGGTTCTTGTGAGGAATTTTGACCGGAAGACCCAGCTGGAGCCCAGGTGGCAGTCGCCCAAGCTCGTCCTGCTGACCACAAGGACAGCCGTGAAGATTGAGGGACGTAAAGGGTGGTTGCACTCGAGCCATATCAAAAAATTTTATGGACTACCGTCCGATGTGAACACTCAGCCCTGCATTCCCTCACAGACAGACTCAAAGCTCCCCTTGGTTGAAAGGACGGAGAAGGAACTCTATAAACTGAAACTAAGGTCTAGCAAGTCAGACAATTTGATTGTTTAAGTCCTCTCCAAGGTGAATCGGTTGAATTTGTCTCTGACATGTATCCTCTAGACCGAAATAGAGAGAGAAATAGACAGATACAGCTTAAAAAACATGCGTACTGTAAATCGCTTCGTAGTCACTGCATAATGACATTATTAATTTTGTTTTTTCTAAGTCTTCTGATCATCATTTCTAGTGTATTGCTACATATGTATTACCCTATTTCTAAGCGTGCTTACAATGCTACTGCTGAACATTCCTTTAGCGAACTACTTCCGCATGAGTTGTCTAATAGATTTGCGCTGCGCAACAACACTTTTATTAGTATGTTACATCATTCCCATCAGACCAGCAATGCTACCAATTGTTGGATATGTGGCCGACTCCCTCCCTATCAGAACTATAAGGGAGTTTTGCCTCTCTTTCCGTATCCGTTCACACACAATGGCTCCTGTGGAGCATGGTTTAGTTTGATTAATTCCCTAGATTCAAATTCAGTAGTTTATCAAGACAACTGGGTATGGGGAAACCTGAACCTAGTTTTGCTTAAAGTCTGCTACCCTAACAAGGAGGGACTTCCCAAAAGAACAGGAACTGATCTAGAAAATGAAGTATATGGATTAGGTAACTTTACAATTAACCTCATGATTCTGAATGTTGAATCCGAAGCTACACCAATCTTGCCCGCTATGTCAGTATTTCCAGTTAAAGGTGAATTATGTGTAAGAAAGAATGGTTCCATACACATGGGCCATAGTAAATGCACCACTGTAATAAAATTCAGTGATCAAGGCAAGTCTACATTCAGAGCTTCTCGTCATTCCTACTTCGTATGTGGCCAGACTGCATATATACGTTTACCTCTAGATTGGGATGGTACCTGTTACATTGCATTCCTTCTGCCACCTGTTTTCCTAGCCCCTCCTGATTATCACAGAAATACTCATTTAGTACCCAATAGACAGCAGAGAGATCTCCCGATTGTCGATTACACTGAAACGGCATGGGAGCAATACACAGATTTCAATAAAGGTTTCTTTCCCTATATAGGTACAGTCACTAATAGTAAACTGATACGTAGATTAACTAGAACCCTTGAAGCAGTAGTGAATGAGACTACTTCCGCCCTAGGCAACTTAACAGAGGAGCAGTCTGCGATGCGGATTGTTGTTCTTCAAAATCGTCTTGTCCTTGACGTCATCCTGGCCGATAGGGGCGGAGCTTGTAGGGTCATCGGATCAAGTTGCTGTGTTTTCATACCAGAAAACTCGCCGTCAGTATATAAAGCCATAACTCGCCTTCATAAGATTATAAGCCAGATACACCAGAGTCCAGGCACCTGGACTTGGTCCGGTTGGTTCTGGAGCGTGTTGTCAGCCTGGGGATGGAGGATTCTATCCTTCCTAGGTATTGGCTTTCTCATACTATTCAGTTGCTGCTTATGTCTACAATGTGGGCCAGCGATTTGTGGTTTGTGTGCCACATCGTGTATTCCGCATCCAAGTTTTCGTTCAAGATCCCGGAAGAAGAAAGAAGAACAAATGATGCTATATGAACAGATTGATGGATTGATGAAGATCGATATCTCCTGAGGGTCCGTAGGGGACAAGGAGGGAATGAGGAAATATGAATTTTATGATCAGATTATGTCCCCTATCTTAGACCCCAACGGCTCCATGTGCATGCTACAAGTACATGTATGTTTCCTCCAGTTCCAGTTATGAAGACGCAAATACATGTGCGTCCACCGTCAACATGTCCTCTTTCAGATCCGCCATGAATGAGTCGGATATTCCGTTCCTAAGTATGAAAGGCCACCGACTTTATGTGGTTCACTTTCCACGTTTTACAGTTCAGGCGAGTAGGCCCTGAATTCTGCCATCAAGCCTTTCCTGCCTTCTGCCTCTGAAAGCTCCAGTCTGAGCCCGCATCTGTATCCATGAACTTTGTCCTACTCCCTGCGCGGCTAACGGTGCCTGATCCGGCCTGTTGCCTGCCAAAAACTGTATTTCACCTTCAAGATTATCTGCTCCGCTCCTCATCCGATGCATTCCTGTCTAGTAGTTTAGGTAAACATTCTTCCAGCTACCGAGCAAAGGGCCAGGCCTCACTGTCCTCATGCAAGTAATTCATAGCCCCTGTTACCATGGAAGATTCCTGCCCCCTCGCATCTCATGTAGACACTTAGACGCTTGTACACGCACTAACAGTCAGTATAGAATAGATTCCGTCCGAGAGACCTTTCCTTTTGGATAATACAGTTCTTTAAACATAAGATATTAGATATGATTTGGGATTAGGTTGACATGACCCCCCAGACTTCTGTCTCCACATGTAGAGCTAAATGTCAAGTCCCCTTCACCCTCTAGTTGCACGTCAATCACACGTCATGCGGCTGCGCACGCATCTCTGCCAAGTATTTCTGCTGACATTGCAGGATTCTCTTATGGATCCACCCACCTGTGACATCATGTTTAATGACGTTTCTAGTCTACGCTATGTTTACGCCTTTTTTTCATTACGTATGTGTATTATTATCTATATTATCAGCTGTTACGCCTCCTGCATCTGTCCTAATGTAATGCTTTTCATATAAATATCTTTACTTGTCAATAATGTATTGCCTTCCCTTCCTGAACCCTCGTGGTGATGGAATTTGATGCCTATGGTTCGAACCATAATTCCTTGTAGAGGAATAAAGCCTTTCAGAACCTCTAATACCACGGATTCTGCCTCTTATTTTTACTGAGTTATTCTTACTAGACTTTACCGCATAAAAAATAGTACAGGTAATTAAATATTTACCACATGCGTTATAACATAGGCATCGAGGAAGGCACGTTAGATGGGGCAATATAACCCGTGCGAAGGCAAGTGTGGCATGACATATTCATGGGGTGGTGTTACAGTACACATGGGCTAGAGAGTGTCATAGCATACGCACTAGCTGGTGGACTACAACACAGAGGTGTGTGGCACTCGGCGGGAACTGGTGGGTGTAACACAGCATTGGGCTCAGCCAGGAGCACGCTGTGACTCTCAAATGAGGTTTGTCTCCTTTCCAGAGTAAAATAAAAAGTATTACACATCCGGTGGTGGATGTGTGTTTTATTAACCGTAAGGGGGGTTTCTTGCATAGTTTGGTCGAATTTTTGTCGAATCCCCTTTGAATGGCTTGGTGTGCGTGTATTAAATGTGCCCGTCAATAGCTACCCATGTTAGTATAAATAAACGACAAGGGTGTCTACTTGGAGAGTACCCACCGGCGGGGGCGCTGGGATTAGGCACGGTAGGCCGTCAGACACGTCAGAGCTTCACTAGCGGTGTAAATACATTCCACGTGGATTCATTGTATGCATAGTCGCCTTTTAATGAATATCACGCAAATCGTCATGGTGATAGGTACATACGGTTTGTCCAGCATGTCCTAGGTGTTTCTATAAATATATATTTTTTTTAAATAATAAGAAACAAAGGCCGGCCCCAGGGGATGGGGTCCCTGGGGCCATAAGTGGCCTGAGGAGGGGGGCAACGCAGCCCCCCTCCTAAAGAATGAAAAAAAGGCCATGACCCGGGGGTTGGGGTCTATGCAACGCAGCTCTGTGGCGCTTACTGGAGGTACCTAGTGGGCTAGTTTGACCCTAGGAACCCTTAGGATTCAAGGGGACTTAATCTCTCAACTTAGAACGGCCACAGGGTGCGTTTACACAGTGGTGAAGGAAGGGGACGGCGCCTGCGGTGACGTGTGCAAACACGCCCTGTGGCGCGTTTTAAGTTGGGGAAATAATTCCCTTTCAATCCTGAGGTACCCTGGGGGCCAACTAGCCCACCAGGTGCTTCCAGTAAGCGCCACTGCTCTGCGTTACAGAAAGGTGGTACAGGCCGTGCCCCTTTTTACACCTCTCTGCAATGGGGCTTACTGGACGTAACTGGTGGGCTATTTTGCCCCTAGGGACCCTCAGGATTCAAGGGGACTTAATCTCCCAACTTAAAACGGCCACAGGGCGTGTTTACACAGTGGGGAAGGGAGGGGACAGGGCCTGAGGTGACGTGTGCAAACACGCCCTATGGCGCGTTTTAAGTTGGGGAAATAATTCCCCTTCAATCCTGAGGGCCCCTGGGGGATAACTAGCCCACCAGGTGCTTCCAGTAAGCGCCACTGAGCTGCGTTGCAGAGAGGTGGTCCGGGCCGTGCCACTTTTTACACCTCTCTGCAACGCAGCTCTGTGGCGCTTACTGGAGGTACCTAGTGGGCTAGTTGGACCCTAGGGACCCTCAGGATTCAAATGAACTTAATCTCCCAACTAAAAACGACCATAGGGCGTGTTTACACAGTGGTGAAGGGAGGGGAGGGGGCCTGAGTTAACGTGTGCAAACACACCCTGTGGCGCGTTTTAAGTTGGGGAAATAATTCCCCTTCAATCCTGAGGGACCCTGGGGGCCAACTAGCCCACCAGGTGCTTCCAGTAAGCACCACTGCGCTGCGTTGCAGAGAGGTTGTCTAGGCCATTCCCCTTTTTACATCTCTCTGCAATGCAGCACTGTGGCGCTTACTGGAGGTACCTAGTGGTCTAGTTGAGGTGACGTGTGCAAACACGCCCTGTGGCGCATTTTAAGAGGTAGTTTTAATCCCCCTGCCATATTATATACTAGGGGCTTACAGAGGAGGTCATGCTAATCACAGGGGGACCCCAACGCATAGTGTTCCCTAGTGTATGTAGGTGTTTTCACTGTATTCTGAGTGTCTTTTAACATAGCGCTGGCTCTAGGACTGGTTAGTCAGACTCAGTTACCACCAGTATCCTTCTGAAAAAGTTGAGGGTACAGGATGATTATGCAACAAGGCTTCTTTCTGCTCTTCTATTTGTTCTTTCTGCACGTTATCCTTCTTCCTGCCCTTTTCTTCGTCTTTGAGGTCTCCTGTTGCTTCTTTCTGCATTTCTTTTTTTTCCTTCTGTGCGTTTTTTCTTTTTTCTTCACATGTCCTATCTCTGTAGGCATAGTTATAAATTAGCATTTAAAAAACCTTTGAAATTCACTGAAAAAACCATAGGTTTCAGTCACGTTATAGTTAGGAATTAGCATTTAAAAAGCCTTAGAAATTCACTGAAAAAACCATAGGTTTCAGGGGCATTATAGTTAGCTGGACTTTTCACTCGTACAAAACCATTGAAATTCCCTTGTTATAGTTAGTTCAGCGAACTATAACTCGGGCGCCCGCAATGCACTGCTGATGACGTAACATATTACATCACTCATGACATGGTCAGTGACATCACTCATGACATCACTGATGACATCTCAAATGACATCACTGGTGACATCACTGATGACATCAACCAGTGAATGTGTGTTTTTGTGAAAATTAAATATGTTTTATATATGTATATCTGAAGGTCGATGGAAGAACAAATGGGTATATAAGTGTCCAAATGAATGATTTGCTTTTGAAAAATTGATTGTATAACTGACTGATTAAGTGTATCTTAGTGGATACGTGGCTTAGTGAGTAATGTTTAAATATGTAAATATCTGTATCAGTCTCTCACTTTGTGTATAAGTGGCTGCATTGGTTGGTGAGTAACTACATGAGTGTCTATATAGGTTATTAGTTGGTTTTTTGAGTATAAGTATGAGTGTCTGAGTGTCTGTATGGTTCAGTGGGGGGTGTTAGGTAGTGCATAGGTGCATGAATGAGTGACTCACTGTTTGTATGTGTTGAAGACAGCATGTGTGCAGGACTGTATGAGTGGATGAGGGTGTGCATGGGTGTGTTAGTGAGTGAATGACTGTCTCAATAGTGTATTTATGAGTAACTACATATGTTTTAAACTAGTATATGTGACTATTGGTGTATATAAGTGAGTATATGTGAGAGTGAGAGATTGGAAGAGTTCCTGTATGAATAAGTATGTGTTTCTATAAGTGATTGTTTAAAAGACAGTGTATGTGTAAGTTTCTGTAGAAGCAAGTGTGGTGGTGTGTGTATAACTGTATATGCAAGTAAATGGATGTTTGATTCTTTATTAGCATGAGTGACTATGTGTGTGAGTAACCCTATGGATGAGTGGCGTTGTGTAACAGGATGTATAGGTGTATGAGTACATATGATGAACGAGTACATGTATGAGTGACTGTATAGGACTGTTGGTGAATGAGTGGATGTGTATGTGGATCTTAGAATTACTGAATAGGTTGTTGTAACTGGTATTGGTATGACCATTGTTTTAAAAATTTTAGTTTCTATTTTTGAATGTGTGTATCAAAGGTTATATTAGGGTGAGTGGAGGTCTTCCACTCTATCACAAGGATGATGTCATCAGTGATGTCATTTGAGATGTCATCAGTGATGTCATGAGTGATGTCACTGACCATGTCATGAGTGATGTAATATGTGAAGTCATCAGCAGTGCATTGCGGGCGTGCGAGTTATAGTTAGCTGAACTAACTATAACGGGGGAATTTCAATGGTTTTGTACGAGTGAAAAGTCCAGCTAACTATAATGCCCCTAAAACCTATTGTTTTTTCAGTGAATTTCTAAGGTTTTTTAAATGCTAATTCCTAACTATAACGTGACTGAAACCTATGGTTTTTTCAGTGAATTATATATATATATTACCTACTGGCGGTCGCCAGTAGGTAGTTATAGTTAGGACCTAGTTACCATAGGAAAATGGCAACATTCTATTCCCAATCACTTTGGCGCCGATTGACGAATCTTCGCGAAATTTTCAAAACGAATTATTTTTTTAGATCAGCTCCTATGTTGAAAGTTTGGGGGTGATTCGTCAAGGGGGGCCGAGAAAAAAGGGGGGTCCCAAAACGTGTTTTCCCCATGTTAATCCTCCATAGGAAACTTTACACAAGGCTACAGGTCGAACGGGTGAACGGAATTACCCCAAATTTGGCAAGGAGAAGGGTCTTGGTCTAGAAAGCTCGATTTTGTTTATTTTGTGTAAATTCGTTCAGTAGTTTATGAGTGATATCTAAATTTACAGATATTGAATATTTGGGAATTCTGCCATCTGATTGGCTGAGGCGTTACGAGCACGAACTTGTTGCTGATTGGCTGCGAGCGGTTGCAACTAGGAAGTGTTGGCCACCATTTTGTGATTCAGTTGAAGCGAGTAAGGGGAAAAAAGGGGGAAAAAAGGGGGGAAAAGTGGGAAATAGGAGGGTAGGAGCCCTGTAACCTCTGTGGGGTGTTTAGGGTGTGCTATAGAGGGGGTGCGAAGCGAAGTATTTACACCTACCGGTGTGTAAGTGGTGGGCTACAGAAATTAAGTGAGGTATTGGGTAGAGTCTGATGCGGGTAAGGTGAGCTGGTGTGGGACTGTTGTGGAAGTAGTGTCCGGCTGTGTTTATAACTACTAGGATGAACTACTGACCCGTACTGGTATGAAAGTCCTGGCGTACGGAATATATGTGAGGTATTGTCTATAGTCTCATGTTGCTAAGCTGAGCTGCTGCCGGAGTCGGGGATTAAAGCGTGAGCCCAAACTGTGTGTATTATGCTGTGAAGTCATGTGCTCTGGCCGCTGTGCCACATCTGTGCAAGTAGTGTCAGCATGTAGTTATAGGGACTTGGATGAACTTTTGTTTAGAGCATTGTAGCTTGTGTATGGTGCTTAGGTGGTGTTGTATAGGGAGTGCGAAGGTAAATCAATATGGTATTTGTAGAGCGCAAACTTTTCACCCCTATGGGTGAGTAGAGCTGGGGATCAAAGCGAGAGGTCTGTGCTGCAAAGTGAGATGGTCTGGCCGCTGCGCCACAGCTGTGTGGAGAATACATTTTGGCGAGGGTGCAGGAGTTGGCGTTATATGGCCCTAACATAGGGGGCCTAAGTTGTATGTTATGGTGGCTCTAAAAAGAGCCCTTGTGTTCATTAGTTGGAGCTCCATATAAGTGCGGATGCACAGCTTCAAGTTATTCGGGAAAACTCGATTTCCCTGATCTGTGAAGTGTACTCCATCACTTCTGTATATATCCGTCATATCAAAACGTATGTTGTTGTTGTTGTACATGGACCTCATTTTGTGGTCTCTGAGGTATGCAGAGACAGCTTTGTTGACTTTTTTTCTGAGATTTTTCAATCTGAGAACAAAATTGTTTGGACCATTTCCACTTCTGTCTTTGGCCTATCTTGGAATATGCAAAGACAGTTTGAGTCAAAAGTAACATCAATTGTCCAAAGGTGTCCTTCCATTTCCAAATCAACCCCAGTCAATGTGCCTAGGTCGTTTCCAGCACAGTGCACAATCATGAGGTCAGGGTGTTGGAGATGCAAACAGGTTTTAACCAAAGGCAACAATTGGTGCCACTTCAATCCTCTCTGTCCAAACCATTTAATGTCCACATTTTGTAAACCTAGGTCTAAGTCAACACGTCTCTGTTCTGCATACCTCTTGTACCAGAAAACATAGCTATGTCCTACGATCCACGCTATCATTTTGAAGGTATGGCTGGAAGGTATAGAAAGATGTCTGTAGCTCATGCAGTTCCTTCGTAGAATAAGAGATATGTTTAAAGATGGGGAACTAGTTTCTTTTTGCATACAAAACGGTACCTGATTGGGAGATGAAAAGCATTGTTTTTCAAAAGTAGGGTGCACATTCGTTTTGTGGAAAAGTATGTTTGTGATTGGTTAAGAAAAAGCAGTTTGCACGTACATATTATAGTACATATTATAGGATAATATTTGCTTAACTCAACCACACGTGCTACTTGCATTTGAAAGGCACTGTCCGAACTTAAAACAATTGTGAACTTTTAACCTGCACGTGCTGTTAAATGTTCGAAAAATGTTGCAAAAAAATATCGTTAGGTTTAAAAAAATTGATGAACTTTTAACCTCCACGTGTTATAGAATGTTCTAGAAAGTGTGTTATTGAATACGTTGCCTGACTTCGATGTATACTTGAATATTATAAAAACTATTTATATGGAAAAGTAGAAAGACAGTAATAGAGAGAATTTTTGAAAGCTAAAAGAATCAAGGAACTATTGTAATTTGTTCTTGATTACCTACTGGCGGTTGCCAGTAGGTAGTTATCACTGTTAACGGTCTGAAAGTGTGGTGTTGCTCAGAGTGGCATGGTGGTGATATGATATGGTGCTACACTCGGGTATGAAACCGAGAGTCTAAACCGTGAGGTCATTGCTGTAAAGTGATGTTGTCTCGTGTTTGTAGCATACGTGTGCAAGTAGTGTTAGTAGGCGTTTATACCATACAGGGAGTGGGAATGAACTGCTGACCGCTACTGTGTGTTGACAGTATACCGGAAGCGGGAAGCGAAGTAGTAACGCCTACCGGTTTGAAGACTTGGGGATGAAACCAAGCTGATTGCTGTAAAGTGATGGGCTCTGGGTGGGTGTAGGATACTAGCCGCTGTAGTATAAGTGTGTAAATAGCATGGCTTCCACCCTGTGATAGCAAATACTTGTTCGACTTCTTGAAGCGAGAGGAGGAAAACCTCGTATCGCTGTAATAGAGCGGATGCGGATGGTAAAAATGGAGAGAAAGAACAAAAAAATGGAAAAAAGAGGGCTCTCACCCGTTCTTTTAAATGAGGCCCTTGGTGGGTGGGTAATGTTCCGTGGCCAATCCAATTATTATATTGCGGGGTCTCTGTAGGACTAGGGATCTTAATGTCAAATGTAAATTAGGCACGGAAGGGCACAGAGACGTTTTGCAGCCTAGGGGAGCGCCACCTTCCCGGGTATTGTTTACTAATTGTTCGGGGGGTTTAAGGCCAACTGAAGTCCGGGGATCGCCATACTTCGGGTCTTTATTTAAATATGCAGAGTGGGCCTCGGCAGTCCCTGAAGCATCGGTGGTCGTGGCAGTGCCTTATTTGTTCTGTAATCACACGGGCAGTACTTATGGTGTTATAAAGTGATACACTCATAGAACTCTTGCAGTTATACAATTACACAGGCTTCATTTGTCTAATAGTCAGTTAGATTATGTTTGGTAGGTGCACTCTAATATTAAATAATGTTGTCCTTAAAATCTCCTATAAACAGATGATTTTCACAATAAACAATAGACAAGTGTCATCAGAAAAAGAAGACCTATACACTATTTATTTGAAAAAATAAATAACCTTTATTAAAACAGAAATAAATAGAAACGTAACTTTATTAGAACAGTATAATAAAAAAAACATGGGTTGGGCTCCAGGGGAAGCAGCGTAGGAAACCTGCAAGACAAAAATGAAACATAAGTATGTGTGCTATGTGGAAGAGGTAAAGAAAGGTAGTCCGAATGAAAGGACCATAGTGAGAATGGAAGGGAGTGGGAGTGGGTGGAAGGGAGAAGGAGAGAGTCAAAAGAAGAGAGGGAGGAGGAGACAAAGTGTCAGCCTATTGCACCCAGCCCTTAGTGTTTACCCTCCGTCACCCGTTTGTCTAGGACGCTGGGGTCTGCGAGAAAGAGTGTGGTTCAGCAAGTCCTTAAAATGAAATACATGAGGCCAGATATTATGTGCCATATTATGAAGGAAGGGCGATAACATTATCGCCGCTTTAGCGGCAGGAAACTGCCGCTAAAGTGGCGATAAGGGGTTGATAATATGCCCTTGTGAATTCCCTTAGAAGCCCAGGTTCTGGTGTGAACCTGGGCTTCAATGGGAATTTACAAGGGCATATTATCAACCCCTTATCGTCACTTTAGCAGCATTTTCCTGTTGCTAAAGTGGTGATAATATAGTCCTACATTATTAGCTACGGGAAAATCGCTTGCATGCACCTGTGCACCAGGGTGCTGCACCCCAACCCCTTCCCCCGCACTATGCTCAATTGTAGGTCTTGCACACCGAGGCTTCACTGCTCACCTGCCTCCACTGGCGTGTCCCACGACATGTTGGTGCAAGCTCCTAGTCCGGGGTATGTTTGTACGATAGACCAGGTCTCCAGTCGGGGACAGTGTCTTGATACCACGATGGAAGGTGTCAGAATGCCAGGGCATCATTGCGGTGTCAGCTCCCGCTCCGCCCTTCTTGTGGCAATCAATGGAATGTCTGAAAAGGGAGAAATAATTTAATGGTGGAAATGTCTGGAGGTAAACGAAGGTTTATTTCAAGCTTGATAGAAAATAGGAGTTGAGTGCATCCTTCGTTTTTGAAGTACGATCTACCAACTGTTAGTGGTAATCGTGTTTCAAAGAGGAGTTGGAGTGCACGAGAATACACAAGGTTAAATAATAATATGTTATACCAACGTTCACATACAAAGGAACAGAGCGCATGCTAGAAGCATAATGTGCGTGTGTAATGCAGGGCGGGAGCCTGTGTGCATATACACTTAGTAAGGAGCTCACTACAGTGTCTTAAAAGCCAACAACACGTGTCTGTAGGGCAGCGCTGCCCGCTGGCTTACGCCTACAGTACGGTCCAGTAGGTCCTTAAAATTAGACCGATGTGACTGAATGAGGTCAGAGATCACATCATTACGCATGGCAACATCACTTTTTCGCATGTGCGCACTCAGGGTGATGCACCCCTCCCCTCCCGCAGAACCGCCCTCAACAGGTGTCTGTAGGGCAGCACTGCCCGCAGGTTCAGGCCTACCTTATGGTATAGCAGGTCTTTAAAATGAGACAGAGATGTAACTGAATGAGGTCAAAGATCACATCATAACACATGGCAATATCGCTTATTCGCATGTGCGCAGTCTGGCTGATGCATCCCATCCCTCCCGCAGCACCGCGCTGAAGAGGTGTCTGTAGGGCAGCACTGCCCGCTGGCTCAGGCCTACAGTACAGTCCAACAGGTCTTTAAAATGAGACAGAGATGTGACTGAATGAGGTCAAAGATCACATCATAACACATGGCAATATCGTTTGTTCGGACCTGCACAGCTAGGCTGAAGCACCCCACCCCTCTCACCGCAGCACGCTCAATTGGAGGCCCTGTGCACCCAGGCTGCTCTGCTTACTTGCTGTCATTGTTGTGTGAGCAAACACTACGGCCAGCAGTGCTCACAATTCAGATGGAGTGTTGATTGCAGGAGAGTGTACACCGCATGAATCCCTTTCGTAGATGACGGGCAGTAGGGCTCACAATTTAGAGCCCGTGTTGATTGCCAGGATGGAATACATCTCATCGATCCATTTCTTTTTTTATTGCGCATTGTGACATGCAAGGACGATGCGGCAAATCATTTGAGGTTCTGTGGAAGAAGAGGGACGTGTGGCGTTGTGCTTATCCTATTTATACGTACGCAAAGTGGGCTGGGCTTGCGCACGCCAGGCCAGTGTAGGGGTGTGAATAAATATTCCGGGGACTTGGGCGGTGTTCAGTTCCTGCCTGGCCAGGAAGTGTACTTATGTGTGTTTCTTTTGTAGTTTCGACCTCACAGAGTGTGCAATTTAGATTAGTGTAGCAAGTGTCAGGAGGGCGGAAACTATCGTTAATGAGATGGCATGTGATCTAGGATCTGCAGTCTGCCTGTGGCTGATGATGTTCCTTAGAGCCAGCAATACCCAGGCCGAAAGGCAGCACACTAATGTGCAGAAACACACACCAGGGGCATCGTGTGACACATATTTGTTTTTTGATGGAACGTTTGAGATGCATGGCAATCACACATGGAAGGCTAATGTACAGAGCATGAATATTGATCAAGATGATCGTTGCATGTTGTGTGTAGTATAAGATATGTTGTGTATACAGGAAAACACTTCTCAAAAAAGCTTTCTAAGCAGAAGAGGTGTCTCTCATCAAACGCTGTAGAGAGAATGAGTAAAATGGGTGGGGTCGTACAACTGTTACAATGGGCAATGTTATGAACCAATCAAATGCTTTTTTTTAAGGTCACATGGCAATCGTGCACCGAGCGCGCAATAAGGTCGCACCTGATGCGATTTTGACAAAATATATTTATCATAATATAAGTTTATTACAGTTAGAAATATATAAATGTTTAAAATAATTTAGATTTTTGTGTGCTCTCATATACTGTTTAAAGTTATTTAGATATACTTTTGAGATTAAAAAACAAAAGGGAATGGCGTACCTGGCAGATACTATATGTCTGTGACGTAACACAGGGCCTGGCAGCGTGTACTCGTCGAATACGCAACGCGCAGCAGGAGTGACCCCATACCCGTCGGATGCCAAAGTAGTACCTGGGGTGACTTCATGCGTATATGATATTATGCGGGATGCGGTGCCACGAACTCGTCGGATGCGAAATGCGCATCCTTTACTAGTTTAGCAATATGGCGGATAGGATTTGTGTGGTGATGGAGTTTGGTACGCTACCGGTATGGGAGTGCAGTTTTCTCCCCCCAAAAAAAAATATATACATATGTTTGGTTTGGGGGAAGATATAAAACATTACATGATTTTTAAAGTTAAAAACAAAAAGTATGAAAGAGTTCCAAAATATTTAAAAATATAATAGAAAAAAATATAGGTTTTATAAACATTAAAATATGAAATTAACATTTAAAAAACCTTCGAAATTCACTGAAAAAACCATAGGTTTACAGACGTTATAGTTAGGAATTAGCATTTAAAAAACCTTAGAAATGCACTAAAAAAAACATAGGTTTCGGGGACGTTATAGTTAGTTGAACATTTGACTCATATAAAACCAGAGAAATTCACCTGTTATAGTTAGTTGAGCTAACTATAACTCGCGCGCCCGCAATGCACTGCTGATGATGTCACATATTACATCACTCATGACATGGTCAGTGACATCACTGATGACATCACTGATGACAACCCAAATGACATCACTCATGACATCACTCTGATTGGCTCTTAGATCTTAGTAAACATTCGAATCGGCCGAAACCAGGAAGCGGCGGCCGCTATTTTGTGTGTTTCACTCAGAAAAAAAAGAGTGAAAACAAGAAAAGGGGGCAAGGAGGAGAGTTACAGACCCCCTTACATTTGTGAGGGGGTCAAAGCAGGACAGAAAAGTACAAAGAAAACATTTATTGATTTTAAAAAAAATCACGGAGTACGCGTACGGTAAGCTTACGGTAAGCGTACGGAAGAAAAAAAAAATTTAAAAAGAAATGAAATGCAGATTTAAGAGTTTAGATATTAGGGGGCTCTAAAAAGAGCCGTTGTGTTTATGAAGTGATTTTTTAAGTGGTACCTACAAGTAAGTACCGATGCAGAGTCTAAGGTTCAAGAGGAAGACTCTGTTCCCTTCATCATTGAAGTGCACACCATCTCCTCTATAAATGTCTTGCATGTCATAACGCAAGTTGTTGTGGTAAATGGCACCCATACCATAGTCACGGAGGAAAGCAGAAACAGATTTGTTGACGTGCT
Organism: Triturus cristatus; assembly: GCF_964204655.1. Classification (NCBI taxonomy): domain Eukaryota; kingdom Metazoa; phylum Chordata; class Amphibia; order Caudata; family Salamandridae; genus Triturus; species Triturus cristatus. The sequence continues at coordinate 1,535,735,878 of NC_140589.1, read as the reverse complement.
TTCTTGCTTTGTCAATTTGCGGACAGAAATGATTGGACCAGTTCCATTTTTGCCTTTGGCATATGTTGGAAAACACAAAGGCAGTTTTAGGGAAAAGTGAAAACAGTTGTGCAAAGGTGTCCTTCATAAGCATTTCCAGACCTACCCCAGTCAAAGTGCCTAGGTCATTGCCACCACAGTGCACTATTATGAGGTCAGGGTGTTGGATTTGCATGAAGGATTTCACCAATGGCATCAATTGGTGCCACTTTAACCCTCTCTGACCAATCCATTTAATGTCTACATTTGGCAAAGCAAGGTCTCTCACCATACCTGTTTTCTCTGCAAACTTTTCACTCCAGAAGACATAGCTGTGCCCTACAATCCACACTGTGAACATCTTCAAAGGAGAACTGGATGCACTCAGGAGGTTTCTTTCAGTAGAATGGCAATATGAAAAGAAAGACAGTTTGGAAATGGAGGCATACATATTTTTTTCAAAACAAAAAGAACTGATTGGCTGTTTCATACCATTCTAGAATAAAAACTAGGCTGTATGTGTAAATTAATAGAAGCATGTTTTGTATTGGTACAAAAAAATGTGTTACCAAAGAACAGTACTATGGATTTGCTGTTAGGTTTGAAAAGTCAAGCACTCTTGCTCTGTGGAATTGAAACATTGTGTGGCGAACTTCTGACCTAACTCCACACAGCAGTGTTCCATGAGCTGTTGCTATGGTAGCAGGCAGAAGTCAAGTTGGGGGAAGGGTACTAGGCAGAAGTCAAGTTGGGGGCAAGGTACTTTTGGAAAAGGGTTGGTTTTCAACCAATAGAAATGTGTGATTACATTTGAAAAAAAGGGGGAAGCACTGAGATTTGAAACTTACATGTATATGTGTGGAAAAATAGAGGGAAAGTTTGCCATTATCTGGTTCTGCTGAGAGGAGAGAGGTGTAGAGAACAGAGATCCTGGCTCTGATAATCTGCTGTTTGAGTGCCACATTTCTTTCACAACTAACTAATTTTAAAGGTGAGTTTAGAGTTTGAGAGGGGATGTATATGGTAAATTAAGAAATGAATAATAGAATTGGAATTCCTTTTGTAGAAGTTGTGTTTATTATTTTCTGTTTTGGGAGAAATTTAAATGTGAGGAACATGTAAAATAATATGGACAATTTTTTCATGATAAATTAAGGTGTACTGGTAAAAATAAGGAATACTTTAAGGGTTTGAGGTTGCAGTCAGTAATGCAAATACATTCAGCATCACTAAGGCTGGTTGCCCTTGCTGGAGTGTAGGCAGTCACCGAGGATACACATGGTGGTGGTCTGAAAAAGCAGTTTGGACATGGGCTTTTTAAAAAAATCTAAAAAGTGGTTTCATAATTTGTCAGTCTGTAAAAGTGATTTTCACTTGCCAAAAAAAAGAGCAGTAAGTGTGCATTTAAATTGGCAAAGAAATTTCGTTTTGTGACTAATGTGAAAACATGACTCTGTGTGCAAATAGGAATTACAGGCAGAGATTTATTGCGTTTTGCTCTGGTGATTTCACAGTTGCATTAGTAGGAAAAAGGGGGAGCGATTTTTTGGGGGAAGAAGCAGACTCTTAGCACACACCCAGCTCCTTTCCATGTATAATCATGCACAGTATTTACAAGCGAGTGGGGTTTTCAGGTTTCAGTCTGTAATGCAAATACATTCAGCATCACTAAGGCTGGTTGCCCTTGCTGGAGTGTAGGCAGTCACCGAGGATACACATGGTGGTGGTCTGAAAAAGCAGTCTGGACATGTGCAATTAAAAAAATCTAAAAAGTGGATTCATAATGTGTCAGTCTGTAAAAGTGATTTTCACTTGCCAAAAAAAAAGAGCAGTAAGTGTGCATTTAAATTGGCAAAGAAATTTCGTTTTGGGACTAATGTGAAAACATGACTCTGTGTGCAAATAGGAATTACAGGCAGAGATTTATTGCGTTTTGCTCTGGTGATTTCACAGTTGCATTAGTAGGAAAAAGGGGGAGCGATTTTTTGGGGGAAGAAGCAGACTCTTAGCACACACCCAGCTCCTTTCCATGTATAATCATGCACAGTATTTAGAAGCGAGTGGGGTTTTCAGGTTTCAGTCTGTAATGCAAATACATTCAGCATCACTAAGGCTGGTTGCCCTTGCTGGAGTGTAGGCAGTCACCGAGGATACACATGGTGGTGGTCTGAAAAAGCAGTCTGGACATGTGCAATTTAAAAAATCTAAAAAGTGGATTCATAATGTGTCAGTCTGTAAAAGTGATTTTCACTTGCCAAAAAAAAAGAGCAGTAAGTGTGCATTTAAATTGGCAAAGAAATTTCGTTTTGGGACTAATGTGAAAACATGACTCTGTGTGCAAATAGGAATTACAGGCAGAGATTTATTGCGTTTTGCTCTGGTGATTTCACAGTTGCATTAGTAGGAAAAAGGGGGAGCGATTTTTTGGGGGAAGAAGCAGACTCTTAGCACACACCCAACTCCTTTCCATGTATAATCATGCACAGTATTTAGAAGCGAGTGGGGTTTTCAGGTTTCAGTCTGTAATGCAAATACATTCAGCATCACTAAGGCTGGTTGCCCTTGCTGGAGTGTAGGCAGTCACCGAGGATACACATGGTGGTGGTCTGAAAAAGCAGTCTGGACATGGGCTTTTAAAAAAATCTGAAAAGTGGTTTCATAATGTGTCAGTCTGTAAAAGTGATTTTCACTTGCCAAAAAAAAAGAGCAGTAAGTGTGCATTCAAATTGGCAAAGAAATTTCGTTTTGGGACTAATGTGAAAACATGACTCTGTGTGCAAATAGGAATTACAGGCAGAGATTTATTGCGTTTTGCTCTGGTGATTTCACAGTTGCATTAGTAGGAAAAAGGGGGAGCGATTTTTTGGGGGAAGAAGCAGACTCTTAGCACACACCCAGCTGCTTACCATGTGGAATCATGCACAGTATTTAGAAGCGAGTGGGGTTTTGAGGTTTCAGTCTGTAATGCAAATACATTGAGCATCACTAAGGCTGGTTGCCCTTGCTGGAGTGTAGGCAGTCACCGAGGATACACATGGTGGTGGTCTGAAAAAGCAGTCTGGACATGGGCTTTTTTAAAAAAATCTGAAAAGTGGTTTCATAATGTGTCAGTCTGTAAAAGTGATTTTCACTTGCCAAAAAAAAAGAGCAGTAAGTGTGCATTCAAATTGGCAAAGAAATTTCGTTTTGGGACTAATGTGAAAACATGACTCTGTGTGCAAATAGGATTTACAGGCAGAGATTTATTGCGTTTTGTTCTGGTGATTTCACAGTTGCATTAGTAGGAAAAAGGGGGAGTGATTTTTTGGGGGAAGAAGCAGACTCTTAGCACACACCCAGCTCCTTTCCATGTATAATCATGCACAGTATTTACAAGCGAGTGGGGTTTTCAGGTTTCAGTCTGTAATGCAAATACATTCAGCATCACTAAGGCTGGTTGCCCTTGCTGGAGTGTAGGCAGTCACCGAGGATACACATGGTGGTGGTCTGAAAAAGCAGTCTGGACATGGGCTTTTTTAAAAAAATCTGAAAAGTGGTTTCATAATGTGTCAGTCTGTAAAAGTGATTTTCACTTGCCAAAAAAAAAGAGCAGTAAGTGTGCATTTAAATTGGCAAAGAAATTTCGTTTTGTGACTAATGTGAAAACATGACTCTGTGTGCAAATAGGAATTACAGGCAGAGATTTATTGCGTTTTGCTCTGGTGATTTCACAGTTGCATTAGTAGGAAAAAGGGGGAGCGATTTTTTGGGGGAAGAAGCAGACTCTTAGCAGACACCCAGCTCCTTTCCATGTATAATCATGCACAGTATTAAGAAGCGAGTGGGGTTTTCAGGTTTCAGTCTGTAATGCAAATACATTCAGCATCACTAAGGCTGGTTGCCCTTGCTGGAGTGTAGGCAGTCACCGAGGATACACATGGTGGTGGTCTGAAAAAGCAGTCTGGACATGGGCTTTTTTAAAAAAATCTGAAAAGTGGTTTCATAATGTGTCAGTCTGTAAAAGTGATTTTCACTTGCCAAAAAAAAAGAGCAGTAAGTGTGCATTTAAATTGGCAAAGAAATTTCGTTTTGTGACTAATGTGAAAACATGACTCTGTGTGCAAATAGGAATTACAGGCAGAGATTTATTGCGTTTTGCTCTGGTGATTTCACAGTTGCATTAGTAGGAAAAAGGGGGAGCGATTTTTTGGGGGAAGAAGCAGACTCTTAGAAGACACCCAGCTCCTTTCCATGTATAATCATGCACAGTATTTACAAGCGAGTGGGGTTTTCAGGTTTCAGTCTGTAATGCAAATACATTCAGCATCACTAAGGCTGGTTGCCCTTGCTGGAGTGTAGGCAGTCACCGAGGATACACATGGTGGTGGTCTGAATAAGCAGTCTGGACATGGGCTTTTTTAAAAAACTGAAAAGTGGTTTCATAATGTGTCAGTCTGTAAAAGTGATTTTAACTTGCCAAAAAAAAAGAGCAGTAAGTGTGCATTCAAATTGGCAAAGAAATTACGTTTTGTGACTATTGTGAAAAGAAATGTAGTAATATATTTAAATAAAATAAAGGATTTTTTTTTAGTTTTTTTCAGGTATTGCTGAAGAGCAGTGGACAAAATTTAAGATGCCTACAAAATCCAGAGTTCAAAAAACGCACAAAAAAAACCTATATTTGAAGACAACTAGAGGACCAAAGTTAGTAGAAGATGCTCATGTTGGGAAAAAGAAAAAATCTTCTGGTAAGCAGAAAAAAACAATTTCTAAAAAATATATTCAAAAGAATGAAAAATGTACAAAATGTCTGTACATATGTAGTTACTCATAAAAACACTGTAGAGACAGTCATTCACTCACTAACACACCCATACACACACTCATCCACCCATGCAGTCCTGCACACATACTATCTTCAACACATACAAACAGTGAGTCACTCATTCATGCACCTATGCACTACGTAATACCCCCCACCGAACCATGCAGACACTCAGACTGATACTCAAAAAACAACTAATAACCTATATAGACACCCATGTAGCTACTCACCAACCCATGCAGCCACTTATACACAAAGTGAGAGACTGATACAGATATTTACATATTTAAACATTACTCACTAAGCCATGTATTCACTATGATACACTTAATCAGTCAGTTACACAATACATTTTTCAAAAAAAAATCATCCATTTAGACACTTATATACCCATTTATTCTTCCATCGACCTTGAGATATACATATATAAAACATATTTAATTTTCAGAAAAACACACATTCACTGGATGATGTCATCAGTGATGTCATCAGTGATGTCATTTGAGATGTCATCAGTGATGTCATCAGTGATGTCACTGACCATGTCATGAGTGATGTAATATGTGACGTCATCAGCAGTGGATTGCAGATGCGCGAGTTATAGTTAGCTGAACTAACTATAACGGGGGAATTTCATTGGTTTTTTACGAGTGAAATGTCCAGCTAACTATAACGTGTGTGAAACCTATGGTTTTTTCAGTAAATTTGCAAGGTTTTTTAAATGCTAATTCCCAACTATAACGTGTGTGAAACCCATGGTTTTTTCAGTGAATTTGTATGGTTTTTTAAATGCTAATTCTTAAATTTAACGTGTGTGAAACATTTCTTTTTTTTTTTTACTTTGCAAGGTTTTTTACATCTTTTTTTTTTAACTTTTTTTTCCCTTTAAACACTATGGTAAAATTTAATGCATTCTGCAATATATAAAGTTTCACCTTTTTTTAAAAAAAGGTAAGATATAGTTGTATAACATAGTGAATCTTTTTAACAAATTTTATTTTATTTTTTTAAATTTTTTTACCGTGCGCGTACGGTAAGCTTACCGTAAGCGCACGTTTCGCTTTATGTACGTAATATTTCTACTCCGTTTGCGTATGGTTACGCAATTTGCGTAGGCGTCCGTACTTCCTACACGACGCGTAAGCGCATGCTTTACGCACGCGCGCGCGCACCTTACGCGGAAGTGTACGAGCATGTCTTCCGTACGCGCATGCGTAGTTTTACCGTACGCGCTCGGTAAGCTTAACGTGCGCGTACGGTTGATCATGTGATCAAGAAACAACACTTTTGATTGGTTTAAACTACTTTCAGTTCTAGAACCTTCCTACACCACACCCATTCCCCTCATTACTGCTTGTGACCCCTTAGGAGAAGGAGCTGAATTGTCTTTGAGATACGATGGCAGAACAGCAATCCTCTTCTGAGAGTGAGCCTGGTAGCAGCATCATCAGAGAGAGAAGGAGGAAACAAAAGACTTCTTTTGTATAGGAATATTTTACCTATCCAGAGGGGCAGAAAAAGGTAAATGCTCCTTTAGTCACCTGCTCACTTTGTGAGCGTGTCTTATCTAGAGGGAATCCAAGGAAGAAGTATTCCTTTGGTAATCACTCTATGGTTAGACACATTAAGGATAAACATCCCAGGACTTATGCTCGACATACTGGAGAAACATCTCCAGTAAGTCACCCGAGCACACCTGAAGAAGCTCAGCTGAGTACATCTTCGGCAGCTCAGCTGAGCCCTTCCTCTGCGGTGGGAGCATCACCCTCTTCTGCTCCTCTGGAAATAAACCCTCGTTTTGGGAGGGTTTCAATGAGGTGCACAAGATGTCATGGCCTAATTGTTCATGCGGAGACCAGTGTTTCCCTAATAAACAATAGGATAGTCCAGCACATCTGTGGTCCTTGTTAATATTCCCATTCTTTCTTTCCTCTTTCCCTTTATGAACAAAACGGTTCTTTTAAGAGCCAACCTTACCTCTTAACTTTTTTTAAATTTTTTTAATCACTTTTTTTTTTTTACAGTACGCGCATTTTTTTTTTTTTTTTTAAAACAAAAAAATTTTAATCACCTTACAAGGTCCTTGAGGGACTACTACAGAAATTAGAAAAACATAGAGAAGAGTAGTGAAAAAAAGTGAGCATTAAAGTAAATGTGTGATAATTCCAGAAATTTCACACTTACCTGCCAATCAAAATAACTTAATTAAAAATAAGTGATTTATTCAACTTTCTATAAAGAAGTTTATTTTTCATATTTTTCCTTTCTCAATCTGTATAAAAAGAAAAAAGTATTAATATTTAACAATACATTTTAGAATACAGTGCACATATTTTCATATTTCAACAAACATTTTTTTGCCCTTTTTTTGCTGTTTTCAGAATATATTGCATTTCACTGTAAATCGTAAAAGCAATTGCATTCATCACTTAACAGCGGGCAAAAAAAAAAAACAATCTGAAAGATTGTTTAAAAAAAGCCCAGAATCTCTTCTCACTAAAACATACCGTAATAGAAATGTAACATTTGCAATAAAAATCTCACCTAAGAACAATAACTAATTCCAATAAATATCGTCTGAAAATTCTGTTGCATAAGCATAATCACCAAAATAATTTGTGTCAAAGAAGTCCACAATGCAAATTATTACCTTTCCTTTAGGCCAAATGGTAATTTTTAAAATATTTTTTGATGACATTTCCAATGGTAATCCAATTAAATTGCAATAATGTTTTGTACAGATGTTGCAATTTCTGTCTAAAATTTTGGTTTCAGAAAAATTAAATAGGAATTTGCTAAATCAAAAGGCAAACGTTGCTTGAAAACCAATGGAGAATCATTACACAGTGTCCAGCCTTTTTCACATTTAAGAAAAACTGTGTAATGACCAGAAGTTACAATAGGCTCATCATGGAAAATTATTGCAACTGTGACAAAAGTTTTTCCAGAAATTGATAATTGCTGTCCTGTAAATTTCTTTATTAAAGTGTCCAATTTTGTTCCATCAGCTCTACAACGTTGCATCATTAAAATTACATACTGTCCATATTTCTTTAAAAGTAAGGTTGAAAACATGTCAGATTTACATTCACAACATTCCATGCTATGATTGGCATCTTTAACTAATTTACTAAAAGTCACTGATTTAGTCTCTGGCAATGTTAAATAGATAAACCTTTCTGAATCAACATTAGAGCTGCATGTGTAGAAACAGTTTTCACAACTATGTTCCCATTTATAACAGAGACCAAACAAATTTTAAATTTCTATCTCTTCATCTTCAAGTACCAAAAGGATGTACATCAAGAATTCCTGTGCATCTTGCTGGACATTTTGAGAAAACTGTGTTCGTCCTGAACATACATCTAATAGATTTCTAATTTCAGTCGCACTTTCTATTTTAGCTTTATCAACACTCAGCTTCTCATAAAGAAGACTTAGCACAGAACAGAATCTTTTTTCATGATTTTCTATTATCTGCTCTTGCAAACTTTCAAGAAAAAATACAACATTCAGCACTACATTTGCGTAGCAGTTGACACCAGAGCTATTTTCAAAATGGCAACCAACAACCTCTTCAACATTGTCCTTTTTCTTTTTGCTTGCAATTACATGACTCTCTTTTTGTTTCCTCTTCTCTACATCCTCATTACAGATATTCTCAAATCTCCTTTTCCGAGAAACAACACGTTTCTCCAACACAGGATACTGACCTAAATGAGGAGCATAGGTTCTTCTTAATCTATTATACTCCTTTACACAATTTGCATCTGCACTAACTTTTGAGTCATCAAAGTCTATCATGAATAAACCAGATAATGTTTTCACTCGTGACAAAGCAACATATGCCATACCTTCTTTGAACACAGTAGAGCCAATGTTTACAAATGCACTATCAACAGTTAATCCTTGACACCTGTGAATAGTTACAGCATATGCTAGAGAAAATGGAAACTGCTTCCTACGTACATATAAGTCTTTCACAAGCAAAAAACGAACTGAACAACGACTAATGTCTTTTACCTCTTCAATGTGATCAAATTTTATTTTTAAAAACTCAATTCCTTCTTTTTTTTGGTAGTTAACAAAACCCACAACTTTACCCATAGCTCCATTTACTAAACCTTTTTCAACATCCAAATTTCTCCTTAAAAATACTCGACAGTTCATGCAAAGATATAGATTTTTTTCTAATCCAGCTGTTTTAGAAATGTTCTTCTCAAGAGAATTCAATTTATTTTTCAGTTCGCCTGTTAATGTGATAGTAATTCTTTCATGTTGAATTTTGTCCACTGCTTCCATTTTCTTAATCTCTTCCTTTTCCAATTTCAAAAGTTCCTCATTGAATATTGAGCATTCACGTAGTGTTGGCATTAAGCAGATTACAGTATTTTTTTCTGCAATGTTCTTGTATATTTTCTCTGCAACTATTTCTTCACTTGGAAATAAATTATGTAGCAACCGACTCTGCAATGCTTTTCTGCCAACTTCTGTGAGTAGTCCAATTCTGATAACTTTCAGAATACTTTCATATTCTTCATCATTTGCTTGCCTCATATTGGTAGTGAGTTCTTTGTAATCAAAGAATGACCAAATATTCGCATTACCAATGCTTCCTAATGACTTCTTCGTGTCCTCATGTGTCACAGTATTAAACACTGGTTGTCCTTTAACTGGAGTAAGCTGTAGAAGATCCCCAAAAACTATAACATGTTTTCCACCAAATAACACGTCATAGTCTCTCTTTAGAATTTGCTGCATTCTTAAATGCACAAAGGCAAGCATTAAGTTTGATACCATGCTTACCTCATCAATAATGAGAACTTGCATCTTCTTCAACACTCTTGAAACTTCGAAGCATGCTTCGCCAGTTAGCTTGTGATATTATATTTTGTTCTCATGCTCCACTGGTAACATTAGCAAGCGATGGAGAGTAATTCCTTTAATGTTATATGCTGCTAACCCAGTTGGAGCAGTAACAACACAAGACAAAGTTGAATCAGTTTTTTGCTGTAGGTAGCTTCTGATGACATTAATTAAGAAACTTTTCCCAGTTCCAGCTTGTCCACTCACATACAACCTAATTGGTTCAAATGATGTGCATGTGCACTCTTTATTTTCATGTAGTAATCCGTGATCAATTTTTTTTCTGACTTCTTCATAAATTTGTTGTTGTTCTTCATTCAGTTGTTGTTCCAAATTTGGTAAGTCTATTAAATCTTCCTGAGCTTGATTCATAGCCGTTTCCACTTCAGTCATGGCTATTGCAGCTTCATTTTCTAAGATTGGCTGTCCTAGTGGATCTTGACTGAGCGATCCAGAACTTTGGCTGTCTTGAGAACTGTCTCTAGCTACTTCAGCTGAAATTGTAGCTTCCTGTTCTATTTCTTCATTTAACATTTGGACATAATTCCTGAAAATATTGCATTCAATGGTATCTTTACATGCATTAAATGAATCCTCATAGCTTTGAAATTCTCCAAGTAGTTCGTCCTCTGAACGGCATGGTTTAAACAGCTGTAAAAGTGCCAAGTAGTAAAATTCCTTTTTGTCAGTAGTGTCACAACTCAGCTTCCTGTGATTAATCAAACTTCCTTTTGTTTGCTTCACCAAACATCCTTCCTCACCAATGACTTTAAATTTTCCATTGTTGATGTCTTCTGTGGCTTTCCGTGAAAAAATGTAGTTCTGCAGCACTTCATAGAGACACATGTTCTCAAGATGATGACTTCTTTTTGGGTAATATGTGTCCAACATGTTTGTTTTCAAAATATCTGTACTTTCTGGGTTGTTCTCGGCCAAATATTCAATTTCTCCAACAGATTTCAGTACCCGATTTCGCATTCCTGCAAGGCCTAAACTGACCCAAATTATTCTTCTTGATTTCGAGTACAGACTTGCAGATGATAACCTATCTGAACATTCGTAGGATCCAATTCCTCGATGTGATAACATCTTTAAACTGAAACTGTACAGCTTCTTACTGACAGTCTTTTCGTGAGAAATCTCTTCCCACATTTCCTTCAATTCCGTTTTCTCAGATTTAGTGATGTAAGATGTGACATACCGAGCAACAGCAATAGAATTGTCTGCCACATACTGAATATCCATGTTAGCATTCCACATGGATAAAATGACTGGGTTGTAGTCATTTATATATTTTGACTCTTCTTTTCTTCTTAGGTTGTACGTATTTTTGGGAGATTTTCTTGTAATAGTATGTCGCACAGCTGACATAAAACTGTTGACTCTTCCTTTTGAAAGAACAGGTCTAGGAAATCCAAATCGACATTTTGTGTAGAATTTATCTTTGGGCTTGTACTTCCGTCGACAGTATTTTCCACACCGATGACTCTGGAAATGTAAAACTTGCTCTTTTAACTTTTTCTCTTCTGTGCTTTTAGGTATAGCACATGTTGCATATTCTTCAATGAAAGATAACACTGCTTCATCAGCATCTGTTCCAAATTTTGGAGCATCCTTGATCCACAACAGCATATGAATATGAGGAGCACCTCTTGCTTGGTACTCTTTTATCCAAAAGAAATCCACAACTTCTCCAAGAGGTGGATTTTTTTTATTGCAGATGAAGGACATCATAGCCTCAAATCTATGATTGAAATATCTGCAAACATTAACCGGATCCAATGAGCACAGTTCTCCTGCTGTCTTGTATTCGATGTTTTTAATGTTGAATTTGCCTCTCGTAGAAAATCCAGTAAATCATCCCAAGCGTACTCGGCACAGCTTAGGGTTAGGAACCATGTAGGAGTTCCTAAATTCCGTAACATACACTTCAATTCTCCATGGCGTCGGTACCAATATTCATTAGTCCCACGCTGACAAGCCATCAGATTGATCAATTGTGATTCCAAATGATCATCTCGCTGCTGCACTTTGTTCATAAAATCCTTAGCCGACACATTATGTAGATGTGTTCCACTTTTTAAAATGTGGTTTACTGCATAAGATTGTGCAGACAAGTCACTTTCAAATAACAGATGGAACAAATATGGAATACTTTGACGAAATCTTGGATCTTCTGCATATAATCTTGTAGTCCGATACTCAGAAGCAGGAATCTGTACTGGGCGTTCATCGTATCGTCCACCTTCTCCTGTAGGAAACAGCTGGGGAAAACAACGAGCTTCCAAGCTCTCCTCCCATACACTCATGGGAGTTCCTTTGGCTTTTTTCATTTGAAACAGATCAATGGTGTTTGCCATTACTTCTTTTGAATGAAGAGGATGTATGCTGAAATGTTCATAAATTTCTTCTTCTTTTGACTTGTCAACTTTTTCAATTTGCCCAGTTGGTGTTTCTGTGTCTCCTAGTACATCTTCTTCATCTTCATCTATATAAATTGATTCATACCATTTATTATTCCTTTTCAAATATAAATTTGCTCTTTGTACATTCCGTACATCTACCAGCTCCTGCCAAATGTTCTTATTCTTCGTAGGTACACCATTAACCAGAATAACTAATGGTTCAGTTTCCAAAGTATCTGTATCAATAGTTTCCATATTTTTTTTCAAATCCAACGGCAAATAGACCACTCTTCCTTTTAAACCTCTCTGTAAATCTGAAGGAGGTAATTTACCGGTTTTTGGCTTCATACGTACTATGGTCTGGAACGGATGAACACATTGAATGAGTATAGACTCATACGTATTTAAATCAGAAAATTCAACTGGAATATCAACCAGTTCTAAATTATTATGTACAGCTCTAGCAGGCATTTTATTTTCTTGTAACTTATTATAACAATATTTGCAAATACGCTGACATTCACCCAAATCAAAACATTTTTCAAGAAATATATATGTTGCAAAATCCTTCCACTTATAATTATCTTCTTCTTCACTTTTTTCATACAGATCAACATTCCTTGTTTGATTTTTGTAATGGCTTCTCCAGCAACATATACAAGTAATATTTGGTCTTTCATTAGAGGCGATAGCAAATTTTGTCATCTGATCTTCAAATTTCTTACTTACAGAGGGTTCTACATTCTCTTCCACATTTTCCTCAATAACTGTGTCATTTTCTGCACTTTCTTGTTCCGGACCAAAGTAACAAAACTGAATTTCATCAGTAACCTTCACTACATCTGATACAGATCCACGGAACAGAGCCCTATTCAACTCCTTTAACTTTAGTGTTGGACTTTTAGCAAAATACAATCTTCTCACAAACTTTCTCATTTCAGTATGATGAACTGCCAGCATCCTAAAATGGTGAAAAACACTTTTACAAACTTTCCTAGATAGAAAAGCCAGAGAGTGTCCTTGCAAACCAGTATTCTCTCTCACTCTGCATGGATCTAGTCCTTGAAGCACCTTAATCTTCTGTTTAACACTCTTTTTACTATATTCTCTTAAAAACTCACGTAATTTATCAATAGATTACTGTCGCAAAGTACAAATACTACTACAATTCCAAGTATACACTGGGGCTTTAGGACGTCTCCCCATAACCTCAGCCGCCATCACTTCTACCTCATTTCTTGGAACCATTTTCTCCTTTTCCATTATACAACCATCTTTTACTTCATATGCTCGTCCAGTGGTGTCAACTGCATGCAGCAAACTATTACTTTGAAGATAACTCTCTTCATTAAAAAATGGTTCAGTACTTGAACTATGCATCCATTCTCCTAAAAACACTTTACAAAAGTTATTTCTTTTCACTACTCTTTTCGTTTTGCTTTGTGACTTCATTACATTGACCATTTTATCTAATGTACGCATCCTGTTCAAAATTAAAATAAATAGTTTTCTTTTTAATTCTAAAGCCTTAGCTACAATGGCTTCAATATCTTTTTTCTCTTGTAAAATTTAGCTCTTTTCTTATATTTTTTCACATCCTTTAGCAAATTGCACATCACTCTTCTCTGAAACATTTTCCTACGGATCTCTTTAAATGCTGATTTTCTTTTCAAGTCAATTTTTATTGCTTGTGCTTCTACATTAGCATTTAGTAAATTCTCATTATTGTCCTGTTGTTTTCTACATGAAACAGTTTTTCCAATAGGGACATTTTTTAAATGTTCCCTTTTTTTGAATATATTTTTAAAGAATTCCTTTGTCTGCTTACCAGAAGACTTTTTCTTTTTCCCAACATGAGCATCTTCAACTAACTTGGGTCCTCCAGTTGTCTTCAAATATACATGTTTTTTCTGTTGTTTTCGCTTTCTTGATTTTATAGGCATCTTATATTTCCTTCACTGCTCTGCACCAATACCTGAAAGAAAGTAAAAAAAAATACCTTTTTGTAATTTAAATATATTACTTTATTCGTTATGATCTTTTCTAATCTTATAACACTATCTACCCCTTTCCTACAAGTGAAAAACACAACAAAACCAACACGAATTTAATCTCTAAGAACAATTCTTGTGTGCACACAGACTCTTAGTGTGATTCTAGGCAGAACACGATATTTGATTTGCAATTTGAAAGCACACTTACTACTGTGGTAGAACAAGTGATAATTACTCTAACAGTCTGATACATTTTCATTATAGTTTTCAGATACAGAAAACAGCACATGTGCAAACAGCTTTTTGAGACCATGAACATGTGTGACCTTGGTGACTGACTACACTCCAGCAAAAGTAATCAGCCTTAGTGATGTTGAATGTATTTGCGTTACTCACTGCTACCTGAAACACCACTCACTTGTGAATACTCAGCATGATTCTACAGGATAAACTGCTGGGTGTGTGCTAAGAGTCTGCTTATGCAGACTGTGTATTTCCAGTTACAAGAGACATATGCATGGATACATCCAAAAAGAGCCAGAGTGACACGAAATACATCTCTGACAACAATTCCTGTGTGCTCACAGACTCATGCTGTGATTCTAGGCAGAAAAAGAAATTTGCTTGCCAATTTCAAAGCACACTTACTACTGTTTTTTTCTGCAAGTGTTAAGTACTCTAACAGCCGCATACATTTTCATTACAGTTTTCAGATACAGAAAACAGCACATGTGCAAACAGCTTTTTGAGACCATGAACATGTGTGACCTTGGTGACTGACTACACTCCAGCAAAAGAAATCAGCCTTAGTGATGTTGAATGTATTAGCGTTACTCACTGCTACCTGAAACACCACTCACTTGTAAATACTAAGCATGATTCTACAGGATAAACTGCTGGGTGTGTGCTAAGAGTCTGCTTATGCAGACTGTGTATTTTCAGTTACAAGAGACATATGCATGGATACATCCAAAAAGAGCCAGTGTGACACGAAATACATCTCTGACAACAATTCCTGTGTGCTCACAGACTCATGCTGTGATTCTAGGCAGAAAATGAAATTTGCTTGCCAATTTCAAAGCACACTTACTACTGTTTTCTGTGATTTTAGGCAGAAAATGAAATGTGCTTGCCAATTTCAAAGCACACTTACTACTGTTTTTTTCTGCAAGTGTTAAGTACTCTAACAGTCTGATACATTTTCATTACAGTTTTCAGATACAGAAAACAGCACATGTGCAAACAGCTTTTTGAGACCATGAACATGTGTGACCTTGATGACTGACTACACCCCAGCAAAAGAAATCTGCCTTAGTGATGTTGAATGTATTTGCGTTACTCACTGCTACCTGAAACACCACTCACTTGTGAATACTCAGCATGATTCTACAGGATAAACTGCTGGGTGTGTGCTAAGAGTCTGCTTATGCAGACTGTGTATTTTCAGTTACAAGAGACATATGCATGCATGCATCCATAACAGCATAAACATTGTAGTAATGTATGTAAAAGTACATGTGTGGAAAGGTTTAATTGCAGTTTAGTATATGTATGACCAAGCTCAGCAATTGCATGATGAGAAGCAAAATCTGCGATATCAATTTCAAATGTGTTAGCATTTGCCTCCCATTTGTGTCTTACTGATTTATGCTGAATGGAAACCATCATATTTACAAAAAGAAAGCTGCCCCTTTCCTACAAATGCCATTCTTACAGAACCGGACCATCACTATTAAAATCTCTGACAACAATTCCTGTGTGCACACAGACTCATGTGTTGATTCTAGGCACAAAACAGTATTCCTCAGTGATACCAGTACACCTTAACTTATGGTAAAAACACACTCCATAATATTTAAATAGTTAAAGACAGTTAAATATCTCCCAAACCACAACATGTAAAACATAACTTTTAAAGAAGAATCACAATTCTAATATTTATATCAAAAATCTCCACATACATCCCCTCTCAAACTCATAACTCACCTTTAAAATTAGTTAGTTGAGAAAGAAATGTGGCACTCAAACAGCAGACTATCAGAGTCAGAATATCAGAGCTCTACACCTCTCTCCTCTCTCCAGAACCTGTAAATGGCAATGTTTCCCTCTCTTTTTCACACATATACATGTTAATTACAAATCTCAGTGCTTCCCACTTTTTTTCAAATGAAATCACACATTTCTATTGGTTGAAAACTTCAACCCTTTTCCAAATGTACCCTTCCCCCAACTTGACTTCTGCCTGCTACCATAGCAACAGCTCATGGAACGCTGCTGTGAGGAGAGAGGTCAGAAGTTCAGCACACAATGTTTCAAATCCAAAGAGCAAGAGTGCTTCACCTGTCCAACCTAACAGCAAATCCAAACTAATCTTCTGTGGGAACACAATTTTCTGAACCAATACCAAACATGCTTCTAAAAATGTACACATACAGCCTACTTTTTACTGTAAAAAGATTTGAATCAGCCAATGAGTTCTTTTTATTAAAAAAAAATATGTATGCCTCCATTTTACAACTGTCTTTCATTTCATATTGCCATTCTACTGAAAGACACCTTCTGAGTGCATCCAGATCTCCTTGAAAGATGTTCACAGTGTCGTAGAACAAGTGATAATTACTCTAACAGTCTGATACATTTTCATTATAGTTTTCAGATACAGAAAACAGCACATGTGCAAACAGCTTTTTGAGACCATGAACATGTGTGACCTTGGTGACTGACTACACTCCAGCAAAAGTAATCAGCCTTAGTGCTGACTTTAACTGGTGTAGGTCTGGAAATGCTTATTATTAAGGACACCTTTGTGCAATTGATGTCGCTTTTTCCTCAATCTGCCTTCGTATATTCTAACATATGCCAAAGGCAAAAGTGGAACTGGTCCAACCAATTTTGTCCGCAAATTGACAAAGCAAGAAAGCACGTCAATAAGTCTGTTTCTGCTTTCCTCAGAGACTATGGTATGGGTTCTATATACCACAACAACTTGCGTTACAACATGCAAGACATTTATAGAGGAAACGGTGTACATTTCAATTATGAAGGCAACAGAGTCTTCCTCTTGAACTTTAGACTCTGCATCGGTACTTACTTATAGGTACCAAAAAACACTTCATAAACACAACGGCTCTTTTTAGAGCCCCCTAATATCTTAACACTTAAATTTGTTTTTTAATTCTATTTTTTTTCTACCGTACGCGTACGGTAAGCTTACCGTACGCGCACCACGCAATTTTTTTTTTAAAAATGTTAAATTTATTTTTTATACTTTTATGACCTTCTTGGACCCCCTGACAAACGCTAGGGGGTCTGCAACTCTCTTCGTTGCCCCCTTTCCACGTTCTCCTCCTTTGTTTATCAGTGTGAGACACACAAAATGGAGGCCGACACTTCCTGATTTCGACCGATTCGAATGTTTACAGTCATGTAACCACCAATCAGAATTAAGCTCGCGCACGGCACCGTACGCGTACGGTAAGCTTACCGTACGCGCTCGGAGCGCGCCTATAGATATATATATTGATTCAAATGCTATTTTCTCAGCAAATACTGAACACATTTACACCAGACCTACAAAAGGCACATCCCTGACCTGAGGATTACCTCTCTGCCAAATTTCAAGTAATTCTGTTCGGCCGTTCGGGCTGTAGCTTGGACTAAAGGTCCTATGGAAAAATGCATGGGGAAAACACGTTTTGGGACCCCCCTTTTTTCTCAGCCCCCACTTGACGAATCCCCCTGAGACTTTCTGGGTAGGAGCGGAGCGGAGCGCCCCACCTATTTTGAAAATTTCGCCAGGATTCGTCAATCGGCGCCAAAGTTATTCAAAATAGAATGTTGCGGATTTCCTATGGAAACACGGTCCTAACTATAACTACCTACTGGCGACCGCCAGTAGGTAATATATATATATATATATATATATTCACTGAAAAAACCATAGGTTTCACACATGTTATAGTTAGCGGAAATTTTACTGATAAAAAACCAATGAAATTCCCCCGTTATCGTTAGTGCAGGCAACTATAACTCACGCGACCGCAATCCTCTGCTGATGCTAATACTGTATTTAGACACTTATTTGCCCATGTCTTCTTCCATACATTTTTAGCTATACATATATTACAAATATTTTTTTTTCATAAAGACACATATGTCATCAGCAGAAGATTGCGGTCGCGTGAGTTATAGTTGCCTGCACTAACGATAACGGGGGAATTTCATTGGTTTTTTATCAGTAAAATTTCCGCTAACTATAACATGTGTGAAACCTATGGTTTTTTCAGTGAATTTGCAAGGTTTTTTAAATGCTAATTCCTAACTATAACGTGTGTGAAACCTATGGTTTTTTCAGTGAATTTGTGCGGTTTTTTAAATGCTAAGTTACTTTACGCCATTCGTGGCGTGCGCGCCCACTTAACGCAGTTCGTTCCGTGCGCGCACGGTGCGCTTTGCGCACCGTGCGCGCACAGTGAGCACGCGGTGCGCTTCACGCACCGCGTGCCCACTTTACGCAGTTAGTGCCGTGCACGCACGGTGGGCACGCGGTGCGCTACGTGCACCGCGTGCCCACGTTACGCTAGATGGGCCATGTACGCACGATGCGCTTCGCGCACCGTGCGCACATGGAGGACATATGATGCACTTCGTTTTGAAAGGTAATATTTTAATTTTTCGTATATTTTATAAGCCATGCACAAATGGTGCCCTTCGGGCACTATTTGCACACGGGGTGGAGAGAGTGTGGATAATTTTTTTTTTTATTATTATTTTTTTTAATATTTTAGTTTATCTCAGGACTAATAAGCCATGCACTATTGGTGCCCTTCGGGCACCAATTGCACACGGGGTGGAGAGAGTGTGGATAATTTATTTTTTTTTTAAAAATTTTACCGTACGCGTACGGTAAGCGTAATCGGCAAAATTAACGAAAAAATAAAAATTCCGTTTTTGGCCTTGGGGGATCTTTGGGGACTCCCTCAACATGGCTATGTGTGTGGGAGCTGTCTAAACAGCCCCTTTACATGTTTTTGGGCTTTATATTTTAAAAATCACTCTCAGTGCGAGAGAGAAAATGGCGGCCGCCGCTTCCTGGTTTCGGCCGATTCGAATGTTTACTTAGATCTAAGAGCCAATCAGAATCGCGCTCGCGCACGCCACCGTACGCGTACGGTAAGCGTACCGTAAGCGCACCGTAAGCTGGCTCAGATATATATATTGATTTAAAGGCTATTTTCTCAGAATCTACTGAACAGATTTACACCAAACCTACAAAAGGCACTTCCTTGACCTGAGGACTACCTCTCTGCCAAATTTCTAGTAATTCTGTTCAGCCGTTCGGGCTGTAGCCCTGTCTAAAGGTCCTATGGAAAAATGCATGGGAAAAACGCGTTTTGGGACCCCCCTTTTATCTCAGCCCCCGCTTGACGAATCCCCCCGAGACTTTCAGGGTAGGAGCGGAGCGTAGCGCCCCACCTATTTTGAAAAATTCGCGAGGATTCGTCGACAGGCGCCAAAGTTATTCAAAATAGAATGTTGCGGATTTCCTATGGAAACGTGGTCCTAACTATAACTACCTACTGGCGACCGCCAGTAGGTAATATATATATATATATATATATATATATATTACCTACTGGCGGTCGCCAGTAGGTAGTTATAGTTAGGACCACGTTTCCATAGGAAAACCTCAACATTCTATTTTGAATAACTTTGGCGCCGGTCGACGAATCCTCGCGAATTTCTCAAAATAGGTGGGGCGCTACGCTCCGCTCCTACCCTGAAAGTCTCGGGGGGATCCGTCAAGCGGGGGCTGAGATAAAAGGGGGGTCCCAAAACGCGTTTTTCCCATGCATTTTTCCATAGGACCTTTAGAACGAGCTACAGCCCGAACGGCTGAACAGAATTACTCAAAATTTGGCAGAGAGGTAGTCCCTAGGTCAAGGAAGTGCCTTTTGTAGGTTTGGTGTAAATCTGTTCAGTAGATTCTGAGAAAAGAGCCTTTAAATCAATATATATATCTGAGCCCGCTTACGGTACGCTTACCGTACGCTTACGGTAAGCGTACGGTGGCGTGCGCGAGCGCGATTCTGATTGGCTCTTAGATCTTAGTAAACATTCGAATCGGTCGAAACCAGGAAGCGGCGGCCGCCATTTTGTGTATTTCACTCTGAAAAAAAAGAGTGAAAACAAGGAAAGGGGGCAATGAGGAGAGTTACAGACCCCCTAACATTTGTAAGGGGGTCAAAGAAGGACAGAAAAGTACAAAAAAAACATTTATTGATTTTAAAAAAAATCACGGGGTACGCGTACGGTAAGCTTACGGTAAGCGTACGGTAGAAAAAAAAAAAAAAAAAAATGAAAATCAGATTTAAGTGTTTAGATATTAGGGGGCTCTAAAAAGAGCCGTTGTGTTTATGAAATGATTTTTTAGTGGTACCTACAAGTAAGTACCGATGCAGAGTCTAAGGTTCAAGAGGAAGACTCTGTTCCCTTCATCATTGAAGTGCACACCATCTCCTCTATAAATGTCTTGCATGTCAAAACGCAAGTTGTTGTGGTAAATGGCACCCATACCATAGTCACGGAGGAAAGCAGAAACAGATTTGTTGACGTGCTTTCTTGCTTTGTCATCGCACCGCGTGCCCACCGTGCGTGCACGGCACTAACTGCGTAAAGTGGGCGCGCGGTGCGCGAAGCGCACCGCGTGCTCACTGTGCGCGCACGGTGCGCGAAGCGCACCGTGCGCGCACGGAACGAACTGCGTTAAGTGGGCGCGCACGCCACGAATGGCGTAAAGTAACTTAGCATTTAAAAAACCGTACAAATTCACTGAAAAAACCATAGGTTTCACACACGTTATAGTTAGGAATTAGCATTTAAAAAACCTTGCAAATTCACTGAAAAAACCATAGGTTTCACACATGTTATAGTTAGCGGAAATTTTACTGATAAAAAACCAATGAAATTCCCCCGTTATAGTTAGTGCAGGCAACTATAACTCACGCGACCGCAATCTTCTGCTGATGACATATGTGTCTTTATGAAAAAAAAATATTTGTAATATATGTATAGCTAAAAATGTATGGAAGAAGACATGGGCAAATAAGTGTCTAAATACAGTATTAGCATCAGCAGAGGATTGCGGTCGCGTGAGTTATAGTTGCCTGCACTAACTATAACGGGGGAATTTCATTGGTTTTTTATCAGTAAAATTTCCGCTAACTATAACATGTGTGAAACCTATGGTTTTTTCAGTGAATATATATATATGCACACACATTACAATCCAATCTTGTCTTAGATGGAGCACCAATGCTTGGGCTAGGTATGTGCAGATTCTTTTCACTAACTGAAATTTCTGAAGTATCTGTCCTCTCCGTAAAGTTTGCTGATTTTTCTGATTTCTCTTACAGTTCATCTGTGAATCAGCTGCTCTCTTTTCCAAACTCAAGGCTCCCATCCCTACACATAGAGACACAGGAAGAGGGTGGTTGAGCTGGGTGGAGACTAAGGTGGGTATGGGATCGGTAACCTTTGATCTGATGGCTCATATCAAGGGCCCCCATGAACAAAGAAGAATCTCCTTGCATGTTAGTGCCATTGTTTTATTGTTTTGCCCACCCCAAAAAAAATACCAGACTGTGAGTTTGTTTAAAAAAAATAAAAAAAAATTCCAACAGCATGACAGATTTCCCGGCTTGGGAAATCTTCAGTGCTTGCAGTAAAGCAGCTGAATCAGCAGTTCTACTGAAAGGACAGAGATGTCCAACTCCCTGGCAGGGATTTATAGATATGAAGAGCAGTTCTCAGCAAAGGAAACAAAAAACGACCCATTCATTTACATTGTAACAGTCTGCAAGCACTTAAAAAAAGAAGAAATACTGGTCTGCATTGATGGACCAGTGGTGCTCTCAACTCAAATTTGAGATAGCTATGTGACACATTTACATAAAATTTACAGAACAGAGTAAAGTGCATTTCAGTTTTGAATGAGCACGCAACTTTAGTAAGCAAAGATCTTCCATATATTTTTCAAATTTCAAAGTATATCTTTCACAGCATATTGAGACTTTTTATTGGATATATGATTGGGATGGCAGTTTATTGAGTTCTAAGCATTCTCTTTCCTCAGGTGAGAAGTGTGCATAAAACATATTTTTGAATCAGTGTTAATGCTACTTTGAAGGACACATTAGGTTTGTAATTCTTTGGAGCGGAGACATCTCTTCAAAGATGAGATGCCCTGAATTGGATAGCTCAGTGTGAATAAACTGGCCTTCTTCATTAGCTGTGCAGCAAAATAAATATCCACTGATACTGAGGAAGGCAAATAGGCAAAAGTGGTCGACAAAATAAGTATCACTAAACAGTTACTATTGAGAGGACATATTGTGCTGGGAGTAGGACATATGAGAATGTCTGTCTATGGTGGTGGAGATAAAACCTTTATCCCAGGAAAGGATTCAACTAAATGGCACTGGTAAGTTATTATAAATTATGTTATTTTGAATTTTTTTGTTCACATCTCTCTTTCATCTGGCCCAACCTCAAGTTCTGTAGGTTTGTCATGTGGATGTATCTTGAATGGGATGTGCTGTACCCTGTCCTCCTGAAGTCCAGAATCAGATGAATTGGGAGCTGTGGTTGCCCCACATCTCTAAAATTGCCTCAGTCATTCTCAACAATTGTGCCTTAATTGCGTAGTCTGTGTAGTTCCTATTTTCTGTGCCTGTGTCTTAGTTGCACTGTCTTCTTGATGCTGTGGTTCATTCAAAAAATGTTAACAACTATTTAGGAGACAATGTGATGAGTGAGACGTGAACTATAGAAACATATATGACTTTATTGTACTGATGATCAGGTATTATTGTTTCAATAGACAATCACAAGCATATTTTATTTGTTATAGGACAATATCTATCTTGATGCAAGAACGTTCTGTCGGTCAAGTATGGCCATAGAGTCTCCTTCAGTTGGGTAGGCTGTGTTACTGTGAAGTTCTCCGTCATTAATGAATGTTTCAGTCATTTTGAGGAAACGTGGTGTAAAAAGCAAAAAAGACCAGATTTTAGCTGAAATGCATACGATTTAAAGTATTTCCTGGTCAAGCAATGCGTGGAGCAATGAAATCTATGTATGTAGGGAACCAGTGGAGAAGAATAATTTGATTATTTATGAGCTGATGCAGTGATAGAAGAGATGAATGTATAAGTCATTTGTATCTGTTGGGACCTTAAGCAAAGGGGAGTAGTGGATATATCAACCAGGTATGACCACCATGAGGAACGAAATGCAACAAAAAGTTTGTTTATTGAAGGCATCATGTGGCAGGATTCTAAATCACAATCAATTTGTGGATGAATAAGTCCAAATTCCCGCTGTGCCTCTTGTGCCAGGCTTTGCAACCTGTCTGCCTTTGGAAATTTTGTTTACAAGTAGCTTTGGTATCCAGTATATATTTCTCATTTGTTCATGGCCAATGGCATAGAGTTGCCATCTGACTTAATATTACAGTAGCACCACCCCTCTTTGGCATGGAAGCTGGTTGGGAGAAGTGGCTGTGCTACGTGGCTTTAGATCTTGGGACCTGATTGGTATCAGACAAGTGGGAGATGTGTGGTCGGAACCATATTTATGCTCCTTCCAGGACATTCAACGGACGCATACTGTTGCGCGTGCCCAATTCTACAAATACCTCTAGATCAGATAAACTCTCCCTGCTCATATCCAGTCGACTGATGCCCTCCAAGAGTTTAACCCACTGGAAGCTAAGCTACTCGTTGGTAATTTGGGCTGCGTGGGAATCTCTCAGATGTATTATACCCACGTAATTAACTCCCCTTGTTTGCTAGATCACATTATAACCCATTAGGAGAAATGGGAGGGACCCATGGAAGATGAGGATTGGTGGGATGCCCAATGGTCCCTCGTGAACGCATTATCTCCACATGGCTGCATCTGGTGCAGACAAACTATCTCTATTTTGCATATCTCTCCCCAGCCCACCTGTGGCATGCAGGCCTTTGCCCTACCCTCGCCCGTCCTCATTTTGGAATTGGCTCAGCAAACTTTTATCACATGTTGTGGTCTTTTCCAGTGGTACATCTTTATTGGATCGAGGTAACCTGAGATTTGTCAGATGTCTTGGGTGGGAGGTCCCACCTTCCCCCTTCTTGATTCTTCTTGGTGTGTTTGAGGGCTCCGGAGGCACCAGGGCAGATAGAGCGTTCCTGGGCACGGTCCCTTAAGCTGGCGAAACCTGATATTGCAACATGATGACTGTCCCCTTCTCTCTGAATCGCTCAAGGTAGAGACAGGGTGTGGATTGGTGCGCACAACAGGAGCCTGTGGTCTTTGAAGCCAGGGATTGCCCCAGACACATGGGCAGGTATGTGGAAAATAGTTGGGTCACTTTGTTCGAGACTGCTATTGACATGTGTTCCTGGTCCTTGCTTACGCTCTATGTGATGCATTGCTTGAGGATTACTGCCTTGTATGGTGATGATACTTTATCCTTTGCTGTGCTGTGTGTGTGTCATGTTTTTACTGCCATTTTTTAATGGCTCCAAAATTATCAAAAACTTGCAAGAGCACTTTGCTTCCTGTTCTAGGCTTTCATGTGCCAAATTGATGCGATCTAGGACTCTTATTCTTGGTTAATTTCAATTGAACCGCTCGAAATATCTCTTGAAGACGATTATTTGCCAAATTAAAGCTCAGGGCAAGAAAAGATGTGCCCTTGTTATATGAAGTCATAGAGCAATCTCAGCAATGTCCCTGCATCCTCGGCTTCATACATTGGTTTATCGTGGCCTCTGATCCTTTTTCGTGGGCCTTTACATCTGCATCGCCATTGTAAATCCTGAATATGTTGGGCCACAGCTATTAATAACTTAATATTCACGTAGCTGTACATGGTGAACAGGTGTTTGTATTTTCCACGTGCTCACGCCTGCTCTGAATTTAAATATCATAATTGAGAGCTATGAGCACTAAAGACAGGTCACATACTTCACATAAAAGGATCATTAATACAGCGTGGGGCAACATTTGAGTAAAGAAAAACATGTGCAGCAGCGGCACGTGACCATCACACACGTCTAGAACCAGCATTCAGGAGCGTAGCTAACACTAGTGCAGCAGGTGCAGTGCACCGGTGCCCAGAGCCCTGAGGGGCCCATTGAACCTTGATAAATGCTGTATTTTACTAACCCATATACATCAAAATGGGGCATTGTTCTTGCTTGCCCCAGGGCCCATGGCATCCCTGCCACGTTACTGCCAGCATTGTAAAAAGTGATGCAAGTGTAATCCTATTTAAATCATTCAGTTTTTTTCGCCTATTAAGACACAATTTGACAATTTGTATTCGAAATAATTTAATACAATAGAGTGAAACCCGCAGCCTTATCTCATTCTCATGCATTATGCAAGAACATACGGAACTTGCAAAGCAGAACCCTGAAATTCAGAACAGTGGAAGGCAGCATTTTTTATATTTCTTTTTATTATTTATCAATCGTTATAAAACCATTATGCTATATCACCAACAAAGCCGTTATAATTACACTCGGTATCAGATACCGTAACAGGATGTGCACTGACAGGCGAATGATTAGCGGCCTGAGATACCGCACTCCCCAGGGACAGTCAAATCACTCCCGTGTACATATCACGCATTTTGTCCTGCACCTGGATTCGGGCTCTTAAAAGCATTTTTGATCCTTCTAAATATCTGACTTACATAAAGAAATATCTGTGCATGAATCATGACTAGTAGGTTTTGTCAGGTCAGCGGCTCCTGTTAATTTACTGCAGGGTTTCCGGTGTGATGGACGCCTTGCAACAAGATGCATCGGCTGGTACAGCCAGCCTGCTGCAGAACAAACAGCTCGTGAAAGCAGCATCCTGAGCCGTGACAACGGAAATCTATATTTTAAGATCCCAGGCTCCAAGTGCTATTCATATCTACGACTCTTTTGGGAGAGTCATTTCCACATGAAATGTGTTTTTTTGATAATCAAATGTTTAAAAGGTTAAGGAAATACAGGCGCATAACCTAAATACAAAATAGATGGCAAAACACCCTCTCAGCAGATGCCCAACTCTAGAAGCATATGCTGTTGCTAAAGTAGGCTACAGGCATTCCTATTCATGAACGGCTTCCTAGAGTTTATAAGGATTCCGAGCATATGTGCAGAAATTGATATGGTTTGGCACCGATGCAATTATTGCTTATTAATTTTTGCAGGCGCACTGGGAGTCTGCAGAGTTGAACAAACTGAGGCAAAGACAAAAAGGAGAAAAATGCAAAGCACATTAGCATGATTGGTTTACATATAATCATATGCTCAAGGTTACAGAAATGGGCCCTCTGGTATTTTAGGGTAAACTCCCAAAGGATAGCATGTTTGGCTAATTACTAAAATAAGTAGGCCACTACCTACACACTGCTATGATGCTGTTAGGTTCACAACCTCCATGGTGATCATGGGAAGGTGCCCATATATGGTTGGTCAGCATGTATGCTTCAATTTGCAATATTTATTTGAGTAACACTGGAGCAGATGGCCACAATTTTTGCACATACTACCCCACCTACCAGTTGCAAACATTATTGCCCGTGCATACATCTTTATGGTAGCTTATCCTTCCTGGTGTCCACTGAACTTATAAAGATTCTCCATGAACAACCTGGACAATAAGAAGTGATGGTCAGGTTTCTTGCACAGGGTGCTATTCTTTAGCGCACTATTGTGAGCTAGCTACATCAGTCTGTTGCTGTGCACTATCACTACATTCATGTCAGTGTTCGTGAAAGGATTACCTTCTACTGTTCCTTTATGTCCTGCCTATCCAATAAACTTCAACCCCTCCCTTGCTCCTCCTTATAATCAAATCATGAGGTTCCATGAGATTTGTTTTCATTTTGGTTGTATAGATTATTGTATTGTAATGCCTCTGTCTCTGCAATACTGGATGTCTGATATGTACAGGGCAGAGCTATCAATGGTGGACTTGGTGAAATGGCACTGAGGCCAAGATGTTTGATGGGCGGCAGTCATTAATCTGTTATACTCTCTCTCTCCTGTGTGTGTGCCCATCAAGGGGTGAGCGCGAGAAGTTGTGTTAAAGGTAATGGCAGAAAATCTGTGTGAGTAATCACAGTGGTGAACAGTCTAAAAACCACTCGAAGTAAAAGACAGGCTTGCCAACATGTTTACATTGTTGCTTACTAAAGAGGTGGTTTGTAGCGTTTTATTTTCTTACTGGCAACTCCATTTCTCTAAGTTTTTTGTCCCTCGTTACAGTCATAACAGAACAAGGGGTTTATCTCCTCCTACATGCCCCTTTGCAGTCCAACCTTCATTTCTGATAAGGGACTCCAAACTCCCTCCGCTTTATATGGTAACCCACCCTCTGTTCTTCCTGGCCATACCAAGCTAAACATAGACCTGGCCTGCCAAGTACGAAGATGGCAGAGTGGGCGGGACTTAATGATTGCGTTAAAAAAGAATAAACGCAGAGCAATGGAATTACCATTAAGAAATTAAAACATTACCTCCTCATTACTTTTTCATTACAGTGATGACAGAATAAGGTATAACAAACTGTAAGGGTAGTCCAATAGCCCACATAAAGAAACCTAAATACTTAAACAAATCCTGAAATAACTTATTCAATGCTTCCATAACCAAGTTAAAGTGCTGCACCTTTATTTCAAAGTTCCAATGCCCCATGTCCTCACAATCACTTTAATAATGTTTTAACAAAAGTGAGAACACTGCCGGGGGTGTTGAATTTTATAAAATATCTACTTGTGTTATGGGTGCAATGTGTCCGGAATCTACTTGTCCTGTAAAACAATCCACTTGTCCATCTGGGTGCCAAGCAGTGGGGTGACAAATATGGCAGCGTTCTCATATAAGAGGTCTGATGAAAGCCTCCTTATGTTGTACATCCAGAGTTGGAATTACCTTTACATCTTTGCAGATCCACTAAATTGCAAGTTGAAGGGTGTGAAACCTGTCACCCTTAAGGTGGTCTTCCCCCAAACCTTTTGCCTTACTCCTCTGTTTTTGCTGATATTGTTTTTGTTGGCCTTACTCTGTGCACTTTACCACTGCTAACCAGTGCTGAAGTGTGTGCGTGTGCTCTCTCTTTTAAGCATGGTAAAATTAGCTTACCCCCAATTGGCACATTTCATTTGCCTGTAAGACCTTAGTAAAGTGGTACTACAAGTGCCTGTAATTAAATGCTATCAGTGGGCCTGCAGCACTAGTTGTGCCACCCACCTAAGTAGTCTTAAGAATATGTCCCAGTCCTCCAATTGCAGATGTGTGTGCAGGTTAAAACTGCCATTTCGACCTTCCAATATGAACCTTTTGCCACTCCTAAACCTTCCTGTTTTTAATAAATGTAAGTCAACCAGGATAGGCCTTAAACAGGCAGGCACAATATTCCAAGCACCTCTGGGGGTGGAAATCTCCAGAACCTTCTCCTAGCTCAAAGCTGGCACCAGGTATAAATATTGGACAGTCAGACCCACCTCTTCAGTACACCTCTAAACCTGTGAAAGACTCAGAAATACTGAGGTGCTGCTCTGCTGCAAAAAGGACCGCTACTCTGCTGCCCAGCTACGTTGCTGCCCTGCTACCTGAGTGAGAAGGACAGGACCTGCATCTTGAACGCAGGACCACCAGGGTGAATCTAACGGCTAGTTGGCTGGCGTCTTGATCAGAGCCTCAGGGACAGAAAAGGCTCCAAACACCTTGAACCCAGCACCTGGACTCTGCTTGCTGTTAGTCTTGCCCCCCCAAGAAGTGCAGCCCCAATCCTGGACCCTTGAAAGTGGGCCAGAAGGTGCTCTGCCCGCCCAGCTGTGGTCCTGTGGGCAGAACCGATGCAGCATGATGCATCTCCTCAGAGCTCCACTTCGGCCCTGCAGCTGTGCGACTAATCCCAGACTTAACATCTCGCATTGCAGCCTGCAGCTCCTTGGGACCCCCACTGTGTGATGCATACTATACACAGGTCTTCGCATCCAAGATTTAAGGTACTTTATTCAGGGGGCCTAAATTGACCCCTGCATCTGGACTGCACTCCATCAGGGTTGGCCTGAACCTGTAACTTTGTCTGGCCCAGCGCGACCAGATAACTACAGTTGGCACTTTGTGACTTTACGCACTATTTTTACTTAAAACTTTGCATATAACCGGTCCTACTGATTGGATTTTTGTTAATTTGGTCTCAAATTATTTATTAAATGTAACTATATTTTTACTAAATTGGCATGGGAGTTTTATTGTGTGGTGTTTTCACTTTATTACTGTTTGAAGTGATGCATAGATACTTTACATATTGCCAATAGGTCAAGCCTGACTGCTGTTGTGCCAGGCTACCAGAGGGTTAAGCGAAGGTTAATTTGGGGTTTGCTTGGGTTTCCCCTGACAGAGATTGTGCTTAACAATGGTTTCACCTCTCCTCAATCAGTAACCCAATTTCCTACACTTATAGTTACGGTTCTCCCCTGATTCCCTTATGGGTGCCTTTGTTTATGTCTTTCATCCCCCTTGATTCCCTGTTTATTGATTTGATTTCTCAGCTTTTGACCTGCTGGTCTTCTGGAGCCCTGGAGTTGCCATTTAGTATCCTCATCTAAGGACAGCCCATTCCCTTACCACCATTACAACAGTGGTTCATTTATCCCTTGAAGTGTCTGGTATCCTTAGTACAAGTGTTTGGAAACTCCCACTGAATGAGACAAATCCACTCAGAAAGCAAATGTTGTTCAGGATTTCTTTTTTAACCATGCCATTGTTTTTCCCCTGGTGCATTAACTAGAGTCACATATACCTTGCCACAGGGACGTGGGGACAGGTCTGAGCACATTGAAACCGATACCGATCATGACACACATACCTGATTGGTTGAAGAACTTTCTGAGCTAAACCATCTAAACATTCTTATATGGTGGGTTGTCTGCCATCACTTTGGAACTTGGAATTGATAACATTATGCAATTTTGTATTGTTATGCCACTTCAAAAATGAAAGTGCAGAACCCAATCTCAAGGGTTTGTTGTTTTACTTCATCTTCTACTAAGGATATCAGCTGTTAGCCAGAAAGAGGCCACCTTTCCTTCCATTGACAACTATGTAATCAGCAAGAGAGGACTGCTCCAGGTCAAGGAAGATTGCTAATACTAACACTATTACTGACACTTTATCAGCATTTTATAGGCACTAGAATGAAGGCCCAGCTGCTCAGTACCTGTCTGGAGGATTTCTGCCAGAAGCGGGAGTGTTGCATGACTGGAGACCGATGCCCCTGCCAAACATGACCCAAGCTGACATGCTGATGGTAGATTCTTTCACCACTAACCTTCACTGGAAAAGAGAGGGAAGAGCACAATGTAGAATAAGGGTCAATTGCTTTCCAGTGCGATTTGCATAGGGTATTCTTGCACCTGATGATGTCAGTATGCTTCAGTAGTGGCTACTACCAAACGGGTGTGGAAGGAAACTGGGGAGCTGTAAGGGAATTAAAAATCAAATTTTAAAAACGCACTTACTCGGATGCGGCCGGCCGCTGCCTTTCCTCCATCCTCTCATTTTCTTTCTGGCTTCTGTGGAAGCATGAAGCACCCAGGCTCCCCTGAGCCAATCAGAACGCTGCAATACAGCATTGTGATTGGTCTGAGTGTCGTAGTTTGGCACTCAGACAGGGAATTGGACCCTGGGCATGTTCTCCACCCAGGCTGTAATGCAGGCAAGGTGGAGAACATGCAAAGTGCACATGAATGTTTTTCATGCACACTTAGGAGGCTGCCACCACTCCTCCCCCATTCTCTAAACTGCCCAGCCCACCCTGCCCCCAAACAACGGAGCCAGTATGTTTAAATAAAATTGTAATAACGTTAAGTTATTATAATTTTATATTTCCATTTTTAATTGCTCACTCAGTGAGCAGTGGGGCAACGCTCCTCTGCCTTAGCGGAGAAGGCCGCCACTGGTATGCTTCTATGTATGCCAACAGTAAGGTGGAACTTGATCACAACCACTGTGTGGTCTCCAGAACCTACTTGAAGGCTGAAAATGTCATGGCTTCCGTGCAAACAATGGCGACCCATACAGCCTCTTTGTTGTTCACTGGAGTTATATGGCATTGAACAGCAGCATCCTTTGGCAGAACTACTATACCTAAGTATAAGAACCAGCCTAGGGATCTTCCTAAGAACTGCAACCCCCTGTATGTCACCTGTTACACACTACATCATTAACTGTGTGCATTAGAAGCACAGGGCGTAAAAGAGAGGTTTCAACTGCATGCATTGGAAGCAATCACAAATGTGCAGAGAACTCAATCATATCCATACAAATCACATATACGTTATGATAGACTGGATGCACCACCACACATCCATCATAGAAAAAATACAGTCATTATCCCCAAAGAACTATCAGACATTGCACTGCAGATCAGACACAACTATGCAATGTGATCAAGCATGTGATCTTTGCTTTCTTAATTAGTGCACAATCATGTAGAGCCTCTCTAATAACCTTTGCAGACCAAACTATTCGTAATAACAGTACTGAAATGATCAACTGTTGATTTAGGAAAATACCATAATTATAATGCATTATTTAACTACTATGTGCAACTAAATTTTGAAAGTCTTAACCACATACCAACTCTTAAAGTGTAACTCTTGACTCCTCACCATCACTCCGTCTTGAGAATCATGGTCTATAAAGGAGGTTCTTAGCACTTAGTAGCATCTATTCCTGAGATTCCAAGGATAACAGTCCATCTTTATTACAAGGATTGCCCAGGTTGCCTGTGAATTCCCTGGCCTGGCAGAATGCTTGACATACAGAGATCACCAAATTGAAATTAGAAGAATCTGGACCATTAATGCTACTGATTGAAATCCATAAATTAAAAGGTCAGTTTTAAAGAAAATGTCAGAGGCTGCACTACAAAGCGGTAAAATGAAATATTGTTTTACTGCACAACTGAAGCCAGAATTGCTTGCAACCATTCCAAGTAAAACCTCAGGCTTTCTTTGAATGAACAATGTTGTGATGACCTATTGTCAATCCTTCGCACAAAAAAAGCAACAAAAATGCATGGTCACAGGGAATAACGCTGACCTCTAGCCTTACCACATAATACCACTCCACCTGAAGCCCAACTTATTAATATTATCATCCAAACATCAAAAAGTGTTCAGAGTGACAAATATGACGTAAACCTCCATCATGTGCAACCAAGTCTTGCCC
The DNA here is from genome assembly GCF_964204655.1 of Triturus cristatus. Classification (NCBI taxonomy): domain Eukaryota; kingdom Metazoa; phylum Chordata; class Amphibia; order Caudata; family Salamandridae; genus Triturus; species Triturus cristatus. The sequence continues at coordinate 1,535,703,501 of NC_140589.1, read as the reverse complement.
ATGATATGGGGCTCGCATTAAAAATATTTACTTATTTTGGCATAAAAGAATGAAGTAATGTGATCATCCTGAAAGTGCCATCTCCTGTTGAAGAACCCAAATATAGGCACAGAGGTACTAGTCAACTTAAGATGCATATCCAATCTGGCATATCCTAGTGAAATTCTAGAAAGTGAAGTAACTCAGCAACGGCGGGGTAATGTTTAACTTCCCAATCTAGCATGTTGATCAGACTTCAGGCAGATAGCAGAAGTGAGTGTGCATTCACCAATTTTCTGAGTGTCAGCCTGGGAGTATCAGGCACTAATATTAAATTGATCCAATCCTTCTGTTAGAACAATTAGTCAATAAAATATGATTGGATCATTGGCATCTTCTTGAAAAAAGAATTTCAGACAGCATGCTTCGTGGATCTTTTGTGGCATCCACAGTTTATGACATCTATACATATGCCTCCTTGCAAATGCTCCTTAAAATAATTGATTACAGTTCCAAATATATATCTGAAGGATGCTCCAGATGAAAAGTTAGCTTGACAACAGGATCAGGTGAACATCAGAAACTATATTGACTGACTTTATCAATAAATGGAAGATATCTCTATCTGCCCCAGTGGACCCCCATCAGATTTGCTGATATGAATAATGATGAGGAACGTAGTGTATGAATCATATGGCCTTATACACTAAAAACTGCCCTAAATTTGGTATTACAATTTAAGGAAAGAGTCTTATTTTACTTAGATCTCATCCTTCCGTATCCACAATGACATGATCAATGATAACAATTCCCAGTGGGCCATGCTTCAAATGGACTTTCCTCTGTCGTAGTACTTAACAGTCATGACATACTTAAGCGTTTGTCTGAATAGGTTTATAGATCACCCTAAAGAAAACTAGTTGACATGCTGAAATGACCTCAAATCCAGGTGGGCAAATTGAATTGAAACCTTTAGACGGTATACAGAAAAAACAAAGCATGACATCGGCTACCAGTGGAGGAAAATATTTAATTCAAAGTCCCTTGCTGGGTGCACAATAAATTGTGAAGTAAAGGCTCAGGTGTCCTGCAGAAGCATAAGGTCTTAAATGTCCAAGCGGACCCCACACCACATCCACCAATTAAGCCTTCCAAGAAGACCTCTGAGCCTTAAAACTCGCCTTGCATGCAACCACGCCCATTCATTTCAAGGGCAGCACTTTAGATATCTTCATCTCCAATATCATTACACTCACATATCATGATCCAACATGTTAGATCTCTATGCAATCCGCATCACACATTAGAAACTAAAACCAAAAGTCAATAAAATAATGAGTAGATCGACCTACAACCTGCAATAAGCTCATGTCCAGACACATCAACATAAGAAACATTTTCACGTTTGAAAACACTTGACAATTATGTCATAAAGTAGGTCTTTATGCCCTCCTCTATAGCAAAAACATTCAAACAAAACCCTCAGCCGGTAGAAGAAATACCTGAGCAGGAAAAAATTGACATTTTAGACATTAAAAGATTAAATCATTTTACAAAGGAATTTACACACCTCCTTCAAAGAACAACACATAATCCACAGTAGAGTGCTATGCAGAGATTCAGGTTCATGGGGATAATGCAAATTCCGTCTGTTCCTGAAAGGGTATGAGGAGTTACTGTACTTTCGGGGTAGTAAGGAGGGTTTGCAGACTCTGTGCTTGCCCTAACTGCGGGTCCAGTAGTTCATTTCTTTCTCAGCCAGGAGAAAACAAGAGAGCTATCTGCTTGATCTCTTTTTCAGTTTTCCTGCCCCTCACTACTTCCCCCACCCCATCTATAATAAGCATTGGGAAAGCAAATAGATCCGCCCTTGGTACGCATGCAATTTTGCGGTCTTGTGATCTATTCTAAAATTGATTTCAAGTCAGATGTTCCTGTTCCATTTAATTATTGTTTATCTCTCCTTTCTGAAAAGAAAATGTTTTGTCTCTTCCCCTGTATTCTGTTCAGCCACCCGATCCTATCGCTTATATCGTGAGAATGCTTTTTTGGTAGGTTTCTTTGTATTTACATTGTGCAGTGTTTATTACATTATGCTGTGATCACCACTGTACCTGTCTCTAGGTCTGGCTTGACAATGCTGCTGCCTTTAAGACTTTTGGCTCTACCAACAAGACTATTAGATTTTTCACTGTATGCTATAGCCTTTTTTATTCCTGCCAGAGGAAATATTTTACATCTCAAAGGTACACTGAACCATAGCATATTCAAATTTTTAACTCATAGATGCATTGTATGTAGATAGCAATCGTTTTGTTTTTTGTTTTCATTTTTCCCTGCAGAGGACTTTTTAATGTTTTTTAGTCAAAACGCAAAATGAACGCCAGATCTATTTATTTGCAGTGCTTGTTTTTTTGATTCTACCTGTTATCTTTAGACTTTTGCAAAACAGATTTTAACCCTCATCATTGAAAGATGATGTCCATTCCTAGGTTTTTGTGCATAAAATTATCTACTCAAACTTTTGCTGCTACAGCTCTGAATCTGAATTTCCTACTCTTTGGAGATTACATAAGGAGTTGAAATTTCATATTCTTTTTTAAAGGTTTGTGCAACTGCTCTTCTTTCTCGGAGCGCCAAAATATATGTTGCACCCCTCAAATCTCATTGATAATATGCAATACCAGCTGGGCCAAATGAATGTCTTCATCTCTTGACCTGCTTAAGGGATTTTTGCTGAAAAGTAGCGTTATTGGTGCTGAACATTACTTGTTTGTATCCAGCTGTATCCTGAGAAATAGTGATGCTGTCTCTGTCCAGCCCCTCCTCAATCCTACCAGAATCTCTCAACAGATTCATCCTCACCTGTCTGCAAGGAATATCTGACTGTTGCCTCAACTTCTCTCAGCAGCAGTCGGGAGGTGCCACAGTCTTGCCAACCTGGCAGTTGGCCTTCCAGTCCAAAGAAGAAGACGTCAACTAGTGCAGCACTTGTATTCAGAGCCCCTGGGGAGTTGCAGTAGCGGTGGACCCAGCTGAAAACAGTGTTTGAAAGGAGCATCATAGGGCCAATGACAGATGCTATTGCACTATATTCTGTTATTCTGCTTTGGAAGGTCTTTGGTTGCTAACAGGTGGGGTAATACTTTTATTATCAGCTTGGTGGTCATTTCCCAATTTCGCTTTATATTCATATTAAAGTAGAAGTATTTTTGAATACCTCAGGATGCATGCCATCATGTCACCACTGAGCATATACACTTTGACACACAATGCATATCTTCCAATGTTATGCCATTGAAAGGCTGTAAGGCAGTATATTAGCACTGCATAACACACCTAGGCAACCCATGCATTCCCAAGGACTGTCAAAATGAACTGGCAAGTAGTTGTTGACGCCATCATCACCACCCAGTCTCCATTGCAGCTCAGGCGTGAACAAATATGACATTACCTAACCTAAGACTATGGGTCTGATTAAATTTTTGGGCAAACAGAGTATTCTCAGTCGGCCTGCAGGAAGACTTTACATCCACCAGGCCAGGGGTACTCTGCCAACCAAATTTAGAAAAGACACAAGGGGGGACGAGTACACAGCCTCTCATCCCAGCAGAGTTGACACCATTGCATTCTGGTAAATGCAATTTGCTTATTTCAAAGTTGCTGTATTTTTTCACCAAAGTTAGTGCAGGTACTGCTGCTATCTCTAGCCACATGTTTCTGGATTTTCGCCTTCATCAGTAGCGAGCAGAAGTAGTAGAGAGCAGAGAAAAGTAATCTGGGGTTGCTGAAATGCTGCCCAAGTCTTCACAGGCCTCAGCACCACTCCAAAGGTGCACAGGTGCATCCCTGGTGATCTCATCAGCTCATTGGCTCACGGTAGCCTTTTAAACTTAAGGGGGAGGGAGCACACTGCTTCTCATCGCAGCCCAGTTCACCCCATTGCATTCTGGTAAATGCAGTACGCTTACTTCAAAGTTGCCACAGTTTTTCATCAAAATTGGTTCAGGTAGTGCTGTTATTGCTAAACACGTGTTTCTGGTTTTAGCCCTTCATCAGTAGAGAGCAGAAGTAGTAGAGAGCAAGAGAAAAGTCATCTGGGGTTGCTGAAATGCTGCCCACGGCTTCACAGGTCACAGTGCCACTCCACACGGTGTGCCTGATTACTTTTCTCTGCTGGATATGCTTATGTGGAGTTATGGTGTACAGAGTCAACACTGACAGAATGTCCTTGACTTTCGAGTCTGACAGTCATTTCAATGCACACACTTTCCAGTGCATGGGTGGAAAATGGAGGTATAGAACTTGGATACACTCACAACTAGATCTAGCAATTGGTGGGTGGCCCTATAATCCTCCTCCCACCATGATCAGCAGAAACGTTGTTAGAAATAGTGAGTCTTATTCTTTGTGAGTAGCATAATATTAAAGGGTGGTGTAATGGCACATCCAGGGTAGCCTTGTGGAGTTAATAGCTACTACTTCCTGAGAAGAGCTAAAAATATGATGTAGCATATGGCCATCTATATGGGAAAGTCCATTTACTTGATGCGTGAGACCAAGAGAATGTATTGCTTTCAATGCATTAGTAGGAGGTTTTTTGGGATATTGGTCCAAATATTAATGTCTCTTAAAACTATAACATTATTATATAGCAATTGAGCACGGACTGTAAACTCATCGAGCAATTTAAAATAGGACAGTAGGGGGATGATAGTTTACAATGCAGCTGTGGGGCTTAATCCTTGATCTTTCTATTTTTAGTAGAAGAGTTTCAGTGCCATTGAACTGACAGCAGTTTTTGTTAGTGATTTTAATGGAATCATGCTATATAAGAGCAGCTCCTCACCCCATTTATATAATTGGGGCCATATGTATGAAGCCAATTTGCGATCGCAAGTGCTGAAATTTGCAGAATTTCAGCATTTGTGGTCACAAATTAGCAGTGTGCAATGTATCACACAAAACCCCCTCGCAAAACAAGGAGTTGTAATTTTTGCGATTCCCTATTTTGCAATTGCATTTAAGGAATCACAAATAGCGATTCCTTAAATGCAATGTAAGAAGCACAAAAGAAAGTGTGATTTGGCCTTAAGGAATCGCAAAGTACCACCAACTTCAAGTTGGTGGTAAATTGCGATTTCACTTAAAAATGCACTATTTTGCATTTTTTACAGTATCATGTGGCGTACATACCTGCCCTTAGGCAGTTGCCGGATGGATGGAACATTCTTACCTCAAGCTCAACGGGGATAAGACCGAGCTCATGTTTCTCGGCAACTCCCTCTCCATCAACCTTGTTTCCTTTTGGCCGGACTGCCTTGGTCCTGCCCCAGATCCCAAACCCCAGATCAAGAGCCTGGGGTTATGGCTTGACAGTTAGAGCACGAATACAATTCAAGGCCATGTGCTTGGCACATTAAGCCTTTTGGCGGAAGGGCCCAGCCATCACCCACTCTCTCATCACTCCTTACCATTCTTTGCGTAATCTTCGTTCTAGTTCCTCCTTGTTGGCTGTTGCTGTCAAAATACGAAGAGCCAGATAGGGTGGTCGTTCTTTCTCTTTTAATGCTTCTAATCTCTGGAATGCCCTTCCGCTAAATCTCCGGATGGAGCCAAATTTATTGACTTTACGGAAACTGTTGAAAACCTACCTCTTTAAGGATTCCTCCTAAGCTTTCTGACCACTATCCTTATTTGCATGTCTGCAGCGCTGGGAGGCCTCAGGGTAGCCATGCGCTATATAAGTGTAAATTCATTCATGTGCATACATGCACATTTCAGGGGTGCAACAGGGTGTCTTTTTGACACCCTGGCACCCTTGAAATTGCATTCTCAATTTGCGATTCTCTAATTGCTAATTGCAAATTGAGAATGCCTTCCCATTAATTCCTATGGGCATCCTAGCCCATAGGAATGAATGGGAAAGTATTTCTTATTTGCGGATCTCAATTTGCGATTCGCAAATAAGGAATATGTGGGATTTGCAACATTTTTAGAAAATCCCACATACATTGCATTTTGCGATTCTCAAATTGCGACTCGCTGAAAATCGCTATTTGAGAATCGCAAAATTCTATTTTGATACATATGCCCCTTGGTTGCTACCAATTAATTTGAAGATTGTCCCTTTCAGTTCCCAGGACTGTGCCTTGAAGTAATTTGCTTTCTTATCTTCTCAAATCCACTTCTCAGGGTGGCAAATCTTTATACACTTTATAATCATTGGGATTCAACAATCATAGGCACTGATTCTTCGAGTTGGCCCAAACATTTTAGTAAATAAATCAGTGGAGTTGATTTAATATCATGCTGTTCCTAGTTACTGACTAGGTCTACTAAGTTTTAACATGGAGTGTTTGGCAAGACTGCTCTGAATCCTTATCCTTATTCTAATTAGCAGGTAACCAGACCAATGAATAGAAATTGTTAAGGCCCTGCCCACCGCTCTTTTAAACGCCAGCGTCTCACGCCACCGCTCTTTAGTGCTAGAACGGCTCTTCAGGTGACTCAAAAATGCACCTCCCCCAACTCCTAGTGCCTTGAGACCCTCACAGGTGAGTAGCATGCTTCACAATTCCCTGATTGATTGATTGAATGATCCAAGTCCACTTTTAACCTTATGCCCCAAATGGACAAATCATATGTTGTACAGAAAACATTTAATTAAAATGTTAAAAGAAAAAACCACAACAAAATAAATGATCAACAACTGAAATATTAAGATTATGGAATGCCCACATCACTAAGGACCCGTTGTTAAGCTAAAAAACTGAGTGGAGGGAACTGCATTGAGGTATAGGTGATCGATTCTCTTTGGTACTTACATTATCGGTTCAATGGCTTCTAATGTTGAGGTACATGAATTTCTTTACATATGCAGCTCATGTACTTTAACATCACAGTAGACATGGAAACCTCTCGCTATAGATTAAACCAACTGATTTTGATAACTTAATGAGAAAAAGTTTTAAAAATCACTTCTTATTTTAAGAAGGATTTTGATGGTTTAAGACTCATTTTCTAATAAATGGCAGTGTAAATGATTTGTGCCATCACCTGCTTGGCATAATGAGATATAAACCACTTAACACAGACCCACAGAACATTTGAAAGACAATTTTCTCCAACAATTTGTGTAGAATTCTGACTTTGACTAAGATTTATAATACTCTCTAGAACTACTCATAGACGTCTAGGTAACACATTTCCCTGAACTCTCCACCTCTAAAAGATTACCCTTCAGATTTCCGCAGGTAGTGCAGGAGTATGTTCAGCTGAAATGTGCATTTGAATGATCTACTCTTTTTTCTCCAAGTGGAAACTATGACTGTTGCAGTCCGTGGTTCAAGCATGAGGAAACTATGAGGTGGGTGCTACAAAGTCTGCAGTCTCTCAGTAAGCAAACAAAGCAATGCATAGGTCTCAGGTGTATGATAATTCCTAGTATATGCTGCACTGCAGTTAACCCAAATGTATTTGAGCTCTTCCCTCTCACTACGGGTGACAGCCACAAAGGACTTTCTGCATCTCTTTACATCAGGAGATGGTGATGAGACCTTTGAAATTCTTAATGCCATTTTTGTTAATCAACTGGGAAAAGATACAAGTTCCAAATCTTGGCATCAATCCACATTTTGGGCAGTGATCTTTACAGCATCTTGAGCTTAGATACTAGGCTGGATAGACCAGCAACTCAACATGCAAATCAGTCTATTTCATTCTCACCTTCATATCACAGGGTATGCAGACTTTGTGCCACTTTTTTGCTGACTAATTAAACAACGCTGCAGTTGGAGGTGACAAAATGACCCTGAGCAGGTAGGGCGATGGGGACAGCCTGTAAAAACTAAAAAAAAGTTACAATCATCGTGGGGCAAACACTGGCTTCAAGAGTATGACTGTGTTTGCCCTGTGGAGAAATATCCACAAATCATGTCACAATTGCACAATGCTTTTGTTAAGTCTGTTGAATATGGTCCCCACTCTTACGAGGACAGACAATCATCATTTGAAATTGTGCTGTAATCAAGTGCATATTCCTAACATTTCAGATAAGCTTTTTGGTAACAAACTGCTATTATGTTATCAGAGGTCTAATTTCATGGTGATGACAGACATCCCATAATAGCCCATGGGGCTGCGAATCCACTCAGATAGCCCTCTAGCAGTCATTCAGGTGATTGATGCAAGGCTTCAGTCCTTATCTGTCATAATTGGCCACAGGTGAGATTCATTGAGGTGAGGCCCAAAGGAACTTTTATTGTTCTATTCAGTATTTGTTAAATGTAAGCCAGGCAAACAACCACATGGCTACAATGGCTTGTGCAGCAAGTGTGAAGAAGAGTGAGCATTTCAGAAACATGCAAGAGGACAGAGAGTTATGTTAGCCTACGTAGTATAACATAGCAACTCACCTTATTGGGGCTGCACGTATACTTGGAACTCTCTAGCCAACCTACCACCTTGTATACACGATAATCATACTACACACACACACACCATAATAATGTCATGGAAGTGTGGGGATTCCGTCATGACAGCGTAGTTTACTAGGGAGGAGCAGTGGGCATCCTCCATATCTTGAGGTGCAGATCACAAGGTCTGTACACCACAACCATCAATCAGTTGCCAGTAACCATTATTTGTGTCATCGCCTGGAGCTAAACTTTGTTGTGGACAGCATCACTGGCAAAGGTGAGTACCCTGCTAGTAAGGATTGTACTACTGAATAGCAAACTAACAGTATTGAGATGGAAGAACATCAAGGACAGAATATCGAAAGATAAGTCCATATAAAGAAGTATAGATTTACTATTCGCAAATCTACATCTACATATCACCCCGGTAGGTACATATATGTGGAGTTAGGTATAGAAAATCTAGAGTTACTTACCTATCGATATTGTTTTCAATATTTTGTCCCAACAATATTGTGGGCTTGATATTCAGGGTGCACATTACTAGTGAGTAACTCGCTTGGAAATCATGTACTTTAAATAAGTGGCCACTGCGGATGTAAGTAGGAAATATACCAGGAACATCAGAAGTGGTGAAATCAGGAGTAGTGTGGTGCCATTGATTTTGTCCCTACAGAGACCCATTCTACTGCACACCCTGGATACTCATGTAACATCAACAATAATCTCCTGGACAGCCATAAACTCACACCACTTATTTCAGACAGTCACTGGACAGTGGGGCATTCTCATTGCTCATCCCCTGGTGTGACTTTCTGCATCCCTCCTTCTCATGGACTGGTTTTATATCCTCCCTTTCCTGTCATTAAAAAAAAAAGTAGCATAATGTATTTATTCGTATTTTTTTCCAGTAAAAATAAATGCGGTACTCGCGGATTTAAAACAATAATCTCTCTCTCTCTCTCTCTCTCTCTCTCTCTTCCTCCATCCCCCCCCCCCCCCCGATTTGGCTCCAGTACCTGAGAGAATTCGTGTATGTAGTTCTTCACTCACTAACGATTCTCTCGAGTTTATCATAGATTTCCCCTCACCCCTCTTTCAGTGAGATGAAAAGTAGCTTATCTAGCTAATCCCTACTGGTTAATAGTTCTCTAAGTGACCTTCTTACTATTTAAATCCAAATCCATGCAGAAAGGAAACATAGAACTCTCTACATGAAAGCAGTGGTTGGACAACATTTTTCTCCAATTTGTATCGTTTTGTAATTATACCAGTACAATTTTACTGCACTAACTAATCTGTGGTGGATCTAAAAACAATTGTATGTGTTCCCGCCTGCAGGCGGATTAGTAATCGTAAACCACAAGGCTGCCTGTCAGCCATGTTCATGTTGGACAGGACACCTGATTTTCACAACTACCGTTTCGTCGCCTAGGAACGGGAGTCATTTTGACTCCTGGCGCTGATTGGCTGAGCCCCTGTGACGCGAAGTCAGTATCAGTGTCATATCATAGAACGTGCAAGGCACAGACTGATGGTATTCCATAGTGTGAACATTATTTGAAACTTTCAGGCCGCAGAAAATAATTTAAATTCACATTGAAAAGTACAATTGTAATCTTTTGCACATCTTGAATATATATTGACAGATATTTTGTGTTATTCATCTCTGATATTATCTTGACAATGTGAATGTTAAATTGCGTTACACAGCTGCAGCCAACATGGCAAATGTCTCATTTCTAATGCAATTTGTAGAAGCCCCGTCAGACGTATATCAGAGTCAATAACTCTGCACTTCGGAATTAGACTGTTGCTTAAATTAAGAGGCCTGCGTATTAATATGAAATGTTGAACCAATACGCTCATCCGATGTTTTTTTCTAAATGAAATCAAGTCCGAGATATAATTGCATGCATGCATTTTGAATCCAGTCCTGTGAAGATGGTCTCAACGGAGGAATATAGATTTCATGTCAATTAAATATGAGCTCTGTTGCTGACCGATCTCACTTATCCCTTGAGCCATAGGAAAGGGATTTCCGAACTGCGGCTGCTTATTTTAATAAGCACATGGATTTACAAAGACACGAGCTCGCTGCCAGATATTTCTACTGGCTTCAACGCCACTTCACTAATTTCAGAATGAAGCTGAAATCTGTGAGCTCAATCATTTCAGTGCAGCTAGTTCTGCAGGGTTATTATTTCAGTGAGTTGCCTCTTTCTCCATTTTAAATATTTTGTCATGAACATATTGGGTATCGTCATGCTGCTGTGCTGATTAAATACTGGCGTGTTGCTAAATCTCGCACCGTGGTCACCGTTAGTCTGGGAACTAGAATCAACCCTGGCTAATATGTTTAAATCAATTGCACCGGGCGCGGGACCGCAAAGAGTTAGCTTGGACGACATTTCCCGAAACGTTTGGGTAGGTTCTCCACAATAAAAATGGGCAAAGTGATGTTTTGCAATAAACTTTGTTGTTCACGTTAATTGAATATAAATATACAGAATTTGTAGCCAGATCTGGAGAGAAGCCAATGACGTTTTCCAAAAGTGCAGAGTCTGCTACTATATTACATGGGAGCAATATTTATCCAAAGCAGGAAGTCACTTGTTTGTGCTATTGAGAATATACAATTGGCAGGTGAAATTGAGCTGAATTCACAGAACGCAAAAATGTATGGCCCAGGAGATGCCATCCCGTTTGATGCAGTGTTTCCTAATGAATATATTATTATATAACATCCTACACTAAAAGAAAAAAACACGAGTTTTAAAATAAATCTGTCAGGACACAAGGCCCATCACTGTTCCTGTGCCAAAAGAGACCATAGTCACCTTTGTGTTAATAATATGATCACAAACCTGCCAGGGTTCCAGGGGCTCCAACCTGTCAGGCGTGATCACTGACTCGCAAAGAGATCAGTGCTGCCCACTGTGGCACAAGAGACAGCTCACATTACCAGGGTGCTGGTCAGAGTGCCAAGGTTATTGTTCACATTGCTAATGGCCGAGCTTATTCATTATAGAGGCGCACTCTCATATAGTTAGCAATTACGTTGAATGTATTTCCATGATACAATGGTCCACAATTTCTCGGTATGGAAAGCAGATATTGCACTGACAGTTTACTACGGTCATGCCAGTATTCACATTGTAGGGTTTGTAAAGCACCATTGACAGGCCATAATCCACATTGCCAGCATATGAACAGTATCAGTGTCATGCCAGACATATTCATTGTAAGGATCTGCTTCATTTTGTTTCTCTATGGTCTCCCGTTTCAGTGCATTGCCAAGGCTGCCCGGGGGGCCATGTAGGGGACCTTCCAACAGGGCGGCCGCCTTAGTGCCACAAGAAGACACAGGAGTCAGCGTACTAGGCTCCCTGGTCCAGGGACCAGGGGGTCAGCTGGCCACGTCACTTCCGGCTGTGTGGGGGGGAGGGGGAGGACAGGATACAAATGCCTTCCCCCGCCCACTGTGCAGCCTCTTGTCCGCTGCCCGTCTCGCCGTTTCGGACACGTCCCCAGGATCCGCTCTTATCTACGGTGAGTGCTGTGCCTCCCTCCCCCCTTCCCTTAGGCTGGGTGGCTGTGCCCGGCCCCTGCCGTGGTTTCAGTCCGCCATGGGGGGGGGGAACATCTCGCTGGCGACAAGGGTAGCGGCACCCCTCTCCGGGTCATGGCCGCACTGTGAGCGGGGAGGGTGCATTTTGATAAATTCAAGCAAGAGTAATTTGTAGGCACCGGCCGGGACCCGGCCCGACCTGGGCCCCGGGGTCGCTGCTGCTGCTCTACACGGGTGCTTTTGCCTGCGTGGTCTCTGGGTGGGGGTGGGATAGCAAGCTTTCTGGGCTTCCCTCCTCCCTCCGGTATTGCCTGCCAGTAGCCCCCGCCACGCATGGGGATGCGACCCCCGCTAGTAGTCCACCTCCTGGGCCCTGACCCCCACACCTGCTTTCGCCTACCTCCCATGGGGTAGAGGCACGGGGTCCCATTCTAAGTGGAAGAGCACAACAGGACTGTGGTGAGGTAGGGGGTAGCCCACCAATTTGCGGTCGCGGCTGGTCCCGCCGGCGGGGTCAGACAATACAGATCGGGCCTTCGCACCCCCACCCCGGCTCCTGGTGTTTTCCATATAGTCCGTGGCGCCTTCCCAGGGCTAAAAGCTCAGCTTTCCTCGGTGCTCGTGGCGTCGGCAGCCCCGAGCACCGAGGCCACATTAGTAACAGGGCCCCATGCGGGGGGGACAACGCGGGCAGGCGGGGGAAACAGGGTTGGAGCGCGGGAGGGCTACAGTAGTGTGGGCAGTTGACCGAGCATCCCCTGTGCTCAATATCTATTCTGGGTTCCGTTTGGGTCACGTAGAATGCCACCAAGGATGACAGGACTTTTGGGGTCTTGTAAATGCCTATTTGTTCATACCTGAATACAGCATGTCTTTATGAGAGAACGCTAGCGTTGCGCTAGGCGAGTTCTAAAAACTAGTCGGAAATGTTAATGTTGTTGACAGTATTCATAAATGGTCTCTGAAGCAATCATATGGAGAATCACTGCATTAAAAAGCAATTACAGGATTTTCGTGGGTTAGGCAAACTCCCATCCGATGCCCCGCAACCCCCACCACGCTCAGCGACAAGCGCTCTCCGATTAGGGCATTTAGGGGGCGGCGCCAGATGCACGGGGAACATACACAGTCCCGGTGGCCTTGTGCTTTAGGTCTGTGACTTTCACTCCCAAGGTTAAGTGTTAAATTCCTGGTAATTTTAGGTTTCCGATGCATTCTTTCTTGGGCACCGTCGGGTCCCGCCGCGGGTAACAGGGTACCGCTGGTGAGTGCAGTTTGGGCACGTTAGAGGAGGTATTGGTGATGGGAGTTTAGGCGGGTGTCGGGCCACTATCATAGCCTGGCGAGTGCAATTAGGGCTGCCAGTGTCGCTGACGCCAGGAGACGCATCCCACTGCCACCAAGATATCTGCAGTGAGGTTTGCGCTGTAAAGGGGGGTGCAGGAGGAGGCAGCCGAAGCTGGGCATGGGGCACAGGCGGTCGTGACCCCGAGGGGGTTGGTGAGCACGGATGCTCCAGCGCACGCAACTTGTATCGCGATATGTCTAAAGTTTATTAAGTGTTCTCTTTGTGTTGCAGGGACTCCACTCGGGAGTCGGGTAGTGGGCCGTGATGGACTGAGGTGCAGGTGATGCTTTGATGAGGGAAGGCTAATCGGCATGGGTATTGGTTATGTTGCTCAGCAGCATCAAAGGGCTACGGGGTCCAGGGGAATGTCTCAACTATGTTTTGTGTTCACAGTTACAGCAAAGAGAGTGAACGCCCGCTGACAGATCCACAGGCCGACACGCGGTCCACAGATCGGCAACAGGCAGTGTTCTTCCCCCCCCCCCTCGGCAGCGAACAAGCAACAGGTATTGAGATTTCATCGAGTTACCGACCGAGTGGCTTCCATCAAGGACAATAGCCCACTTTCAGGATCGTAAGTACAGACGCTGGGTTGAGTGTTGCAGAAGGGACAACATGAGGAACTTGGGCGCGTGAAGGGACGGGGTGCAAGACTGTGGTGTGGGGGAGAGCTAACTTAACCTCTTCTTCATCTCCACCACAGATTTCGTCGAGGTACCCACCAAGCGGCTTTCATCACGCACGATAGCCCACATTCAGTATGTTAAGTACAGACACGGGGTTGAGCATTGCAGAAGGGACAACATGAGGAACTTGGGCACGTGAAGGGATGCAAGGCCATGGTTTGGGGGAAGAGCTAACTTAACCTCTTCTTCCTCTCCGCCACAGATTCGTCAAATCACCCATCAAGCGTCATCCATCTAACCACGTTAGCCCGCATTCAGTATAGTAAGTACAGGCGCAGGTTTGAGCGCCGCTGAAGGGACAACAGGAGGATCTTGGGAGTGCCTGTTTGCAGTGTTCAGGGTTTGTGGCTCACAGCTGTTTTTTCTTCCAGGTTGAGTCGGAGAACTCAGGATAATTATGGATAGCCAGGGATCCCCTTCCCTTTTCACGTTGACGTCCCAAGTGGAGGAAACCCAGCCAGGCACTTCCCAAGACGCACAGCTAGCAGCAGTCATCGAACAGGTCAAGCCCAAGGGATTGGCTTGGGCCACTGAACTATTGATGGCAAACAATCCGGAGGATTCCGGTATCGTCTGTCGGGGCTTGACCACAGAGCAGGAGCCTAGTGAAGAGGCTGGCCCCTCTCAGTCCAAGTGGACACGCAAGGCAACTGTCAAGGACTTCCCGGCAGACCCACCGCCACCCAAGACTCCAGCCGTGGCCATTCCCCGAAGCGCCACCACTCCCCTGCCTGTTCCACCGCCCCTGGCACCAGGACTAGTATCTCCCCCCGGCCGTCGACACGCCCCAATCGAACTTCACTACATCAGAGGACTTAGGTAAGCTCACAGACACCTTGAAGAGCTTCATGGCAGAGGTCAGTGCTGGTCTCGCTGGGACTAGCGCTATCGCTGGGGGCACCACCGCTAACAATGGGGAGGGAGGGGTTGCAGCAGCAGCAAATGTGTGGGCCCTACAGGGGAGCCACCCCCTGGTACAACAGCTGACCCCCCCGTGGGTGCACCCATAGTAGGATCACAGGCAGGGACTAGTTCACCGGGCACCAGCAAGGGTCCGGGAGCTGCTGGGACGGAGGGTGTATCAGGGCTAGGCAGCCAGACTTCAACTCCCCTGGGTGCAGCACCTGGAGCTGGCACCATGAGAGCGCAACACATCCAGGTGGGGGGGACCTCTGTAGCAGGGGCGTCTGCCATCACCACTCCGGCCGCGCCCAGTGCTCCTCCAGTCGCTCCCCTCACGGCAACCCCGCCTGTTACAGCAGCGAATGTCCTCCTATTGCTGTTCCTAGTGGTGCAAACAGTGCACAAGCCAGTCATGAATGCGCCGCTCTTGTCAGGCCGCAGCTCCTTGTCCTGGGAGGTTCCGCTTGCGGTCAAGGAATTAATATGGAGGCGTGAATTTCTAGACATTTTTTCCCTGCTCCTGATGGCCCAAGAGGGCCAGGACGAGCGTAGGGTTGGGGGGAAGGACGAAGATAAAAAGGTCAAGTTCCAGCCATGGCCGGAGAAGTCTATCGACAACTGGCTCTCGGCTTCTCCATATTCCAGTCATTGATCCTGGAAAAATTCCCGGAGCAAGGGCAGGCGCTGGTGCAATACAATAGGTTGATCCACATGGAAGCACAAAAATGGGGTGGGTCAGGGTGGTGGAACTATGACTGTGAATTCAGGAAGAAGATGGCGGTATGCTCAGAGATGGGGTGGGACCAAAAGAGGTCCAACTATGGATGGACCTTACGGGGGCCCGCGCGGCGCAGAGCATTGTGACGCAGCCTAAGGCGCAGGGTACGCTCAGTCAACCACGAAGGCTTTCAAGCAGCCCTTTCGAGGGGAGAATAGGGGGGGCAGAGAGGGGGGCTTAGAAGGGTGTAAACTTGAACATGCACTTTAACGCTGGGGCATGCTCATGGGGGATTAGGTGTAGGTTCCAGCATGCTTGCAGCAAGTGCGGTGGCCAACACCCCTCAACCTCCTGTCATTCCAAGCAAGATAGGAAACCGACAGCCAATGGTAAACAAGACAATTGAGGCTTCACTTTCGATGGCACATTTTTTGATACCCCCAGCACTTGACCTTCCGCGCTGCTCCTCTTCCTTACTTGTCACACCACCTAAGTTGAGCAACCCCCTGGCATTCCCCTGCACGCAAGCTCCCCGTGAACTCAAAGGGCCTTCACCAGTCAACATGAACAACATCCTCCCCCTCTTCAGACGGTACCCTAACAAGATTGACGTGGCTTTACTTCTGGGGGGGTTTTCAGAAGGTTTCATTATCCCTTTTGTGGGCCCCTAGTCAAGCAGAGAGGCGGACAACCTCAAGCCAGCCAGGGACATACCAGCAGTGGGGCAGGCCAAAGTCAGGAAGGAACTGACTTTGGGGAGAGTAGCAGGACTTTTCAGGAAGCCCCCCCCTGGACAATTTTGTAGTCTCCCCATTGGGGGTTGTACCCAAAAAGGATCCTGGGGTGTACAGACTCATTCACCACCTATCCTACCCTGAAGGGGAATCTGTCACCCATGGTGTTCAAGAGGGAACTTGCTCAGTGTCATACTGTACCCTGGATGTGGCGCTGGACTTAGTCAGGAGGGCGGGCAAGGGGGCCTGGTTAGCAAAGGCGGACATCGAATCGGCGTTCCGCCTGCTGCCAGTTCACCCGAGCAGCCAACATCTGCTGGGCTTCAGGCTGGACGGTTGGTACTTTTTTGACAAATGCATGCCCATGGGGTGCGCGGTCTCTTGTGCTTACTTTGAGGGGTTCAGTTCCTTCTTGCAGTGGGCTCTACAGGACACCTTTGGGGTGGAGGGGGTTACCCACTACCTGGATGATTTCCTTTTCATCAGGAGGGATGGCATGCACGATTGCATGCCACCCTCTCTGACTTTCTGACCCTGGCGGATCACCTGGGGGTCCTATTGGCACCAGGGAAGACTGAGGGCCCTGCGCAGGTGCTATCCTTCCTAGGGATTGAACTGAATATGGTGGCAGGTGAATCCAGGCTGCCTCCAGACAGGGTACAGGATCTGGGACAGCAGATCCGGCTAGCCGTAGGAAGGAACAAGGCCCTCTTGGCCTTCATTCAGAGCCTCCTTGGGAAGCTCAACTTTGCTGCCAGGGTCATCCCAGCAGGGAGGGATTTTGCACGCAGACTGGCCAGAGCCACAGCTTCAGTTAGAAGGAAGCACCACATAGTGAAACTGAGCAGGGGCATGAGAGAGGATCTACTAATGTGCGCGGACTTCCTAGAAAACTTCAACGGGTCTTTTATCTGGCGGGCACCTTGGGCCAATAACGCAGAGTTGTCATTATTCACAGACGCGTCTGGAAGGGATGGGTTCGGGGTTATCTTGGACAGGGAGTGGTGCGCGGAGAGGTGGCCTAACTCTTGGCAGAAGAGAAAGATAAATTCCAACATCACGGTGTTAGAACTCTTCCCCATAGTGATAGCCTTCCACTTGTGGCCGGGAGTGCTGGCAGCGAAAAGGGTCCTGTTCTGGTCAGACAACCTAGCGGTCGTCCAAGCAATTAAACTCACACTCTGTGAGCTGCCCTCTGGTGCTGAGCCTGTTGAGGGAGCTGGTGAGGGCATGCCTGATAAATAATGTGGACTGCAGGGCTCGCCACATTCAAGGGGTGCAGAACGTGGGTGCTGACGCTCTCTCTCACTTTCAGTTGTGCCGTTTCCGGTAGGCGTGGCCAAGAGCGAGAGAGGAGATGACCTCTTTCCCATGACATCTGTGGCTTCTTCTGAAGTGGAGCAGTGGCTGAGGGGGCTTGGTGAGCTGTCTCTGGCGCCTAGGACTGTGAAACGTTACAGGTATTGTGTGGACAAATTTTGTGCGATAATGGGAGCCTGGGAGGAAGAGGGGTCACCTATGGAGCTCAGGGTACAAAAGTTTATCCTGTGGGCCACGGATGGCTGGAAATCCCACCCTTGGATCTTGGGCCACTTGTCTGCCATAAATCATCATGCCAGGTTGAGAGGACAGAGCGACCCTACCAAATCATTTTTAATAAAGGCTGCACTTAAGGGATAGGCAAGGAGTGAACCGCGATCCCTGGACAATATGTCCCCCCTCAGCTACACGATCCTGCAAGGGATGCTGGACTTCCTGCCCAGGGCCACCCACTCAGGATATAAATCATCTCTATTTGCTGCTAGTTTTACACTGGCCTTTTTTGGGGCCTTTAGAATTGGGGAGCTAGTTGCCAGATCTAAGCAGGACACCTCGGGGTGGTTTTGAATATCAATGATGTTAAAATTTGCAGCTCATGTCTCAAGACAGTGGTGAGATAATCTAAAACTGATCAGGCAGGGGAAGGGAGAATGGTCCTGTTACAGGGGCTGGGCGACGCTAGGTATTGTCCTCTGCTCTTGGTCAAGGCTTATTTTGCCCTCCGCCCTGGGATTGCGGGGTTCCTCCTTGTGCATGTGGACGGGACCCCGGTTACGAAGTTTCAAGTAGACCACATTATGCAGGCGTGCTTACAATTGTCAGGACAGGCAGGGGTGGGCAAGATATTCAGTAGCCACTCCTTCAGGATCGGAGCGGCAACCACAGCCTTCCTATCAGGGATGACGCCAGAGTGAATTAAGCAGGTGGGGCGCTGGGAGTCTCAATGCTACAAGCGATATATAAGGCCTTGAGCGGAAGGGTGTGGCGAGAGGACTCTTAGGCCCAATGTTCCAACTTGCATTTATGTGTATAAGGGTGTACAGTTTTGGCCCTGGTTTCCAAGTGATGTGGTTTGTTGTGCAATGTAGACTAGTAGTGTGTAATCGTTTACAATAAATACGGTTTGCAAACACAACATTTCTTTATTTACCTGGAACCAAGGTCTGGGTAATTGGCCATTCAAGCATCGCTAGAGTGGCATGGTGGGCTGAAAACAGAAAGTAGCGTCATGGCTTCTCCGCCACCGAGATAACGTGGCTAGGTTACCCGGTATGCGCTAGAATGAGCTGATAAGGAAACTGCAGCAGAGACTTGGGGGTGGGTTCGCTCCACCTCATATTCTGGTTATACACTTGGGAGGGAATGACCTGACTGCACTGGGGAGGAGGGTAGTGCTTCAGGACATGAGGGACACCATGTATCAGTTGAGCAATCATCTGGGGGCATGTGAACTGTGGTGGTCTGAAATTACACCTCGCCCAGTGTGGCAAGGAGCCCGATCTGGGGACGCCATTGAGATCTCACGTAGGAGAGTAAACAGCGCCATATGTAAATTCACAGAGCAAAGGAGATTTGGCTTTATCAAACATGGTTTACTTCATGCCAAGTCTACTGGATGCTGGGAGGTGGATGAGGTTCACCTCTCAAGGGTGGGCATGGTCTTATTCTTGATGGACTTTGGGGAGGACTTGGAAGCAGCAGGATGTAAGTAGGAATATCTGCCTTGGTGGGGGGCCCTGGTTTTGACGGTGACCAACCCCAGAGCTGTGGAGGAGTTACAGGGCGATCCAGAGTCTGCAAGATACAGAAGGGTACTAAATGCAGCAGCACAACAAGGGTGCTAAGCCAAGGATACCCAGGCATGTCTTAGCGTTGTCCCCTGGAAGAACAACGGTGCCCCGTTAGTCCTACTGGCGGTTGTGGGTCTGAGCAACCGAGGGCTGCCTGGAACGCTCCGCCCGCCTGTTGGGTGGCGTGAGTAAGTGCGTGGACTGGCGGTCCACTGATGGGAGGGGTAGCCCCTCCAAAAATTGATAATCACCGATTGGTGACGGCCACGGTGTAATTTGGCTCATCAGGCGGGCAGGCGGCATAGGGGCTGGCCTGCTCTTGGATCGCTCGTAAGATAACCCACCATGTTGGCACATTTGTTATGCAAATAAACCTGCAGCAATTTTCTCCACTAACAAAGTGTCTTGTGGTTTATTTATGTACGTTGCTGTATGAGTACTGAGGAGTGTTGCCGATATTGGCACTAAGGCCTTTACAATCTATTATGGCTCGTGGCGGCCTCGGTTTACCTGGGGGCTCTTGAGTACGGAAGCAGGAGTTCCAAGGGGGAATTAGGGCATGCTTATTATGGCTGGTCTGTGAACGTGCTCCACTGACTGGCATGTTCCATGAACCATCTGTCCATTTTAAGGGTCTGGTGCGGGCCTCAACCATGTTGCTACAATGCTGAAACTGATCTGTAGTAACTCTTGTTTGTCTGACTAGACACCCTTCATTGAGGAGACTGATGTGCCTTTGCCATCTTGGAAATGGACAGCAGCATGTGCTAAGGGGGAGACCACGACCACAAAGTTGTTATTGTTGCAGGAAATGGCTAAAATATTCATTTAAGTTCTATTTTTCATATTAATTAAACAGCAAATTAGTTAGTAAAATTTGATTTTCAGAAGATATTGAGGAAAAGTAAATTTGAGAAAGTTATATTTTCCCTGTCTGTAGTTTCTGGAGGCTAATTTCCATTAGCCTGCCAGCAACTGCCCAGTAAGTGCATCACCTTAATGAGGTGTATAAACTTTTCCCAGAGCCGAACAATTGCTTAAGACTAGTGACAGGATAGACTGAATGTGAGACATTTGTCCAGAAAGAACAGTTGTGATGGACGCAGGAAATTTACTAACTTGCAAGAGACGGAGATGAGGTCTCTCCGTTCATAGTTTAGTGTATGGAGAGAGAAGGGAAATACTATATCTCCGTGACACTCACTAACTACGCTGGCTCTGAATCAGTTGGGAGGCAAGGTGCCCCCCAGAACTGGTTTGGAGTAGATTCTGGGGTTGTGGCTTCTCATTTCCCTCGCCACATCTCTGGGTGGACACAAGAGCTCTGTAAAAGGGAGAAAGGGTTACCCCATTCTGGATTGTAGGAGTAAGGGGCACTGAATGTTTTCAGTAGGGCAAACAGGAATTGCTGAAAAAGTGGGTAGGTGTGCCCCTGGGTAACGTTTTCCCCATTGGTTAGGGAGTGCCCAAAATTCACCACCACCTACTGGATAGTGTGAATCATAATAGTGGCACCCTAAGTAGCCCTCCTCAGACCATATTATGGACCTGTGGAAGATCAGTGGACGACTGGACCTGCTGTCTGTAACCTGACAGAAGCCCTGAAGGACTAGACCTTATCTCTCTTGTAACGAGGTCAAAGAAGTGGATGCCAAAGGGTTAGGAGGCTGACTTCCATGTGGTTCTGGGACATTACAAGCTGCAAGAGGCCTTTTTCAAGAAGCGACCATTTGGCCAGTACTAACTGGATATGGACTGGACCTTGCTAGTGGCCTCTGTTGAAGTGATTCCTGGCCCCTAATTGCTAGCCCTGAGGTACTCTGAGCCTTAGAAGTGACCTAGAGGAGCTGTTCCAGAAACCCCACAAAGTTGGGTCTCTGAACATTTTTGATCTTCCAAGAGCTGTTGGTGGGGGGATGGGGGGCTCACAGTAAAGATGTCAATTTTATTGCACCTGCCTCTGGTAGGGCTTCAGGCTTGCCCTGCTGGAGGATTTAGAGCTCCATAAAAAGTCAGAAGTCAGGAGGTAAAATCTTTGACCCGGATGAAGTAGCTTGGTGTATATGACCAATGCTCCATCGCAGTCTACCTGAAATCACGTCTAGGTCGACCACTTCCATAGGCTATCATTGGTGCTTTGTATGTTTTAGTACTATTTTTACTTACACCTTTAGAAATTTGCATCTCCGGATCCACTTGATAAATTTTTGTTGCTTTGGTGTTATTTTGTTCTTTAAAACGTACTGAATTTAAAAAAAATTGGTTTCAGTAATTTTATTGTTTCGTATTTTAACTTTATCACTGTTTTGATACTGCATAATTACTCCTCTGTGCCACAGCCACCTGGGGGTTATGCTCAGGTGAATTTAATGACTTTAGGGTTCACCATGACAATTTAGTGTTATTTTTCCTTGAGGTGGGTGACAGACCACCACAAACATTAACAATCTACTTTCTAACAATAAATAGGTAGGCATCGATGTAGCATTCTTAACTCCACATCTACATACTCTGAAGAAATATAAGTATATATTGTCAAGGTACATATATGAGGAGTTAAATATAAAAAATGCTTACCTATAGATACCTACCTTCACAAACCTTTGGTTGTCAATATCAGTATTTTGATATTGGTAGTATAAATCTGCTACACTGCATTTACTAGCCTATAAGGCATACCCAATTATTTGGAATAGCTGGCCTTTTTAACTTACATTGGTGCTGGTGCGTACCTAAGCTGATGAGAAGGGGACATATCAAACTAGATAAAATTAAACAATAAAAGAATTTGAGCTTGCTGCAAAACATTTTTAAATCAATGAATCTGTGAAAGTGTACTGTAAATTGCACCAGTTGGTTTAATGATATTCGGAATTTTTGTGTTAGCCGTCCATGAAGTAGTGGATGATTTTATTAGTGTCCATCAGAGCTAGAATCTTCCAATGACACTGTAAAATGCATCATTTGATTTATTGTTTTGCATACTGTCTCATGGATGGACCCACCTCCTTTCGACCTTTTGCCCTTTGTGGCAGTCAGGCTTACCTGCTTCTTTTGTTAACTCAGTGCAGTGCTGGCAGAATGTTCATGCGACAGCTGTTTGAATGTTCGCCATCTGCCAGTGCTATATTGACATTTTAATGTGATGCATACACTTCTAAGCTCACCCTCAGTATGCCATTTCAGCTGCAGATAATTTAACTGTATATTTCCATCAAAGACTGAGGACCACATTTATCAAGGTTTTGTGTCGCCCATGTTTTTTGGGAGTTTTAAATAGCACAAACTCAACTTGAAGGTATCGGAGTGCTTTACATGAGCACCAGTTGTGTTACAGACATACACATTCATTTTGTTAGGTATGGGGAGATTACGTGATTTGCGCAGAATCACAGGATGTTGAGCGTTCCTGCCGAGACCAGAACCCAGTTCCCCAGCTTCGAGGTCAACCGCTCTAGCAGTTAGGTCACATCTTCTCCCCTGCCCTGGCGTCCCTCAAGGGGGCACACGGGCTATGCAAAACCTAAGTGAGATTTATCAAGCCATGCGAGGCCACCTTGCGTGACCCTGCATGACTTGATAAATCTAGAGTAACGCAAGACAGCTCAAGCCGCTGCATTGCTTTGCTTTGTGGCAGGGAGGCAGTCCATGGGTGGAGCGTGGGTATTCCCATGCATCCACCCATGGATTTTGGCACATTCCCAGATTTGCCATTAGTGGTAGACTTGAGAATACGTCAATACGCTACACCTCCCCCAGTGAGACTTAATGAGGAGAAATATCTTTATTTTTCCTCTTTTTTTCCTCTTTCTAACACCGCTGCATTCTTCATAGATAGAAAAAATGCCTCTGAGGATTGTTTTTATGCAAGGTGTCCTTTCCTGCACAAAAAAATCCTGCCTACAATGCAGGCACCCTTGCACCATGACGCAATGGTGCCTGCATTGGCGCTAGTCAGCCAAAAGTGTGCCACTGCCAGAAAAAGACCGGAATGCTCCATATAATGGTAAATACGGCGCATCTTGCCCTTTCTCTTTCAAGCAACGCAACAAGGTGGCTTGCTGCATTGCGCTGCGTGAAAGAATGATAAATCTAGCCCTGAGTGTATTTTGAGGCAACTTTTCATTTAAACAAGACAGGATGTTGTTCCCTTTGGCGCAAAATGATTGCTCCTCCTAGCTGTTCTCCTCTCATAACTTATACATAGTGTAATATTCTAGTGTCTCAATTACTTTCTGATGTTGAAGTACTTACACCCTTAGCAATCCAGTTTCTTTGGCGTTTCATTCAAACGCCTACATTCAGTATCGGCTTTGATTCGTAAAACAAGTAAACAGCAATTTCTCTATTTCAATGTGTTATTGGTTCTGAGTCAATTCGACATAAAATGCATGGCATACCTTTACACAATAATAAATGAATCCTCAGAGAAGTATACAATGTACTGCCTAACCAGAGTATGCGGCTGAAAATAATTTGTGTGCTTATTTATAGAGTGCTTTAACCCGGAAGGTTCCACTGGGGAAATGCATTAATAGAAGAGTTTTGACTGTCCCTTTAATAAGCATTAACTAAACTCCCAGATGCTTTAACTCATTTATATGTGTACTCTAAATAGAAGACATATGCTGGAGAAAGCATATGTATCAACATTACATGAGATGGCTGTGTTTTTGCCTCCAAATATATCGACTGAGCACTAATTGGATGCTTATGATGCAAAGAAGCAACAATCAGCACTTGTGGACTCTTTGGGGGCACGCCAGCACGCGTTCTTGATGCAATTACAAAATCCACACACAAATAATACAACTCAAATACAAATACCATAGCCATACTGATTCACAAAAACCATAACAAAGCATTATCATAATAAAAAACTCCACACTGGACTTGGCTATCCATCCAATTCCACTGCGGTGTGATGTGCATTGACTTGAGAACTCCAGACTAAAGTCAATTTGTATCACTACAAAATTAGACACATTTAGGAATGTGAAATGATGGTGAAACAAATTAAAGTTCTGATAGATTACGGTTGGTGAGAAGATTAAAAAAACAAAGTAAAAGACCTAAGAATGGATTAGTTTTTTAAAAAAATGTATGCAAATGTCTAATATCTTTCTTAGCAGCCCCAGGTTTACTTCCACCCAAAATATTTGGTGATGTCACCACATCTCAGGCAGGTTTTCGGTTGGAGGGCAGGACTGGACGGGACA
Source organism: Triturus cristatus (assembly GCF_964204655.1). Classification (NCBI taxonomy): domain Eukaryota; kingdom Metazoa; phylum Chordata; class Amphibia; order Caudata; family Salamandridae; genus Triturus; species Triturus cristatus. The sequence goes on along the minus strand of NC_140589.1, from coordinate 1,535,678,813 downwards.
GGTGGAACAGAGGGAAAAAATACCTCTGTAGGCAGAGGATCAATGGACTTCTTTCGGGTATCAACAGTAAGTCTGGCAAACTGCCCTGAGGACACAGACAGAATTTTCATCTAGAACCATGCACACTTTTCTCTCCCAGGTTCTGGTGGAGATGTTTGGGATCACTTGCTAGACTCAACTGGAATAGTGTGCGAGTGGACATATTGTCCACCAATCATTTGAGGCTGGTGTGTGGAATGTTGACGAGTGCGGAGAATTCAATGTCCAAAACAACTGGGGTCAGGCACTGGTGCTGCTGGTGCAGCTTCTGTCCAGGGTCCTCTATGTCAGTCTTGGAGCTTCAGTGGATGAGCTATACACAATTTATACAGGGTGGATGGTGGCACTGGAATGCCTGGGGGTAACAGTGAGTATAAAGGATGCAGCTGACAGAGAAATGTGCATGCATTGAGCATGCATGGATGCCACACTCCAGGTGATCCAACCCAGCTGGGTCTATGTTAGCCATCGGGTGATGGATCAGATCAATGTGAGTGGACCAGTCCCGTCATGATGCTCTGGGCATTACAAAACAAACACCTAGTGGCAGCCCTTTACTAGTAATACGGAACAGGAGTTTTACTGGCTTCCCAAGTTTGGTAGGCTGTCTACCACGCCTTAGTAAGAACTCTGGGTAGTCTCTTATGACTGCGATCCATCACTTCCCCAACCGTTATGCGCACCTCATGGTGCACATGAGAAGCGGCGTATCAAAGACTGCTAATGTGCTGAGAATTTTAGATAGAAATGTATTCTGCCATGTAATTTAAGGGAGTGTTACCTCTAATACCTCAGGTCAGTTTCTAATATACATTCTCTTAATATCTTTGTTCAAATAAAGGGTATGGTCTTCTAATTAGTTATGTGTAACAGGACATTAAATGTTCCTTTTCCTTTCATCCGAAATTGTTTCCATTAACCGCCCCTTTCCCCTTTCTCTTGTGTTGCAAGAGAAGTAAAATTTACTCCAGTTGATCAGTTTATCCACCATATTGGACTGTTCAAGTCAGATCTTCTCACATTTACAGCCAAAATATAATTTCTCTCCCCAGGAGTGATGCCAGTCTTAGAACCCTTCTCCTCTTTGCCCCCTGTGGACTATTTACTTTATACTGAATTTCCATTAATCAATACCCCTATTGAAATACAACAAACCGCGTGCAACCAATAAAATCAAATTGAACTAAGTAACCATCATTTGACGTGGCACCTTCATCATTCAAACTATTTCAACTAGTTTTTTCAACTGCACTTTAGTTTGAAGTGCCCAGGCCTGATCTTTCTTCTTATGTATCCCACCCTGATGGAGCAGATGTGATGCCTGTAAGCCATATCTCTTTTGTGTTCTAGGGTACTTTCTAGGGCTGTGCCATCCTGAAGAGCTAGCTGTTTGATGGACCAGCCCTGTGGTGGATCATCTGTCTCCCTCTTCCTCTGGGTAGAGTTCAGTGTTTTGTCACTCTCGCTGAACTTCATTTGACTGCAGCTGCACTCACCATATGTATGCTCCAGGTCAGAGTTTATTGGGTACTGATTTGTGGGTTTTTAATCGAATTATTATTTTCTTTTTTGCAATATCATGGGCTATCACCACCCATTTCTGGAGCCATCAACAGTACAGGCACCTAAGGTAGTCTCCCATCTCAAGTGAATCCTATCTCCATACTGGAACTGTGGATACTTATTCCTTTATGAAGGACAGTCAGTCATTATTTTGGTACACTTTTTCTGTTACTTTGTGTCTTTATTTACTACAGAGCTCACAGAGCAATATAGTATAAAGGACCTCTCAAGGCACGCCTGCTGTGCTGAAGCCCATTGCCATACCTTTGTAAAAACTTTCAATAGAAACCTCAAATAGCCACCTAAACCCATAATCTATAAATACTAAAATGTGTGCTGTTCTGCTAGGTCAATGTATACGTTGCTAAGTTTGTTGGATGACCTAAAAGTTATCAAATGTGCTATGTGGAAACATTTCAGGTAGTATGGTGAATATTTCCAAAACATTTATGTATTTCATTTTTCCATGACTATACTCCAGTAGGATCACTTCTGAGCAGTTATCAAAAAGACGCAAAGAGATCCATAGAAAAGGGACATTCATGAGCAGTTTAGAGAAGAAGAAGAAAGAATAGGGCCGCCAGGAAAGTAGATCTCAAAGTCCTTCTTGAATTAAGTTGTTTTAAGGATCTTCTTGAAAGGAAGGAACATAGCAACACTACAATGATGCTGAGGCGCAGCTCTCCTAAGTAGTGCTCCTTGGCAGCTGATTGACATTTCCTCTATACCTCATCGACGTCATGATATTAGTATTTGTTTATTTTATCTTTCTTTTTTAAATCATATATAACCACAGTAAAATGGGGTATTAGGTACTAAAAGAAGATGGTGGAGTCCATACAAAGACACGATTGCATCCCTGTACTTCACGTCCTGTTTCATAAACAAGGCCCTTGTCTTCCTCTAATAAAATGTGCACTTCACCATGCCGAAAGCATGCTGTACTTCGGAGCCCTCCTTAAGCTGCATACCGGACCTCTCCGGTGGCAATATCTGTGTCGAGTGCTCCCCTTACTCTGGCCTTTGATTTCCTCCCTTGAGTCTGAAAAGCCAATGTTTTATAATCTCCAACCATTTTTACCTTGGAGGCCCCATTGAATGCCTGGATATCCAGTTTGAGATTTGGAGTCCATAAGAATGCAATAGCGCCCGCTCAGGGACCAATACTATAGATGGCAACCTGGGGCGTGCCATTACCAGAGCCCGTTCTACTCTATCGTTTTGGCTGGGTCTTCCTCTGTCCCCTATGGGGCGGGTGGCCATCTCTAAGATGCTGGTTCTCCCGCGTCTATTGTATCTCTTTTGCACACTCCCCTATCGTCTCCCACGGAAATTCTTTAAGGATCTGGAATCCTTCTTAGTCTCTCTAATATGGTGGAATTCCAGGGCCAGAGTAGCCCTACATAAATTATATCTGCAGCTATCGGATGGTGGCCTGGGTTCCCTGAACTATGAGCGTTATTCTGCCGCAGCACAACTTCAATGGCCAATGAGATGGCTGGCTAAGAGTAATCTTACTGAATTGGCCACAATGGTCATAACCTGGCAACAACCAATATTATTCGAGTGGTTATCCGGCACTACCACCCTGCTCCAGAAGCAACAAGGCAACATAATGATGTCGTCAGCCAGACACAGGCAGGCCGGATATGTACTGCCCAAGGATCGGGCCACTCCATACGCCCCCGGTATGCCACTGGAGATACTGCCAGGCACGTTTGCTTGCCATGGGCGCATGGAACTTGGTCTTTGGAAGGAGAGGTGTCTGAATACATGGGGGGACCTGTACATGGATTTTCAGCTACAAACAATTGCAGAATTAGTGGACACTTATGGGATACCAGAGGGCTCATTCCTGTTGCATGCATTACTCATACGCCACTTTCTACAAATGCGGGGTAATGACCGCACTGAACATCCCACTTCGCATCTTTTGCAAACACTGTTGACGCTTGGGAGGGGTAGACACCCCGTGACGGCGATTTGCATTTCTCTTAAGCTGGCCGATGCACCTGCACTGATAACATTACGCGTGTACTGGGATACCGAGCTGTCCATTACCATTACTGATAAGCAATGGGCACAATGCATTAGCCTCCAAAAACCATTTCAACCAACGCCAGATTGAAATACACTATTAGTTTAATTATTTGCATCATACGTACCTTACACCTTACAGGCTGACATGCATGTATCCATCAGCTGTAGATGTATGTCCCAGGTGCCGAGGTTCGGGGCGCCACGTTCATACATACAGTGTGGACCTGAGCAAATATTCAAACATGGGGGGGCGTGGTTTGCGCGCAGCCAAGATGGCCGCTTGTCCATGAGCTCCCGCGTCCTTCAGCAAAGCCGTCCGCTCTTCCGGCGCTCTGCGCCCTTGCAAGTCGGCTTTTTCATCGGAAATCGGTGGCTGAATGTGACGGGATCACGGAGGAGGTGCGGCGGCGCTCTGGTGTGCCTCAATTGCTTTCTATGAGCCGGCTTTACATTCTCCTCAGCAATTAAGCTCAAAATGGCGGCGGAGCGAGGAATGAGGAACCGCTGCCATTTATATCTCTCTTCTTCCTAACACACGGAGGTGAGGGTGAGCGAGGCAGCATTTAATGCCTGGATTGCTGTTTCTCTGGAATGCATCGCTATATAATTTTTGGAACACATTGAATTACAGGTATTCTCCTTGTGGATCTGATGGGTTCTGGCTGCATACTGGGTCTGTGTAATTTACCCCTAACATTTTTCTGCGCTATGTATTGCTTCTCTGGAGGATTTCTTCACTGTTGAAAATACCTTAACTGAGAACTGTGACTGAATTTGCCTCAATCTCACTAAACACTGTTTATGGAAGAGCTATTAATGTTTTTCGCGTGGTTTTAGCACGAAGTGGTGTGACAGGAAGTCTGCGAGGAGCCCTGTTTTGTTCAATCTACTAGCAGTACATACTCTGGCTTGAGCGGTGTGGGACCGGCGGAGCGGTTGGATTGCGACATCTCGCCATGGCCACCTTGGTGCTGATGGTGTAAGTGACTCCTTCGCTCTGCTCCTTTTATTATCTCACTGCTTCTCTGAGGTGTGTTTTTGGTGCTCCTCATTTCAACGTTACACATTGCTGTGCTGTGATGGAACTGTTATCTCTTTTGTGCCATATTCGTTCTCATCACTATTACCTTAATATCATCGCTGTTCTGCTTGCTGCCTCCTCTTGCCATTTTTTGTCATCACTTATTCTGACGCCTTCAATATGGATCTCGCTCATTCAACTAAATCTCACGCAGGTACCTCCGGAGGTCGTAAGGACTCTAGTGCTTCTTCAGCTAAGCGGTCAAAAAAGACCCACCTTCCCCTGATAAATCTCCGTTGCCTCTCACCCTTGAGGACATCATGGAGGAACTGCGTCTTATCCGCCCCTTTATGACCGACACGGCCACCACACTCCAGAGGCTGGATGACAAATGGTCTAGTCTAGACACAAGACTTTCCGATGTAGAGCAGAGGATTAGTGATGCTCAAGATGTGGCCGCCAGAGTTGACACACTCACTAAGGAAGTCAGTCAGCTTAAAAAGGTTACGGAGGATTTAGAAAATCGCAATAGGCGCAATAATCTCCGCATTTATGGTATTCCGGAAGATTCTGAAGGGTCAGACATGATCCATTTTTTGAAAACTCAGGTGCTTCAAATTGCTGGTCCCCCGAAGTCCTCGGATTTCAACATACAACGCGCTCATCGTTTGGGGCCAAGGAATACATCTTCTACATCAAAACCTCGCGGAATTATTGCTTATTTCCTTCTATACTCCGATCTGATGATGATTCTCCAAGCCGCTAAACAGCATAAGCAACTGTTCTGGTCTGGCCATAAAATCTTCTTCACTCAGGATGTCTCCAAGCCCACTGCTTCTCGTCGGAAGGAATTTTTAGACATTCGTCCTGCATTGAGAGCCATGAACGCACGCTACGGTCTCATTCATCCCTGTTTTTTTAAAGTGACTTATAAAGACAGAACATACAGTTTTGATGACCCTGCAGATTTGAAGAAATTCATCCACACTCATAAAGGAGAACTTATGGAATTGAGCAAGCCATAATTGATTTGCGCACTATGTCTTGTGTTAATCCTATTTTGAATCGTATTATTTTGCGTTTATGTTTCAGTTGTTCACTTCTTCTTGTCTTGCAGGTCTTTCCTTCTCGGTGTCGTTGTCAAGGTCATCATCTGCATCGCTTTGTTGTCTATAATGTTTGTCTCATCCCGTTGCTGTCCTCCCTCCTTAGGTGTCCGGTAAGTTTACTTCATCGTCTCATTTGGCCGTCTTTTGTTCTGTATTTTATTTCATAATTTGTCTTCTTCTTTTTTATAGTGGCTCGCTCTTTATTGCCGTCTCCTCTTAGTTTGGTCGTCTTGCTTTTCGCTGCTCCCCCCCCCACATTAATGTTTTCTCTTAGGTCGTTCTTTGTGGCTAAAGTCTTTTGGCTTTTTGCCATCCTTCTTTTATTATCCTCTGGGGGACTCTGTCTCCCCCTGTCTTCTTTTCTATTTATTCGCCCCTTCCCTTCCTCTTCTCTCCTTTTTTCTTCCTTTAAACTTTCTCCCCTTTCCTCCATTTTTTCTTCACTTTTTTGGCAACTTCTACAACATCTTCTCTATCCCGTTTTTTTTCTCTTATATTGCTGCGGTGGATATTCCTTTGTTCTCTTTCTCCATTTTTGTCACTGTTTCTGTGGAGGGCATGTACTTTAGCTTTTTTGCATTTGGTTTCTTCTCATTATCTATATTGCTTCAATATCATTTCTCATTCTTTTTCTCTTTCTTCACTCTGTTTTAAATTCTCTATCTCTCCTTGCTTATATTTACCTTACCTCCAGGAATGAGAGGTCTTCGTGTTATTTCTTGGAATGTTAAAGGTATTCGCAATCCTGTTAAAAAGCAGCATGTTTTATCCCATTTGGCAAGGTTGAAATGTCATGTTGCATTGTTACAAGAAACACATCTTAATTCACAAGATTTGTCTTATTTACGAAAACAATGGGTTGGGGAGGCCTTCTGCTCTCCGGCAGTTAACAACAAAAATGGTGTTATTATTCTATTTCACAAATCGTTGTCTGTTCAGCTACAGAATAAGTCTCATGATAATTGTGGTAGATGGTTGCTTTTAGATGTCATCGTTAATGATACTAAACTTTCTTTTTGTAATGTTTATGGCCCTAATGGTGTAGATTTAACTTTTTGGAATGACTTCTCCATGCTTCTTTCCTCCCACGCTACTGAAGATTTAATTGTTGGTGGTGATTGCAACCAGCTTATGGACCCTTTTCTAGACCGCAAGTCACTCGCCAGATACATACCCAATATGATGCAAAAGTCCTTTTTTAAAGCCATTTCTTCCAGAGGCCTCATAGATTCATGGAGACTTTCCCACCCTGACACTTTAGAATTTTCTTTTTTTTCCCCAGTTCATGCATCACACTCCCGTATAGATTATATTTTTCTTACTCAACACGCCCTTCAATTTATGACTAACTCAGAAATTGGTTCTATCTTAATTTCTGACCATGCTCCTGTCATAGTTGATATGGATTTCCCTTCACCTACTCATTCCCCTAGGCGTTGGCGCTTTAATAATTCACCACTCCTTGACTCACAGTTTACTGAACAATTTAAGCTTTTTGCAATTGATTTTTTCACTAATAATCTTCATTCTACTTCTGAGTTTTATTTTATTTGGGATGCTTTTAAGGCCACTGCCAGAGGTTTTATTATTGACTTTATCTCCCGGAAAAAAGCCTTATCAGTGTCCGCCCAAATTCTTAAACAAATTAAAGACTTAGAGCATCTCTACTTTACCAACAACACCCCAGAAACACTTTCCTCCCTCATCAAAGCTAAATTACAATATAATAAACACTCGTGGGACTCAGCATGTAATATCCTTCTTAACTTCCATGCTAAAATGTACGGGGGTTGCAATAAAGCTGGTAAATCTCTCGCCAATTATCTCAAAATCAAAAAGCAAAAGTCCAAAATAACAACTATTATAGATTCGCATGGGAACCATCAATATACGGATGACAAAATCCTCGACTGTTTTGTCCAATATTATTCGTCACTTTATACTCCAGAATTCGTCCCCTCTCAGGATCAAGTTGACTCTTTTTTTCAGTCTCTCCCCAGGTCCCCAGACATTTCTATTGACCTTTCCTCTCTTGATGCCCCTCTCTCCGAAAATGAAGTACTCAATGCTGCCACCCTTCTTCCCCAAGATAAATCACCTGGTCCTGATGGATTCACGGTTCGTTTATATTTGTACTTTAAGGATATCCTATTACCACATTTATTTTCTCTCTATACCCATTTCTTTGCTCAAGGGGAATCCAAAGGCTCTTTTACACAGGCAATGTTATGTTTAATTCCTAAAAAAGACAAAGATCCCTTCTGCTGTAAGAACTATCGGCCTATTTCTTTAATCAATACTGATTGTAAAATGTATTCTAAAATCTTGCCTTCCCGTATTAATAAAATCATTCCTAACCTTATTAATATTTATCAATCTGGCTTTGTTAAGGACAGGTCCATCACAGATAATTCGAGAACCTTCCTTAACATCATTCACCTTGCCTCAAAGATAGACACCCCAGTTGCTGCCATTACATTGGATGCTGAGAAAGCATTTGATAGGGTCTGCTGGGATTTCATGTTTGGTGCCCTAAGGTGGCACGGCTTTAGCCCCACTATTATCCAATATATTCAACTATTATATTCTGCCCCTCTACTTCTATTTGGGTTAACGGTTCTCAATCTCATTATTTTCCTTTGCATAGAGGCACCAGACAGGGCTGTCCTCTATCCCCTCTTCTTTTTATTCTTGCGTTGGAACCTTTTTTAGAAAAAATCCGACGTTCTCCTTCATACACTGGCTTCATATTTAAGAAAGTTGACATTAAATTTACTGCTTACGCAGATGATATTTTACTTTATATTTCTAATCCGATCACTTCTCTCCCTTCACTCTTTTCGCTGTTGCATGAATACTCTCTGGTTTCAGGCTACAAACTGAGGTGCCGATTACGATCCTGTAAAAACCGGGTACGAACCGTCGGACGGAGCATATTCTCCGTCCGACGCGTACCCGGTCGTCAAAATATACAAACATGGAATTACGATTCGCACGGGAACACCATTTCCGTACGAATCGTAAAAAACCCCGACCGAACAAAAGAAACATACAAATGCGATCCGGGAAAGCGCCGACCTGACGTCGGGACGCTCGCAGCCTGCCATTCACGAACCAGGAATTACGATTCGCACCGACGTCATCCCGCACGGTGAATATTTTCCGGCTGCCAAAAACTGCCGGGAAATCAGGACGACGCGAAAAAGGACCACCAGTACGCGACGGACACACAGGACGACGTGAACAAGGAGGACCAGTACGCGACGGACACACAGGACGACGCGAACAAGGAGGACCAGTACGCGACGGACACACAGGACGACGCGAACAAGGAGGACCAGTACGCGACGGACACACAGGACGACGCGAACAAGGAGGACCCGTACGCGACGGACAGACATGGACCCGAACCTACGTGTCATCCCGGCCCTCATAGCACTCGACCTCCTCTACAGGTTCCGACGCAGACGCCGCAGAAGGTCAGAACAACTAAGGGAGGGGGGAAAGTGGGGTGGGGGGGGTGGCAGGACCAGGGCAGGCCACAAACCCCCCACCAAAGTCACACAGCACACATGCCCTGGACATACCTGACTCCCAGGCCCTGGTCACTACGAGGGGGTGGGGGCGTGTCCAGCTAATCCAGCGACCGCCACAACGGAAGTCCGTCACGACGTGAACCAGCAACACAACCAGACATGTACGTCCCGTACCCACGCCTGAAGAGCGTGGGTACGAGTCGTACCACGCCCATACCCACGTCACCCCAACAATGGCGGGACGGCTCGTACCCACGTGGCAAAGGCCTGGGTACGGGCCGCACAAGCATCACATAGCGTGGGGACGGACATGTACGGACCGTACCCCCACCCCGTATGCATGGAGCGTAACCCCACCCCAACAGTGTAAGTACGACCCGTACCCACACCCGCGTACGTAAGGAGCGTACCACCACCCCAACAGTGTAAGTACGACCCCTACCCTCACCCGCGGACGTATGGAGCGTACCCCCACCCCAACAGTGTAAGTACGACACGTACCCTCACCTCGAATGCATGGAGCGTACCCCCACCCCAACAGTGTAAGTACGACACGTACCCTCACCTCGAATGCACGGAGCGTAACCCCACCCCAACAGTGTAAGTACGACACGTACCCTCACCTCGAATGCACGGAGCGTACCCCCACCCCAACAGTGTAAGTACGACACGTACCCCCACCTCGAATGCATGGAGCGTACCCCCACCCCAACAGTGTAAGTACGACACGTACCCTCACCTCGAATGCATGGAGCGTACCCCCACCCCAACAGTGTAAGTACGACACGTACCCTCACCTCGAATGCATGGAGCGTACCCCCACCCCAACAGTGTAAGTACGACACGTACCCCCACCTCGAATGCATGGAGCGTACCCCCACCCCAACAGTGTAAGTACGACACGTACCCCCACCTCGAATGCATGGAGCGTATCCCCACCCCAACAGTGTAAGTACGACACGTACCCTCACCTCGAATGCATGGAGCGTACCCCCACCCCAACAGTGTAAGTACGACACGTACCCTCACCCGCGGACGTATGGAGCGAACCCCCACCCCAACAGTGTAAGTACGACACGTACCCTCACCTCGAATGCATGGAGCGTACCCCCACCCCAACAGTGTAAGTACGACACGTACCCTCACCTCGAATGCACGGAGCGTAACCCCACCCCAACAGTGTAAGTACGACACGTACCCTCACCTCGAATGCACGGAGCGTACCCCCACCCCAACAGTGTAAGTACGACACGTACCCCCACCTCGAATGCATGGAGCGTACCCCCACCCCAGCAGTGTAAGTACGACACGTACCCTCACCTCGAATGCATGGAGCGTACCCCCACCCCAACAGTGTAAGTACGACACGTACCCTCACCCGCGGACGTATGGAGCGTACCCCCACCCCAACAGTGTAAGTACGACACGTACCCTCACCTCGAATGCATGGAGCGTACCCCCACCCCAACAGTGTAAGTACGACACGTACCCTCACCTCGAATGCACAGAGCGTAACCCCACCCCAACAGTGTAAGTACGACACGTACCCTCACCTCGAATGCACGGAGCGTACCCCCACCCCAACAGTGTAAGTACGACACGTACCCCCACCTCGAATGCATGGAGCGTACCCCCACCCCAACAGTGTAAGTACGACACGTACCCCCACCTCGAATGCATGGAGCGTACCCCCACCCCAACAGTGTAAGTACGACACGTACCCTCACCTCGAATGCATGGAGCGTACCCCCACCCCAACAGTGTAAGTACGACACGTACCCCCACCTCGAATGCATGGAGCTTACCCCCACCCCAACAGTGTAAGTACGACACGTACCCTCACCTCGAATGCATGGAGCGTACCCCCACCCCAACAGTGTAAGTACGACACGTACCCCCACCTCGAATGCATGGAGCTTACCCCCACCCCAACAGTGTAAGTACGACACGTACCCCCACCTCGAATGCATGGAGCGTACCCCCACCCCAACAGTGTAAGTACGACACGTACCCTCACCTCGAATGCATGGAGCGTACCCCCACCCCAACAGTGTAAGTACGACACGTACCCTCACCTCGAATGCATGGAGCGTACCCCCACCCCAACGGTGTAAGTACGACACGTACCCCCACCTCGAATGCATGGAGCGTACCCACATCCGTGCATGTCATGAGTGTACATATTGTGAAATTGGAGAGGTGGGTGCAGAGTCCTCCCAGCAGTGCCCTGAGACAGGAGGTGTGGGTGCAGAGACCTCCCAGCAGTGCCCTGAGACAGGAGGGGTGGGTGCAGAGACCTCCCAGCAGTGCCCAGAGACAGGAGGTGTGGGTGCAGAGACCTCCCAGCAGTGCCCTGAGACAGGAGGGGTGGGTGCAGAGTCCTACCAGCAGGTGCCCTGAGACAGGAGGGGTGGGTGCAGAGTCCTCCCAGCAGTGCCCAGAGACAGGAGGGGTGGGTGCAGAGTCCTCCCAGCAGTGCCCTGAGACAGGAGGGGTGGGGGCCTATCACTCCCAGGAGTGCCCTGAGACAGGAGGGGTGGGTGCAGAGTCCTCCCAGCAGTGCCCTGAGACAGGAGGGGTGGGTGCAGAGACCTCCCAGCAGTGCCCAGACACAGGAGGGGTGGGTGCAGAGACCTCCCAGCAGTGCCCAGAGACAGGAGGTGTGGGTGCAGAGACCTCCCAGCAGTGCCCTGAGACAGGAGGGGTGGGTGCAGAGTCCTCCCAGCAGTGCCCTGAGACAGGAGGTGTGGGTGCAGAGACCTCCCAGCAGTGCCCTGAGACAGGAGGGGTGGGTGCAGAGACCTCCCAGCAGTGCCCAGAGACAGGAGGTGTGGGTGCAGAGACCTCCCAGCAGTGCCCTGAGACAGGAGGGGTGGGGGCCTATCACTCCCAGCAGTGCCCTGAGACAGGAGGGGTGGATGCAGAGTCCTCCCAGCAGTGCCCTGAGACAGAAGGGGGATGGGTGCAGAGACCTCCCAGCAGTGCCCAGACACAGGAGGTGTGGGTGCAGAGACCTCCCAGCAGTGCCCTGAGACAGGAGGGGTGGGTGCAGCGTCCTCCCAGCAGTGCCCTGAGACAGGAGGGGTGGGTGCAGAGTCCTCCCAGCAGTGCCCAGAGACAGGAGGGATGGGTGCAGAGACCTCCCAGCAGTGCCCTGAGACAGGAGGGGTGGGTGCAGAGTCCTCCCAGCAGTGCCCTGAGACAGGAGTGGTGGGGGCCTATCACTCCCAGCAGTGCCCTGAGACAGGAGGGGTGGGTGCAGAGTCCTCCCAGCAGTGCCCTGAGACAGGAGGGGTGGGTGCAGAGTCCTCCCAGCAGTGCCCTGAGACAGGAGGGTTGTGTGCAGAGACCTCCCAGCAGTGCCCAGAGACAGGAGGTGTGGGTGCAGAGACCTCCCAGCAGTGCCCAGACACAGGAGGGGTGGGTGCAGAGACCTCCCAGCAGTGCCCAGACACAGGAGGGGTGGGTGCAGAGACCTCCCAGCAGTGCCCTGAGACAGGAGGGGTGGGGGCCTATCACTCCCAGCAGTGCCCTGAGACAGGAGGGGTGGGTGCAGAGTCCTCCCAGCAGTGCCCTGAGACAGGAGGGGTGGGTGCAGAGTCCTCCCAGCAGTGCCCTGAGACAGGAGGGGTGTGTGCAGAGACCTCCCAGCAGTGCCCAGAGACAGGAGGGGTGGGGGCCTATCACTCCCAGCAGTGCCCATGGAACGCAAAGGGTGGAGTAGTCACATATACCATGCCCACAAATGTCAGTCAGGTGCACAAAGACCCTGCAGTACATGTACCACATGTGTGCGAGGCTGGGAGTATACGCATGCATGGCGCAGAAAAGAAAACATGTACACATGAAGTCATGTCAATATGCCACATACACATGTACAATGACTACCAAGGATGCCACCAATGATGCAGGTGGAGACATCGCTCAGCATGCATGTGCAAAGGTGAAGGACTAGCTCACACACTCAGCAAATGGACACACAGCTCTGTGCTAAAGTCAGGGGACACCCTGCAGGGAAGAAGTCAGGGTACACAGAGGAAGGAATACACCTTGGGACAATTGCAACATGCAGCAACTGCATACATGAATGGAGAAAGGTAGCTAACACCGTGTGAGGCACACAGATCCCAGGGTCCCCCCTATGAGCAGCACACTACTACATTTCCCACACACCCAACACATGACCAACACCCACAACCATGTAGCAGCCCCACCAACAGCAATGCCAGCAATGCAGGAGTGTTCCAAGGGCAAAAAAATAAATAGCTTTATTCAGCATGTGCAAAAAACTAGTATGACGTAAGTCCAATATTAACAAAGCCCATAGGGCAGTCCAGGAGTCCCAGCTGGATGGGGGACACAGTGGGATGCGTGTCCCCTAGCTTGCCTGCACAGTCACAATCCGTTGTCTTCCACAGGGGTGAGGGCATCATGTGGGGGTGAGGAAACAGGCACCGCAGGGACAGGAGGGTGAAGGGTAGGCGTCGTGGGTGCAGGGATGGAGGACTCCACCACAGGGGGTGGGGCAGGCCCAAAGGCGGAGGCCAGGATGTCACTGCACACCTTCGCAAGGTCCTCCAGGGACTCCCCTGCACCCGAAGGAACCACAGGCCCCAAGGAGGGGGGGGGGTCAGAGGGATGGGTCGCAGCGCCACTGGGGGAGGATGTGGACAGGGGGGGGGACTCAAGCACCCTGACCGGGGACCTCCTTGACCGCTTGCGGGGTGGTGTCAATGTGGGGCTCAGGGACAGAGCGGTCATGAAGGAGTCCTTGGGGGAGATGTGGCCAGGAGAGCTGAGGGGAGGGGATTTGGAGGGAGTGGATTGGGTGGAATGCGGACTCCCACTCTGGCTGCGTGTCACACGTTTGCCCCCCGACCCAGTGGGTGTGCCTACTGCACCCTGTGTGTGCGTGTCAGGAGGTGTGCGGCGGACCTTCCCTGCTGGTGTGGTGCCTGTGTCTGTTGTGGTGGGTGCATGCTTACGTCTGTGTGTATGTGGGACAGGCATGGGAGTGGGAATTGTGGAAGGAGCAGGGGTAGGGGGTGGGACGTAGCGCTGCAGGAGACCCACTGCTGCAGTCAGTGTGGAGTCTATGGACCTCAGCAAGTTGCGTTGGTCAGCCTGCGAAGAATGAATGCCCTCCAAGTATGCCTCCATGTTGTTGAGGACCTGGCTGTGGCCATGGAGGACATTAAGGATCGCAGTCTGACCAATCTGCAACTGCCGCTGGATGTCCACAGACTCAGCATTGGCGGCAGCAGTGGAGACAGGGGCAGGGGGTGCGGTGCCTGGCAGGAAGGAGACATGTGGGGACCGGGTGCCCTGGGAAGGGACACGAGCACGTGGGAGGTGGCTGATGCCAATGGAGGGGGCGGTGCCAGATGTAGGGCTGCTGTCAGATGGTGGTGCAGCTACCGCCCACTCGGAGTGATCCTCCTCGGACCCGTCAGCTTCATACCCTCACCTCGAATGCACGGAGCGTAACCCCACCCCAACAGTGTAAGTACGACATGTACCCTCACCTCGAATGCACGGAGCGTACCCCCACCCCAACAGTGTAAGTACGACACGTACCCCCACCTCGAATGCATGGAGCGTACCCCCACCCCAACAGTGTAAGTACGACACGTACCCTCACCTCGAATGCATGGAGCGTACCCCCACCCCAACAGTGTAAGTACGACACGTACCCTCACCTCGAATGCATGGAGCGTACCCCCACCCCAACGGTGTAAGTACGACACGTACCCCCACCTCGAATGCATGGAGCGTACCCACATCCGTGCATGTCATGAGCGTACATATTGTGAAATTGGAGAGGTGGGTGCAGAGTCCTCCCAGCAGTGCCCTGAGACAGGAGGTGTGGGTGCAGAGACCTCCCAGCAGTGCCCTGAGACAGGAGGGGTGGGTGCAGAGACCTCCCAGCAGTGCCCAGAGACAGGAGGTGTGGGTGCAGAGACCTCCCAGCAGTGCCCTGAGACAGGAGGGGTGGGTGCAGAGTCCTCCCAGCAGGTGCCCTGAGACAGGAGGGGTGGGTGCAGAGTCCTCCCAGCAGTGCCCAGAGACAGGAGGGGTGGGTGCAGAGTCCTCCCAGCAGTGCCCTGAGACAGGAGGGGTGGGGGCCTATCACTCCCAGGAGTGCCCTGAGACAGGAGGGGTGGGTGCAGAGTCCTCCCAGCAGTGCCCTGAGACAGGAGGGGTGGGTGCAGAGACCTCCCAGCAGTGCCCAGACACAGGAGGGGTGGGTGCAGAGACCTCCCAGCAGTGCCCAGAGACAGGAGGTGTGGGTGCAGAGACCTCCCAGCAGTGCCCTGAGACAGGAGGGGTGGGTGCAGAGTCCTCCCAGCAGTGCCCTGAGACAGGAGGTGTGGGTGCAGAGACCTCCCAGCAGTGCCCTGAGACAGGAGGGGTGGGTGCAGAGACCTCCCAGCAGTGCCCAGAGACAGGAGGTGTGGGTACAGAGACCTCCCAGCAGTGCCCTGAGACAGGAGGGGTGGGGGCCTATCACTCCCAGCAGTGCCCTGAGACAGGAGGGGTGGATGCAGAGTCCTCCCAGCAGTGCCCTGAGACAGGAGGGGTGGGTGCAGAGACCTCCCAGCAGTGCCCTGAGACAGGAGGGGTGGGTGCAGAGTCCTCCCAGCAGTGCCCTGAGACAGGAGGGTTGTGTGCAGAGACCTCCCAGCAGTGCCCAGAGACAGGAGGTGTGGGTGCAGAGACCTCCCAGCAGTGCCCAGACACAGGAGGGGTGGGTGCAGAGACCTCCCAGCAGTGCCCAGACACAGGAGGGGTGGGTGCAGAGACCTCCCAGCAGTGCCCTGAGACAGGAGGGGTGGGGGCCTATCACTCCCAGCAGTGCCCTGAGACAGGAGGGGTGGGTGCAGAGTCCTCCCAGCAGTGCCCTGAGACAGGAGGGGTGGGTGCAGAGTCCTCCCAGCAGTGCCCTGAGACAGGAGGGGTGTGTGCAGAGACCTCCCAGCAGTGCCCAGAGACAGGAGGGGTGGGGGCCTATCACTCCCAGCAGTGCCCATGGAACGCAAAGGGTGGAGTAGTCACATATACCATGCCCACAAATGTCAGTCAGGTGCACAAAGACCCTGCAGTACATGTACCACATGTGTGCGAGGCTGGGAGTATACGCATGCATGGCGCAGAAAAGAAAACATGTACACATGAAGTCATGTCAATATGCCACATACACATGTACAATGACTACCAAGGATGCCACCAATGATGCAGGTGGAGACATCGCTCAGCATGCATGTGCAAAGGTGAAGGACTAGCTCACACACTCAGCAAATGGACACACAGCTCTGTGCTAAAGTCAGGGGACACCCTGCAGGGAAGAAGTCAGGGTACACAGAGGAAGGAATACACCTTGGGACAATTGCAACATGCAGCAACTGCATACATGAATGGAGAAAGGTAGCTAACACCGTGTGAGGCACACAGATCCCAGGGTCCCCCCTATGAGCAGCACACTACTACATTTCCCACACACCCAACACATGACCAACACCCACAACCATGTAGCAGCCCCACCAACAGCAATGCCAGCAATGCAGGAGTGTTCCAAGGGCAAAAAAATAAATAGCTTTATTCAGCATGTGCAAAAAACTAGTATGACGTAAGTCCAATATTAACAAAGCCCATAGGGCAGTCCAGGAGTCCCAGCTGGATGGGGGACACAGTGGGATGCGTGTCCCCTAGCTTGCCTGCACAGTCACAATCCGTTGTCTTCCACAGGGGTGAGGGCATCATGTGGGGGTGAGGAAACAGGCACCGCAGGGACAGGAGGGTGAAGGGTAGGCGTCGTGGGTGCAGGGATGGAGGACTCCACCACAGGGGGTGGGGCAGGCCCAAAGGCGGAGGCCAGGATGTCACTGCACACCTTCGCAAGGTCCTCCAGGGACTCCCCTGCACCCGAAGGAACCACAGGCCCCAAGGAGGGGGGGGGGTCAGAGGGATGGGTCGCAGCGCCACTGGGGGAGGATGTGGACAGGGGGGGGGACTCAAGCACCCTGACCGGGGACCTCCTTGACCGCTTGCGGGGTGGTGTCAATGTGGGGCTCAGGGACAGAGCGGCCATGAAGGAGTCCTTGGGGGAGATGTGGCCAGGAGAGCTGAGGGGAGGGGATTTGGAGGGAGTGGATTGGGTGGAATGCGGACTCCCACTCTGGCTGCGTGTCACACGTTTGCCCCCCGACCCAGT
Organism: Triturus cristatus; assembly: GCF_964204655.1. NCBI lineage: Eukaryota > Metazoa > Chordata > Amphibia > Caudata > Salamandridae > Triturus > Triturus cristatus. Next base: position 1,535,661,293 of record NC_140589.1, on the reverse strand, counting down.
GGGTGTGCCTACTGCACCCTGTGTGTGCGTGTCAGGAGGCGTGCGGCGGACCTTCCCTGCTGGTGTGGTGCCTGTGTCTGTTGTGGTGGGTGCATGCTTACGTCTGTGTGTATGTGGGACAGGCATGGGAGTGGGAATTGTGGAAGAAGCAGGGGTAGGGGGTGGGACGTAGCGCTGCAGGAGACCCACTGCTGCAGTCAGTGTGGAGTCTATGGACCTCAGCAAGTTGCGTTGGTCAGCCTGCGAAGAATGAATGCCCTCCAAGTATGCCTCCATGTTGTTGAGGACCTGGCTGTGGCCATGGAGGACATTAAGGATCGCAGTCTGACCAATCTGCAACTGCCGCTGGATGTCCACAGACTCAGCATTGGCGGCAGCAGTGGAGACAGGGGCAGGGGGTGCGGTGCCTGGCAGGAAGGAGACATGTGGGGACCGGGCGCGCTGGGAAGGGACACGAGCACGTGGGAGGCGGCTGATGCCAATGGAGGGGGCGGTGCCAGATGTAGGGCTGCTGTCAGATGGTGGTGCAGCTACCGCCCACTCGGAGTGATCCTCCTCGGACCCGTCAGCTTCATACTCTGTTGTGCCAGTCGACAGGTCCCCGGGTTCACTCTCCACCGCCTCAGTCCCACTGGAAGTGCCAGCCCCGATGTCACCACTGGCACTTGTGCTCGGTCCCTCCGCGCCGTCTGTGTCAATGTCTCCCTCCGTGTCCCCCGACGATGCTGTGGGCAGGGTGAAGAGACAGAAATTAATCATACACCTGTATACATATGTCACATGAGTCAAATCTACTTAGGTCACAGTGCATACCCTGAAACAAAGGAAGAGTCACAACTACAAAACAAGGTACATATGTAGGCCCTGCAAGACACAGTTGTGTGACCCACCATGCCATGGAAAAACTATGGAGAGCATGACACAATAGCAAATGAGATGACATGGAATTTTGACTGAGGAGCAAGGCCCTGGGGACAATCCAGCACTGCATCTGCACCACACAGCGTGGCAGTCAATAGGGATGAGCAGGGACCATAGCCAGGAACTAGAGGCACATGCAGCATAGGTAATACTGAGAACATGCCCACCCTGACTGGCACAATGCACCTTGAGTGTATGTCCAGACAAACATCACACACTGGCCAGTCCTAGCAAGGAGATGACAGGTCTTGACATGTAGGCCATGCCCGCACCACATACCCCCTACATGAGACAAATCTGTGGAGACACAGGAAGCACTTACATCTCTTAGTCAGGGTGAAATACACATGGGATGCAAAACTTCAATATTGCACACAAACTACCCAAGGTGTGGCTGTCCAAATTATCATGTACAAATGGGCATCATCAGATGATTGCAACAAGACACAAAGGCAATGGCCACCGTGAGTATGTAATAGGAAAATCAGGTCAGGCTGTACAGTGGACACTTGCAATACATCTCACGTCAATATACATGGTGCCAGGGGACAATGGCACAGAGCACAACCTATGCTGTAGACACAGAGATTGTCGACATTCTCGGCTTACACACATGATACCTAGGAAAAGATGCCCCTGGGGACAGTAGTGGCCACACAACTCCATGCACCTGAATGGAAATGACTGCAACACACGCTAACATCCCTGCACTATGCGTAACGCACAATCATGCACATCATGTCACAGGCCACCACATGGGACATGCCTGCTGGAAGGCCTTGCACTCGAGAGATTAACTCCCATGTCTGGAATCAGCATTAGTGCCAACTGACATGGAACCCACAAGTCCAGAACTGGACAGGGCACAGGCAAGGTCACTAAACCTGTTACACACCACCCCCACACATGATGCTGCAGGCATTGGACACTTGGAGAATGTGTCAGGCTACATAACTTTGTGATGGAGTGACTACACAGAGACCAGGGAACACATTGCAAGGAGGGGAAGGCAGGCAGGAGATCACTGCAATACTGTGGGGAACAGGATCTGCACAGCACCATAAACCCTGGAAGTGTATCCATGGAACATTGCACTTACAAATGCTGGTGAAACACAACAGACACACACATGTACCTACCCCCTTCCGGCTGCTGCATCTCCTGTAGACGCCTGTCCAAGTCAGGAAAGACCACCGCCAGCACACGTTTCTGGATGTGGGAGAGACGGCGGCGCCCGCGGTTCTTGTGGCTCTCAGGTGAGTCCCCCAGCAGGACACGTGCGATCCTCCGTGTCCAGCACCGGATATCCTGCCAGCGTTTCCTCACCTGGGTCAGGCGCCGCTTCCGACCTTCCGCCCTCCTCACGGCGCTGACGGCGTCCAGCCATATCTGCTCCTTGGCAGAGGCGTCTACCTGTGAGGATGAACAAGTGACACTACATCAATACACCTGGCACATGTCACAGGGACACAGATTAGAACACATTCGCTGTTTACAACAAGGCCTAGTATGCATCCAACGCATTGCACCTTTGTCATAGGGACATGATCCTCTGGGGAAGGGCAAAAGCAGTACGTGCCATTGAAAGGACACAGGTGGAATGAGGGCAACGACACAATCAAAGATCCAGCCTCACACTGTGCATCACACCCACCCCTCCTGTCTCAGGGCACTGCTGGGAGGACTCTGCACCCACCCCTCCTGTCTCAGGGCACTGCTGGGAGGACTCTGCACCCACCCCTCCTGTCTCAGGGCACTGCTGGGAGTGATAGGCCCCCACCCCTCCTGTCTCAGGGCACTGCTGGGAGTGATAGGCCCCCACCCCTCCTGTCTCAGGGCACTGCTGGGAGTGATAGGCCCCCACCCCTCCTGAATCTGGGCACTGCTGGGAGTGATAGGCCCCCACCCCTCCTGTCTCAGGGCACTGCTGGGAGTGATAGACCCCACCCCTCCTGTCTCAGGGCACTGCTGGGAGTGATAGGCCCCCACCCCTCCTGTCTCAGGGCACTGCTGGGAGTGATAGGCCCCCACCCCTCCTGTCTCAGGGCACTGCTGGGAGTGATAGGCCCCCACCCCTCCTGTCTCAGGGCACTGCTGGGAGTGATAGGCCCCCACCCCTCCTGTCTCAGGGCACTGCTGGGAGGACTCTGCACCCACCCTCCTGTCTCAGGGCACTGCTGGGAGGACTCTGCACCCACCCCTCCTGTCTCAGGGCACTGCTGGGAGGACTCTGCACCCACCCCTCCTGTCTCAGGGCACTGCTGGGAGACATCAGGCATTCCCCCCCTGGGACCCCCCCTACAGTACATAGCATGTGTGTCACACCTGGACACAATGGCAGAAGTCACAGTCACAAAAAAGGGACACAGTCTGTGGCAGTGGACACTGCACTCACCTGATAACCTGGTCGCCCATACAGCATGGGGTACCGTGGGAGGATCACATCCACCAAAGCCATGTTCTCCTCCAGGGTGAATGGCTGTGACCTCTCCACAGCCCTTGACATGGTTCCAGGGAATCAGTAGCAGCAGCTGGGTCGTGGAATACAGAGATGTGCAGGCAAGTGCTCCCTCATGGGACCTGGCTGCCTTATATCTGGCTTGCTGGCCCATCTCATGCACAGGAGTACAGAGTGATTGGTCACTGACATTTGCATCCTATGTTTCCTCCAATCCCTTCAAACCTAGCAGTCTGTGGGTTCTCTATCGGTTTCATTCTCCTGCATGATGTCAGCCCCACAAACACATTGCAACAAAGTAGAAGAATTCCAACTGACTTCTGCTGTGCACCTTCCAGAACAATTTCGATATTTGAACTTGGTCTCCATGACAACCAGCATGCATGTAGGCCTTAATAATTGTCCCCTATGTAATTTGGAGCGTCACACACAGGTACGGTGCGTTTCGGGGCCCTAGGGCACCCCAAATGCATTGCAACGGCCTGTACACGCGTGCCTACGTTCACTATCAGTATGGGTGTCCTCGCGTATGCGTACTCGTAGTGATAGTGAGCGTACATGCGAGTGTACGGCCCGTACCACTACGAGTACGCATACGCGAGGAGACCCATACTGATAGTGAGCGTACATGCGTGTGTACGGCCCGTACCACTACGAGTACGCATACGCGAGGAGACCCATACTGGTAGTGACCGTACATGCGTGTGTACGGCCCGTACCACTACGAGTACGCATACGCGAGGAGACCCATACTGATAGTGATCGTACATGCGTGTGTACGGCCCGTACCACTACGAGTACGCATACGCGAGGAGACCCATACTGATAGTGAGCGTACATGCGTGTGTACGGCCCGTACCACTACGAGTACGCATACGCAAGGAGACCCATAGTGATAGTGAGCGTACATGCGTGCGTACGGCCCTATCACTATGGGTGTCCTCGCGTATGCGTACTCGTAGTGGTACGGGCCGTACACATGCATCTACGCTCACTATCAGTATGGGTCTGCTCGCGTATGCGTACTCGTAGTGGTACGGGCCGTACAAATGCCTGTACGCTCGCCATCACGATGGGTACACATACGGCAGCACTCCCATAGTGATTTGGGAACGTACACAGGCCCTCTTAGCAGCAGTACGGCGGTTTTTACACATCACAGTGGTGATAGGCGGCAAACAGGTAGGAATAGGGCGGACATACTTGTCCATGGATGGACATACTTGTCCATGGATGGACATACTTGTCCAGGAATGGACATCAAGCCATCATCTGTGCATTACTACATGTGTGGGGCACAGGTGTGACAGGCTGTGATGTGGAACATTACTCCTGAGTGGAGAAGGCACCAGATGTATGATGAGATGTGTACAGGTGTACTGTGTGACAGTGCAATGTGTGCCAGGCATGACCTTGACTCCTTTGACATGTGTGCATGTCGTACTGCACACTTGGGGTGAGCGTCAATGGCATGGCACGGACACCAACACACGGAAGTGTCCCCTGATGCCCGGTACAGGGGTTACCACACCTGCCTTGTCACTACCCACGGTGCACAATGTGACTATGTCATGTATGTGTGGGGGCTTACCATCAGGTTGATGTTGGAGCACACTCAAAAGCTGCAGCTGTTGCAGCAACCAACATGTGTCTGTGTGTAGATTGACATTGCACACTGTTCCGCACACCATGCCACATGTGGTATCGGATGTGAGGTGCACATGTATGCATGGGACACGGAGTAGCGTGGCAAGGACATGTCTGCATCCTCACAATGATTGTGTGGTGAGTCATGACATGTGCACCTTCATGGCAAGGTGTGTGGGCTGTCCTAGTGTAATGTCATGTGACCTGTGGCTCTAGTGTTCTGCTACCAGTCTCTGCAATCGGCATCCTACTTCTGCTGATGTGTGGGCGTATGTCACTCCTGTCTTGCGTCTGGCTGTTCACTTGCACTGGGACACAGCTATTCCCATGGCATGGCATGGGGAGGTTCTCAATCTCCGTGTGTAGCTGGGTCTTGGTAGGAGTGTCACCTGGCAGCCATACCTGTCCTGGGCATGTAGCACATACCTGACTCCCTATGTAGCATATGTGTATTGACAGATTAACATGTGCTCAGTACAAATGATTTGTTGTTGTGGTGCACTCACTCTTCCTTGTCACTTCCAAATTACTGCAGAGCGCCGCCTCTTCCCCGAGCAATGCCGGACTTGGCTGACATGCGGGAGAATGATCGGATCCAGTGCTACCGCTTCCCACGACGGTTGATTAAGGAGTTGACGGCGAGACTGGCACCACACCTGGAACCGCAGCACAGGTATCCTACGGCACTGACACCCCAGCTGAAGGTAATGGCAGCCCTACATTTTCTTGCCACGGGTACCTTTCAATATACCATAGCTCATGTTGGTGGCATGTCCCAAAGCATGTTCTGCCGTGTGCTGCATGATTTCTTAGAGGCCATGTTGATTCACCTGGATGACTTCATCAAGTTCCCAACCCCTGAACAGTTGACTGCGGTCAAGCGTGGATTCTATGCCCTGGGAGGGATGCCCCATGTCATTGGGTCCATAGATGGGACACATGTAGCTTTGGTACCACCACACGCACGGGAGGTAGCGTACCGCAATCGCAAGCACTACCACTCCATCAATGCCCTTGTGGTGTGTCAGTCCAACATGTTGATTTCACATGTCTGTGCTCGTTTTCCAGGATCAGCACACGATGCCTACATCATGAGGTGTAGCAGGATGCCTGAAATGATGATGCAGCTGCGCAACGAAAGAGCATGTGTTGTTGGTGGGTACAGTCTGTCTGTCCTGTATTTTGCATAGCCTACCAGCACGACCGCTTCACCAGTTCTAACGATGTCCATGTGCTTCCCATGTAGGGGACGCTGGCTATCCCAACATGCCTTGGCTGCTCACACCTCTCCGCAACCCCATCACGCCGGCCCAGCTCTGCTACAACACCGCCCATGGCCGGACAAGGCGAGTGATAGAGAGGACGTTTAGCCTGCTGAAGAGCCGCTTTCGGTGCCTCCACAAGACCGGCGGCGCCCTCCCAAGGTCTGCAAAATCTTCATGGTCTGCTGTATGCTGCACAACATGGCAGTTGAGAAAGCTGTGCCACTCATCCTGGATCAAGATGACGAGGACCATCCACCCGTGGAGGACGAAGGGCTTGGCAATGGGGCTAGTGATGTGGAGGATGTGGAGCCGCAGGAGGACATCCGGACTCGGCTCATACGCGACTTCTTTGCTTAGTGGTGAGTACCAGTGTCTGAGTGTGCACGCATGTGTCCCCGTGTGGCATGTGTTGTGATGTGTGTCTCCACCTGCATGTATGGCACGTGAGTCAGAGGTGTGTGTGGGTGTGTCACTGGAGTGATGGTGCCAGTGATGGTTGTATTTCCCCAGTCATAATTGTGACCTAGCATGTTGTCATCCATACATGTGTCGAGTAAATGCACATGCAAGTGGCTGTGCTTTTTGTGGCTGACTTCTTGTGTGTCTCTCTTCCCCAGGTACTTGCGCATGACGTCTGCTGCTTGCATTGTTGTGGCACTGCTATTCCTCATGGACACGTCATCGTGGGCTGACTCAGCGTTAAAGGCACGGACACGTTTTGAAGTCTCCATAGGGTAAGGGATGCATCAGGGGTGTATTGGGTGTGGGAGTTGGTCACGATGTATGCACACTGCCCCTGTCGATGTTTGGTTCCTCTGCAGCCATGTAGCATCACCATGGGACACGACATGCAGCTGTTTACACCTGAATAGATGGTCGGACTGGTTGACAGTCATCAGTGATGGGATAGTGGATTGTGATGATGGCATCAATGTGTGTGACACTGCCCTCGGACACATATGGTTAGCATTGGCTTGACATGGTGTGGGACTTCCACATCAGCGGATCTATGGTGTATGGCAGGCTCTCCGTGTGCAGCTGTGGGTGTTTAGCTGTTAGCCGACGCTTGTGTGCCAGTTCCATGGCTATCACGCATTTGTGCTGCAGAAGGGGGGTGCCAGTGTAGGACCCACATGTTACTCCACAAGATGTGTTCATGTGTACTTCAAGTTGCCTCTGCAATCCCGAAAACATGACTAATAAAGGTGTCCCTATGCCTCCAAGGTGCCTCTTCTCAGTCAATGCTGGTGTGTTGCCAAGGTGCATCCAGCATGTCTGGCATGGTATTCTCTGATTGTGGCTATGTGTCAATGTGTCGAGTAGCAAGATGCAAGCTGTGTGTGTGGGCTGAGACTGTGTATTGTGCATGATGTCCATGACTGTGTGGGTATTGTGACATGTGCCATCCCCATTCATCCAACGTTGGCCAGGCCCCCATTCTCTGCATCCACCGGACTCAAGCTTGCAGGACATGGTTCTGCCACCTGTCTACACATACCTGGGTGCCCCCCAGGACACTCCACATGATCCCTGACCTCTGCGCATGACTGTTGCTGTACTCAATATGTCTGTCGGCACGGTTGTGCGTCCACCCCCTCAGCTGGTTGTGCCCATCAGGGGTGTGTATGGTGCTCCATGTCTGTCTTGCCTAATACACTGTGACCCGTGTGTCCTGTGCCAGACTCAGGCCCCAGGGTGTGGATGGTTGAAGTCAAAAGAGAACTCAGGCATGTTTAGACTTTACAACACACATGTAAGGTAATAATGCAACCAGCAGGCATCTTCTCTTCATGGTGTAATTTTTTATTTTTGTGGGGGGGGTGGGGGTGGGGTATAACGTGAGGGGCTTTCTGGGAGTTTGGAATCCAAAGTTCAGTAGGGGAGTTGGTGTCCTTGCCATTGGGAATCCTCATAGTCCATGCCACAGTCTTTGTCAACATTGGTCAGACAGTGACCAGCAGGGCCATGTGGCAGCGAATGTCTCGTGATGCTGTGATGCTGTTGCTCCAGTGGGCCAGGTGCCAGGCCAGGTGTCCTGGGAGATGGTGATGTTGCGCCGACCCTCACGGTCTTTTCCGTGGACGACCCGCCCTCCTGCGGGGACCCTCAGAAGCAGGCCGTGACGACGTCTGGGATGCTCCATCGGATGTTTCCTCCTCCTCCTCCTGATCCCTCCCTGTGGGTGGTGATGTTCTCCGCCTTCTGGCACAGGGAGGGTCGGCCATGTTGTCGGCCATCCGACGGAGTGTATCGTGAATCCCCTGGAACACCGTCACTTGCTCAGCCTGTCTGTCCTCCATCCGTCCTTGGTGTCGCTGTAGACAGGCATGTTGCTGGGCCTGCTGGGTCTTTATCTCATCGAGGGTCCCCTTGATCTCATTGAGGGTGGACACAACCTGGGCCATGCCCGTGGTGTCCTGCCGGTATGTGTCCATGATGTTACGGACATGGGCAAATACCGGTTCCCCCGCCAACTTGTCTGGCTCGCGCCTCCGCCGTCCTCCACTCCCACCACCCCTGCCCACTTGCACCTGGCCTGCCCTTGTGGGTACATTGGGTCTCCGGGACCCCTGAGGGGTGGCATTGGCGTTGTCGGCTGCCTCCTCCTGGGTGCCCGGGACACCGTGTCCCTCCTGGCCAGCCTGGCTGCATTGTGGTGGTGGGGCAGGGATCCTGGGTGTCTCCTGGGATGTGGCAGGAGTGGGGGTGGTGGTTGGCACAGTTGTACCTGACGCAGGTGCTGCAGGTGGTTGGACACCAGAGGGGCCAGGTTGGTTGGGCTCGTCCACAGAGTGGTGAGAGTGGTCGCTGCCGGTGGGATCGGGCTCCTGCAGATCCAGGTCCTGTGAGTCTTCCCCCCCAGTGTTGGGGGGTGAACCACGACGTTGACCTGTGTGTGAGAGAGACAATGTTAATTTTGGTCCATGCAACATCCATGTTTCGTCAGTTTCAAAGTTGGAACATTTCCTCTTGGAATTAGGATCTGTCTGGCATTCCACTCACAGTGCACTTGTGCATGGGTGTGTCCCTTGGGCACCACTTTGGCCCCTTTAGCTATGTGTGGCACAGTCTCACTTGCTGCGTCAAGTGTGACTGCAGTCAGCAGTGGAGTGGGCAGGTGTGGCGGCCATGCATTGGCGCCTTCCATGTAGCACTGTACATGTGCATATGGAGTGGATCCACACACTTATATGATGCAGGTAGCTGTTGTTGTGCTCGTGAACAGGTTGTGACATGGCCCTGTGTTTTGCCATGGAGAAGAGGGGGGGTTCTGGCACTGGCCACCCTTGGCTACATGCACGCAGTCTACCTGCTGACGAGCAGACATTCGCACACACCACACGGCTGATTTGCTCTCCCTGTGTCTCCCTCCCTCTCTGTCCCCCTCTCCCTCCCTCTGTGTGTCAGCCTCCTCCCTCTGTCCGTGTCCCTGTGTCTCCCTCCCTCTCTGTCCCCCTCTCCCTCCCTCTCTGTCCACCTCTCCCTCCCTCCGTGTGTCAGCCTCCTCCCTCTGTCCGTCTCCCTGTGTGTCCCTCCCTCTCTGTCCCCCTCTCCCTCCCTCCGTGTGTCAGCCTCCTCCCTCTGTCCGTTTCCCTGTGTCTCCCTCCCTCTCTGTCCCCCTCTCCCTCCCTCTGTGTGTCAGCCTCCTCCCTCTGTCCGTCTCCCTGTGTCTCCCTCCCTCTCTGTCCCCCTCTCCCTCCCTCTCTGTCCCCCTCTCCCTCCCTCTGTGTGTCACCCTCTGTCACCTCAGCCCAGCTTCCTGGGCACACACTGTTAGCAGATCTTTGAGTGGCCCTTGGCTTGTTGATGTGAGTTTGTTTCTGATCTCCAGGCACCCATTGGGTGTAGTGTGTGTCTCTGCGCTGCTGCTGTGGTGGTGTGTGCTGCCACTCTTTCACAATGTTGGCTGTTCATTAGCTGCTGTCATGTGCAAGAACGTGCCATCACTCCCATGTGTTGATGCAAGGCGTCCGCCATTTGCTGGCGAGTCTTTCCTGTGTGGGGACACAGTGTTTGTCTGGCTGTGACCTAGGCCATATGGGCAGAGGGCATTGTTGTCTGCTTCTGAGTTGCACTATGTGGATTTTGTGGCCCACCCTCCCGCCATCAGGGTTACCATGTCAGGTGTTGGTGTCTTCTGTGGCCTGTGACTTGACATTGTCCAGCTGGGTGCATGGGGCATGGTGGCGGCAGTGGCATGTGCGTGTTCATGGAGTGTGGTTGAGTCATGCAATGGCTTGGGGTGGTTGCGTGCCTGTTAGTGATTTTGGTTGTGGATGACGTTCCCCCAATGTGAGGTGCGTTGTTTGTGTACTCACCCGGGTCTCGGAGTCCTTCTGATCCGTCCACTGCCTCCACCGGCAGTATGGCCATCACCCTCTCCTCCCAGGGCTGGTAGTGTACGGGTCTGCGGGAGGGCCCTCCTCCAGTGGCGTTGGCCTGGTTGTGTTCGTCCTGCATCTTGGCTCGGACCCTCCTCCGCAGATCATACCACCTGGATTGGCATTCATGCCTGGTCCTTCTGGTGTCCCCAACAGCATTCACAGCATCGATGATGGTCTGCCACATGGCTGTTTTTGCTGCCATGCTGGTGTTTCTGACCAATGTTCCAAAGAGCTGTGGCTCGACTCTGAGGATTTCATCGACAAGAACCTCCAACTCTCGGTTACTGAACTTTGGATTCTTGGTAGTGGGCATGGTGAGGGGTGTGGGTGTGGATGGTGGGGGGTGTGTGTAGATGGTGGGGGGGGGGTGGATGGTTGTGGGTGTGTGGGTGTGGTTGTGCAGGTGTGTGTGTGAATGTGATGAGGGGGTGTTTGTGAAGGTGGTTGTGTGAAGGTGTGCAAGTGTAAGGTGTGGTGAAGCTTGTAGTAAGGTGCTGTAAGTTGTCTGTGGTGTCTGGCAGCAGTGAGTCTGTTGCAAAGGCTCATGGTTTGTGTGTGTGGGCCCTTTTTATTGGTCCATTGGTGGGTGTGGCTGTGTTTGAACTTTGGGTGGGTGTGTTATAAGGAGTGGTGGTGTTTAGGGCCTCTGTTTGTTTTTGGCAGTTGCAGGTCAGTGGATGTTTTTTTAGTGTTTGATGGCCATGTTTAGTGGCTTTGTGCCACTCGAATAGTGTATTCTTGTGTTGTTTTGTTTTGTCCTGGTTGTGTACGTGCGTTTTTAGCGTGTGTACGGTGTGTACATGGGCCATTTGGTTGTACGGTGCTGTCCTTGTGTGTGGCTTGGTACGACTCGTACATGCGGTAGTGATGTTGGGGCCTGGGGTGCGCTCCGTACTTAGGAGGTTGTGTTGGGTGTGCGACAGGAACGTACTGGGGTGTACATAGACGGTGGTACGACACGTACAGGGGTGGGGGTAGGACTCGAACGTACTGGGGTGTAGGTACACGGGGGTACGACACGTACAGGGGTGGGGGTAGGACTGGAACGTACTGGGGTGTACATAGACGGTGGTACGACACATACAGGGGTGGGGGTACGACTGGAACTACTGGGGTGTACATAGACGGTGGTACGACACGTACAGGGGTGGGGGTAGGACTGGAACGTACTGGGGTGTACATAGACGGTGGTACGACACGTACAGGGGTGGTGGTAGGACTCGAACGTACTGGGGTGTAGGTACACGGTGGTACGACACGTAGAGGGGTGGGGGTATGACTGGAACGTACTGGGGTGTAGGTACACGGTGGTACGACACGTACAGTGGTGGGGGTACGACTGGAACGTACTGGGGTGTAGGTACACGGGGGTACGACACGTACAGGGGTGGGGGTAGGACTCGAACGTACAGGGGTGTGGGTACACGGTGGTACGACACGTACAGGGGTGGGGGTACGACTGGAACGTACTGGGGTGTGGGTACACGGTGGTACGACACGTACAGGGGTGGGGGTACGACTGGAACGTACTGGGGTGTAGGTACACGGTGGTACGACACGTACAGGGGTGGGGGTACGACTGGAACGTACTGGGGTGTAGGTACACGGGGGTACGACACGTACAGGGGTGGGGGTAGGACTGGAACGTACTGGGGTGTAGGTACACGGGGGTACGGTGGTACGACACGTACAGGGGTGGGGGTACGACTGGAACGTACTGGGGTGTAGGTACACGGGGGTACGACACGTACAGGGGTGGGGGTAGGACTGGAACGTACTGGGGTGTAGGTACACGGGGGTACGACACGTACAGGGGTGGGGGTAGGACTCGAACGTACTGGGGTGTAGGTACACGGTGGTACGACACGTACAGGGGTGGGGGTACGACTGGAACGTACTGGGGTGTAGGTACACGGTGGTACGACACGTACAGGGGTGGGGGTAGGACTGGAACGTACTGTGGTGTAGGTACACGGGGGTACGACACGTACAGGGGTGGGGGTAGGACTGGAACATACTGGGGTGTAGGTACACGGGGGTACGACACGTACAGGGGTGGGGGTAGGACTCGAACGTACAGGGGTGTGGGTACACGGTGGTACGACACGTACAGGGGTGGGGGTACGACTGGAACGTACTGGGTGTGGGTACACGGTGGTACGACATGTACAGGGGTGGGGGTAGGACTGGAACGTACTGGGGTGTAGGTACACGGGGGTACGACACGTACAGGGGTGGGGGTAGGACTCGAACGTACTAGGGTGTAGGTACACGGGGGTACGACATGTACAGGGGTGGGGGTACGACTGGAACGTACTGGGGTGTAGGTACATGGGGGTACGACACGTACAGGGGTGGGGGTAGGACTCGAATGTACTGGGGTGTAGGTACACGGGGGTACGACACGTACAGGGGTGGGGGTAGGACTGGAACATACTGGGGTGTAGGTACACGGGGGTACGACACGTACAGGGGTGGGGGAAGGACTCGAACGTACAGGGGTGTGGGTACACGGTGGTACGACACGTACAGGGGTGGGGGTACGACTGGAACGTACTGGGTGTGGGTACACGGTGGTACGACACATACAGGGGTGGGGGTAGGACTGGAACGTACTGGGGTGTAGGTACACGGGGGTACGACACGTACAGGGGTGGGGGTAGGACTCGAACGTACTAGGGTGTAGGTACACGGGGGTACGACATGTACAGGGGTGGGGGTACGACTGGAACGTACTGGGGTGTAGGTACACGGGGGTACGACACGTACAGGGGTGGGGGTAGGACTCGAATGTACTGGGGTGTAGGTACACGGGGGTACGACACGTACAGGGGTGGGGGTACGACTGGAACGTACTGGGGTGTACATACACGGGTGGGGGTTCGACACGTACACGGGTGTACATACAGGGGGGGGTGTACATTCACGGGGAGTACGACTCGAACGTATGGGTGCTGGGGGGAGTGTTGGGCGCGTATGCGGGCACATGTCTCCATGGTTGCAATGGGAGTTCGGTGCAGACGGTGTTTTTACCATACGGTTGTGAGATCGGACGCACGGGTGGGATCGTGATTCCTCGGTCGGACTTCACTTTTCACGTTTGTACGGTAAATCGTCCGAGGACGTGTCGGACACATTTTCCGACCCGAGGACGTGTGGGAAATCATTCCCGATGCGGTTCGTATGGACTTTTTTACCAAGCGAATCGTGATTGCCAGTTCGTACGGCACTTGTACGATTCGTACGGTAAAAAGACCGGATACGAGTCGCACGGGGAATTTTTTAACCGGATCGTAATTGGCACCTTAATATTGATAAGTCTGAGGTCTTACCTCTTAACAAATTTTGCCTTCCCTACATGTTTCAAGATTCCGGTTTTGAATGGAATTCTGGTAATATTAAATGCCTTGGTATACTTTATGCCAACACTATTAGAGAAACCATCAAGCTCAACCACAAGGATATTGTTAAACAGATTTCTTCCCTTATAGACAACTGATCTCCCCTTTTCTTATCTTGGTGGGGAAGGCTTGCCACTATCAAAATGATGCTTCTTCCCATTGTTAATTTTTATCTCTCTATGCTTCCTGTCTCCCTCCCACTCTATTTTTTTAAAACAATAAATCATATCTTTACCTCATTTTTAGGTCTCGCAAAGGGCAGCGCATGCGCTGCCTCTACGAGGCATTAAGTAATTGATGTGGTAGGTGAAACTCCGCCTATTGGCATTAGTTTCTGCTGCTGCTTGCCATTTGTTAACTCAGGCATTTTTTTTGTTAGCAGGATTATCATTGGTTTGAGTTCCGATGCATCACTTCCGGTTTGCTTCCCTTTTGCAGGAAGCAGCACCGACTAACTACAGTTTCGGTCCGCTGCTCGGTGTTATGTAGTCATGTAGGGACTACTTCCTTGTTTTTTCCACCAGCTCCACGCTCAAATAGTTAATTTTGTTTTGCCTCCTACGTGCTCACTGCACGCACCCTACCTGTGGTTGCCTCGGTGCTTTGTGCGTGTTTGTGCGACTGCAGCTGCTCACAGCCAGCCCGGGCAGCAGTTCCCCAGCGCCGACATGCTTCACGCCTTCCTCCTCCTGCCGGTGTGCGGAGGTCCCCCGCGACCTCCTCCCCTTGCCTACAGTACTCACAGACATTGGAGCTCCACGTCTCGGCCGCCACACTCTACGAGCAATACCGCCACTGCACCGATGCAGCTCGCCATAAGCTCCACCAAGGAATCGGGTACCGCCTGGTTTTTATATGTTGGCAACTATAATTGTGCATTTATACCCTCCCCTATGGTTCATTTTCATTCCCTCACGCTTGTTTTCCCTGCGAGTTAATCTCCTTGCAGGGGCAGGACGACATGCGCAGCCTGGACAGGGGCTTTGGCAATGGCGGCGCATGTTTATTTTTTGCATTGCGCCGTGCCGCCATTGACAAAGCCCCTGTCCTGGCTGCGCACATTATCCTGCTTCTACAAGGAAAAGGCATTTTTGAAATCTCTCCCTGTGTGAAATGCTTCTTTTGTTAAGCCCGCCTCCTTTAAAACTGCAGCGTGTCCCACGTTGGCCTTTGGAAATAGTTTTGGAAATATGTCGAGTGCCCGTCAGTAGGGCTTTTTGTCCTGAGTGAGGAATCCAGCGTCGTAAAGGAGACCCCTCACACTAGGCTGTCTTTAATTAGAAGAGTCAGCGGAGTGCAGCGCTAACAGCCAGGCTCAGAAAACATCACTCAGCTGCGTACCTGTATGTGTGTGCGTGCATGTGTGCAAGTGTGTGTGCCCATGTGTGTGTGTGTGTATCTGTGTGTGTATGTTTGTTTGCATCTATGTATGTGTGCCAATGTGTGTCTGTATGCGTGTGTGTGTGTATGTATGTTTGTTTGTCTGTGTGTTACAGTCCAGAACCGTGCTATGTTATTCTCTGCCAACGAGGGGCCCAGGCAGGACATCTGCTAATCGGGGGCGCATTTTGCATCCTATTGCAGTTGGCGTGGGCAGAACTGCTAATTTAATCTTGGCGCCCCTGCGAGATCACCTATGTAGCTCTTCATAAGTTATGTTCCTCCGGGCCATGAGAAAGTAATGTCTTGCGTTATCTTGCGAGTAAAAAAGAAATGAACGGCAAAATATTTTCTCAGGCTATAACATTGCAAGTTGACTACTTTGTGCCCCTTAGTCCCCAGAATTCATCAGTTTGTGGGTTTACAAGGCAGGCAAGAAAGACGGCTGCGATTTACTCCTGACGAAGCGGGAGGTCGCGCAAATTCCAGCGGGTCGTGAACCCACTATCATTTTCACATGTGTGGCTTCCCTTCTTCAGACTGCGCCTCGGTGCCAACGCCACTCTGCTGAAGTAAGTCTCAAGTGATCGCTTGGCAAAGCTGAGTGGGTTGTGTTCCGGCCGCATTCAACAAGGAGAAACCAGGATTTGCAATGCAATTGGTCTCTCATTTACACAAGTTTAAGCTATTGGCATTGTAAATGACAATGCGTTTATTTCTGTTTCAAAAAACAAAACATAAATAAAAGGCACTGTCATTTACAATGCCAATAGAGCAAACTCGCGTAAATGCGAGACCTGTTGCATTGCAAATGCTTGTTATGGAATAATCGCAAGGCTAGGATTTCCATTTCTCGTCTTCAACAGCCCAAGGATTTAGGCGGTGTTAATTTTCCCAATCTTGCTCGTTTCATTCCGCCTTTACATTGAAACAAATTTGGCCTTTTTTATCTGATTCATCTGACCCCCCTTTAACAGCCTGGAGTTCCATAGAACTTGGGCAACTTTCACCCTTCTCCTTTAGCATTGCTACACGTTTATCTCAGCCCCCGCAGCGCTTTCTCACCCCTATCTTTAAGCATTCCAGATCACTTGCTCTTTCGGTGTTTCGCTCTTCTCTTTCACAGTTAGAGTTCCTCTCCTCGTCTCCTATTTGGTACCACAAGTCTATTAAGATAAACAATCGAGCACTCTTTTGGAAAGAATGGATTGATAAAGGTATTCTCACCTGTAATCATCTACTAGCTAATGACTCCATACGAGACTTCTTTGATATTCGTTCTTCCTTTCACCTTTCTAACACATACTCTTCTCATTACCCCCTGCTTAAAAAATCCCTATCTTTTATTACCTCTCAGGCTGCTTCTTTGTCCCCTATCGACATACCTCCTTCCTCATCCCTACCGGATTTTTCTTTTCCCCTTAAGGCTGCTACGATCTATAAACTTCTTTCCCGCCCCTCTGATGAAAGGACCAAATCAAAACTTGAGCTCTCCTGGGAAAAGGATCTAACTCAAGAGTTTCCCCTTCAGGTTTGGAACCCTTTATGGTATAGGATTCACACTGTTTCCCATTCCGCTAGCACCACACAGACTTTGTACTATTTTTATAACAAACTTTTTCTCACCCCAGCAGACCTACATACTTTTAAGTTGTCCGATTCCAAAAAATGTTGGTCTTGTTCACACGGTAACAGCGATTTTTTTTCATATGTTTTTTCACTGTCCGTTGGTCAAATCTCTTTGGTCTCGCATTTGGTTAAAATTGAATGAAATATTAGATACTAACCATTACTTTGAGATTGTTCACATCTTTTTGGGTGGTGCCTCACCTATATGGAATGCTCATTGTCACGCACGCAAATTTATTGATTTATATATAGCTATTTCTTTACAGATAATCACTACAAATTGGAAAGACACTTCCAAGATTTCATATAACGCTTGGTGGAATCTACTATGTCATCACCATAGACTTGATCGTGCTTTTGCTACCACTGTACCTCTTTTGATCAAAAAAGATTTGTTATGGTTGCCTCTAACCAATTTTCTTTCTTCAAATGTCCCCTGAAGATCTTGCACTTGTACCTTTTTTTTTTTTTTTTCTTCTCTTCTTGCTTATGTTATTTATAAATTGCCTCAATACATATGCTGTATATTTTCCCTCCCCTTCCCTTCCTTTTTCGCCCCTGTTTTACTTTTGCCTTCCCATGCATATTAACCATTATATCTTCAAAAAACACATAAAAAGCTTTTTCCCTTAGTATATTCTCTAGTTATGTTTGGCATTCCTTAAACCTTGTAAGAATTCATTGGTCTTTACTATTTACTGTATTGCCTTCTGATCCTAATGTTTTACTTGGTTTATCATATTCAATAAAGCTTTCTAAACTAAAAAAAATATTCAAACATACTGGACTGATGTAGCCACTATACTTGCAGAGGCAGCTGATACCCGAGTGGAGGCACAACCAACCCATTTTCTTTTGGCCATCATGAAACGCAGTGCATGTCGTAAGGGACTGAATACGTTTCTAGATCTTGCATTGGCCCTTGCCAAACGTAAAATAGCCATGACCTGGAAGGCGCAGACGGCCCTAGCATGCACTCCTGGCTACTCGACCTCCGTAGGGCGCTAGTGTCGGAACACACGAATCAGTTAGCAAATGCAGCGCGCGCGACAGCGCCTTTACGAACGAACCCCACCCAATGGCAAGACTACCTGGCGCTAGTTGAGGCCAAGATAGCTGCAGCATGCCCCCTCCCTTGACCTGTGTTGAACCCAGGGTGCCAACGCCGGGCCTTTAGCTCCCTCAGCTACGTGGGAGTTGCACTCACATGAGTATATACTCCCGCTCACTAGAGACCCTGGACCACCTTCCCCCCCTTTACCATTCTTATGTCCCCTCTTCTTCGGACGTTCCCTCTCCCCTCTCTTTCCTCCAGCCCTCCCAGGTCCGCTCCCCATCAGACAAATTATTACAGCCACATAGCTGCATGCCTGTTACCCACCCCCAAATTGCACCGACAGGTACACTTCGGTCTGTGCCTGTACACAGAAATGGACCTCTAGTTCGTTTACTCTTTTTTTTTCTTTTAGGTTATTTAATCGTGTTGCCCGCAGATGACTCAATGATGGAATTGAAATGTGTAACACTGATGAGTATTTCATATTATTCTAGGACCTAAGTAACTGTTAGTGAATGTGCTGCTATGGAAGTGTAAGGAAACACGGTTAACAAAATGTATTTTCTTCTACATTGTATTAGATTCTCCTGGCGTTCTACCGAAGCCATTCACGTTATTGTCATTGTAATATTAATGACGGAATACATTGGCATGAAGATGTTAATGTTATCACTTTGTCAAAATTAATTAAAAAAATGTACAAAAAAAAATGCAATAGCTCCAGTGGTTGAGAAGAGCTGGTTCAAAAACGTCCATCCATTTTTGTATTACCGACTGACCCCCTCATAAGTAAATATAGCAGCGTTTTTTCATTTTTAAAACATTGTAGTAGAAGATCGGTTGTAGTGAGCCCTGTCTGAACGCACGAGCCTGAAAACATGCATCATTTAAAACAAGCATTTGCAATGCAATAGGTCTCGCATTATAAAAGTGTGAGCAGTTGGCATTGTTAATAATAATGCAACACTAGCTATTGGCATTGTAAATGATAATGCCATTTATTTATGTGTTTGTTTTATAAAATAGATTAAAAAGGCATTGTCATGAACAATGTCAATAGCTGAAACTTTTGCAAATGCGAGACCTATTGCATTGCAAATGCTTGTTTCAGTACAGCAGGCTTTTAAAAAAGTTTTAGTCACTACTCAAAATGAAATCCATTTTATCAGCATTGCTAGTGCTCCTTTATGTTTAATGCCCTAAATGAAACACAATGTTCTAAGCAGATTGCTAAACAGCATCTCCAGCCCCGATCACAATGTCTCACTTCATGTAGGACAGTGGGCATCCTGTTTTTATGCAGTGCCAAGACGGGGTGAACTAATGCACAGACTGAGGTCTGTCAGCCTCCGAGGCTCAAAGCATTCCTTGCAACAGTCCGCTGTGTCAAGGTATTGCCATGTGTACAGCACACACTCCGCTACAACAAGGGGTTTCAAAGTTGGGGGTGACTTCACAAACTTTCCCAAGGTGTTCATCGTGTTTGGTGACAGCGTATTTATGCTGACAGCCAGAAAACGGTTTGTGGTTGTGTGTGTGGCTGTGTGTGGGTGTTGTGATTGTGTGTGTAGTAGTGTGTGTGTTGTGGTTGCGTGTGTAGTTGTGGTTGTGTGTGTGGATGTGTGTTTCTGTTATTGTGTGTGGTTGTGTGTGTGGTTCTGTGTTATTGTGGTTGTGTGTTTGTGTTATTGTGTGTGGTTGTGTTTGTGTGTGGTTGTGTGTGGGTTTGGTTGGGTGTGTGTGGTTGTGGCATGTGTGGTTGTGTGTGGTTGTGGTTGTGTTTGTGGTTTTGTGTTTGTGGTTGTGTGTGTGGTTGTGTGTTTGTGTTATTGTGTGTGTGTGGTTGTGTGTTTGTGTTATTGTGGTTGTGTGTGTTTGTGGTTGTGTGTGGTTGTGTGTGTGTGGTTGTGTGTGTGTGTGTGTGGTGGTGTGTGTGTGTGTGTGGTTTTGTGTGGTTGTGTGTGTGTGGTTGAGTGTGGTTGTGGTTGGTTGTGTGTTGTGGTTGGGTGTGTGTTGTGGTTGGGTGTGTGTTTGTGTGATTATGTGTGTGTTATTGTGTGTGTGGTTTTGTGTGTGTGGCTGTGGGGTTTGTGTGTGGTGGTGTGTGTGTGTGTGTGGTTGTGTGTGTTTGTAAGTGGTTGTGTTTGTGGTTTTGTGTGTGGTTCTGTGTGTGTGTGTGGTTGTGTGCTGTTGTGGTTGTGTGTGTAGTTGTGGTTGTGTGTGGTTGTGTGTTTGTGTTATTGTGTGTGTGTGTGCTTGTGGTTGTGTGTGTGGGTGTGGGGGGGGGGGTGGGTTGTGGTTGTATGTGTTGTGGTTGTGTGTGTGTTTGTGTTATTGTGTGTGTGGTTATGTGTTTGTGTTATTGTGTGTGTGGTTGTGTGGTGGGGTTTGTGTGTGTGTATGGTTTTGTGTGTGTGGTTGTGTGGTGGGGTTTGTGTGTGTGTATGGTTTTGTGTGTGTGTTTGTGGGTGTGTGGTTGTGGGGTTTGTGTGTGTGGTTGTGGGGTTTGTGTGTGGTTGTATGTGGTTGTGGGGTTTGTGTGTGGTTGTGGGTGGTTGTGGGTGGTTGTGGTTGTGTGTGTGAGTGGTTGTGGTTGTGGGTGGTTGTGGTTGTGTGTGTGAGTGGTGTGTGTGTGTGTGTGGTTGTGTGGTTGTGTGTGGTTGTGTGGTTGTGTGTGTGTGTGGTTGTGTGTGTGTGTGTGGTTGTGTGTGTGTGTGGTTGTGTGTGTGGTTGGTTGTGTGTTGTGGTTGTGTGTGGTTGTGTTTGTGTTATTGTGTGTGTGGTTATGTGTTTGTGTTATTGTGTGTGTGTGGTTGTGTGGTGGGGTGTGTGTGTGGTTGTATGTGTGTGATTGTGTGTGTGTGTGGTTGTGTTTGTGGTTGTATGTGGTTGTGTTTGTGGTTTTGTGTGTGTTTGTGGTTTTGTGTGTGGTTCTCTGTGTGTGTGGTTGTGTGTTGTGGTTGTGTGTGTGTATGTGTGTGGGGTGTGTGTGTGTGTGGTTGTGTGTGTGTGTGGTTGTGTGTGTGTGGTTGTGTGTGTGTGCGTGCAATCCTAATCAAAACACAATGGCACAGACTTTAGTTTCATTAGACCTGAGGAACCGTACATAAGAGATGAAGAATTGTTATCGGTAACGGACCCACTAGGCCTCCAGTCAAGTAATAGTGGTCATGAACGTTATAAATTAAAAACAACGAAACGGAAAAATTAACAATCTCATCACTCACCCACTTGAGGGTCTCAGAAGGAGCCTAGATCCCGCTTGGACTCAGAATCTCTCAGGTGCAACAAAGCCCCTTTGGTACAGAAAGATAGGGTGGATAACCCTGGCTCAGTGGTTAACAACGAAAAGTCCACCTTTGACACACCAGTCATGAACTTACAGATACAGAACTGGTGGTCGGTCATTGACACCACACTAACAACCATGGGCTAGGTGGCAATGGTGCATGCTGACTAAATGGACTCTCAGATTGTAATATTACAGTCCCTGGCAAAGAACGTGAAGAAGATAGAATCGCGACTGGATAATCTAAATTATTTCATAATGAACGCCCAGTTACAGACTGACAAGGAGCGGTGTTATTGCTCACTTCTCCTCGAAAAAATCTCTGCATTCCCTGAAATAAATGTCGAATCTTCTCAGAGAATATAAAGTAACATACATCATAACAGCAATGAAAGGCCCCTTCCCCGTTCCTCATCAAAAAGTTGACCAAATACGGTTTTTGGTGTCAGTTCCCCCGGGGCACAAGCAGGCATCCACTTCTGTCAGGACAGCTGATCGGAGCAAAAAAGACAGAAGTGGATGCCTGCTTGTGCCCTGGGGGGACTGACCAAAAAAAAAAACACACAAAGAGAAACAAGGGATATCCAAGGATAAATATGAAGGAATCGCCAAATGGGTGGTGACGCGGATGTCAAAAACCACGCACAATAATGGAGGTGGGCAAAGAGGGTAAGAGCCGTTCTCCGTCTGAAGCAGACCGCTCTGATGCTGGAGAGGACGAAGCGCATGAGCCCCGCAGACACTGCGCAGACTCCGCGTACATTTTAAGAATGGAAGGCATAGACGAGAAAGCGGATGAAGGAAGGATGAAAAAAGTAAGGAAGGTTGTAAAGAAGGAAGGGAGGAGAGCAAAGGATATACGGTGAAGGCAGATTAAAAGGAGAGGAAGGTAGAGGAGAAAGGGTAGGAAAGTAAGAAGCAACAAGTGGCGTTGAAGGTGAATCAATGAAAACAGTGGGTGTGCCGGCAGAGGAGGCTGGGTCTGCGCAGCAAAGCCGCGAAAGTGAAAGTGATCGTGATCGCGATCAAAGCGGCCGAGAAAGTGAAAGTAAGCAGTGCAAGCGCGCGCCCGCGCACATGCACTGTAGCTCTAGGCTGGCCTGGTAGCACTTTTTGAAGCCCATATACAAAATGTCTCTTCGAGCCTTTGGCTCGCGAGACCTAAAAAGGGGACCTACTAAATGTGCAAGTGATCGAAACATCTACCCAGAACTAAACGTGCTAAACGCGCTTGAGCCAATGCTTCTAATGCACGAGGCTGTAATATTTTTACCTCAGGAAAAAAAATAATGACGTTTTTGTCAAATGTATAGTGCTACAGTCGAGAAAGATTTGGCTTTGCCTTACCTGCATTTGTACTTTCTGCTCTCATGGACTCGATACTTTTTTTATATTCTTCCGAATCACCCTTTAAAGATTTACTTTCAGATTTTATGTTAAAGAAATGATGATGTCAGCCCCCTTGTTTTTTTGCACAGACCACAAAATCACAAACGTGCGTCAAAAGGACCGTCGTTTGGGTGGTCAACCGCCTGAATGTTTTAAACAGGGTGGCAGATCTACAAGTGCCACAGAGCGGCACTGCAAGCCCTTTGTCTGCGCCACGCTGCGGCACTTTCAGAGCACATGAATGCGACATATCTACAATGATACGTCACATTCCTGTGCTTCCCCAGCGCTGTTGCACAAACAGCTGCCATGCGCCAGCGCAGGCATCCTTGCACCACGGTACAAGGATGCCTGTGACATGGGGAGATTGTTTTTGTGCAGGAAGGGGCACCCTCCTGCACAAAAACAATCACTACAAGCATTTTCCTCTTTCAATGTGTGCTGTAGAATGCAGCACGCATTGAAAGAGGGAAAAAACAAGGAGAATAGAAAACATTTCACCTCATTGTACCTGGCCAATGCACCCCAAGGGTGGCGTAGCAAACTGACGTATTTCCAGGTTTACGATTTCTCGTAAATCCGGAAATGTGTCTGGTTCCATGGGTGTTGCGTAGGAACACCCACAACAACACGCATGGAACGCCGCTTTCACGCAAAGTGCTGTGTGTAAAGGGGCCATATTTACAAGGACAGGGATAGCCACGCAGGGTGGCTTTTCCTGTCCTTGTAAATATGGGGCAAAGAAATGCGCTGCTAGTGCGTCAGAAAAAGTGACTTACTGGCAGCGCAAGGGGCTTGCAAATCTGTCCCTGGATGTTTACAGTTTGGAAAGTTCAAACTGAATCCTGGCGCTCAGACTCCCTGGAGTGATCACCTGCTGTGTCCCACTGGACACAGTCTAGTGTTTTAACCAGCCACTCCCATAAGGGCTGGTCCTTACATTCACCCACCACCCTTCTAACCCAGGCGTCACCGGTCAGGAGACCCTGCCAATAAAAGAGCCCACGTGCTTGTGGCCAATTCTAGGTACAATATCTAAGTGTGTGTGTGTCACTTATTCACAAAGTATGTGGGCATAGAGCTCACGACATTGCAATCATACTGTTTGAATGCGTGGGCCAACTCTAGATTGAAACTGGTGGGATTCACTATTGTATGTGATTTTTTTTTAGCAAGGTCCAGCTTTTACTATGGGAGATCATAAAATAATTAATCATTCACTGAGAGGGTTAGTATTTCTCCCTCTATTGCTAGATTATAAGGGCCTCATTTATGAAAAGTGACGCATCGCTGTGTGAAAACAGCGATGCGTCACTTTTCATTGCCCCGTCCTTGCGACATGCTGGATGCGTCATATTTACAATATGACGCATCATGTCGCAAGGAGCTACAGATACATCAGTATTTCTGACATATCTGTAGGCGCAATAATGACGCATTGCTGGAGTGTGTCACAAAAGTGACGCAACTTCAGCAATGGGTCATTTAAAATGGGCAAGTCCCATTTCAATGTGCCTGCATCAGTCTTACGCCTGCTGTGAGGCAGGCATAACATATTGACGCATTTGAGTCCTAGAAGTAGCGCAGTGAAATCTCAAGGCTTACTTGCGTCAGAATACCCACCCTGCATACATTATACCTAGATGCGTCACTTTGTAAATATGACACAACATGTTGCATTTTTTACGCTACTGGTGCATCACAAAAAGTGACGCACTGGCGGCACAAAAGTGACGCAAGGGCTCATAAATAAGCACCATAGGGGCATATTTACAATAACTGGCGCATCCCTGCATATCAGTAGGGATGTGCCAGTTATTGTGCGCCACAGCTCCGCCACCATGGATGCGCCGCACTTACAATGCGGCGCACCATGGGGCAAAAACGTCACAGATGCGTGACTATCTCTGTTGTCTCTCTGTCCTTGTCCCCATGTTTGTCCCTCTGGTGATCTCTCTATCCCTGTTCTTCTATCTATGACCATAACACTTTACCTTTCCTGGTGTCTGTCCAAATTCATGAAATGTACAACAGAGATTTTATTCTTGAACTATGGAGCAAGTAAGTGTTGGGACCAGTTTAGGTTTGGCTATGGACAGATGGGTGCTCAATCATGCAGTAGGCTTAGTGGCGTGGTTAAAGAAAGGCAGAGGATGGAACAATAATGAAAGCCATGAACAGTAGATACTTAGGCACAAACTGTGGGAGAAATGTGGCACGTGCCAATATGGGATTGTAATTTGTAGGCTGGCTAAAACAGAATGGAGGAGGTGGTATGTATTAGTGGACAGTGAACAACACATCTTTTGTTCTACCAATTAATTTCAATGGTAGAGAGGCTGAAACAAAACCATAAGAGGCTGACTAATTTATGAAAGGATTGGTATCTTTGAGTGGAAGTAAAATGCAGCAGTTATTATTTAGAAAAGAAAGTTACTTACCACTCACTACATCTGCTTTTGCCTCAGCAGGATAGTCCACACCCTCTTCAGCAGCAGCAGCTGTATGCCTTAGCAAATCTAGAGTAACACAAGGCAGCGCAAGTCAATCCCTTGTATTACTTTGCGTTGGGAAGGCGTTCATTGTGTGGAGTGTAGGTGTTGCCATGCATTCTTCCATAGTTTTTGGTGCATTCCCAGATCTACTAACAGTAAACCTGGAAATGCATCACACTGCTGTGATAGCCTAACAGAGGCTTATTGAGGAGAAATAAAGTTAATTCCTCTTTCTGACTCTGCTGCATTCTACAGCACTCATAAAAAGAGGAAAGCGTCTCTGAGGATTGTTTTTGTGCAGGAAGGTGTGCCTTCCCGCACAAAAACATTCCTGCCTGTAACGCAGGCATCTTTGCACCATTATGCTTTGAATTTTGCCCTAGGCAGCACTCAGTGTGCCAGTGCAGAGAGAGAGCAGGAATGTGCCATATCTTAGTGAATATGGCACATTCCTATTCTCTCCATTCGATGCAGCACAGCAAGTTGTCATGCTACGTTGCATTGCAGTAAAGGTTAATAAATCTGCCCCTAGGTGTATGCAGAGTGATTGGTCCTTAACACACTGGTCACAGGAGGCTCAGTGCACAATGGGTGAACCTCACCAGTGTCAACTCATAAATTGTACTTGTAGATACATAGTAGAGCTGTGCATCTCAAAACTGTCAACAACCTATGCCCATATCAGTCTTCATCATTAACTCACAATCAAATGTGAAAAAACTTGGGCACTTCTTCCAGGTTTCTCAGAATTTCCAATTTGGCTGGTATTGGAAGTTACCAGCAGAGTCAAGATTCCGAGATATGTAGTAGTTCCTCATGCAGTATTACAATTTTCTGGAATTTCTGAGGACATCATCTCCATGTATAACATGGTGGAATATATTCCTAGAAAATGACCCAGAAATTGTCAATTACCTGCTGTAATCAATGCATAAATATCATATTCTATTGTAATTGCCAATTCTATAGAGGAAAGGTCATAGGATCACTACAGTATCTGTAATTACAGGTGGGTTGTATGTCAGCATATTGGTATCAAAAATATGGTTTGACACTATTATTGTGGCTTAAATATAATTTATAAAAACTTTGCTCCGTTTGGTGTAGGTTTTCTAAAATTAATTCCAATGGGTGATATTTTTGTTAACATTGCTTAGGGAACTAAGGGCCAGATGTACAACCCTTTTTTGCGGCTGCAAATGGGAGATCGGCCCGTTTGCGACCGCAAAAAAGGCTCCAGGCATGTACAAATGTTATTTTGCGAGTCACTGACTATCAAACTGGTATTTGCGACTCTCACTATTAGGAAGGGGCTTCCCTTCCTAACAATGATCCACCATGCCATGTACTATTGTTTTGCGACTGCGTTTGCGGTCGCAAAAACTCACAGTTTACCACCTACTTTAAGTAGGTGGTAAACAAATCGCAAACAGGAAGGGGTCCCCAGGTGACCCCTTCCCCTTTGTGAGTGTGTGCGGAAATATTTTTTAGGAGCAGGCAGTGGTGCCAGGGACCACTGCCTGCTCTTAAAAAATGAAACTGAAATGTTTCATTTTCGGTTTTTAAATGTATCCCGTTTTCCTTTATGGAAAACGAGCCCCATTTAAAAAAAAGATATGCTTTATTTAAAAAGCAGTCCCAGACATGGTGCTATGCTGACCCCAGCAGGCCACCATACCTGGGAGTGCTAGCCATTCCCAATGGGGTCCCAAATTGTGCTTGCCTCATGAATATTGATG
Organism: Triturus cristatus; assembly: GCF_964204655.1. Classification (NCBI taxonomy): domain Eukaryota; kingdom Metazoa; phylum Chordata; class Amphibia; order Caudata; family Salamandridae; genus Triturus; species Triturus cristatus. The sequence continues at coordinate 1,535,634,238 of NC_140589.1, read as the reverse complement.
AGGCAATCAATTTGCGACCCCATTGGGAATTGCAAACAGTTTCTGAGACTCTGTTGTGCATTGCATTTTGCAAATTGCGAGTCGCACAATGCAATCGTTTTACGTCTGGCTGCATGAGCTCAACAAACCTGGCTGGAAGTTCCCTGTTTGTCAAACCTTTAGTTCACTCGCTTTGTTATGAGTGAGGCTTACTACCATCTTTCCAACAACATTTCTGCTTTCACCCAGTCACATAAAACAGTGCAGCAAGTTGTCTTGCTGCATTGCATGACTTCTTAGTAAATCTGCCTCTTAGTCTCTTGAACAAAATGCAAAAATCATAAGTGGTGCAAGGCAGCAGGCTGTGGCTAAGGAGGGCTTGTTGTTGTTGAATAGCTGCTGGAAGAGGTCTCAGTGAAGTCACTGACTTTTGTCAGGAAACCTCGGCGGGGGGGAGGGGGTTGAATTCCCTCTTAGAGAAGGTCCTTTGATGGCTGGAATCTTTTGGCACCTTTGATCAGTGACGATTTCTACATTCAGACACAATCATTTTTTTGAAGCTCAGATGTAGCCGAACAGAGCTCCATGAGGCTGGATACCTTCAGTGTGAGGTCCACTGAATCAGATTTTCTGCAATGGAAATGCTCTGAGAGGGAGCACCCAAAATCTTCAGCAGAGCGGCAATTCACTTTTGTCCGATGGCTTGGCACGTTAGTCCCGGAATTCCGTAAGTCTTTGGAGCCTACATGTTTCTAAGTCCCAGGTTTCAGATGTTTGACAGAGTCCACTTTGACACAGTCAATGATTATATGTCCTCAGAAACAGCACTTGGGGGTAAAGGCAAAGGCTCACTTCAGCAGAATCCACCAACAGGGTCCAGGGTAGCTCTAGTTGTGATTGGTCAGCTGGGAAGTTGCAGGAAAGGTACCTTGTAGCTTGCTGTGTCCATGTAGCTAGAACAGACATATAACCCCTGGAGTCCACTTCTTTGTCTCTGGTGTAAGAGGGAGAGCTGGTCCAATCTTCTAGACTCTTCTTAGGTCTCAGGTAGGTTTGTCCTCTTCTGATCTTCCACAGGCCCAGCAGTGTTCTGAAGTGGGTACTAAGGTTGTCACATGTATCCCTTATGCCTGTGGTTGAAAGAGACTCCTGGCCTCTCCCTAACCAAATAGAGTAAAAGTTCCCAGAGGTAGCCTACACACTTTTAAAGCACTTGCTGTGGGTCTTACAGCAACCAATCCCACAGTGCCCCTCTCTACGTAAAGCCAAGATGGCAGAACTTTTTTTCCCCCCGGGCTGAGCATGTGTGCCCATCGCAGAGCTGTGACCAGGGAAAGGAGCAACCCTTTCTTTGTGGTCACTCTAAGTCAGTTTTGCGGACAGCTCCTCTTCCACTGGGATTGGTGACTGTCTGACATGGGGAAAAAAGGAGGGTCCTGCCCAAGTGTCTGCTAACATTTGCCTGTGACAGGGTAGGCCTTCTTTAAAGATGAACATGTTTGTGGACCCACACCGAAGGCCTTTGTCCTGCTCTGGAAGCAGTTTTCACAAATCATCAAAGGGGCTGTTCAGCATCCAGGTGATGTTTGGAGCACATACAAATATATCTTTAGAGGCTTTAGGCAGTGAAAAGGTAACTTTCTAAAAGTACCTTTACTTTAATAGTTATAAAAATAGGATTTTACTATTAAAATGGATTTGAATAACTGTTAAAAAAAGAGCCTTTGAATCACATTTCTAGCTGTTTCAAATACAATATTGTAACACAGTATCTTGCTATGGAATAGCCAGCCGTGTTACAGTGAAAATAGCTTTATTGCTTTTTTTTTTTTTTACTTTTTCATTGTAAGGACCATTTTAATACCTCACACCATGCTTTCTGGGCAATAAGGCCTACTTAGGGGTGACTTGTAAATATTTAAAAGGAATGTTTTGACCCGTCAAGTGGGGTTATTATGATGGGGGGAATTTGCAATATACAAGTGCAACAGCCAGGCTGCAAATGGTAGGCCTGCAAATATGGTTGCACTGTCACTGTAGTGGATGTCACATTGGGTACTGCAATTTATTGGTGACATTCACCTATAGACCCTGGGTACACATTGCACCACACACTAGGGACTTATAGGAAAGTTAAATATGCCTTCATTCTGAAAGTGGAGCACAGGAAATTTACCTCTGGTTAGCAGGGGTAAAGTGCACAGAGTTTTAATGTCGGCAAAAGCAGTGTAGGAAAGAACCTCTTTTGACATGGGTAGCCCCCCTCTTTTTACCTGATGTCTGATGTAATTTTGAACTGTAAATGAACTGAGGCCCTGCTAACCAGGTTCCCAATGCCAGATCTAATTTTCCTAAAACTGTAACGCGATCGGTACAACCTCTGTTCCCCTGTAAGCCCCGAGTAAATGGTACCCTGAGTACCCAGGGCCTGAGGACAGAAGGAGATTCTCTAGGAACCCCTGATCTGGACCCAGAGGTGCTGCTATTGCGGACTGCGTGTCCAGGTGCAGGACAAATCGAAGAGTCGGCATGACACACAGTCCTGAGTGCCATGCCAACCCCGCACTGCATAAGATATAGGTAGTATACATTTTGAAGCACATGCTATTCAATTCAATTACAGATGTGTTGTGTAACAAAACAAACTTACTGGTGAACATAGGAGATTTCTTATCTTTTTTTCAGTGTAGATTTATTTCTTAAGATCTCACCAGGGGAGTAGGGTGTATCTCCTCCACCATTGAATGCACCGTGGGCGCAAACCCTGTTGTATGAATATGCATGTTGATATTGTATAAGCACTCAACACCTCATAAACACCTAGAGAAAGGGACCCACGTCTGGGCATTCCCTGACAACTTAAGGTAAACAAAGCAAACACATGGAGATGATGGATTGAGTCCCTTGCTCAATTTGCCACTGGATTCAAGCTTGCCTGGCTGATGAAGGGTGTTACTCAGAAAAAGGTCCCAGGATGCTTGTTTCCGGTTCAGGGAAGATCTGGCCTGGCAGTTTGGGCTGGACTGTTCAGATGAGGCACAGGGTCTAGACTGATTTGCATATAGCTGGGTCTGAACTAAGGTGGCGAAGTGAGCTAAAGAATGATGATCTGCGACTGGGGGTGAGTGTCTGAAAAGTTTCAGTGCTCCATCCATCATCTCCTTGTGTTTGCAATGTAAATAGGAGGAAATCACATTAAGGGCTTCATTACGATGTCGGTCGGAAAGCATTCTGACCGACTCCTTGTCGGAATGGTTTCGGACCGGCTCGGGTTCGGGGAGTCCAACCGACTGATTATGAAGTTTCCGAACACTGTTCGGTCAGACTCCCATTGACTTCAATGGGAGCCTGTGTTCTGACCAACAACACAGGCTCCCATTGAAGAAAGGGGTGGTTGCGGAACACCTTGCACCCTGTGGCGGGCACCCCTTGGTGCCTGCCACACTGTGCATGGTTGTAGAGAGGGGTCCCATGGGTGCCCCCACAGGCCCCAACCAGAGGCCTCCAGGAGTGAAGGGGTGCCTGCCTTGGGCCCCCAAAGTCAGTTTCTGACATCCGTTCTGTGTCGGGCAATCTGATTCGAAAAGGCTGTCTGAATCCAAGACATTGTTATAGGTCCGTCGGAAAAGAGGTCTATAGAGCTGTATGATTCAGCTCTGACCGACTCGGAGTCTCCAAATGCTGGTTGGAAACGAGTCATACAGACTCGTTGGTTACCTTCCATCGTGATCGTCGGTCAGAAATGTTTCCGGGTCAGTCAGAAACATGGGTTCCTGCTCTGGTTAGGAAAATCTGAATGCCATTCGGACCCTTTCCGACGACATCGTAGAGAGGCCCTTAATGTCGCACTCAGGCACTGTTGCATTTAAACAAGATCTATTTAGAGTCTACTGTCTACCAGCAGGAAAATAGTGCATCATAGGTAACATTTACAGAGCAGGCGTCTCGTCAATCTTGTAATGAAATTTCTTGGTGGTAGGAGCTTTTTTCATGAGTTCTCTTTATGTGAGTCCTGTGCCAAAAATAATCATTCTGGAGCCTTCCAGACCACTATAATTTCAGGAATTATCTGCCTTTGATAAATTAATAATTAAAGGTATATTTGGTTTGGTCCCAGGGGTTCTACAACCTTAATAAAATTCATCTGGCTGTTTAAAGTGGTCTTTTATCACTTCGGTTGTAATTTTCAACGTGGCCGCCTCTTAGAAATAACTCCAGGTCTCACTAGGATATATTCACATAGAAAATTCAAAATCTGGCCCTGTAGGCAACGATCCTGCTTGAGTGCAGATTTCTGAATTTGTGGAATTCACAAACGTTTCCAAGACTACACTTGAAAAGCTGTGACAGTCACAGACTTTTGAATTATGAGTTACAACAATGCTTAGGGACTTCCACATGCATAACTTTGCACAGCATACAACTGGGCATGGCAAAATACTTTCACCTGTGTATATTTGTATACTTTCTCCATGGGAAAAATATTTTTTTTCCGCGGAGAAACCCCTTCTCCTGCTGTGCTGAAAACTTCCAACATGCAGGGACCTCACAGCTAAAATGCTAGGCCTTGCTGTAAGTGTCAAACATAATTCTGGAACACTTTACATATGTTAAAGGAGTTGGGGGTCAAGCACAAAGATGTAATTCAGGAAAAGGAAGTGAGGCAGTACACATAAAATATAAGTAATCAATTCCCTGCAACTCACATACAAAGGTTGTTGCAGTTCACCTTGGAGTCTTTAAACTAATAAAGACAACTAGAGGCTTTAAAAGCAGTGGCGTGTCCTCCGCTAAGGCAGAGGAGCGTTGCCCCACTGCTTGTTGAGCAGTGCAAAATAAAAATAAAATGATAATAACCTGAAATTATTATCATTTTATTTTCCTTTGCGACTCCGGGTGGGGCGTGGTTGGCTGACGCAGAGGGAGCAGGAGTGGTTTGCACTCCCTCCCTACATGCGCATGACGCTTTGACCAGCCTTCTAGGGCCGGCCAAACAATCATCCGTAGTTGGCATGTTCTCCGTGGGGCTGTGTTGCACAGCCCCATGGAGAAAATGCCCATATTCCCAGGCACTGCCTGAGCGGACAAACAGGCTGCTCTGACCAATCACAACGCTGCTCTTGCAGCATCATGATTGGCTGGCAGTCGGAAGCCTGGGTGCTTTCGGTGCAGGCTGTAGGCAATAGCCGGGAAGAAGAAGAAAAGAAGACGAGGAGAGACATGTGGCGGATGCAGCGGCAAAGAAGGTAAGTTTATTTTTATTTTTTTCATTCCGACCCGCCACCCCCCACCACCACTGTTTACAAACCCCTTTTGCCGCCGGTGCATCAATTTTACTATGAAAAAAGTGATGAACCGGTGGAGCATGAGGCTTGTAATAAGCCCCCTAGTCTCTGGCCTCATGCCTCTATTCTGTCGCTGAACTCTTCATTACCATGCAGTATCCTTCTAAGTTAAGACTGCATTTTCCATAAATACATGTTTAAAAGGATAGTTTGAAATGATGTAGTCAGGCATGTTATCAGCTGAACCACATCTTCCACAAGCATCAAAATCAAAGCAATAGAGGTTTTTTGCTACACAAGAGGAACTGGCATGCTGAGTTGCAAGCAGTACACTAAATCTTGCAATTGCTCAAAATATGAGCAGAGGAACATTAATGGTATTTCTTGGCACACTGTACTGAAACATTCATTTAAAGCCAAACTACCAAGTGAACTAGTTGAGAGTCAAATGCAACAGGGCTGATTCACAAAAGCATTTATGAATAAAAGAAGTAATACTACAGGAGTACTCTTTTACGTACTCTAACATATCTTTGTGAATCAACCCTGAAATGTCCAACTCCCTATAAATAAATAAGCATAGAGGGCACAATCGTTTCTATGTGTGTTAATTTTATATGAATATTCTCTGAATATTCTCATTTTATTCCAGTATTAGATGCTTTGGGGCCAATTCACAAAGGCACTTAGGAGTAGTAAATGAGTACTTTACGTTCTCTATGATGTCCTTGTGAATAGGCCCCATGTTCTGAAAGCGATTGGGCCCACTCTCATACATTTTCTCACGTCATAAATATCTGGAAGCATAGAAATCGTTAACCGGTATTGACCTTAATTCCTTTCAGTCTGCCTACACTATATTTACTTCAATAATTGTACTGCTTTAAGTGTGACATCAGTTGAGAGCCTTTTAGAGCCAGTATTGACACAGAGAGGCATATCGTTTTGGCACAGGCAGACAAAGAAGGTGGCTGAGGAGCCTCCCTCCTTGTGATTCACTGGTGCCTCCAAGACGACATGCAGTGCACATGATGGGTACAGTGTGACAGGAGAAAAGAAGTTTGGACAAAAACAATTAACAAAAAAATAGCAGATTGTGACTACAAACCTCTCCTTTGCAGGGCCGGACTGGCCATAGCGGGCACCAGGTGTTTCCCCGGTAGGCTGCTAGGGTAGGGGCCGGTTTTTGCCTCATGGGGTGCCGTTTTTGTGACGGGGGTCGGCAATATCGGCCCCCTGTAACAAAATCGTCCAAAACCGGCCCTCGCAAACTGCTCGGCTGCAGTCTCCCTCACCCCAGGGGAGGCGGCTGAGCAGTTTGCCAGGGCCGGTTTCTGTTCCCAGTCCAGCCCTCCTCCTTTGGCGCAAAGCAGCTCAGCCTGCGTCAAAGTCCACTAGGAATCACTGCAGGATGCGATGCCATAAATATGGAGGCAGAAACACAAAAACACTGTTGACTTGTGCAATTTCATATCATTGTGGTAAGTTGAAGCAGTCCTTGGTGCAAACAACATTTTCCACCATATAATGTCATAAAGTTTCTGTGAAGGTGGCAATGTGTGACAAGAATGTTTGCATATTTGTTGTGTGCCATTTAGTTACGGTTGTGGTGTTTTGTTGTTTATTGTGCTGCTTTGCTTTTGTGCTGCCTTCTAGCAGCGTGATTTTGTTGTTCTGTATTGCTGTTTTGGGGGACACAGCCTTAATAATGAGGTTTTTACCTCGTTGTGCCTTTACCACGCATTTGTTAGGATGCATGTTTTAACCACATTTACCACGCATTTAAGGTAAGTTGAGGGGGTCTCCCCTCACAAATACATTGTTTTTAAATCTAAAAACAATGCGTGGTATTGGCATGCGTTGTAAATGCATACTCGCAGTAAAAACATGAGTGCTAACAAATGTGTGGCAAAGGCATACGATGCATTTACCTGCGTTGTACCGTCGTACAGCCCTGTTTTTGTGTTGCATTCTGTTTTAACTGTTTTGTTGTAATATACCCTGTGTTTTAATTGTACTGGTATGTTACTTGTGTATGTTATTGTGTTATAGTCTGTAGTTTATTTCAGTGTTGTCAAGAAATCAACAAAAGCTGCTACATTTTCAGTAAAAATGAGCACATGCCTTGAAAGGTCTTGTGACAAGCAAACGTTCACCACTATCTAAGGTGGGAAAAGAGCACTGCTCCGGCTCTTCAAATACTTAAGGCACCAGTCAGCCCAAAACTGTGGCACAGAGTGAGTCTAAACTTGAAACATTCCCAAGGTCATCTCACATAAAGTGAGCACTGTAATGTTTATTTTATGACAAAATCTCTGCCACAGTTTTGGAGTGCTTTTGTTTTAAATAGTTGAAGAACTGGAATAGCTCTATTTTACCACCTTAAACAGTGGTAATTGTGTATCACTAGAATTTTAATCATGTGCTGCTTAAGGCTGGAAGTGTATCAGCATTTGTGTGTCTACAAAACAACTGAACATAACACAATAACAAACACAAAACAACATAATACACAACACATATCAGAGAACAACACAACAAAACAGTATAAAAAGACCTTTAACACAAGGTATAACGAATCAAAATGCAATAATGAAGTACAACAAGGCAATGAAGATGATGGAATCGAGGGGCACTCTATCAGAATTCACCATGGTGGTCCAGGAGGCAAGGCGAAAATTTGTACTGATCAAGCAGAAGCTGAGACTGGCCGCAATCCCCTATGCCATGCTATATCCAGCTCACCTTCGTATTTGCTTTCAGGGAAATGATCATTTTTTACCAACCCTCAGCTAGTCGCGGCATTATGCACGCACAACGCCACTGAAAATGCCTGCTGCCTCATCCAGGCCTCTTGACCAACTTCAGACCTGGGCTGACAATGCTCTTTCCAGTATTAAGCCCTTAGCTAAGCAGATAGACTTGTCTGATGCTCATATGTTTTTCATCAAATGATTGCCTGTGTAAATGTTGCTTGGGGCCTCCATAGCCCCCCTAACTTATGGACCACTCGCGCTGGATGAGACTACGCTGGTGATCCCCAGACACCCTCGTTCACACAAGAATGACCCCTGCTGATTCTCTTGATGGCTTCTGCAGGTGACCCCTGATTACTCTTGTTAGTATTCTGTTTGCATTTCCTTCAACAGAATTTTATTCACATTGTTTTTTTTCCTTTGTTCCTGTGCTCTGGTGGTGGCCCCACCAGGGATCAGCTATGGTTTGCTCTAGAACTGATTTTCTAAGAGGGTATGAAGGGGGGGCTGCATTCCAGACAGGTATGGGCCATCAGTGTGGGTGGGGGGATGTGCTTGTTTGATGTTTTTTGCTGTGCTGATTATTGTATGCTACTTATAATGCAGTGTTGCTATCTTGCACCCATCAGCTCTCTGACTATTCATTGCTACCTCGACTTTCCAATCCCTCCTTAGCATGTCTACCATGACTAATGCAAATGGTATTCCCTCTCACCCATCATATAAATGCATCACATGGAACAGTAGAGGCCTTGGAAATCCACTCAAACACAGGCATATATTATCCTACCTGGATCGACATGGCTTTCAAATAGCCCTGTTACAAGAGACTCATTTGAATGACTCTACAGGTGCGACCTTTGCAGCTTGATGGACCTCCAACAATTTTCCACATACTCCTCTTATGCGAGAGGGACAGTTACACTTATTCGCGGGGGTACTGTACATTCCACAAAGGTCGCTATGAGATCCACAAGGTTGCTGTTCGATCACGTGGGCTAAATTGAACTCTCATGCCATCACAATAGTAAATTGCTATCGCCCCAATACGGATGACCAGCTTTTTTGGACTGCCTGTGGGGCCCAGAAATAGATTTTGGCCCATCCCTAACATTGACTGGGGGTGATTTCAACATAGCCCTAAACGCAATGATTGTTCATTCTTACGTACCATCCAGTTATCGCAGCATCACTGCTCATCATCTCAGGGATATCATGGATGAGCACAATTTGCTTGATGCCTGGAGAACTCTCCACCCATTGGATAGACAGGACACTTCTCAGTCAGGGGTCCATGGAATTTGGTCATGACTGGACTATTGCCTGATCTCAAGGGGAGTCGGGTCTTGGGTACAGGAGGTTTATGATCTTGCTCAAACATATTTATACCACTCCCCAGTCTTCCTCGTGCTATCCATTCCTGCCCAGGCTTTCACTGGCATGCCCTGGCAGCTAGCCCCACTCTTCCTCCTGGATGCTCAATTTTGAGAAGTGCTTCAACAGGAGACCTTTGATTTTTTTTCAAGAAACACAGATTCAGTGCCCATAAATGTAAATGTTGTAGACTTGTAAAGCGCACAGCTACCCCAGCAACGGGGTGTCCCGGCGCTGTAGACCGCTGGGGAACCCGTCCTGGCTATCCCTGTGAGATGGTCCCTTTCTGGGTATCTCCAAGGTGAAACCAGGCATCCCCGGCGTCTGTGGGGAGCCGTTGTAGAGATGAGGCAAGCTTAATGCCCAGAGTTGCCGAGTGTGTTCCTGGTTAGAGTAGGTACCGAGGCGAGAATTATCGAGTCCGTTTTGACCCTGGTCCACGACCCTGCCGCGTCGGGAATTGAACCCTGGTCCCTGGCCGATTCTCTGCTTACAGGTCTGCCACCTCTAACTAGTGAGCCACACCTCTCCATAATGGTGTTTAAAGTTATGGGCTGTGGAATCTGACTTGCCAAAAGCTGGGGAGTGTTGTGCTCACTACGTAATTATCTGGGTAGACTTGAGGGAGAACTTAAACAACTAATAGCTTAGTTGGGAGGTGTAAATGATCTTACAGTAGCTCAGCAAATTAAGACACTATTATCTGAATTCCATGAAATAGCTGAGAGAGAGAATTCCTATGCCAAGGTAAGTATGCCAAGGCTCAGGTGTATGGGGAGAGAGAGTGCCCAGGACACACTTTTGCCACCATGACCCAGAAACCACCTTGCACCAACTGTGTTTTGGAGATTTGGGATAATAAGGGGCAACTACAAAGAAATACCCTGGATATACAACATTCTTTCTTCTCTTTCTATAGTTCCCTCTATACTTCTCGGAGGTCAAAACTATTGATGCAGACTTCTATTTGGAGGACTTAGCTTTGGGGTGATTGAGTGATGCCCAAATGAACTTCTTGGCCCAAGAGATTACTAGTGATACGATCATGGAGGCAATTATGCAGTGGAAGACTGGTAAATACCTTGGGCCAGTTGGTCTACTGGCTGATTTTTACAAGGCCTATGTTGACCTTCTGATGCCCATGCTAGGCTCTGTCTTTCAGGAAGTGAAATTTTTAGTATGCCTTGACCAATCAGGCTTTATCCCGGGACGGTCGACATCTCACAATTTGAAAACTCTGTTAGCAGTGATGCAGGACATTAACTCTGACCTGACTGTGGTGGCGGCATTTTTTAGGCACCACCAAAGCTTCTGACTTAATTGAGTGGGATTTGTTAATGACTGTGTTCTGCCGGATGGAACTTCCTAGCTCCTTTCTGACTTGGGTGGCACTTTAATATTCACAGCCGGTAGCTAGTGTTTGAATCAATGGATCAGCTTCCTCCCCCATGGTTATCACCAGAGGCACGCAACAGGGATGTCTGCTCTCACCATCACTTTTTGCCCTGGTGGTAGAGCTGTTAGCCACCAAGTTGCACCAATGTCATTGTGATTATGCGCTTCGCTACCCTTCTACTCATCTATTGATCTCTCTATATGCGTATGAAATGACCCTCTATTTGTGTGATCCTCATAGTAGTCTTAATGGTGTCCTCCAAGAGTTTATCTGATTTGGTGACCTATTAGGTGCACAGATTACCTGGGAAAAATTGCAACTATTTTCACTAATGCCAACTGCAAAGCCTTTTGTCATGGACTTCCCTCTACAGTGGTGTCAGTCCAACCATAATTATTTGGTGGTTATGAGATTGAGAGGTAGTAATAAGATCTATGACGCTGCATTACCTACACTTACTGATCTAATTCATTTCTGGATTTGTCATTGGCAGGCAGCACTACATTGATGAAAATTATGATACTACCTACATTTTTATACCTATTTCGCAACAGACCCCTTCCACTGAGTTGTTCTTTCTTCCAAGCGCTAAGAACTCAGATGATAAGGTTAGCATGGGTGAGCAAGCAGCCTAGTTTGCAATGGGATGCTCTCTCAATGATGTTTTCTAAGGGTGCATTTGAAGCCCCAGGCGTGGAGTTGTACTCTCAGTGTACTCAGGCTCATCATGCCATACATTGCTACAAACCTATTCAGTTCCTCCGTTATCTGGCAGTGGAGCAAGGCTATATGACCCCTTCCCCTATTCCTCATTTCTGGGCTCCTCCTCTGCTGGGCCCTCACTGGCCGAATCCACAGCAGAGTGTACCTCGAATGACTAGCGCAAACTGGGCTCAAAGTTAGGGAAGGTGCTTGTATATTCTCCACTCATACCACTTCCCTATAAATCATTGTTACCAATCACTCATAAGGCTTCTTGCAGGCTTTTGCTTCAGGAGCACATATTTCAACATTGGGGAGATCTATATCGGGAAGGCACCTGTGGATCCCAGGCTGACCTGTTTGGCTAAGAACAGACATCCATTAGACATCTTTCTGTACATTAGGCTGTGTAACAATGTCCATTCGCCCATCTTGGTCTTTCCTAATGAACCTCCCTCTTCAATAACCTTCATACTATGCTTCAAGTGGATAGTCAGCGCCATATAGGCTCCCTCTTATATCACACTGCAGAATCCGAGGCTCCTTTTACTTGGGGACAGGTGTATACACAGTGGGAAACAGACATAGGGGTATCCTTAAAGCTGACCAATGGAAATACTGCTGTGCCCAAATTTGCCGCATTACCCCTAGCAGTCGACTAGGTACTATTCATTATAGGTTTCATCATAGGATCTACTACACACCCGCCCAACTTCATCGCTATTGACTCTGCCTAGATAATGTGCACCAGATGTAGTTTGGCTGGGGCAGACTTTCTCCATCGTGCATGGTCCTCTGGCCAAAACAATCTTTCTGGGGTGAGGTATCCATGGCGCTTACTGCCATGATAGGACAGGCCCTGATACTTACTCCACTTTTGGCACTCTTGTGGCACACATGTGAGATTGACCGTAGATTCAGGAAATATGTGACTCAGGCTCTCCTACTGGCGAAGCGTAGGGTTGCCTGACAATGGGGGGGCGTAAGAGTGCTGAAATTCAAGGACTAACTCTCGGACCTGATTTATTGCAATGAACAATTGTCCTTATATGTTGAACTGTTGCCTTCTCAGTTTAGTTCTCGAGACATTTGGGACCCACTGCATAATTATGTGCTCCTGCATGATCCATCAAATCACGCGGGGGCAGAATCAGTGGATTGAGATTTGAGCACACGCCCAGAGAAGACTGTAAATTTGTGTTCGCTATTGCCTTTTTGACACATGAATACATCACATGCACTCCAGATGCCGAATTAATTCATCCGAAAGTATGTGATGTTCTTGGACTTTCATAATGTGATGCCAATTACTTTTTTACTTCCTATTGACCAGATGTGAAGAGGGATGTTTCTCTCTTTTTTGTTTTTAAGTTGTTTCTCATGGGATAACCAAAATTATATAAAGAATACAGAATATCCAGAAAGAGTGTTCCATAAAGGAAAATCCCTAATCGAAATTAAGAAGGAAAAGTCAAAAAAGGACATTTGGTTAAGCAAATCGATAAGGTGGCACCTAATAAAGGCTTCTGAGAGGAGAAAAAGAATGCTTAGGCATGAAGCCTTTTCAAAAAAGGCGTGGAGGTCTGTAGAAGTGAGAAAGATTTTCTCAATTTGAAGTTAGCAACCATCTCTCTAGTGCACAAGAGTGTGTGAGAGTCAAGAAGCAGGAGAGTCCTCTTTCGCTATTTTAACTTCAACAAAATCAGTAATTCCAACATTTCAGCACCTTCCCACTCTTTAGAACCAATCAGTTTTCTCCAAAGTTTGGGAGCAGGTTTACTCCCCAGTTTTACATGTCTTAACAATGAACTATGATGCATGGCTATGTATTTGACAGACCCCCTCAGGATATTGTAGCGTATATTTTCAAATTTTGCAGTAGAAAAATTGAAATTTTGCTGCACAAAAACTGAATTTTTGCAGCATTGTTGGGGCACTTTATGTTACTCATAATCATTCTTTTTCAGCTTTAAATCAATGGAAACCTTTTTAGCTGAGTTTTTCACTTTGACATAGGCATGTTTAAAGTGTTTAAGATTGTTTGTTTGCTATACACTTAGTCAGTCATAAATTGTATTTGGCAGTTCAGCCTTAAAAGATCACCATAAAAACATTTCCAAAACAATCATTGCAAACAACAATACATGGTAAAAACATACAGGTTAAAAATGATAAAAATGTCACTTTGCTTGGATACTCAGTAAAGTCTACATGTGCAATTTTCTCTAAAACTATAAAATGTTAAGAAGTAAAGACGTAACAAAATCTGAGGATGAGTTGATCAGGAACATCTCTCTCTGATGGTTAATGACCCTCTGATGACACTGATCAGAGCACTACAGACATCTACTGAACCTAATTGCTGAAAGTATGAAAAGCCCTTTTTGCATGAGGTGAAATGTAACAGGCATAAAAGGAGGATTGAGAAAATATTTCTCACAGACTGATTTAGGATTAAGAAAAGAATACAGTGGACTGTGCTTTGACCTATGCTATTGTTAGATGGACAGGCTGGTAGGTTAGCAACCCACGCACCTCACTGGGGAAAAGCTAAAAGGAGCTGTAAGTACCCCAGGCTTAACCTGGTCAAGTAACATCTATGGGGCATATTTACAAGCAGGCGATAATTTTATCGCCTAATTAGCAAGGCCACGCTAACGCGTGAAACCTTGCTTTAGCGTCAGGATTCCTAACACCCAGCTTTGCATCTCTAATGAGATGCAAAGTGGGCGTTCCTGACCTAACATGACAGGAGAAATGTCGCTCCTATCATCAAGCCCCACGCTATGAAGCATAGCGTCAGGAAAAGTAGCGATAACCCCTGTTATCGCTACTTTCCTTACGCCTGCTTCAGGATTGACTTAGCCATGATATCCTATGGAAGGTGGATATCATGGCTAAGTTTGTGAGTCCCTATCAGCAAGCTAACGCCACATTGCGTGAGATTATTGCTGGGTTTCCAGCGATAATCTCACGTTAGGCAGTTAGCGTGAGGATTTTTATCGCTGAGGAGATAAGCGTTGCTAATAGCACGCTATCTCAGCGAAAAAAATCCACGTTACCCGGCGATAATTATCCTCATGCTAAGAGCGCTGAGTGATAATCATCGCCGGGTGTTGCTGATATGCCCCTATATTGGGTATTATCTACATATGTAAGGTAGAAATCCAGCTCGTAACTAGGGGGCAAAGAGTGGAATTTTTACACAGAGACAACTGAACGGCCTTGGATCGACGGATAGAATATGCTTGATTATAAAAAGAGACATTTCCAGGGCTCTAGCAGGAAAGGCAATTGAGCCAGGGTTGAGTACTTAGGAATCTCCCAATCTAGTTAAAGTACTCTGGACATAAACTAGCCAAGGAATAGTATCCTTCTTATCCAAGGCTGAGCAATCTAAAAGAACTTGGGGGCATATCAACAAGCAGGCGATATAAAATTATCGCCGCTTTTGCGGCCGTTTTCGGCCGAAAAGCGGCGATAATTTTATCGCCTAATCAGTAAGGCCACGCTAACGCGTGAAACCTTGCGTTAGCGTCAGGATTTCTAATGCCCAGCTTTGCATCTCTAATGAGATGCAAAGTGGGCGTTCCTGACCTGGCATGACAGGAGAAATGTCGCTAAGCGACGTTCCTCCTATCAGCAAGCCTAACGATATGAAGCATAGCGTCAGGAAAAGTAGCGATAACCCCTGTTATCGCTACTTTCCTTACGCCTGCTTCAAGACTGACTTAGCCATGATATCCTATGGAAGGTGGATATCATGGCTAAGTTTGTGAGTCCCTATCAACTAGCTAACGTGAGATTATCGCTGGGTTTCCAGTTATAATCTCACGTTAGCCAGTTAGCCGGCGATAATTATCCGAGCGCTAAGTGCGCTCAGCGATAATTATCGCCGGTTGTTGTTGATATGCCCCATAGGGGCATATTATCAAGACAGGCGATAAAATTATCGCCGCTTTAGCGGCAGAAAACTGCCGCTAAAATGGCGATAATGGGCTTGATAATATGCTCTATGGAATTCCACTTGAAGCTCAGGTTAGATGTCCTTCACATCTAACATGGGCTTCAATTGGAATTCCATAGAGCATATTATCAAGCCCATTATCGCCGTTTTAGCAGCAGTTTTCTGCCGCTAAAGCGGCGATAATTGTATCGCCTGGCTTGATAATATGCCCCATATTTAGAGAGGGTCAATCAGGGGATTGCCACATTTTCGACCATAGCAAAAGTGGGACCATTATTATTCGGCACAAGAAACCGTTTTTGAGTTTTTGGAGACTAATACTATTACAATGCCCCCAAACTCAAGCCCCATAGGTGGCAATCGAACAACTTTTGTATTTGCACAGAGTTATCATTTCCTTAACTGGCCTACGGTCGAATTGTGATGCAAAACGGAAAACTGCTTCAACTAATCAGAAAGTTGTTGGCTGTCAGCTTCAGCAGGGAACCCCAGTTTAGATGTGAGTTGAAAGGGATGCCTCAGTAATTAAAGTTCTCTACTTTAGTAGCAGGTACACCATCAATAAAGTGGGTCTTAGTGTCTGTGCCTTTGCACCCACAGACCAGTATAAAATACTTTGAGAGATTAATCTTTAGATTTAAAGTGGTCATTGGAGAAAGCATCATTAGTCTCTGCGGACCATTTGCGGGCTTAGCTATAAGGACGGCACTCATTAGCATACCGAAGGGTGGGAATATACCCGTTACCCGCCCTCGGGATTTCTAACTTCTTCTAAAGCAAATAGCCTTCTAGACCATTTATGTAAATTAAAAAAAGAAACGGTGCTAAAATGCAACTCTGTCGGACTCCCTGACTACAATATATAGGTGGTGTACATTATCCCCTGGAGTAGACTGGAATCGTGGCCGAAGTGTACCAATGAATGCGACGTAGGAGAGTAACTAAAGCCTCTTCCACCCCTTTGTGGTAAAATTCTGGATCATAGGTTAAGCCAAGCACAATAATGCAATGTTGCTAGTCATCCTGTTTTCTGTAGAATTGTGCTGACTTGGGGCTAGCTGTTCCAAGTTCCAGTGCCAACTGCTGTAGGACACCAAATGTCTTGATATCTGCCAGCCAGAGACCATAAAGCACAGAAGGGCATGGGAGGAGAAGGGTTATGATATATGGAGTGGCTGGGTGTGATGCCCCGAGCAGTCTGGTAAGGTGCCCCTGGGACATCTTTCAACCCCTTATAATGTGACCCTCATGAGCTGTGAAAAACTGCTTTTCTGAAGCCAGCGTTTGTTTAAAGGATTGCTGAAGGGAGCTACTGAAGCAGCATAATGCATTAATACCCTGATGATGATTGTATGCATGTATGCATGTATTGCCTGTAGGGTCACAATTTCAACATCAGTCTGATAATTTTGCCCCAGTGAAGTTTTAATTATTTTCACTTTTTAGCTAGCAGCATTTCTATTTTATTGTTAATCCTTATGGATTGTGTATTATGTAAATTAATTTTAAAAGTAGTAGAAGAATTCACATGCCTCAAGGCCATTTTCACAATAAGATTTAAAAGTATGTTTTTCAGTGAAAAGAAACATTATCATGGAAGGGGTTTACAATTTGAGGTGAAAGGTTTCAATATGGGAATTTCTTACTTCTCTGAGGCTAGAGGACAGAAAGCTGTTGTTATTTGTATTGTAAAGTGCATTACCACCTGTGAGGGCATCCTGGCATTGAGCAGGTGTGTGTGCGCCTAACCCTGCTTATGGTACGTTGGTTAATTGTAAATCCAGGACTTCAGCTTCTTGCAGGATTCAAGAAGAGAGATGGAGCCTCTGATGTGGTAGGCTTTTCCACATTTTAGGAGCGATGTAAGAGAACGCTTGCCCTTCTGTCTGGTTCTGTGCATATATGGGATGTGTGCAAGTAGGACCACTGCGGAGTAGATGTATCTGTGTGGTTGGTGAAAGGAGATGCGACTGTGCAAGCAGGTCGAGCCTAAGTTGTGTGGTGCCTTGAATGTGTGTGTGAGGAGTTTGAAATGAGCATGTTTGCGTACAGATAGCCAATGTAGCTCACTAAGGCAGGGTGAGGTGTGAGTTCTATGTGGTAGGTTGAAGATGAGTCTGGCTGCTGAGTTGCTTGTTGATCACAGCATTAAGGTTGTTCTCATAGTGCAATTTGCTGATAAATAGGGCGTAAGTGACAGCTTTTTCTAGGGTTGCTAAGGGGCCCATTGAAGATCTTTCTCAGCATCTTCAGAATGTGGAAGCAGGATGTAAGGACTGTGTAGACTTGTGTTGTGATGTCCCGTTTGCTGTTGATGATTATTTCGAGGTTCCTAGCATGATTGGTGGGTGTGGGTATGTGTTAGATTTGGGGGTCTCTAGTTTGACCAAATAGAGGCCCTTGCATCTAGTCAGGGTAAGGGGGTACACTCCTAAAATAACCCCTGCTCACCCCCTTGGTAGCTTGGCGCAAGCAGACAGGCTTATCTCAGAGGCAATGTGTAAATCATTTGTGAACACATACAGTAACTCAGTGACAACACTACAGATGGAAACCACACAAGTTGTATATTAAAAATAAGTATTCTTTATATAGATTTAACACAAGACCACAAACGACAAATATCCACAATACTGTACTTAAAATGGTAGAATTAGCCTAGTTCTCTTTAGATGTTAAAATGTGACACTTTGAGTTCAATGTACCTTAAGATGCGTAACGCTATACAACGAAAGTGTTGCAGGGAAGGTGATGCGTCAGTTCCTTACACGCAAGAACGGTGATGCGTCGGGTCCCTACTGCTGCGTAGGGGATGCATCGGTTCTTCTCTGCGAGGGGAGGTGATGCGTTGGTTTCTCACTGCGCTTCTGTGGCGATGCGGCATGCAACGCCGTGATGCGATGAAGATAGGGTACAATGCAACAAAGATGGCGTCTTCTTGATGCGACACGATGCGTGCACGTCCGACGGCCGTGCGGCGACTCAACGGTACTTCTGAGCCACGACAGGCCCTACGACACGCTTCTCGGTGATGCAGCGGCGTCTGATGTGACGTCGATCCTCTTCTCCGGTGATGCGAGAAGCTTCGGCAACGATGCGACAGCCATGCGGTGACTCAGTGATTCTTCTGAGCCGCGACAGGCCCTGCGACACGCTTCTCGGTGATGCATCGGCATCTGATGCGATGTCGGTCCTCTTCTCCGGCGAGGCGCTTTGGGGGCCCTGCGGTGACTCAACGATTCTTCTGAGCAGCGACAGGCCCTGCGACACGCTTCCCGGTGAAGCGGCGGCATTTGATGCGACGTTGATCCTCTTCTCCGGGGATGCCAGGCGCTTTGGCAACGATGCGTCACTTGCAGCGGTGGTGACACGCTTCTCCATTGATGCGGCGGCACCTGATGCAACGCCGATCCTCTTCTTCGGCAATGCGACAACGGCGGCTGCGGCGGCAACACACTTCTTTTTGTGTCGCGCTTCCAGCTCCTTGCGACATGCAGTCCTTCAGAAAGCCTCGCACAGTAGCAGGCACTTCCAAAAGAACCCTTGGGGAGCTGGTCGGTGAAGTGTGTTGACACTGAGACTTCAGCAGGAGGCAAGCTCTCTCTCAAGCCCTTGGAGATCCTTTACAAATTGATGAAAGTATGCACAAAGTTCCTCTCTCCTTTCTTTGGCAGTTTAGGCAACCACTGCAGGCCAATCCCCCAAGTAGCACTTCAGCTTAGGGATAGTCACTCCTCAGTGTCTCTGGTTCCTCTCCTCAGCAAAGGTTTCTTCTTGTTTCCCAAAGTGATCTAAAGTTCTTTGGGTTTGGGTCCCAATATTTATACTCAGTTTCTCTTTACTCTCTGAAGGCAGAGAGGCCTTTGCCTAGTCCAAACCAGTTCGGGTCAGTCCTGAAGCACTCTGTTTACATGAGTCCTTCTTTCCTTTCACAGTGCGGGGCAGAGACATCAGACGCACCACAGGAGGTGGAGTCAGCATTGTGGAGGGAAGGCACAGCCCAGGTGCAACTCATCCCACCCATCTACATGCAGATCTTTCTATTCAGCCCTGTGCTGACTCACCCTGTCTCCTGGAATCCTCCGGCCCCTGTCAATCAAACTACAGACAAGGAATACACAACCTTGCAGAGGCAGGCTTGGATGGTTAGACAAGAAAATACCTACTTTCTAAAAGTGGTATTTTCAAACACAAAATGTTAAAACCAACTTCACTAAAAGATGCATTTTATCATTCTGAGTTCAGGCATACTGAACTCGAATTTCTTCCCAGTTCCCGAGTCAGTTAAGATTATAAGATGTAATAATCAAACTGCCCATTCTGGCCTATGGGGAACAGGTAGACTTACAATAGTGAAAAATGAAAATAGCTGTAATTCACTATCAGGACATGCCACACACACCAGGGCATGTCCTACCTTATACTTACAATGCACCCTGCCCTTGGGCCTACCATAGGGGTGTCTGATATGAAGAAAAGAGAAATTTTAGGGACTGGCAAGTGGGTGCACTTGCCCAGTCAGCATGGGAGTACCAGACTGCACACAGGCTCTGCAATGGCAGACCTGAGACACACTTTTACAGGCTGCTGCTGTGGGTGGCACAACCAGTGCTGCAAGCCCACCAGCAGCATTTGGTTTACAAGCCCCGGGCACTCCTGGTGCACTGTACTAGGGCCTGACAGGTAAACCAAACTAGCCAATCATGGAATCACTAATCCATACATCAATTTACCATAGCGAGCACTTGCACTGTGGCACTGGACAGCAGTGGCACAGTGCCCAAAGCATCTAACACCAGCAAAAACACATGAGGCAACAGCAAAAAAATGGAAGGGAGAGCCACGTCAAGGTCCCAGATCTAACAATATGCATACGATTTCAGACGTTCACCAGTAGGAATCCCATGGTGTAGTGTTCTTGCTGACAATCACTACTTCTTTCATGTCAGTGTTGAGCTTGAGACAGTTGGCTTTCATCAAATTATTGGCTTTGATCATGCAGGCGGTGAACTTGTTTTTTGTGTTGGGCTCTTGTCAGAGAGGAAGAGTATGAGTTGAATAACGTTAACATAGGAGAGGATGTTGATGTTGTGTGCACGGATGACATTGAACAGCGGGATCATGTATGCTTTGAAGAGGGTGGGGCAGAGTGATAAATTATGAGGCACTCCGCAGAGAAGTTTGCTGAATACTTTAGTGGGTGGCACAATAAGTGCTGCAACTCACTAGTAGCATTTAATTTACAGGTCCTGGTTAAATGCAGTACCATTTATTAGGGACTTATAAGTAAATTAAATGTAAACTATTTGGGAAGAACGCCATATTTAGCAAGGCTAATCAAGAAATAAAATAATATAAATCTTATCCCACAATTTACACATAATTCAGTGACAAATGCAAGGCCAATCTAGTACACTATTACAAACAACAATGCTGGCTAAGATCATCCTCTCTGCAGCAAGAAGTATGAAATAAACATTCACTGAAACAGTAGTTAATATCCAGGGTTTCATTTGCCTGTGGCAGAGACCTGTTCAGCTTTCTGGCTGACTAGACTTAACCTCTTCCTGAAGTCAAAAAAAGTAGCACAACCAGTTAGGCAATATCAACAGCTGCCTTTTAAAATGTTTCAAATTGCAAGTCAGCATGCAACACCAAGCACTATATGAAGGCATGTAATTCACGTGATTCACCGCCTGGCAGTTCTAGGAAAATAAGTGATGCTGCTGATAAGGAAGACCACATTTACATCACCCTCCTATGAAACTAAGCTTGCTTTTAAGGAGCATGAATAATTAAATCAAGAATTTTAAATATGTTTCGCTTCTGTGAAGCTAGGTGGTACTATATGGGGACCCAGCAAAGGGAACAAAAGGAGTGAGAGAGTACTCGGAGGGGCTGGGGGGGGGGGGGGGAGGGGGGGACGTATGCATGGCATACGCAAGAAGGCTTGGAAAACAGTTACAGGAAATTTCAGGAATGAGGGAAGACAGGCATGGGAAAGGTGAAAGCAAGAGCAATGAGCAGGTTACCAAACTGAAACTATTTTATTTTAGAGCTCCGCTGAAACACTAGCAGGCAGTGACACATCTTAAAAAAAGAAAGTAACCAAATTCCAATAAAGGATATCAATAAATGCGGCAGTAGTAATAATTCATTGTTGATTAATTAAAATCTCACAATATGTAATCATTAAAAGAAATCCCATTTTACCAGAAATAACGGGCATTAACGAATTTCTAAACGTCATTCTATGCATTTGCAAGGGGTTCAAGGGTTTCTGTTAAATGCGTGGCCGTGGTTAACAATGCTCAGGCTATAAATGATCTACAGTGCCTATAGCTATCAAGACACCAACAGCCAATATAAGGTGCGAATTAAGCATCTTTTTGATGTGCATGTCATGGTGATTGGACTACATATACCGGCAACAGTGCATAAATGTTTCTTACAACAGAGTATCTAAAATTCATAAAACATATCTAAGAAATTTCAATTACTAGCAGCAAGTGTAAACCGAGATAGGGAATAGTGCATAAAGATGTGTAAAACTCAACAGCTGGTAACAATTCTAAACATCTTGTAAAGCAATTCGTGAAAAAACTATTTTTTTTTTAATTGTCTGTTGCCATATTTAAATTAAGATTTCACTTACTAGTAGTAAGTTCAAGCCAAGGTAGCCTCGTAAGTGTCCAGTTTTATTGCCACAAGCTTCAAGTATTTTATAAATTACAGTTCAACGAGGTGTCCAATGTCATGAAGCATGCAATCACAGCTTGCCTGCGTGTGCGAATTCCCCACTGATTGAAAGGTATTCTTAACTCTCCAAGGGGCATATCAACAACAACCGGCAATAATTATCGCAAAGCGCACTTAGCGCTTGGATAATTATCGCCGGCTAGCGTGATTTTTTATCGCTGAGATAGCGTGCTGTTAGCAACGCTTATCTCAATAGCGATAAAAATCTACACGCTCACAGGCTAACGTGAGATCGCTGGAAACCCAGCGATAATCACACGTTACCTTGTTGATAGGGACAGGCAAACTTAGCCATGATATCCTCCTTCCATAGGATATCATGGCTAAGTCTGAAAATTAGCAGACGTAAAAAAGCAGCGTTAACCGCGGTTAGCGCTGCTTTTTTTGTCTCTAACAGGGTTAGCGACATTCTTGATAATAGGAGAAATGTCGCTTAGCGACATTTCTCCTATTATTTTACTCTGGAACGCCCCCTTTGCATCTCATTAGAGATGCAAGGGGAAGCGTAGAGTAAAAGGGTGCTAACATGCAAATTTGCGTGTTAGCACCCTGTTGTTGATAGGGCGCTAGTTTTATCTCTGCTTTTTTGGCTTTTAAAGCCAAAAAAGCAGAGATAAAGCTCTTGTTGATATGCCCCCAAGTCTTTTAGCGTTGAGATTTTTTTCATAAGCCCTTTGATGACATTTTTAGAGGACTCTGGAGGAAAAGACATTTCCCATAGAGGACGAATGGTCAACTCATCTATCGCCGAGTCTAAGGGGCATATTATCAAGACAGGTGATAAAATTATCGCCGCTTTAGTGGCAGAAAACGTCCGCTAAAACGGCGATAATGGGCTTGATTATATGCTCTATGGAATTCCAATTGAAGCCCATGTTAGATGTGAAGGACATCTAACATGGGCTTCAATTGGAATTCCATAGAGCATATTATCAAGCCCATTATCGCCGTTTTAGCGGCAGTTTTCTGCCGCTAAAGCGGCGATAATTTTATCGCCTGTCTTGATAATATGCCCCTTAATGCTGCCAAGATGCAGAGTTTGAGCTTTTTTGGACTTCTTGCAGAAGAGCTTGGCATAGATGGTTTGAGGTACTTGACTTTATTCTTTTCCAAATTTTAATATAGGGTCCTTTCCTTGCGATAGTTTGATTTAATAGTCTGAATTCTAACCTTATCTGGGTCAAGCGAGGCATTGCAGGGAAGATGAAAGAGAGATCTTAATGTTTTTGTAAGGATTGTATTTAGAATAGTTGTGTCTCTACCACGTAATGCCTCGCTTCCATAGGGAATGCTCAGTAATATTTTTGCAGTTGATGTAGCGCTTAAAAGTTTGAAATTTGTAGGGGTGCGTTATATTCACTGTTAGTCGGCACCCGCATATAACCAAATGTGTACTCAGGTATTTTGTGTGAAGTGTATTAAGAATTGTATAACCTGTATCGATTTTAACAGAAGTGCTAGCTATGTACAAGCATATTGTGTACGTATTAGAGAAATGTATAGAGTTTAGCCTACTTGAAAAGTAATGTGGTTTAAGAAATGTGTAACTTAGAATTCGTGTCTGTAGACTGTTTAGTTTAACGCACATGAAAGAAAGACGTAAATGTCAATACTGTGATTTAGACATGCTTGTGTAACCGAAGTAGTGGCCAGAATTCGCATATATCGTTGAGGCGAAAGGCCTGGTATTTTCTTATGTGGACCAAGGGCAATAGGCCAAAAAGGATTTATTTCAGTAGAGGTTTTAGGCTGTAGTAAATCGCAACTTAGAAGATGTGAAGAATGTCTGCCTTGCATGATCTCACCCCAGGTGCAAGGACAGTTGCTCGTTAGTAGAGAAGTTCTTTGTTCACAAATTGACTTATGTAGTAAAAGCCAGACATGGGAGTGCATTGGAATGTGCCAATCGTAACTCCTAGTGCGGATGGCGTCTGGGACTCAAGGCCAAGCGATGGACGATGGAACTGGACAGCGCTCTGTGGAAAATTTCTGAAAGTCGACCCCGCAGAAGAGGAGGCGCAAAGGGCGTGTTCTGGGATTTGGGGTTCTGTATTAGGGACAGCGCCCCGAGGGTGGAGGCAGTTCAGAGCAGCCCAGAGCAGAGGAAGGCTAGGCGGAGAGATAGAGGGGGCAACTTAGACCAAGCTCTCGAAGTGAAGACTTCTTATGAAGTTTCACTCTGACACCTTTTACTCGATGAGGGTCTCAAGGGATTGCTAAGTAGGGATGTCATCTAGTGCAGAGTAGGGACAGAAATGGTATGGTTCAGTGTCCCTAGTATCGACATTTGCTTGGTGGTGTTCTACCTCATGCTTTTAGAGATTGTGCTTTTAGTTATTTTTAGCCGTATGCGGATTCTTCGTAGAGTAGCATTTGTGTTAGTGCCTATGTACTTGTTGTGCCTCGTATTGAGGACTTTGTATCTTCAAATCTTTATGCTGATAATAAAAACCAGAGAGCCAAGAGATTAAGTCTCGAGTCCTTGATTATGGCAAATTGTGGACAGTAATCTTGATAATTGTGTTTTCCCTCCACGCTATTGGGCAAGTAAAAAGTTCCATCAGACCGGAGTGGGTTCCAGTAGATAATTGCGAGATACTAAAATGGGCCGGAGCAGTTGGTAGCAGAGGATGGTTTCTTTCTGATAGCGAGGGAAGATTAGATAAGGATAAGTGACCCTTGAGGCCCAGAGACGATAAGTGATGGTGAATCATCAGATGGCGAGCAGCAGACGGCAGCAGATGAGCATCGACGGCGAGTAGCAGCGCGGCAGAAAGCAGCAGTTCCAGGAGTGAGCATGAACATAATGAGATGTTGTAGATTGCGGTGTTGATTTGTTGTGTGATGTCTTGCGGAGTTGTTGTGTATGTCGTGTGATTGTGAGATCAGGCTGTGAGCGCGCGCAGCCCGGGAATTGTGGTGTAGAAGACACCTGAGATAGATTTTGTTGACCACCCAAAGGAGATCGGGAGGTACCATCGATCACCTGGACCGAGATAGGGGGAGCGAATGCGTGTGTGTATGGCAACTTAACGCTGGTCGTTGGTTGTGGTGTGCAGATCGGAGTGTTAGTAACCTATCAGAGGCGATCTGTCTGGCCGGACGGGGACAGACGGGCGCCAATCGAGGTCAACAAGGTCGAGAGACTGTGGACGAACAGTCAGAGGCTGTGGACGGACAGCCAGAGAAATAACTTAATCGGTTATTTCAGTGTATGAATGGGACGGGAGTAAGCGTGAAACGAGTTTGGAGAAGGGAACTGCTGCGAACGAAGGAAGGTGACGTCAGAGAGTGTCGCGCTGTGATAGGCCGGTTGGTGTGAGTCGCGCTGTTATTGGAGGATTGGAGAACAAGAAGTAAATAGAGCGCGAGGTCGAATTTGCTCATCATGAAGTGTCTTAGGGCTTTGCGAGAGTTGTGTAGAGGCGATAAGCATGTGGTTGTTCGTGGGGGAGAAGAAGCCCCTCCCGAGGATACCCCGGCGCATTACATGGCAAAGAATGTGGGGTTACATACTATAGTTTGAATTGAGAATTGGCACAAGGTTACACAAGGAGAAGGGGAACTAGCTTTCCCGAGGTATGGCTCATTTAGATTAGCTGTGCTGTACCAACTGAAGACGGTGATGGGGTCCTTAAGACCCTTGCCAAGACCAGCACAGTTCGAAGCATTACATGCGTGGATTAGAGCAGCGCATGATAAGGAAAAGGGAAGAAGTCAGGAGAGGATGAGGAAGTCGATTAGGGCATTTCAGGATGCCAAGTGGGACGCAGCGGAGAAAAGATGGAGAGTGCAGACAATTGAGGAAGCGAAACTGTATCCCGTAATAATAGATTCGACGGGGATACGCCATGTGAAAGCACAGGAGAAGGCACAAGAGGAAGATAGTGATTCCGATGATGGGGTATTGCAAAGATTGTTAGACGAGAGACCACCCCCTTATAATCCAGACGAAGTGGATGATAGGTGGGGTGAGAGGGGAGAAACTAGAAGGGTAACAATCCAGCCCGAGACCCGAGTGGAAGGGTTGGTTTCGTTTGAAACAGCGAGTTCACAGGGTCAGTCGGAGACCAGCGGGAGGATTGAAAGAGAGATGAGGTTACCGGATGCCTTGAGGGTACCGGTCACCATTGGACCGATTGTGTCAATATACAGTCCGGAATCAGAGGAAAGAGAGAGATCTGAACGAGTGACAGAAAGAACGAGGAGAGAAAGCGGGGAAAGTGAGTTGGAAGGGGCAACGGCCCGACCGCCAAGCCCTGTACAATGGAGTACACCATTAGCAGCGGTGTCAGATACATCTAGGGGCGAAGAGGACCAGAGATCGGAGAGGCCGAGGACTCTGATGGAGTCGAGATCAGATTTAAGGTCATGGGTATCGCCAAAGAGGCAAATGAGTTGGAACATGGGCCAAGCGGGGACAGCTCCAGATGGGTTTAAGAGTTGTTCTGCTCCCATAGAAACACCAGAAGAGAGGAGAGAGAAGGAACCTGAATGCGAATATGATGAGGGACGTGGAGCAAGTTGTCAGGTGTTGAAAGGGGCCTTGAAGGCAGGGATGATAGACATAGTAAGGCTCAAGGCAGAGGTAGATGAAATTATATATGGAAGTCTACCTCTTGAGAGGATAGTATCCTACAATCCAGATGACTTGTTTTTCGTGGCGAAAGATGTGACGCGGAAAGCACGAATGGCACACGAGAAGTTGCGGGGATTGGCGAAGGAACATGGTGTGGATTTGTCCAAGACTAGAGCGTTGCAAGGAAGTCATAGGATGCATTATACTGAGCGGGAGTTAGAAGAGAAGAGGGTCGTTGGACTGAGGTCACATACTAGAGAACTGGTCCTAGCCATGCGGCCATGGTTGACGCTTGATAAATGGGAAGAGAAATGGTCAAAGAAAAAGACCTCAAGGGGAGCGGAAGGAGGAACTCCGGCAGAGGGGTTGCTATTAGCGAAGACCTTTCCCCTTAGGGAAGTGGCGAATGGAGGATATGTGCATGTACCATGGAGCAGGGGGGATTTGGCATCATTTACGAATGATTTTCCCAGGCTCAGGGAGAAGCCTGCAGAGTGGTACAACAAGTTGAGCGTTTTGTTAAGATTTCGAAGGTGTTGTGGATAGACCTAAATACCTTATTCGATATTGTGGTTCCAGGATCTGTGGAGTGCATGTAAAATTGCTGTTGATTGGCCGGACTATGAGCCTGATAGGAACATGATTACAAATGGTCCGTCGCCCGTAGTGATGAGGCTGTACGATAAAGTAATTACCTGGTTGAAATCGAAGGTTTCACCCCAAGACATTGATTGGGTGAAGATAGACAGGACGGTGCAGGAGCCAAAGGAGACAGTACATGAATTTTATGAGAGACTTTTGAAGGCTTTTAAGCAGTACAGTGGCCTAGATGAGCTGGAAACGAAGGACATGGGACAGTTTGTGTCTAAGTTTGTGCTGGGTTTGAAGCCCGAGGTCAGTCTCATGATACAGCAGCATTTGATCTGTTGGCAGAATAAGCCTGTAGATGAGATCTTGCGGTACGCCAGGTACTGCACGGATGAGATTGAGTCAAAGCACAAGAAGATGAAGGATAACCTATTGCTCATTCAGATGCAAGCTGCTCAGGGACCGCCGAATGGGGGTCCAGTGGTGCGGAGACAGGGAAACTATCAGACAGGGAATCAGAATATGCAGGGTCAGGGAAGGCCGAGGCCCGTCGACCCTAGAACAGGCATAGATGTAGCGATCTTGAAAAAGACGACTGCTTGTCACCAGTGTCACCAGGTGGGACACTGGAGGCGCGAGTGTCCCTTGAACCCCTATAATCAGCCGCAGATGGAGGGAGGAATGGGTCAGGTCCCTGGGGCGGAACAGGTACAGACGGTGACTGTACCGAGAATGATGCAAGGGGGGACTGGCATCTCGCAGGTGCAGGTTCCCCAGCCACCCAGGATGCAGAACATACAGCAGGGAGCTCGGACTTATTTGCAGATGCCCATGTTCGAAGTAGGAGAGGGGAGGGATGCAGATTTGCTGGCACAGTTAAGTTTAGGTCAGGATGATGATTGCATACTTAGGGCCATTCTAGAGGTAGATCAGAGAGGACCCTTTGTGGAAGCAGAACTCGATGGACACCCTACTACCTTTTTGGTAGATACGGGGGCTACCAGGTCAACTATAAGATCCGCCGTGGTTCCGGGGGTAGCCCTTTCCGGGGAAAGCATACAAGTGGTTGGAGTGGCGAACAAGAGGCTAGTGAGCCCCTTGACAGAACCGATTCCAGTTAGGATAGGAAACTTTAGGGATCGACATCAGTTCGTGGTGTGCGATTCTAGTCCTGTTTGTCTGTTGGGAAGAGATTTATTGTGTAAGCTCAATTGCACAATCTACTGTACCCCGAAAGGAGTAGAGGTACAGACAAGAGATGATGATGCGACCTTTAAGGTTGCAAATCAGCGGGTGTGTGTGGAAATGTACCCAGCTTTGACGGTGGAGGAGCTTCCACAGGATTTAAGGGAGTCAGTGTCGTCTGACGTGTGGGATTTAAGCGGAGAGGAGATTGGCTTAGTCAGGGGAGTGGAACCAGTGAAAATACAGGTTAAGCCGAACGCGGAATTCCCGAGAACACCTCAGTATAAACTATCGCCGGAAACAATTGCAGGGATTAAACCTGTGATTGAGTCTATGATTAGGCAGGGAATACTGGTGGAGATCATGGGTAGTCCATGTAATTCACCCATTATGGGACTGCAGAAACCAAGTGGGAAGTTTAGGATAGTGCAAGACCTGCGGAAAATAAACGACATAGTTGTTCCATGTTGTCCAGTGGTACCGAATCCATCTGTGATACTGTTCCAGATCCCATGCGAAGCTGGATGGTTCACAGTGATTGACTTGTGTCAGGCATTCTTTTCGATTCCTCTACATGAAGAGAGCAGATTTCTTTTTGCATTTAGGTTAGAGAATCGTATATTAACGTGGTGTCGTATCCCACAGGGGTATACAGAGAGCCCGTCAATTTTTAATCAGCTCTTAAAGAAGAATCTTGAAGGTCTTGTGTTGCCGAAAAACTCTGTTTTGGTGCAATACATTGACGACCTGCTTGTCGCGTCAGAGACAGAAGACGCTTGCAGGGTCGATACCATTACGTTGTTGAATTTTCTGGGAGAGAATGGTCACAAGGTGTCTCCAAACAAGCTGCAATACTGTTTACCTGAGGTACAGTATTTGGGGCACAGAATTGAAAAGGGTAAAAGGAAAGTGTCTCCGGATCGCATTGATGCGATTCTGAGAATGCCAGTTCCCTCGACACAGAGGGAAGTTAGAATGTTTTTGGGAATGGTGGGTTATTGCCGCCAGTGGATCCCAAACTTTTCCTTTGAAGCTAAGCCTTTACAGCGGCTGACGCGAAAGGATGTAAGTGATCCGGTACCATGGGACGACGACTGCTTGAAATCATTTCTGAGGCTGAGAGAAGCCTTATGTAGCGCTCCTGCGTTGGGAATGCCGGATTACAACAAGGCATTTGCATTATTCTGCTGCGAAAGAGAAGGTTGCGCATTAGCAGTGTTAACCCAGAATCATGGAGTTGTCCGTAGACCAGTTGCTTATTTCTCAGCTACTTTAGATCCAGTAGCCTCTGCGTTGCCCGGATGTCTCAGATCCGTTGCGGCAACAGGTGTCAGCATCGAGAGATGTGAGAGCATTGTGATGGGTCATCCTCTTACTGTACATGTGCCACATTCTGTTGAACTGTTGATGACTAGGACTAAAACACAGCACCTCACGAATAATAGGCTGACTCGTTATGAGCAAGTTATTCTTGCAGCCGATAATGTGACATTGAAGAGGTGTGCTGTTTTAAATCCTGCTACATTGTTACCTGTTCCAATTATAGATGATAATGAAGATTGTGAGGACCATGATTGTCTCGACGTTACGGAACTATGCACCAAACCGAGACCTGACATTGTCGATGAACCACTCCCAGTGTCAGATGAGATTTTCTTTGTGGACGGTTCATGTTTAAGAGACAGTGTCGGTCGATTGAGAGCAGCGTTTGCTGTATGCACCATCACGGGTGTGGTTGAAGCCACTTGTTTAGAAGGAGTACACTCCGCGCAGGTGGCTGAGCTCATTGCTCTGACTCGTGCCTGTTTGGCAGCGGAAAAGATCCGTGTAACTATTTACACGGACCGCCAGTATGGGTTTGGTGTGGTTCATGACTTCGGACAGCTATGGTCCCAGAGAGGGTTTATGACGTCTTCAGGTTCTCCTATAAGAAATGGTGATCATGTACGGAAACTGTTAAAAGCATTGCAAGGTCCTGATGAAATTGCTGTTGTTAAATGTGCTGCATACACAAAGGGAAATGATTTTGTTTCGTTGGGTAACAACTATGCTGATGAAGTAGCCCGATTTTGTGCAGAACAGGGATGCAACTTCACTGAGACCTACATTGAGGAAACTGGGGAGGAGGTGGTGTATGGTCAGATGTTAGCAATGGCAGACTCATGGGAGGAACTGAAACAGCTTCAGGAAGGGGTCTCGGATCAGGAACGTGACAGCTGGATACGAGCGGGATGTGAGAAGGGAGATGTGGATATATGGGTTTCGAATGATGGACGAGCAGTGTTGCCGGAAAGTTTGTTGAATCCCATGGCGAGGTTGATACATGGTGCTGTACATCTTGGTAGGGATGCCATGATGAGAGTGTTTCGTCAGACTTGGTACAACCCGAAGTTTCGTGCAGTGGCTGAAACCGTGTGCCAGAGGTGTGTCACTTGTCAACAGATGAATGTAGGGAAAAGAACTGCTGTGACGTTGAGCCACATAGGGAGGTCAGGGGGACCTTTCAATAGGATGCAGTTGGATTTTGTCGAAATGCCGAAGTGTAATGGGTTGAGGTACATATTAGTGATAGTATGTGTCTTTTCCAGGTGGGTGGAGGCATACCCTACACGTAGATGTGACACACTCACGGTAGCAAAACTACTATTGCGAGAACTCATTCCAAGGTACGGGTTCCCGACGTCCTTTGAATCGGACAGAGGAACTCATTTCCACAGCGAGGTTATGAAGTTGCTTTGTGCTGCTTTGAATATAGATCAGAAATTACACTGTAGCTATAGACCGGAAGCTTCAGGGATAGTGGAGCAGGTGAATGGAACTCTGAAGGCTCGGATGGCGAAAGTGTGTTCGTCTACGTCTCTAAAATGGCCTGACGCATTACCTTTGGTCCTTATGAGCCTTCGAAGTGTGCCTGATAGAAGGACTGGGTTGTCACCCCATGAAATCCTCATGGGAAGAGCGATGCGTTTGCCTGCAATACCTGCTACTGCTCTGATAAATATCACTGATGATATGATCCTGGACTATTGTAAAGGCCTTGCTGACGTGGTCCGTTCTGTGTCTCAGCAGGTGCAGACAGCAACGGTTCCAGCTGCGAGTGACCGGTGCCACGACTTGGACCCAGGCGATTGGGTCCTAGTCCGAAAGCACGTGAGGAAGAGTTGTTTGGATGCTAGGTGGCGCGGCCCCTTTCAAGTGATCCTTGTCACGAACACAGCCGTCAAGTGTGGAGGTTTACCGAACTGGGTGCATGCTTCTCATACCCGTAGAGTTCCAGCACCCTTGGAAGATACAGCCCCTCTCGAGAATAAAGATCCCAGTGAGCCGACAGAGCCTCCTGAGAGGGCCAGTCAAGCTGTAAGGGTTGCTGAAGCGGCTGATGGTGCACTGAATCGAGTTGGGGAAGAACGTGAACGAAGTACTGACCCAGAAACAGGCGAAGGAGCAAGAGGTGCAGTGGGTAGTACGGAATCAAGTTCTGCCGAAGAAGAGGAGGTCCGTGCACCGGGTATCGAAGGGAAGACCGGAGGTGCTACCGAAGCAGAAAGGGTTTGGCCCGCAAGACAGAACCGGGTAAACCTGAGGTTGGCTCCGGACACAGATCTTGCACCAGTTTCGGAAGAGCCAGAAGAAGAATCAGGAGACGAGGAGAATCCTCAAGGTGGTGTGAGAAGGTCCAAGAGAACTAGAGTGCCAAGTCGGAAGTACGCTTCTCCAGAGTGGGCATATCAAGTGACTGATGCCAGGGTTACCGAGCACGGGAAGATTGAGGTCGATGACATTGGTCAACAGTGTCCCGCTCCAGAGAGTGGAAGTGTTGTTGAAAGTTCCGGGATTGGAGATCGAAGGAATTCTGACAATTCATATTCCGAGTCCGCCATTCCTGAGTGTCATTCGAGGTATGATCTTGGACAATTTGGAGTTCCCGACGTTCACTACTGTGCCAGACCCACAAGAACTGATCATTCTTACGCTCGAAATATTGCAGGGAGTCCTGGAACTGTTGGGACCAGCGCTTATGTTAGATTGATTTGAGAAGGTTACAAGCAGAGAAGAAGATAACCTAGACCCGAGCGGAAGAAGAACAAATTTAGGGATTTTTCCGTTATAGAACGAAGAACAGGTAGGGAGGTTTGCCTAAGTTCACGAAAGAGACACTAATGAGAAAGAGACTTACCCTTTCAGAGACTGTATTGGACACTGAGTATATTCCGAAGATGGCAGATCCTGCAAACCCACATCGTAGGGCTAAATTGATAATAGGCACATTGGTAGGAGTTGTGATAGTCACCATATTTGCGGTAGTGATAAGTTCATACATGGTGGCTCACAGGCAAGAGGGGAAGGTTCAGGGAGCACCCACACCTATTACCCCAGGGCAGAGTGGTGTCAGTGTCAGAGAACAGGAAATATCGAAGTTGAGGGATGATCGCAGACTCCACATGGATTTGTCGAAGGGTGATTTCAAGCTTAACGCGTATGCAAGGTTGTTGTATGAGTATGTTGATGCGATGGATGTGAAGGATTGCTATGTGTGCATGCAGTTGCCTGCTTCAGTGGATGAGGGTATCAAGTATCATCATCTCCCATTGACATATGGGATTTCTTGTAGTTTATTGCTTAGTTTATTTTATGACAGGAGACAGTTCGAGTATTTCTTTTCAAATTTTGACACAGTACTTCCTGAAGTTCCAGCAATCAAGCATTTGAACAAATATGATTATAACAAGAAAGAGGACAGACTCCTGAAGTACTTTAAACCGACTGTGAAGTTGGATACAGCGCATGCTCACAGGAATAACCTGACATGTGCGTTATCTGAGACGGAGAAGAAATTCATAGATCAGGTAGAGGACAGGTACAGAAAGTTGACCCAGACACGACACACCGGAGATAGTCCAGTAGATTGGACGGATGAGGAGAGGGCTCACAGATCCAAGGGAAGTTATGGACCAATAGCGTTAGATGAGGTACAGAGAGGGAATTTGTGTATTGGACGGCCTCAATCCGATACGGACAAGGTCGCAGTAGGACATAGCACTTGTTCTCAGATCTTCACCGTGGAAGCTTCTGCTAAGAATTTTATGCAAGGTCCAGTAGAGGTGATTCCGACAGTGTATTATGTCTGTGGGAAGAATGCGTATGTCAGACTACCCGCAAATTGGTATGGCATATGCTATGTGGCTATCATATTCCCGAAGATTTATCACACAGAGGACTTGGAGTTGTTAGAGACGAAGCGACAGTCTAGGAAAAGTAGGGCTACAAACGCCGGTGCAGTGATTGGGGACATATACGGAGCAATGATACCTAGTATGGGTGTGGTGTTGAATGACGTGAAGATCAGGAGGTTGGCGACTGTAGTCGATGAGTTGTCTATGAACACGGCGAGATCTTTGTTGTTGGTGGCTGGAGAGATGTTGTCGATACGAAATATGGTTATGCAGAATCGCCTTGCTTTAGACGTGTTATTAGCCAAAGAAGGCGGGGTCTGCAAATTATTGAAGGTTCAAGAATGCTGCACATATATTCCAGACAACACGAAGGAGATAGGGAAGTACATAGATAACATCACGACTATTCACAAGGAGATTATGGATTTGACGGAGGAGAATGTGTGGGAGAAGATTGGACAAGGATTTGGAAGAGTGGGAACTTGGTTTGCGAATCTGGGAAGAGGATTTCTGGGATCAGTGTTGAAGCCAATTATCATTGTTGTGGTTTGTGTGATTTGTTTGCGGGGATGCGTGAAGGCATGGAATTGGTATCAAGGAGGCAAGGTTGAAAGGGCTCTTAGGGCAAACGAGAAAAGAATGGCGAAGCTCCAGGAGCAGCAATATGAGAGTCTTAAGAGAATGGAGGGAGTTCGACATGGCAAGGTTATGACTAGCGCGGTTTAAATCAGTCCTAAAGACGGGAAATGTAATGGTGTGATGACGGATGTCATCAAAGGGGGGAACTGATGTAGCGCTTAAAAGTTTGAAATTTGTAGGGGTGCGTTATATTCACTGTTAGTCGGCACCCGCATATAACCAAATGTGTACTCAGGTATTTTGTGTGAAGTGTATTAAGAATTGTATAACCTGTATCGATTTTAACAGAAGTGCTAGCTATGTACAAGCATATTGTGTACGTATTAGAGAAATGTATAGAGTTTAGCCTACTTGAAAAGTAATGTGGTGTTAGAAATGTGTAACTTAGAATTCATGTCTGTAGACTGTTTAGTTTAACGCACATGAAAGAAAGACGTAAATGTCAATACTGTGATTTAGACATGCTTGTGTAACCGAAGTAGTGGCCAGAATTCGCATATATCGTTGAGGCGAAAGGCCTGGTATTTTCTTATGTGGACCAAGGGCAATAGGCCAAAAAGGATTTATTCCAGTAGAGGTTTTAGGCTGTAGTAAATCGCAACTTAGAAGATGTGAAGAATGTCTGCCTTGCATGATCTCACCCCAGGTGCAAGGACAGTTGCTCGTTAGTAGAGAAGTTCTTTGTTCACAAATTGACTTATGTAGTAAAAGCCAGACATGGGAGTGCATTGGAATGTGCCAATCGTAACTCCTAGTGCGGATGGCGTCTGGGACTCAAGGCCAAGCGATGGACGATGGAACTGGACAGCGCTCTGTGGAAAATTTCTGAAAGTCGACCCCGCAGAAGAGGAGGCGCAAAGGGCGTGTTCTGGGATTTGGGGTTCTGTATTAGGGACAGCGCCCCGAGGGTGGAGGCAGTTCAGAGCAGCCCAGAGCAGAGGAAGGCTAGGCGGAGAGATAGAGGGGGCAACTTAGACCAAGCTCTCGAAGTGAAGACTTCTTATGAAGTTTCACTCTGACACCTTTTACTCGATGAGGGTCTCAAGGGATTGCTAAGTAGGGATGTCATCTAGTGCAGAGTAGGGACAGAGATGGTATGGTTCAGTGTCCCTAGTATCGACATTTGCTTGGTGGTGTTCTACCTCATGCTTTTAGAGATTGTGCTTTTAGTTATTTTTAGCCGTATGCGGATTCTTCGTAGAGTAGCATTTGTGTTAGTGCCTATGTACTTGTTGTGCCTCGTATTGAGGACTTTGTATCTTCAAATCTTTATGCTGATAATAAAAACCAGAGAGCCAAGAGATTAAGTCTCGAGTCCTTGATTATGGCAAATTGTGGACAGTAATCTTGATAATTGTGTTTTCCCTCCACGCTATTGGGCAAGTAAAAAGTTCCATCAGACCGGAGTGGGTTCCAGTAGATAATTGCGAGATACTAAAATGGGCCGGAGCACAGTTATTACTTTTAGCAATGGCAGATAGCTTGGTCCACCTAATGACCTCTTTAGTGTAAGGAATGCGAGGAGGAGAGTATTGCCCTTCCTCTTTAGATCCTGCCTGTGCTACTGAAGGAAGCTCTTATCGTCAAATAGTACATTGACCTGCTCCAGTTGTCGGCCTTGTAGGCATCATTTGTGCTTCTTCTGTAACCTATTACTCACTTTCATGATCTTTGTTCTTTTCTCGTTTATTAGCATGCCATTGGCTATTGAGTAACTTGATATGTTATCAATAAAGCCTTGCAGGCCAAACTTTGTTTGACTTAACAGGATCATGTCATTGGCATACAGGAGGTTCGATATATACTTGTCTCCTAACTTAGAAGGATGCACATTTACTTTGTCCAGGGCTTGCATCAGATCAGCCAAAAATAGATTAAATAAGCTCTGCGCGAGAACACATCCTTGCTTCAGACCCTGGGAGGTTTCAATTTTCCTAGACAGGAAAGAACTGTCCCCTATCTTCACCCTTACCCAGGTATCTGAGTACAGCAGCTGGACTGAGTTAAGAAGACAAGCAATGTCTAAAAAAGACCTTTTTTGCCAGAGGAGGCGGAGCTGTACACAATTGAACATTGAATTAAAGTCCACAAAACAGTGGTAGACGGGTTGCTTATTTAACTTGTATTTGTCTATGATTACCCAAAGTACTGGAATATTGGCCACAGTACCAGTCCCTTGAACAAACCCCGATTGGTTGGAAGGAATAATCTGCTTCTCTTCCAACCAGAGTGAGAGTTCTGTCAGGAGGAGCCCTGCAAAACGTTTTGCCTCAGGATCTTGTAACATGATGAGGTGGTAATTTTCTGGTAGGGACCAGTCTCCCCATTTAAAAATGGGTGTTATTATGGAGTCCTGGATAGCCTCTAGTTAAAATACACCATTGAAGATTACCGACAGGCATCCTGCCACTAAAGTCAGGTTTGCTTTATACAGGGCTTGTGGGATTCCATTCGGGCCAGCTTCCCCATCTTTTTGTAATTTCTTTTTTTATTAACTTTATTCAAGTACAACAACATAACACATGCAAACAGAGAACAAGCAGGTACATCACATTACTCCGAGTGTATACAGGTCAACTATGCATCACAGTGTTTGTTACACGGTATAATATGTACATACATTAATCCAGGACTGACCGAGAGATCAAGCATCAGGGGAAGCGTCAGGAGAATTTGCTCATTGGATTGTCAGCAGATAAGCAGTAAAAGGGGCCCAAAAGTCCTTAGGCCTTGAAGGCAAAGTCAAGTTCTTCAGCATAGTAGGCTAACTGATCTCTACAATATGTGACATCCTCTAACCAATGTTGCAATTTGGGGGCATTTCTACCATCCCAGTTTTGAGCCACTTTTATTTTGCTAACAAAAGAGCAATCGCAACCAGCCTCCGATTTGGTGTGGCTTTAAATGCCCCGTAAGTCCCAACAGACACATCTGTGGTGTACATCTTACCGGATCCGAAACCATATTAGCCAGAGCCTTTGTTACCTGCTTCCAAAAATCGTGCACTCAATCACAATACCACCCCAAATGCAGCTACGGCCCGTATAGGGCGTGCTACCGGGGTGGTGACTTAGGGCGGGGGAGGGGCAGGGTGGGGGGTTGTAAAATGCGGCATACGGCCGATTTCAGGTAAGTACCGAAAAAAATAACGAATTTTGTCGCGCGCGCTGCATCGCATTTGGCGTTACCACCTGGGTAGCATGCCCTATACGGGCCGTGGCTGCCCAAATGCATA
Source organism: Triturus cristatus (assembly GCF_964204655.1). Classification (NCBI taxonomy): domain Eukaryota; kingdom Metazoa; phylum Chordata; class Amphibia; order Caudata; family Salamandridae; genus Triturus; species Triturus cristatus. The sequence continues at coordinate 1,535,596,620 of NC_140589.1, read as the reverse complement.
AAGTCCACGCCTTGCACTTTGCATCGTTTACAAGTAGCCGACTCTCTCAGCCCATATCTCTGTAACTTCTTGGGTAAGTAATACAACTGTTGTAGATTTTTAAAATGAATGACATCGTAATTACAGTTAGCTGTTAATAGTCTTGTTAGGGCACAGCAGTAGTCCCAATCCTTTCATGTGATTGGTGTGTCAAGGACCTCATTCCACCTTTCCATACCTCTACTGTGTTGTGGTGCAGTGTCTGCCTGCATTGCAATATATAATCAAGTGACCAGTTTAGCGCGGGGGGGACTTGCAATCATAACCTGTAGTGGCTTCAGTATCAGCAGTTCGACAGGGTGTAATGTGTTTAGAGTTTTAAGTGCCTCCTTCAGTCTATAATATGTGAATACTAACAGCGGGGTACAGGGCTAACGTGCCTGTCTAGCCTTCAGGGTAAAACATGTGCCTTCTGGGTATGCATCGTCCAATGTGAGAATTCCTGTGTCTGCCAGGAGGGAGAGCACTTTTGGTTCCCGTGCTACCAAGATATCTTGGTGTTGTGTCAATGGCAGTGCCGGGGCACACAATGGCAGCTTCTCCGCACGCATTGCCAACATCCGCCAAGCCGTAACTGTGCAATCTATCGGGCTCATTTCTCACCAGGGACATAATGATTTGGTCCGTGGCAACATAGCAGTCAATGGCTTTGGATATGCGCCATCTGCCTCCACCGCAACGTGTGGCAGGAAAGGTGGAGGGAATACCAGCAATGTGCAAAATGTGCTTGTGCACATAGGTAATAGAGACATAAATCAGGAGCCCCAAACCCCTTGAATATGGCCTGGTGAGCACCTCCCAGCGGCAAAAAGGCTGTTTTATGGCCCAAACCATTCTAATTAGAGAGGAGCGCAACTTTGCAAAGAGTGCTTGAGTCAGATAGAGGGGGACGTTAGTGAATAAATAAAGAAATCTTGCTAGCACTACCATTTTTAAAACAGCCACACAGTCCGCCAGCGACAGAGGTAGTCTGATCCATCTCTCCACCTGTTCCTCTACCTGTACTAATGCACCACCATAATCTTCTCTGAGAACAATCTCTGGGTCGTTATGAATCCATACCCCCAGGTATTTAGCCGGCTCCACGCTCCATTCGAGCGTAAAGTCCAGATCATATAGCAGCATACCAGATGTTAGTGGGAAAATGATTGATTTATCCCAGTTAATCCTGAGACCAGAGAGGTGCTCATAGGTAATATATTCTCTTATCGGAGCATTTAACTGCTCTTCTGGGTTGCGGACATACAGAACCATATTGTCTGTGTACAGGAATATAGCGAGTGGGTGCTGCCAAAATCTCAGAGCTGCATCCACATGTCTCTGCCTCACCTTCCATGCCAATTGCTCCAGTACAATGGTGAACAGCAATGGGGAGACCGGACAGCCCTGTCTCGTGCCCCTGCAGATCGGGATGAGTGTTAATGACAATTATTGACACATACTCTGGCAACAGGGGCAGTATATAATAATTCTATCCATTGTATAAATGCGTGCGGCATCCCCATGCAATGTAACACATCAAACATAAACCCCCACTGAATAGAATCAAATGCTTTGGCAGCATCAAGCAGCACCGCCGCTGCTTTATCATCTGGGTCTAGTTGATGCATCACTGCAAAGAGCATACGCAAATTATGTGTGGTGGAATGATAGGGAACAAATCCCCATTGGTCAGGCAGCACCAACGCTGGCAGCCGCGGGCGCAATCGAGAGGCTATGATTTTAGCAATGATTTTCTTATCTATATTCAAAAGTGACAAAGGACAAGGCGATTCACATCACGCAGGGTGTTTGCCAAGTTTTGGTAGAGTAATAACTAGTGCTTCATGCAACGATGGGGGGAGCAGTTTGTTTTCATAAGCCTCGACATACATTTTATGGAGATGCAGAGCCAGCAACTCTGAGTAAGTTTTGTAAAATTCAGTAGGTAGCCAGTAGCTGCCTGATGCCTTACCTCCAGGAAGTGCCTGTATAGCCTCCTTCACCTCCTCAATAGTAAATGGTTGCACTAGGAATTCTCTTTGCCCCGGGGACAGCCACGCGAGCGCTATTTCCTCCAAAAAAACATCTATATCTTCCCCAGTGGCTGCCTCGCACGGGCCATACAACTCAGAATGGTATTCCACAAAGTGGTTAAGTATTTCAGCCGTGCAATATCTTTTCGAGCCATCCTGGCGTTCTAGCTCTGTGACAAACTCCTGAGCCTGTGGTGTCCTAATCTTTATTGCCAAACTACAGCCTGGCCTTCTGCCTTCCCCACATGCCCTGGCCACCCAGCGTCTGGATAGATGTTTAATTTTTTGATCCGCCGTTTCGTTACATTCCGTAACCTGCTCCATATTTTCTGCCAGGGTTTCCATATTGTGAGTTTTCTCATAATGTCTTTCCAACCTTGCTAGTGTGCTCTCTATCGTGTGCATCCGGGAACGTAAATCCCTCAGTAAGCCTGCCTGCAACCCAATGCATGTCCCCCGAATAGTTCCCTCAAAAGTTTCTCAGAGTGCCTGCCTCTTCCACTGTGCCCTTGTTTTCCAAGAAAAAAATTAACAATAGCCTGCCCCATCCTCTCCCAGAAAACTGGATCCTGCAGTGATGTTGCCTGAAGCTACCACTGAAAAGGTTGGGCGTGTTGTGTGTGAATTCTCAAATCTAATACCACTGGAGAGTGACCTGAGAGAGTACGTTGAAGGTGTATGACCTTTCTCACCCAGGAAAATGCTGACCCAGAGATCAACCAGAAGTCCAATCTGGACCTTGATTTACGTAGAGGAGATGGAATTCATGCCCTCCAGATATCAATGAGCTTATGGGTGTGCATGATGCCATGAATAACTCGCACTGCCCGTTTCCCCTGCCACTCAGCCACCACACTGCGATCCACTCTAGGATCTAAGTAAGTGTATAGACCCACCTCCATAATATTATTTTTGGTTGAAGGGTGGACAGTTTACTCTCCAATCGTCAATAAAACTCTGGGTCATCAACATTTGGCCCATAAGTCGTAATATCAATAAGGTTCATTCCACAGAGGTTTCCCTGTATGAGTGTCAACTGGCCTATGTAATCCGAAGCAATGTGTATAAGTGTAAGGAGTTCACCCCTTTTCATTAATATAATCACCCCCTGGCATACAAGGAGTATGCCCATTTTGCACCCACCCTTTTCTCTCCAATACTCGTGAGATGTGTCTCCTGCAGTAGTGTCAGATGTACCTGGTGCCTATCTAAATAAGCCAACACTTGTCTGATTTTCTTGGGGTTATTCAGCCCCCTGATGTTTCATGACATAAGTCTAACCTCCCCTAATATTTACCTAGTAAACACAGATCTAGCATGTGTGTCCTCCCTTGTGACTCAGCCGGTCGTGCCTGCGTAACGAATGTGTCAATCTGCCTGTGATGTACAGTGCCTATAAAATCAACATCAATCAATCAATCAATCAATCAATCAATCATTTGTAAAGCGCACTACATACCCATGAGGGTCTCAAGGCGCTGGAGGGGTGGGGGCCGCTACTGATCGAACAGCCAGGTCTTGAGCATCCTCCTGAAGGTCAGGTCAGGTCAGGTTTTGGGTCTGTCGTAGGCTCAGTGGGAGGGTGTTCCACGTCTTGGCGGCGAGGTGGGAGAAGGATCTCCTGCCGGTGTTTGTTCTTCGGATGCACGGGACGGTGGCGAGTGAGAGATTGGCGGAGTGTAGCTGGCGGTTGGGGATGTAGAAGGAGAGCCGTCTGTTGAGGTAGGCTGGGCCGGTCTTATGGAGTGCCTTGTGTGCGTGGATGAGGAGCTTGAAGGATATTCTCTTGCTGACGGGGAGCCAGTGCAGGTCCCTCATGTGGGGGGTGATGTGGCCGTGGCGTGGTACGTCAAGGATTAGTCGTACTGAGGCGTTTTGGATGCGTTGTAGTCATTTGATGACCTTGGTCGGGGCTCCCGCGTAGAGGGCGTTTCCGCAGTCGAGTCTGCTGCTGACGAGGGACTGGGTGACTGTCTTTCTTGTATCTGTAGGGATCCATCTGTAGATCTTGCGGAGCATGCGGAGGGTGTAGAAGCAGGAGGAGGAGATGGCGTTGACCTGCTTGGTCATTGAGAGCATTGAGTCGAGGATGATTCCCAGGTTGTGTGTGTAGTCGGTGGGTGTCTGGGCTGCTCCCAGTGCCGTCGGCCACCAGGAGTCATCCCAGGCTGAAGGGTTGGGGCCGAGGATGAGGACCTCCGTCTTGTCCGAGTTCAGCTTCAGATGGCTGGTCTTCATCCAGTCGGCGACGGCCTTCATTTCTTCGTGGAGGTTGAGTTTGGCGGTGATGGGGTCCTTGGTGAGGGAGAGGATCAGTTGAGTGTCGTCGGCGTAGGAGATTATGTTGAGGTTGTGCTGTAGGGCGACGTGTGCGAGCAAGGCCATGTAAATGTTGAACAGTGTCGGGATGAGGGAGGTTCCCTGGGGTATGCCGTAGATGATCTCGGAGGCTTCGGACCGGAATGGGGGAGGCGGACGCTCTGGGTTCTGCCGGAGAGGAAGGAGGTGGTCCATTCCAGAGCCTTGTCTCAGATCCCTGCAGCGTGGAGGCGTGCGCGTAGTGTGCGGTGGCAGACGGTGTCGAAGGCGGCGAAGAGGTCTAGGAGGATGAGTGCTGCGGTCTCGCTGTTGTCCAGCAGGGTCCTGATGTCGTCTGTGGCAGCAACGAGGGCGGTCTCGGTGCTGTGGTTGCTGTGGAACCCTGACTGGGAAGGGACCAGGATTCTGTTTTCTTCGAGGTATCGGGTTAGCTGTCTGTTGATGATTTTCTCGATGACCTTGGTCGGGAAGGGGAGCAGAGAGATGGGCCGGAAGTTCTTGAGGTCTCTTGGGTCAGCCTTGGGTTTTTTCAGTAGAGCATTGATCTTGGCATGTTTCCAGCTCTCTAGGAAGGTCGCGGTCTTGAGGGAGAGATTGATGACGTTGCGCAGGTGGGGTGCGATGGAGAGGCTTGCTTTGTTGAAGACGTGGTGCAGGAAGGGATCTGCCGGAGAGCCGGAGTGGATTGTGCTCATGGTCTTGACGGTGTCATCGACGCTCACGCTGGCCCAGGCTAGCAGGGGGTCATGGTCAATGGTGTGCGGAGGGTCTGTTGTGTTGCTGTCTGTCGGGTCAGTCTGGGTGTTGAAGCTGTCGTGGATGTCTGCTATCTTGCGGTGGAAGAAGGTGGTGAAGGAGTTGCACAGTGCTTGTGACGGCAGGATGTCGTTGGTGTTGGAGCTGGGGTTGGAGACTTCCTTCACGATGTTGAAGAGCTCCTTGCTATTGTGTGCATTGTTGTTGAGGTGGTTCTTTCAACGAGGTTCTCTTGGCAGCCTTGATGAGGTGGTTTTGGTTGCGGATGGCGTCCTTGTGTGCTGCACGGTTGTCCAGAGTTTGTTCGCTGTGTCATTTCTTCTCTAGTTTCCGGCAGGCTTGCTTGGAGGCTAGGAGTTCTGGGGTGAACCAGCTGGCCCTCTTGCTGGTGTCTCTGTGGGGGTGTTTCTTCAGTGGGGCGAGGGTGTTGGCGCAGTCTTTGATCCAGCGTCTGAGGCTGTGGGCAGCGTCGTCGGTGTTGGAGGTTTCGGTGGGTGGGCAGAGAGCAAGGTTCGCATGTAGTTGGTCTTCGGTGATTTTGCTCCAGCAGCGGTGGGGAATCTGTTGGGTGCGGTGGTGTGTGGTGGGTTTCTGGAAGTTGAAGTGGATGCAGCGGTGGTCGGTCCAGAGGAGTTTGGTGGTGTGGCTGACGGAGACGTGCAGGCTTGAGGAGAAGACGAGGTTGAGCGTGTGGCCGGCGGAGTGGGTGGGCGTCGTGACGAGTTGCTTTAGTCCGAGGTTGGTGAGGTTATCGATCAGGGTTGTGGAGTTGTTGTCGTTGTTGTTCTCAAGGTGAAAGTTCAGGTCTCCGAGGAGGATGTAGTCGGTGGAGGTCAGGGCGTGCGTGCTGATGAAGTCGGCGATGGAGTCGCTGAACTGGGGGCAGGGTCCGGGGGTTCGGTAGATGAGGGTGCCTCTGAGGGTGGAGTTGGGGTCTGTGTGGATCTGGTAGTGCATGTGTTCGGCGGTGCTGAGCGCGTCGTCGGTTTTAGTCAAGACCCTGATGGTGTTCTTGTGGACAATGGCGATTCCTCCTCCGACTCCGTTGGTGCGGTCTCTGCGGGTGATCTTGTAGCCGTCTGGGATGGCTATGGCGATGTTGGGTGCGGAGGAGTCGTTCAGCCAGGTCTCAGTCAGGAAGGCGATGTATGGGAATGTTGTGTTGAGCAGGTCCCAGAGCTCGACGGCATGTTTGCGCGTGGAGCGGGTGTTCAGTAGTATGCATCGCAGGTGTGTGTGGTCTTTCTTGGCGGGTGTTTTGTCGGTTCTGAGGCTGGTGTAGCTGCAGTACCGGCAGGTGAAGGGACCGTGTGTCCGTTTTGGGGCGGCCTTGAAGCAGGTGTGTCTCCGTCCGGGGTTGAGGGCATGGAGTGTGCTGGCATCGTAGAGGCGGCGGTCGTCGTGGCAGGGGCGAGGGCCAGGGGTTCTGGCACTGGGTGAAGTCCAGGCGCGGATGGGTGCAGACGGGCTTGCCTTAGGCGCGCCGGTGGCACGCCAGCGGCGCAGTCAAGCAGCTGCCGGCATATATGGGGAGGTGGGAGGGAGGAGCAGCTGGGAGACGGGAGGCGGGAGGCGGGGGCAGCGAATGGGCAGAAGGGGGGCGAGGCCGCCGGGGACGCAGCAGCGGGGGCGGAGAGGGACGGCGAAGGGAACAGAGGGCAAAAGGGCACAAAGTCAAGGGGGAAACGAGTGGGACAGAAGGCACAAGGGACACAGAATCAATAAAACGAGTGGCACAGAAGGCAAAAGGGATACAGAATCAATAAAACGAGTGGCACAGAAGGCAAAAGGGCGCAAAATCAGAGGGGAAACGAGTGGCACAGAAGGCAAAAGGGACACAGAATCAATAAAACGGGTGGCACAGAAGGCAAAAGGGACACAGAACATGGGGCAGTTGGGAAACACAGGGCGAAGCGGGCAGAGAGGCACGGGGGCAGCGAGGGGAACAGAAGGAACCAGGTAGAGATACGAGGGTAGCGAGGGGTACAGAAGGAGAGAAACAGGCAAGGACTACGGCAGGCAGCCGGGGAACAGAACAGTGGTCACAGATATAACAGAGGGAATACAGGCAATACAGTGATGCAGTAGGCGGGAGATGAGCAACTTATGATTCTTCGGCAGCGGCAGCTGGGGCGAGGACACACAGGCGGAGCTGTGCGGAGAGGGTCAAGGGTCACTCCTAATAGTCCCCCCCACATTCGCATGCCAAACATGCCAAAGACATACCCAAGATAACCAAACGTATAGCATTGTAACCAGTTTGGGTATACCCTCATAGGGCAACCAGATGCCTTTACTCCCACCCACAGCGCGTGTGTGGCCGGAAAAGACAGTGTGGGTACATGTCAATATAGTATTTAGCTTAATTCAACTGCAATAGGTAACTTATTTGCCCAACCACACAGCTTAGGCATATACCCCTGTCTAAGGAATCATATCAAGACAAATGACTACAACTCTATTTCATCAACTCTCAACAGAACCCCCCAAAAGATCGAGCAGCAGCATATCTGTCAACACCGCCATGGTGCCATGCTGTTACCCATTCCACCTTTAATTACATGCAATGCAGCATAGGGTCTAAGGACCCCTCATTTACCAAAGCTCCCATCAAACATGGACAGGAGACAGTTACATTGAACCACCAATTCAGTCCCCTAAAGGGCAGTTCCATGGTCTCCTGATCAGTCATCTATACCATTTCATGTGAACAGTTTCTACACTTCTGGTGACCAGCCCCAATTCAAATGATTCATCACAGCAAGATTTATTCATACTGTGCAGGAGAGGTCGATCGCTTTGGGCTTGGCCGGTTATGCTGCGCTTGCTTCAGAAAATCAGGAGCTGCTCCCGGCATGGTGAACATCCTCGTCTTGCCCTCATGCGTAATCCGTAGCCGAACGGGATACAGCATCGCATAGGGAATGTCTGCCCGCACGCAGTTTCTTCTTGACTGTTGCAAACTCTCTGCTAGCCGCCTAGACCGCCAGAGTGAAATCCGGGAAAAAGATACCTTGTTCCCTTGGTAGCTAGTGTTCTGTTTTCCCCTTGCCAGTCACAGAATAGTGTCGCAATCCCGGTAGTTTGAGAGCCTGGCTATGATGGGCCGTGGCGGGGCACCTGGCGGCGGTCTGGGTGCCAATGATTTGTGCGCTCTTTCAACGATGAGCATCTGCGAAAGATGCCCTGGGCCAAAAATGTCCTTTAGCATACTGTATGTGTAGTCTTGCAAGCGGCCCATGCTGGTGCTTTCTGGGACCCCATGATTCGCAGATTGTTACGCCTAGAGTGTGCTTCCAAATCCTCATTCTTCACTCTTATGACCTCCAGAATCTTCTCCATGTCATGGCATTTGCCCGCTGTCTCGTGATACTCATCCTCCACCGAAGATATGCACTGCTCTGCTGTGGTTAGGCCTGCCCCCTGTTTATCCAATTTGGCAGCCATACTATCCATTCTCAGTGTGAGAGTATCTATCTTTCTGTCTATGGTCTGTAGACTCTGCTGTATCGCCAGCAAGGTCGACTCCAATAATGGTGTATTCGGCTGCCCTACGTCCATTTCCATGTCTGAGTGCGTCGCCGCAGGGCGCGACAATTGGCGAGATTCAAAGGTTAATCTTGATTGCTGCTTGTCAGACTTTTGCCCATCCTTGCCGTTCACATGTTGCGAGTTGCGGGCACTTCCACAGCGGCTATCCATTCTGTGCTCTGCCCCTAAGGACCGGCAAACCAGTGGCGGTACACCGTCCTCTCGGCACCCAGATTTCTGCTCTGTAACTTCTCATATCCACAGGGTCCCCTCATAGCCTCCCTGCCGATTCGGACAAACATTGGCATCAATGATGGCCTTGACTTGGTGTAGGAGTGGAGACTAAAGCATGTGGAGCTCCTTCAATGAAGCTAGGCCTCTCTCTGATAGTCACTAGGCCATGATGCTGCAGCGCAGCTACATTGCCTCCTGTCACTACTAGGGATTCTGATGCGGGGGAGACTCTCGAGTCCTTCAGGCGTCCTGCGATTCAGAACAGCCCCCCCCCATGATGCCACCGGTGTGTCAGGGTCACTGTGCTCTAACTGGGGTACCACTGTATCCTGACTATCCCGGCTCCATAGCGGGCTCTCCATGCATTCCCACACAGCACCGTTCCTTACTGGGCCAGGACAGGCCCCACACCAGGATCTCCAAGCGCCACCTACATCTGAACAAGTGGGCGGAGCAGGTCCCTCTGCCACTCCGCTGAAAAACTTTGCCGCATTATCACCAGTAGCAGTGTCTTAACCATGTGAGGCGGCCGCACAATTGGCCCGATCCCACCGCTTGTCAGACGCGGACAGCCAGAGGCCTGCCACCGATGCAGAAGGCGCGCTCCGATATTCCACCGCTACAGGCATTCTTCCTACTGTGCAGCGACGCTGGTCTCCCACAGCCCGAGCCCGGCACAAGGAAGTTCCTGCATGTAAGCTATTACGTCCTTTCTACACCACCAGCGAGGCCCAATCTCTCAATTTCCGCAAGTAGCACTCATGGTCACCATCTTGTTTCGCTGCGAGCTGTGGTTCAGCACCTTGCCGCTCCACAAATTTCCGCTGTCAGCTGCCATCAGCATTTCATTTTGACTTCCCTCGCCTTTCCTGCATATCACTTCTTGATGCCGATGTCTAGTACCTCAGATGAGTACCCATGTTGCAGATTATCAACGGATTCCTTATTCCACCCGGCAGAGCAACACTACAGTGTGGCCATCTTGCCGTGAGCTCTCTAGCTCCCCCCATCTTGTCTACTTAATTTGATAGATTTGCATACTTGCTCTTCTGGGATATTATTTGAGTTTATCAGGGCTATTAAAGCTTTACTTTCTATAACTTGGGCAGAAATGAATGTGGTCTCCAGAAGAAGGTTTAAGTGTTTTGTTGAAAACCCAACCCAGCCTGCTTCTGTCAAAGTTGAAGTCGTAATCGCCGTTGGCGTCCTGTTCAGGTTGCTGTTGAATATGCTTGGATTGTTTTCTTCCTCCTTATAGGAGGGAATGGCGCCTTTCACGACCTTACCACATGTTTGGTTTTGTATGTTTCCCTAGCTCTTCTCTCACGGTACTCAAATGTTACTCAAATGTCCCAGATATTTCCAAATGGAGTTTTGTGCTTTATCAGCACTGCTCCGTTTGTTCAAAAGGTGAAGTTCAAATGAGCGTATCCAATGTTAATAATATTTCAGATCTGATGTTTTGTTGTCGAAGTGATTGCTCAATTTCTTGCGTTGCTCTGCTGTGAGGCACTCAGCTATGTCTTTGTTCAGCCTGATAAGGTAAGGTAGGTGATCAGAAAATGGATGAAGAAAAAAAGCCTGTCACCTCAGTGACAGTAGAGGGACTTACAGTTGTACCGATCTATAAGAAATGCTAGTCAGTGTTCAGTGGACCTGCAGCAATGTCGCCGTCTCCCGTGAGCCGAGGGCCACAAACCAATCTGCCTGAGCTCCCGGGCCTCACCCAGTTTGCGGCAATCGTAGTAGCTTCCACGTGGGAGGCACGAGTTTACCAGCTGCCTCATGTTACTGCCTCACTAGCAGCCCTCTTGCCACTACTTGCCCCCACACTTTGGGTGCCTTTCCAAGATTTTCGGGAGACTTTAAGGAGCCGTCAGTCCACATCCTCTAATATTACCCTCTAGCAGCTGTATGAGCAGTTGCGGCATTGTGCTGTGTGTTAGCTACCAGGGACAGCAAGATTGAGTAGGCAATGCTTTTACAGCCAATTGTGACTGTGAGGGTGGGAGGGCTTCAAGATGCTGGATGGTACAGATGCAGTTGGGGCATGGAATTGGGGAGCAGAGCTCATATGCAGCCTTATGCAATTAAGGCACAAGCAACACCTGCCTATGGCCCTGTTAGAAATGGGATCTCTGGTTGGCTAAGGCTTTCGCCAAAGCCAGGCAGAGACTACCACTCTAGTCAGTGCAAGGGAGTTACATGCCAAAGATAAACCCTGCTCACCCCCTTGGTAGCTTGGCATGAGCAGTCAGGCTTATCCCGGAGGCAATGTGTAAAGCATTTGCACATGCACACAGCAAAAACATACCAGGCACACCACAAAAGGAACTCCACACAAGGTTATATCAAAAAAAGCCTTTGTATTCTCATAACACATTAGAATAGTAATCACATAATATACATTGTGCCCTCTAGCACTAGGTAATATCTACAAGGGATTATATACGCATGACAGGCTCACGTGGACCACTGTCAGAACCATCACTAAGTGAACATAGTAGCTGTAGAACATATCATAAGCGTAGAACACAACCAGTAACTACTGGCAAACACTGTGCTCAGCATCATCCTGTAACATAAACCATATTATACACCGTATCACATTTAGGCGTGAAATACATTCTGCGCCAACCTCACCAGCATAACCACATTATGCAATCTTCTCATAAGTCTAAACGCATTTAGACAATAACCTCACCAGCATAAATCTCAGATTAGGGAACAACCTCCTAAACATAAATCAGAGAATGCAAATTACCTCATAAACATAAACCAAATTAGAGGCATACAACAGGGTGCGTAAATCATAGTACATGAATCACATTTCCTAGCACTACATAAATCACATTAGGACCTGGCGCCCAACAAACCTCACTGTCCCCCTGGCCAACTAGCCTTCTCAAAGGGGCTCAAATGCCCTATGTCCATAAGTCAGGGCTGCTGCCAAGGCAGCAGAATCCAAGGTGCGCCATTGCGCTGGGGCAGAGGAGTGCATCTCACTCCTATCTCATTCACAATGCCCCCAAAGAACTGATGGCCTAAACGTAGCAGCTGACGCTAATTGCCGTGCAGCTGAAAATCCCATAATGCCTGGCACAACTGTGCCTTTTGAACACACATGTCAAAACGCTGCAGCTGCCCACACTGGTGCTACGCAGCAAGGAACATCAAATGGGCCCTGGCACCACTGTGCCCCCGGGCCCTCCACTGGGGCTTTCCAAATCAATGCTGCCCCCATTGTCGCAGTTGCCCACTGTCAAGCGGGAGAACAGTAAAGAAATGGCCACGAAAGCACGGGACCCACTGTACCCTCTCTTGTCCCCTCTTAGGGACTTCTGATTTACTTATGCCCAACATTGGAGTGGCCATTTGGCAGGCGGGGCCGCTCGGATACTGTGCCTCGATCGGCACACACCAGGGAGACGCCCCCCCCACTCACCGGGCTCTCTGGAGGCTGGACTCTCTGCCTCCTCTGGTCTCCTTGCGGGCCTCAGGACCGGCACTCCGCTTTTCTCCCCCGCTGGGAAGGTTGAGTCCTGCTCTCTTCACCCGGGCCCCCTCCTGGAACCCGGGACTTTGCCTCTGGGCTTGTGGAGGCAGGGTAGGCTCCCGTCCTCCTCTTCTCACCTGCAGCGGGGGCAGGCACCGCCAATGTGCCTCATGCCCCCTCCCTCCGTTGTCACTGAACACGGCACCTTACGGGGCTCTCCCTTTGCCACCGGAGCCCCACCGAACCACTTCTCCTTCCCTCCGGCGGTTCTGTGGGCACGGGGCTTCCCTCGGGGAGGCGGAAGTCCCGCCCCACATCAGGCATCACGTTGCCTGATTTCCTGCTTTCCCTGTTCATCGCGGGTCAGGCCGGCAGCGGTGAACGTAATATCACTCATAAGCAGGGCGGGCACCCACAGAAGGCACCATAATGCGGGGTGGGCTCCCTCCGAACAAGGCACAAACTGCGGGGGAATCCCTATGCTGGGATTCCCTCCCTCTCCTCCTGCAGTGCAGCGCTGCAAAGCCCACACTCTCTTCCCGCAGGGAATAATTCAAATATAGCGCTCCCGAGGAGCACGGAGTCCAAGGAAAGTCCTGAAGGCCCTTAGGAATCAACTGGGCAATGCTGGGCCCAGGGAGGCAGCCCTCCTGGCAGGCCCTTCTGGGCCCCAGCAGCAGCACGCCCCCGCAGGTTCAGGAACAGATAAAGAACAATTTCATGGGGTCACAGCCACTATACTTGTACTGCAGATTCTCTTTGTTTGTAGCACAGGGCATGGGGGAACCAGATGCAACTGGTTCAGGGGGATTTGGAGCACTTTGTTTTGCAAGATCCTCTTCCCCTTTGTCTGGTGGGGGCTCATCATCAGACACACCACAGGGGGGGGGAGCCAGCATTCACTAGGGCAGGCACCATCCTATTCAGAGTCAGGGGATTACCCCTCCCACTACTCCCAGCACAGATGTCCCATTTAGCCCAGCGCTGACTCACCCTGCCCCTCCTGCAGCCACACACACCTCCCAGCCCCTGTCACTCACAAGCCAGACATGCAATCCACATCAGGCAGGCAGACACATAGCACACAGAAATGCCAAATTCTAAAAGTGGCATTTCTCCCGTAGTCATAATAAATCTGCGCACACCATTGCATAGCATTTATGCTCACAATTTCATACATACCAGACTTGACCACACTGCTCCTCTCATACCAGGAATTACCACTGACAAACACTTAGCAGGGAATCCCCAATGCATTCCCATGGGAGGGAAGGCCAATCTCACCAATATAACACAGAGAGCGCATGCACTCTACACTGGACCATAGTGCTAAAGTGCCCAGAGGCCTAAAACCACCAACACCATGTCAGAACGTAAGGCAAAAAGTTCAGGGGTGAACCTTCCAAAAGGGTCAAGTCCAACAAGCCCCCTCCATGCCAACTAGCAACGAGCTGCAAGCCTAAGGCCTTACCTTAACTCTGCTCACTGCACCAGCAGTGGCCACGCTGGTTATGTTTGTTGGACCGCCCCGCCGAGCCGCATCACTCCATGAAAACCCTCTCCACTCCACTCGGCCATCAAACCAGGAGGGCAGCAACCATCCAAGCTCCTAAGGCGCAGTCTAGTTGGCAGATAGCAGTGGTAGACAGACGAGGGGAGATCACAAATTCCCTGGTAACAGGCTCCCCTTGGAGAACCTGTCACAGCTGCTGCTGCTGGGCTAGCATCCTCTGCCACGCCGACTGCTTGCACACTCTCCAACGCAACAGTTGACAATCGGGTGTGATGTGAATGACCTGTCCCAGTGCTCCCTCATATGACAGTTCTACTGAAATAAACAAAAGTACAGCATGTTTTCGCCACCACAAATCTCCCCCAACAGACTCACAGCTAACTCCAATGCAGATTCCTCCTCACCAATTTGCGAAGTCTCAGACTAGATATTCAGATTTGGAGGTATCAGCAGCTATTATGGCTGTACGGCAGCATGTAGTGATGTGTGTACACACAGACAATAAGACATTTTTATTCAACAATGAAGCACATCATGTAAACAAATCACCGTTGGGCCATGAATCTTTTTGTTTTTTCGGCCAAAATGGTAAATATCGCATTCATCATGCAACTTAACTGATTCAGTGATTATTTAGAGAATTACTGGAGGAAAACTGTAAGGTACTGACAGCTCTTCCCATGAGTCTTCTATCCTAACATCTTCTTATCCTCCCGATGGGAAACTCACTATCCTAATACATATGACAAATGTCTATTCACTAGCTAATGAAAAAGTGTCCAGAAATATACAGCATCTGCTGTGGGAAGGAAAACACATAATGAGCAAACAACAGAAACAGCATGTGCAGGCCTTTAAACCTTTCATGTGTAAATCAACATTCAAAATGACGTTCATATTAGGCTAATTGAATTAATTTCAACATTCAACATTATAAGCGTGTGTGTTGCTTATAATGTCTAAGTACTGTCACATACTACTAACTATATGATTATTATGCACTCCTGATCTAATGTTTTAAATCACATTTTTCTAATGAATGCCTTTAATAATATAAATAAAAAATAACACTCTCCCAAAGGGAACCAGAGCCACAGGGTAGTGGCTCTCATGTTTTTCTGCTACCTTAACCTGGTGGAATATATTTAGGGTTACCTGCTGTGAGGACATCAGAAGACACCTGACTGTAGTCATATTGGTTCCTGTGATATTAAGAGCCTCCATACTCTGCCCATTGATGGTGACACACTGCCTATATCTGGAAGTATTAGCAGGATAGTGGACTTTAGGCACTATCTCCTTGTCACCCAGGGACACTAGGGTAACCTCTGCTCTACCACCCATGCTCACTGGGGCAACCTCCTTACAATGCGCTATACTAGCCAAACCCAGTGTCTGCCCACAAGTGGGTGTGGGCTGCACCCTCTTGGGACATTTAGGGTCTCCCTTCATGTGCCCGTACCTATATAACTCATAGAACTTGGGGTTGAACCTCCCTGACTTCTTGTCAGGAAACACACTTTTCTTGTGGTCAAGTTGGGATTAGGTATTCTTTCCCGGTGAACTATTTTCAAGGCCTTTAGAGAACTTGTTATTTTTATGATTGTCTCCCCCTCCTTCTTCTGTTAGGGACCCTGTCCACCATTTTTGGGGTCCCCAGATGCCTTTTTGGGCACTCTGGTGCTGACCCAGAGGTCTGCCTCCTGGGCCAGCTCCCTAGGAGAGATAAAATTGCTGTCAATTAGTTATTGACACAACTCTTTAATTTAAAGCAAGTACTGAGCATGTGCTCACTCAAAATCAGATATGCAGCCCAATGAAACAACTTACTTTATTGCCCCTCAACTTACCACTCACTACCTTGCTGGAGAAAACTAAGTAAACCACCCAGGACTGGTTTGACAACTTCTGTCTATCCCTAAGCCGTATGCTGTATTTCTTTGGGGTAAGCCCAAACTTATTGAGAAGAAAGGCTTGCATAGGCGCATACCTCATCTGCTCCCCTATCTCTCTTGTAAGAAGTATGTCCATCCCTGCTGTAGGCATGTGTTTCTGAAGGCTTGTTCCTCGATCCTCTTCTGAGACCCTGTGTATCCGCAGGCTAACTCACAGTCAGAAAACCTTTTATCAGTTCCTCAGGGGACAGGATTTGGGTGCGCACACTGCTCCCTATCGTGGCGGGGGCTCCATTCTTGTAAACAAGTTGTCCTCCTCAGGGTGCTGCAGCCCAGGTCCTGTGGCCAGGCCCTTCTCCTCCTCCAAGTCTATCTCCTCCTTCAGGACCATACACTTTCTGCTTCTTCTGGGTAGGCTGCATCCTTTTGACGTCCTCAAAGGCTCTGAGTGCTACCTGGAGGTCCACCTTTGAGGTTTTCCTTCCCACATTCAGCCCCCTTTCCTTGGAAATCATTTGCAGCACTGATTTGCTGGTGTCATCATGTTGATCAGCTCAATTTCCATTGTAAGCAAAAAGGAGATGCAGTAAACATATATTTGGAAAAAGGAGAAATAGCCAAATCAAAAACTAAGGAGAGTTGATAAATAATGGTTGCATTTGGTTTCAAGGTATTTATATGGGATTTAGTTACACAATACACTGTGGGGTGCTGCAAAAACATAAGTATTGAATCCCACTACTGAACACTAACGTAAGAAATTAGGTTATTGGATCAGGGGGATGAAACCCTAGTCAAGTAAAATCCACAATCCTTGTCAGAGTGAACCAGAAAAGTCACTAAATTAACCTGTGCTTAACCCTCAGGGAGCTTGGCACAAAAGCAGTCAGGCTTAACTTAGAGGCAATTTGTTATGTATTTATGCAGCACATAAACATTATTAAAGTGAAAACTCAACACAAGAAAAATCCTACCCCCATTTAGTAAAATAGAGTAAAATGTAATAAATAAAATGAGGCCAAAACAACAACAACAAAAAATGTGTAGAACCTGAGAAATGCAAGCTGTAGGTAAACATGGCACCTAAAAGCCCAAATCATAACTAAAGCTTATCAGGTACTTCTAGACTGGGGGAAAGTGACAAGTTCAGTCTTGCTGAAAATGTTACATTCTCAAAGTCCGGTGCGAAGAGTCCAGTTTATGGTGGAGCGGGCCGGTAGAAGCAGGGAGAACATTGTAGATGGTTTGTCGGTGTGGCACGAAGAGCAGACCTGGTGTCATGGCCAATCATTGCTGGAGCATTGAGTTGGCAATCACCATGGGCTGTTGTTGCTGTAGTGCAAAATGCAGATCTTACGTTTCTGGTCATTGCTGAGGGCTGCTGTAGTGCAAAGAATAGGGTTTACCAGAAATTTGTGTTGGTGGTCTTCACCGGTTACAGAGTCTTGGCGCAAACAGGTCTGTTCAGGGTTGTAAAGGGTCCAAAACTACAGGACCTCTCCCTTGCTTTAAGATGAGTTCACTCTGATGCCAGCCACAGGTTCAGGCCTGGGAGGCACCTCCTAGGGATCAGAGACTCAAACTAGCAGGGGCCGGCAAGGCTCAGGCAGGCCCAGTTGCAGGTCCATGCAGTTCTAGTTTAAGCAGGTGACCCGGGCAGCTTTTGGGAGGCCTCTTGAGCTTGCTGTATCCCTGTAGCTCAGAACAGGAGGTCAGCCGAATGACTTGGAGTAACTCAGGTCTTCCTGTGAACAAGCAGATGGTCCAGTTCTCCTTCAGCTAGGCAGGTCTAAAGTAGCTGGAGAGACCTCTGAAGGTGCCAGACTTTGAAGTGGGGGAATCTTCTAGACGACCCCCACATCTGGTTCAGGTATTTTCCTTCCTCCTCCAGACTACAAGTGCTCTAGGGTGACAAAAGGCTGGGTCAAGTTCCTTTGGGAGTGTGCTGGAGGCAGTTCTTTGAAATGTAAGTGGTGCAGGGAACATCTTAGCCCCACCCATCCTGCAGGGTTTGGCCCATCCTGCCAACACCTATTACCCCTTTGTTTCACTGTCTGGTAGGAATACAGAAAGGTCAACTGCCAACAATAATGACTATTACATATTCAACTGCCAAGTATTCACAGTCATGTGACCCAGGAAACAGACTGTAGACACCAAATAGTTAGGGAAAGATAATGCCAACTTTCTAAAAGTGGCATTTTCAGAATGGTGACTTAAAATGTGGCTTTGCCATTAAAGAGGATTTTAAATTACAATTCTTTTGTGACTAAACATAAAATCCTACCGGTTTGCCAATTGAAAGTTACCACCCCCTAAAAATGAGGTAACCCAAAATTAGGCCTCACAGTAGTGAAAAATAACTTTGGGAGTTTTTAACAACCAGTACATGTAAAACCCCAAAACACATGTACTACCTTTTAAATAGAATGCACCCTGCCTTGTGGGCTAGTGAGGGCCTACCTTACTGGTGCCTTATATGTACTATAAAGGGAGATTTGGGTCTGGCAAAAGGTTAATGTTGCTGCCACTATATCCCTGAGTAGCTGCTCTGCAGCTGTAATATCGAGTGCACCAATTAATCTACATCAATTGAAATTATAACAATGCAAGAAATCACCTTCTGTAGAGATGACCCAGATCTTGAGACAGAAACTGTTAGCCAGAGTTACAGATGTCACCTTGCCTGTTGCAGGTCCAATAACAGAAACATCTTTTGACCATGGATGTACATTAGGATTTCCTGTGCTGGTATGTCACTCCTTTTATGGATTTTAATGATGGTTATAATTTTGATGCTAATGCATTTGAGCTAGCTTCCTGAAAGTATGGCAGCGGTTGAAAAGTTTTGGCTGCTTTGTCCTTCATGCAGAACTAAAACAGATCACCATGCTGTTAAGATACATCACCGCATACCCTGTGCTTAATGGTGTTATTTGGGAACAAGTTCCTTATTAAATGTTGGATCCTACATAAATGATCCAGATTCTAATATATTTTACCTCATCATTTTGGTCCCTTTGCAAGTTCTTGGACATCCATAATTTTAAACAACATCAGGAACTGTTTTATTTCAATCATTATGGGCACTACTGCATTCATTTATCCATCAGTCAGAGGGAAGTATATATTTATACACAGTGGGAGCATTTAAGGAGGTATTGATTAACTGTCCTAAAAGTTTTCAGGACAGGTTTTCTCATTTTATTATTGTTGACTGATCTGACCCATCTGCATTTCATTATTTTCAAGACCCTCAAAAGCTTAAAAAGATTTTAATAGTTATAGGTTTATCTATTAAACAAAGTTCAATGATTGATTTGTAGAACACGTTTATATATAGTTGAAGGAAAAAATTCATGAACAAAATATTTGGGGAAAGACAATGTAGCAAATTCACAGAACTGTTACCTTGTTCATAGCATGCATGATTCCTAGGGAGAATATAGTCTTAAATAAGACTGTTCAGCAGACAACTTTCATAAGCTTTGCATCTCCTAAAGATTTAGGAATAACATTAAACTGCAAAAAGATTTTGACACACTTTATAGATTGGAAATGGAAAGAAAACATCACTGATGGTGATTTGATTCAAGTAGTGCAGACTAGAGCCTACACTTTAACATTATTTTGTTCAGATTGTAAAGCATTATACCCGATAGGTACTGATATTTGTATGAACATGTTTCTGTTAAAAAGTAATTGTCCATTCCGAAGTAAACCAGATCCCAGGTATAACACCTATTTCCCTATGACTATCACAATCTAGTTTGAGTGTTGTTAAGAAACATGTGAACATTAATTTAATATGGCTTTATGTGATTTTCTTTTGGGACCACATTCAGTAAAAATATGTTTGTAGCTACCATGAGGTAGGCGGCTCTGAAAGTAGAACAAGCATACTGATACAGAAGGTGCAAAGAGAATTAGGGAAGCTGATAGGGATATGATAAAAATAGCTTTCAAAGTTATTGACATAAGCCTTCAGTCTTTTCTAAATGCATCTACACAATCTTTACCATCACCCCCTGTGCTTCACATCTTTTACAGGAAGATTCAAGTTCTTTGCAACATGAACAACCTCTAATGTGTGCACTGACACAGCTGAGCTGGGCGCTGCAAGCCCTTAAATGCCATAAGGTGTCATGTTTACTCATAAATGAGACTGACACCTTTCTCCCTTACAATCTTATTTCAAGAACAGATAGCAATCTCTAACGAAGAAGCACCATACAATCTCCTCTTACTTGAATAGATAGAGCACTCCTTTTTCTGTTGCTGAAGAACTTTATGTTATATGGCTTCTGCATGTAGTAATTTCTTTCCCTATAACTGCCTTTCATTTCTATGACTGTCAAAAAAATAGTAAAATGTGCAGTTATTTATTTAATCCTCCCTCAATTAAGGTTTTTGAAAGTACATCATGGCCAAAAGTAGACATGATAAATACTCACTTTGATAAATTAAGCAAGTTTATAGCTGTTCTAACTCAGAAAGAGGTACCTTTAATCTCTGTGGTTGAAATATTTGCTCTCAGACAGCCCATTCCGCATCTGAGATCAAGCAACTTCTGCAAAAGCAATTCCCCACTCATTTTTGCTGATCTATTAGACACTATGGGCCTCTTTTACAATCTTTTGACGTAGGGCAGTGCTGCAAGCCTTCCTGATGCATTGCCCTACATCAAAAGAAAAGTCAAGGTTGCGCATTATACATCAGATGAGGCACATTACTGTCCTTTACCCCTGCTCTAGCACACAAATGGCTTCCATGCTCCAACGCAGGCACCCTTGTGTCATGGTACAAGTGTGTCTGCATTTTAGGGGTGATGTACAAAAACAATCAATGGAAGCGATTTCCACTTTCTATGTGTGCTGCAAAATGCAGCACATATAGAAAGAGGAAAAAACGAGGAGAAATAATGTTATTTCTCCGCGTTGCGCCTCACCTACATCATCCCTAGGGAGGCGTAGGCTCTTGACGAATTCCCAGGTTTATGAAATCCAGTAAATCTGGGAATTTGTCAAATGCCATGGGTGTTACTTTGGGTTCACTGACAGAATATCGATGTAAAAAATATAGATGTAAAAAATATTGCTGAAAAAATATAGAATGCAAAAATATCGACTCCTTATACTTAAACAGGTAAGCACAAAAATATCGGGGGGGAAATATAGTTGTACAAAATATCGATTTTTATCTATAAATGAAATAAAATAATAAATATTTAATATTCAAGTTAATTTAAAAAATAAAGTAGAGTTAATATACACTTTAACAAATATAACAAATAAACTTAATTTAAAAAAGTTAAACACACATGCATAATAATGAATATATATATATTTACTTTAAAACAATTAATAACCTATCAATTTTAATTTATTTTATAATTTTAAAATTATATACATATCTATATATATATATATATATTGTAAAATTGATCTCGTATGTAGCATGGAGGAAAGAAATCCACTGACGTGTAGAAAAAATGCTAAAATAACTACATGCCCCAGCATGCATCTTATAATCAAAAAAACGAATGTGACTTCAAGGGCACACCGGAGGCCAATTAAAGTTAATAAAGTCATGCAGCAGGGATGTGGCAGCAATGAACTCTTTCCTGATGCGGCCTCTGATGAGAAGCACGAAGGCTTTGAAACGCGCAAGGCCGTGAGATTTATGAACGAGATGGAAATTTGCATGTTACTGAAATAAAGAGGTTTTGTTAACCGACCTGTTAGCGGAGTGCGGCTTCGAATCTGAGCACTTTGTGGATGCATAATAGCACGGCGGCTCCGGCCGTGGGAGCGACGCACCGCCTGTAAAGCAGCTGAAGGACTGGTAGAGGGGCCATATCCCCTCAATATCGGCGCTGCAGGTAAAGAATTGCAAACATGCAAAGTTTCATCTGGGACCCACTGGAGTGTTGCAAAATTGATCTCGTATGTAGCATGGAGGAAAGAAATCCACTGAAGGGTAGAAAAAATGCTAAAATAACTACATGCCCCAGCATGCATCTTATATTCAAAAAAACGAGATGGAAATTTGCATGTTTCTGAAATGAAGAGGTTTTGTTAACCGACCTGTCAGCAGAGTGCGGCTTCGAATCTGAGCACTTTGCGGATGCATATATATATATATATATATATATATATATATATATATATATATATATATATATATATATATATATATATATATATTACCTACTGGCGTTCGTCAGTAGGTAGTTATAGTTAGGACCTAGTTACTATAGGAAAATGGCAACATTCAATTCGCAATAACTTTGGCGCTGTTTGATGAATCTTCGTGAAATTTTCAAAACAAATTCTTTGTTGAGATCAGCTCCTATGTTGAAAGTTTGGGGGTGATTCGTCAAGGGGGGGCTGAGAAAAAAAGGAGGTCCCAAAATGTGTTTTCTCCATGTTAATTTCCATAGGAAACTTTAGACAATGCTACAGGTCGAACGGGTGAACAGAATTACCCCAAATTTGGCAGGGAGAAGGGTCTTGGTCTAGAAAACACACTTTTGTTTATTTGAAGTAAATTCATTCAGTAGTTTTTTAGAAATATCAAAATTTACAGATATCGATATTTGGGAATTCTGCTATCTTATTGGCTGAGCCGTTACGAGCACGAGCTTGTTGCTGATTGGGTGCGAGCGGTTGCAACTAGGAAGTGTTGGCTGCCATTTTGTGATTCCATTGAAGTGAGTACGGTAAAAAAGGGGGGCAAAAGTGGGAAAAAGTGGGAAATAGGAGGGTAGTAGAACTGTAACCTCTGTGTGGTGTTTAGGGTGTGCAATAGAGGGGGTGCGAAGCGAAGTTTTTACCCCTAATGGTGTGTAAGTGGTAGGCTAAAGAAATTAAGTGGGGTATTGAGTCTGATGCGGGTAAGGTGAGCTGGTGCGGGACTCGGGGATTAAAGCGTGAGCCCAAATTGTGTGTCTTATGCTGTGAAGTCATGTGCTGTGGCCGCTGCACTACAGTTGTGGAAGTAGTGTCCGGATGTGTTTATAACTACTAGGATGAACTATTGACCCGTACTGGTATGAAAGTCCTGGGGTACGGAATATATGTGAGGTATTGTCGAGAGGCTCATGTTGCTAAGCTGAGCTGCTGCCGGAGTCGGGGATTAAAGCGTGAGCCCAAACTGTGTGTCATATGTTGTGAAGTCATGTGCTCTGGCCGCTGTGCCACATCTGTGCAAGTAGTGTCAGCATGTAGTTATAGGTACTTGGATGAACTTTTGTTTAGAACATTGTAGCTTGTGTATGGTGCTTAGGTGGTGTTGTATAGGGAGTGTGAAGGTAAATCAATATGGTATTTGCAGAACACAAACTACTCACCCCTATGGGTGAGTAGAGCTGGAGATCAAAGCGAGAGGTCTGTGCTTCAAAGTGAGATGGTCTGGCCGCTGCGCCACTGCTGTGTGGAGAATACATTTTGGCGAGGGTGCAGGAGTTGGCATTATATGGCCCTAAAATAGGGGGCCTAAGTTGTAAGTTATAGGGTGGCTCTAAAAGAGCCCTTGTGTTCATTAGTTGGAGCTACATATAAGTGCGGATGCACAGCTTCAAGTTATTCAGGAAAACTCGGATTTCCTGATCTGTGAAGTGTACTCCATCACTTCTGTATATATCCGCCATTTCAAAACGTATGTTGTTGTTGTATATGGACCCCATTTTGTGGTCTCTGAGGTATGCAGAGACAGCTTTGTTGACTTTTTTCAGAGATTTTTCAATCTGAGGACAAAATTGTTTGGACCATTTCCACTTCTGTCTTTGGCATATATTGGAATATACAAAGACAGTTTGAGGCAAAAGTAACATCAGTTGTCCAAAGGTGTCCTTCACAAGCATTTCCAAATGTGTCTAGGTCGTTTCCACCACAGTGCACAATCATGAGGTCAGGGTGTTGGAGAGGCAAACAGGTTTTAAGCAAAGGCAACATTTGGTGCCACTTCAATCCTCTCTGTCCAAACCATTTAATGTCCACATTTTGTAAACCTAGGTCTAAGTCAGTACGTCTCTGTTCTGCATACCTCTTGCACCAGAAAACATAGCTATGTCCTACGATCCACACTAGCATTTTGAAGGTATGGCTGGAAGGTATGGAAAGATGTCTGTAGCTCATGCAGTTCCTTCGTAGAATAAGAGATATGTTTAAAGATGGGGAACTAGTTTCTTTTCGCATACAAAACGGTACCTGATTGGGAGATGAAAAGCATTGTTCTTTAAAAGTAGGGTGCACATTCGTTTTGTGGAAAAGTATGTTTGTGATTGGTTAAGAAAAAGCAGTTAGCACATACATATTATAGTACATATTATAGGATAAAATTTGCTCAACTCAACCACACCTGCTACTTGCATTTAGAAGGCACCGTTCGAACTTAAAACAATCGTGAACTTTTAACCTGCACGTGCCTTTAAATGTTCGAGAAAATGTTGCAAAAAAATATCGTTAGGTTTAAAAAAAATGGATGAACTTTTAACCTCTACGTGTTGTAGAATGTTCTAGAAAGTGTGTTGATAGAATACGTTGCATTTCTGACTTCGATGTGTACTTGAATATTAAAAAAACTATTTATATGGAAAAGTAGAAAGACAGTAATATAGAGAGAATTTTTGAAAGCTAAAAGAATCAAGGAACTATTGTAATTTGTTCTTGATTACCTACTGGCTGTCGACAGTAGGTAGTTATTACTGTTAACGGTCTGACAGTGCGGTGTTGCTCAGAGTGGCATGGTGGTGATATGATACACTTGGGTATGAAACTGAGAGTCAAATCCGTGAGGTCATTGCTGTAAAGTGATGTGGTCTGGTGTTTGTAGCATACGTGTGCAAGTGGTGTTAGTAGGCGTTTATACCATACAGGGAGTGGAAAGCGAACTACTGACCGCTAATGTGTGTTGATAGTATACCGGAAGCGGGAAGCAAAGTAGTTACGCCTAACGGTGTGAAGACTTGGGGATGAAATCAAGCTGATTGCTGTAAAGTGATAGGCTCTGGGCGGTGTAGGATACTAGCCGCTGTAGTATAAGTGTGTAAGTAGTGTTAGTATGTGTTTATAGTATATAGGGAGTGGGAAGCAAACTACTCATCCCTACTGGTGTGAAGACTCGGGGATTAAACCGTGAGTCTAAATTGTGAGCTCATTGCTGTAAAGTGATGTGCTCTGGGCGCTGTAGCATACTTGTGGAAGAAGTGTAAGTTTACGTTTATACAATATAGGGAGTGGGAAGCGAAAATCTTACCCCTACAGGTGTCAAGACTCGTGGATGGAACTATGAGCTCATTGCTGTAAAGTCATGTGCTCTGTGTAGTATTCCATTGTAAGTCATAGTAGAATGTTAGTATGTAATTCTACTAGAATCTAAGGGGCATATTATCAAGGAACGGCATTAAAATTATTGCCGCTTTAGTGGCAGGAAAATGACGCTAAAACGGCGATAATGGGCTTGATAAAATGCCGTAGAGAATTCAAATAGAAGCCCATGTTAACACGAGATCGCAGCTATGCTGAAGCACCTCACCCCTCTCTCCGCAGCGCGCACAGGCCGCTCTACTTACCTGCTGTCATTGTTGTGTGAGCAAACACTATGGGCAGCAGTGCGCAGATGGAGTGTTGATTGCAGGAGAGTGTACACCTCATGGATCCCTTTTGTAGATGAAGGGCAGTAGGGCTCACAATTTAGAGCCCGTGTTGATTGCCAGGATGAAGTACACCTCATGGATCCATTTCTTTTTTTTATTGCGCATTGTGATATGCTAGGTGGATGCGGCAAATCATTTGAGGTAGTGTAATATATGTAATTTTCAGAAAAACACACATTCACTGGATGATGTCATCA
Organism: Triturus cristatus; assembly: GCF_964204655.1. Taxonomy (NCBI): domain Eukaryota; kingdom Metazoa; phylum Chordata; class Amphibia; order Caudata; family Salamandridae; genus Triturus; species Triturus cristatus. The sequence goes on along the minus strand of NC_140589.1, from coordinate 1,535,570,967 downwards.
GTGATGTCATCAGTGATGTCATTTGAGATGTCATCAGTGATGTCATGAATGATGTCACTGACCATGTCATGAGTGATGTAATATGTGACATCATCAGCATTACGGGTGCGCGAGTTATAGTTAGCTGAACTAACTATAACGGGGGAATTTCAATGGTTTTGTACGAGTGAAAAGTCCAGCTAACTATAACGCCCCTGAAACCTATGGTTTTTTCAGTGAATTTCTAAGGTTTTTTAAATGATAATTCCTAACTATAACGTGCCTGAAACCTATGGTTTTTTCAGTGAATTTCAAAGGTTTTTTAAATGCTAATTTCTAACTATGCCTACAGAGATAGGACATGTGAAGAAAGAAGAAAAAACGCACAGAAAGAAAAATAGAAATGCAGAAAGTAGCAAGAGAAGTCCTCAAAGACGAAGAAAAGTACAGGAAGAAGGATAACGTGCAGAAAGAACAAACAGAAGAGCAGAAGAAGCCTTGTTGCAAAATCATCCTGTACCCTCAACTTTTACTGGTGGTAACTGAGTCTGACTAACCAGTCCTAGAGCCAGTGCTATGTTAAAAGACACTCAGAATACAGTGAAAACACCTACATAAACTAGGGAACACTATGCGTTGGGATCCCCCGTGATTAGCATGACCTCCTCTGTAAGCCCCAAGTATATAATAGGGCAGGGGATGAAAACTACCTCTTAAAACGCGCCACAGGGCGTGTTTGCACACGTCACCTCAGGCCCCGTCCCCTCCCTTCCGCGCTGTGTAAACACGCCCTGTGGCTGTTTTAAGTTGGGAGATGAAGTCCCCTTGAATCCTGAGGGTCCCTAGGGTCCAACTAGACAACTAGGTACCTCCAGTAAGCGCCACAGAGCCGCGTTGCAGAGAGATGTAAAAAGGGGCACGGCCTAGACCACCTCTCTGCAATGCAGCGCAGTGGCGCTTACTGGAAGCACCTGGTGGCCTAGTTGGCCCCCAGGGTCCCTCAGGATTGAAAGGGCATTATTTCCCCAACTTAAAATGTGCCACAGGGCGTGTTTGCACACGTCACCTCAGGCCCCATCCCCTCCCTTCACCGCTGTGTAAACACGCCCTGTGGCCGTTCTAAGTTGAGAGATTAAGTCCCCTTGAATCCTAAGGGTCCCTAGGGTCAAACTAGCTCACTAGGTACCTCCAGTAAGCGCCACAGAGCTGCGTTGCATAGAGGTGTAAACAGGGGCGTGGCCTCAGAACACCTGTCTGCAACATAGCTCCCTGGCGCATACTGGAGATACCTGTTGGGCTAGTTGGCCCTCAGGGACCCTCAGTATTGAAGGGGAATTAATTCCACAACTTACAACTGGCCAGGGGGCGCGTTTACAGAGTGCTAAAAGGAGGGGGCAGTGTGGCCCCCTTTCTTTTTCTAATTTATTGGCCCTGGGGACCCCATCTCCCAGGGCCTGCACCCTAATTTTTTTGTTGAAAAAAAATAATTAGGAGGGAGGCTGGTTTCCCCCCTCCTCAGGCCACTTATGGCTTCGGGGACCCCATTCCCCGGGGCCGGCCTTTGTTTTTTATTATTTTTTTTAAAATATATTTATAGAAACACCTAGGACATGCTGGACAAACCGTATGTACCTATCACCATGCGTGATATTCATTAAAAGGCGACTATGCATACAATGAATCCACGTGGAATGTATTTACACCGCTAGTGAAGCTCTGACGTGTCTGACGCCCTACCGTGCCTAATCCCGGCGTCCCCGCCGGTGGGTACTCTCCAAGTAGACACCCTTGTCGTTTATTTATACAAACATGGGTAGCTATTGACGGGCACAATTAATACACACACGCACACCAAGCCATTCAAAGGGGATTCGACAAAAATTTGATTATGCAAGAAACCCCCCTCACGGTTAATAAAACACACATCCACCACCGGATGTGTAATACTTTTTATTTTCCTCTCTGGAAAGGAGACAAACCTCACTTGAGAGTCACAGTGTGCTCCTGGCTGAGCCCAATGCTGTGTTACACCCACCAGTGCCCGCCGAGTGCCACACACCTCTGTGTTGTATTCCACCAGCTAGTGTATATGCTATGACACTCTCTAGCCCATGTGCACTGTAACACCACCGTGAATATGTCATGCCACACTTGCCTTTGCACGGGTTATATTGCCCCATCTAACGTGCCTTTCTCGATGCCTATGTTATAACGCACAGCGCTATGCCATACATATTACAATCTGGGATCCATATCTTTGTCACACTGCATATGCAACGTTACACTCCCCAGCACATATTTTATATTACAACTTTATAAACTAGTTAGGTTACACAACACTGCCCTGTGCATATTACACTCCAAGGCGCATATCGCATAGCACGCGCTAGTGCCTGTGCTATCTCGCGCTCTCCAATGAATCTGTCATTGCACACAATGTATTGCATATTATATTTCACGCCCGGTTCATCTTATATCACACTTTTTGGTGAATAGTTTATACCATATACTATATCTTTTTCATTTTCAATCGTGCTCTCAGGACTACGTTCTATATAACACTGTTTCCACCTACCCTTTTCACGGGCATTACATTTTGCGATGGAGGGTGGAGGGTCAGGGGGTGTTTCTGCCAAGTGAGCCCGGAGTCACAGTCACAAACATCCTCTTCTTCCTGAATAAAAATGAGATTATGCTGCATACTTGTTCATATTTTAAGTAGTTCGCACAGACACACATTTTAAAAACAATAAAGTTCTGAATACCCACCTTCTCTGAACTATGGCCCATAATTGACCTCCTGCTTAGCCGCTGTGCTTAGCTTGCTGCCCCTATTCACTTTCCCCCTGCCCTCCGATGTCTTTGTGCATGCCCCTGCTCCATCCTTTTTGCCCACCATGTTCCATGGACCTGCCACTCCTATCTACTCTGAGTGTTCTGTTGAGCTGCCACTCACCTCCCACCTGCCTAGCATTGTCAGATGACTGTAACCTGTCCCTGCCACCTCCACCCTGCCTGTCCACATGCCATGACCCTATCCCCTTCCTCCTGTCATCCATGGTCCATTTTACTGCCACACCCTTCTGCCCTCCCTGGTCTGTTGTGCTGCAACTGCTCCACCTGCCTGCCCCATGCGGTCTGTTGTGAGGCCCCTTCCCCTGAACTCTCTTGTCTGTGCCCAGGTCCTGACCCTCCCTTCTATCCTCCATGGTCCTTTGTGTATGCCCCTGCACCCTCCTTCTTGCCCATCATAGCCATTGTGCTGCCACTAACCCTCCCGCTTGCCATGCATGGTCTTCTGTGCTCCCATGGCCCCTCCCACCTTCCCTGTGTGGTCAGCTAGCTGCCCCTACCCCCCTCCCACCTTCCCTCCATGGTCTGTGTGTATGCCATCATAGTCTCACTGTTGCTCTCCATGGTGTGTCTTGTTTCTAGTGCCCATCCTGCCTGACCTCCATGATCATCTTGCTGCTCCTGCCCCCTTGCCCCCAACCCTCTGTTTCCATGTGCAGACCCCTATTCCCCCCTTCCTGGCTTGTCTTTTCCATTGTAATGCCCCTGATCCGTCCCTCCTGCCCTTTATGGTCTGTTATGCTGCAGCTTTCTCTCCTGTCTGTCCATTATGGTCAGCTAGCTACCATTGCCTCTTTCCCCTCTATTCTCTGTTGTCCATGTGCATGGTCCTGTCCCCTCCCTATTGCTTTCTATGGATTGCTGTGCTGCACTCCCGTCCCACATGCCCTGTGTGGTGTATTGTGCTGCTGCAAACCCTGATGCCTGCCCTGTAGGGTCAGTTTGGTGTACCTCTCCATGTCCCTCCTATCCTCTGTTATCCGAGTCCATGTCCTTGATTTTCCCCTTTGAGTTACATTGAAAAAGAGGAGATTGTAGACAGGAGACAGATCAAATAAAGTCCATTTGAGCTTAAAAACATTGGACGTTTCCTGGTTGAAACGGGTCTGTTGGCAAGTATGGTTGTACTACCACTGCCTCTTCCTTCTGCCCACAATGGTCTATTATGATGCCACAGCCTCTCTTGCCAGTCCTGTATTGTTGGTTTGTTGCCCCTGCCCCCCTTTCCACTGCCCTCCATAGTCTGTTGTGCTGCCACTGCCCTTCCTGCCTGCCCAGTGTGGTCAAATTGTTGCCTCTGCACTCTCCTACCTGCCTTCAATTTTCAGAGTCCGTGCCCCTGGCCTCTGCCTCTCAACAGTGTCCCAATGAACAACTAGATTGGTAACATTCCATATTTATTACAAAAGTGTGGAACGCCTGACATCATCTTGATGTAATCAAAACTGTAATACCTAGAGCATTTCCTTTAGAAGTTACATATATGAGAGATTCTTATTTGCATCAAAATGATGGTAAGTGCTCTAAAAAACTAAAATGAGGACATATTTTGTGAGTTTTCAAATAGCGACAAAGAACTTTTAAATTATTTGTAATCTTTATGTTTTTTTATCCAGTTGACCACTTGATTAAATGTTGCACTTAGGGGAGAGGATGTGGTGTTACTTCCAGAGCTGCAGACTTTGCAACTGGGGAACCAGGTTGGAGTTTCTGCTTCAGCTCAACATTCTGTGATTCTGGTCAAATCACTTAATCTCCCGATGTCGACAACCAAAATGAATTTGATCTTGTGTTATGTAACCAATGCTCATGTAAAGCACTCCAATACCTGACAAGTCTGCACTATATAAAACTGCAAATACACACTTCTGTCATTGGGCTACATGTGGGCTACATCTGGTTGATATGTGTGCTGCATTTGGGCTCTTTTGTCTCTGGTGGCCATCTTGGGAGATTTATTTGTTATGAAGTTTCCTAATTTCCTCATTTACTGCAGTCTCCTCAGTAGGAAATGCTTTCAGTTTTTTACTTTGATTCCATTAAGAAGGTATTCATATATGTCACACATTTACCATAAATTCTGAATTTTAGCACTCTAGTTGCTCATTAGATCACTGTAGTAAAGCTACTGCTCACCAGGGAAGTCTGCTGCTGGTATTAAAAGTGCATTTTTCAGTCTGCATATCAGAATGTTTTAATGAAATAGAAGAGGATTTGAGAAGTTACTCAAAATGTGCCCTAATTTTTCTTTCTTCAGCACTAATCATAATTTCTACGGCAAAATGAACCCCCTCATTTTGTTCCTTTGTAAATTAAATGGTTTAAGTGTTACCACTTTATTCCAACCAAGATGGCTTCAGGTGTGCCATACTTTTGTCATAAGTAAGACTGTTAGCGCTCTAGTTGTTCGTTAGAACACTCTGGGACATTCTGTCATTGGGCTATACTTGGGCTACATCTGGGTGATATTTGGGATACATTTGGGCTTTTAGTAAAGCTACTGCTCACCAGGGAAGTCTGCTGCTGGTATTGAAAGTGCATGTTTCAGTCTGCATATCAGAATGTTTTAATGAAATAGAAGAGGATTTGAGAAGTCACTCAAAATGTGCCCTAATTTTTCTTTCTGCAGCACTAATCATACTTTCTATGGCAAAATGAACCCCCTCATTTTGTTCCTTTTTAAGTTAAATGTTTTAAGAGTTACCACTTTATTCCAATCAAGATGGCTTCAGGTGTGCAATAGGTTTGTCATAAGTAGGACTGTTAGCGCTCTAGTTGTTCTTTAGAACACTCTGGGAAGCTGCAGTAGAACACAAAGGAATCAACTGACAGTCTCTGCCCTTGTTGGATGTACATGTTTTACTGAGAATGTCAGACTTCATTCTCACATGACTGAGACAGATAATGTGAATTTACAGAAAATATGCTCTCAGTTTAGCTTATATATCACCTTCCAAACCTCTGTGGGAAAAGCATGAGAAAATAGTTTTCTCTCAAACATGATTCATGATATCACAGCAGAAGGCTTTTTCACATGGTAAAATCACCTTAGAACACACCACAATTCCTAAAATGAGTATGGTACCATCCACAAATGATTTAGAATGTAACTAAAGTCTTAAAACCTTCTATTAACTGCAATACGTTTTAATGAGGTGCTATCATGTATATTGGTCACTAGATGGCTGCCAACACTTCTTGAATGAAGTACTGACAGCCAATCAGATCTCACAATGAGATTTGTGGTTAGGCTCCGCCCAGATATATCTATCTTTTTAACTCTCATTTTCTCAGGAACTACTGAACGGATTTACACCATTTAAGCAAAAGGCACGAGTCTGAACTGAGGACTACCTCTTTGTCAAATTTGGTGTAATTCCGTTCAGCAGTTCGGGCTGTAGCTGCGTCAACAGGTCCTATGGGAAAATGCATGGGGAAAACACGTTTTGGGACCCCCCTTTTTTCTCGGTCCCCGCTTGACGAATCACCATGAAATTTCCAGGATAGGAGCGGACCAGAGCTGGCCAAAAGTTTGTAAAATTTCGCGAAGATTCGTCAATCGTCACCAACGTTATTCCAAATAGAACGTTGCGGATTTCCTATGGAAAATAGGTCCTAACTATAACTACCTACTGGCGACTGCCAGTAGGTAATATATATATATAGATATATATATATATATATTTACTGAAAAATCCATAGGTTTCAGGCACGTTATAGTTAGAAATTAGCATTTAAAAAACCTTAGAAATTCACTGAAAAAACCATAGGTTTCAGGGACGTTATAGTTACTTGGACATTTGACTCATATAAAACCAGAGAAATTCGCCTGTTATAGTTAGTTGAGCTAACTATAACTCGCGCACCCACAATGCACTGGTGATGATGTCACATATTACATCAATCATGACATGGTCAGTGACATCACTCATGACATCACTGATGACATCTCACATGACATCACTGATGACATCATCCAGTGAATGTGTGTTTCTGTAAAGTTTAAATATTTTTCATATATATCTATGCCAAGGTCTATTGAAGAATGAGTGGATGTAGAAGTGCCTGAATGGATTATTTAGTAGATGCATGACTGACTGTATAAGTCACTGATTGAACGTATGTTACTGAATGCATGGGTTAGTGACTAAACTCTGTGAATGTCTATATTAGTCTCTCAGTTGGTGTGTAAGCAGGTGCATGGGTTGGTGAGTAGCTACATCAGTGTCTATATGGGTTATTGATTGATTGTATGAGTATCTGTATGGGTGTCTGAGTGTCTATGTGGGAGGGTGGGGGGTGTCTGACTCTGTGCATACATGTCTGTATGACTGATTTACTGGTTGTATAGATTCAAAAGTGCATCTCAGAAGGGCTGTATGGGTAGCTGACTGTGTGTACATGTGTGTTGATTAGTGAATTGATGTCTCAGTTGTATATATGTGAGTAACTATATATGTTTTTAGACGGTATATGTGAGTGTTGGGGTGTATAATTGACTACGTGAGAGAGAGTGAGAGAGTGATTGCAAGAGTGTCTACATACATGAATGTGTACTTGTATTAGTGATTGTATAAGAGAGTAAGTATGTGTTAGTATCTATATAAATAAGGGAGGTGGTGTGTGTATAAATAAGTCAGGTGGTGTGTATATATCTGCATAGGTGAGTACATGGGTCTGTGATTGATTTTTGGCATGACTGAGTAGATGTGTGAGTAACTCTATGGATCAGTAGCACTGTGTGAATATATGTATAGGTGTATGAGTGGATATTATACTGATGTAATGATGAGTGACTGCATGTATGAGTGACTGTATGAGTGTATGTCGAGCTCACAATATATAGATAGGAATCAGTTATATTAGAGTGTGAGGAGGTGTGTCAGACTATCACGTGGATGATGTCATCAGCGATGTCATCAGTGATGTCATGAGTGATGTCACTGACCATGTCATGAGTAATATGTGACTTTATCACCAGTGCATTGCGTGCGCGTGAGTTATATTTAGCTCAACTAACTATAATGGGCGAATTTCTCTGGTTTTTTTTGAGTCAAATGTCCAAGTAACTATAACGTCCCTGAAACCTACATTTTTTTCTGTGAATTTCTAAGGTTTTTTAAATGCTAATTTCTAACTATAACGTGCCTGAAACCTATGTTTTTTTCAGTGAATTTCAAAGGTTTTTTAAATGCTAATTTCTAACTATAGCGTGCCTGAAACCTATGTTTTTTTCAGTGAATTTTACAGGTTTTTTAATGCTAACTTTAATTATAATGTTCATTTAACCTATAGTTTTTTCCGACACCCAAGAAGGACACAACACCCACTGCCACAACCCTCAGGACCTTCCCCCCGTACAACCCCTCTCCCTACTACCACCAAGGCAGTGCAGAACAGGATAGCGAACCCTCCTAAAATGGAATGGTCCCATAGCCATATAATAGCTCAATGTTGGGAAATGTGGCAATCGTTTTTTCAGAACATTTGATTTTTTTTTTTTAAATACTAATTTCTAACTTTAATGTTCCTGAGACCTGTGTTTTTGGGTGAATTTCAAAGGTTATTTAAATACTAATTTCTAATTATAATGTTCATAAAACCTATGTTTTTCTCAGTAATTTTGAAAAACAAATGATATTTTGTAACTTTAATATCCTAAAAATTGTTTTTGTATTTTTTTATTTATTATTTAATGGCTTCCTCTTTTTAAATATTAAAACAACTACATACAGTATGAAAGGGAGCCCAGCCCAGAACAACATCTCAAGACCAACACATATCATAGACCTACAGATCAAGCAGCTCCGACACCCAAGAATGCCACAACACCCACCACCACCCCCAGGACCTACCCTCTACCACCGAGGCAGCGCAGAACAAGACATTGAACTTTCCAAAAACGGCATGGGCCCTCAGCCACACAATGGCTGAATATTGGGACAGGTGTGAACAAATTATATGTGAAGGAAGCAATTCACCCATGAATAACAATGCACACAATGGAAAGTGTAGCAGTGATGTGCTAGACACATCTTAGTATGCAGAACACACACCTCTCCATGCACACAAATACTACTGGTGCTTGTAGTGTTGTGGACAGTGGACCCAACCATGTTACGTCAAACACTAGGGACGATCTCAGTCATGAAGCTGTATCGTACCCCCCTGTAAGCATAAGCGTAACCGGAGTGGGCTGGTCCGACGTACGCCACTTCAGCATAGGAGTGTGAATAAATAGGCTGGGGCTCTGGGCGTGGTTCACTTGTGAACTGTGAAGACCAACGACAGTGCCAGAGCAGCGGGCCTTACCCTGCCATGAGGCTGCCGCCATGAACGCGGGTCTCCTCGACACAGGCCCCCTGTGAACCCAGCAGCACAGCAACGCAGACTTATGTCTATACAGACTACTGCCTTCGATCTACACTGCGGACAGCAGGCATCACAATTCATGTTCATTGCACACGATGCAGTCCAGTACGCAAGATACATTGCTCTCAGTGCGGCCCAAGTCATCGCCACGTGGCCTTACTGAGGCAGAATTCAATTGACAAAAGACATTCATCCGAGTGCGGCCCTCCCGGACCACGCATCATCGCAGGGTACGTACACGCTGAGCGCCAAAGGTACTACTAACTCAGTGCACCATCAGTCATTGCAAGGAAGAGTGAATAATTTTATGTTAGCAGTGAGCCATACTATCACTCGAAAATCACCCACAAATACTTATAATATAAAAAGAACAGAAGAATCGAAGTACATTAATGATTACAATCCAGTAATTTTGCAGGTGTGGAATGTAAATATGGACATACAATATGTTGCAGATAACTCAATTACTGTTCCTCGCATACCATCCAAATAGAAGTACATACCTGGAAAACATATATCTATATGAAATACTGCATTATAGTTTTAGAAAATGTTTTACAGAAAAAATAAACAAAGGGAAATATGATGTAATTGGATCTGATGGATGTTTCTTAAAGAATGCCAAAGGAAATTTGATTAATCACAGTTAATTAAGTTGTGATACTCCAGATAAGAGAGAGTTTTTCTATTTAGCTCTTCTGCAACTCTTCAAACCTTGGAGGACTGAAATGGAATTACTTGGAGATTTTGACTGCTATGAAGATTCTTTCAAAGCATGTAAAGACATTGCTACTAGTGAGGCCGCCCGGACCACGCATCATCCCAGGGTGCGCACACGCCGAGTGCTTCAGGTGCCAGTAACTCACTGCACCACAAGTCATCGCCACTTGGACTTTTTAAGGCAGAATTCAGTAGGCAAAAGACATTTCTCCCAGTGTAGCCTGCTCGGACGATGCATCATTGTAGGGTGCACACACGCTGAGTGCTTCAGGTGCCACTAACTCAGTGCACCACAAGTCAATGCCACGTGGCCTTATTGAGGCAGAATTCAATAGACAAAAGACATTGGTCCGAGTGCGGCCCTCATGGACCATGCATCATCGCAGGGTACGTACACGCTCACTGCTAAAGGTACTGCTAACTCACTGCACCACAAGTCATGCCACGTGGCCATTTTGCGCAAGCCGCAACACATGGTGCCACTAACCCTGTTCAACACAAGCCGGCGACACGTGGTGTCACTGACCCTGTTCAACACAAGCCGAATGATCCCACATGTGGAACTGTGTCCTGAGTCCTGAATGGCAGTGACCCCAACTTCGTGGCAGCGACCACAGCACCAGACTCACTTCGATTATTGGCGCATATTTGCATATGGAAGGCCGGCGACACGTGGTGTCACTGAACCTAAACTACGCAGGCCGGTGGGGCCACCAACCTATGCATGTGGTTGTGGGCCCTTGCTCACCATTACCTCTGGCCAACACTGCGGTCAGCAGGGCTCACAATTCAGATACAGTCGCGATTGCAGATGACGCAGTAGGCAAGAGACATAGCTCCCAGTGCGACCCGTCTGCACCAAGCAACATCACAGGTTCATACACTTCGATAGTGTATTCTATACATATTTCATCTTTTCATGATACGCCTACACTGTGGTCAGTAGGGCTCACAATTAAAATTAAATGTTGATTCATTAATTACAGAGTCCACTAGGCAAGTAACTATCACAGGCTTAAAACCTACATAATATCCTTTTAGTATCCTTGCTTCAAGAACTTTTTTTATATCAGTTATAGCTTTAGTACAATCACAAAATTCATCTTCAAGTGCAAACAAACACTCAATAACAGTCTACACTGCGGGCAACAGAGCTTGCAATTCGAATTTTTGACACGTGGTGCCACTAACCCTGTTCAACACAAGCCGTGAAACGTGGTGCCACTAACCCTGTGCAACACAAGCCGATCCCACATGTGGAACTGTGTCCTGAGTCCTGAATGGCAGTGACCCCAACTTCGTGGCAGCAACCGCAGCACCAGACTCCCTTTGATGAGTCAGGCATATTTTCATATGCAAGGCCGGCGACACGTGGTGCCTCTAACCCTGTACAACACAAGGTGCGACACATGGTGACACTAACCCTGTTCAATACAAGCCGATCCCACATGTGAAACTGTGTCCTGAGTCCTGAATGACAGTAACCCCAACTTCATGGCAGCGACCACAGCACCAGACTCCCTTCAGTTTTATTTGTTGTTGTTTTGTTTAAATAAAACGTTTTTTATGTAAATCTATACATGACTAAGATTCTTGTTTGTCCAACCGCACAGGGACAATTTTGGACCCAAGAAGGTTGTTGGGGGTATTTTGGTAATGTGGGAAGAGGGTGCGTTACCTGCTGATGTGAGGAGAGGCAGCGTTAAAGGGGTATCTCTCACAGAAAGAACTCCGGTATGTTTTCAGAAATACCTCGGACAGATGAGAGCTGACGGACTGAATCACAAAATGGCTTTTCAATGCTTATGTAGTGTGACTTATGAACAGTTCGCAACCAGGCTCACAGGGGGACAACTGTGGCCCGTCCGGTCGACTCACAGACGCAGTACTATGAGCCGTCCGCTCCCAAAGGAACAGCAGCGTAGTAGCTCGCAGAGGTACAGGCAAAGCAGCGTACTAGCTCGCAAAGGTAGAGAGCTGCGAGACGACGGACTGGCTTCTAGCGTGAAAGGGTTATCTCGCACAGAGCTCCGGTATATTAAATTGCCCCCGAGACCTTTCTTTTATATTTTCACTCGATGCAAGAAAGCACGCTTTGTGGACCATGACCTTTCTCCCTACCAAATTTTGAGTAATTCCGTTCAGCAGTTTGACCTGTAGCCTTGTCTAAAGTTTCCTATGGAAAATCCATTGAGAAAACACGTTTTCACACCCTCACATAGCTACCTGTCGCAGGCGTACTCTCTGTTGGTATGCAGGTCAGTGGTATAGTTGTCAACATGTCACGGCCACTCCCCGAAGGCAGGTTTGCACACACACCACACCCATCCTGCACATGCGTTACAGGCCATGTGACCACGCAAATATAATGCATCGACAACGTCACATCCTCTATTGTCGGCGGTGACTGAATGGCGGATGCTCCACGGGGCTTAATCATAAAGAGTCCATGAAAAGTTGCACAGAGGGTTAGTCGCACTCTGAGCTGTATGGCCGTCAGTGGCCTACCACCACGTGGTGCTGACTTGCGTTGCACAGGGTTAGCGGCACCAAAAGCTGATGTGGTCTCCGCCATTGATGACTCAGGACTCAGTGACATCTGTGAGATCTGGCGGGCCGCGGAGCTTTGACGGGCACGTGGAGTGCCCACTGGTAGACACTCCGGTGGCAGCAGGTAATTATTTGGTCATGGATGTGCAGGAGCGGCAGTATCTCTATCTCTCTCTCTCTCTCTCTCTCTCTCTCTCGCTTCCCTCTCTACACTCTCTCTCTCACTCTCTTCCTTCCTTTCCTTCTCTTTCTCTAGCTCCCTTCTCCCTTTCTCACTCCCTTTCTTTCCTTTCCTCTCTTTTTCTCTCTTTTTACCTTCTCTGTGTCTCACTCCTTTGATATGCGCATTACACACGTCCTTATTTTGCGCTTTATTTTCCAGGCTGTGTCGTCGACATTCATGGTCCCGATAGGAATCTTCCGCCTTGTTGTTTTGTGTTCATTTTGTTAAATTTAGTTTATCCTTTATATATACGTTTACGAAAAAATTAAGTTTGAAAAAAAAAATCAATAAAGTTTTTAGTTGTTACTTAAGTGCTGTGTGACTCTTTCTTGTTCTTATTATCTTATTACTGTTATTTGGTGGTGTCCACCATGGTGTTAAATTTTGGGGCACTTATCACAGGAATACTGGTGATGTCTGCAGTTTGCACCAGCTTCTGAATACTGTGTTTATCTCAACTGTAGTTGCATTAGAGTGCTGATAATGAGATGCAGAGTAGGTGTTCCCGTGCAAAAACACACGAGGTGCACCTTTGCGATTTATTCTAAATACTAAAATCCTGTATTGAATTGCACTGTGGTAGTGGGTGCATTTACAGTGTACACACAAAATCAATGAAGAAATCTCATTGTATTCATATTGATTGGGAATAGTGGGTCAGGTGCTGGATCTTGATGGGATACACTGCCCAGTTCATTTATTTTTCTGTACACGAAAAAACCACAACTTTCACAACGAAAGGCAAAAACTGCGATGCGAAACAAATTCCGGCGATAAGCCGTGTTAGCACAGGAGATTTTACACCTGCTTTCTGCTGTTGTTAAGCAGCATGAAAGGGAACACAGCCAAGAGCCACACCTGAACACCCACAGGTGCCATAGAGTCAATGAGCATGATACAGGGATACCCATGAGGGCCATAACACTCATTGCAACAACCCCAGGACCGCCAACGCCCCCCGAACCCGCATCTGAACAAGTGTGTCCGTGTGGTCATTGTGTTAGCATGATAGGCATGGGCCCTGCAACATCACAGTGTGCTGTCTTCAGCGGACGTTACTATGTCACCTCAGCATTGGCAGTGAGCCTGGAGATGTAGCTACGCATGCATCCTCCTGCATGCACAAGCGTCAAAGGGAACGGGGTGTCTCACACATGCCCGTGTGCAAGAAGTGCAGTAAGTGTGTCTCTGTGTTCTGGTGTGGCTGCCACAAGGGTCGCAGCAGTCGATGTTGTACAGCGGCATGCACAACCTCCAAACGGCAGCGTCACGTGTGATTGGAATGCCGCAGGACATGCGCAAAAAGGCATTACAATGGTGTGCCGTAGGAGTGCACGGGATACAACAGCCCAGTGCACAAAAGTGTGGGGGCTTGTGGGAGGGAGGAGCAGCTGTTTGGCAACGTAACACACAGTGAACCTGCCCATGTGCCATGTGTTGGGCATTTCATCCATGATGACCAGGGTCGCAGACATCCCACAACACCCACGACTGGCCTTTGTACACATCTTGTATGAATGCAGCTGGAGAAGTTACTGTAAGGATGAAAGGTTCTTTGTCTGAGCAATCTTGCGCTAACACATCTGCTGCTCTGAGAAGGAACTTGAAAGTGGCCAGCCCCCCCTGACAGATACGATAATATTTGCATTCGTCTCCCACACTACGTACTGCCCGATTTGAGAACAATGAGTGCACATCCCACACTCAAAAGTCCTTTGTCATAGTTAGCGTGCGTGAAATGGCCTTCACACGTACTCCCTCCACAACCCTGCCCTGCACACATTGCACACAGACCTGGCTCATTGCACCAAGCTGTGCCATTTCATCCACAAGACTGGCACACGGCAAGCCTGTGCAGCTACAAGCAGAGCCACTGACGCATAGCAGGGCATCCCGAACACATGGTCGACTCCATTCACGTCCACCTATACCTTGCACGTCTGCTGCATGTCCTGGGTGCACTGCCTTTGGCAGTGCCGCTTAACCGGTTGAGCTTCCACATTGCGGACGTCACCAGCGTTTAACCTGTATTGCAATGTCACATGTGCCTATCCGAGTGGTGCATGGACGAGTGCCTCTCCAATGTGTGGGTAGCTGACATGGTTTACCCCCTGTTGGCCCACGACCAGGAGTGTCATGGTGATGCCTGTTTTTGACATGCATGCATGTTTGGAACTGGGCCTGGAAGATTGCACGAGTGGTAGTATGCAGTGAGCAAATTGACCCACTTCCCGATTATGCTTTGGTGCACGTTGGGTACAGTGGTTGGAGTCAGCACATCTGTCCCGGTCAGCTGATGGATTACGTCAACGACATGTCAAATATTGTGGCCATCCATCACTCATTAGAGATAGTGGCTTATGCAGCTGCACTCGCGTTCATGGACGAGTGACAAGGTACCTGCAACCACGACTCGATGTGCCACGGTGCATGTGTCCTGCCGCATCATTGCACGTTGTGCATCTGGTCAAATGTCCCAAGACGACAATGGACATGGCTGCATTGGCGTCGACTTATGTCTGAGGGGCGGACAACCAACGCTGTTGACACTGACGTGTGTTGATGATGGACTACCTCGAGGTGAACATGGACGTTTTCCTACGTTCCTTATTCAGACATGCTGCTGCATTTGTCTGCATATCGTGGCACTAGTCTTGGCCGTACTGACACGCACTTTTTAAATAAAGTTTCCACATTTTCACTTGTCTCCAAATGTGTTGTGTCTTCATTTGTATGCCAATGTGTGTGTCACGGACTCTCTGGCTGCCTGCCATACATGAATTGCTACCCCATCCAGACTGTGGGTTTGTACTTCTCATGTGCCTGTTTCGTAATGACGCTTTTGGATGTTTATCCGCCGCATGTAAAGAACACAGTAGAATAGTTCCTTGATTCTTTTAGATTGCAAAACTTCTCTCTATTGGTTATTTTTGAATTTTCCATATAAACAGTTTTTTTAATATTCAAGGACAAATAGAAGTCAGAAGTGCAACGTATTCTATCAACACACTTTCTAAAACATTCTACAACACGTGCAGGTTAAAAGTTCATCAATATTTTTAAACCTAACGATCATTTTTTGCAACATTTTCTCGAACATTTAATGGCACATGCAGGTTAAAAGTTCACGATTGTTTTAAGTTTGAACAGTGCCTTCCAAATGCAATTAGCAGGTGTGGTTGAGTTGACCAAATTTTATCCTATGCTATGTACTCCACATTTAAACTGCTTTTTCTTAACCAATCACAAAGATGCTTTTCCACAAAACAAATGTGCACCCTACTTTTAAAAAACAATGCTTTTCATCTCCCAATCAGTTATCGTTTTGAATGAGAAATAAAAGGTAATTCCCCACCTTTAAACATATCTCTTATTCTACGAACGGACTGCATGAGCTACAGACATCTATCCATACTTCCCAGCCATACCTTCAAAATGCTAGTGTGGATCATTGGACATAACAATGTTTTCTGGTGCAAGAGGTATGCAGAACAGAGACGTATTCACTTAGACCTAGGTTTACAAAATGTGGAGATTATGGTGCCGATTCCGATCCTGGAAAAAACGGTCGGAGGGTTTTCTCCGTCCAACTCGTACCCGGTAAAAAAACATTACAAACATGGAAGTACGATTCGCACGGAAACACCATTTCCGTACGAATCGTAAAAAACACCGACCGACGAAAATATACATACAAATGTGATCCGGGAAAACGCCGACGTGACGTCGGGACGCAGTCAGGCTCCGTTTCACGAACAAGGAAGTACGATTCGAACCGACACCAGTCCGGACGGCAATATTTTTACGGCACCCAAAAAGTGCCGGAAAAGCGAAGTACGGCGCGATGCGAGCGGAATTGGGGGCCCGGTACGCGCCGAACCCCCCCAGACGCCGCGGATGTACGTGCCGTACCCCCACCCGTGTTTGTACGATTCGAACCCCCACCCGTGTATGTACACCCGTGTATGTACGAGTCGAACCCCCACCCGTATATGTACACCCGTGTATGTACGAGTCGAACCCCCACCTGTGTATGTACGAGTCGAACCCCCACCCGTGTATGTACACCCGTGTATGTATGAGTCGAACCCCCACCCGTGTATGTACACCTGTGTATGTACGAGTCGAACCCCCACCCGTGTATGTACGAGTCGAACCCCCACCCGTGTATGTACACCCGTGTATGTACGAGTCGAACCCCCACCCGTGTATGTACACCCGTATATGTACGAGTCAAACCCCCACCTGTGTATGTACGAGTCGAACCCCCACCCGTGTATGTACACCCGTGTATGTACGAGTCAAATCCCCCACCCGTGTATGTACACCCGTGCATGTACGAGTCGAACCCCCACCCGTGTATGTACGAGTCAAACCCCCACCCGTGTATGTACACCCGTGTATGTATGAGTCGAACCCCCACCTGTGTATGTACGAGTCGAACCTCCGCCCGTGTATGTACACCCGTGTATGTACGAGTCGAACCCCCACCCGTGTATGTACGAGTCGAACCCCCACCCGTGTATGTACACCTGTGTATGTACGAGTCGAAGCCCCACCTGTGTATGTACACCCGTGTATGTACGAGTCGAACCCCCACCCGTGTATGTACGAGTTGAACCCCCACCCGTGTATGTACACCCGTGTATGTACGAGTCGAACCCCCAACTGTGTATGTACACCCGTGTATGTACGAGTCGAACCCCCACCCGTGTATGTACACACGTACGAGTCGAACCCCCACCCGTGTATGTACGAGTCGAACCCCCACCCGTGTATGTACACCCATGTATGTACGAGTCGAACCCCCACCTGTGTATGTACACCCGTGTACATACACGGGTGGGGGTTCGACTCGTACATACACGGGTGGGGGTTCGACTCGTACATACACGGGTGTACATACACAGGTGGGGGTTCGACTCGTACATACACGGGTGTACATACACGGGTGGGGGTTCGACTCGTACATACACGGGTGGGGGTACGGCACGTACATCTGCGGGGTCTGGGGGGGTTCGGCGCGTATGCGGGCACATGTCTCCATGGTTGCTATTGCAGTTCAGTCCGTACGGTGTATTTTCCATACGGTTGTAAAACTGGAAGGACGGGGCGGATCGTACTTGCGCGGTCGGACTTAATTTTTCCGATTCGTAGGGTAAATCGTCCGAGGATGTGTCGGACACATTTTCCGACCTGAGGACGTGTGGGGATATTTTCCCAATGCGATTCGTATGGACTTTTTCCCATACGAATCGTACTTGGCAGTTTGTACGCTACTTGTACGATTCGTACGGTAAAAATCCCGGATACGATTCGTATGGGGAAATTTTTTCCAGGATCCGAATCGGCACCTAAATGGTTTGCACAGAGAGGATTGAAGTGGCACCAATTGTTGCCTTTGGTTAAAACCTGTTTGCATCTCCAACACCCTGACCTCATGATTGTGCACTGTGGTGGAAACGACCCAGGCACATTGACTGGGGTAGGTTTGGAAATGCTAATGAAGGATACCTTTCGACAATTGATGTTGCTTTTGCCTCAACTGTCTTTGTATATTCCAATATATGCCAAAGACAGAAGTGGAAATGGTCAAACCAATTTTGTCCTCAGATTGAAAAATCTAGGAAGAATTTCAACAAAGCTGTGTCTGCATACCTCAGGGACCATAGAATTGGGTCGATCTACAACAACAACATACGTTTTGATATGGCTAATATCTACATAAGTGATGATGAGTACACTTCACAGATTAGGGAAATTGAGTTTTTCTGAATAATCTGAAGCTGTGCATCCGCACTTATATGTAGCTCCAACTAATAAACACAAGGGCTCTTTTTAGAGCCGGCTTATAACTGACAGCTTAGGCCCGCAATTTTAGGGCCAGGTAACGGCAACTCCCGGACCCTCGCCAAAATGTATTCTCCACACAGCTGTGGCGCAGCGGCTAGACCATCTGACTTTGGAGCACAGAGCTCTCGCTTTGATCACCGGCTCTAGCGACAGCTCAGGATAGCACCATGTGACTCTGAGCAATAACTCACTTAATTTACACGCCAGCCCCCAGCGCCTGCAGACCCGTACGAGTGAGTAGTTTGCACTTTACAAATATTCAATTGATTCGAAACGGCACAATTGAACTTCACACTCCCTCTGTAGCACCCCCCAATCACCCTACAAACGTGACACTGTTTAAAACAAACGTTCCACCTAGGTACGTATGCACACATGCTGACACCACTTGGACAGGTGTGCCGCAGCGGACAGAAAACATGAGTTCAGAGCACAGGGCTCACGGTTTAATCCCCTGCTCCGGCAGCAGCTCAGCCCAGCACCATGTGACTCTTAATAGCTCACATAATTTCCACGCCGGCCTCAAGGGCTTTCAGACCCATAGGGGTGAGTAGTTTGCGCTTTACATATACCGTATTGATTTACCTATGCACTCCCTGTATAATACCATCTAAACAACATATGCAAGTTACCGTGTACCAAACAAAACTTCCTCCTACTACGTATAAAATATTTGCTGACACTACTTGCACAGGTGTGGAACAGCGCCCAGAGCACATGACTTCACAGCATAGGACACACAGTTTGGGTTCACGGTTTCATCCCCGAGTCCAGCAGCAGCTCAATTTAGCAGCATGACACTCTAGGCAATACCTCACTTAATTTCCGTACCCCGCACTTTCAGACGGGTAGGGGTCAGTAGTTCAGCAGCTTTATCCCCGAGTCCGGCAGCAGCTCAGCTTACGCCCCAGCGCCATCAGACTCGTAGGAGTGAGTAGTTTGCACTTTAGAAATACCTAATTGATTTGATACGCGCAAATTTACCTTCGCACTCCCTGTATAACACCCCCTAAGCACCATACACAAGTTACAATGTTCGAAACAAAAGTTCCTCCGAGTAGGTATAACTACATGCTGACACTATTTGGACAGATGTGGCACAGCGGCCAGAGCACATTACTTCACAGCATATGACACACACTTTGGACTCACGCTTTCATTCCCGAGTCCGGTAGCAGATCAGCTTAGCAGCATGAGACTCTAGACAATACCTCTCATATTTTCCTTACCCCAGCACTTTCAGACCAGTAGGGGTCAGTAGTTTGTCCTAGTAGGTATAAACACATTCTGACACTACTTCCACAGGTATGGTGCAGCGGCCAGGGCACATGACTTCAGTCAGAGCATAAGACACACAGTTTGGGCTCATGCTTTAATCCCCGAGTCCCGCATCAGCTCACCTTAGCAGCATCAGACTCTAGGCAATACCTCAATTAATTTCCGTAGCCCAGCACTTTCAGACTGGTAGGGATGAGTAGTTTGCTTTGCACCCTCTGTATACCACACCCTGAACACCCCAAAGAGGTTACAGTGCTCCTACCCTCCTCTTTCCTACTTCCTTCACCCATTTTTCCCCTTACTTGCTTCCACAGAATCACAAAATGACTGCCAACACTTCCTAGTTGCAACCGCTCACACCGCTCGCAGCCAATAAGCAGCAACCTCGTGCTCGTAAAGCCTCAGCCAATCAGATGGCAGAATTCCCAAATATGGCTATCTGTAAATTTTGATATTTCTCCAAAACTACTGAACAGATTTACACCAAATAAACAAAAGCGTGTTTTCTAGACCAAGACCCTTCTCCCTGCCAAATTTGGGGTAATTCTGTTCTCCCGTTCGACCTGTAGCCTTGTCTAAAGTTTCCAATGGAAATTGCATGGAGAAAACACGTTTTGGGACCCCCTTTTTCCTTGGCCCCCCTTGACGAATCACCCCCATACTTTTAACATAGGAGCAGATATGAACAAAGAGTTAGTTTGGAAAGTGTCATGAAGATTCATCAAACGACGCCAAAGTTATAAGCAAAACAAAAAATGTTCTTCCTATGGAAAATAGGTCCTAACTATAACTACCTACAGGCGACTGCCAGTAGGTAATATATATATATATAGCGACCAGCTCTCACCCCGGTCATCTGATCAGAAGTATCCCCTACGGGGAGCTCCTTAGGCTGAAACGTATCTGCAGTACTGATGAGGAATTTGTCAGATGCTCTGAACAGGCATTGTCCAGATTCAGAGAAAGGGGATATAAAAATAACATCCTTAAACAAGCCCAGGTGAAGGTGGCTCTTAAATCCAGAGAGGACCTTCTATCCCCCAAGAAAGATACTATGACACCCGTAACCAATAGCCCTCAAGACAGTAACACACCCCGTCTCATCATTACATTCAACAAACAACATAACCAGCTCAGGAGGATAGTTAATCGTAATTGGCCAATACTGAAAACAGATGCAGTGTTGACCCCTAGATTGCCATCCACTCCTACCATTACTTTTAGACGGGCATGTTTCGATGAGAAACCAGTTGGTGTCTAAAAATGTAGAAACCACTTCCAAAACAAACTGGTTGCAAAGAAAAGGTTTCTTTAAATGCGCATCGTGCAGGGCATGCAAGTTTGGAGTGAATACTTTGCAGTATAACACTCCTTTCAGTCCCACTCCAATACAAATCAGGGGGCATTACACCTGCCGCACGGAATTCGCAGTGTATGTTTTAACTTGCACCTGCGGTCTTAGATACGTAGGTAGCACTAAATTGCAAGTTCATGCACGCATTTTACAGCACCTCAGGGCCATCATAAATAATGATTCCACCTATCCTGTG
Organism: Triturus cristatus; assembly: GCF_964204655.1. Lineage (NCBI taxonomy): Eukaryota > Metazoa > Chordata > Amphibia > Caudata > Salamandridae > Triturus > Triturus cristatus. The sequence continues at coordinate 1,535,549,589 of NC_140589.1, read as the reverse complement.
GCCCGTCATTTTAGAGCTGTTCATGACAATGACCTGACCTGTCTTTCTTATTTTGTAATTGATGCAATCCCGAAATTAAAACATGGGGGCAACAGAGAGCGCATGCTCAGACAATTGGAGACCCGAGTAATTATTGAGCTCGACACCAAAACACCTCTCGGGCTCAACAGAACGGAAGATATGCACAACTTTTTATGAAAGTCTAGTGATAATGAAAGCAGAAATATTGCTTTAGAGTGGTTTTTGTCATCTATTCCCTACACTCTTGTTGTGCTTTTATTTTATTTTATTTTACTCCTTGTCAACTCACAGGTTCCTTTTTCTTACCTTAGACCATATGCTTAGGTGGTTTCAGGTCTGGTGGTATATGTTACGAAGTGTTAGCAATCTTATACCTTTTTATTATCATTTAAGATCTGATATACAATATGCTGCTTTGTAAGAAGGAAGTAATAAGAAAAAAATACACCCACTTCACTACATTATTCCAATATCCTAATTTTAGGTAATATTGAGATCCTATCGGTATGTATTATCCAGTGTATGAGCTTTATGAATATTTTTATGTTTGGCACATTTATTGCGTATTTGCACAATTTCTCAGATTGCACTTTGGCACTTCCAGCACCTTATTCATTGCACTTTTAGGCACTCTCGCACTTTACGTCAAGTGTATATACATATTAAATTAATACATTATTAACAAAAAAATATATAATATTTTAAAATCAAATCAAAAATCATTTATTACACATATCGATGGGAAACATTACAGTACGTTTGGAGAGGATTGACATGGCAAATTTCATTGAACATACGATATTCCTACTTTTTGGATTTTATCCAGATTACATTTGTTGAGTAGTTTTAGGACACACTGCTGACAATATTTTCACGTGTAATTATTATTATCCTGTGATGTACGATTTGTATTTTACACCAGAATTGTCTTGGATTGCCCATGTATTGTATATGATCCCATTTTAGCACAGATGATGAAAAATTTATTTTTTTATGTGTTCCGAGTTTACTACAACAATATGTATTTAGACTTTGTATATAGTGTTAAACTCGGCAGATTGGGTCATATCTACATTTGGATATGTTTACATGTATATTACGTGCATTTATTAAGAGTCTGTCTTTTCAGCAGGAAGTTGATAATGTGAAATGATAGTATGTCTTCTATTTCCTCTCCGTCATGTGATAGGGGTGTTTGCATTTTTAAACAGCGTCATACACAAAGTTTGTCCCATGTGATCAAGCCACTCCGGTGGCGAAACGCGTCATGACAGAAGGGAGACTCTTATACTTTTTCAAATAAAGAGTGTTCACCGACGAAGAGGAGTTCGTGTATTCTTGTTTGTGGAGAAACTGATGAATACTTCGTGCCTATATATATATATATATATATATATATATACATATATATATATATATACGGATGTGTAAAAATTACTATTCCCACTCCAGTGAGTGTAACAATAGGGAAAGTGTTTGATAGCGGAGGGGTACAAATTACTATTCCCACTCCAGTGAGTGTAACTGTAGGGAAAGATTTGGATAGTGGATGGGTAAAAATGTCCTATTCCCACTCCAATGAGTGCAACAGTACGTAAAGTATTGATAGTGGAGGGGTAAAAATTACTATTCCCACTCCAGTGAGTGCAACAGTAGGAAAAGTGTTGGATAGCGGAGGGATAACATTTACTATTCCCACTCCAGTCAGTGCACTGCAGGGAAAGTGTTAGATAGCGTAGGAGTACAAATTACTATTCCCACTACAGTGAGTGCAACAATAAGGAAAGTGTTGGATGGTGGAGGGGTACAAATTACTATTCCAACTCCAGTCAGTGCAACAGTAGGGAAAGTGTTTGACAGCAGAGGGGTAAAAATTACTATTCCTACTCCAGTGACTGCAACAATAGAGAAAGTCTTGGATAGCGGAGTGGTAAATATTACTATTCCCTCTCCAATGAGTGTAACAGTTAGGAATGTTTTGGATAGCGGAGGTGTAAACATTACTATTCCCACTCCAGTCAGTGCAACAGTAGGGAAATTGTTAGATTGCGGAGGGATAACATTTACTATTCCCACTCCAATAATTGTAAAAGTAGGGAAAGGGTTGGACAGCGGAGGGGTAAAAATTACTATTCCCACTCCAATGAGTGCAACAGTAGGGAAAGAGTTGGATAGCGGAGGGGTAAACACTACTATTCCCACTCTAGTGAGTGCAGCAATAGGGAAAGTGTTGGATAGTGGCGGGATAAAATTTACTATTCCCACTCCAATCAATGCAACAGTAGGGAAACTGTTGGATTGCGGAGGGGTAACAATTAATATTATCACTTCAGTCAGTTCAAAATTAAAAACAAATAAAATAATACCATCAACAAAAATATTAAAAAAACTAAATGAATAAAACAATATATATTTATGTTAAAATTAAAATACAAATATATTTAATATATATTGAAAATTAAAAATAAACATATTATGATGTTAAATACATATGACAAATACCTACAAATATTATATCAAATAAAATAAAATATAATTTTCCAATAAATACATATTTTTAATTAGAAATTATTGAGAAACAAAAACATTAATTATTACATAAATCTACTTTTTAAAATGTCCTACCCTATAACACCACACAAAAACAAATGTACTTCCATAATCAACATAATTAAGTATCAATTAAATACGTATTATTAATCAAAAAACAAATTAAAACTCATAAAATTAATAAACTTCCCACAATTTCCCCTCTAATCCCCACAGCCCACAGCTAAAATTGAACTGTAAAAAAATGAATTACACAATTAAAACTTATTTTCAAATGAATAACTAATAGTATTTAACAACTAATTACAAAGTAAGTAAAATTAATTTACTCCCCACCCTTTACTTCTATAAAAGCAAAATCCCCACAAAAAAAAAATAATATGCATGTAATCGCACTTTACCTAACTGAATATCAATGCCACAAAACTAATACATTCCAACTTGGAAGATAACTGCTTGCTAAACCAAGTGCACACTGGACTTTGTGTTATCATAAACTTTAACGTCTTCAAGTGAGACCTGTTTTTCAGTACTTGATCTGTTTTCAAATTGTCATCTTGAATAATCATCTGAAACTTCAAGCTGTACTCCCTGTTGATTGCTGGGAAGTAACTAATCTTATCAAATAGCATCAAGCGTTCTACAATGCAATGCAGTTACCTAACGTCAAAGCTGCGAATATGAGTCTTCACCTATGCTAACACATGTGCTGACATGTGTAGGACCAACAGCATCACAAATCTATGACACCTTCTGTCACCTTCCTTTCATGAAGTGCTTCAATAATCGGAGTTATTTCAACAACTTCAATTGCATCCTGGCTCGATCATCATAAACAATTAGGGGCCTATTTACGAAAAAGTCATGCAGAGCAGCAGTCCCCTTTTGAGCTGCATTGATTTACTCCATATTTATGCAGCCACTCAGGGCCATGCAAAATGGCCTTGCGTGGCTTCATAAATCCAACTTAAGGTTTGCGTTGTGCATGTACCATGTTGCCTGGTGCAAATGCGAAGCAAACAGCTCATAAATATGCCCCTGTGTGATTGCCATCACCATTGCACTGAGCTTTCACAATTCTAACTTTTACAATTTACAAGTGGGGCTTGGAAAACACAGTTGCCTCTGCCTGTGAATTCCCTCTTTGATACTGCAAATTTGAGTTTCCATCTGTTTTCATAATGATATTTAGAAAGACAATAAAAAATAAAACAATATTTGATTATTGTTTTATTTTTAAGCAGCTGGCTCAGCCAGCATGTACAGGGAGTGATGGGCCGGGACATGGGAGGGGATAGTAGGACGAGTGCTTTGTGCACACTGTAAGTGCATATGTGTGCTTGTCCGGCCGTTTCAGGCCGACCAAAACACACATGGACACTTAGGTTTCTCCAGCCCGGCTGTATTGAGCAGCCAGGCTGTAGAATCACCACAGACTCCCTGGTCTGAGCAGGATGTCTTTCTAACCTGCTCTGACCAATCTCTGATTGGACAGGGAGTCTGATGCAGCCCAAGTGCCTGCTGGGACACGGAAGACAAAGAACAAAGAAACCGGTGCAACGCCGGACACGGCTGTCAACTTAAGGTGCTTTTATTTTATTCTCTCCCCGCGCTTCCCCTTCCACGTGCCCCTCCTCCCCCACCCCACTACCTTTTGTATGTGGCAGCCACCACTGTTCTCTTCTTGAACAATGAACTTGAATCTTGTTACTTATGAGCAAAGTTTCTCCTAAGCGCTAATCAAAAACAAATGTTTAGCTCTTTACACTATTTGTAATCCAACTTTACTTTACTGGCTTTAAGATCTTAAAACCTTTGTGAGTTAATCACTGTCTTTTCGGTTCTTAGGTTTTACTGCTGTGTGAGAGGATGCTCTCTCCAGGGATTAAGTCTACTGATGGTAAGCATGCCCTTTGCTTGCTGCATGTGGTTATTACCTAGGTGGTTGTGAAATGGTTTCTGCTTGTTGATGTTTTTGTTTTGTCGATTTCGACAGACGGTTCGACCAAACCCATGTATTTTAAGGGATATCATAAATTACCAAAAAGGTTCATTGTTCCATTCTTAAAGAAATTTAGTTTGCATAGCCATGTCACAGCACTTTCCGCTCTACAACGATTAAAGACATAGGTGCACATGCATCAAAAATCGCTAAAGCGATTCCTTATTAGCGAAAAATAAGGAATAGCAAATTAAAACTCGCAAACTGGGATGCATGTACAGATTCGGTAAATTTTAGCGATCCCTTAAAAATCGCAAAAAAATACTGAATACATGATTGCGAGTCGCTCACCCACAAACTAGCAAATAGCGATTCCTCTAATACCGAAATCGGTATTAGCGATTTCGATATTAGCGAATTCGCAAAAAGCGGGTCGCATTTGATGCAGGCTGATGACATCACAACCAGGAAGTCATCCAGTCCATGCTTCATTCAGTGCCCTGAGGAGCTCAGAGGAGGAGGCAGAGTACTGAAGCTAAGCAGAGACACATCACATTCACAATCCAGCTACAGTTCACATAGCCAGGATGGGCAAAAATGCTGCAGGGAAGAGTGCCACGCCCAGGAAGAGGAAGAGGAAGTTCTCTGAGAGAGAACTCGAACACCTGATTATGGGGGTGAGCAGCAGCCACGACAAACTGTTTGGCAAGTTGTCCCTGAAGGTGCCAGAGGCGGAGAAGCGCAAAATATGGCTGCGCATCAAGGAGAAAGTGAATGCTGTGGGAGTCACACACCGCAGCATTGATGATCTGAAGAAAAGGTGGTACGACCTCAGGAAACGTGCTTAGGAGCGCATAGCCGAAAGAGTGAAGGAAGCAGGTGGCACAGGAGGGGGACCATCAAAAGCACCCACAAACACAGCCCTGGAGGACCTTGTTGAGGGGACGATCGAACCAGAGGCAGTCGTGGGAGTCACCCAATTGGACACATCCGGCGCAGCAAGTACACAACAAGGTAAGATGCATGCAAGTCCTAATAATCTGCGTACTGTATATCCATGCACAGACCCACAGGCAAATCACAGTGTGCAGGGAGAAGTCCAGTCCACATTTTCCCTCATACACAAAAAGCATCATGGGAGTTGTAGTCATGTTAGCCAAGTGGCCATAGATAATCATCAATGCTTAATAAAACATACCTACACTCCATGTCAGACAGTGGGCCCGATTCACAGAACTAACTTAAGACAAAATCCTAAACTTTCTACCATTTTGGTATTCACAGAAGGCACTTACTCATTTCAATTAGGATTTTTCTCAGTTTAGTGGTAGTAAAGTTAGGAGTCATAACTTTAGGACTCCTAAGCTGAGAAAAATCCTAATTTTAAGACTTTCGGTATTCACAGAAGGCATTTAGGAGTCCTAAAGTTAGGACTCCTAACTTCTGTGAATACCGAAGTGAGTAAGTGTCTTCTGTGAATACCAAAATGAGGAAGTGCCTTCTGTTAAAACGAAAATGGTAGTAAGTTTAGGATTTTGTCTTAAGTTAGTTCTGTGATTCAGGCCCAGTGTGTTTAAATCAGTGATTTATTATGTACAAAGTAGACCATGTGAGAAACAGATTTAGGACCAAACAAGACTAACACTGCACTGTTTCACACACAGATGCAGCTCAGGTGGACTCCGAGGACAGTGACTGGCTCATCATCTCTGAGACACCTGCAGAGACGAGTGAAGAGACTCCTGTGGACCCTGAATGTACACCACCCCCATCACCAAAACGCAGGGCACATGTACCCACACTGCAAGAAATGGAATCAGAGCTGACTCCAGTAACCACAACAGTACCCAGCCAGCCACATGTCCCTTCACCAGCTCCAACACCAGCACAGGTCTGACTAGGACAACGGCGCAGGTCCAGGTCCCGTATTGCGGCCGATGTTGAACAGGCTCCAAATGAATATGGCGGCGTTAAGTCGCAGATGCTATGTGTGCAGTGCCTGCAGGGAGACACATGGGCACAATCAACATGGAGATCTCCAAGCTGGCCAAAAACATAAGCACAATGTCAGACTGTGTGCGTGACCTAACAACAGTTGTTGTAGAGGGAAATCAACAGACAAACCAGAGCCTAGAGGAGCTCACCCGTGCCGTTCTTGCAGGACAATGCACTAAGCATCGGAGGCATCGCCAGAGCTTGCTACGTATGTCAGCTAATACAAGGGCCATCACCAAGCTCAGCAACACCACTTCAGTATTGGCATAGCGCTCCGTGTCATTACAGATTGATCTGGGCCATTTCTGTGGGGATGTTGCAAGGGCCTTAGGCCAAGTGACCACTGCTGTGGAACACTTCCAGTCTGGGACTGTGATTGCCAGCAACTTGGAAGGGGAGGAGGGTAGTGAGGAGGCATCGAGCCTGAGTAGCATGTCTGTGCCAGTGACCACTAACAGGAGGCACAGTTCGCGCAGCTCCACATCCACAGGCACACATCAGACTGATGTTGCAGAGTCATGCGACAGAAGGCTGGGGGTACGTGGCAAGAGGCGCTAGCCATGCATATCCACCACTTTGGCCATGGTGGTGTAACCATGGTCCATTTCAACATTGTGATTTACCTCCAGTGCTGTTAACTAGTTTATTTTGACTTAATCAACCTATGCAATCACCGTCATAATTTTCTAAACATAATTCTTCTGTTTGACATGTGCTCATGTTAATAAAACATTCACATTCAACGATATCTTGTGATGGCTCATTCTTACCTACCTCAGAAATGATGTTGTGTGATGTGTGCACGTCTCCTCTGCCCTTCGGCTGTGTTTGCCACATGTGCCTGTCGGTGTTGTGTGGGTGGTTGGTCATCACCATCATTGTCATTCTCGTCCATCTCGATGGGTATGCCTCTTCTTGTGGCAATGTTATGCAGCATGGCACATACAGCCACAATCCTGCAGCAGGTCTCGGGGTTGTACTGTAATGCACCACCAGTCTTATGAAGGATCCTGAAGCGACTTTTTTAGTATCTCGAATGTCCTTTCGACCACATTCCTTGTGCTAATGTGTGCCGCGTTGTAGCGCTGTTCCTGTGTTGTTGCTGGGTTGAGGTAAGGGGTCAGGATGTATTCGCGCAAGACGTATGCGCTGTCACCTACAGGGTGGGACGCAAAGGGTTAGCTGCAGTAATGCAATCACATTTGGTGTAATGATGTAACAAATAGGTATATGTATGTACTAAGTAGGTGTCCCTCTCCAAATTCACCGCCGAGCAGACGCCTGTGGATGTCACTGTGGCGGAATATATACGAGTCATGTGTGCTTTCGGGAAATTGTGCTACGATGTCCATTATTATATGCTTAGCATTGCACACTACCTAGACATTGATGGAGTGGTAAGACTTCCTGTTTTGGAAGATGTAGGCTGAGGGGGAACAGATGGGACATGCGTGCAGTCAATGCATCCAATGACATGTGGGAATTGAGCCACCTGGTAGAACTCCAGTTTGGTCTGATTCAACTCCTGTGGGGTTGTGGGGAAGGTGATGTGGGTATGGATCATTGTCATCATGGCGTCAAGGAATTTCCGGAAGAAGCGTGAGAGTGCGCTTTGGGAGACACCTCCGGCTACCGCTACGACCCCCTGGAAACTGCCTGATGCCAGTAGGTGCAGGCTACATAGGACCTGGACGTGTGCAGGAATGGCATTGGTCCTACGGGTGTGGTGCTGCAGGAGGGGTTCCAAATCTGCAATTAGGCGCATTATCATTGCACGATTCAGATGGTACTTATCGTATATTTCTTCATCATTTTGGCCCAGCAATGTTATGTGCACTCGGAATACCCTCGCCTGTATCCTCCTCCTGCGCTGGGCTGCTGCATTTATCCTCATCCTCCTTGCAAGCACGTAGAGGGCTGCCATTGTGAATGGCTTATGGGGTCTCCTGATGCAATTTTAAAGGGTTTCAGATTGGTAGCACCTGTAAAAAAAAATTGTTTGTGTTTTCTCAACTTTACCTCCTGGTTGAGATTCTCCTTATTCTGCTCTTGCTAAATAGCGACTTTATTGAAAATCGCTATTTGTGAGTTTTGATGCATTGGGTTGCGATACATTATTTGCTATTCGCTATTTGCAGGAGCAGTTTTAGTTTTCGCTATTATATAATCGCTATTTTGCTAATTGCTAAACTTGCGGGGGCATTTTTTGCGATTACGTTGAATTTTCGGTATTGGGGTTGATGCATTGTAAAGTGTTGTTCTGCGATCGCTTACGGGCTATTTTACCGATTCGCAATTTTTGCCAGGGGAATTTTGATTGATGCATGTGTCAGATAGTGCGTATGATTTGTGACAGCTTTGTTTTTATATGCAGCTTTAAAAACTTGTGACGTAGTCAACTTCTTATCAATTTAAAGATCTTAAAGTATATTAAAAATTGTAAATTTAGCCTTGTCTTAAAATCGCACATTGGGATCTTTCCTTGTGGAGTTAAAAAATGATAATTTGATTATAAAGTCGTGGATATATTTTTATCAACATTTTGGCTCGCAAGGGATAGTATAGATAATTACACTACGAGGTTTTAATCTAATTTTAATTAGCATAATCTTTGTAATGCAAATGAATTTTATATAAATTTTACCCTTTGTATGCAAGATTTCTTATCATCTCATGGGAAAAGATATATGTATTTGGCTTTCTATTCTAACTTGTTGTAACGTTTGTATGTACTTTTATGCATTTTTTATGCAAAATAAAGTTATTATTGAATGACCAGACATTGCGTGCAAACCTAAAGCTCTAGGTGGACATGTCTTTATGCATCAAACAAGAGTGCTCTTGGATTCCCTTTCTTGCAAGCTAGAAAACCTAACTATCTAACTAAAGTGTTGTACAGAAAACAGCTAAAATGCCTCCAGGTTTAGAACTTATGGCAATATCTGCCCCTAAGTGTATCACACTCTCCGTTTTTGTGTTTCCGGGGTTGTTGTTTGTCATTGAAGGTTGGGGTGGGGTGGGGGAATGCATCTAGCTGCGATGGTTGTGGGTATTCATGGCGTGGGAGGGGATGATTTTTATATGTATGTATGCACAGGTATTTTTTTGTTTTATCATCTCCGTGCAGTATCTACTGTAGACATAGGGATCCGTTCCCAGCAGTTGTCACCTCTAACACATGACCACTGATAGTATAGTACCACAAGGTCTTCAGCTCCTCACCTGGAATGTCAGTGGGCTAAATAACAGTAGAAAAATTAGATTAGGAAAAAAGGCGCCTACCTAAAAAGACACTTAATATCTATTGCAATTTTACAAGAGACACATCTCACCCCAGAACGTAGTCAAGATGTGCACCGTAAATTACAGGGGAATTACTTTTCTTTAGTATTCGCATCTCATGCTAGAGGGGTACTGCTATGGATTGACAGAAAGGCAGGGGTTGAGATGACAGGGTTTGAGAGGTTGAGATGACAGGCCTATTGAGCGACTCACAGGGTAGTTTTGTAGTTGTACTGTGTACGAAAGACGACTTACGATTTGTGTTGGTGGGAGTCTATGGCCCCAATTAGGATGACCCCCAATTCTACAACTCCTTAGTAGCTAAACTAGTACAATGACAGGGTATCCGGCAAGTTTGGGGGGGGGGGGACTTTAACTGTATTTTAGACCCACACATGAATAGGTCAAAGGCCCCACCCAGGCGCCCAGAGGCAGCAGCCGTAGCCTTACAAAACATCATAAGTACGGATGGCCCCCTGGATATTTGGAGACACAGATTCCCTGCCGCGCGCAGCTACACTCACTACTCCTCAGTTTATGACCCTCATACCCAAATAGACTTTTGGTTAATCTCTGGGAGGCTGGAGTCCCGAGTTCTCAATTGTGATCATCTTCTGCATACATATTCCGATCACTCCCCGGTTCATTTAACACTGAGCTACAGTGCTCCTCCTATTGGACACAGTGTTTCGGGAGGAACTGGCAACAGCGATTGAGGAATTCTTTTGTAATCATATCGGCTCTGCCCCATCATTTGCCGTAGTCTGGAAATCATTCAAAGTTTACATTGGGGGGATGATCTCAAAGCATGCAGGAGTAGTTTGTTCTATTTGAGGTAGGTTGAACCTCCTGGAAAAAGATATTCTCCAGTTAGAACGTTCCCTGTCTGAGACCGGGAATACACAAAGTGCTGCACAACTAAAACTAAAGTTAACAGAGTTCCAGGAAACTGCCAATGATGAACTTACACATATGGGGAAGTATGCAACGGCGTGCATATATGGGGAAAGGGATCAACCGGGTGCCATACTGGCAGGACCCAAGAGGGAGTTAGACAAGATGGACGTTTTATGAAGAAATTGCGGAGTCAGGCATCATGCCGCTTTCCATACGTGAGGACATCATAGTTACTTTATTAAAAACAGGTAAGTCACTGAGTAATTGTTCCTCGTATAGGCCCCTGTCTCTACTAAACGTAGATGCGAAGATCTACGCTAAAATCCTGGCTAATAGACTGGCCCCCCTGTTACCGGGCATTATAAGCTCTGAGCAGGCGGGATTTGTCCCCACTCGTAATCTTTCACACAATCTAAGAGCCTTGTTTGGAGCAGTACAGGGACTGAGTCACGAAGTCAAAGCCGCAGCAGTGTTTCTTGACAATGAGAAAGCTTTTGACTCTATCGAGTGGGGGTTTATGTTTGCGGTACTGCGCAAGATAGGGGTCGGAAATATCTTCTTGCATTTGGTGGCAGTGTTGTATTCTTTGCCCATGGCTCGGGTGAGAATTGGGGATGTAGTCTCTCAGCCATTCCACATAACCCGTGGTACATGACAAGGGTGCCCCTTGTCCCCACTCCTGTATGCAATAGTTGCAGAACCCTTGGCTTGTGCCATCTGTGAATGCCACGCACATAGAGGGCTGGGATTCCCAGGGTACACCCTTAATATTTTCGCTTATGTGGATGACACATTACTATATGTCCATAACCCAGAGGCTAATTTGGCTCCCTTACTGTGAGAGTTGGTTCAATTCAGCAGGCATTCGGGACTTCGAGTGAACTGGACTAAGTTCATTATATTCCCCCTTACCCCTATCACAACAGAACCTAGCATGGAATTCCCACTGCGTTGGACAGACGAAGCTGTACGGTATCTGCAGATTCAGTTTCATACTGACCCCACACTGGTGATTCAGGATAACTATGGAAGGGCCACACTGCGGCTGATAGAAAATGTAGACAAATGGATAAAGCTTCCTCTATTGTTAATGGGACGAATCGCTATTATGAAAATGGTAATCCTACCCTGGTTCCTTTTTCTCTTTCAAAATATACCCATTCTCTTACCCAAGCACCTATTTAAAATCTGACGTACAAAATTGATACGGCTTGCTTGGGCCGGTAAACAGCCCTGTATACGGTGGGACTCGCTCACTCTTCCTTATGAGCTCGGTGGACTGGGTGCCCCAGACTTAGAAAAATACTACAATGCCGCTAACAGTATAATTGCTCACTACCGGATTCATGGTGCACCAGACGCTCCCTTTTTATACCTGGAAAAGAATGCGGCGGAACTGCTTTCCCTGCCCCAGGTACTTGCTCATGCTTCTTCTAGAAGATTGCGTGTCTTTGACTCCCTTGCAGTCACGGTACATGCATGGCAGAAGTTATTACATATGCAGGCAGGACCCTTTCTCTACTCCCCGGAAATGCTAATTCAATAGGGATTGTGGTTCTCGCTTAGTACAGATGTGGGAGCACGGCAGGCATTACATTCCATAGGTATTACTAAGATGGGAGACTTTTTTCGTGGAGGCACACTAGAATCCTGAGAGGATTTACAACGACCGGAGGCAGTACCAACGGGAACTGCTTTGTTCCAGTACTTTAGGGCTAGACACACATGGCGGGCTCTTCTGGGTGATGATCTGCACGAACCGCAAGTTATGGAGAAGTTCACTAAACTCATTAAGACGGAAGAACCCCTTAAGTTGATCACAAAATGTTATTCTAGACTACAAGCCACTCGTGGGTCTGAGGTTCTCCGAGTTAGATTGGAGTGGCAACAAAATCTCAGCACCCCGTTGAGTGACAAAGAATTGCAGTACTGTTGTTCTCGTACTCGTTCGGTCTCTCTTAATGGGAGGCACAGACTCATTCAGTATAAATTCCTTCATAGAGCGTACTGCACCCCGGCATGGCAGTTTCGGTGTGAGCTAGCAGAGGACTCACGCTGTCTGAGATGTGGGGTGGAGGACGCTGGATTTTGGCATCTAGCTTGGCAATGTCCGGGAATTAGGGTATTTCAGGAGTTGGGTAAGGTGTTTCAGGAGTTGGGAACAATTATCAGCACTGACCTAGAACCCGACCCTAAAATGCCCCTCCTCGGATGGGATCTCACAGTTAGTTAGACTGTAAGGCCATTGCTAGCTATCGGCCTACTCCTGGCAAAGTGTCGGGTGGCACTGCGATGGATGGGAGTCTCATTACCATTGATAAAAGACTGGCATGCTGACATGCTATATTGCAACACTCAGGCCGATGCATACGATGAGTTGCTCCACCCCCAAGAAGCCGCCGACACAAACTCAGACTCACAGACCACTCCCACTTAGACATTCATGTAGGTAGTAGTGCCATTTTAAACAGAGGAGGCCATGGGTGCATGCATGGCTACTGAGGTAGAACCATCAGATAGGAGCTTGAACTTCTGAGGGACAGATTTTGGATAAATATAAAAGAAAAGGGATTTTAGAAAATTACCCTTTTCCTGCCTGAAACTCCTCGAGGCTAATTTGCATTAGCCCTCCAACTGCAAAATGGCCATGATGAGGTGTAAAACCTGCTCTTAGAACACATACGTTGGCTCGGATGTGGGGAAGTGTTTTTGCTCCACTGGCAGGAAGACCAGTTTGCCTGTGACCACAAACCTTATTTACTGCAGAGGGATCTCCACTGTTTCAAGCAGATGTTAGGTGACATCTGAACATGCCACTTCCCTTTTTTTCAGTCATGCAGGCACCATACCCAGTGAGGGAAAGATGCCACTTCCACTTGTCCCTGTAGGAGGGGCTTCTCATTATCCAGGCCACAATGCTGGGTGAGCACACAGGCTCTATATGATTTGGTTAGTGATGGGGACTGGAAATATTTGCAGTGTGACATACCAGAACTGCTGCAAAGGTGGGCAGGGTTACCCTTGGGAATTTCCCCCCATATGTTAAGGAGGAGTCAGGCATCACTCTCACCCACAGGGTAGTGCCAGACATAAATATGGCACTCCAAGACACTTTATTCAAAACATTATGTACCTGTAGAAAAACAGAAAAAGCACTGTGCCTGCTGTTTGAAACTGTGAGCAGACCTGAAGTGCTGCACTTGCACCCACTTGTATCCACCCAGGCAAAGAAGGGGACTCCGCGGGTCAATTGGCTGGCTTTTGTATGGTTATAAAGGCACAACAAGTTGCAAGAGGGCTTTTTACTGAAGTGCCTAGTTGACCACTACCAGCTAGACCATGACCCAGACCCTACTGGTGGCCTCTGCAGGAGTGGGTCGTGACCCCTTAACACCAAGGACCTGAGGCTGTCTGCTGTGTCTAACTAGACTTCTCCTATCATCATTGAAAAACTAGGAGATAAGAAACGTTTGGATTTCAAAACTTCTGGAAGACAAGACCATACCTGCCAAGCCAACCCGCCCAAGGTGGCAACTTTACTGGGCTGAAGAAATAATTTTCTCTGCTTGGTTCTAGTCTGAGCAGAAAATCTGTTTCAGTGGGACCTCTTTGAAAAAGTATCTGCCCCGTGGAGTCCTCGTAGGACATAGCCCATTGCCTAACCCTGCTGGAGGATTAAGAGCTCCAAAAAAGAGACTTGCATCCTAATTTATATTATGGCAGATGACCCATGTCTTCATCAAGGTGATGGAGTAAATTACTCCATCACCCTGATGAAGGTTGCGCCTGTAAAAATTTGGAAATGATCGCCAAACAGGCAGCCATTTCTATAGCATTGGCAGGAACCATCATCACAGTGGTTCCTGTCAGTGCTGTTTACAGTTTGGTGCAGGCTGTTTTCTTTGTTATTTTCAAAGTTTTCACTACCCCTTTCCACCAGGATTTCCCTGGCAGTGAGGGGAAGTGAAAACTGACCTCAAATTGCTCCCATCTAAATTATGTGGGCAGAATTAGAGGCTTGCATCCAACAGCTTTTTCTCCAATTGGCCGTCTGAGGGTTCAATCATGCCATAATTACATTTGGTGGGCAGACCACATTCTTGGCAGTGTGGATACTCCATCACCATTGCAAGGGAGTATCCATATCGCCAGGATAGAAATAGGGTCCTAAGTTTGAAGGAAAAATATTGACTGGAGTAACCGGAAAAAGTATGAACCTGTCGTAGGAACTTCCAAGGGAGCAAAATTCAAATTTCCCACCTCAGAGCTTTTTCCTAAAAAAACAATTTGTTCCTCAGGACCTCTTCTAATGCCAATTCAGGTTGTGGAGCCCTCTTCAGATACAACCTACTCACTTGCTCAGCTGAGGGATTTTGAGGCTAATGGCCTGATTTAGAACTCAGTGGATGAGTTACTCTATCACAATGGTGACGGATATCCTGTCCATTGAAATATAAATCCCATTCCATCCTATGGGATTTATATTTAGATGGACAGGATATCTGTCACTGTTGTGACAGAGATACCCATTAGCCGAGTTCTTAATCAGGCCCTAAATCCTAAGCTAAAACTTAATGCTTTTTGGCACTGTTTTTACCTACAACTTTAAAAATGTATTCAAACACAACTAATTTCAATCCTACAACTAACCCCATATAAATTAATATGACATTAGATTAAATAAATAATGTATAGCAATCCATAATGCTAATCCCAACGTTGAGATTTGACACATATTAGTAATCCTGAGGGCATGCTCAGATTTGTCAGCATTTACGAAGTAATCCTGGGAAAATGCTCAGGATTTTCACCCATTGCTTAATAATTCCTCCGGGCAAGAAAAAGAGTCCCTAATGAATAAATACCCATTAGAGCCTGGTGACCAACACAGTAACTGTGCCTACCCTCATCTCTTGTGACTTATGTTGTGCTTGCTTTCACAGCATTTTTGTATTTTGCCCATTAAATGTATGCACCTTCCTTCATACCGTATTATTTCTACAAGAAGACTAAAATTTCAAGGGCCAATTCCATATTAATTCATGTAGCAAAGCAATCAAAGTTGCTGTACTACATTGCATGAAAGGGAGAGAGCAGGACAGCATCACAGCAACAAAGATATGGCGCAGCTAATCTCTAAGTGCTGGCGCACAATCAGGATGCCTAGCACCACTCACACACCTTTGCCTCATAATGCAGGTTTTGTGCTGAATGGGTACCTTTGCAGTACAAAATGCTAACTCTAAAGTTGTTCCCACTTTGTACGTGGGCTGTACAATGCAGCACATAATCCAACTTTGAAAAGTTTGGCAAAATAAAAACAAATTCTCCAACTTGCAACCTGCCCTGAGAAGGTTAATTTTCTTGACACAAAGTCCTGTCTACCATTGTTAGTAGACAGGGTTTTGCATAAGAAAACTATGAGTCGTAGCATGGAAATGTCAATATACCACCCATTGGATGCCGCCTTCATACAAAGTATTGCAAAGCAGTGCGATGCACTGCTTTGCATTACTTTTCAACAACTTTCCAGAAAGCAGATTCCAAATGAACACTTTGCACCAGTATGCGTCACTTTTGGTGACTTGTGCTGGCACAAAATGTTGATAAATATGTTCCTTCATGTACATGAAGGCTTCATCCATCACTCTGCTCATCAATCCACACATTCCTCTGTATTTCTTCCCGTGGCCAAGGTCTTCGGTGTTGATGACTACAATGAAGAGGCCATGTAATAGAATATGAATGCAAACAATACTGTATTGCTACATACTAGTCATCATTCAAATGAAGACAAGTCTTCCATCATCGAACAGAAGTAATTCCTAAGAGGATAGGCCAAGGATGAGTGTTAACTAGCCACTATTTTCTCAACTCCAAATTGAATTTCCTACACATCGGTTCTCAATATTAAGTGTACGTGAGGCTTGAAACCATCTGTTCATTAACCTGTTTTTCTGTCAGTCAGTAGTGCTGACCCATATCAGCCATCTTGTGAGCTGTTTGACTGCATGTGCATTTAGTACAATCGTATGTGTGTTGGCATATGTGTTCATTCTGGGTATGTGATTCTCTGAATAGTGGGTTGTTTTCACAAGTACCTGCATGTTTGCTTGTCTCTGAGCATGGGTGACTTCTTGTGCGATAGCGGTGTTCATGAGTGCCTGTAGTTAAGTGCCATTTGGTACACTATTATTGGATATCCTTGTTTATCAGTTTGTTTTCAAGTGCAGGTATATTCCTCACTGTGTGCATGGAAGTTGTTGTAGTGTCCTACCCAGCCTAGGTACTTGCCCATCACAACTTATTTTTACATGTAGATATGTCCTTCAGTCTTTTGTTGCAGCTTACTTTTCACACTCATGATGGATTTGTTCAGGGCACCTAAGGCCTCCATGTCAGCATCTTGACTATCAGCATACTCTTCAGCTCTGTCAGCCATTAACACTTGCTCCAGACTAAGAGTTTCTCACAGCATTCGTCGTCTGAATGAATCAGACAAGTATTCATCAATAACTCTCATACGCAGAGCTTCTTCATCATTAAATTAATTGAACTTACAAGGTCTGATGAGTGTGTGCGAGTCTCACCACAAATTCATCAATGGTTTCACCAGCTTTCTGATGTACTTGGTTGAATATGTAGCATTAATAATCAACATTTGACATTGGATTAAATTTGAGATTTAATCTGATGACATGTGACTTCTTCATCAGTCTACAGCATTTTCTTTATGACTTCTTTTACACCGTCACTAGCAAGATTTCTGAGATATTTGATAACCTTTTTGTTAATAGTTACTTTAAGTGCATCAATGAAATTATCAAATACCTCTATCCAAGCAGTCCATCTACCACCCCTATTTTGCTTTTTGGCGGTATCGAACGTGCTGGTTGTTTCAGGAAAGCGGCAGCATTGTAACCATTTCTGGGAGTGGTTGATATGGAGAGTGGAGCTCCCTCATCCTTGATGACTTTTGAAATGACGGCCTCTGTCTTTGCCTTCACTGGAAAAGCAGCGTTTCACTATACCCAACAATTCTGCAACCATTCTGATTGTCACTTACTGCTATATTCCTGTTCCGATGACCTTCAAGTCCCTTCAGTCGGCTTGACGGAACCCACTAGCATCGTAAGCACAGCTTACTGTGCTTTGCCTGGGATGCGGCACCTGCCGCTGAGGTCATACTGGCTCACTATTCTCAGGTTCTGGTGAGTAAATAACTGTTTTATTCTTTGACATCTCTTTGCGAGCAGTTTGTCGTCATCACTCTCAAACTGTAATGCTATCTTGCAACTTGTGATCGTTATTAGCTGCTCTTCAAAACCCTGGTTGTATATGCGTTTTGGGTTAATGCTCCAGATTACATATGACTATATATTGCATAGCTGGGTGGTACCTTAATATGGTCTGGCCAGCAGGTTCTTGGCCACCGATTTGTAGATTTCTTTGCATTGCATTTGTTGTTTTCAACTTCTTTACAGTGCCTGGAGTTGCACTTTGATTCCACATGCGTTAAGTGTCGATTCCGTACTTCAACTGCAACACACTTGACATGACAACAGTTTGCTTGGACCAAGCCAACTCTCTGGAAGAGCACTGTTGAACTTCAGGTTACTTATCCCCTAACTCATCGACAGTTGTAGCATTCTCCGCAGCCTGGGTAACTGCCAATGACTACGTCTCAAACAGATCTTAGTTTTACACGTCTTTATTCATCTGCGTGTTACTGCAAACTCAACATTCGCAACCTGGCTTCAATGCATTCCGCTCTAACATTTATGTCACAGTTCTACTGAGTCCTGCTGGAGCCAAAATGGTTCCACAATTTCTAACTCGCAAGACACTATAGTCATTATGTGTACATGTGTGCTTGTGAGCAGGCACTAAGTGCACATGTTGTGCATCTCTGTATGCACACACTATATAAACCAATAGTCATTGTCAATGTTTCTTTTATTTTGGAAGCAGCAAGAGACTGAAATATATCTCCAGATAATTGGGAAGGTGACTCAAAAAGGCTACTACCAAGTGCCAATATATAAAGGTTCTGTTAAGGCTGCTGTAATGTAGGAGCAAAAGAAAAACATTTATTATTTAAGGTCTAATTACACGTGGGTTGTTTCCTTCATCACATTACTGACTGCCTGATTGTGTTGTTTTATATTAGAAAGAGCTGAAATACTTTGATCTTCTATCTAGCGTCAATGTACTAGGTGGAGTGAAGGTTGAGCTCTACAAAAGCCAAACCTAACCTATATTTGAAATGTCTTACAGTTTATTTGTGTTAATTTGATTAGGGCATTTGTCGTAGAGCAGTTTAATTTGCTTGCTTGTTATTATCAACTACAAATGAGCACATGGCATTGCTTGATTGTTATATTCAACTACAATGTCAAGGTAAATCACTTGCCTTTTTATACCACTTGCTTTAGTGTTTAGTATGTAATTGCCCCACCTGGCATGTCTTAAGATGATATGCACACACAATGAGCATTGAAATTGTGTTGGGTGATCCCATTTTTCTTGATTATACCTTTGCTTGATGTAACCCATTCTACATGATCAATAGAAGAAGGGTGAAAAAAGCAGATCATTACATTTATCATCAATTAAAAATGTAATTTGGAAACATTGTCAACATATCTAAGAATGAAGGGTCACTTGCAGTTTTAAATAAAGACAAAGGGCAAGTGTATTTGACTAAAATATGGAGGGCTCAGACTGCAGAGAATATTTAAACCAAAATGATATACGTTGTTCCCAAGAAATCTGTGCTGGTGATGGTGGTCACAAAGGATGGATATGTGATGTTCTTTGAGCCAGCAACAAAATTCGAGAAAGGACTTAAAATGGAGTACTTAGTAACCTGGATTTAAACAAGCTTGAATGTCACTGTAAAGACATTTTTTGCCTAGAAGCTTCAACGCATACCACAATAAACTAGATTATGATGCCTTAACAGTGAACTCATTCAATGTGTACATTACATCAGGAAACCCCATTTAAAGAGGTTCAGGTGAGGCTACCTGAGGGCAAAATATTCCAAACTGGAGATCAGAACATGACAGGTGCAGCCAAATTGAACTGGTGTGCAGGGTCTTCAATATCAGACCTGTGCAGGACAACATGGATAAAGAGATCATTAAAAGAACAAAGCACAGGGGACTACCAGAACTAGACATGCCCTGGAGAAGATCTTCTAGAAGCAGTAGCCAATCCATAGCTGTGGTGGCTTCTGGCGGCTTGAGGCACTAAATGGTCTAGGTCTGGTGTGTCAGCTAGGGTCACCTTCATGTCTGGCAGTAGATCTTACATTATTGTTTATGTTCTCATAAGCATGAAAGTGTGACCAATATAAAACTATAGATCGGTGGAGCCAAGGGTGGAAAGTAACCATGATCCACTGCTAAAATGCCAGCTACATTCAAAATTGAAGCATGAACAAATAGTGACGGACCTCTGACCAACAACTCCTCAAATACCACCAGTAAAAAAAGAATTATCAAGTAAAAGTCTTAAAACTACCCTCCCAATACGTGAGGTTGATTGAGCAATATACAAATAAGCTGAACTCAGCCAAGGGCACCCAGGGGTGTGTGCTTGCTGATTCAATCTAATCAAAGTATTATTATTTTTAAACAGAGTAAACATAAAAGCACAAAATCATAAAATATTTCACACAATTACATTATAAGCACAATCAAGAGTTGTCTGGAAAACTCAAACACCGGTCTTATAAAAATTAACAGAGCAGGGAATGATAATGATCTACAGCAAATTTTAGATAGGACTCCACTGCAAGACAGACTTCACTACCTTATAGCAGTCAAGTCAGAAATAAATGAATGCCTGCTACTACTAAATCTCTGCTTATTTAACGGGGATAGATATCTAAGTGTATATGGGCAATAACATTTACAAAAAAGAACCGAATGCAATAAGGTCTAAGAGGAGTTCTCATCGACGGACAACAGAAAACGAGATCAGCATTACACTGTCCCTTGGAAAAAGCAAAGTAACCTCGAAAAATATCCAACCTGAGGTTACAAAGAAACGCTCTCTCCCATGATTAAGTAACTAGAAGGAGATAGTCTCCAGACATAGAGTTTTGCAGAATTGCATATTGTCTAAGCTTTGACTTTGTAAGCTCAGCAACCTCTCTGGAACTACACTTGAGTTTGATAAAAGCCTTCTTGATCTACTGCATATCAGATTTTAGAAGTTGTCCAGGGTGAAAAAATAAGGGGAGTCTACCAAACTTTACCGAAGCAGATTTAATATACGAGAGCCAAGGAATATTCATGTCCTTTGAATAATTCAAGTAATACTCAATAATTGTTCTTTTGAGGACAGCAGCTTGGGGATGGTACATACCGAAAATCACAAAAATATGGTGGCCAGTATAGTAAAATCCTCAACATAAGAAATTCCTAATTCCTTGTGGCAGAAATAATGGGTGACAACCTTAAAGCCAAAGACATAAATGGTTTTCTTTGATTTGAATATTTCTGTTAGAGCAGTAGCCCTTGATGCCAGAACCATGAGACAGAACCAGTAAACACTGCATTTTGAAGGGAGGAATAGATTTACTTCTGATATTTGTGTCAATATTGAATAGAGCTCCCTCCAACTGTACATATTTTTGCCGTCTTACACTAAGGCAGGGTGCCCAAGAGCTCAAGGAATCAAAAGTGTCCCCCGAGAAAGGAAAGTGATACACTTTCTCAAGAACTGTTCCTTTCATCGTAAGAATCCTGGATTTTATCAGACCATACCTTGGTTTTAGAAAGGTTATTATGTCTCTTCAGAATAATGTTCTATAATGTGATGAAAATAGCTGTTTACTGTAGAGCAGAAGTGATCTACAAGTAACCCCTAGAGGATACAATCACTAACTGCCACAACCACTACTCATAGAACATGGCTGGTAGAACTCACTTGGTGAGTTTCATAACAGAATACAACATATCACCCTGACCCATCAGTGAAACATAAAAATAAACAAGTAGCCTCAATTTGAAGTAGGCCAATTGTGGCCCCATTTGAACTATTCACATGAAATTGCCAATGTGACTATAAGTCAAACATAACATATAATTGCTGAGTTTCACTTGTCTTCTTTCCAAATAAAGGCCTCCATTTGAACTATTTGCAAGAAAGTTTTTTAAAATGCACAAATTGGTTACAACAAAACCTATGTTCAAAAATAAATCATGCACAAATATAATCATCAAGTTTCTTAGATGTTTTTACTACCCATTCCCCACTCATCCTTGTCTTAACATGGTCAGCAACATCATCTTCAAAACGTGAATTACTCTTTCTCCACAACTCACACTCCAAGTCATTGCAACTTTCCTCATAATCCATTTCTTTCTATCCTTTAAAATCACCACTACATGACCTTTCGCTTTACTCACTTCTTTAGGACTTGATCATTTAGACTTTAGAGCTACCATTTCACTTACTCTCTTGCACTGACTCTCATCAAATCTCGCTTCTCAAACCTCCTCTCAGTTCTCTTCAATTTGCCATTGTGTCTTTGACAGATCTTGATACTTCTTGGCCCTCTCACTAAGAGACTGACTGTTGACACAAGGACAAGTCACTCTTCCCATTCAAGCAGATGCAACACTTGTGAATACCACTGTTTGAATGGGGTTTCTGGTTTTCATAGTATGCACCCTGTCCATGCAGGAACCACCAATCTAGTCAGGGCAAACAAGATACACACTAAAAGATAACCTGTACTCACCCTCTGGTAAGTTGGCACAGAGCAGTCAGGCTTATCTAAGAGGCAATGTGTAAAGTATTTGTGCAGTACACACACAAACACAGTAACACAATGCAAACATTACAAAAATACTCCACACCGGGTTAGAGAAATAGATTATATTTATATAAATAAATCAAGACCAAAACAACAAAAATCCAATAAGTAGAAGTTGAGTTTTGTTTTTTTGAAGAATAAAAAGAGTTCTGGAGCTTAGAAGCAATAAGCGCCTTTGGGGGTTATATGGTTGCGCTGGACTCGGCAAAGTCAACCGTTCAAGCTGACCGTGATGGAGTAAAGGGCAAGGACAAGAACCTCTTAGAACCAGCAAACAGAGCACCTTGATCCTGTTCACAACAGTGAGATGCGGGGTGCAGACGATCGATGTCAGGGCCCGAAGTCGAGAAGATGCGTTGAACTGTGTATAGGAATGTGAAGTCAAGACGTTGGGGAAGCTGTCATAACGGTAAGGGAGAGTCGGTGGAACTAGTGACTTTTCCCTTTGGGTTTCTGCTATTGAAGGCATCTCAGAGTGGTGTGCTTGGTTAAATTTGCCACATCCAGTGTTCTTCTCCTGTGTTCTTCTGTGTTTTCTCGCCCCTGCCTCTGGGTTTGATGTTTGATGTTTTTTTTTTTTAAAGAGACGCAGGTGAAGGGAGCAGCGGTGGTAGCTCTGGTATTGACGAGTTTTTCGTCTTCTCCCTCTTTTCTCCCGGATTGGATTCTGGATGTGTGGTGGGTCTGTCTTTCCGCTAGTGAGGGAAGCCAGGGCGCTTGCTAAGTGCCGTCGTGCCCAGTGCCAGTTCCTTGAATTGCTCCCCTCCCATTGGGCTGACTACTCCGGAGCCAGTACCCGTGGAATATGCTGCTCTCTAGTGAGGACCCAGAACACTTGTTGGTCCCACTCTGAGCTGTGCACCGAGCTGTGCACCGAGCCGTGTACTTTGCCCTTGGGTATTTCTGAAAAGAGCCTCTTAGCAGTTAGCTCTTTAATAGATTCAAGCCAGTTAAAAAAGGACAAAGTAAGGTATGATACGGCCCTTAAATCTGTGGGGTTAGCTGCTCCGCAAGGTGGGGAAAAAAGAGTTCTCTAAGGGGGATCTTCCAGCGTTACATGAACCTTTATCGGTGCCCCCTACTAGCCTCACTACGGATAGCGAGGCATTATTGGGCAAAAGATATAAACTAAGATCCAGTACATTTTTGGGGGAGTGGCTCCGGTTCAACAACCCACACAGCCCTTCCAAGCTTTAGAGGCCTCAGCGAATAAGCATAAACATAGGAGGCCTCCAGTCAAAGTTGGGAAAGTCGTCCCGGTAAAGGAGAGGAAAGAGAGGAAGAAAAAAAAAAGATTCAAGCACCTCTAAAAGTGACTCCCTAACTTAGATCTTATTTAAAGCTTAATACACAGGGCAGTATGGAAAATGTTAAACAGGGCATATTAGTACCAGGGAACTCCCTACCATCAATCCCCGCTATTACTCTGTCCAATAGATTTTACCCTTTAATTGAGTCAGCTACTTCTCCAGGGGTGGCAGCCAAAATGAAGGAGATCAGTGAGGAGATACGCTCTCGGGGGTAGTAGCTCAGAGTTCGATAGATTACAAGGGATGTTGAGTCAGCTATCGGTGGAGATTAAAGAACGATTCTCTACTTCAGTAATAAATCAAAAGAAGATCCAGGACACTTGTACCAGTTTAGAGGAAAATCTATCTGCATTGGCGCATCGGATGGAGACCCTAGAAAGTAAAGTGGGGGAGTTGGGGTTGGAGGTGAAGGATAATACTCAGGAAGTAGTCAGGCTCAAGGAAAGAGAAAGAGACCTATCGGAAAGACTGGAGAGACTAGAAAACAACTTCAGAAAAAATAATATCAGGATTCTGTACTTGAGAGAAGGGTTGGAAGGAGATAATATTAAAACTTATGTCATAGACATCTTGACTAAAGCCTTCCCACAGGTCACCGCGGCATCAGTCCGGGAAACTGAGATCCAGCGAGTTCACAGGGACTCTTTTAAGTTGAACCCTGGAGGGAAAAAGCCCAGGGAAATCCTGCTATACATTCAATCTTACCTTGTTAAGGAACAGCTACTTGGGGCTGCTCTTAAACTTAAGAATATACAGGTTTCAGATGCATCTTTCAGAATAAGGCCGGACATCTTGCGGGTTACAGGAGGATAAAAGGTGGGAGTTGGGTAAGCGGATGGATATACTGAGAGAGTTTGGACCCAAGTACAGTTAAGGTTCCCTGCCTTTCTAAAAGTGGTATGGGCTAACAAGATGTATAATCTTAGGTTCCCAGAGGAATTGAACAGTTTTTTGGCATAAAACAAACCTTAGTTAAAAGTGTGAAGGGAGTTCAGTCTTGTGGTGAAGTCACAGTGTTTTGTTTTTTTCAAGAGGTTATTGGGTTTCGGCTCGAATTGTCCATTGTCAATTGCCAATGAGTGGTCAGGGAGGGTTCCCATGGGTGGTGTGTGTGGGGGGATGGGGGATAGAGGGGTGTTGCACGTGTGTTGGTGGGGAGCATTGGAAAAAGAAATCGTAATAGGGACCTCATGTGACTTAATACCCTCCTGTAGGTATAGCCGTCGGTGGAACCAGGACAATGATGGGGGATAGGCCTACCCATGGAGGAAGTAGACATCTTGAAGTTTTAGGTTGGAATGTGAATGGTCTAAGAGCCAGACGAAGATAGAGCGTGATCTTGCAGTACCTCAAAGATAGTCCAGCTAGGATCTTCATGATCCAAGAGACCCACCTGCTACAATCAGAATGTAAAGCATTGTTTGATAAACAAAGATTGGTTGCCAAGATTGTAGCTTCAGATCAACAATGCTGCTTGAAGGGGGTCCCCATAATCCTTAAAGTAAATTCAGGAGTTGAGCTTATTAAGACGCAGATAGATGATAGAGGACGTTGGGCAATAGCTGAGGTTAAATGTCAAATGCCAATTATACCCTAGTTAGTTACTATGGCCCTAACGAGGATGATATTACTCCTCTGAATAGTCTTTGTCTTGATTTGGCAGATTTTGAGGCTCCACTGCTATTAGGTGGAGATTTCAATGTGCTTCTAAATAATAAGCTGGATAGAGCTTCTCCTCAAACTCAGATAGCAGCTCCACGTGTCAAAGCCCACCTCCTGACAATGCTAACAAATCTTAATCTTTGTGATGTCTGGCGGAAAAAAATGGGGGATATCAGGGAGTACTCCTTTTATAATAATAAGAATTCTCATTACTCTAGAATTGATTATATTTTTATGGAACATCCACAACTTGTTAAAGTAAGGCTGATTGAATTTCTTCCTATTCACCTCTCCGATCATGGGGCCATAGCCTTAAATTTGGAACTTCCCCCAGAGCTCTCTTCAAGGAGATGGACTTTGAATAGGAGACTACTCCTTCAACCATCTATCTCAGTCCTGATAAAGAGGGAAACAGTCATCTTCTTTCAGCATAATCTGGAGTCAGTCCCCATACATATAGTGTGGGACGCCTTTAAGGCCTTGTTAAGAGGAACGTTAAAGGGGGTAGCGGTGGGTTGGGCTAGATCTGAGAAAAAAGAGATGGCAGATTTAGAGATGCAGTTAGCTGGGGCTAAGGCAGATCTGAAGGCTGGGCGGCCCTCTGGTGTATGGAATGAAAACCTACTAAGGAGAGTAGAAGATCTCCAGTTGAAGTTTAGACTCATGTCTGAAGAGATATTACTTCAAAAGTGGAAGGTAAGCAAAATGAGGGATTTTGATCAGGGTGATAACTGTGGCAAACTCCTCGCCATGAAGAGTAGAGTTGACAGATCATGCAGTTGACAGATCATGCAACTATATCAGTAAGATTAAGGTGGGCAGCCAAACTACGCATGACAAACGGGATATTGAGCGGGCTTTTGTGGAATTTTTTCAAGGTCTATATCGTGAAGATCTATTGGTCGAGGAAGAGGACATTGATAGGTGGCTCAACAAGAAACAGCTTCCAAAGTTAAATTTGGATAGCCAAAAAATTCTTATCCAAGATGTAACAAGGAGTGAGATACTGTCTCTCCTAAATAAAGCTAAGAAAAGGAAAGCGGCAGGACTCGATGCAATCCCAACTGAGGTTTATGTTTAAATGATGGAAGAAATCATCCCGGTTTGGTTGAAACTGTTCAATGAAATCCTAGGAGGTACTTCCCCTCTGCCTGTCATAGCGTTGATTCTGAAGCCCGTGAAGGACCCAACCAAGGGGCAGTCTTACCGGGCAATGTGCTTCTAAATAATAAGCTGGATAGAGCTTCTCCTCGAACTCAGATAGCAGCTCCACGTGTCAAAGCTCACCTCCTGACAATGCTAACAAATCTTGATCTTTGTGATGTCTGGCGGAAAAAAATGGGGGATATCAGGGAGTACTCCTTTTATAATAAGAAGAATTCTCATTATTCTAGAATTGATTATATTTGTATGGAACATCCATAACTTGTTAAAGTAAGGCTGATTGAATTTCTTCCTATTCACCTCTCCGATCATTTGGCTATAGCCTTAAATTTGGAACTTCCCCCAGAGCTCTCTTCAAGGAGATGGACTTTGAATAGGAGACTACTCCTTCAACCATCTATCTCAGTCCTGATAAAGAGGGAAACAGCCATCTTCTTTCAGCATAATCTGGAGTCAGTCCCCATACATATAGTGTGGGACGCCTTTAAGGCCTAGTTAAGAGGAATGTTAAAGGGGGTAGCGGTGGGTTGGGCTAGATCTGAGAAAACAGAGATGGCAGATTTAGAGATGCAGTTAGCTGGGGCTAAGGCAGATCTGAAGGCTGGGCGGCCCTCTGGTGTATGGAATGAAAGCCTTCTAAGGAGAGTAGAAGATCTCCAGTTGAAGTTTAGACTCATGTCTGAAGAGATATTACTTCAAAAGTGGAAGGAAGCAAAATGAGGGATTTTGATCAGGGTGAGAACTGTGGCAAACTCCTCGCCATGAAGAGTAGAGTTGACAGATCATGTAGTTGACAGATCATTCAACTATATCAGTAAGATTAAGGTGGGCAGCCAAACTACACATGACAAAGGGGATATTGAGCGGGCTTTTGTGGAATTTTTTCAGGGTCTATATTGTGAAGATCTATTGGTCGAGGAAGAGGACATTGATAGGTGGCTCAACAAGAAACAGCTTCCAAAGTTAAATTTGGATAGCCAAAAAATTATTTTCCAAGATGTAACAGGGAGTGAGATACTGGCTCTCCTAAATAAAGCTAAGAAAAGGAAAGTGGCAGGACCCGATGCGATCCCAACTGAGGGTTATGTTTTAATGATGGAAGAAATCATCCCGGTTTGGTTGAAACTGCTTAATGAAATCCTAGGATGTACTTCCCCTCTGCCTGTCATTGCGTTGATTCTGAAACCCGTGAAGGACCCAACCCAGGGGCAGTCTTACCGGGCAATTTCATTACTAAACTGTAATTACAAGATCTTCGCAGTGATTCTGACTGCCCGGCTCTGTAAGATCGTAGGGCCAATAATTCATGAAGATCAAAAGGGCTTCCTCCCGGGCAGGCAGATTTCGGATCTGGTGTACACAGGGCATCCCTCTTTCAATCACCACCGTCGATGCAGCAAAAGCTTTTGATTGAGTTCATTGGCATTACTTGATTAGGACCTTGAGGGCTTTTGGTTTTGGCGAGGGTTTTAGGGAGGTCCTTAAGAAAATATATAAAGCTCCTTGGGCTCATATTTTGGGTAAGGGCATCCTTTCCCCCGTGGTCACAATAGAGCGTGGTATTAGGCACGGATGTCCACTTTCCCCCATTCTTTTTGACTTATATATCGAGCCCTTGGCCCAAAGTTTAAGGCAGAATTAAAAGATCATCCCCTTTGCAATAAATGGGTATACGAAGAAACTAGCACTGTATGCTGATGATTTAATCTTATCTTCAAATATTAATATTACTCTACCGGAGCTTCTCCATGAAGTTCAGATTAGTGGGAAACTTTCTGGGTATGAAGTCAATAGCGATAAAACTGAGATCATGGCCTGGAACATCACCGATCAAAGGGTGAAGTTTGCTAATATACCTAGGTGTAATAATAACCCAAGAACTCAGAGAAATCCCAAAAATTAATCTGGAGAGAGTTTCTAAAGAGGTGGATGTTCTATTAAAAATATGGCAGAATATTCCACTATCCCATTATGGGCGGGTGAATTTGATTAAAATGTGTGTGCTCCCAAAGTCTGCCTATCTGTCTAATAACATCCCCCTGGAGTTTGGCAAAGGTGATCTGCTTAAAATACGAGGTAAGGTTTCTTTCTTCATTTGGGCAGGGAAAGGGATCAGGCTGTCTTGGAAGAAATTAAGACGTAAACTCACACATGGGCTTATGGGCTCTCCAGTTGGACTGTTGGGCCTACCAATTAAAAAACTGTAGGATGCTACTTCTTAGACCAGAAAGTTCACTGATTGGCAGAATGTTTAAAGCCATGCTATCGACATAGAGGAGGTAGGATTTATGTATAAATTTGGCACTCCTAATTTTTTTAAAAAGTTTGGCTGAACACGTTGAGTGCGGTGGCCAAGCTTTGGTTGGACTGTCGAGTTTGTCTGGGACTGTCCTACTATAGTGACTGGGCTCCAGTGTGGGACTCCCCTGGAACACCGGAATGTCTTTTGGACTCCTTAGTTCAGCCATTAAAAGAGGTGGGAATCTTACCAACGGAGCTCTTTCCAGGTTTAAGTATTACCAAATTTCATCATGGTGCAAGAGACAACATTGGCTATCCTTGGAGGACATTTCTATGGAAATTGAGTTACAAGACCTGACTCCAAAAAAGAAAGAAATAGCTCACTGGTATAATCATATCCTTGCTGCAGTTGACAGGAAGCTGGAACATCCATACGTGGTCTGGGAGAAGTGCTTGCTGAGCAAGGAGATGAAAGAGCTATGGCAAGTACCTGTAGACACACTTTACCCAGTGATTAAATCTGTTTCACTCAGGAGAAACCACTTTTTTACGCTCCACAGGCTATAGTAGTACTCACTTAAAATATCCAGAATAAAGGGCAGTGGAGAAGCAAGATGTATGAGATGTGGTGCCCAGAAGGCGGATGATATCCATGTGTTTGCTTCCTGTCCCAGGATGGAAGAATTTTGGGGTAACGTGGGTAAGACTCTCTCCGAGGCCCTGGGTACTGAGGTTGAGGTAAGCGCTACTCTTATTTTGTTTGGCACTGTATTGACGCCTGAAGGGGCGATAGGTTTCACGGGGTTACAGAATAAATTGGTGTTTTATCTGATCCTGTTGGCTAGGAGAGAGATCTGTAAGCTATGGCGTCAGGTGTTACCCCCCAACATGGAGAGCCTGGTGGAACTCAGTAAGATACTATAGAAATCTAGACCAGAAGGTTAATGCATAAAGAGAAAGATTATACCCTGGGTTATTCTGGAATTTGCTAGATGATTTACTCCATGATTAGATTAGATTAGATTAGATTAGATTACATGATAAGGTCCAATGTTTATACCTCTTGGTCAGCTCATGATGTGCGCTGCGGGGGGTTTCCGTAAAAACATCAGCTGAGTTTGGAATCCCCAAGTTATAAGCAGTAGGGGAGGATCAGGCCGAGAGGTTGCTATAGCTACGGAGGTTATATGAGGATAAAAACAAAGATGCGTTGAACTTCTTCATGCTGTGATGGTGAAGCGTTGGGCCAGTGGTATGTGCAGCAGTTCCAAAGACAATGCACTGTTTTAATCCATGCTGGAGGGGTAATGCCTCGATCTTCTCAACGCAGTGGTGGTGATGTGTTGGTTGCAAAGCAGTGGTTGCAGATGTGATGCCGCAGTTCCGAGAGCGATGCGCCAATTCTACTCCCTTAACAGTGTCAATGCACTGGTTTTGCTACACACAGACAAGAGATGCATCAATTTCTCTGGTGCAAGTATCTGGGTCTACTTTCAGTGAACTAGGCACAGGAGCTGCGGTAGAGACTTTGATAGCCCTGAGTCTCAAGCAACAGGAGGCAAACTAACATGCCCTTAGAGATCACTTCAGTTGCAAGGCAGAGTCCCTCTCTCCTCAGCAGGGAGAGAGAGCAGCACAGCTGAAATGTATGTCTTCCAGGGCAGCAGTCCAGCAGATTGTCAGTCCTTGATGAGCACAGCAGTTCTTCTGACAGAGGTTTTTTACAGATCCAGAAGTGTCTGAATTTTTGCGGTCAGAGACCCAGTACTTATACCCAGTTGTGCTTTTGAAGTGGGGGTAACTTCAAAGAAGGGTCTTTGAAGTCCACAAAGGTCCTTTCTTCCCAGCCCTGGCTCCAGACTATCAGTAGAGGTAAATAGCCCCTTGTGTGTGGACACAGCACTGCCTATTCAGGTGTAAGTGTCAGTCCCTCCCTCCCTTCCTGCGCAGGCAGAGCCATTAGAATGCAGATGAGTGCTCAGGTACACCTAACATTCCTGTGTTTGTGGATGTCTAGAGGTGATGCACAAAGTGTAGCTATCAACCAGCACAGACGTGTATTGGAGAAAGTCTGAATGCAAACAGAGCTGGAAGAGCTTTCTAAAAGTGGCATTTCTAAAATAGTAATGTTAAATCCAACTTTACCAGTAACGATAATCTTTCATTACGATTCCAAAGATATATAACATGACACAGCTACTCTGTTCTAATCAGGAATTACAGCTTATAAGTGTATAAAGCAATTCCAAATGCTAAGCTATGAGAGGAGTAGAAAAACTAATGTAGGTGTTTTTCACTGCCAGGACATGCAAAACTTAAAATTACATGTCCTACCTTTTACTTACACAGTACCCTGACCTTTGGGCTACCTGGGGCCTACCTTAGTGGTGACTTATTTGTAATAAAATGAGAGTTTAGGGCTTGGCAAAGGGTGTTAAATGCCAAGTTGAAGCGGCAGTAAAATTGCACACACAAGCTCTAGAGAGGCAGGCCTGAGGCATGTTTATAGGGCTACTGGTGTGGGTGGCACAATCAGTGCTCAAGGCCCACTAGTAGTATTTAATTTATAGGC
Source organism: Triturus cristatus (assembly GCF_964204655.1). NCBI lineage: Eukaryota > Metazoa > Chordata > Amphibia > Caudata > Salamandridae > Triturus > Triturus cristatus. Next base: position 1,535,518,120 of record NC_140589.1, on the reverse strand, counting down.
CCTGGGTATGTGGTATCAAGCTTTACAAGGGACTTCTAAGTACATTAAATATGCCAACCAGGTGTAAACCAATTAAGCCATGTTTAAAGGAAAAAGCGCATGCACTTTAGCACTGGTCAGCAGTGGTAAAGTGCCTAGAGTCCCAAAGCCAACAAAGACAAAGTCAGAAAAGGGGAGGAGAAATGCAAAGGTTTTGGGGTGACCTTACAGAGAAGGCCATTTTGCAACAACCACCCTTCCTTTTAGCAAGGAAAATTGATTTTCCCTTGTAACAGAATGGGGTATGGTCCTGTTGCCTCATAACACATTTGTCACCCCCTGTTTCCAATTCAAGCTCCTGCTCACAGCAGGCTGGATACATTCTCACAGTACTTGGTTGAATCTACCAAACCATTTCCCCAAGCATGGTAAACCGACATTCTGTGATGTTTATTTCCCTCTCTCATAAGGAAATGCATACACTCATTGGAAACAAACTGTGGTTCATTGTCAGATATGATTAGCTCCAAGCAACCATCCCTTCTAAATTCCTTCACAAACAAAATGGCATTAGAAGTCTTCACCTTCCGTTGTGAGACCCACCTCAGGCCACTTAGAGTAATAATCAAGTAACACAATGCCTTACCTGCTATCCAGCCCCAGATATTCAAATGGACCCCAACTGTCAAAGGCAGTTTTCTGCCATGCTCTTTTTAGGGGCTCCACTGGACATCATTCTTTGTCAACACTAGTAACCTTTTGTGTAAAGATGCAGGAACCAACAACCTGTCACAAATCCTGACAATCCCTTCCACTACAGACAACTCTTTCCACACTGGCTAAAATGCACTCAAATCTACATTATCTTTATTGGCCTCCCTCAAAGCTTCACCGCCAAGCAACTTTGATGTTATCAATTTCAAAGCCTCATCCCCCGGTAACTTCTGCCTCCATTCTTTCTCTGACATGGTCCCTTTGCATCCACCCCCATAGAACCCCCATACATCATCACAGAACATAGCTGGTGGAAGTCACATTCCAAAATGCAACAGTGTCTAAGTTGAGGTCTTCCATAAATGAAATAAAAGTGTTGACTAAATGTTTGAGACCACTGGCTGTATGAGATAGCAGAACTGCAGTGTCAGCATAAAGCAGAGCTGGCGTAGCCTGTGCTTAATATATTCCATATCCTGCCCTTGACCTAACAAACAAGAATTCATATTGATACTATATAAAATAAGCAAAACAGGGGCAAGATTATAGCCCTGGCAGAAGCATCTATCTAATTTGAAAGAATGCATGTGCTCACCCTGATTTCCAAAACGAGCAGAAAGATCAATATGAAGAATACACAAAAAGCTGACTAAGGGAGCCTCAAGGCATGGTTGTAAAAGGATTGCTGTCCTGCATTTAGGTACCATGATCAGACAGGCAGAGTTTGAGCAACAAATTCTGGGAGAAAAACATTTTTTAAACACATCAGACATATACGAAAACCATGCTACTGGGTAAAGGGCCTTATAAAGCATACACGAGGCCTTGAACCGGCAACTCATATGAAAAGGGATCCAGTGTAACTGACAGAGTAAAGATGAGATTCTGTCAAACATACACCTCCCATAAATCAACCTAGCTGCCACGTTCTGTATAAATTATAACCTCTTTATAAGGTAATCCAGAAGTCCAACATAGAGAGCATTGCAATAGTCCAGTCTGCTTAAATTCAGGGCTTGCATCAACAGCTGTTGAGGAATAAAAGGGAGGATCTTCATTAGTTCTATCATTAGCATAAACCACATAGACATTCATTTATTAATTTGATACTCAAATGAGAGTTTGCCATCAAATAGCACGCCAGATTACAGGCAGTGGATGCTGGTTACAGACATTCTCCTAACAACTGGCACCACCACATAGAGGATAAGATTGAGGGATTGTCATTCATCCAGCTAGGTACTTTGTTCAAACAGCCTTTAAACTTCTCTGTGAGTGGGGAAATCTTGCCCTTAATGCAGATGATTATTTGGGTATCATCTGCATAGCCATAAAATTGAAAGCCAAAAGAGGCAATCAAATCTACCAGGGGAACAACATATAGATTAAAAAGAGTGGGGCTGAGAGCAGATCCCTGCTGAATACCACAGGAAATATCTTTGAAAGTTGCCATCTGGACTGCCTGAGTTCTAATTTCCAGAAATGATTCAAACCATCTGAGTGGCTTGTCTCTCCGGCAAAAAGCCTTTTAAAAAAAATAGCATGAGGAACCTTATCAAAGGCGACTGACTTACCAAGGAGGATGAGTGCTGCTGAACTTCCTCCATCCAAGATCATACGGATGTCATTGGTAGCTGCCAAAAGTTTGGTTTCAGTACTAAGGCAGGATCCGAGTCCAGATTGGTGCTTATTGCATACACCATTTTCTTCACTGTAAGAAGCTAGCTGCGTATTTTCCCAGCTCTCCACAATTTTTGCTAAAAACAGAAGAAGAGAAATTGGTTGATGATTCAAGGAAATACTAGGATCTAGGGTCTCCTTGTTTGAGTGGAGTAACTAATGCTGATTTACAAAAAGCAGGAACCACACCCCTCTGGTCTATCTTCAGATTCCACTGTCAGGGTGAATGTTGGTAAAGTTAAAGACATTTTATTCTGTTAGAAATCCCCCAGTTCTGAGCAACCATTTGCATTTGGGAACCTTGGGTAGATGCTGGTTAATTTTTACCAGAAAAGTTTAGACTGCAAAAAGCTCTCAACTAGGGTTGTTTGCGGAAAACATTTTGTTATGAGAATAGCTATACCTAGAGGCTTTCCCAAGCCCTTTATATATCCTATGTTCTGTTTTATAGACTTCTTTCCTTGCCTCAGAATAATCTTGTCTACAAATCCTCTCTAGCCTGAAGGAAGTGGCCTGATTTGGATCACCCGGGTCACTAATAACCACCTCTCAACCTTCCATACCAAATGAAGAGTCGGTCAGGCAGTAGTGAATACAAACCAATAACTGTTTATTAGATACACTCAGAGAGGAGCCCAGTCTGCCCAGTCTCTAGGAGGGCTGCAGAGGGACTGAAATTGACAAGCATAGAGACATATTATGTACGTTCCGTAACTTGGCTAAACACGTCCATAGTGGAATTTTCCAGGCAGGTGCTGCTAAGCAATGGGATACAAGAAAAGAAACGGTCTCAGCACTCGTATCTTACACAAAGTTGCAAAGTCCAAGGTTGTTCCAGTCGGGCCCGTCACCAGACAAGTGGGAGAGGGCCTCTATCTAGAGAGAAAGGTAATCACTAATATGAACAGTCTATTCATTAGTAAAGCTAAACCTAACATTGCAGAAACGAAACATAATAGAGGCCTTTTCTTAGAAATAGCAACGGATTTGTTTCGATCATGATTCAAAATGGTGCCTAAACAAAAAATTGACCCTCCTTTTAGCATGAGCTATATCATTTTCTAACAGCAACAAGGAAAATATAAAACCAGGAAAACAGGAGACCATGAGTAAAACTCCTTATGAGCATTCCATCTTCTCAGTATCGAGAAAGGAGACTGTAAGGAGGGAAGAAGTCTTGAAAATGCCCTAATCTGTGTTCATGAGGTTATCTATTTCTTTCTGCACCATGATGGCAGCGTTGGTATCATGAATAGATATTTTCCGTTTTTGAGTGAGAATGGTGGTACAGTAGGAGTAACAGAAGGAAAGGCACTGAATAAGGGCACAGCAAAGCACCAATATCACGATCATGTAAATCACCTTTTCAAGCATACAATCCCAGCCACCAAAAAGAGACCAACTCCAATTTACACTTTCCGTTCCCTTTCCATTCTCGAGGATGTCTAATATGTGTTTGGAAATATTATTTTCCATATTTTTGATCCTGACTACACACTGGTCTCCCACTACCGTGCATACACCACCACTCTTGGCTAAGATAAAATCAACTGCGTATCTAGTCTGTTCGGAATAAATACGCATGCTTTCCACCTGAGTGATGATGTCGCGTAAAGCTGCCACAGTAGTATTAGATAAAATGTGTAACTTGCACCCAAAATATTCTCTGGCTTTCTGACCCCGGACCATAGAGGTACCACCCAAAGTGAAAATAGAATAAAGGATGTATCCAAAGGTGATCCCATTTCTGTAGTTATTGACCTCCATCTCGGTCACTACCTCACTGAATTCTTAGTCAAAGTCCTCTTAACCCAACGGACATTAGGCTTAGCATATTTACAGAGCAAACACAAGGAGATGATGGACAGAGTGCTGAAACTTTACAAACACTCATCCTCAGTCACAGATCTGGGTTGAATCCACCATCGTTCTTTAGCTCACCTCGCCACCCCAGTTCAGACACAGCTATATGCAAATCAGTCTTGACTCTGTACCTCATGAGAACAGTTCAGCCCGAACTGCCAAGCCATGTCTTCCCTGGATCGGAAACAAGCATCCTGGTACCGGTTTTGCGCTAACAGCCCTCATCAGCCAGGCTAGCTTGAATCCAGTGGCAAAGTGAGCAAGGGACCCACGTCTGAGCATACCCTGCCTACTTAGGGCGAACAAAGCAAACACAAGGAGATGATGGACAGTGCGCTGAAACTTTTCAGACACTCACCCCCAGTCACAGATCTGGGTTGAATCCATCATCGTTCTTAAGCTCACTTCGCCACCCCAGTATTTACAGGACACACCTAAGGGCAACACCATCCCAAGAGCGACATCGTCTGTACCATTATGAACCTTAGAATAAGTACTGGTAGACAAAAAGTAAAACCCTGGGTGTGCATAAATCTGTCCTTCGTAATCTACTGCAGCATATCTGGTGTTCACTCCAAATGTACTCAGATCTTTGTCATTCACCAGGGGCATTGTAATTTTGCACAGCACTATTCCATAACAATTGATACACAAAGAAGTGTCAGGACTATTCACGAAAGGGCAACAAGCAGGATAATAACCAGCCTCCCGGGTAACTATCAAGTCCTTATAATGCCAACCCACCAGTGTGACATTCTGTTCTTCCATGTAGAAGTTGTCGCAATATGTGTTGTTATCACAACCTGGATAACCCATTACCTATGGCTTCCTATAATATAAACGAGGACCTGGATAGCCAAAACCAAAAACTCCCTTCATTTCTGTAAATTGCGATGGACGAGTATATGTATAATTTACAAGTGACAATGGGAATGCAGGTCCATAAACTAGTGACAGATTCAGTGGGGTAACAAGTGGTCCCGTCCCCAAACAATCTCTTATGTGTGTCTAGAAACACATTGCTCGGGGCTGTCCTTTTCTTTCTTGTCAGAGGACTAACCTTACCCTTTGTGCGTAAAGGTACATCCTGACCATTTTCCAAAACCCATCACACCCCACACAGTATTATTAACAACAAAACCACAAGAGCAACACATGTTTTTTCTGTTTGCAGGTACACACCATATTTTTCTGTGCAACAAGAATCACTAGCTGCTCTTCCTCAGCAACCATTCTACCAAAGGGATGCATAAAGGATGATAAAGAGAGGATCAAAATGCAAGGAGAATATATAAGTTCTCAGTGTCCATCAGAGCCTCATTGGTACAGGCTCTTATTGTCCATCAACATGTTGGCGCTCTCTAGAGCACTGGCGGTGGAGCTTGCTCTGTTCTAAGCTCATATTCCACGTCGATCAAGATGGTATTCCTTCAGGGTTTACTTCCGTATTTCTTATCTAATGTTCAAACAACTAAAACAAAGTACACAGAAATCCCCTACTAATCTCAACTAATGCCGTTGGTACTAGACTTCAGTACAATCTGTCTTGCGCAGTCCAGCCCTAATCTCTTTTCTCCTTAGACACAGTTTCCCTCAGTCGAGGGAGAAAATTGGACCTGGTAGCCCCAGTCACAGTGTGATCCGTGAACAAAGGCTCTTGAATAACTTGAGGAACAGACTCATTCAACACATCTGCATTCTCTTTATCCATCTGCGTCCATGTTAGCTGGGCATAGCTGAGTGGGACAAACCAAGGCACCTGCTCGCACTCGGTGTACCCAA